>NW_027116825.1:0-2400000 GCF_024137725.1 Prorops nasuta | reverse complement strand
CTAGTCCCATATAAGTTCTCCTTGACCCAAAGTGAGTTACCCTAGCCCCTTTATAAGTACTCCCTGACCCCAAGTGAGTTTCCCTAGTCCAATATAGATACTCCCTGACCCCAAATGTGTTACCCTAGTCTCATATATGTACTCCCTGAACTCAAGTGTGTTACCTTAGCCCCTCTATAAGTACTCCCTGACCCCAAGTGAGTTATCCTACCCCCTTTATATGTACTCTCTGACAGCAAGTGAGTTACCCTAGTCCCATAGAAGTACTCCCTGACCCCAAGTGAGTTACCCTAGCCCCTTATATAAGTACTCCCTGACCCCAAGTGTGTTACCCTAGTCTCATATATGTACTCCCTGAACTCAAGTGAGTTACCATAGCCCCTTTATAAGTACTCCCAGACCCCAAGTGAGTTACCCTAGTCCCATATAAGTTCTCCTTGACCCAAAGCGAGTTACCCTAGCCCCTTTATAAGTACTCCCTGACCCCAAGTGAGTTACCCTAGACTCATATAAGTACTCCCAGACCCAAAGTGAGTTACCCTAGTCCCATAGGATTACTCCCTGACCCCAAGTGAGTTACCATATCACCTTTATAAGTACTCCCTGACCCGAAGTGAGTTATCCTAGCCCCTTTATATGTACTCTATGACCGCAAGTGAGTTACCCTAATCCCATATAAGTACTCCCTGACCCCAAGTGAGTTTCCATAGCCCCTTTATAAGTACTCCCTGACCCCAAGTGAGTTATCCTAGCCCCATTATATGTACTCTCTGACCGCAAGAGAGTTACCTTAATCCCATATAAGTACTCACAGACCCCAAGTGAGTTACCCTAGTCCCATAGAAGTACTCCCTGAACCCAAGTGAGTTACCCTAGCCCCTTATATAAGTACTCCCTGACCGCTAGTGAGTTATCCTAAACCCCTTTATATGTTCTGTCTGACCCCAAGTGAGTTATCCTAGCCCCCTTATTTGTACTCTCTGACCGCAAGTGAGTTACCCTAATCCCATATAAGTACTCCCAGACCCAAATGAGTTACCCTAGTCCCATAGAAGTACTCCCTGACCCCAAGTGAGTTACCCTAGCCCCTTTATAAGTACTCCGTGACCCCAAGTGAGTTACCATAGCCCCTTTATAAGTACTCCCTAAACCCAAGTGAGTTATCCTAGCCCCTTTATATGTACTCTCTGACCGCAAGAGAGTTACCTTAATCCCATATAAGTACTCCCAGACCCAAAGTGAGTTACCCTAGTCTCATAGAAGTACTCCCTGATCCCAAGTGAGTTACACTAGCCCCTTATATAAGTACTCCCTGACCGCAAGTGAGTTATCCTAGCCCCTTTATATGTACTCTCTGACCGCAAGTGAGTTACCCTAGTCCTATATAAGTACTCCCTGACCCCAAGTGCGTTACCATACCACCTTTATAAGTACTCCCAGACCCCAAGTGAGTTACCCTAGTCCCATAGAAGTACTCCCTGACCCCAAGTGAGTGACCTTAGCCCCTTATATAAGTACTCCCTGACCCCAAGTGTGTTACCCTAGTCTCATATATGTACTCCCTGAACTCAAGTGTACCTTAGCCCCTTTCTAAGTACTCCCTGACCCCAAGTGAGTTATCCTAACCCCATTATATGTACTCTCTGACAGCAAGTGAGTTACCCTAATCCCATATAAGTACTCCCAGACCTCAAGTGAGTTACCCTAGTCTCATATATGTACTCTCTGAACTTAAGTGTGTTACCTTAGCACCTTTATAAGTACTCCCTGACCCCAAGTAAGTTATCCTAGCCCCTTTATATGTACTCTCTGACCGCAAGTGAGTTATCCTAGTCGCTTTATATGTACTCCCAGACCCCAAGTGAGTTACCCTAGTCCCTTATAAGTACTCCCTGATCCTATGTGAGTTACCCTAGCCCTTTAATAAGTACACCCTGGCCCCAAGTGAGATACCCTAGTCCCATATAAGTAATCCTTGACCCAAAGTGAGTTACCCTAGCCCCTTTATAAGTACTCCCTAACCCCAAGTGAGTTACCATATCACCTTTATAAGTACTCCCTGACCACAAGTGAGTTACCCTAGCCCCTTTATATGTACTCTCTGACAGCAAGTGAGTTACCCTAGTCCCATATACGTACTCCCTAACCCCAAGTGAGTTACCATACCACCTTTATAAGTACTCCCTGACCCCAAGTGAGTTATCCTAGCCCCCTTATATGTACTCTCTGACCGCAAGTAAGTTACCCTAATCCCATATAAGTACTCCCTGACCCCAAGTGAGTTTCCATAGCCCCTATATAAGTACTCCCTGACCCCAAGTGAGTTATCCTAGCCCCATTATATGTACTCTCTGACCGCAAGAGAGTTACCTTAATCCCATATAAGTACTCACAGACCCCAAGTGAGTTACCCTAGTCCCATATAAGTACTCCCTGACCCCAAGTGCGTTACCATACCACCTTTATAAGTACTCCCTGACCCCAAGTGAGTTATCCTAGCCCCCTTATTTGTACTCTCTGACCGTAAGTGAGTTACCCTAATCCCATATAAGTACTCCCAGACCCCAATGAGTTACCCTAGTCCCATAGAAGTACTCCCTGACCCCAAGTGAGTTACCCTAGCCCCTTATATCAGTACTCCCTGACCCCAAGTGTGTTACCCTAGTCTCATATATGTACTCCCTGAACTCAAGTGAGTTACCCTAGTCCAATATAGGTACTCCCTGACCCCAAATGTGTTACCCTAGTCTCATATATGTACTCCCTGAACTCAAGTGTGTTACCTTAGACCCTTTATAAGTACTCCCTGACCCCAAGTGAGTTATCCTACTTCCTTTATATGTACTCTCTGACCGCAAGTGAGTTACCCTAGTCCCATAGAAGTACTCCCTGAACCCAAGTGAGTTACCCTAGCCCCTTATATAAGTACTCCCTGACCGCTAGTGAGTTATCCTAAACCCCTTTATATGTTCTGTCTGACCGCAAGTGAGTTTCCCTAGTCCCATATAAGTACTCCCTGACCCCAAGTGCGTTACCATACCACCTTTATAAGTACTCCCTGACCCCAAGTGAGTTATCCTAGCCCCCTTATTTGTACTCTCTGACCGCAAGTGAGTTACCCTAATCCCATATAAGTACTCCCAGACCCCAATGAGTTACCCTAGTCCCATAGAAGTACTCCCTGACCCCAAGTGAGTTACCCTAGCCCCTTATATCAGTACTCCCTGACCCCAAGTGTGTTACCCTAGTCTCATATATGTACTCCCTGAACTCAAGTGAGTTACCCTAGTCCAATATAGGTACTCCCTGACCCCAAATGTGTTACCCTAGTCTCATATATGTACTCCCTGAACTCAAGTGTGTTACCTTAGCCCCTTTATAAGTACTCCCTGACCGCAAGTGAGTTATCCTACTTCCTTTATATGTACTCTCTGACCGCAAGTGAGTTACCCTAGTTCCATATAAGTTCTCCCTGATCCCAAGTGAGTTACCATAGCCCCTTTATAAGTACTCCCAGACCCCAAGTGAGTTACCATACCACCTTTATAAGTACTCCCTGACCCCAAGTGAGTTATCCTAGCCCCCTTATATGTATTCTCTGACCGCAAGTAAGTTACCCTAATCCCATATAAGTACTCCCTGACCCCAAGTGAGTTTCCATAGCCCCTTTATAAGTACTCCCTGACCCCAAGTGAGTTATCCTAGCCCCTTTATATGTACTCTCTGACGGCAAGTGAGTTACCCTAATCCCATATAAGTACTCCCAGACCCCAAGTGAGTTACCCTAGTCCCATAGAAGTACTCCCTGACCCCAAGTGAGTTACCCTAGCCCCTAATATAAGTACTCCCTGACCGGAAATGAGTTATCCTAGCCCCTTTATATGTACTCTCTGACCGCAAGTAAGTTACCCTAGTCCCATAGAAGTACTCCCTTACCCCAAGTGAGTTACAATATCACCTTTATAAGTACTCCCTGACCCCAAGTGAGTTATCCTAGCCCCCTTATATGTACTCTCTGACCGCAATTGAGTTACCTAATCCCATAGAAGTACTCCCTGACCTCAAGTGAGTTTCCATAGCCCCTTTATAAGTACTCCCTGACCCCAAGTGAGTTATCCTACCCCCTTTATATGTACTCTCTGACCGCAAGTGAGTTACCCTAATCCCATATCAGTACTCCCAGTCCCCAAGTGAGTTACCCTAGTGCCATAGAAGTACTCCCTGACCCCAAGTGAGTTACCCTAGCCCCTTATATAAGTACTCCCTGAACTCAAGTGTATTACCTTAGCCCCTTTCTAAGTACTCCCTGACCCCAAGTGAGTTATCCTAACCCCATTATATGTACTCTCTGACAGCAAGTGAGTTACCCTAATCCCATATAAGTACTCCCAGACCTCAAGTGAGTTACCCTAGTCTCATATATGTACTCTCTGAACTCAAGTGTGTTACCTTAGCACCTTTATAAGTACTCCCTGACCCCAAGTAAGTTATCCTAGCCCCTTTATATGTACTCTCTGACCGCAAGTGAGTTATCCTAGTCGCTTTATATGTACTCCCAGACCCCAAGTGAGTTACCCTAGTCCCTTATAAGTACTCCCTGATCCTATGTGAGTTACCCTAGCCCTTTAATAAGTACACCCAGGCCCCAAGTGAGATACCCTAGTCCCATATAAGTAATCCTTGACCCAAAGTGAGTTACCCTAGCCCCTTTATAAGTACTCCCTAACCCCAAGTGAGTTACCATATCACCTTTATAAGTACACCCTGACCACAAGTGAGTTACCCTAGCCCCTTTATATGTACTCTCTGACAGCAAGTGAGTTACCCTAGTCCCATATACGTACTCCCTAACCCCAAGTGAGTTACCATACCACCTTTATAAGTACTCCCTGACCCCAAGTGAGTTATCCTAGCCCCCTTATATGTACTCTCTGACCGCAAGTAAGTTACCCTAATCCCATATAAGTACTCCCTGACCCCAAGTGAGTTTCCATAGCCCCTTTATAAGTACTCCCTGACCCCAAGTGAGTTATCCTAGCCCCATTATATGTACTCTCTGACCGCAAGAGAGTTACCTTAATCCCATATAAGTACTCACAGACCCCAAGTGAGTTACCCTAGTCCCATAGAAGTACTCCCTGAACCCAAGTGAGTTACCCTAGCCCCTTATATAAGTACTCCCTGACCGCTAGTGAGTTATCCTAAACCCCTTTATATGTTCTGTCTGACCCCAAGTGAGTTATCCTAGCCCCCTTATTTGTACTCTCTGACCGCAAGTGAGTTACCCTAATCCCATATAAGTACTCCCAGACCCAAATGAGTTACCCTAGTCCCATAGAAGTACTCCCTGACCCCAAGTGAGTTACCCTAGCCCCTTATATAAGTACTCCCTGACCCCAAGTGTGTTACCCTAGTCTCATATATGTACTCCCTGAACTCAAGTGTGTTACCTTAGCCCCTCTATAAGTACTCCCTGACCCCAAGTGAGTTATCCTACCCCCTTTATATGTACTCTCTGACAGCAAGTGAGTTACCCTAGTCCCATAGAAGTACTCCCTGACCCCAAGTGAGTTACCCTAGCCCCTTATATAAGTACTCCCTGACCCCAAGTGTGTTACCCTAGTCTCATATATGTACTCCCTGAACTCAAGTGAGTTACCATAGCCCCTTTATAAGTACTCCCAGACCCCAAGTGAGTTACCCTAGTCCCATATAAGTTCTCCTTGACCCAAAGTGAGTTACCCTAGCCCCTTTATAAGTACTCCCTGACCCCAAGTGAGTTTCCCTAGTCCAATATAGGTACTCCCTGACCCCAAATGTGTTACCCTAGTCTCATATATGTACTCCCTGAACTCAAGTGTGTTACCTTAGCCCCTCTATAAGTACTCCCTGACCCCAAGTGAGTTATCCTACCCCCTTTATATGTACTCTCTGACAGCAAGTGAGTTACCCTAGTCCCATAAAAGTACTCCCTGACCCCAAGTGAGTTACCCTAGCCCCTTATATAAGTACTCCCTGACCCCAAGTGTGTTACCCTAGTCTCATATATGTACTCCCTGAACTCAAGTGAGTTACCATAGCCCCTTTATAAGTACTCCCAGACCCCAAGTGAGTTACCCTAGTCCCATATAAGTTCTCCTTGACCCAAAGTGAGTTACCCTAGCCCCTTTATAAGTACTCCCTGACCCCAAGTGAGTTACCCTAGACTCATATAAGTACTCCCAGACCCAAAGTGAGTTACCCTAGTCCCATAGGATTACTCCCTGACCCCAAGTGAGTTACCATATCACCTTTATAAGTACTCCCTGACCCGAAGTGAGTTATCCTAGCCCCTTTATATGTACTCTATGACCGCAAGTGAGTTACCCTAATCCCATATAAGTACTCCCTGACCCCAAGTGAGTTTCCATAGCCCCTTTATAAGTACTCCCTGACCCCAAGTGAGTTATCCTAGCCCCATTATATGTACTCTCTCACCGCAAGAGAGTTACCTTAATCCCATATAAGTACTCACAGACCCCAAGTGAGTTACCCTAGTCCCATAGAAGTACTCCCTGAACCCAAGTGAGTTACCCTAGCCCCTTATATAAGTACTCCCTGACCCCAAGTGTGTTACCCTAGTCTCATATATGTACTCCCTGAACTCAAGTGAGTTACCATAGCCCCTTTATAAGTACTCCCAGACCCCAAGTGAGTTACCCTAGTCCCATATAAGTTCTCCTTGACCCAAAGTGAGTTACCCTAGCCCCTTTATAAGTACTCCCTGACCCCAAGTGAGTTTCCCTAGTCCAATATAGGTACTCCCTGACCCCAAATGTGTTACCCTAGTCTCATATATGTACTCCCTGAACTCAAGTGTGTTACCTTAGCCCCTCTATAAGTACTCCCTGACCCCAAGTGAGTTATCCTAACCCCATTATATGTACTCTCTGACAGCAAGTGAGTTACCCTAATCCCATATAAGTACTCCCAGACCTCAAGTGAGTTACCCTAGTCTCATATATGTACTCTCTGAACTCAAGTGTGTTACCTTAGCACCTTTATAAGTACTCCCTGACCCCAAGTAAGTTATCCTAGCCCCTTTATATGTACTCTCTGACCGCAAGTGAGTTATCCTAGTCGCTTTATATGTACTCCCAGACCCCAAGTGAGTTACCCTAGTCCCTTATAAGTACTCCCTGATCCTATGTGAGTTACCCTAGCCCTTTAATAAGTACACCCTGGCCCCAAGTGAGATACCCTAGTCCCATATAAGTAATCCTTGACCCAAAGTGAGTTACCCTAGCCCCTTTATAAGTACTCCCTAACCCCAAGTGAGTTACCATATCACCTTTATAAGTACACCCTGACCACAAGTGAGTTACCCTAGCCCCTTTATATGTACTCTCTGACAGCAAGTGAGTTACCCTAGTCCCATATACGTACTCCCTAACCCCAAGTGAGTTACCATACCACCTTTATAAGTACTCCCTGACCCCAAGTGAGTTATCCTAGCCCCCTTATATGTACTCTCTGACCGCAAGTAAGTTACCCTAATCCCATATAAGTACTCCCTGACCCCAAGTGAGTTTCCATAGCCCCTTTATAAGTACTCCCTGACCCCAAGTGAGTTATCCTAGCCCCATTATATGTACTCTCTGACCGCAAGAGAGTTACCTTAATCCCATATAAGTACTCACAGACCCCAAGTGAGTTACCCTAGTCCCATAGAAGTACTCCCTGAACCCAAGTGAGTTACCCTAGCCCCTTATATAAGTACTCCCTGACCGCTAGTGAGTTATCCTAAACCCCTTTATATGTTCTGTCTGACCCCAAGTGAGTTATCCTAGCCCCCTTATTTGTACTCTCTGACCGCAAGTGAGTTACCCTAATCCCATATAAGTACTCCCAGACCCAAATGAGTTACCCTAGTCCCATAGAAGTACTCCCTGACCCCAAGTGAGTTACCCTAGCCCCTTATATAAGTACTCCCTGACCCCAAGTGTGTTACCCTAGTCTCATATATGTACTCCCTGAACTCAAGTGTGTTACCTTAGCCCCTCTATAAGTACTCCCTGACCCCAAGTGAGTTATCCTACCCCCTTTATATGTACTCTCTGACAGCAAGTGAGTTACCCTAGTCCCATAGAAGTACTCCCTGACCCCAAGTGAGTTACCCTAGCCCCTTATATAAGTACTCCCTGACCCCAAGTGTGTTACCCTAGTCTCATATATGTACTCCCTGAACTCAAGTGAGTTACCATAGCCCCTTTATAAGTACTCCCAGACCCCAAGTGAGTTACCCTAGTCCCATATAAGTTCTCCTTGACCCAAAGTGAGTTACCCTAGCCCCTTTATAAGTACTCCCTGACCCCAAGTGAGTTTCCCTAGTCCAATATAGGTACTCCCTGACCCCAAATGTGTTACCCTAGTCTCATATATGTACTCCCTGAACTCAAGTGTGTTACCTTAGCCCCTCTATAAGTACTCCCTGACCCCAAGTGAGTTATCCTACCCCCTTTATATGTACTCTCTGACAGCAAGTGAGTTACCCTAGTCCCATAGAAGTACTCCCTGACCCCAAGTGAGTTACCCTAGCCCCTTATATAAGTACTCCCTGACCCCAAGTGTGTTACCCTAGTCTCATATATGTACTCCCTGAACTCAAGTGAGTTACCATAGCCCCTTTATAAGTACTCCCAGACCCCAAGTGAGTTACCCTAGTCCCATATAAGTTCTCCTTGACCCAAAGTGAGTTACCCTAGCCCCTTTATAAGTACTCCCTGACCCCAAGTGAGTTACCCTAGACTCATATAAGTACTCCCAGACCCAAAGTGAGTTACCCTAGTCCCATAGGATTACTCCCTGACCCCAAGTGAGTTACCATATCACCTTTATAAGTACTCCCTGACCGCAAGTAAGTTACCCTAATCCCATATAAGTACTCCCTGACCCCAAGTGAGTTTCCATAGCCCCTATATAAGTACTCCCTGACCCCAAGTGAGTTATCCTAGCCCCCTTATATGTACTCTCTGACCGCAAGTAAGTTACCCTAATCCCATATAAGTACTCCCTGACCCCAAGTGAGTTTCCATAGCCCCTATATAAGTACTCCCTGACCCCAAGTGAGTTATCCTAGCCCCATTATATGTACTCTCTGACCGCAAGAGAGTTACCTTAATCCCATATAAGTACTCACAGACCCCAAGTGAGTTACCCTAGTCCCATATAAGTACTCCCTGACCCCAAGTGCGTTACCATACCACCTTTATAAGTACTCCCTGACCCCAAGTGAGTTATCCTAGCCCCCTTATTTGTACTCTCTGACCGTAAGTGAGTTACCCTAATCCCATATAAGTACTCCCAGACCCCAATGAGTTACCCTAGTCCCATAGAAGTACTCCCTGACCCCAAGTGAGTTACCCTAGCCCCTTATATCAGTACTCCCTGACCCCAAGTGTGTTACCCTAGTCTCATATATGTACTCCCTGAACTCAAGTGAGTTACCCTAGTCCAATATAGGTACTCCCTGACCCCAAATGTGTTACCCTAGTCTCATATATGTACTCCCTGAACTCAAGTGTGTTACCTTAGACCCTTTATAAGTACTCCCTGACCCCAAGTGAGTTATCCTACTTCCTTTATATGTACTCTCTGACCGCAAGTGAGTTACCCTAGTCCCATAGAAGTACTCCCTGAACCCAAGTGAGTTACCCTAGCCCCTTATATAAGTACTCCCTGACCGCTAGTGAGTTATCCTAAACCCCTTTATATGTTCTGTCTGACCGCAAGTGAGTTTCCCTAGTCCCATATAAGTACTCCCTGACCCCAAGTGCGTTACCATACCACCTTTATAAGTACTCCCTGACCCCAAGTGAGTTATCCTAGCCCCCTTATTTGTACTCTCTGACCGCAAGTGAGTTACCCTAATCCCATATAAGTACTCCCAGACCCCAATGAGTTACCCTAGTCCCATAGAAGTACTCCCTGACCCCAAGTGAGTTACCCTAGCCCCTTATATCAGTACTCCCTGACCCCAAGTGTGTTACCCTAGTCTCATATATGTACTCCCTGAACTCAAGTGAGTTACCCTAGTCCAATATAGGTACTCCCTGACCCCAAATGTGTTACCCTAGTCTCATATATGTACTCCCTGAACTCAAGTGTGTTACCTTAGCCCCTTTATAAGTACTCCCTGACCGCAAGTGAGTTATCCTACTTCCTTTATATGTACTCTCTGACCGCAAGTGAGTTACCCTAGTTCCATATAAGTTCTCCCTGATCCCAAGTGAGTTACCATAGCCCCTTTATAAGTACTCCCAGACCCCAAGTGAGTTACCATACCACCTTTATAAGTACTCCCTGACCCCAAGTGAGTTATCCTAGCCCCCTTATATGTATTCTCTGACCGCAAGTAAGTTACCCTAATCCCATATAAGTACTCCCTGACCCCAAGTGAGTTTCCATAGCCCCTTTATAAGTACTCCCTGACCCCAAGTGAGTTATCCTAGCCCCTTTATATGTACTCTCTGACGGCAAGTGAGTTACCCTAATCCCATATAAGTACTCCCAGACCCCAAGTGAGTTACCCTAGTCCCATAGAAGTACTCCCTGACCCCAAGTGAGTTACCCTAGCCCCTAATATAAGTACTCCCTGACCGGAAATGAGTTATCCTAGCCCCTTTATATGTACTCTCTGACCGCAAGTAAGTTACCCTAGTCCCATAGAAGTACTCCCTTACCCCAAGTGAGTTACAATATCACCTTTATAAGTACTCCCTGACCCCAAGTGAGTTATCCTAGCCCCCTTATATGTACTCTCTGACCGCAATTGAGTTACCTAATCCCATAGAAGTACTCCCTGACCTCAAGTGAGTTTCCATAGCCCCTTTATAAGTACTCCCTGACCCCAAGTGAGTTATCCTACCCCCTTTATATGTACTCTCTGACCGCAAGTGAGTTACCCTAATCCCATATCAGTACTCCCAGTCCCCAAGTGAGTTACCCTAGTGCCATAGAAGTACTCCCTGACCCCAAGTGAGTTACCCTAGCCCCTTATATAAGTACTCCCTGAACTCAAGTGTATTACCTTAGCCCCTTTCTAAGTACTCCCTGACCCCAAGTGAGTTATCCTAACCCCATTATATGTACTCTCTGACAGCAAGTGAGTTACCCTAATCCCATATAAGTACTCCCAGACCTCAAGTGAGTTACCCTAGTCTCATATATGTACTCTCTGAACTCAAGTGTGTTACCTTAGCACCTTTATAAGTACTCCCTGACCCCAAGTAAGTTATCCTAGCCCCTTTATATGTACTCTCTGACCGCAAGTGAGTTATCCTAGTCGCTTTATATGTACTCCCAGACCCCAAGTGAGTTACCCTAGTCCCTTATAAGTACTCCCTGATCCTATGTGAGTTACCCTAGCCCTTTAATAAGTACACCCTGGCCCCAAGTGAGATACCCTAGTCCCATATAAGTAATCCTTGACCCAAAGTGAGTTACCCTAGCCCCTTTATAAGTACTCCCTAACCCCAAGTGAGTTACCATATCACCTTTATAAGTACACCCTGACCACAAGTGAGTTACCCTAGCCCCTTTATATGTACTCTCTGACAGCAAGTGAGTTACCCTAGTCCCATATACGTACTCCCTAACCCCAAGTGAGTTACCATACCACCTTTATAAGTACTCCCTGACCCCAAGTGAGTTATCCTAGCCCCCTTATATGTACTCTCTGACCGCAAGTAAGTTACCCTAATCCCATATAAGTACTCCCTGACCCCAAGTGAGTTTCCATAGCCCCTTTATAAGTACTCCCTGACCCCAAGTGAGTTATCCTAGCCCCATTATATGTACTCTCTGACCGCAAGAGAGTTACCTTAATCCCATATAAGTACTCACAGACCCCAAGTGAGTTACCCTAGTCCCATAGAAGTACTCCCTGAACCCAAGTGAGTTACCCTAGCCCCTTATATAAGTACTCCCTGACCGCTAGTGAGTTATCCTAAACCCCTTTATATGTTCTGTCTGACCCCAAGTGAGTTATCCTAGCCCCCTTATTTGTACTCTCTGACCGCAAGTGAGTTACCCTAATCCCATATAAGTACTCCCAGACCCAAATGAGTTACCCTAGTCCCATAGAAGTACTCCCTGACCCCAAGTGAGTTACCCTAGCCCCTTATATAAGTACTCCCTGACCCCAAGTGTGTTACCCTAGTCTCATATATGTACTCCCTGAACTCAAGTGTGTTACCTTAGCCCCTCTATAAGTACTCCCTGACCCCAAGTGAGTTATCCTACCCCCTTTATATGTACTCTCTGACAGCAAGTGAGTTACCCTAGTCCCATAGAAGTACTCCCTGACCCCAAGTGAGTTACCCTAGCCCCTTATATAAGTACTCCCTGACCCCAAGTGTGTTACCCTAGTCTCATATATGTACTCCCTGAACTCAAGTGAGTTACCATAGCCCCTTTATAAGTACTCCCAGACCCCAAGTGAGTTACCCTAGTCCCATATAAGTTCTCCTTGACCCAAAGTGAGTTACCCTAGCCCCTTTATAAGTACTCCCTGACCCCAAGTGAGTTTCCCTAGTCCAATATAGGTACTCCCTGACCCCAAATGTGTTACCCTAGTCTCATATATGTACTCCCTGAACTCAAGTGTGTTACCTTAGCCCCTCTATAAGTACTCCCTGACCCCAAGTGAGTTATCCTACCCCCTTTATATGTACTCTCTGACAGCAAGTGAGTTACCCTAGTCCCATAAAAGTACTCCCTGACCCCAAGTGAGTTACCCTAGCCCCTTATATAAGTACTCCCTGACCCCAAGTGTGTTACCCTAGTCTCATATATGTACTCCCTGAACTCAAGTGAGTTACCATAGCCCCTTTATAAGTACTCCCAGACCCCAAGTGAGTTACCCTAGTCCCATATAAGTTCTCCTTGACCCAAAGTGAGTTACCCTAGCCCCTTTATAAGTACTCCCTGACCCCAAGTGAGTTACCCTAGACTCATATAAGTACTCCCAGACCCAAAGTGAGTTACCCTAGTCCCATAGGATTACTCCCTGACCCCAAGTGAGTTACCATATCACCTTTATAAGTACTCCCTGACCCGAAGTGAGTTATCCTAGCCCCTTTATATGTACTCTATGACCGCAAGTGAGTTACCCTAATCCCATATAAGTACTCCCTGACCCCAAGTGAGTTTCCATAGCCCCTTTATAAGTACTCCCTGACCCCAAGTGAGTTATCCTAGCCCCATTATATGTACTCTCTCACCGCAAGAGAGTTACCTTAATCCCATATAAGTACTCACAGACCCCAAGTGAGTTACCCTAGTCCCATAGAAGTACTCCCTGAACCCAAGTGAGTTACCCTAGCCCCTTATATAAGTACTCCCTGACCCCAAGTGTGTTACCCTAGTCTCATATATGTACTCCCTGAACTCAAGTGAGTTACCATAGCCCCTTTATAAGTACTCCCAGACCCCAAGTGAGTTACCCTAGTCCCATATAAGTTCTCCTTGACCCAAAGTGAGTTACCCTAGCCCCTTTATAAGTACTCCCTGACCCCAAGTGAGTTTCCCTAGTCCAATATAGGTACTCCCTGACCCCAAATGTGTTACCCTAGTCTCATATATGTACTCCCTGAACTCAAGTGTGTTACCTTAGCCCCTCTATAAGTACTCCCTGACCCCAAGTGAGTTATCCTAACCCCATTATATGTACTCTCTGACAGCAAGTGAGTTACCCTAATCCCATATAAGTACTCCCAGACCTCAAGTGAGTTACCCTAGTCTCATATATGTACTCTCTGAACTCAAGTGTGTTACCTTAGCACCTTTATAAGTACTCCCTGACCCCAAGTAAGTTATCCTAGCCCCTTTATATGTACTCTCTGACCGCAAGTGAGTTATCCTAGTCGCTTTATATGTACTCCCAGACCCCAAGTGAGTTACCCTAGTCCCTTATAAGTACTCCCTGATCCTATGTGAGTTACCCTAGCCCTTTAATAAGTACACCCTGGCCCCAAGTGAGATACCCTAGTCCCATATAAGTAATCCTTGACCCAAAGTGAGTTACCCTAGCCCCTTTATAAGTACTCCCTAACCCCAAGTGAGTTACCATATCACCTTTATAAGTACACCCTGACCACAAGTGAGTTACCCTAGCCCCTTTATATGTACTCTCTGACAGCAAGTGAGTTACCCTAGTCCCATATACGTACTCCCTAACCCCAAGTGAGTTACCATACCACCTTTATAAGTACTCCCTGACCCCAAGTGAGTTATCCTAGCCCCCTTATATGTACTCTCTGACCGCAAGTAAGTTACCCTAATCCCATATAAGTACTCCCTGACCCCAAGTGAGTTTCCATAGCCCCTTTATAAGTACTCCCTGACCCCAAGTGAGTTATCCTAGCCCCATTATATGTACTCTCTGACCGCAAGAGAGTTACCTTAATCCCATATAAGTACTCACAGACCCCAAGTGAGTTACCCTAGTCCCATAGAAGTACTCCCTGAACCCAAGTGAGTTACCCTAGCCCCTTATATAAGTACTCCCTGACCGCTAGTGAGTTATCCTAAACCCCTTTATATGTTCTGTCTGACCCCAAGTGAGTTATCCTAGCCCCCTTATTTGTACTCTCTGACCGCAAGTGAGTTACCCTAATCCCATATAAGTACTCCCAGACCCAAATGAGTTACCCTAGTCCCATAGAAGTACTCCCTGACCCCAAGTGAGTTACCCTAGCCCCTTATATAAGTACTCCCTGACCCCAAGTGTGTTACCCTAGTCTCATATATGTACTCCCTGAACTCAAGTGTGTTACCTTAGCCCCTCTATAAGTACTCCCTGACCCCAAGTGAGTTATCCTACCCCCTTTATATGTACTCTCTGACAGCAAGTGAGTTACCCTAGTCCCATAGAAGTACTCCCTGACCCCAAGTGAGTTACCCTAGCCCCTTATATAAGTACTCCCTGACCCCAAGTGTGTTACCCTAGTCTCATATATGTACTCCCTGAACTCAAGTGAGTTACCATAGCCCCTTTATAAGTACTCCCAGACCCCAAGTGAGTTACCCTAGTCCCATATAAGTTCTCCTTGACCCAAAGTGAGTTACCCTAGCCCCTTTATAAGTACTCCCTGACCCCAAGTGAGTTTCCCTAGTCCAATATAGGTACTCCCTGACCCCAAATGTGTTACCCTAGTCTCATATATGTACTCCCTGAACTCAAGTGTGTTACCTTAGCCCCTCTATAAGTACTCCCTGACCCCAAGTGAGTTATCCTACCCCCTTTATATGTACTCTCTGACAGCAAGTGAGTTACCCTAGTCCCATAGAAGTACTCCCTGACCCCAAGTGAGTTACCCTAGCCCCTTATATAAGTACTCCCTGACCCCAAGTGTGTTACCCTAGTCTCATATATGTACTCCCTGAACTCAAGTGAGTTACCATAGCCCCTTTATAAGTACTCCCAGACCCCAAGTGAGTTACCCTAGTCCCATATAAGTTCTCCTTGACCCAAAGTGAGTTACCCTAGCCCCTTTATAAGTACTCCCTGACCCCAAGTGAGTTACCCTAGACTCATATAAGTACTCCCAGACCCAAAGTGAGTTACCCTAGTCCCATAGGATTACTCCCTGACCCCAAGTGAGTTACCATATCACCTTTATAAGTACTCCCTGACCCGAAGTGAGTTATCCTAGCCCCTTTATATGTACTCTATGACCGCAAGTGAGTTACCCTAATCCCATATAAGTACTCCCTGACCCCAAGTGAGTTTCCATAGCCCCTTTATAAGTACTCCCTGACCCCAAGTGAGTTATCCTAGCCCCATTATATGTACTCTCTGACCGCAAGAGAGTTACCTTAATCCCATATAAGTACTCACAGACCCCAAGTGAGTTACCCTAGTCCCATAGAAGTACTCCCTGAACCCAAGTGAGTTACCCTAGCCCCTTATATAAGTACTCCCTGACCGCTAGTGAGTTATCCTAAACCCCTTTATATGTTCTGTCTGACCCCAAGTGAGTTATCCTAGCCCCCTTATTTGTACTCTCTGACCGCAAGTGAGTTACCCTAATCCCATATAAGTACTCCCAGACCCAAATGAGTTACCCTAGTCCCATAGAAGTACTCCCTGACCCCAAGTGAGTTACCCTAGCCCCTTATATAAGTACTCCCTGACCCCAAGTGTGTTACCCTAGTCTCATATATGTACTCCCTGAACTCAAGTGAGTTACCATAGCCCCTTTATAAGTACTCCCAGACCCCAAGTGAGTTACCCTAGTCCCATATAAGTTCTCCTTGACCCAAAGTGAGTTACCCTAGCCCCTTTATAAGTACTCCCTGACCCCAAGTGAGTTTCCCTAGTCCAATATAGGTACTCCCTGACCCCAAATGTGTTACCCTAGTCTCATATATGTACTCCCTGAACTCAAGTGTGTTACCTTAGCCCCTCTATAAGTACTCCCTGACCCCAAGTGAGTTATCCTACCCCCTTTATATGTACTCTCTGACAGCAAGTGAGTTACCCTAGTCCCATAGAAGTACTCCCTGACCCCAAGTGAGTTACCCTAGCCCCTTTATAAGTACTCCCAGACCCCAAGTGAGTTACCCTAGTCCCATATAAGTTCTCCTTGACCCAAAGTGAGTTACCCTAGCCCCTTTATAAGTACTCCCTGACCCCAAGTGAGTTACCCTAGACTCATATAAGTACTCCCAGACCCAAAGTGAGTTACCCTAGTCCCATAGGATTACTCCCTGACCCCAAGTGAGTTACCATATCACCTTTATAAGTACTCCCTGACCCGAAGTGAGTTATCCTAGCCCCTTTATATGTACTCTATGACCGCAAGTGAGTTACCCTAGTCCCATATATGTTCTCCTTGATCCAAAGTGAGTTACCTTAGCCCCTTTTGTAAGTACTCCCTGCCCCAAATGAGTTACCATATCACGTTTATAAGTACTCCCTGACCCCAAGTGAGTTTTCCTAGCCCCTTTATATGTACTCTCTGACCGCAAGTGAGTTACCGTAGTCCCATGGTAGTACTCCCTGACCCCAAGTGAGTTACCATAGCCCCTTTATAAGTACTCCCTGACCCCAAGTGAGTTACCATAGCCCTTTTATAAGTACTCCCAGACCCCAAGTGAATTACCCTAGTCCCATATAAGTTCTCCTTGATCCAAAGTGAGATACCCTAGCCCCTTTTGTAAGTATTCCCTGCCCCAAGTGAGTTACCATAACACGTTTATAAGTACTCTCTGACCGAAAGTGAGTTACCGTAGTCCAATATAGGTACTCCCTGACCCCAAATGTGTTACCCTAGGCTCATATATGTACTCCCTGAACTCAAGTGTGTTACCTTAGCCTCTTTATAAGTACTCCCTGACCCCAAGTGAGTTATCCTACCCACTTTATATGTACTCTCTGACCGCAAGTGAGTTACCCTAGTCCAATATAGGTACTCCCTGACCCCAATTGTGTTACCCTAGTCTCATATATGTACTCCCTGAACTCAAGTGTGTTACCTTAGCCCCTTTATAAGTACTCCCTGACCCCAAGTGAGTTATCCTACCCCCTTTATATGTACTCTCTGAACGCAAGTGAGTTACCCTAGTCCCATTTAAGTTCTCCCTGATCCCAAGTGAGTTACCATAGCCCCTTTATAAGTACTCCCAGACCCCAAGTGAGTTACCCTAGTCCCATATAAGTTCTCCTTGACCCAAAGTGAGTTACCCTAGCCCCTTTATAAGTACTCCCTGACCCCTAGTGAGTTACCCTAGACCCATATAATTACTCCCAGACCCAAAGTGAGTTACCCTAGTCCCATAGAATTACTCCCTGACCCCAAGTGAGTTACCATATGACCTTTATAAGCACTCCCTGACCCGAAGTGAGTTATCCTAGCCCCTTATATGTACTCTATGACCGCAAGTGAGTTACCCTAGTCCCATATATGTTCTCCTTGATCCAAAGTGAGTTACCCTAGCCCCTTTTGTAAGTACTCCCTGCCCCAAGTGAGTTACCATATCACGTTTATAAGTACTCCCTGACCCCAAGTGAGTTTTCCTAGCCCCTTTATATGTACTCTCTGACCGCAAGTGAGTTACCGTAGTCCCATAGTAGTACTCCCTGACCCCAAGTGAGTTACCATAGCCCCTTTATAAGTACTCCGTGACCCCAAGTGAGTTACCATAGCCCCTTTATAAGTACTCCCTAAACCCAAGTGAGTTATCCTAGCCCCTTTATATGTACTCTCTGACCGCAAGAGAGTTACCTTAATCCCATATAAGTACTCCCAGACCCAAAGTGAGTTACTCTAGTCTCATAGAAGTACTCCCTGATCCCAAGTGAGTTACACTAGCCCCTTATATAAGTACTCCCTGACCGCAAGTGAGTTATCCTAGCCCCTTTATATGTACTCTCTGACCGCAAGTGAGTTACCCTAGTCCTATATAAGTACTCCCTGACCCCAAGTGCGTTACCATACCACCTTTATAAGTACTCCCAGCCCCCAGGTGAGTTACCCTAGTCCCATAGAAGTACTCCCTGACCCCAAGTGAGTGACCCTAGCCCCTTATATAAGTACTCCCTGACCCCAAGTGTGTTACCCTAGTCTCATATATGTACTCCCTGAACTCAAGTGTACCTTAGCCCCTTTCTAAGTACTCCCTGACCCCAAATGAGTTATCCTAACCCCATTATATGTACTCTCTGACAGCAAGTGAGTTACCCTAATCCCATATAAGTACTCCCAGACCTCAAGTGAGTTACCCTAGTCTCATATATGTACTCTCTGAACTTAAGTGTGTTACCTTAGCACCTTTATAAGTACTCCCTGACCCCAAGTAAGTTATCCTAGCCCCTTTATATGTACTCTCTGACCGAAAGTGAGTTATCCTAGTCGCTTTATATGTACTCCCAGACCCCAAGTGAGTTACCCTAGTCCCTTATAAGTACTCCCTGATCCTATGTGAGTTACCCTAGCCCTTTAATAAGTACACCCTGGCCCCAAGTGAGATACCCTAGTCCCATATAAGTAATCCTTGACCCAAAGTGAGTTACCCTAGCCCCTTTATAAGTACTCCCTAACCCCAAGTGAGTTACCATATCACCTTTATAAATACTCCCTGACCACAAGTGAGTTACCCTAGCCCCTTTATATGTACTCTCTGACAGCAAGTGAGTTACCCTAGTCCCATATACGTACTCCCTAACCCCAAGTGAGTTACCATACCACCTTTATAAGTACTCCCTGACCCCAAGTGAGTTATCCTAGCCCCCTTATATGTACTCTCTGACCGCAAGTAAGTTACCCTAATCCCATATAAGTACTCCCTGACCCCAAGTGAGTTTCCATAGCCCCTTTATAAGTACTCCCTGACCCCAAGTGAGTTATCCTAGCCCCATTATATGTACTCTCTGACCGCAAGAGAGTTACCTTAATCCCATATAAGTACTCACAGACCCCAAGTGAGTTACCCTAGTCCCATAGAAGTACTCCCTGAACCCAAGTGAGTTACCCTAGCCCCTTATATAAGTACACCCTGACCGCTAGTGAGTTATCCTAAACCCCTTTATATGTTCTGTCTGACCGCAAGTGAGTTACCCTAGTCCCATATAAGTACTCCCTGACCCCAAGTGCGTTACCATACCACCTTTATAAGTACTCCCTGACCCCAAGTGAGTTATCCTAGCCCCCTTATTTGTACTCTCTGACCGCAAGTGAGTTACCCTAATCCCATATAAGTACTCCCAGACCCCAATGAGTTACCCTAGTCCCATAGAAGTACTCCCTGACCCCAAGTGAGTTACCCTAGCCCCTTATATCAGTACACCCTGACCCCAAGTGTGTTACCCTAGTCTCATATATGTACTCCCTGAACTCAAGTGAGTTACCCTAGTCCAATATAGGTACTCCCTGACCCCAAATGTGTTACCCTAGTCTCATATATGTACTCCCTGAACTCAAGTGTGTTACCTTAGACCCTTTATAAGTACTCCCTGACCCCAAGTGAGTTATCCTACTTCCTTTATATGTACTCTCTGACCGCAAGTGAGTTACCCTAGTCCCATAGAAGTACTCCCTGAACCCAAGTGAGTTACCCTAGCCCCTTATATAAGTACTCCCTGACCGCTAGTGAGTTATCGTAAACCCCTTTATATGTTCTGTCTGACCGCAAGTGAGTTTCCCTAGTCCCATATAAGTACTCCCTGACCCCAAGTGCGTTACCATACCACCTTTATAAGTACTCCCTGACCCCAAGTGAGTTATCCTAGCCCCCTTATTTGTACTCTCTGACCGCAAGTGAGTTACCCTAATCCCATATAAGTACTCCCAGACCCCAATGAGTTACCCTAGTCCCATAGAAGTACTCCCTGACCCCAAGTGAGTTACCCTAGCCCCTTATATCAGTACTCCCTGACCCCAAGTGTGTTACCCTAGTCTCATATATGTACTCCCTGAACTCAAGTGAGTTACCCTAGTCCAATATAGGTACTCCCTGACCCCAAATGTGTTACCCTAGTCTCATATATGTACTCCCTGAACTCAAGTGTGTTACCTTAGCCCCTTTATAAGTACTCCCTGACCCCAAGTGAGTTATCCTACTTCCTTTATATGTACTCTCTGACCGCAAGTGAGTTACCCTAGTTCCATATAAGTTCTCCCTGATCCCAAGTGAGTTACCATAGCCCCTTTATAAGTACTCCCAGACCCCAAGTGAGTTACCATACCACCTTTATAAATACTCCCTGACCCCAAGTGAGTTATCCTAGCCCCCTTATATGTACTCTCTGACCGCAAGTAAGTTACCCTAATCCCATATAAGTACTCCCTGACCCCAAGTGAGTTACCATAGCCACTTTATAAGTACTCCCTAAACCCAAGTGAGTTATCCTAGCCCCTTTATATGTACTCTCTGACCGCAAGAGAGTTACCTTAATCCCTTATAAGTACTCCCAGACCCAAAGTGAGTTACCCTAGTCTCATAGAAGTACTCCCTGATCCCAAGTGAGTTACACTAGCCCCTTATATAAGTACTCCCTGACCGCAAGTGAGTTATCCTAGCCCCTTTATATGTACTCTCTGACCGCAAGTGAGTTACCCTAGTCCTATATAAGTACTCCCTGACCCCAAGTGCGTTACCATACCACCTTTATAAGTACTCCCAGACCCCAAGTGAGTTACCCTAGTCCCATAGAAGTACTCCCTGACCCCAAGTGAGTGACCCTAGCCCCTTATATAAGTACTCCCTGACCCCAAGTGTGTTACCCTAGTCTCATATATGTACTCCCTGAACTCAAGTGTACCTTAGCCCCTTTCTAAGTACTCCCTGACCCCAAATGAGTTATCCTAACCCCATTATATGTACTCTCTGACAGCAAGTGAGTTACCCTAATCCCATATAAGTACTCCCAGACCTCAAGTGAGTTACCCTAGTCTCATATATGTACTCTCTGAACTTAAGTGTGTTACCTTAGCACCTTTATAAGTACTCCCTGACCCCAAGTAAGTTATCCTAGCCCCTTTATATGTACTCTCTGACCGCAAGTGAGTTATCCTAGTCGCTTTATATGTACTCCCAGACCCCAAGTGAGTTACCCTAGTCCCTTATAAGTACTCCCTGATCCTATGTGAGTTACCCTAGCCCTTTAATAAGTACACCCTGGCCCCAAGTGAGATACCCTAGTCCCATATAAGTAATCCTTGACCCAAAGTGTGTTACCCTAGCCCCTTTATAAGTACTCCCTAACCCCAAGTGAGTTACCATATCACCTTTATAAATACTCCCTGACCACAAGTGAGTTACCCTAGCCCCTTTATATGTACTCTCTGACAGCAAGTGAGTTACCCTAGTCCCATATACGTACTCCCTAACCCCAAGTGAGTTACCATACCACCTTTATAAGTACTCCCTGACCCCAAGTGAGTTATCCTAGCCCCCTTATATGTACTCTCTGACCGCAAGTAAGTTACCCTAATCCCATATAAGTACTCCCTGACCCCAAGTGAGTTTCCATAGCCCCTTTATAAGTACTCCCTGACCCCAAGTGAGTTATCCTAGCCCCATTATATGTACTCTCTGACCGCAAGAGAGTTACCTTAATCCCATATAAGTACTCACAGACCCCAAGTGAGTTACCCTAGTCCCATAGAAGTACTCCCTGAACCCAAGTGAGTTACCCTAGCCCCTTATATAAGTACACCCTGACCGCTAGTGAGTTATCCTAAACCCCTTTATATGTTCTGTCTGACCGCAAGTGAGTTACCCTAGTCCCATATAAGTACTCCCTGACCCCAAGTGCGTTACCATACCACGTTTATAAGTACTCCCTGACCCCAAGTGAGTTATCCTAGCCCCCTTATTTGTACTCTCTGACCGCAAGTGAGTTACCCTAATCCCATATAAGTACTCCCAGACCCCAATGAGTTACCCTAGTCCCATAGAAGTACTCCCTGACCCCAAGTGAGTTACCCTAGCCCCTTATATCAGTACACCCTGACCCCAAGTGTGTTACCCTAGTCTCATATATGTACTCCCTGAACTCAAGTGAGTTACCCTAGTCCAATATAGGTACTCCCTGACCCCAAATGTGTTACCCTAGTCTCATATATGTACTCCCTGAACTCAAGTGTGTTACCTTAGACCCTTTATAAGTACTCCCTGACCCCAAGTGAGTTATCCTACTTCCTTTATATGTACTCTCTGACCGCAAGTGAGTTACCCTAGTCCCATAGAAGTACTCCCTGAACCCAAGTGAGTTACCCTAGCCCCTTATATAAGTACTCCCTGACCGCTAGTGAGTTATCGTAAACCCCTTTATATGTTCTGTCTGACCGCAAGTGAGTTTCCCTAGTCCCATATAAGTACTCCCTGACCCCAAGTGCGTTACCATACCACCTTTATAAGTACTCCCTGACCCCAAGTGAGTTATCCTAGCCCCCTTATTTGTACTCTCTGACCGCAAGTGAGTTACCCTAATCCCATATAAGTACTCCCAGACCCCAATGAGTTACCCTAGTCCCATAGAAGTACTCCCTGACCCCAAGTGAGTTACCCTAGCCCCTTATATCAGTACTCCCTGACCCCAAGTGTGTTACCCTAGTCTCATATATGTACTCCCTGAACTCAAGTGAGTTACCCTAGTCCAATATAGGTACTCCCTGACCCCAAATGTGTTACCCTAGTCTCATATATGTACTCCCTGAACTCAAGTGTGTTACCTTAGCCCCTTTATAAGTACTCCCTGACCCCAAGTGAGTTATCCTAGCCCCCTTATATGTACTCTCTGACCGCAAGTAAGTTACCCTAATCCCATATAAGTACTCCCTGACCCCAAGTGAGTTACCATAGCCCCTTTATAAGTACTCCCTAAACCCAAGTGAGTTATCCTAGCCCCTTTATATGTACTCTCTGACCGCAAGAGAGTTACCTTAATCCCATATAAGTACTCCCAGACCCAAAGTGAGTTACCCTAGTCTCATAGAAGTACTCCCTGATCCCAAGTGAGTTACACTAGCCCCTTATATAAGTACTCCCTGACCGCAAGTGAGTTATCCTAGCCCCTTTATATGTACTCTCTGACCGCAAGTGAGTTACCCTAGTCCTATATAAGTACTCCCTGACCCCAAGTGCGTTACCATACCACCTTTATAAGTACTCCCAGACCCCAAGTGAGTTACCCTAGTCCCATAGAAGTACTCCCTGACCCCAAGTGAGTGACCCTAGCCCCTTATATAAGTACTCCCTGACCCCAAGTGTGTTACCCTAGTCTCATATATGTACTCCCTGAACTCAAGTGTACCTTAGCCCCTTTCTAAGTACTCCCTGACCCCAAATGAGTTATCCTAACCCCATTATATGTACTCTCTGACAGCAAGTGAGTTACCCTAATCCCATATAAGTACTCCCAGACCTCAAGTGAGTTACCCTAGTCTCATATATGTACTCTCTGAACTTAAGTGTGTTACCTTAGCACCTTTATAAGTACTCCCTGACCCCAAGTAAGTTATCCTAGCCCCTTTATATGTACTCTCTGACCGCAAGTGAGTTATCCTAGTCGCTTTATATGTACTCCCAGACCCCAAGTGAGTTACCCTAGTCCCTTGTAAGTACTCCCTGATCCTATGTGAGTTACCCTAGCCCTTTAATAAGTACACCCTGGCCCCAAGTGAGATACCCTAGTCCCATATAAGTAATCCTTGACCCAAAGTGAGTTACCCTAGCCCCTTTATAAGTACTCCCTAACCCCAAGTGAGTAACCATATCACCTTTATAAATACACCCTGACCACAAGTGAGTTACCCTAGCCCCTTTATATGTACTCTCTGACAGCAAGTGAGTTACCCTAGTCCCATATACGTACTCCCTAACCCCAAGTGAGTTACCATACAACCTTTATAAGTACTCCCTGACCCCAAGTGAGTTATCCTAGCCCCCTTATATGTACTCTCTGACCGCAAGTAAGTTACCCTAATCCCATATAAGTACTCCCTGACCCCAAGTGAGTTTCCATAGCCCCTTTATAAGTACTCCCTGACCCCAAGTGAGTTATCCTAGCCCCATTATATGTACTCTCTGACCGCAAGAGAGTTACCTTAATCCCATATAAGTACTCACAGACCCCAAGTGAGTTACCCTAGTCCCATAGAAGTACTCCCTGAACCCAAGTGAGTTACCCTAGCCCCTTATATAAGTACACCCTGACCGCTAGTGAGTTATCCTAAACCCCTTTATATGTTCTGTCTGACCGCAAGTGAGTTACCCTAGTCCCATATAAGTACTCCCTGACCCCAAGTGCGTTACCATACCACCTTTATAAGTACTCCCTGACCCCAAGTGAGTTATCCTAGCCCCCTTATTTGTACTCTCTGACCCCAAGTGAGTTACCCTAGCCCCTTATATCAGTACACCCTGACCCCAAGTGTGTTACCCTAGTCTCATATATGTACTCCCTGAACTCAAGTGAGTTACCCTAGTCCAATATAGGTACTCCCTGACCCCAAATGTGTTACCCTAGTTTCATATATGTACTCCCTGAACTCAAGTGTGTTACCTTAGACCCTTTATAAGTACTCCCTGACCCCAAGTGAGTTATCCTACTTCCTTTATATGTACTCTCTGACCGCAAGTGAGTTACCCTAGTCCCATAGAAGTACTCCCTGAACCCAAGTGAGTTACCCTAGCCCCTTATATAAGTACTCCCTGACCGCTAGTGAGTTATCGTAAACCCCTTTATATGTTCTGTCTGACCGCAAGTGAGTTTCCCTAGTCCCATATAAGTACTCCCTGACCCCAAGTGCGTTACCATACCACCTTTATAAGTACTCCCTGACCCCAAGTGAGTTATCCTAGCCCCCTTATTTGTACTCTCTGACCGCAAGTGAGTTACCCTAATCCCATATAAGTACTCCCAGACCCCAATGAGTTACCCTAGTCCCATAGAAGTACTCCCTGACCCCAAGTGAGTTACCCTAGTCCCTTATATCAGTACTCCCTGACCCCAAGTGTGTTACCCTAGTCTCATATATGTACTCCCTGAACTCAAGTGAGTTACCCTAGTCCAATATAGGTACTCCCTGACCCCAAATGTGTTACCCTAGTCTCATATATGTACTCCCTGAACTCAAGTGTGTTACCTTAGCCCCTTTATAAGTACTCCCTGACCCCAAGTGAGTTATCCTACTTCCTTTATATGTACTCTCTGACCGCAAGTGAGTTACCCTAGTTCCATATAAGTTCTCCCTGATCCCAAGTGAGTTACCATAGCCCCTTTATAAGTACTCCCAGACCCCAAGTGAGGTACCCTAGCCCCTTTATATGTACTCTCTGACAGCAAGTGAGTTACCCTAGTCCCATAGAAGTACTCCCTGACCCCAAGTGAGTTACCCTAGCCCCTTATATAAGTACTCCCTGACCCCAAGTGTGTTACCCTAGTCTCATATATGTACTCCCTGAACTCAAGTGTGTTACCTTAGCCCCTTTATAAGTACTCCCTAACCCCAAGTGAGTTATCCTACCCCCTTTATATATACTCTCTGACCGCAAGTGAGTTACCCTAGTCCAATATAGGTACTCCCTGACCCCAAATGTGTTATCCTAGTCTCATATATCTACTCCCTGAACTCAAGTGTGTTACCTTAGCCCCTTTATAAGTACTCCCTGACCACAAGTGAGTTACCCTAGCCCCTTTATATGTACTCTCTGACAGCAAGTGAGTTACCCTAGTCCCATATACGTACTCCCTAACCCCAAGTGAGTTACCATACCACCTTTATAAGTACTCCCTGACCCCAAGTGAGTTATCCTAGCCCCCTTATATGTACTCTCTGACCGCAAGTAAGTTACCCTAATACCATATAAGTACTCCCAGACCCCAAGTGAGTTACCCTAGTCCCATAGAAGTACTCCCTGACCCCAAGTGAGTTACCCTAGCCCCTTATATAAGTACTCCCTGACCGGAAGTGAGTTATCCTAGCCCCTTTATATGTACTCTCTGACCGCAAGTAAGTTACCCTAGTCCCATAGAAGTACTCCCTTACCCCAAGTGAGTTACAATATCACCTTTATAAGTACTCCCTGACCCCAAGTGAGTTATCCTAGCCCCCTTATATGTACTCTCTGACCGCAATTGAGTTACCTAATCCCATAGAAGTACTCCCTGACCTCAAGTGAGTTTCCATAGCCCCTTTATAAGTACTCCCTGACCCCAAATGAGTTATCCTACCCCCTTTATATGTACTCTCTGACCGCAAGTGAGTTACCCTAATCCCATATCAGTACTCCCAGTCCCCAAGTGAGTTACCCTAGTGCCATAGAAGTACTCCCTGACCCCAAGTGAGTTACCCTAGCCCCTTATATAAGTACTCCCTGACCGCAAGTGAGTTATCCTAGCCCCTTTATAAGTACTCCCTGACACCAAGTGAGTTATCCTAGCCCCTTTATATGTACTCCCAGACCCCAAGTGAGTTACCCTAGTCTCATATATGTACTCTCTGAACTCAAGTGTGTTACCTTAGCACCTTTATAAGTACTCCCTGACCCCAAGTGAGTTATCCTACCCCCTTTATATGCACTCTCTGACCGCAAGTGAGTTGCCCTAATCCCATATCAGTACTCCCAGTCCCCAAGTGAGTTACCCTAGTGCCATAGAAGTACTCCCTGACACCAAGTGATTAACCCTAGCCCCTTATATAAGTACTCCCTGACCGCAAGTGAGTTATCCTAGCCCCTTTATAAGTACTCCCTGACACCAAGTGAGTTATCCTAGCCCCTTTATAAGTACTCCCTGACCCCAAGTGAGTTATCCTAGCCCATTTATATGTACTCTCTGACCGCAAGTGAGTTATCCTAGTCCCATATAAGTACTCCCTGACCCCAAGTGAGTTTCCATAGCCCCTTTATAAGTACTCCATGACCCCAAGTGAGTTATCCTAGCCCCTTTATATGTACTCTCTGACCGCAAGTGAGTTACCCTAATCCCATATCAGTACTCCCAGTCCCCAAGTGAGTTACCCTAGTGCCATAGAAGTACTCCCTGACCCCAAGTGAGTTACCCTAGCCCCTTATATAAGTACTCCCTGACCGCAAGTGAGTTATCCTAGCCCCTTTATAAGTACTCCCTGATACCAAGTGAGTTATCCTAGCCCCTTTATATGTACTCCCAGACCCCAAGTGAGTTACCCTAGTCTCATATATGTACTCTCTGAACTCAAGTGTGTTACCTTAGCACCTTTATAAGTACTCCCTGACCCCAAGTGAGTTATCCTACCCCCTTTATATGCACTCTCTGACCGCAAGTGAGTTACCCTAATCCCATATCAGTACTCCCAGTCCCCAAGTGAGTTACCCTAGTGCCATAGAAGTACTCCCTGCCCCAAGTGAGTTACCCTAGCCCCTTATATAAGTACTCCCTGACCGCAAGTGAGTTATCCTAGCCCCTTTATAAGTACTCCCTGACACCAAGTGAGTTATCCTAGCCCCTTTATAAGTACTCCCTGACCCCAAGTGAGTTATCCTAGCCCATTTATATGTACTCTCTGACCGCAAGTGAGTTATCCTAGTCCCATATAAGTACTCCCTGACCCCAAGTGAGTTTCCATAGCCCCTTTATAAGTACTCCCTGACCCCAAGTGAGTTATCCTAGCCCCTTTATATGTACTCTCTGACCGCAAGTGAGTTACCCTAATCCCATATAAGTACTCCCAGACCCCAAGTGAGTTACCCTAGTCCCATAGAAGTACTCCCTGACCCCAAGTGAGTTACCCTAGCCCCTTATATAAGTACTCCCTGACCGGAAGTGAGTTATCCTAGCCCCTTTATATGTACTCTCTGACCGCAAGTAAGTTACCCTAGTCCCATAGAAGTACTCCCTTACCCCAAGTGAGTTACCATATCACCTTTAGAAGTACTCCCTGACCCCAAGTGAGTTATCCTAGCCCCCTTATATGTACTCTCTGACCGCAAGTGAGTTACCTAATCCCATAGAAGTACTCCCTGACCCCAAGTGAGTTTCCATAGCCCCTTTATAAGTACTCCCTGACCCCAAGTGAGTTATCCTACCCCCTTTATATGTACTCTCTGACCGCAAGTGAGTTACCCTAATCCCATATCAGTACTCCCAGACCCCAAGTGAGTTACCCTAGTGCCATAGAAGTACTCTCTGACCCCAAGTGAGTTACCCTAGCCCCTTATATAAGTACTCCCTGACCGCAAGTGAGTTATCCTAGCCCCTTTATAAGTACTCCCTGAAACCAAGTGAGTTATCCTAGCCCCTTTATATGAACTCCCAGACCCCAAGTGAGTTACCCTAGTCTCATATATGTACTCTCTGAACTCAAGTGTGTTACCTTAGCACCTTTATAAGTACTCCCTGACCCCAAGTGAGTTATCCTAGCCCCTTTATATGTACTCTCTGACCGCAAGTGAGTTACCCTAGCCCATTTATATATACTCTCTGACCGCAAGTGAGTTATCCTAGTCGCTTTATATGTACTCCCAGACCCCAAGTGAGTTACCCTAGTCCCTTATAAGTACTCCCTGATCCTAAGTGAGTTACCCTAGCCCTTTAATATGTACACCCTGGCCCCAAGTGAGTTACCCTAGTCCCATATAAGTAATCCTTGACCCAAAGTGAGTTACCCTAGCCCCTTTATAAGTACTTCCTGACCCCAAGTGAGTTACCATATCACCTTTATAAGTACTCCCTGACCCCAAGTGAGTTATCCTAGCCCCTTTATATGTACTCTCTGACAGCAAGTGAGTTACCCTAGTCCCATATAAGTACTCCCTGACCCCAAGTGAGTTACCATACCACCTTTATAAGTACTTCCTGACCCCAAGTGAGTTATCCTAGCCACCTTATATGTACTCTCTGACCGCAAGTGAGTTACCTAATCCCATAGAAGTACTCCCTGACCCCAAGTGAGTTTCCATAGCCCCTTTATAAGTACTCCCTGACCCCAAGTGAGTTATCCTAGCCCCTTTATATGTACTCTCTGACCGCAAGTGAGTTACCCTAATCCCATATAAGTACTCCCAGACCCCAAGTGAGTTACCCTAGTCCCATAGAAGTACTCCCTGACCCCAAGTGAGTTACCCTAGCCCCTTATATAAGTACTCCCTGACCGGAAGTGAGTTATCCTAGCCCCTTTATATGTACTCTCTGACCGCAAGTGAGTTACCTAATCCCATAGAAGTACTCCCTGACCCCAAGTGAGTTTCCATAGCCCCTTTATAAGTACTCCCTGACCCCAAGTGAGTTATCCTAGCCCCTTTATATGTACTCTCTGACCGCAAGTGAGTTACCCTAATCCCATATAAGTACTCCCAGACCCCAAGTGAGTTACCCTAGTCCCATAGAAGTACTCCCTGACCCCAAGTGAGTTACCCTAGCCCCTTATATAAGTACTCCCTGACCGGAAGTGAGTTATCCTAGCCCCTTTATATGTACTCTCTGACCGCAAGTAAGTTACCCTAGTCCCATAGAAGTACTCCCTTACCCCAAGTGAGTTACCATATCACCTTTATAAGTACTCCCTGACCCCAAGTGAGTTATCCTAGCCCCCTTATATGTACTCTCTGACCGCAAGTGAGTTACCTAATCCCATAGAAGTACTCCCTGACCCCAAGTGAGTTTCCATAGCCCCTTTATAAGTACTCCCTGACCCCAAGTGAGTTATCCTACCCCCTTTATATGTACTCTCTGACCGCAAGTGAGTTACCCTAATCCCATATCAGTACTCCCAGACCCCAAGTGAGTTACCCTAGTGCCATAGAAGTACTCTCTGACCCCAAGTGAGTTACCCTAGCCCCTTATATAAGTACTCCCTGACCGCAAGTGAGTTATCCTAGCCCCTTTATAAGTACTCCCTGAAACCAAGTGAGTTATCCTAGCCCCTTTATATGAACTCCCAGACCCCAAGTGAGTTACCCTAGTCTCATATATGTACTCTCTGAACTCAAGTGTGTTACCTTAGCACCTTTATAAGTACTCCCTGACCCCAAGTGAGTTATCCTAGCCCCTTTATATGTACTCTCTGACCGCAAGTGAGTTACCCTAGCCCATTTATATGTACTCTCTGACCGCAAGTGAGTTATCCTAGTCGCTTTATATGTACTCCCAGACCCCAAGTGAGTTACCCTAGTCCCTTATAGGTACTCCCTGATCCTAAGTGAGTTACCCTAGCCCTTTAATATGTACACCCTGGCCCCAAGTGAGTTACCCTAGTCCCATATAAGTAATCCTTGACCCAAAGTGAGTTACCCTAGCCCCTTTATATGTACTCTCTGACCGCAAGTGAGTTACCCTAGTCCCATATAAGTACTCCCTGACCCCAAGTGAGTTACCATACCACCTTTATAAGTACTCCCTGACCGGAAGTGAGTTATCCTAGCCCCTTTATATGTACTCCCAGACCCCAAGTGAGTTACCCTAGTCTCATATATGTACTCTCTGAACTCAAGTGTGTTACCTTAGCACCTTTATAAGTACTCCCTGACCCCAAGTGAGTTATCCTAGCCCCTTTATATGTACTCTCTGACAGCAAGTGAGTTACCCTAGTCCCATATAAGTACTCCCTGACCCCAAGTGAGTTACCATACCACCTTTATAAGTACTCCTTGACCCCAAGTGAGTTATCCTAGCCCCCTTATATGTACCCTCTGACCGCAAGTGAGTTACCCTAATCCCATATAAGTATTCCCTGATCCCAAGTGAGTTACCCTAGTGCCATAGAAGTACTCCCTGACCCCAAGTGAGTTACCCTAGCCCCTTATATAAGTACTCCCTGACCCCAAGTGTGTTACCCTAGTCTCATATATGTACTCCCTGAACTCAAGTGTATTACCTTAGCCCCTTTATAAGTACTCCCTGACCCCAAGTGAGTTATCCTAGCCCCTTTATATGTACTTCCAGACCCCAAGTGAGTTACCCTAGTCCCTTTATAAGTACTCCTTGACACCAAGTGAGTTATCCTAGCCCCTTTATAGGTACTCCCAGACCCCAAGTGAGTTACCCTAGTCTCATATATGTACTCTCTGAACTCAAGTGTGTTACCTTAGCACCTTTATAAGTACTCCCTGACCCCAAGTGAGTTATCCTAGCCCCTTTATATGTACTCTCTGACCGCAAGTGAGTTACCCTAGTCCATTTATATGTACTCTCTGACCGCAAGTGAGTTATCCTAGTCGCTTTATATGTACTCCCAGACCCCAAGTGAGTTACCCTAGTCCCATATAAGTACTCCCTGACCCCAAGTGCGTTACCATACCACCTTTATAAGTACTCCCTGACCCCAAGTGAGTTATCCTAGCCCCCTTATTTGTACTCTCTGACCGCAAGTGAGTTACCCTAATCCCATATAAGTACTCCCAGACCCCAATGAGTTACCCTAGTCCCATAGAAGTACTCCCTGACCCCAAGTGAGTTACCCTAGCCCCTTATATCAGTACACCCTGACCCCAAGTGTGTTACCCTAGTCTCATATATGTACTCCCTGAACTCAAGTGAGTTACCCTAGTCCAATATAGGTACTCCCTGACCCCAAATGTGTTACCCTAGTCTCATATATGTACTCCCTGAACTCAAGTGTGTTACCTTAGACCCTTTATAAGTACTCCCTGACCCCAAGTGAGTTATCCTACTTCCTTTATATGTACTCTCTGACCGCAAGTGAGTTACCCTAGTCCCATAGAAGTACTCCCTGAACCCAAGTGAGTTACCCTAGCCCCTTATATAAGTACTCCCTGACCGCTAGTGAGTTATCGTAAACCCCTTTATATGTTCTGTCTGACCGCAAGTGAGTTTCCCTAGTCCCATATAAGTACTCCCTGACCCCAAGTGCGTTACCATACCACCTTTATAAGTACTCCCTGACCCCAAGTGAGTTATCCTAGCCCCCTTATTTGTACTCTCTGACCGCAAGTGAGTTACCCTAATCCCATATAAGTACTCCCAGACCCCAATGAGTTACCCTAGTCCCATAGAAGTACTCCCTGACCCCAAGTGAGTTACCCTAGCCCCTTATATCAGTACTCCCTGACCCCAAGTGTGTTACCCTAGTCTCATATATGTACTCCCTGAACTCAAGTGAGTTACCCTAGTCCAATATAGGTACTCCCTGACCCCAAATGTGTTACCCTAGTCTCATATATGTACTCCCTGAACTCAAGTGTGTTACCTTAGCCCCTTTATAAGTACTCCCTGACCCCAAGTGAGTTATCCTACTTCCTTTATATGTACTCTCTGACCGCAAGTGAGTTACCCTAGTTCCATATAAGTTCTCCCTGATCCCAAGTGAGTTACCATAGCCCCTTTATAAGTACTCCCAGACCCCAAGTGAGTTACCATACCACCTTTATAAATACTCCCTGACCCCAAGTGAGTTATCCTAGCCCCCTTATATGTACTCTCTGACCGCAAGTAAGTTACCCTAATCCCATATAAGTACTCCCTGACCCCAAGTGAGTTACCATAGCCACTTTATAAGTACTCCCTAAACCCAAGTGAGTTATCCTAGCCCCTTTATATGTACTCTCTGACCGCAAGAGAGTTACCTTAATCCCTTATAAGTACTCCCAGACCCAAAGTGAGTTACCCTAGTCTCATAGAAGTACTCCCTGATCCCAAGTGAGTTACACTAGCCCCTTATATAAGTACTCCCTGACCGCAAGTGAGTTATCCTAGCCCCTTTATATGTACTCTCTGACCGCAAGTGAGTTACCCTAGTCCTATATAAGTACTCCCTGACCCCAAGTGCGTTACCATACCACCTTTATAAGTACTCCCAGACCCCAAGTGAGTTACCCTAGTCCCATAGAAGTACTCCCTGACCCCAAGTGAGTGACCCTAGCCCCTTATATAAGTACTCCCTGACCCCAAGTGTGTTACCCTAGTCTCATATATGTACTCCCTGAACTCAAGTGTACCTTAGCCCCTTTCTAAGTACTACCTGACCCCAAATGAGTTATCCTAACCCCATTATATGTACTCTCTGACAGCAAGTGAGTTACCCTAATCCCATATAAGTACTCCCAGACCTCAAGTGAGTTACCCTAGTCTCATATATGTACTCTCTGAACTTAAGTGTGTTACCTTAGCACCTTTATAAGTACTCCCTGACCCCAAGTAAGTTATCCTAGCCCCTTTATATGTACTCTCTGACCGCAAGTGAGTTATCCTAGTCGCTTTATATGTACTCCCAGACCCCAAGTGAGTTACCCTAGTCCCTTATAAGTACTCCCTGATCCTATGTGAGTTACCCTAGCCCTTTAATAAGTACACCCTGGCCCCAAGTGAGATACCCTAGTCCCATATAAGTAATCCTTGACCCAAAGTGTGTTACCCTAGCCCCTTTATAAGTACTCCCTAACCCCAAGTGAGTTACCATATCACCTTTATAAATACTCCCTGACCACAAGTGAGTTACCCTAGCCCCTTTATATGTACTCTCTGACAGCAAGTGAGTTACCCTAGTCCCATATACGTACTCCCTAACCCCAAGTGAGTTACCATACCACCTTTATAAGTACTCCCTGACCCCAAGTGAGTTATCCTAGCCCCCTTATATGTACTCTCTGACCGCAAGTAAGTTACCCTAATCCCATATAAGTACTCCCTGACCCCAAGTGAGTTTCCATAGCCCCTTTATAAGTACTCCCTGACCCCAAGTGAGTTATCCTAGCCCCATTATATGTACTCTCTGACCGCAAGAGAGTTACCTTAATCCCATATAAGTACTCACAGACCCCAAGTGAGTTACCCTAGTCCCATAGAAGTACTCCCTGAACCCAAGTGAGTTACCCTAGCCCCTTATATAAGTACACCCTGACCGCTAGTGAGTTATCCTAAACCCCTTTATATGTTCTGTCTGACCGCAAGTGAGTTACCTTAGTCCCATATAAGTACTCCCTGACCCCAAGTGAGTTATCCTAGCCCCCTTATTTGTACTCTCTGACCGCAAGTGAGTTACCCTAATCCCATATAAGTACTCCCAGACCCCAATGAGTTACCCTAGTCCCATAGAAGTACTCCCTGACCCCAAGTGAGTTACCCTAGCCCCTTATATCAGTACACCCTGACCCCAAGTGTGTTACCCTAGTCTCATATATGTACTCCCTGAACTCAAGTGAGTTACCCTAGTCCAATATAGGTACTCCCTGACCCCAAATGTGTTACCCTAGTCTCATATATGTACTCCCTGAACTCAAGTGTGTTACCTTAGACCCTTTATAAGTACTCCCTGACCCCAAGTGAGTTATCCTACTTCCTTTATATGTACTCTCTGACCGCAAGTGAGTTACCCTAGTCCCATAGAAGTACTCCCTGAACCCAAGTGAGTTACCCTAGCCCCTTATATAAGTACTCCCTGACCGCTAGTGAGTTATCGTAAACCCCTTTATATGTTCTGTCTGACCGCAAGTGAGTTTCCCTAGTCCCATATAAGTACTCCCTGACCCCAAGTGCGTTACCATACCACCTTTATAAGTACTCCCTGACCCCAAGTGAGTTATCCTAGCCCCCTTATTTGTACTCTCTGACCGCAAGTGAGTTACCCTAATCCCATATAAGTACTCCCAGACCCCAATGAGTTACCCTAGTCCCATAGAAGTACTCCCTGACCCCAAGTGAGTTACCCTAGCCCCTTATATCAGTACTCCCTGACCCCAAGTGTGTTACCCTAGTCTCATATATGTACTCCCTGAACTCAAGTGAGTTACCCTAGTCCAATATAGGTACTCCCTGACCCCAAATGTGTTACCCTAGTCTCATATATGTACTCCCTGAACTCAAGTGTGTTACCTTAGCCCCTTTATAAGTACTCCCTGACCCCAAGTGAGTTATCCTAGCCCCCTTATATGTACTCTCTGACCGCAAGTAAGTTACCCTAATCCCATATAAGTACTCCCTGACCCCAAGTGAGTTACCATAGCCCCTTTATAAGTACTCCCTAAACCCAAGTGAGTTATCCTAGCCCCTTTATATGTACTCTCTGACCGCAAGAGAGTTACCTTAATCCCATATAAGTACTCCCAGACCCAAAGTGAGTTACCCTAGTCTCATAGAAGTACTCCCTGATCCCAAGTGAGTTACACTAGCCCCTTATATAAGTACTCCCTGACCGCAAGTGAGTTATCCTAGCCCCTTTATATGTACTCTCTGACCGCAAGTGAGTTACCCTAGTCCTATATAAGTACTCCCTGACCCCAAGTGCGTTACCATACCACCTTTATAAGTACTCCCAGACCCCAAGTGAGTTACCCTAGTCCCATAGAAGTACTCCCTGACCCCAAGTGAGTGACCCTAGCCCCTTATATAAGTACTCCCTGACCCCAAGTGTGTTACCCTAGTCTCATATATGTACTCCCTGAACTCAAGTGTACCTTAGCCCCTTTCTAAGTACTCCCTGACCCCAAATGAGTTATCCTAACCCCATTATATGTACTCTCTGACAGCAAGTGAGTTACCCTAATCCCATATAAGTACTCCCAGACCTCAAGTGAGTTACCCTAGTCTCATATATGTACTCTCTGAACTTAAGTGTGTTACCTTAGCACCTTTATAAGTACTCCCTGACCCCAAGTAAGTTATCCTAGCCCCTTTATATGTACTCTCTGACCGCAAGTGAGTTATCCTAGTCGCTTTATATGTACTCCCAGACCCCAAGTGAGTTACCCTAGTCCCTTGTAAGTACTCCCTGATCCTATGTGAGTTACCCTAGCCCTTTAATAAGTACACCCTGGCCCCAAGTGAGATACCCTAGTCCCATATAAGTAATCCTTGACCCAAAGTGAGTTACCCTAGCCCCTTTATAAGTACTCCCTAACCCCAAGTGAGTAACCATATCACCTTTATAAATACTCCCTGACCACAAGTGAGTTACCCTAGCCCCTTTATATGTACTCTCTGACAGCAAGTGAGTTACCCTAGTCCCATATACGTACTCCCTAACCCCAAGTGAGTTACCATACAACCTTTATAAGTACTCCCTGACCCCAAGTGAGTTATCCTAGCCCCCTTATATGTACTCTCTGACCGCAAGTAAGTTACCCTAATCCCATATAAGTACTCCCTGACCCCAAGTGAGTTTCCATAGCCCCTTTATAAGTACTCCCTGACCCCAAGTGAGTTATCCTAGCCCCATTATATGTACTCTCTGACCGCAAGAGAGTTACCTTAATCCCATATAAGTACTCACAGACCCCAAGTGAGTTACCCTAGTCCCATAGAAGTACTCCCTGAACCCAAGTGAGTTACCCTAGCCCCTTATATAAGTACACCCTGACCGCTAGTGAGTTATCCTAAACCCCTTTATATGTTCTGTCTGACCGCAAGTGAGTTACCCTAGTCCCATATAAGTACTCCCTGACCCCAAGTGCGTTACCATACCACCTTTATAAGTACTCCCTGACCCCAAGTGAGTTATCCTAGCCCCCTTATTTGTACTCTCTGACCCCAAGTGAGTTACCCTAGCCCCTTATATCAGTACACCCTGACCCCAAGTGTGTTACCCTAGTCTCATATATGTACTCCCTGAACTCAAGTGAGTTACCCTAGTCCAATATAGGTACTCCCTGACCCCAAATGTGTTACCCTAGTCTCATATATGTACTCCCTGAACTCAAGTGTGTTACCTTAGACCCTTTATAAGTACTCCCTGACCCCAAGTGAGTTATCCTACTTCCTTTATATGTACTCTCTGACCGCAAGTGAGTTACCCTAGTCCCATAGAAGTACTCCCTGAACCCAAGTGAGTTACCCTAGCCCCTTATATAAGTACTCCCTGACCGCTAGTGAGTTATCGTAAACCCCTTTATATGTTCTGTCTGACCGCAAGTGAGTTTCCCTAGTCCCATATAAGTACTCCCTGACCCCAAGTGCGTTACCATACCACCTTTATAAGTACTCCCTGACCCCAAGTGAGTTATCCTAGCCCCCTTATTTGTACTCTCTGACCGCAAGTGAGTTACCCTAATCCCATATAAGTACTCCCAGACCCCAATGAGTTACCCTAGTCCCATAGAAGTACTCCCTGACCCCAAGTGAGTTACCCTAGCCCCTTATATCAGTACTCCCTGACCCCAAGTGTGTTACCCTAGTCTCATATATGTACTCCCTGAACTCAAGTGAGTTACCCTAGTCCAATATAGGTACTCCCTGACCCCAAATGTGTTACCCTAGTCTCATATATGTACTCCCTGAACTCAAGTGTGTTACCTTAGCCCCTTTATAAGTACTCCCTGACCCCAAGTGAGTTATCCTACTTCCTTTATATGTACTCTCTGACCGCAAGTGAGTTACCCTAGTTCCATATAAGTTCTCCCTGATCCCAAGTGAGTTACCATAGCCCCTTTATAAGTACTCCCAGACCCCAAGTGAGTTACCATACCACCTTTATAAGTACTCCCTGACCCCAAGTGAGTTATCCTAGCCCCCTTATATGTACTCTCTGACCGCAAGTAAGTTACCCTAATCCCATATAAGTACTCCCAGTCCCCAAGTGAGTTACCCTAGTGCCATAGAAGTACTCCCTGACACCAAGTGATTAACCCTAGCCCCTTATATAAGTACTCCCTGACCGCAAGTGAGTTATCCTAGCCCCTTTATAAGTACTCCCTGACACCAAGTGAGTTATCCTAGCCCCTTTATAAGTACTCCCTGACCCCAAGTGAGTTATCCTAGCCCATTTATATGTACTCTCTGACCGCAAGTGAGTTATCCTAGTCCCATATAAGTACTCCCTGACCCCAAGTGAGTTTCCATAGCCCCTTTATAAGTACTCCATGACCCCAAGTGAGTTATCCTAGCCCCTTTATATGTACTCTCTGACCGCAAGTGAGTTACCCTAATCCCATATCAGTACTCCCAGTCCCCAAGTGAGTTACCCTAGTGCCATAGAAGTACTCCCTGACCCCAAGTGAGTTACCCTAGCCCCTTATATAAGTACTCCCTGACCGCAAGTGAGTTATCCTAGCCCCTTTATAAGTACTCCCTGATACCAAGTGAGTTATCCTAGCCCCTTTATATGTACTCCCAGACCCCAAGTGAGTTACCCTAGTCTCATATATGTACTCTCTGAACTCAAGTGTGTTACCTTAGCACCTTTATAAGTACTCCCTGACCCCAAGTGAGTTATCCTACCCCCTTTATATGCACTCTCTGACCGCAAGTGAGTTACCCTAATCCCATATCAGTACTCCCAGTCCCCAAGTGAGTTACCCTAGTGCCATAGAAGTACTCCCTGCCCCAAGTGAGTTACCCTAGCCCCTTATATAAGTACTCCCTGACCGCAAGTGAGTTATCCTAGCCCCTTTATAAGTACTCCCTGACACCAAGTGAGTTATCCTAGCCCCTTTATAAGTACTCCCTGACCCCAAGTGAGTTATCCTAGCCCATTTATATGTACTCTCTGACCGCAAGTGAGTTATCCTAGTCCCATATAAGTACTCCCTGACCCCAAGTGAGTTTCCATAGCCCCTTTATAAGTACTCCCTGACCCCAAGTGAGTTATCCTAGCCCCTTTATATGTACTCTCTGACCGCAAGTGAGTTACCCTAATCCCATATAAGTACTCCCAGACCCCAAGTGAGTTACCCTAGTCCCATAGAAGTACTCCCTGACCCCAAGTGAGTTACCCTAGCCCCTTATATAAGTACTCCCTGACCGGAAGTGAGTTATCCTAGCCCCTTTATATGTACTCTCTGACCGCAAGTAAGTTACCCTAGTCCCATAGAAGTACTCCCTTACCCCAAGTGAGTTACCATATCACATTTAGAAGTACTCCCTGACCCCAAGTGAGTTATCCTAGCCCCCTTATATGTACTCTCTGACCGCAAGTGAGTTACCTAATCCCATAGAAGTACTCCCTGACCCCAAGTGAGTTTCCATAGCCCCTTTATAAGTACTCCCTGACCCCAAGTGAGTTATCCTACCCCCTTTATATGTACTCTCTGACCGCAAGTGAGTTACCCTAATCCCATATCAGTACTCCCAGACCCCAAGTGAGTTACCCTAGTGCCATAGAAGTACTCTCTGACCCCAAGTGAGTTACCCTAGCCCCTTATATAAGTACTCCCTGACCGCAAGTGAGTTATCCTAGCCCCTTTATAAGTACTCCCTGAAACCAAGTGAGTTATCCTAGCCCCTTTATATGAACTCCCAGACCCCAAGTGAGTTACCCTAGTCTCATATATGTACTCTCTGAACTCAAGTGTGTTACCTTAGCACCTTTATAAGTACTCCCTGACCCCAAGTGAGTTATCCTAGCCCCTTTATATGTACTCTCTGACCGCAAGTGAGTTACCCTAGCCCATTTATATATACTCTCTGACCGCAAGTGAGTTATCCTAGTCGCTTTATATGTACTCCCAGACCCCAAGTGAGTTACCCTAGTCCCTTATAAGTACTCCCTGATCCTAAGTGAGTTACCCTAGCCCTTTAATATGTACACCCTGGCCCCAAGTGAGTTACCCTAGTCCCATATAAGTAATCCTTGACCCAAAGTGAGTTACCCTAGCCCCTTTATAAGTGCTTCCTGACCCCAAGTGAGTTACCATATCACCTTTATAAGTACTCCCTGACCCCAAGTGAGTTATCCTAGCCCCTTTATATGTACTCTCTGACAGCAAGTGAGTTACCCTAGTCCCATATAAGTACTCCCTGACCCCAAGTGAGTTACCATACCACCTTTATAAGTACTTCCTGACCCCAAGTGAGTTATCCTAGCCACCTTATATGTACTCTCTGACCGCAAGTGAGTTACCTAATCCCATAGAAGTACTCCCTGACCCCAAGTGAGTTTCCATAGCCCCTTTATAAGTACTCCCTGACCCCAAGTGAGTTATCCTAGCCCCTTTATATGTACTCTCTGACCGCAAGTGAGTTACCCTAATCCCATATAAGTACTCCCAGACCCCAAGTGAGTTACCCTAGTCCCATAGAAGTACTCCCTGACCCCAAGTGAGTTACCCTAGCCCCTTATATAAGTACTCCCTGACCGGAAGTGAGTTATCCTAGCCCCTTTATATGTACTCTCTGACCGCAAGTGAGTTACCTAATCCCATAGAAGTACTCCCTGACCCCAAGTGAGTTTCCATAGCCCCTTTATAAGTACTCCCTGACCCCAAGTGAGTTATCCTAGCCCCTTTATATGTACTCTCTGACCGCAAGTGAGTTACCCTAATCCCATATAAGTACTCCCAGACCCCAAGTGAGTTACCCTAGTCCCATAGAAGTACTCCCTGACCCCAAGTGAGTTACCCTAGCCCCTTATATAAGTACTCCCTGACCGGAAGTGAGTTATCCTAGCCCCTTTATATGTACTCTCTGACCGCAAGTAAGTTACCCTAGTCCCATAGAAGTACTCCCTTACCCCAAGTGAGTTACCATATCACCTTTATAAGTACTCCCTGACCCCAAGTGAGTTATCCTAGCCCCCTTATATGTACTCTCTGACCGCAAGTGAGTTACCTAATCCCATAGAAGTACTCCCTGACCCCAAGTGAGTTTCCATAGCCCCTTTATAAGTACTCCCTGACCCCAAGTGAGTTATCCTACCCCCTTTATATGTACTCTCTGACCGCAAGTGAGTTACCCTAATCCCATATCAGTACTCCCAGACCCCAAGTGAGTTACCCTAGTGCCATAGAAGTACTCTCTGACCCCAAGTGAGTTACCCTAGCCCCTTATATAAGTACTCCCTGACCGCAAGTGAGTTATCCTAGCCCCTTTATAAGTACTCCCTGAAACCAAGTGAGTTATCCTAGCCCCTTTATATGAACTCCCAGACCCCAAGTGAGTTACCCTAGTCTCATATATGTACTCTCTGAACTCAAGTGTGTTACCTTAGCACCTTTATAAGTACTCCCTGACCCCAAGTGAGTTATCCTAGCCCCTTTATATGTACTCTCTGACCGCAAGTGAGTTACCCTAGCCCATTTATATGTACTCTCTGACCGCAAGTGAGTTATCCTAGTCGCTTTATATGTACTCCCAGACCCCAAGTGAGTTACCCTAGTCCCTTATAGGTACTCCCTGATCCTAAGTGAGTTACCCTAGCCCTTTAATATGTACACCCTGGCCCCAAGTGAGTTACCCTAGTCCCATATAAGTAATCCTTGACCCAAAGTGAGTTACCCTAGCCCCTTTATATGTACTCTCTGACCGCAAGTGAGTTACCCTAATCCCATATAAGTACTCCCAGACCCCAAGTGAGTTACCATACCACCTTTATAAGTACTCCCTGACCGGAAGTGAGTTATCCTAGCCCCTTTATATGTACTCCCAGACCCCAAGTGAGTTACCCTAGTCTCATATATGTACTCTCTGAACTCAAGTGTGTTACCTTAGCACCTTTATAAGTACTCCCTGACCCCAAGTGAGTTATCCTAGCCCCTTTATATGTACTCTCTGACAGCAAGTGAGTTACCCTAGTCCCATATAAGTACTCCCTGACCCCAAGTGAGTTACCATACCACCTTTATAAGTACTCCCTGACCCCAAGTGAGTTATCCTAGCCCCCTTATATGTACCCTCTGACCGCAAGTGAGTTACCCTAATCCCATATAAGTATTCCCTGATCCCAAGTGAGTTACCCTAGTGCCATAGAAGTACTCCCTGACCCCAAGTGAGTTACCCTAGCCCCTTATATAAGTACTCCCTGACCCCAAGTGTGTTACCCTAGTCTCATATATGTACTCCCTGAACTCAAGTGTATTACCTTAGCCCCTTTATAAGTACTTCCTGACCCCAAGTGAGTTATCCTAGCCCCTTTATATGTACTTCCAGACCCCAAGTGAGTTACCCTAGTCCCTTTATAAGTACTCCTTGACACCAAGTGAGTTATCCTAGCCCCTTTATAGGTACTCCCAGACCCCAAGTGAGTTACCCTAGTCTCATATATGTACTCTCTGAACTCAAGTGTGTTACCTTAGCACCTTTATAAGTACTCCCTGACCCCAAGTGAGTTATCCTAGCCCCTTTATATGTACTCTCTGACCGCAAGTGAGTTACCCTAGTCCATTTATATGTACTCTCTGACCGCAAGTGAGTTATCCTAGTCGCTTTATATGTACTCCCAGACCCCAAGTGAGTTACCCTAGTCCCTTATAAGTACTCCCTGATCCTGAGTGAGTTACCCTAGCCCTTTAATATGTACACCCTGGCCCCAAGTGAGTTACCCTAGTCCCATATAAGTAATCCTTGACCCAAAGTGAGTTACCCTAGCCCCTTTATAAGTACTTCCTGACCCCAAGTGAGTTACCATATCACCTTTATAAGTACTCCCTGACCCCAAGTGAGTTATCCTAGCCCCTTTATATGTACTCTCTGACAGCAAGTGAGTTACCCTAGTCCCATATAAGTACTCCCTGACCCCAAGTGAGTTACCATACCACCTTTATAAGTACTCCCTGACCCCAAGTGAGTTATCCTAGCCACCTTATATGTACTCTCTGACCGCAAGTGAGTTACCTAATCCCATAGAAGTACTCCCTGACCCCAAGTGAGTTTCCATAGCCCCTTTATAAGTACTCCCTGACCCCAAGTGAGTTATCCTAGCCCCTTTTTATGTACTCTCTGACCGCAAGTGAGTTACCCTAATCCCATATAAGTACTCCCAGACCCCAAGTGAGTTACCCTAGTCCCATAGAAGTACTCCCTGACCCCAAGTGAGGTACCCTAGCCCCTTATATGTACTTCCAGACCCCAAGTGAGTTACCCTAGTCTCATATATGTACTCTCTGAACTCAAGTGTGTTACCTTATCACCTTTATAAGTACTCCCTAACCCCAAGTGAGTTATCCTAGCCCCCTTATATGTACTCTCTGACCGCAAGTGAGTTACCTAATCCCATAGAAGTACTCCCTGACCCCAAGTGAGTTTCCATAGCCCCTTTATAAGTACTCCCAGACCCCAAGTGAGTTACCCTAGTCCCATAGAAGTACTCCCTGACCCCAAGTGAGTTACCCTAACCCCTTTATATGTACTCTCTGACCGCAAGTAAGTTACCCTAGTCCCATAGAAGTACTCCCTTACCCCAAGTGAGTTACCATATCACCTTTATAAGTACTCCCTGACCCCAAGTGAGTTATCCTAGCCCCCTTATATGTACTCTCTGACCGCAAGTGAGTTACCTAATCCCATAGAAGTACTCCCTGACCCCAAGTGAGTTTCCATAGCCCCTTTATAAGTACTCCCTGACCCCAAGTGAGTTATCCTACCCCCTTTATATGTACTCTCTGACCGCAAGTGAGTTACCCTAATCCCATATCAGTACTCCCAGACCCCAAGTGAGTTACCCTAGTGCCATAGAAGTACTCTCTGACCCCAAGTGAGTTACCCTAGCCCCTTATATAAGTACTCCCTGACCGCAAGTGAGTTATCCTAGCCCCTTTATAAGTACTCCCTGACACCAAGTGAGTTATCCTAGCCCCTTTATATGAACTCCCAGACCCCAAGTGAGTTACCCTAGTCTCATATATGTACTCTCTGAACTCAAGTGTGTTACCTTAGCACCTTTATAAGTACTCCCTGACCCCAAGTGAGTTATCCTAGCCCCTTTATATGTACTCTCTGACCGCAAGTGAGTTACCCTAGCCCATTTATATATACTCTCTGACCGCAAGTGAGTTATCCTAGTCGCTTTATATGTACTCCCAGACCCCAAGTGAGTTACCCTAGTCCCTAATAAGTACTCCCTGATCCTAAGTGAGTTACCCTAGCCCTTTAATATGTACACCCTGGCCCCAAGTGAGTTACCCTAGTCCCATATAAGTAATCCTTGACCCAAAGTGAGTTACCCTAGCCCCTTTATAAGTACTTCCTGACCCCAAGTGAGTTACCATATCACCTTTATAAGTACTCCCTGACCCCAAGTGAGTTATCCTAGCCCCTTTATATGTACTCTCTGACAGCAAGTGAGTTACCCTAGTCCCATATAAGTACTCCCTGACCCCAAGTGAGTTACCATACCACCTTTATAAGTACTCCCTGACCCCAAGTGAGTTATCCTAGCCACCTTATATGTACTCTCTGACCGCAAGTGAGTTACCTAATCCCATAGAAGTACTCCCTGACCCCAAGTGAGTTTCCATAGCCCCTTTATAAGTACTCCCTGACCCCAAGTGAGTTATCCTAGCCCCTTTTTATGTACTCTCTGACCGCAAGTGAGTTACCCTAATCCCATATAAGTACTCCCAGACCCCAAGTGAGTTACCCTAGTCCCATAGAAGTACTCCCTGACCCCAAGTGAGGTACCCTAGCCCCTTATATGTACTTCCAGACCCCAAGTGAGTTACCCTAGTCTCATATATGTACTCTCTGAACTCAAGTGTGTTACCTTATCACCTTTATAAGTACTCCCTAACCCCAAGTGAGTTATCCTAGCCCCCTTATATGTACTCTCTGACCGCAAGTGAGTTACCTAATCCCATAGAAGTACTCCCTGACCCCAAGTGAGTTTCCATAGCCCCTTTATAAGTACTCCCAGACCCCAAGTGAGTTACCCTAGTCCCATAGAAGTACTCCCTGACCCCAAGTGAGTTACCCTAACCCCTTTATATGTACTCTCTGACCGCAAGTAAGTTACCCTAGTCCCATAGAAGTACTCCCTTACCCCAAGTGAGTTACCATATCACCTTTATAAGTACTCCCTGACCCCAAGTGAGTTATCCTAGCCCCCTTATATGTACTCTCTGACCGCAAGTGAGTTACCTAATCCCATAGAAGTACTCCCTGACCCCAAGTGAGTTTCCATAGCCCCTTTATAAGTACTCCCTGACCCCAAGTGAGTTATCCTACCCCCTTTATATGTACTCTCTGACCGCAAGTGAGTTACCCTAATCCCATATCAGTACTCCCAGACCCCAAGTGAGTTACCCTAGTGCCATAGAAGTACTCTCTGACCCCAAGTGAGTTACCCTAGCCCCTTATATAAGTACTCCCTGACCGCAAGTGAGTTATCCTAGCCCCTTTATAAGTACTCCCTGACACCAAGTGAGTTATCCTAGCCCCTTTATATGAACTCCCAGACCCCAAGTGAGTTACCCTAGTCTCATATATGTACTCTCTGAACTCAAGTGTGTTACCTTAGCACCTTTATAAGTACTCCCTGACCCCAAGTGAGTTATCCTAGCCCCTTTATATGTACTCTCTGACCGCAAGTGAGTTACCCTAGCCCATTTATATATACTCTCTGACCGCAAGTGAGTTATCCTAGTCGCTTTATATGTACTCCCAGACCCCAAGTGAGTTACCCTAGTCCCTAATAAGTACTCCCTGATCCTAAGTGAGTTACCCTAGCCCTTTAATATGTACACCCTGGCCCCAAGTGAGTTACCCTAGTCCCATATAAGTAATCCTTGACCCAAAGTGAGTTACCCTAGCCCCTTTATAAGTACTTCCTGACCCCAAGTGAGTTACCATATCACCTTTATAAGTACTCCCTGACCCCAAGTGAGTTATCCTAGCCCCTTTATATGTACTCTCTGACAGCAAGTGAGTTACCCTAGTCCCATATAAGTACTCCCTGACCCCAAGTGAGTTACCATACCACCTTTATAAGTACTCCCTGACCCCAAGTGAGTTATCCTAGCCACCTTATATGTACTCTCTGACCGCAAGTGAGTTACCTAATCCCATAGAAGTACTCCCTGACCCCAAGTGAGTTTCCATAGCCCCTTTATAAGTACTCCCTGACCCCAAGTGAGTTATCCTAGCCCCTTTATATGTACTCTCTGACCGCAAGTGAGTTACCCTAATCCCATATAAGTACTCCCAGACCCCAAGTGAGTTACCCTAGTCCCATAGAAGTACTCCCTGACCCCAAGTGAGTTACCCTAGCCCCTTATATAAGTACTCCCTGACCGGAAGTGAGTTATCCTAGCCCCTTTATATGTACTCTCTGACCGCAAGTAAGTTACCCTAGTCCCATAGAAGTACTCCCTTACCCCAAGTGAGTTACCATATCACCTTTATAAGTACTCCCTGACCCCAAGTGAGTTATCCTAGCCACCTTATATGTACTCTCTGACCGCAAGTGAGTTACCTAATCCCATAGAAGTACTCCCTGACCCCAAGTGAGTTTCCATAGCCCCTTTATAAGTACTCCCTGACCCCAAGTGAGTTATCCTACCCCCTTTATATGTACTCTCTGACCGCAAGTGAGTTACCCTAATCCCATATCAGTACTCCCAGACCCCAAGTGAGATACCCTAGTGCCATAGAAGTACTCTCTGACCCCAAGTGAGTTACCCTAGCCCCTTATATAAGTACTCCCTGACCGCAAGTGAGTTATTCTAGCCCCTTTATAAGTACTCCCTGACACCAAGTTAGTTATCCTAGCCCCTTTATATGTACTCCCAGACCCCAAGTGAGTTACCCTAGTCTCATATATGTACTCTCTGAACTCAAGTGTGTTACCTTAGCACCTTTATAAGTACTCCCTGATCCCAAGTGAGTTATCCTAGCCCCTTTATATGTACTCTCTGACCGCAAGTGAGTTACCCTAGCCCATTTATATGTACTCTCTGACCGCAAGTGAGTTATCCTAGTCGCTTTATATGTACTCCCAGACCCCAAGTGAGTTACCCTAGTCCCTTATAAGTACTCCCTGATCCTAAGTGAGTTACCCTAGCCCTTTAATATGTACACCCTGGCCCCAAGTGAGTTACCCTAGTCCCATATAAGTAATCCTTGACCCAAAGTGAGTTACCCTAGCCCCTTTATATGTACTCTCTGACCGCAAGTGAGTTACCCTAATCCCATATAAGTACTCCCAGACCCCAAGTGAGTTACCATACCACCTTTATAAGTACTCCCTGACCGGAAGTGAGTTATCCTAGCCCCTTTATATGTACTCCCAGACCCCAAGTGAGTTACCCTAGTCTCATATATGTACTCTCTGAACTCAAGTGTGTTACCTTAGCACCTTTATAAGTACTCCCTGACCCCAAGTGAGTTATCCTAGCCCCTTTATATGTACTCTCTGACAGCAAGTGAGTTACCCTAGTCCCATATAAGTACTCCCTGACCCCAAGTGAGTTACCATACCACCTTTATAAGTACTCCCTGACCCCAAGTGAGTTATCCTAGCCCCCTTATATGTACCCTCTGACCGCAAGTGAGTTACCCTAATCCCATATAAGTATTCCCTGATCCCAAGTGAGTTACCCTAGTGCCATAGAAGTACTCCCTGACCCCAAGTGAGTTACCCTAGCCCCTTATATAAGTACTCCCTGACCCCAAGTGTGTTACCCTAGTCTCATATATGTACTCCCTGAACTCAAGTGTATTACCTTAGCCCCTTTATAAGTACTCCCTGACCCCAAGTGAGTTATCCTAGCCCCTTTATATGTACTTCCAGACCCCAAGTGAGTTACCCTAGTCCCTTTATAAGTACTCCCTGACCCCAAGTGAGTTATCCTAGCCCCTTTATAGGTACTCCCAGACCCCAAGTGAGTTACCCTAGTCTCATATATGTACTCTCTGAACTCAAGTGTGTTACCTTAGCACCTTTATAAGTACTCCCTGACCACAAGTGAGTTATCCTAGCCCCTTTATATGTACTCTCTGACCGCAAGTGAGTTACCCTAGCCCTTTTATATGTACTCTCTGACCGCAAGTGAGTTATCCTAGTCGCTTTATATGTACTCCCAGACCCCAAGTGAGTTACCCTAGTCCCTTATAAGTACTCCCTGATCCTGAGTGAGTTACCCTAGCCCTTTAATATGTACACCCTGGCCCCAAGTGAGTTACCCTAGTCCCATATAAGTAATCCTTGACCCAAAGTGAGTTACCCTAGCCCCTTTATAAGTACTCCCTGACCCCAAGTGAGTTACCATATCACCTTTATAAGTACTCCCTGACCCCAAGTGAGTTATCCTAGCCCCTTTATATGTTCTCTCTGACCGCAAGTGAGTTACCCTAATCCCATATAAGTACTCCCAGACCCCAAGTGAGTTACCCTAGTCCCATAGAAGTACTCCCTGACCCCAAGTGAGTTACCCTAGCCCCTTATATAAGTACTCCCTGACCGGAAGTGAGTTATCCTAGCCCCTTTATATGTACTCTCTGACCGCAAGTGAGTTACCCTAGTCGCATAGAAGTACTCCCTGACCCCAAGTGAGTTACCACAGCCCCTTATATAAGTACTCCCTGAGCGCAAGTGAGTTAACCTAGCCCATTTATATGTACTCTCTGACCGCAAGTGAGTTATCCTAGTCGCTTTATATGTACCCCCAGACCCCAAGTGAGTTACCCTAGTCCCTTATAAGTACTCCCTGATCTTAAGTGAGTTACCCTAGCCCTTTAATATGTACACCCTGGCCCCAAGTGAGTTACCCTAGTCCCATATAAGTAATCCTTGACCCAAAGTGAGTTACCCTAGCCCCTTTATAAGTACTTCCTGACCCCAAGTGAGTTACCATATCACCTTTATAAGTACTCCCTGACCCCAAGTGAGTTATCCTAGCCCCTTTATATGTACTCTCTGACAGCAAGTGAGTTACCCTAGTCCCATATAAGTACTCCCTGACCCCAAGTGAGTTACCATACCACCTTTATAAGTACTCCCTGACCCCAAGTGAGTTATCCTAGCCCCTTTATATGTACTCTCTGACCGCAAGTGAGTTACCTAACCCCATAGAAGTACTCCCTGACCCCAAGTGAGTTTCCATAGCCCCTTTATAAGTACTCCCTGACCCCAAGTGAGTTATCCTAGCCCCTTTATATGTACTCTCTGACCGCAAGTGAGTTACCCTAATCCCATATAAGTACTCCCAGACCCCAAGTGAGTTACCCTAGTCCCATAGAAGTACTCCCTGACCCCAAGTGAGTTACCCTAGCCCCTTATATAAGTACTCCCTGACCGGAAGTGAGTTATCCTAGCCCCTTTATATGTACTCTCTGACCGCAAGTAAGTTACCCTAGTCCCATAGAAGTACTCCCTTACCCCAAGTGAGTTACCATATCACCTTTATAAGTACTCCCTGACCCCAAGTGAGTTATCCTAGCCCCCTTATATGTACTCTCTGACCGCAAGTGAGTTACCTAATCCCATAGAAGTACTCCCTGACCCCAAGTGAGTTTCCATAGCCCCTTTATAAGTACTCCCTGACCCCAAGTGAGTTATCCTACCCCCTTTATATGTACTCTCTGACCGCAAGTGAGTTACCCTAATCCCATATCAGTACTCCCAGACCCCAAGTGAGTTACCCTAGTGCCATAGAAGTACTCTCTGACCCCAAGTGAGTTACCCTAGCCCCTTATATAAGTACTCCCTGACCGCAAGTGAGTTATCCTAGCCCCTTTATAAGTACTCCCTGAAACCAAGTGAGTTATCCTAGCCCCTTTATATGAACTCCCAGACCCCAAGTGAGTTACCCTAGTCTCATATATGTACTCTCTGAACTCAAGTGTGTTACCTTAGCACCTTTATAAGTACTCCCTGACCCCAAGTGAGTTATCCTAGCCCCTTTATATGTACTCTCTGACCGCAAGTGAGTTACCCTAGCCCATTTATATGTACTCTCTGACCGCAAGTGAGTTATCCTAGTCGCTTTATATGTACTCCCAGACCCCAAGTGAGTTACCCTAGTCCCTTATAGGTACTCCCTGATCCTAAGTGAGTTACCCTAGCCCTTTAATATGTACACCCTGGCCCCAAGTGAGTTACCCTAGTCCCATATAAGTAATCCTTGACCCAAAGTGAGTTACCCTAGCCCCTTTATATGTACTCTCTGACCGCAAGTGAGTTACCCTAATCCCATATAAGTACTCCCAGACCCCAAGTGAGTTACCATACCACCTTTATAAGTACTCCCTGACCGGAAGTGAGTTATCCTAGCCCCTTTATATGTACTCCCAGACCCCAAGTGAGTTACCCTAGTCTCATATATGTACTCTCTGAACTCAAGTGTGTTACCTTAGCACCTTTATAAGTACTCCCTGACCCCAAGTGAGTTATCCTAGCCCCTTTATATGTACTCTCTGACAGCAAGTGAGTTACCCTAGTCCCATATAAGTACTCCCTGACCCCAAGTGAGTTACCATACCACCTTTATAAGTACTCCCTGACCCCAAGTGAGTTATCCTAGCCCCCTTATATGTACCCTCTGACCGCAAGTGAGTTACCCTAATCCCATATAAGTATTCCCTGATCCCAAGTGAGTTACCCTAGTGCCATAGAAGTACTCCCTGACCCCAAGTGAGTTACCCTAGCCCCTTATATAAGTACTCCCTGACCCCAAGTGTGTTACCCTAGTCTCATATATGTACTCCCTGAACTCAAGTGTATTACCTTAGCCCCTTTATAAGTACTCCCTGACCCCAAGTGAGTTATCCTAGCCCCTTTATATGTACTTCCAGACCCCAAGTGAGTTACCCTAGTCCCTTTATAAGTACTCCTTGACACCAAGTGAGTTATCCTAGCCCCTTTATAGGTACTCCCAGACCCCAAGTGAGTTACCCTAGTCTCATATATGTACTCTCTGAACTCAAGTGTGTTACCTTAGCACCTTTATAAGTACTCCCTGACCCCAAGTGAGTTATCCTAGCCCCTTTATATGTACTCTCTGACCGCAAGTGAGTTACCCTAGTCCATTTATATGTACTCTCTGACCGCAAGTGAGTTATCCTAGTCGCTTTATATGTACTCCCAGACCCCAAGTGAGTTACCCTAGTCCCTTATAAGTACTCCCTGATCCTGAGTGAGTTACCCTAGCCCTTTAATATGTACACCCTGGCCCCAAGTGAGTTACCCTAGTCCCATATAAGTAATCCTTGACCCAAAGTGAGTTACCCTAGCCCCTTTATAAGTACTTCCTGACCCCAAGTGAGTTACCATATCACCTTTATAAGTACTCCCTGACCCCAAGTGAGTTATCCTAGCCCCTTTATATGTACTCTCTGACAGCAAGTGAGTTACCCTAGTCCCATATAAGTACTCCCTGACCCCAAGTGAGTTACCATACCACCTTTATAAGTACTCCCTGACCCCAAGTGAGTTATCCTAGCCACCTTATATGTACTCTCTGACCGCAAGTGAGTTACCTAATCCCATAGAAGTACTCCCTGACCCCAAGTGAGTTTCCATAGCCCCTTTATAAGTACTCCCTGACCCCAAGTGAGTTATCCTAGCCCCTTTTTATGTACTCTCTGACCGCAAGTGAGTTACCCTAATCCCATATAAGTACTCCCAGACCCCAAGTGAGTTACCCTAGTCCCATAGAAGTACTCCCTGACCCCAAGTGAGGTACCCTAGCCCCTTATATGTACTTCCAGACCCCAAGTGAGTTACCCTAGTCTCATATATGTACTCTCTGAACTCAAGTGTGTTACCTTATCACCTTTATAAGTACTCCCTAACCCCAAGTGAGTTATCCTAGCCCCCTTATATGTACTCTCTGACCGCAAGTGAGTTACCTAATCCCATAGAAGTACTCCCTGACCCCAAGTGAGTTTCCATAGCCCCTTTATAAGTACTCCCAGACCCCAAGTGAGTTACCCTAGTCCCATAGAAGTACTCCCTGACCCCAAGTGAGTTACCCTAACCCCTTTATATGTACTCTCTGACCGCAAGTAAGTTACCCTAGTCCCATAGAAGTACTCCCTTACCCCAAGTGAGTTACCATATCACCTTTATAAGTACTCCCTGACCCCAAGTGAGTTATCCTAGCCCCCTTATATGTACTCTCTGACCGCAAGTGAGTTACCTAATCCCATAGAAGTACTCCCTGACCCCAAGTGAGTTTCCATAGCCCCTTTATAAGTACTCCCTGACCCCAAGTGAGTTATCCTACCCCCTTTATATGTACTCTCTGACCGCAAGTGAGTTACCCTAATCCCATATCAGTACTCCCAGACCCCAAGTGAGTTACCCTAGTGCCATAGAAGTACTCTCTGACCCCAAGTGAGTTACCCTAGCCCCTTATATAAGTACTCCCTGACCGCAAGTGAGTTATCCTAGCCCCTTTATAAGTACTCCCTGACACCAAGTGAGTTATCCTAGCCCCTTTATATGAACTCCCAGACCCCAAGTGAGTTACCCTAGTCTCATATATGTACTCTCTGAACTCAAGTGTGTTACCTTAGCACCTTTATAAGTACTCCCTGACCCCAAGTGAGTTATCCTAGCCCCTTTATATGTACTCTCTGACCGCAAGTGAGTTACCCTAGCCCATTTATATGTACTCTCTGACCGCAAGTGAGTTATCCTAGTCGCTTTATATGTACTCCCAGACCCCAAGTGAGTTACCCTAGTCCCTTATAGGTACTCCCTGATCCTAAGTGAGTTACCCTAGCCCTTTAATATGTACACCCTGGCCCCAAGTGAGTTACCCTAGTCCCATATAAGTAATCCTTGACCCAAAGTGAGTTACCCTAGCCCCTTTATATGTACTCTCTGACCGCAAGTGAGTTACCCTAATCCCATATAAGTACTCCCAGACCCCAAGTGAGTTACCATACCACCTTTATAAGTACTCCCTGACCGGAAGTGAGTTATCCTAGCCCCTTTATATGTACTCCCAGACCCCAAGTGAGTTACCCTAGTCTCATATATGTACTCTCTGAACTCAAGTGTGTTACCTTAGCACCTTTATAAGTACTCCCTGACCCCAAGTGAGTTATCCTAGCCCCTTTATATGTACTCTCTGACAGCAAGTGAGTTACCCTAGTCCCATATAAGTACTCCCTGACCCCAAGTGAGTTACCATACCACCTTTATAAGTACTCCCTGACCCCAAGTGAGTTATCCTAGCCCCCTTATATGTACCCTCTGACCGCAAGTGAGTTACCCTAATCCCATATAAGTATTCCCTGATCCCAAGTGAGTTACCCTAGTGCCATAGAAGTACTCCCTGACCCCAAGTGAGTTACCCTAGCCCCTTATATAAGTACTCCCTGACCCCAAGTGTGTTACCCTAGTCTCATATATGTACTCCCTGAACTCAAGTGTATTACCTTAGCCCCTTTATAAGTACTCCCTGACCCCAAGTGAGTTATCCTAGCCCCTTTATATGTACTTCCAGACCCCAAGTGAGTTACCCTAGTCCCTTTATAAGTACTCCTTGACACCAAGTGAGTTATCCTAGCCCCTTTATAGGTACTCCCAGACCCCAAGTGAGTTACCCTAGTCTCATATATGTACTCTCTGAACTCAAGTGTGTTACCTTAGCACCTTTATAAGTACTCCCTGACCCCAAGTGAGTTATCCTAGCCCCTTTATATGTACTCTCTGACCGCAAGTGAGTTACCCTAGTCCATTTATATGTACTCTCTGACCGCAAGTGAGTTATCCTAGTCGCTTTATATGTACTCCCAGACCCCAAGTGAGTTACCCTAGTCCCTTATAAGTACTCCCTGATCCTGAGTGAGTTACCCTAGCCCTTTAATATGTACACCCTGGCCCCAAGTGAGTTACCCTAGTCCCATATAAGTAATCCTTGACCCAAAGTGAGTTACCCTAGCCCCTTTATAAGTACTTCCTGACCCCAAGTGAGTTACCATATCACCTTTATAAGTACTCCCTGACCCCAAGTGAGTTATCCTAGCCCCTTTATATGTACTCTCTGACAGCAAGTGAGTTACCCTAGTCCCATATAAGTACTCCCTGACCCCAAGTGAGTTACCATACCACCTTTATAAGTACTCCCTGACCCCAAGTGAGTTATCCTAGCCACCTTATATGTACTCTCTGACCGCAAGTGAGTTACCTAATCCCATAGAAGTACTCCCTGACCCCAAGTGAGTTTCCATAGCCCCTTTATAAGTACTCCCTGACCCCAAGTGAGTTATCCTAGCCCCTTTTTATGTACTCTCTGACCGCAAGTGAGTTACCCTAATCCCATATAAGTACTCCCAGACCCCAAGTGAGTTACCCTAGTCCCATAGAAGTACTCCCTGACCCCAAGTGAGGTACCCTAGCCCCTTATATGTACTTCCAGACCCCAAGTGAGTTACCCTAGTCTCATATATGTACTCTCTGAACTCAAGTGTGTTACCTTATCACCTTTATAAGTACTCCCTAACCCCAAGTGAGTTATCCTAGCCCCCTTATATGTACTCTCTGACCGCAAGTGAGTTACCTAATCCCATAGAAGTACTCCCTGACCCCAAGTGAGTTTCCATAGCCCCTTTATAAGTACTCCCAGACCCCAAGTGAGTTACCCTAGTCCCATAGAAGTACTCCCTGACCCCAAGTGAGTTACCCTAACCCCTTTATATGTACTCTCTGACCGCAAGTAAGTTACCCTAGTCCCATAGAAGTACTCCCTTACCCCAAGTGAGTTACCATATCACCTTTATAAGTACTCCCTGACCCCAAGTGAGTTATCCTAGCCCCCTTATATGTACTCTCTGACCGCAAGTGAGTTACCTAATCCCATAGAAGTACTCCCTGACCCCAAGTGAGTTTCCATAGCCCCTTTATAAGTACTCCCTGACCCCAAGTGAGTTATCCTACCCCCTTTATATGTACTCTCTGACCGCAAGTGAGTTACCCTAATCCCATATCAGTACTCCCAGACCCCAAGTGAGTTACCCTAGTGCCATAGAAGTACTCTCTGACCCCAAGTGAGTTACCCTAGCCCCTTATATAAGTACTCCCTGACCGCAAGTGAGTTATCCTAGCCCCTTTATAAGTACTCCCTGACACCAAGTGAGTTATCCTAGCCCCTTTATATGAACTCCCAGACCCCAAGTGAGTTACCCTAGTCTCATATATGTACTCTCTGAACTCAAGTGTGTTACCTTAGCACCTTTATAAGTACTCCCTGACCCCAAGTGAGTTATCCTAGCCCCTTTATATGTACTCTCTGACCGCAAGTGAGTTACCCTAGCCCATTTATATATACTCTCTGACCGCAAGTGAGTTATCCTAGTCGCTTTATATGTACTCCCAGACCCCAAGTGAGTTACCCTAGTCCCTAATAAGTACTCCCTGATCCTAAGTGAGTTACCCTAGCCCTTTAATATGTACACCCTGGCCCCAAGTGAGTTACCCTAGTCCCATATAAGTAATCCTTGACCCAAAGTGAGTTACCCTAGCCCCTTTATAAGTACTTCCTGACCCCAAGTGAGTTACCATATCACCTTTATAAGTACTCCCTGACCCCAAGTGAGTTATCCTAGCCCCTTTATATGTACTCTCTGACAGCAAGTGAGTTACCCTAGTCCCATATAAGTACTCCCTGACCCCAAGTGAGTTACCATACCACCTTTATAAGTACTCCCTGACCCCAAGTGAGTTATCCTAGCCACCTTATATGTACTCTCTGACCGCAAGTGAGTTACCTAATCCCATAGAAGTACTCCCTGACCCCAAGTGAGTTTCCATAGCCCCTTTATAAGTACTCCCTGACCCCAAGTGAGTTATCCTAGCCCCTTTATATGTACTCTCTGACCGCAAGTGAGTTACCCTAATCCCATATAAGTACTCCCAGACCCCAAGTGAGTTACCCTAGTCCCATAGAAGTACTCCCTGACCCCAAGTGAGTTACCCTAGCCCCTTATATAAGTACTCCCTGACCGGAAGTGAGTTATCCTAGCCCCTTTATATGTACTCTCTGACCGCAAGTAAGTTACCCTAGTCCCATAGAAGTACTCCCTTACCCCAAGTGAGTTACCATATCACCTTTATAAGTACTCCCTGACCCCAAGTGAGTTATCCTAGCCACCTTATATGTACTCTCTGACCGCAAGTGAGTTACCTAATCCCATAGAAGTACTCCCTGACCCCAAGTGAGTTTCCATAGCCCCTTTATAAGTACTCCCTGACCCCAAGTGAGTTATCCTACCCCCTTTATATGTACTCTCTGACCGCAAGTGAGTTACCCTAATCCCATATCAGTACTCCCAGACCCCAAGTGAGATACCCTAGTGCCATAGAAGTACTCTCTGACCCCAAGTGAGTTACCCTAGCCCCTTATATAAGTACTCCCTGACCGCAAGTGAGTTATTCTAGCCCCTTTATAAGTACTCCCTGACACCAAGTTAGTTATCCTAGCCCCTTTATATGTACTCCCAGACCCCAAGTGAGTTACCCTAGTCTCATATATGTACTCTCTGAACTCAAGTGTGTTACCTTAGCACCTTTATAAGTACTCCCTGATCCCAAGTGAGTTATCCTAGCCCCTTTATATGTACTCTCTGACCGCAAGTGAGTTACCCTAGCCCATTTATATGTACTCTCTGACCGCAAGTGAGTTATCCTAGTCGCTTTATATGTACTCCCAGACCCCAAGTGAGTTACCCTAGTCCCTTATAAGTACTCCCTGATCCTAAGTGAGTTACCCTAGCCCTTTAATATGTACACCCTGGCCCCAAGTGAGTTACCCTAGTCCCATATAAGTAATCCTTGACCCAAAGTGAGTTACCCTAGCCCCTTTATATGTACTCTCTGACCGCAAGTGAGTTACCCTAATCCCATATAAGTACTCCCAGACCCCAAGTGAGTTACCATACCACCTTTATAAGTACTCCCTGACCGGAAGTGAGTTATCCTAGCCCCTTTATATGTACTCCCAGACCCCAAGTGAGTTACCCTAGTCTCATATATGTACTCTCTGAACTCAAGTGTGTTACCTTAGCACCTTTATAAGTACTCCCTGACCCCAAGTGAGTTATCCTAGCCCCTTTATATGTACTCTCTGACAGCAAGTGAGTTACCCTAGTCCCATATAAGTACTCCCTGACCCCAAGTGAGTTACCATACCACCTTTATAAGTACTCCCTGACCCCAAGTGAGTTATCCTAGCCCCCTTATATGTACCCTCTGACCGCAAGTGAGTTACCCTAATCCCATATAAGTATTCCCTGATCCCAAGTGAGTTACCCTAGTGCCATAGAAGTACTCCCTGACCCCAAGTGAGTTACCCTAGCCCCTTATATAAGTACTCCCTGACCCCAAGTGTGTTACCCTAGTCTCATATATGTACTCCCTGAACTCAAGTGTATTACCTTAGCCCCTTTATAAGTACTCCCTGACCCCAAGTGAGTTATCCTAGCCCCTTTATATGTACTTCCAGACCCCAAGTGAGTTACCCTAGTCCCTTTATAAGTACTCCCTGACCCCAAGTGAGTTATCCTAGCCCCTTTATAGGTACTCCCAGACCCCAAGTGAGTTACCCTAGTCTCATATATGTACTCTCTGAACTCAAGTGTGTTACCTTAGCACCTTTATAAGTACTCCCTGACCACAAGTGAGTTATCCTAGCCCCTTTATATGTACTCTCTGACCGCAAGTGAGTTACCCTAGCCCTTTTATATGTACTCTCTGACCGCAAGTGAGTTATCCTAGTCGCTTTATATGTACTCCCAGACCCCAAGTGAGTTACCCTAGTCCCTTATAAGTACTCCCTGATCCTGAGTGAGTTACCCTAGCCCTTTAATATGTACACCCTGGCCCCAAGTGAGTTACCCTAGTCCCATATAAGTAATCCTTGACCCAAAGTGAGTTACCCTAGCCCCTTTATAAGTACTCCCTGACCCCAAGTGAGTTACCATATCACCTTTATAAGTACTCCCTGACCCCAAGTGAGTTATCCTAGCCCCTTTATATGTTCTCTCTGACCGCAAGTGAGTTACCCTAATCCCATATAAGTACTCCCAGACCCCAAGTGAGTTACCCTAGTCCCATAGAAGTACTCCCTGACCCCAAGTGAGTTACCCTAGCCCCTTATATAAGTACTCCCTGACCGGAAGTGAGTTATCCTAGCCCCTTTATATGTACTCTCTGACCGCAAGTGAGTTACCCTAGTCGCATAGAAGTACTCCCTGACCCCAAGTGAGTTACCACAGCCCCTTATATAAGTACTCCCTGAGCGCAAGTGAGTTAACCTAGCCCATTTATATGTACTCTCTGACCGCAAGTGAGTTATCCTAGTCGCTTTATATGTACCCCCAGACCCCAAGTGAGTTACCCTAGTCCCTTATAAGTACTCCCTGATCTTAAGTGAGTTACCCTAGCCCTTTAATATGTACACCCTGGCCCCAAGTGAGTTACCCTAGTCCCATATAAGTAATCCTTGACCCAAAGTGAGTTACCCTAGCCCCTTTATAAGTACTTCCTGACCCCAAGTGAGTTACCATATCACCTTTATAAGTACTCCCTGACCCCAAGTGAGTTATCCTAGCCCCTTTATATGTACTCTCTGACAGCAAGTGAGTTACCCTAGTCCCATATAAGTACTCCCTGACCCCAAGTGAGTTACCATACCACCTTTATAAGTACTCCCTGACCCCAAGTGAGTTATCCTAGCCACCTTATATGTACTCTCTGACCGCAAGTGAGTTACCTAATCCCATAGAAGTACTCCCTGACCCCAAGTGAGTTTCCATAGCCCCTTTATAAGTACTCCCTGACCCCAAGTGAGTTATCCTAGCCCCTTTATATGTACTCTCTGACCGCAAGTGAGTAACCCTAATCCCATATAAGTACTCCCAGACCCCAAGTGAGTTACCCTAGTCCCATAGAAGTACTCCCTGACCCCAAGTGAGTTACCCTAGCCCCTTATATGTACTTCCAGACCCCAAGTGAGTTACCCTAGTCTCATATATGTACTCTCTGAACTCAAGTGTGTTACCTTATCACCTTTATAAGTACTCCCTAACCCCAAGTGATTTATCCTAGCCCCTTTATATGTACTCTCTGACCGCAAGTGAGTTACCCTAGCCCATTTATATGTACTCTCTGACCGCAAGTGAGTTATCCTAGTCGCTTTATATGTACTCCCAGACCCCATGTGAGTTAACCTAGTCCCTTATAAGTACTCCCTGATCCTAAGTGAGTTACCCTAGCCCTTTAATATGTACACCCTGGCCCCAAGTGAGTTACCCTAGTCCCATATAAGTAATCCTTGACCCAAAGTGAGTTACCCTAGCCCCTTTATAAGTACTTCCTGACCCCAAGTGAGTTACCATATCACCTTTATAAGTACTCCCTGACCCCAAGTGAGTTATCCTAGCCCCTTTATATGTACTCTCTGACAGCAAGTGAGTTACCCTAGTCCCATATAAGTACTCCCTGACCCCAAGTGAGTTACCATACCACCTTTATAAGTACTCCCTGACCCCAAGTGAGTTATCCTAGCAACCTTATATGTACTCTCTGACCGCAAGTGAGTTACCTAATCCCATAGAAGTACTCCCTGACCCCAAGTGAGTTTCCATAGCCCATTTATAAGTACTCCCTGACCACAAGTGAGTTATCCTAGCCCCTTTATATGTACTCTCTGACCGCAAGTAAGTTACCCTAATCCCATATAAGTACTCCCAGACACCAAGTGAGTTACCCTAGTCCCATAGAAGTACTCCCTGACTCCAAGTGAGTTACCCTAGCCCCTTATATAAGTACTCCCTGACCCCAAGTGTGTTACCCTAGTCTCATATATGTACTCCCTGTACTCAAGTGTATTACCTTAGCCCCTTTATAAGTACCCCCTGGCCCCAAGTGAGTTATCCTAGCCCCTTTATATGTTCTCTCTGACCGCAAGTGAGTTACCCTAATCCCATATAAGTACTCCCAGACCCCAAGTGAGTTACCCTAGTCCCATAGAAGTACTCCCTGACCCCAAGTGAGTTACCCTAGCCCCTTATATAAGTACTCCCTGACCGGAAGTGAGTTATCCTAGCGCCTTTATATGTACTCTCTGACCGCAAGTTAGTTACCCTAGCCCATTTATATGTACTCTCTGACCGCAAGTGAGTTATCCTAGTCGCTTTATATGTACTCCCAGACCCCATGTGAGTTACCCTAGTCCCTTATAAGTACTCCCTGATCCTAAGTGAGTTACCCTAGCCCTTTAATATGTACACCCTGGCCCCAAGTGAGTTACCCTAATCCCATATAAGTAATCCTTGACCCAAAGTGAGTTACCCTAGCCCCTTTATAAGTACTCCCTGACCCCTAGTGAGTTACCATATCACCTTTATAAGTACTTCCTGACCCCAAGTGAGTTACCATATCACCTTTATAAGTACTCCCTGACCCCAAGTGAGTTATCCTAGCCCCTTTATATGTACTCTCTGACAGCAAGTGAGTTACCCTAGTCCCATATAAGTACTCCCTGATCCCAAGTGAGTTACCATACCACCTTTATAAGTACTCCCTGACCCCAAGTGAGTTATCCTAGCCACCTTATATGTACTCTCTGACCGCAAGTGAGTTACCTAATCCCATAGAAGTACTCCCTGACCCCAAGTGAGTTTCCATAGCCCCTTTATAAGTACTCCCTGACCCCAAGTGAGTTATCCTAGCCCCTTTATATGTACTCTCTGACCGCAAGTGAGTTACCCTAATCCCATATAAGTACTCCCAGACCCCAAGTGAGTTACCCTAGTCCCATAGAAGTACTCCCTGACCCCAAGTGAGTTACCCTAGCCCCTTATATGTACTTCCAGACTCCAAGTGAGTTACCCTAGTCTCATATATGTACTCTCTGAACTCAAGTGTGTTACCTTATCACCTTTATAAGTACTCCCTAACCCCAAGTGATTTATCCTAGCCCCTTTATATGTACTCTCTGACCGCAAATAAGTTACCCTAGTCCCATAGAAGTACTCCCTTACCCCAAGTGAGTTACCATATCACCTTTATAAGTACTCCCTGACCCCAAGTGAGTTATCCTAGCCCCCTTATATGTACTCTCTGACCGCAAGTGAGTTACCTAATCCCATAGAAGTACTCCCTGACCCCAAGTGAGTTTCCATAGCCCCTTTATAAGTACTCCCTGACCCCAATTGAGTTATCCTACCCCCTTTATATGTACTCTCTGACCGCAAGTGAGTTACCCTAATCCCATATCAGTACTCCCAGACCCCAAGTGAGTTACCCTAGTGCCATAGAAGTACTCTCTGACCCCAAGTGAGTTACCCTAGCCCCTTATATAAGTACTCCCTGACCGCAAGTGAGTTATCCTAGCCCCTTTATAAGTACGCCCTGACACCAAGTGAGTTATCCTAGCCCCTTTATATGAACTCCCAGACCCCAAGTGAGTTACCCTAGTCTCATATATGTACTCTCTGAACTCAAGTGTGTTACCTTAGCACCTTTATAAGTACTCCCTGACCCCAAGTGAGTTACAATACCACCTTTATAAGTACTCCCTGACCCCAAGTGAGTTATCCTAGCCACCTTATATGTACTCTCTGACCGCAAGTGAGTTACCTAATCCCATAGAAGTACTCCCTGACCCCAAGTGAGTTTCCATAGCCCCTTTATAAGTACTCCCTGACCCCAAGTGAGTTATCCTAGCCCCTTTATATGTACTCTCTGACCGCAAGTGAGTTACCCTAATCCCATATAAGTACTCCCAGACCCCAAGTGAGTTACCCTAGTCCCATAGAAGTACTCCCTGACCCCAAGTGAGTTACCCTAGCCACTTATATAAGTACTCCCTGACCGGAAGTGAGTTATCCTAGCCCCTTTATATGCACTCTCTGACCGCAAGTAAGTTACCCTAGTCCCATAGAAGTACTCCCTTACCCCAAGTGAGTTACCATATCACCTTTATAAGTACTCCCTGACCCCAAGTAAGTTATCCTAGCCCCCTTATATGTACTCTCTGACCGCAAGTGAGTTACCTAATCCCATAGAAGTACTCCCTGACCCCAAGTGAGTTTCCATAGCCCCTTTATAAGTACTCCCTGACCCCAAGTGAGTTATCCTACCCCCTTTATATGTACTCTCTGACCGCAAGTGAGTTACCCTAATGCCATATCAGTACTCCCAGACCCCAAGTGAGATACCCTAGTGCCATAGAAGTACTCTCTGACCCCAAGTGAGTTACCCTAGCCCCTTATATAAGTACTCCCTGACCGCAAGTGAGTTATCCTAGCCCCTTTATAAGTACTCCCTGACACCAAGTGAGTTATCCTAGCCCCTTTATATGTACTCCCAGACCCCAAGTGAGTTACCCTAGTCTCATATATGTACTCTCTGAACTCAAGTGTGTTACCTTAGCACCTTTATAAGTACTCCCTGATCCCAAGTGAGTTATCCTAGCCCCTTTATATGTACTCTCTGACCGCAAGTGAGTTACCCTAGCCCATTTATATGTACTCTCTGACCGCAAGTGAGTTATCCTAGTCGCTTTATATGTACTCCCAGACCCCAAGTGAGTTACCCTAGTCCCTTATAAGTACTCCCTGATCCTAAGTGAGTTACCCTAGCCCTTTAATATGTACACCCTGGCCCCAAGTGAGTTACCCTAGTCCCATATAAGTAATCCTTGACCCAAAGTGAGTTACCCTAGCCCCTTTATATGTACTCTCTGACCGCAAGTGAGTTACCCTAATCCCATATAAGTACTCCCAGACCCCAAGTGAGTTACCATACCACCTTTATAAGTACTCCCTGACCGGAAGTGAGTTATCCTAGCCCCTTTATATGTACTCCCAGACCCCAAGTGAGTTACCCTAGTCTCATATATGTACTCTCTGAACTCAAGTGTGTTACCTTAGCACCTTTATAAGTACTCCCTGACCCCAAGTGAGTTATCCTAGCCCCTTTATATGTACTCTCTGACAGCAAGTGAGTTACCCTAGTCCCATATAAGTACTCCCTGACCCCAAGTGAGTTACCATACCACCTTTATAAGTACTCCCTGACCCCAAGTGAGTTATCCTAGCCCCCTTATATGTACCCTCTGACCGCAAGTGAGTTACCCTAATCCCATATAAGTATTCCCTGATCCCAAGTGAGTTACCCTAGTGCCATAGAAGTACTCCCTGACCCCAAGTGAGTTACCCTAGCCCCTTATATAAGTACTCCCTGACCCCAAGTGTGTTACCCTAGTCTCATATATGTACTCTCTGAACTCAAGTGTGTTACCTTAGCACCTTTATAAGTACTCCCTGATCCCAAGTGAGTTATCCTAGCCCCTTTATATGTACTCTCTGACCGCAAGTGAGTTACCCTAGCCCATTTATATGTACTCTCTGACCGCAAGTGAGTTATCCTAGTCGCTTTATATGTACTCCCAGACCCCAAGTGAGTTACCCTAGTCCCTTATAAGTACTCCCTGATCCTAAGTGAGTTACCCTAGCCCTTTAATATGTACACCCTGGCCCCAAGTGAGTTACCCTAGTCCCATATAAGTAATCCTTGACCCAAAGTGAGTTACCCTAGCCCCTTTATATGTACTCTCTGACCGCAAGTGAGTTACCCTAATCCCATATAAGTACTCCCAGACCCCAAGTGAGTTACCATACCACCTTTATAAGTACTCCCTGACCGGAAGTGAGTTATCCTAGCCCCTTTATATGTACTCCCAGACCCCAAGTGAGTTACCCTAGTCTCATATATGTACTCTCTGAACTCAAGTGTGTTACCTTAGCCCCTTTATAAGTACTCCCTGACCCCAAGTGAGTTATCCTAGCCCCTTTATATGTACTTCCAGACCCCAAGTGAGTTACCCTAGTCCCTTTATAAGTACTCCCTGACACCAAGTGAGTTATCCTAGCCCCTTTATAGGTACTCCCAGACCCCAAGTGAGTTACCCTAGTCTCATATATGTACTCTCTGAACTCAAGTGTGTTACCTTAGCACCTTTATAAGTACTCCCTGACCCCAAGTGAGTTATCCTAGCCCCTTTATATGTACTCATTACCGCAAGTGAGTTACCCTAGCCCATTTATATGTACTCTCTGACCGCAAGTGAGTTATCCTAGTCGCTTTATATGTACTCCCAGACCCCAAGTGAGTTACCCTAGTCCCTTATAAGTACTCCCTGATCCTGAGTGAGTTACCCTAGCCCTTTAATATGTACACCCTGGCCCCAAGTGAGTTACCCTAGTCCCATATAAGTAATCCTTGACCCAAAGTGAGTTACCCTAGCCCCTTTATAAGTACTCCCTGACCCCAAGTGAGTTACCCCAGCCCCTTATATAAGTACTCCCTGAGCGCAAGTGAGTTAACCTAGCCCATTTATATGTACTCTCTGACCGCAAGTGAGTTACCCTAGCCCCTTTATAAGTACTTCCTGACCCAAAGTGAGTTACCATATCACCTTTATAAGTACTCCCTGACCCCAAGTGAGTTATCCTAGCCCCTTTATATGTACTTTCTGACAGCAAGTGAGTTACCCTAGTCCCATATAAGTACTCCCTGACCCCAAGTGAGTTACCATACCACCTTTATAAGTACTCCCTGACCCCAAGTGAGTTATCCTAGCCACCTTATATGTACTCTCTGACCGCAAGTGAGTTACCTAATCCCATAGAAGTACTCCCTGACCCCAAGTGAGTTTCCATAGCCCCTTTATAAGTACTCCCAGACCCCAAGTCAGTTACCCTAGTCCCATAGAAGTACTCCCTGACCCCAAGTGAGTTACCCTAGCCCCTTATATGTACTTCCAGACCCCAAGTGAGTTACCCTAGTCTCATATATGTACTCTCTGAACTCAAGTGTGTTACCTTATCACCTTTATAAGTACTCCCTAACCCCAAGTGATTTATCTTAGCCCCTTTATATGTACTCTCTGACCGCAAGTGAGTTACCCTAGCCCTATTATATGTACTCTCTGACCGCAAGTGAGTTATCCTAGTCGCTTTATATGTACTCCCAGACCCCATGTGAGTTACCCTAGTCCCTTATAAGTACTCCCTGATCCTAAGTGAGTTACCCTAGCCCTTTAATATGTACACCCTGGCCCCAAGTGAGTTACCCTAATCCCATATAAGTAATCCTTGACCCAAAGTGAGTTACCCTAGCCCCTTTATAAGTACTCCCTGACCCCTAGTGAGTTACCATATCACCTTTATAAGTACTCCCTGACCCCAAGTGAGTTATCCTAGCCCCTTTATATGTACTATCTGACAGCAAGTGAGTTACCCTAGTCCCATATAAGTACTCCCTGACCTCAAGTGAGTTACCATACCACCTTTATAAGTACTCCATGACCCCAAGTGAGTTATCCTAGCCCCCTTATATGTAATCTCTGACCGCAAGTAAGTTACCCTAATCCCATATAAGTACTCCCAGACACCAAGTGAGTTACCCTAGTCCCATAGAAGTACTCCCTGACTCCAAGTGAGTTACCCTAGCCCCTTATATAAGTACTCCCTGACCCCAAGTGTGTTACCCTAGTCTCATATATGTACTCCCTGTACTCAAGTGTATTACCTTAGCCCCTTTATAAGTACCCCCTGGCCCTAAGTGAGTTATCCTAGCCCCTTTATATGTTCTCTCTGACCTTAAGTGAGTTACCCTAATCCCATATAAGTACTCCCAGACCGTAAGTGAGTTACTCTAGTCCCATAGAAGTACTCCCTGACCCCAAGTGAGTTACCCTAGCCCCTTATATAAGTACTCCCTGACCGCAAGTGAGTTATCCTAGCCCCCTTATATGTACTCTCTGACCGCAATTGAGTTACCTAATCCCATAGAAGTACTCCCTGACCCCAAGTGAGTTTCCATAGCCCCTTTATGAGTACTCCCTGACCCCAAGTGAGTTATACTACCCCCTTTATATGTACTCTCTGACGGCAAGTGAGTTACCCTAATCCCATATCAGTACTCCCAGACCCCAAGTGAGTTACCCTAGTCCCATAGAATTACTCCCTGACCCCAAGTGAGTTTCCATAGCCCCTTTATGAGTACTCCCTGACCCCAAGTGAGTTATACTACCCCCTTTATATGTACTCTCTGACGGCAAGTGAGTTACCCTAATCCCATATCAGTACTCCCAGACCCCAAGTGAGTTACCCTAGTCCCATAGAAGTACTCCCTGACCCCAAGTGAGTTACCCTAGCCCCTTATATAAGTACTCCCTGACCGCAAGTGAGTTATCCTAGCCCCTTTATATGTGCTCTCTGACCGCAAGTGAGTTACCCTAATCCCATATAAGTACCGCCAGACCCCAAGTGAGTTACCCTAGTCTCATATATGTACTCTCTGACCCCAAGTGAGTTACCCTAGCCCATTTATATGTACTCCCTGACCCCAAGTGAGTTATCCTACCCCCTTTATATGTACTCTCTGACCGCAAGTGAATTACCCTACTCCCATATAGGTACTCCCTGACACCAAGTGAGTTACCTTAGCCCCTTTATAAGTACTCCCTGACCCCAAGTGAGTTATCCTAGCCCCTTTATATGTACTCTCTGACCGCAAGTGTGTTACCCTAGTCTCATATATGTACTCCCTGAACTCAAGTGTATTACCTTAGCCCCTTTATAAGTTCTCCCTGACCCCAAGTGAGTTATCCTAGCCCCTTTATATGTACTCTCTGACTGCAAGTGAGTTACCCTAGTCCCTTATAAGTACTCCCTGATCCTGAGTGAGTTACCCTAGCCCTTTAATATGTACACCCTGGCCCCAAGTGAGTTACCCTAGTCCCATATAAGTAATCCTTGACCCAAAGTGAGTTACCCTAGCCCCTTTATAAGTACTCCCTGACCCCAAGTGAGTTACCCCAGCCCCTTATATAAGTACTCCCTGAGCGCAAGTGAGTTAACCTAGCCCATTTATATGTACTCTCTGACCGCAAGTGAGTTACCCTAGCCCCTTTATAAGTACTTCCTGACCCAAAGTGAGTTACCATATCACCTTTATAAGTACTCCCTGACCCCAAGTGAGTTATCCTAGCCCCTTTATATGTACTTTCTGACAGCAAGTGAGTTACCCTAGTCCCATATAAGTACTCCCTGACCCCAAGTGAGTTACCATACCACCTTTATAAGTACTCCCTGACCCCAAGTGAGTTATCCTAGCCACCTTATATGTACTCTCTGACCGCAAGTGAGTTACCTAATCCCATAGAAGTACTCCCTGACCCCAAGTGAGTTTCCATAGCCCCTTTATAAGTACTCCCAGACCCCAAGTGAGTTACCCTAGTCCCATAGAAGTACTCCCTGACCCCAAGTGAGTTACCCTAGCCCCTTATATGTACTTCCAGACCCCAAGTGAGTTACCCTAGTCTCATATATGTACTCTCTGAACTCAAGTGTGTTACCTTATCACCTTTATAAGTACTCCCTAACCCCAAGTGATTTATCTTAGCCCCTTTATATGTACTCTCTGACCGCAAGTGAGTTACCCTAGCCCTATTATATGTACTCTCTGACCGCAAGTGAGTTATCCTAGTCGCTTTATATGTACTCCCAGACCCCATGTGAGTTACCCTAGTCCCTTATAAGTACTCCCTGATCCTAAGTGAGTTACCCTAGCCCTTTAATATGTACACCCTGGCCCCAAGTGAGTTACCCTAATCCCATATAAGTAATCCTTGACCCAAAGTGAGTTACCCTAGCCCCTTTATAAGTACTCCCTGACCCCTAGTGAGTTACCATATCACCTTTATAAGTACTCCCTGACCCCAAGTGAGTTATCCTAGCCCCTTTATATGTACTATCTGACAGCAAGTGAGTTACCCTAGTCCCATATAAGTACTCCCTGACCTCAAGTGAGTTACCATACCACCTTTATAAGTACTCCATGACCCCAAGTGAGTTATCCTAGCCCCCTTATATGTAATCTCTGACCGCAAGTAAGTTACCCTAATCCCATATAAGTACTCCCAGACACCAAGTGAGTTACCCTAGTCCCATAGAAGTACTCCCTGACTCCAAGTGAGTTACCCTAGCCCCTTATATAAGTACTCCCTGACCCCAAGTGTGTTACCCTAGTCTCATATATGTACTCCCTGTACTCAAGTGTATTACCTTAGCCCCTTTATAAGTACCCCCTGGCCCTAAGTGAGTTATCCTAGCCCCTTTATATGTTCTCTCTGACCGCAAGTGAGTTACCCTAATCCCATATAAGTACTCCAAGACCCCAAGTGAGTTATCCTAGTCCCATAGAAGTACTCCCTGACCCCAAGTGAGTTACCCTAGCCCCTTATATAAGTACTCCCTACCGGAAGTGAGTTATCCTAGCCCCTTTATATGTACTCTCTGACCGCAAGTTAGTTATCCTAGTCGCTTTATATGTACTCCCAGACCCCAAGTGAGTTATCCTAGTCCCTTATAAGTACTCCCTGATCCTAAGTGATGTTACCCTAGCCCTTTAATATGTACACCCTGGCCCCAAGTGAGTTACCCTAGTCCCATATAAGTAATCCTTGACCCAAAGTGAGTTACCCTAGCCCCTTTATAAGTACTTCCTGACCCCAAGTGAGTTACCATATCACCTTTATAAGTACTCCCTGACCCCAAGTGAGTTATCCTAGCCCCTTTATATGTACTCTCTGACAGCAAGTGAGTTACCCTAGTCCCATATAAGTACTCCCTGACCCCAAGTGAGTTACCATACCACCTTTATAAGTACTCCCTGACCCCAAGTGAGTTATCCTAGCCACCTTATATGTACTCTCTGACCGCAAGTGAGTTACCTAATCCCATAGAAGTACTCCCTGACCCCAAGTGAGTTTCCATAGCCCCTTTATAAGTACTCGCTGACTCCAAGTGAGTTATCCTAGCCCCTTTATATGTACTCTCTGACCGCAAGTGAGTTAACCTAATCCCATATAAGTACTCCCAGACCCCAAGTGAGTTACCCTAGTCCCATAGAAGTACTCCCTGACCCCAAGTGAGTTACCCTAGCCCCTTATATAAGTACTCCCTGACCGGAAGTGAGTTATCCTAGCCCCTTTATATGTACTCTCTGACCGCAAGTAAGTTACCCTAGTCCCATAGAAGTACTCCCTTGCCCCAAGTGAGTTACCATATCACCTTTATAAGTACTCCCTGACCCCAAGTGAGTCATCCTAGCCCCCTTATATGTACTATCTGACAGCAAGTGAGTTACCCTAGTCCCATATAAGTACTCCCTGACCTCAAGTGAGTTACCATACCACCTTTATAAGTACTCCATGACCCCAAGTGAGTTATCCTAGCCCCCTTATATGTAATCTCTGACCGCAAGTAAGTTACCCTAATCCCATATAAGTACTCCCAGACACCAAGTGAATTACCCTAGTCCCATAGAAGTACTCCCTGACTCCAAGTGAGTTACCCTAGCCCCTTATATAAGTACTCCCTGACCCCAAGTGTGTTACCCTAGTCTCATATATGTACTCCCTGTACTCAAGTGTATTACCTTAGCCCCTTTATAAGTACCCCCTGGCCCCAAGTGAGTTATCCTAGCCCCTTTATATGTTCTCTCTGACCGCAAGTGAGTTACCCTAATCCCATATAAGTACTCCCAGACCCCAAGTGAGTTACCCTAGTCCCATAGAAGTACTCCCTGACCCCAAGTGAGTTACCCTAGCCCCTTATATAAGTACTCCCTGACCGGAAGTGAGTTATCCTAGCCCCTTTATATGTACTCTCTGACCGCAAGTTAGTTACCCTAGCCCATTTATATGTACTCTCTGACCGCAAGTGAGTTATCCTAGTCGCTTTATATGTACTCCCAGACCCCATGTGAGTTACCCTAGTCCCTTATAAGTACTCCCTGATCCTAAGTGAGTTACCCTAGCCCTTTAATATGTACACCCTGGCCGCAAGTGAGTTACCCTACTCCCATATAAGTAATCCTTGACCCAAAGTTAGTTACCCTAGCCCCTTTATAAGTACTCCCTGACCCCAAGTGAGTTACCATATCAACTTTATAAGTACTCCCTGACCCCAAGTGAGTTATCCTAGCCCCTTTATATGTACTCTCTGACAGCAATTGAGTTACCCTAGTCCCATATAGGTACTCCCTGACACCAAGTGAGTTACCATAGCCCCTTTATAAGTACTTCCTGACCCCAAGTGAGTTACCAAAGCCCCTTTATAAGTACTCCCTGACCCCAAGTGAGTTATCCTAGCCCCTTTAAATGTACTCTCTGACCGCAAGTGACTTATTCAAACCCCTTATAAGTACTCCCTGACCCCAAGTGTGTTACCCTAGTCTCATATATGTACTCCCTGAACTCAAGTGTATTACCTTAGCCCCTTTATAAGTTCTCCCTGACCCCAAGTGAGTTATCCTAGCCCCTTTATATGTACTCTCTGACCGCAAGTGAGTTACCCTAATCCCATATAAGTACTCCCAGACCCCAAGTGAGTTACCCTAGTCCCATAGAAGTACTCCCTGACCCCAAGTAAGTAACCCTAGCCCCTTATATAAGTACTCCCTGACCGCAAGTGAGTTATCCTAGCCCCTTTATATGTACTCTCTGACCGCAAGTGAGTTACCCTAGTCCCATAGAAGTACTCCCTGACCCCAAGTGAGTTACCATATCACCTTTATAAGTACTCCCTGACCCCAAGTGAGTTACCTAATCCCATAGAAGTACTCCCTGACCCCAAGTGAGTTATCCTACCCCCTTTATATGTACTCTCTGACCTTAAGTGAGTTACCCTAATCCCATATAAGTACTCCCAGACCGTAAGTGAGTTACTCTAGTCCCATAGAAGTACTCCCTGACCCCAAGTGAGTTACCCTAGCCCCTTATATAAGTACTCCCTGACCGCAAGTGAGTTATCCTAGCCCCCTTATATGTACTCTCTGACCGCAATTGAGTTACCTAATCCCATAGAAGTACTCCCTGACCCCAAGTGAGTTTCCATAGCCCCTTTATGAGTACTCCCTGACCCCAAGTGAGTTATACTACCCCCTTTATATGTACTCTCTGACGGCAAGTGAGTTACCCTAATCCCATATCAGTACTCCCAGACCCCAAGTGAGTTACCCTAGTCCCATAGAAGTACTCCCTGACCCCAAGTGAGTTTCCATAGCCCCTTTATGAGTACTCCCTGACCCCAAGTGAGTTATACTACCCCCTTTATATGTACTCTCTGACGGCAAGTGAGTTACCCTAATCCCATATCAGTACTCCCAGACCCCAAGTGAGTTACCCTAGTCCCATAGAAGTACTCCCTGACCCCAAGTGAGTTACCCTAGCCCCTTATATAAGTACTCCCTGACCGCAAGTGAGTTATCCTAGCCCCTTTATATGTGCTCTCTGACCGCAAGTGAGTTACCCTAATCCCATATAAGTACCGCCAGACCCCAAGTGAGTTACCCTAGTCTCATATATGTACTCTCTGACCCCAAGTGAGTTACCCTAGCCCATTTATATGTACTCCCTGACCCCAAGTGAGTTATCCTACCCCCTTTATATGTACTCTCTGACCGCAAGTGACTTATTCAAACCCCTTATAAGTACTCCCTGACCCCAAGTGTGTTACCCTAGTCTCATATATGTACTCCCTGAACTCAAGTGTATTACCTTAGCCCCTTTATAAGTTCTCCCTGACCCCAAGTGAGTTATCCTAGCCCCTTTATATGTACTCTCTGACCGCAAGTGACTTATTCAAACCCCTTATAAGTACTCCCTGACCCCAAGTGTGTTACCCTAGTCTCATATATGTACTCCCTGAACTCAAGTGTATTACCTTAGCCCCTTTATAAGTTCTCCCTGACCCCAAGTGAGTTATCCTAGCCCCTTTATATGTACTCTCTGACCCCAAGTGAGTTACCCTAATCCCATATAAGTACTCGCAGACCCCAAGTGAGTTACCCTAATCCCATATAAGTACTCCCAGACCCCAAGTGAGTTACCCTAGTCCCATAGAAGTACTCCCTGACCCCAAGTGAGTTACCCTAGCCCCTTATATAAGTACTCCCTGACCGGAAGTGAGTTATCCTAGCCCCTTTATATGTACTCTCTGACCGCAAGTTAGTTACCCTAGCCCATTTATATGTACTCTCTGACCGCAAGTGAGTTATCCTAGTCGCTTTATATGTACTCCCAGACCCCATGTGAGTTACCCTAGTCCCTTATAAGTACTCCCTGATCCTAAGTGAGTTACCCTAGCCCTTTAATATGTACACCCTGGCCGCAAGTGAGTTACCCTACTCCCATATAAGTAATCCTTGACCCAAAGTTAGTTACCCTAGCCCCTTTATAAGTACTCCCTGACCCCAAGTGAGTTACCATATCAACTTTATAAGTACTCCCTGACCCCAAGTGAGTTATCCTAGCCCCTTTATATGTACTCTCTGACAGCAATTGAGTTACCCTAGTCCCATATAGGTACTCCCTGACACCAAGTGAGTTACCATAGCCCCTTTATAAGTACTTCCTGACCCCAAGTGAGTTACCAAAGCCCCTTTATAAGTACTCCCTGACCCCAAGTGAGTTATCCTAGCCCCTTTAAATGTACTCTCTGACCGCAAGTGACTTATTCAAACCCCTTATAAGTACTCCCTGACCCCAAGTGTGTTACCCTAGTCTCATATATGTACTCCCTGAACTCAAGTGTATTACCTTAGCCCCTTTATAAGTTCTCCCTGACCCCAAGTGAGTTATCCTAGCCCCTTTATATGTACTCTCTGACCGCAAGTGAGTTACCCTAATCCCATATAAGTACTCCCAGACCCCAAGTGAGTTACCCTAGTCCCATAGAAGTACTCCCTGACCCCAAGTAAGTAACCCTAGCCCCTTATATAAGTACTCCCTGACCGCAAGTGAGTTATCCTAGCCCCTTTATATGTACTCTCTGACCGCAAGTGAGTTACCCTAGTCCCATAGAAGTACTCCCTGACCCCAAGTGAGTTACCATATCACCTTTATAAGTACTCCCTGACCCCAAGTGAGTTACCTAATCCCATAGAAGTACTCCCTGACCCCAAGTGAGTTATCCTACCCCCTTTATATGTACTCTCTGACCTTAAGTGAGTTACCCTAATCCCATATAAGTACTCCCAGACCGTAAGTGAGTTACTCTAGTCCCATAGAAGTACTCCCTGACCCCAAGTGAGTTACCCTAGCCCCTTATATAAGTACTCCCTGACCGCAAGTGAGTTATCCTAGCCCCCTTATATGTACTCTCTGACCGCAATTGAGTTACCTAATCCCATAGAAGTACTCCCTGACCCCAAGTGAGTTTCCATAGCCCCTTTATGAGTACTCCCTGACCCCAAGTGAGTTATACTACCCCCTTTATATGTACTCTCTGACGGCAAGTGAGTTACCCTAATCCCATATCAGTACTCCCAGACCCCAAGTGAGTTACCCTAGTCCCATAGAAGTACTCCCTGACCCCAAGTGAGTTTCCATAGCCCCTTTATGAGTACTCCCTGACCCCAAGTGAGTTATACTACCCCCTTTATATGTACTCTCTGACGGCAAGTGAGTTACCCTAATCCCATATCAGTACTCCCAGACCCCAAGTGAGTTACCCTAGTCCCATAGAAGTACTCCCTGACCCCAAGTGAGTTACCCTAGCCCCTTATATAAGTACTCCCTGACCGCAAGTGAGTTATCCTAGCCCCTTTATATGTGCTCTCTGACCGCAAGTGAGTTACCCTAATCCCATATAAGTACCGCCAGACCCCAAGTGAGTTACCCTAGTCTCATATATGTACTCTCTGACCCCAAGTGAGTTACCCTAGCCCATTTATATGTACTCCCTGACCCCAAGTGAGTTATCCTACCCCCTTTATATGTACTCTCTGACCGCAAGTGAATTACCCTACTCCCATATAGGTACTCCCTGACACCAAGTGAGTTACCTTAGCCCCTTTATAAGTACTCCCTGACCCCAAGTGAGTTATCCTAGCCCCTTTATATGTACTCTCTGACCGCAAGTGTGTTACCCTAGTCTCATATATGTACTCCCTGACCTCAAGTGTATTACCTTAGCCCCTTTATAAGTTCTCCCTGACCCCAAGTGAGTTATCCTAGCCCCTTTATATGTACTCTCTGACTGCAAGTGTGTTACCTTAGCCCCTTTATAAGTACTCCCTGACCCCAAGTGAGTTATCCTACCCCCTTTATACGTACTCTCTGACAGCAAGTGAGTTAACCTAGTCCCATATAAATTCTCCCTGACCCCAAGTGTGTTACCATAGCCCCTTTATAAGTAATCCCAGATCCCAAGTGAGTTACCCTAGTCCCATATAAGTTCTCCTTGACCCAAAGTGAGTTACCCTAGCCCTTTTATAAGTACTCCCTGACCCCAAGTGAGTTACCCTACACCCATATAAGTACTCCTAGACCACAAGTGAGTTATCCTAGCCCCTTTATATGTACTCTCTGACGGCAAGTGAGTTACCCTAGTCCAATATAGGTACTCCCTGACCCCAAGTGAGTTACAATAGCCCCTTTTGTAAGTACTCCCTGACCCCAAGTGTGTTACCATAGCCCCTTTATAAGTACTCCCTGACCCCAAGTGAGTTACCCTAGCCCCTTATATAAGTACTCCCTGACCGCAAGTGAGTTATACTAGCCCCTTTAAATGTACTCTCTGACCGCAAGTGAGTTACCCTAGTCCAATATAAGTACTCCCTGACCCCAAGTGAGTTATCCTAGCCCCTTATAAGTACTCCCTGATCCTAAGTGAGTCACCCTAGCCCTTTAATAAGTACACCCTGGCCCCAAGTGAGTTACCCTAGTCCCATATAGGTACTCCCTGACACCAAGTGAGTTACCATAGCCCCTTTATAAGTACTCCCTGACCCCAAGTGAGTTACCATAGCCCCTTTATAAGTACTCCCTGACCCCAAGTGAGTTATCCTAGCCCCTTTATATGTACTCTCTGACCGCAAGTGACTTATTCAAACCCCTTATAAGTACTCCCTGACCCCAAGTGTGTTACCCTAGTCTCATATATGTACTCCCTGAACTCAAGTGTATTACCTTAGCCCCTTTATAAGTTCTCCCTGACCCCAAGTGAGTTATCCTAGCCCCTTTATATGTACTCTCTGACCGCAAGTGACTTATTCAAACCCCTTATAAGTACTCCCTGACCCCAAGTGTGTTACCCTAGTCTCATATATGTACTCCCTGAACTCAAGTGTATTACCTTAGCCCCTTTATAAGTTCTCCCTGACCCCAAGTGAGTTATCCTAGCCCCTTTATATGTACTCTCTGACCCCAAGTGAGTTACCCTAATCCCATATAAGTACTCGCAGACCCCAAGTGAGTTACCCTAGTCCCATAGAAGTACTCCCTGACCCCAAGTGAGTTACCCTAGCCCCTTATATAAGTACTCCCTGACCGCAAGTGAGTTATCCTAGCCCCTTTATATGTACTCTCTGACCGCAAGTGAGTTACCCTAGTCCCATAGAAGTACTCCCTGACCCCAAGTGAGTTACCATATCACCTTTATAAGTACTCCCTGACCCCAAGTGAGTTACCTAATCCCATAGAAGTACTCCCTGACCCCAAGTGAGTTACCCTACCCCCTTTATATGTACTCTCTGACCGCAAGTGAGTTACCCTAATCCCATATAAGTACTCCCAGACCGTAAGTGAGTTACTCTAGTCCCATAGAAGTACTCCCTGACCCCAAGTGAGTTACCCTAGCCCCTTATATAAGTACTCCCTGACCGCAAGTGAGTTATCCTAGCCCCCTTATATGTACTCTCTGACCGCAATTGAGTTACCTAATCCCATAGAAGTACTCCCTGACCCCAAGTGAGTTTCCATAGCTCCTTTATGAGTACTCCCTGACCCCAAGTGAGTTATACTACCCCCTTTATATGTACTCTCTGACGGCAAGTGAGTTACCCTAATCCCATATCAGTACTCCCAGACCCCAAGTGAGTTACCCTAGTCCCATAGAAGTACTCCCTGACCCCAAGTGAGTTTCCATAGCCCCTTTATGAGTACTCCCTGACCCCAAGTGAGTTATACTACCCCCTTTATATGTACTCTCTGACGGCAAGTGAGTTACCCTAATCCCATATCAGTACTCCCAGACCCCAAGTGAGTTACCCTAGTCCCATAGAAGTACTCCCTGACCCCAAGTGAGTTACCCTAGCCCCTTATATAAGTACTCCCTGACCGCAAGTGAGTTATCCTAGCCCCTTTATATGTGCTCTCTGACCGCAAGTGAGTTACCCTAGTCCCATATAGGTACTCCCTGACACCAAGTGAGTTACCATAGCCCCTTTATAAGTACTCCCTGACCCCAAGTGAGTTACCATAGCCCCTTTATAAGTACTCCCTGACCCCAAGTGAGTTATCCTAGCCCCTTTATATGTACTCTCTGACCGCAAGTGACTTATTCAAACCCCTTATAAGTACTCCCTGACCCCAAGTGTGTTACCCTAGTCTCATATATGTACTCCCTGAACTCAAGTGTATTACCTTAGCCCCTTTATAAGTTCTCCCTGACCCCAAGTGAGTTATCCTAGCCCCTTTATATGTACTCTCTGACCGCAAGTGACTTATTCAAACCCCTTATAAGTACTCCCTGACCCCAAGTGTGTTACCCTAGTCTCATATATGTACTCCCTGAACTCAAGTGTATTACCTTAGCCCCTTTATAAGTTCTCCCTGACCCCAAGTGAGTTATCCTAGCCCCTTTATATGTACTCTCTGACCCCAAGTGAGTTACCCTAATCCCATATAAGTACTCGCAGACCCCAAGTGAGTTACCCTAGTCCCATAGAAGTACTCCCTGACCCCAAGTGAGTTACCCTAGCCCCTTATATAAGTACTCCCTGACCGCAAGTGAGTTATCCTAGCCCCCTTATATGTACTCTCTGACCGCAATTGAGTTACCTAATCCCATAGAAGTACTCCCTGACCCCAAGTGAGTTTCCATAGCCCCTTTATAAGTTCTCCCTGACCCCAAGTGAGTTATCCTAGCCCCTTTATATGTACTCTCTGACCCCAAGTGAGTTACCCTAATCCCATATAAGTACTCGCAGACCCCAAGTGAGTTACCCTAGTCCCATAGAAGTACTCCCTGACCCCAAGTGAGTTACCCTAGCCCCTTATATAAGTACTCCCTGACCGCAAGTGAGTTATCCTAGCCCCTTTATATGTACTCTCTGACCGCAAGTGAGTTACCCTAGTCCCATAGAAGTACTCCCTGACCCCAAGTGAGTTACCATATCACCTTTATAAGTACTCCCTGACCCCAAGTGAGTTACCTAATCCCATAGAAGTACTCCCTGACCCCAAGTGAGTTATCCTACCCCCTTTATATGTACTCTCTGACCGCAAGTGAGTTACCCTAATCCCATATAAGTACTCCCAGACCGTAAGTGAGTTACTCTAGTCCCATAGAAGTACTCCCTGACCCCAAGTGAGTTACCCTAGCCCCTTATATAAGTACTCCCTGACCGCAAGTGAGTTATCCTAGCCCCCTTATATGTACTCTCTGACCGCAATTGAGTTACCTAATCCCATAGAAGTACTCCCTGACCCCAAGTGAGTTTCCATAGCCCCTTTATGAGTACTCCCTGACCCCAAGTGAGTTATACTACCCCCTTTATATGTACTCTCTGACGGCAAGTGAGTTACCCTAATCCCATATCAGTACTCCCAGAACCCAAGTGAGTTACCCTAGTCCCATAGAAGTACTCCCTGACCCCAAGTGAGTTTCCATAGCCCCTTTATGAGTACTCCCTGACCCCAAGTGAGTTATACTACCCCCTTTATATGTACTCTCTGACGGCAAGTGAGTTACCCTAATCCCATATCAGTACTCCCAGACCCCAAGTGAGTTACCCTAGTCCCATAGAAGTACTCCCTGACCCCAAGTGAGTTACCCTAGCCCCTTATATAAGTACTCCCTGACCGCAAGTGAGTTATCCTAGCCCCTTTATATGTGCTCTCTGACCGCAAGTGAGTTACCCTAGTCCCATATAGGTACTCCCTGACACCAAGTGAGTTACCATAGCCCCTTTATAAGTACTCCCTGACCCCAAGTGAGTTACCATAGCCCCTTTATAAGTACTCCCTGACCCCAAGTGAGTTATCCTAGCCCCTTTATATGTACTCTCTGACCGCAAGTGACTTATTCAAACCCCTTATAAGTACTCCCTGACCCCAAGTGTGTTACCCTAGTCTCATATATGTACTCCCTGAACTCAAGTGTATTACCTTAGCCCCTTTATAAGTTCTCCCTGACCCCAAGTGAGTTATCCTAGCCCCTTTATATGTACTCTCTGACCGCAAGTGACTTATTCAAACCCCTTATAAGTACTCCCTGACCCCAAGTGTGTTACCCTAGTCTCATATATGTACTCCCTGAACTCAAGTGTATTACCTTAGCCCCTTTATAAGTTCTCCCTGACCCCAAGTGAGTTATCCTAGCCCCTTTATATGTACTCTCTGACCCCAAGTGAGTTACCCTAATCCCATATAAGTACTCGCAGACCCCAAGTGAGTTACCCTAGTCCCATAGAAGTACTCCCTGACCCCAAGTGAGTTACCCTAGCCCCTTATATAAGTACTCCCTGACCGCAAGTGAGTTATCCTAGCCCCTTTATATGTACTCTCTGACCGCAAGTGAGTTACCCTAGTCCCATAGAAGTACTCCCTGACCCCAAGTGAGTTACCATATCACCTTTATAAGTACTCCCTGACCCCAAGTGAGTTACCTAATCCCATAGAAGTACTCCCTGACCCCAAGTGAGTTATCCTACCCCCTTTATATGTACTCTCTGACCGCAAGTGAGTTACCCTAATCCCATATAAGTACTCCCAGACCGTAAGTGAGTTACTCTAGTCCCATAGAAGTACTCCCTGACCCCAAGTGAGTTACCCTAGCCCCTTATATAAGTACTCCCTGACCGCAAGTGAGTTATCCTAGCCCCCTTATATGTACTCTCTGACCGCAATTGAGTTACCTAATCCCATAGAAGTACTCCCTGACCCCAAGTGAGTTTCCATAGCCCCTTTATGAGTACTCCCTGACCCCAAGTGAGTTTCCATAGCCCCTTTATGAGTACTCCCTGACCCCAAGTGAGTTATACTACCCCCTTTATATGTACTCTCTGACGGCAAGTGAGTTACCCTAATCCCATATCAGTACTCCCAGACCCCAAGTGAGTTACCCTAGTCCCATAGAAGTACTCCCTGACCCCAAGTGAGTTTCCATAGCCCCTTTATGAGTACTCCCTGACCCCAAGTGAGTTATACTACCCCCTTTATATGTACTCTCTGACGGCAAGTGAGTTACCCTAATCCCATATCAGTACTCCCAGACCCCAAGTGAGTTACCCTAGTCCCATAGAAGTACTCCCTGACCCCAAGTGAGTTACCCTAGCCCCTTATATAAGTACTCCCTGACCGCAAGTGAGTTATCCTAGCCCCTTTATATGTGCTCTCTGACCGCAAGTGAGTTACCCTAATCCCATATAAGTACCGCCAGACCCCAAGTGAGTTACCCTAGTCTCATATATGTACTCTCTGACCCCAAGTGAGTTACCCTAGCCCATTTATATGTACTCCCTGACCCCAAGTGAGTTATCGTACCCCCTTTATATGTACTCTCTGACCGCAAGTGAATTACCCTACTCCCATATAGGTACTCCCTGACACCAAGTGAGTTACCATAGCCCCTTTATAAGTACTCCCTGACCCCAAGTGAGTTATCCTTGCCCCTTTATATGTACTCTCTGACCGCAAGTGTGTTACCCTAGTCTCATATATGTACTCCCTGAACTCAAGTGTATTACCTTAGCCCCTTTATAAGTTCTCCCTGACCCCAAGTGAGTTATCCTAGCCCCTTTATATGTACTCTCTGACTGCAAGTGAGTTACCCTAATCCCATATAAGTACTACCAGACCCCAAGTGAGTTACCCTAGTCCCATAGAAGTACTCCCTGACCCCAAGTGAGTTACCCTAGCCCCTTATATAAGTACTCCCTGACCCCAAGTGTGTTACCCTAGTCTCATATATGTACTCCCTGAACTCAAGTGTGTTAACTTAGCCCCTTTATAAGTACTCCCTGACCCCAAGTGAGTTATCCTACCCCCTTTATACGTACTCTCTGACAGCAAGTGAGTTAACCTAGTCCCATATAAATTCTCCCTGACCCCAAGTGTGTTACCATAGCCCCTTTATAAGTAATCCCAGACCCCAAGTGAGTTACCCTAGTCCCATATAAGTTCTCCTTGACCCAAAGTGAGTTACCCTAGCCCTTTTATAAGTACTCCCTGACCCCAAGTGTGTTACCCTAGTCTCATATATGTACTCCCTGAGTTCAAGTGTGTTACCTTAGCCCCTTTATAAGTACTCCCTGACCCCAAGTGAGTTATCCTACCCCCTTTATACGTACTCTCTGACAGCAAGTGAGTTAACCTAGTCCCTTATAAATTCTCCCTGACCCCAAGTGTGTTACCATAGCCCCTTTATAAGTAATCCCAGACCCCAAGTGAGTTACCCTAGTCCCATATAAGTTCTCCTTGACCCAAAGTGAGTTACCCTAGCCCTTTTATAAGTACTCCCTGACCCCAAGTGAGTTACCCTACACCCATATAAGTACTCCTAGACCCCAAGTGAGTTATCCTAGCCCCTTTATATGTACTCTCTGACCGCAAGTGAGTTACCCTAGTCCAATATAGGTACTCCCTGACCCCAAGTGAGTTACAATAGCCCCTTTTGTAAGTACTCCCTGACCCCAAGTGTGTTACCATAGCCCCTTTATAAGTACTCCCTGACCCCAAGTGAGTTACCCTAGCCCCTTATATAAGTACTCCCTGACCGCAAGTGAGTTATACTAGCCCCTTTAAATGTACTCTCTGACCGCAAGTGAGTTACCCTAGTCCAATATAAGTACTCCCTGACCCCAAGTGAGTTATCCTAGCCCCTTATAAGTACTCCCTGATCCTAAGTGAGTTACCCTAGCCCTTTAATAAGTACACCCTGGCCCCAAGTGAGTTACCCTAGTCCCATATAGGTACTCCCTGACACCAAGTGAGTTACCATAGCCCCTTTATAAGTACTCCCTGACCCCAAGTGAGTTACCATAGCCCCTTTATAAGTACTCCCTGACCCCAAGTGAGTTATCCTAGCCCCTTTATATGTACTCTCTGACCGCAAGTGAGTTACCCTAGTCCCATAGAACTACTCCCTGACCCCAAGTGAGTTACCATATCACCTTTATAAGTACTCCCTGACCCCAAGTGAGTTACCTAATCCCATAGAAGTACTCCCTGACCCCAAGTGAGTTATCCTACCCCCTTTATATGTACTCTCTGACCGCAAGTGAGTTACCCTAATCCCATATAAGTACTCCCAGACCGTAAGTGAGTTACTCTAGTCCCATAGAAGTACTCCCTGACCCCAAGTGAGTTACCCTAGCCCCTTATATAAGTACTCCCTGACCGCAAGTGAGTTATCCTAGCCCCCTTATATGTACTCTCTGACCGCAATTGAGTTACCTAATCCCATGGAAGTACTCCCTGACCCCAAGTGAGTTTCCATAGCCCCTTTATGAGTACTCCCTGACCCCAAGTGAGTTATACTACCCCCTTTATATGTACTCTCTGACGGCAAGTGAGTTACCCTAATCCCACATCAGTACTCCCAGACCCCAAGTGAGTTACCCTAGCCCCTTATATAAGTACTCCCTGACCGCAAGTGAGTTATCCTAGCCCCTTTATATGTGCTCCCTGACCCCAAGTGAGTTACCCTAGCCCCTTATATAAGTACTCCCTGACCCCAAGTGTGTTACCCTAGTCTCATATATGTACTCCCTGAACTCAAGTGTGTTACCTTAGCCCCTTTATAAGTACTCCCTGACCCCAAGTGAGTTATCCTACCCCCTTTATACGTACTCTCTGACAGCAAGTGAGTTAACCTAGTCCCATATAAATTCTCCCTGACCCCAAGTGTGTTACCATAGCCTCTTTATAAGTAATCCCAGACCCCAAGTGAGTTACCCTAGTCCCATATAAGTTCTCCTTGACCCAAAGTGAGTTACCCTAGCCCTTTTATAAGTACTCCCTGACCCCAAGTGAGTTACCCTACACCCATATAAGTACTCCTAGACCCCAAGTGAGTTATCCTAGCCCCTTTATATGTACTCTCTGACCGCAAGTGAGTTACCCTAGTCCAATATAGGTACTCCCTGACCCCAAGTGAGTTACAATAGCCCCTTTTGTAAGTACTCCCTGACCCCAAGTGTGTTACCATAGCCCCTTTATATTTACTCCCTGACCCCAAGTGAGTTACCCTAGCCCCTTATATAAGTACTCCCTGACCGCAAGTGAGTTATACTAGCCCCTTTAAATGTACTCTCTGACCGCAAGTGAGTTACCCTAGTCCACTATAAGTACTCCCTGACCCCAAGTGAGTTATCCTAGCCCCTTATAAGTACTCCCTGATCCTAAGTGAGTTACCCTAGCCCTTTAATAAGTACACCCTGGCCCCAAGTGAGTTACCCTAGTCCCATATAGGTACTCCCTGACACCAAGTGAGTTACCATAGCCCCTTTATAAGTACTCCCTGACCCCAAGTGAGTTACCATAGCCCCTTTATAAGTACTACCAGACCCCAAGTGAGTTTCCATAGCCCCTTTATGAGTACTCCCTGACCCCAAGTGAGTTATACTACCCCCTTTATATGTACTCTCTGACGGCAAGTGAGTTACCCTAATCCCATATCAGTACTCCCAGACCCCAAGTGAGTTACCCTAGTCCCATAGAAGTACTCCCTGACCCCAAGTGAGTTTCCATAGCCCCTTTATGAGTACTCCCTGACCCCAAGTGAGTTATACTACCCCCTTTATATGTACTCTCTGACGGCAAGTGAGTTACCCTAATCCCATATCAGTACTCCCAGACCCCAAGTGAGTTACCCTAGTCCCATAGAAGTACTCCCTGACCCCAAGTGAGTTACCCTAGCCCCTTATATAAGTACTCCCTGACCGCAAGTGAGTTATCCTAGCCCCTTTATATGTGCTCTCTGACCGCAAGTGAGTTACCCTAATCCCATATAAGTACCGCCAGACCCCAAGTGAGTTACCCTAGTCTCATATATGTACTCTCTGACCCCAAGTGAGTTACCCTAGCCCATTTATATGTACTCCCTGACCCCAAGTGAGTTATCGTACCCCCTTTATATGTACTCTCTGACCGCAAGTGAATTACCCTACTCCCATATAGGTACTCCCTGACACCAAGTGAGTTACCATAGCCCCTTTATAAGTACTCCCTGACCCCAAGTGAGTTATCCTTGCCCCTTTATATGTACTCTCTGACCGCAAGTGTGTTACCCTAGTCTCATATATGTACTCCCTGAACTCAAGTGTATTACCTTAGCCCCTTTATAAGTTCTCCCTGACCCCAAGTGAGTTATCCTAGCCCCTTTATATGTACTCTCTGACTGCAAGTGAGTTACCCTAATCCCATATAAGTACTACCAGACCCCAAGTGAGTTACCCTAGTCCCATAGAAGTACTCCCTGACCCCAAGTGAGTTACCCTAGCCCCTTATATAAGTACTCCCTGACCCCAAGTGTGTTACCCTAGTCTCATATATGTACTCCCTGAACTCAAGTGTGTTACCTTAGCCCCTTTATAAGTACTCCCTGACCCCAAGTGAGTTATCCTACCCCCTTTATACGTACTCTCTGACAGCAAGTGAGTTAACCTAGTCCCATATAAATTCTCCCTGACCCCAAGTGTGTTACCATAGCCCCTTTATAAGTAATCCCAGACCCCAAGTGAGTTACCCTAGTCCCATATAAGTTCTCCTTGACCCAAAGTGAGTTACCCTAGCCCTTTTATAAGTACTCCCTGACCCCAAGTGTGTTACCCTAGTCTCATATATGTACTCCCTGAGTTCAAGTGTGTTACCTTAGCCCCTTTATAAGTACTCCCTGACCCCAAGTGAGTTATCCTACCCCCTTTATACGTACTCTCTGACAGCAAGTGAGTTAACCTAGTCCCTTATAAATTCTCCCTGACCCCAAGTGTGTTACCATAGCCCCTTTATAAGTAATCCCAGACCCCAAGTGAGTTACCCTAGTCCCATATAAGTTCTCCTTGACCCAAAGTGAGTTACCCTAGCCCTTTTATAAGTACTCCCTGACCCCAAGTGAGTTACCCTACACCCATATAAGTACTCCTAGACCCCAAGTGAGTTATCCTAGCCCCTTTATATGTACTCTCTGACCGCAAGTGAGTTACCCTAGTCCAATATAGGTACTCCCTGACCCCAAGTGAGTTACAATAGCCCCTTTTGTAAGTACTCCCTGACCCCAAGTGTGTTACCATAGCCCCTTTATAAGTACTCCCTGACCCCAAGTGAGTTACCCTAGCCCCTTATATAAGTACTCCCTGACCGCAAGTGAGTTATACTAGCCCCTTTAAATGTACTCTCTGACCGCAAGTGAGTTACCCTAGTCCAATATAAGTACTCCCTGACCCCAAGTGAGTTATCCTAGCCCCTTATAAGTACTCCCTGATCCTAAGTGAGTTACCCTAGCCCTTTAATAAGTACACCCTGGCCCCAAGTGAGTTACCCTAGTCCCATATAGGTACTCCCTGACACCAAGTGAGTTACCATAGCCCCTTTATAAGTACTCCCTGACCCCAAGTGAGTTACCATAGCACCTTTATAAGTACTCCCTGACCCCAAGTGAGTTATCCTAGCCCCTTTATATGTACTCTCTGACCGCAAGTGAGTTACCCTAGTCCCATAGAACTACTCCCTGACCCCAAGTGAGTTACCATATCACCTTTATAAGTACTCCCTGACCCCAAGTGAGTTACCTAATCCCATAGAAGTACTCCCTGACCCCAAGTGAGTTATCCTACCCCCTTTATATGTACTCTCTGACCGCAAGTGAGTTACCCTAATCCCATATAAGTACTCCCAGACCGTAAGTGAGTTACTCTAGTCCCATAGAAGTACTCCCTGACCCCAAGTGAGTTACCCTAGCCCCTTATATAAGTACTCCCTGACCGCAAGTGAGTTATCCTAGCCCCCTTATATGTACTCTCTGACCGCAATTGAGTTACCTAATCCCATGGAAGTACTCCCTGACCCCAAGTGAGTTTCCATAGCCCCTTTATGAGTACTCCCTGACCCCAAGTGAGTTATACTACCCCCTTTATATGTACTCTCTGACGGCAAGTGAGTTACCCTAATCCCACATCAGTACTCCCAGACCCCAAGTGAGTTACCCTAGCCCCTTATATAAGTACTCCCTGACCGCAAGTGAGTTATCCTAGCCCCTTTATATGTGCTCCCTGACCCCAAGTGAGTTACCCTAGCCCCTTATATAAGTACTCCCTGACCCCAAGTGTGTTACCCTAGTCTCATATATGTACTCCCTGAACTCAAGTGTGTTACCTTAGCCCCTTTATAAGTACTCCCTGACCCCAAGTGAGTTATCCTACCCCCTTTATACGTACTCTCTGACAGCAAGTGAGTTAACCTAGTCCCATATAAATTCTCCCTGACCCCAAGTGTGTTACCATAGCCTCTTTATAAGTAATCCCAGACCCCAAGTGAGTTACCCTAGTCCCATATAAGTTCTCCTTGACCCAAAGTGAGTTACCCTAGCCCTTTTATAAGTACTCCCTGACCCCAAGTGAGTTACCCTACACCCATATAAGTACTCCTAGACCCCAAGTGAGTTATCCTAGCCCCTTTATATGTACTCTCTGACCGCAAGTGAGTTACCCTAGTCCAATATAGGTACTCCCTGACCCCAAGTGAGTTACAATAGCCCCTTTTGTAAGTACTCCCTGACCCCAAGTGTGTTACCATAGCCCCTTTATATTTACTCCCTGACCCCAAGTGAGTTACCCTAGCCCCTTATATAAGTACTCCCTGACCGCAAGTGAGTTATACTAGCCCCTTTAAATGTACTCTCTGACCGCAAGTGAGTTACCCTAGTCCACTATAAGTACTCCTTGACCCCAAGTGAGTTATCCTAGCCCCTTATAAGTACTCCCTGATCCTAAGTGAGTTACCCTAGCCCTTTAATAAGTACACCCTGGCCCCAAGTGAGTTACCCTAGTCCCATATAGGTACTCCCTGACACCAAGTGAGTTACCATAGCCCCTTTATAAGTACTCCCTGACCCCAAGTGAGTTACCATAGCCCCTTTATAAGTACTCCCTGACCCCAAGTGAGTTATCCTAGCCCCTTTATATGTACTCTCTGACCGCAAGTGACTTATTCAAACCCCTTATAAGTACTCCCTGACCCCAAGTGTGTTACCCTAGTCTCATATATGTACTCCCTGAACTCAAGTGTATTACCTTAGCCCCTTTATAAGTTCTCCCTGACCCCAAGTGAGTTATCCTAGCCCCTTTATATGTACTCTCTGACCGCAAGTGACTTATTCAAACCCCTTATAAGTACTCCCTGACCCCAAGTGTGTTACCCTAGTCTCATATATGTACTCCCTGAACTCAAGTGTATTACCTTAGCCCCTTTATAAGTTCTCCCTGACCCCAAGTGAGTTATCCTAGCCCCTTTATATGTACTCTCTGACCCCAAGTGAGTTACCCTAATCCCATATAAGTACTCCCAGACCCCAAGTGAGTTACCCTAGTCCCATAGAAGTACTCCCTGACCCCAAGTGAGTTACCCTAGCCCCTTATATAAGTACTCCCTGACCGCAAGTGAGTTATCCTAGCCCCTTTATATGTACTCTCTGACCGCAAGTGAGTTACCCTAGTCCCAAAGAAGTACTCCCTGACCCCAAGTGAGTTACCATATCACCTTTATAAGTACTCCCTGACCCCAAGTGAGTTACCTAATCCCATAGAAGTACTCCCTGACCCCAAGTGAGTTATCCTACCCCCTTTATATGTACTCTCTGACCGCAAGTGAGTTACCCTAATCCCATATAAGTACTCCCAGACCCCAAGTGAGTTACTCTAGTCCCATAGAAGTACTCCCTGACCCCAAGTGAGTTACCCTAGCCCCTTATATAAGTACTCTCTGACCGCAAGTGAGTTATCCTAGCCCCCTTATATGTACTCTCACCGCAATTGAGTTACCTAATCCCATAGAAGTACTCCCTGACCCCAAGTGAGTTTCCATAGCCCCTTTATGAGTACTCCCTGACACCAAGTGAGTTATACTACCCCCTTTATATGTACTCTCTGACGGCAAGTGAGTTACCCTAATCCCATATCAGTACTCCCAGACCCCAAGTGAGTTACCCTAGTCCCATAGAAGTACTCCCTGACCCCAAGTGAGTATACCCTAGCCCCTTATATAAGTACTCCCTCACCGCAAGTGAGTTATCCTAGTCCCATAGAAGTACTCTCTGACCCCAAGTGAGTTACCATAGCCCCTTTATGAGTACTCCCTGACCCCAAGTGAGTTATCCTACCCCCTTTATATGTACTCTCTGACCGCAAGTGAGTTACCCTAATCCCATATAAGTACCGCCAGACCCCAAGTGAGTTACCCTACTCCCATATAGGTACTCCCTGACACCAAGTGAGTTACCATAGCCCCTTTATAAGTACTCCCTGACCCCAAGTGAGTTATCCTAGCCCCTTTATATGTACTCTCCGACCGCAAGTGTGTTACCCTAGTCTCATATATGTACTCCCTGAACTCAAGTGTATTACCTTAGCCCCTTTATAAGTTCTCCCTGACCCCAAGTGAGTTATCCTAGCCCCTTTATATGTACCTTCTGACTGCAAGTGAGTTACCCTAATCCCATATAAGTACTACCAGACCCCAAGTGAGTTACCCTAGTCCCATAGAAGTACTCCCTGACCCCAAGTGAGTTACCCTAGCCCCTTATATAAGTACTCCCTGACCCCAAGTGTGTTACCCTAGTCTCATATATGTACTCCCTGAACTCAAGTGTGTTACCTTAGCCCCTTTATAAGTACTCCCTGACCCCAAGTGAGTTATCCTACCCCCTTTATATGTACTCTCTGACCGCAAGTGAGTTAACCTAGTCCCATATAAATTCTCCCTGACCCCAAGTGTGTTACCATAGCCCCTTTATAAGTAATCCCAGACCCCAAGTGAGTTACCCTAGTCCCATATAAGTTTTCCTTGACCCAAAGTGAGTTACCCTAGCCCTTTTATAAGTACTCCCTGACCCCAAGTGAGTTACCCTACACCCATATAAGTACTCCTAGACCCCAAGTGAGTTACCATAGCCCCTTTATAAGTACTCCCTGACCCCAAGTGAGTTACCATAGCCCCTTTATAAGTACTCCCTGACCCCAAGTGAGTTATCCTAGCCCCTTTATATGTACTCTCTGACCGCAAGTGACTTATTCAAACCCCTTATAAGTACTCCCTGACCCCAAGTGTGTTACCCTAGTCTCATATATGTACTCCCTGAACTCAAGTGTATTACCTTAGCCCCTTTATAAGTTCTCCCTGACCCCAAGTGAGTTATCCTAGCCCCTTTATATGTACTCTCTGACTGCAAGTGAGTTACCCTAATCCCATATAAGTACTACCAGACCCCAAGTGAGTTACCCTAGTCCCATAGAAGTACTCCCTGACCGCAAGTGAGTTACCCTAGCCCCTTATATAAGTACTCCCTGACCGCAAGTGAGTTATCCTAGCCCCTTTAAATGTACTCTCTGACCGCAAGTGAGTTACCCTAGTCCAATATAAGTACTCCCTGACCCCAAGTGAGTTACCCTACACCCATATAAACTACTCCTAGACCCTAAGTGAGTTATCCTAGCCCCTTTATATGTACTCTCGGACCGCAAGTGAGTTACCCTAGTCCAATATAGGTACTCCCTGACCCCAAGTGAGTTACAATAGCCCCTTTTGTAAGTACACCCTGACCCCAAGTGAGTTATCCTAGCCCCTTTATATGTACTCTCTGACTGCAAGTGAGTTACCCTAATCCCATATAAGTACTACCAGACCCCAAGTGAGTTACCCTAGTCCCATAGAAGTACTCCCTGACCCCAAGTGAGTTACCCTAGTCCCATATAAGTTCTCCTTGATCCAAAGTGAGTTACCATAGCCCCTTTATGAGTACTCCCTGACCCCAAGTGAGTTATCCTACCCCCTTTATATGTACTCTCTGACCGCAAGTGAGTTACCCTAATCCCATATAAGTACCGCCAGACCCCAAGTGAGTTACCCTACTCCCATATAGGTACTCCCTGACACCAAGTGAGTTACCATAGCCCCTTTATAAGTACTCCCTGACCCCAAGTGAGTTATCCTAGCCCCTTTATATGTACTCTCTGACCGCAAGTGTGTTACCCTAGTCTCATATATGTACTCCCTGAACTCAAGTGTATTACCTTAGCCCCTTTATAAGTTCTCCCTGACCCCAAGTGAGTTATCCTAGCCCCTTTATATGTACCTTCTGACTGCAAGTGAGTTACCCTAATCCCATATAAGTACTACCAGACCCCAAGTGAGTTACCCTAGTCCCATAGAAGTACTCCCTGACCCCAAGTGAGTTACCCTAGCCCCTTATATAAGTACTCCCTGACCCCAAGTGTGTTACCCTAGTCTCATATATGTACTCCCTGAACTCAAGTGTGTTACCTTAGCCCCTTTATAAGTACTCCCTGACCCCAAGTGAGTTATCCTACCCCCTTTATATGTACTCTCTGACCGCAAGTGAGTTAACCTAGTCCCATATAAATTCTCCCTGACCCCAAGTGTGTTACCATAGCCCCTTTATAAGTAATCCCAGACCCCAAGTGAGTTACCCTAGTCCCATATAAGTTCTCCTTGACCCAAAGTGAGTTACCCTAGCCCTTTTATAAGTACTCCCTGACCCCAAGTGAGTTACCCTACACCCATATAAGTACTCCTAGACCCCAAGTGAGTTATCCAACCCCTTTATATGTACTCTCGGACCGCAAGTGAGTTACCCTAGTCCAATATAGGTACTCCCTGACCCCAAGTGAGTTACAATAGCCCCTTTTGTAAGTACTCCCTGACCCCAAGTGTGTTACCATAGCCCCTTTATAAGTACACCCTGACCCCAAGTGAGTTACCCTAGCCCCTTATATAAGTACTCCCTGACCGCAGGTGAGTTATCCTAGCCCCTTTATGTGTACTCTCTGACCGCAAGTGAGTTATCCTAGTCCAATATAAGTACTCCCTGACCCCAAGTGAGTTATCCTAGCCCCTTATAAGTACTCCCTGATCCTAAGTGAGTTACCCTAGCCCTTTAATAAGTACACCCTGGCCCCAAGTGAGTTACCCTAGTCCCATATAGGTACTCCCTGACACCAAGTGAGTTACAATAGCCCCTTTTATAAGTACTCCCTGACCCCAAGTGAGTTACCATAGCCCCTTTATAAGTACTCCCAGACCCCAAGTGAGTTACCCTAGTCCCATATAAGTTCTCCTTGACACAAAGTGAGTTACCCTAGCCCTTTTATAAGTACTCCCTGACCCCAAGTGAGTTACCCTACACCCATATAAGTACTCCTAGACCCCAAGTGAGTTATCCTAGCCCCTTTATATGTACTCTCGGACCGCAAGTGAGTTACCCTAGTCCAATATAGGTACTCCCTGACCCCAAGTGAGTTACAATAGCCCCTTTTATAAGTACTCCCTGACCCCAAGTGAGTTACCATAGCCCCTTTATAAGTACTCCCTGACCCCAAGTGAGTTATCCTAGCCCCTTTATATGTACTCTCTGACCGCAAGTGACTTATTCAAACCCCTTATAAGTACTCCCTGACCCCAAGTGAGTTATCCTAGCCCCTTTATATGTACTCTCTGACTGCAAGTGAGTTACCCTAATCCCATATAAGTACTACCAGACCCCAAGTGAGTTACCCTAGTCCCATAGAAGTACTCCCTGACCGCAAGTGAGTTACCCTAGCCCCTTATATAAGTACTCCCTGACCGCAAGTGAGTTATCCTAGCCCCTTTAAATGTACTCTCTGACCGCAACTGAGTTACCCTAGTCCAATATAAGTACTCCCTGACCCCAAGTGAGTTACCCTACACCCATATAAACTACTCCTAGACCCTAAGTGAGTTATCCTAGCCCCTTTATATGTACTCTCGGACCGCAAGTGAGTTACCCTAGTCCAATATAGGTACTCCCTGACCCCAAGTGAGTTACAATAGCCCCTTTTGTAAGTACACCCTGACCCCAAGTGAGTTATCCTAGCCCCTTTATATGTACTCTCTGACTGCAAGTGAGTTACCCTAATCCCATATAAGTACTACCAGACCCCAAGTGAGTTACCCTAGTCCCATAGAAGTACTCCCTGACCCCAAGTGAGTTACCCTAGTCCCATATAAGTTCTCCTTGATCCAAAGTGAGTTACCCTAGCCCTTTTATAAGTACTCCCTGACCCCAAGTGAGTTATCCTAGCCCCTTTATATGTACTCTCGGACCGCAAGTGAGTTACCCTAGTCCAATATAGGTACTCCCTGACCCCAAGTGAGTTACAATAGCCCCTTTTGTAAGTACACCCTGACCCCAAGTGTGTTACCATAGCCCCTTTATAAGTACTCCCTGACCCCAAGTGAGTTACCCTAGCCCCTTAATAAGTACTCCCTGACCGCAAGTGAGTTATCCTAGCCCCTTTAAATGTACTCTCTGACCGCAAGTGAGTTACCCTAGTCCAATATAAGTACTCCCTGACCCCAAGTGAGTTATCCTAGCCCCTTATAAGTACTCCCTGATCCTAAGTGAGTTACCCTAGCCCTTTAATAAGTACACCCTGGCCCCAAGTGAGTTACCCTAGTCCCATATAGGTAATCCTTGACCCAAAGTTAGTTACCCTAGCCCCTTTATAAATACTCCCTGACCCCAAGTGAGTTACCATATTAACTTTATAAGTACTCCCTGACCCCAAGTGAGTTATCCTAGCCCATTTATATGTACTCTCTGACAGCAAGTGAGTTACCCTAGTCCCATATAGGTACTCCCTGACACCAAGTGAGTTACCATAGCCCCTTTATAAGTACTCCCTGACCCCAAATGAGTTACCATAGCCCCTTTATAAGTACTCCCTGAACCCAAGTGAGTTATCCTAGCCCCTTATAAGTACTCCCTGATCCTAAGTGAGTTACCCTAACCCTTTAATAAGTACACCCTGGCCCCAATTGAGTTACCCTACTCCCATATAAGTAATCCTTGACCCAAAGTTAGTTACCCTAGCCCTTTATAAGTACTCCCTGACCCCAAGTGAGTTACCATATCAACTTTATAAGTACTCCCTGACCCCAAGTGAGTTATCCTAGCCCCTTTATATGTACTCTCTGACCGCAAGTGACTTATTCAAACCCCTTATAAGTACTCACTGACCCCAAGTGTGTTACCCTAGTCTCATATATGTACTCCCTGAACTCAAGTGTATTACCTTAGCCCCTTTATAAGTTCTACCTGACCCCAAGTGAGTTATCCTAGCCCCTTTATATGTACTCTCTGACCGCAAGTGAGTTACCCTAATCCCATATAAGTACTCCCAGACCCCAAGTGAGTTACCCTAGTCCCATAGAAGTACTCCCTGACCCCAAGTGAGTTACCCTAGCCCCTTATATAAGTACTCCCTGACCGCAAGTGAGTTATCCTAGCCCCTTTATATGTACTCTCTGACCGCAAGTGAGTTATCCTAGTCCCATAGAAGTACTCCCTGACCCCAAGTGAGTTACCATATCACCTTTATAAGTACTCCCTGACCCCAAGTGAGTTACCTAATCCCATAGAAGTACTCCCTGACCCCAAGTGAGTTATCCTACCCCCTTTATATGTACTCTCTGACCGCAAGTGAGTTACCCTAATCCCATATAAGTACTCCCAGACCCCAAGTGAGTTACTCTAGTCCCATAGAAGTACTCCCTGACCCCAAGTGAGTTACCCTATCCCCTTATATAAGTACTCCCTGACCCCAAGTGAGTTATCCTAGCCCCTTTATATGTACTCTCTGACAGCAAGTGAGTTACCCTTGTCCCATATTAGTACTCCCTGACCCCAAATGAGTTAGCCTAGCCTCTTTATATGTACTCTCTGACCGCAAGTGAGTTACCCTAGTCCAATATAAGTACTCCCTGACCCCAAGTGAGTTACCATAGCCCCTTTATAAGTACTCCCTGAACCCAAGTGAGTTATCCTAGCCCCTTATAAGTACTCCCTGATCCTAAGTGAGTTACCCTAACCCTTTAATAAGTACACCCTGGCCCCAAGTGAGTTACCCTAGTCCCATAGAAGTACTCCCTGACCCCAAGTGAGTTACCCTAGCCCCTTATATAAGTCCTCCCTGACCGCAAGTGAGTTACCCTAGTCCCATAGAAGTACTCCCTGACCCCAAGTGAGTTACCATATCACCTTTATAAGTACTCCCTGACCCCAAGTGAGTTACCTAATCCCATAGAAGTACTCCCTGACCCCAAGTGAGTTATCCTACCCCCTTTATATGAACTCTCTGACCGCAAGTGAGTTACCCTAATCCCATATAAGTACTCCCAGACCCCAAGTGAGTTACTCTAGTCCCATAGAAGTACTCCCTGACCCCAAGTGAGTTACCCTAGTCCCATATTAGTACTCCCTGACCCCAAGTGAGTTAGCCTAGCCCCTTTGTATGTACTCTCTGACCGCAAGTGAGTTACCCTAGTCCAATATAAGTACTCCCTGAACCCAAGTGAGTTATCCTAGCCCCTTATAAGTACTCCCTGATCCTAAGTGAGTTACCCTAACCCTTTAAAAAGTACACCCTGGCCCCAAGTGAGTTACCCTACTCCCATATAAGTAATCCTTGACCCAAAGTTAGTTACCCTAGCCCTTTATAAGTACTCCCTGACCCCAAGTGAGTTACCATATCAACTATATAAGTACTCCCTGACCCCAAGTGAGTTATCCTAGCCCCTTTATATGTACTCTCTGACAGCAAGTGAGTTACCCTAGTCCCATATAGGTACTCCCTGACACCAAGTGAGTTACCATAGCCCATTTATAAGTACTCCCTGACCCCAAGTGAGTTACCATAGCCCCTTTATAAGTACTCCCTGACCCCAAGTGAGTTATCCTAGCCCCTTTATATGTACTCTCTGACCGCAAGTGACTTATTCAAACCCCTTATAAGTACTCCCTGACCCCAAGTGTGTTACCCTAGTCTCATATATGTACTCCCTGAACTCAAGTGTATTACCTTAGCCCCTTTATAAGTTCTCCCTGACCCCAAGTGAGTTACCATATCAACTTTATAAGTACTCCCTGACCCCAAGTGAGTTATCCTAGCCCCTTTATATGTACTCTCTGACAGCAAGTGAGTTACCCTAGTCCCATATAGGTACTCCCTGACCCCAAGTGAGTTACCCTACACCCATATAAACTACTCCTAGACCCTAAGTGAGTTATCCTAGCCCCTTTATATGTATTCTCGGACCGCAAGTGAGTTACCCTAGTCCAATATAGGTACTCCCTGACCCCAAGTGAGTTACAATAGCCCCTTTTGTAAGTACACCCTGACCCCAAGTGTGTTACCATAGCCCCTTTATAAGTACTACCTGACCCCAAGTGAGTTACCCTAGCCCCTTATATAAGTACTCCCTGACCGCAAGTGAGTTATCCTAGCCCCTTTAAATGTACTCTCTGACCGCAAGTGAGTTACCCTAGTCCCATATTAGTACTCCCTGACCCCAAGTGAGTTAGCCTAGCCCCTTTATATGTACTCTCTGACCGCAAGTGAGTTACCCTAGTCCAATATAAGTACTCCCTGACCCCAAGTGAGTTATCCTAGCCCCTTATAAGTACTCCCTGATCCTAAGTGAGTTACCCTAGCCCTTTAATCAGTACACCCTGGCCCCAAGTGAGTTACCCTAGTACCATATAGGTAATCCTTGACCCAAAGTTAGTTACCCTAGCCCCTTTATAAGTACTCCCTGACCCCAAGTGAGTTACCATATCAACTTTATAAGTACTCCCTGACCCCAAGTGAGTTATCCTAGCCCCTTTATATGTACTCTCTGACAGCAAGTGAGTTACCCTAGTCCCATATAGGTACTCCCTGACACCAAGTGAGTTACCATAGCCCCTTTATAAGTACTCCCTGACCCCAAGTTTATTACCCTAGTCTCATATATGTACTCCCTGAACTCTAGTGTATTACCTTAGCCCCTTTATAAGTTCTCCCTGACCCCAAGTGAGTTATCCTAGCCCCTTTATATGTACTCTCTGACCGCAAGTGAGTTACCCTAATCCCATATAAGTACTCCCAGACCCCAAGTGAGTTACCCTAGTCCCATAGAAGTACTCCCTGACCCCAAGTAAGTTACCCTAGCCCCTTATATAAGTACTCCCTGACCGCAAGTGAGTTATCCTAGCCCCTTTATATGTACTCTCTGACCGCAAATGAGTTACCATAGTCCCATAGAAGTACTCCCTGACCCCAAGTGAGTTACCATATCACCTTTATAAGTACTCCCTGACCCCAAGTGAGTTACCTAATCCCATAGAAATACTCCCTGACCCCAAGTGAGTTATCCTACCCCCTTTATATGTACTCTCTGACCGCAAGTGAGTTACCCTAATCCCATATAAGTACTCCCAGACCCCAAGTGAGTTACCCTAGTCCCATAGAAGTACTCCCTGACTCCAAGTGAGTTACCCTAGCCCCTTATATAAGTACTCCCTGACCGCAAGTGAATTATCCTAGCCCCTTTATATGTACTCTCTGACCGCAAGTGAGTTACCATATCACCTTTATAAGTACTCCCTGACCCCAAGTGAGTTACCCTAGCCCCTTATATAAGTACTCCCTGACCGCAAGTGAGTTATCCTAGTCCCATAGAAGTACTCCCTGACCCCAAGTGAGTTACCATATCACCATTATAAGTACTCCCTGACCCCAAGTGAGTTATCCTAGCCCCTTTATATGTACTCTCTGACAGCAAGTGAGTTACCCTAGTCCCATATTAGTACTCCCTGACCCCAAGTGAGTTAGCCTAGCCTCTTTATATGTACTCTCTGACCGCAAGTGAGTTACCCTAGTCCAATATAAGTACTCCCTGACCCCAAGTGAGTTACCATAGCCCCTTTATAAGTACTCCCTGAACCCAAGTGAGTTATCCTAGCCCCTTATAAGTACTCCCTGATCCTAAGTGAGTTACCCTAACCCTTTAATAAGTACACCCTGGCCCCAATTGAGTTACCCTACTCCCATATAAGTAATCCTTGACCCAAAGTTAGTTACCCTAGCCCTTTATAAGTACTCCCTGACCCCAAGTGAGTTACCATATCAACTTTATAAGTACTCCCTGACCCCAAGTGAGTTATCCTAGCCCCTTTATATGTACTCTCTGACCCCAAGTGAGTTACCCTAGTCCCATATAGGTACTCCCTGACACCAAGTGAGTTACCATAGCCCCTTTATAAGTACTCCCTGACCCCAAGTGAGTTACCATAGCCCCTTTATAAGTACTCCCTGACCCCAAGTGAGTTATCCTAGCCCCTTTATATGTACTCTCTGACCGCAAGTGACTTATTCAAACCCCTTATAAGTACTCACTGACCCCAAGTGTGTTACCCTAGTCTCATATATGTACTCCCTGAACTCAAGTGTATTACCTTAGCCCCTTTATAAGTTCTACCTGACCCCAAGTGAGTTATCCTAGCCCCTTTATATGTACTCTCTGACCGCAAGTGAGTTACCCTAATCCCAAATAAGTACTCCCAGACCCCAAGTGAGTTACCCTAGTCCCATAGAAGTACTCCCTGACCCCAAGTGAGTTACCCTAGCCCCTTATATAAGTACTCCCTGACCGCAAGTGAGTTATCCTAGCCCCTTTATATGTACTCTCTGACCGCAAGTGAGTTATCCTAGTCCCATAGAAGTACTCCCTGACCCCAAGTGAGTTACCATATCACCTTTATAAGTACTTCCTGACCCCAAGTGAGTTACCTAATCCCATAGAAGTACTCCCTGACCCCAAGTGAGTTATCCTACCCCCTTTATATGTACTCTCTGACCGCAAGTGAGTTACCCTAATCCCATATAAGTACTCCCAGACCCCAAGTGAGTTACTCTAGTCCCATAGAAGTACTCCCTGACCCCAAGTGAGTTACCCTATCCCCTTATATAAGTACTCCCTGACCCCAAGTGAGTTATCCTAGCCCCTTTATATGTACTCTCTGACAGCAAGTGAGTTACCCTTGTCCCATATTAGTACTCCCTGACCCCAAATGAGTTAGCCTAGCCCCTTTATATGTACTCTCTGACCGCAAGTGAGTTACCCTAGTCCAATATAAGTACTCCCTGACCCCAAGTGAGTTACCATAGCCCCTTTATAAGTACTCCCTGAACCCAAGTGAGTTATCCTAGCCCCTTATAAGTACTCCCTGATCCTAAGTGAGTTACCCTAACCCTTTAATAAGTACACCCTGGCCCCAAGTGAGTTACCCTAGTCCCATAGAAGTACTCCCTGACCCCAAGTGAGTTACCCTAGCCCCTTATATAAGTACTCCCTGACCGCAAGTGAGTTACCCTAGTCCCATAGAAGTACTCCCTGACCCCAAGTGAGTTACCATATCACCTTTATAAGTACTCCCTGACCCCAAGTGAGTTACCTAATCCCATAGAAGTACTCCCTGACCCCAAGTGAGTTATCCTACCCCCTTTATATGAACTCTCTGACCGCAAGTGAGTTACCCTAATCCCATATAAGTACTCCCAGACCCCAAGTGAGTTACTCTAGTCCCATAGAAGTACTCCCTGACCCCAAGTGAGTTACCCTAGTCCCATATTAGTACTCCCTGACCCCAAGTGAGTTAGCCTAGCCCCTTTATATGTACTCTCTGACCGCAAGTGAGTTACCCTAGTCCCATATTAGTACTCCCTGACCCCAAGTGAGTTAGCCTAGCCCCTTTATATGTACTCTCTGACCGCAAGTGAGTTACCCTAGTCCAATATAAGTACTCCCTGACCCCAAGTGAGTTATCCTAGCCCCTTATAAGTACTCCCTGATCCTAAGTGAGTTACCCTAGCCCTTTAATCAGTACACCCTGGCCCCAAGTGAGTTACCCTAGTACCATATAGGTAATCCTTGACCCAAAGTTAGTTACCCTAGCCCCTTTATAAGTACTCCCTGACCCCAAGTGAGTTACCATATCAACTTTATAAGTACTCCCTGACCCCAAGTGAGTTATCCTAGCCCCTTTATATGTACTCTCTGACAGCAAGTGAGTTACCCTAGTCCCATATAGGTACTCCCTGACACCAAGTGAGTTACCATAGCCCCTTTATAAGTACTACCTGACCCAAAGTTTATTACCCTAGTCTCATATATGTACTCCCTGAACTCTAGTGTATTACCTTAGCCCCTTTATAAGTTCTCCCTGACCCCAAGTGAGTTATCCTAGCCCCTTTATATGTACTCTCTGACCGCAAGTGAGTTACCCTAATCCCATATAAGTACTCCCAGAACCCAAATGAGTTACCCTAGTCCCATAGAAGTACTCCCTGACCCCAAGTAAGTTACCCTAGCCCCTTATATAAGTACTCCCTGACCGCAAGTGAGTTATCCTAGCCCCTTTATATGTACTCTCTGACCGCAAATGTGTTACCATAGTCCCATAGAAGTACTCCCTGACCCCAAGTGAGTTACCATATCACCTTTATAAGTATTCCCTGACCCCAAGTGAGTTACCTAATCCCATAGAAATACTCCCTGACCCCAAGTGAGTTATCCTACCCCCTTTATATGTACTCTCTGACCGCAAGTGAGTTACCCTAATCCCATATAAGTACTCCCAGACCCCAAGTGAGTTACCCTAGTCCCATAGAAGTACTCCCTGACTCCAAGTGAGTTACCCTAGCCCCTTATATAAGTACTCCCTGACCGCAAGTGAATTATCCTAGCCCCTTTATATGTACTCTCTGACCGCAAGTGAGTTACCATATCACCTTTATAAGTACTCCCTGACCCCAAGTGAGTTACTCTAGCCCCTTATATAAGTACTCCCTGACCGCAAGTGAGTTATCCTAGTCCCATAGAAGTACTCCCTGACCCCAAGTGAGTTACCATATCACCATTATAAGTACTCCCTGACCCCAAGTGAGTTATCCTAGCCCCTTTATATGTACTCTCTGACAGCAAGTGAGTTACCCTAGTCCCATATTAGTACTCCCTGACCCCAAGTGAGTTAGCCTAGCCTCTTTATATGTACTCTCTGACCGCAAGTGAGTTACCCTAGTCCAATATAAGTACTCCCTGACCCCAAGTGAGTTACCATAGCCCCTTTATAAGTACTCCCTGAACCCAAGTGAGTTATCCTAGCCCCTTATAAGTACTCCCTGATCCTAAGTGAGTTACCCTAACCCTTTAATAAGTACACCCTGGCCCCAATTGAGTTACCCTACTCCCATATAAGTAATCCTTGACCCAAAGTTAGTTACCCTAGCCCTTTATAAGTACTCCCTGACCCCAAGTGAGTTACCATATCAACTTTATAAGTACTCCCTGACCCCAAGTGAGTTATCCTAGCCCCTTTATATGTACTCTCTGACCCCAAGTGAGTTACCCTAGTCCCATATAGGTACTCCCTGACACCAAGTGAGTTACCATAGCCCCTTTATAAGTACTCCCTGACCCCAAGTGAGTTACCATAGCCCCTTTATAAGTACTCCCTGACCCCAAGTGAGTTATCCTAGCCCCTTTATATGTACTCTCTGACCGCAAGTGACTTATTCAAACCCCTTATAAGTACTCACTGACCCCAAGTGTGTTACCCTAGTCTCATATATGTACTCCCTGAACTCAAGTGTATTACCTTAGCCCCTTTATAAGTTCTACCTGACCCCAAGTGAGTTATCCTAGCCCCTTTATATGTACTCTCTGACCGCAAGTGAGTTACCCTAATCCCAAATAAGTACTCCCAGACCCCAAGTGAGTTACCCTAGTCCCATAGAAGTACTCCCTGACCCCAAGTGAGTTACCCTAGCCCCTTATATAAGTACTCCCTGACCGCAAGTGAGTTATCCTAGCCCCTTTATATGTACTCTCTGACCGCAAGTGAGTTATCCTAGTCCCATAGAAGTACTCCCTGACCCCAAGTGAGTTACCATATCACCTTTATAAGTACTTCCTGACCCCAAGTGAGTTACCTAATCCCATAGAAGTACTCCCTGACCCCAAGTGAGTTATCCTACCCCCTTTATATGTACTCTCTGACCGCAAGTGAGTTACCCTAATCCCATATAAGTACTCCCAGACCCCAAGTGAGTTACTCTAGTCCCATAGAAGTACTCCCTGACCCCAAGTGAGTTACCCTATCCCCTTATATAAGTACTCCCTGACCCCAAGTGAGTTATCCTAGCCCCTTTATATGTACTCTCTGACAGCAAGTGAGTTACCCTTGTCCCATATTAGTACTCCCTGACCCCAAATGAGTTAGCCTAGCCCCTTTATATGTACTCTCTGACCGCAAGTGAGTTACCCTAGTCCAATATAAGTACTCCCTGACCCCAAGTGAGTTACCATAGCACCTTTATAAGTACTCCCTGAACCCAAGTGAGTTATCCTAGCCCCTTATAAGTACTCCCTGATCCTAAGTGAGTTACCCTAACCCTTTAATAAGTACACCCTGGCCCCAAGTGAGTTACCCTAGTCCCATAGAAGTACTCCCTGACCCCAAGTGAGTTACCCTAGCCCCTTATATAAGTACTCCCTGACCGCAAGTGAGTTACCCTAGTCCCATAGAAGTACTCCCTGACCCCAAGTGAGTTACCATATCACCTTTATAAGTACTCCCTGACCCCAAGTGAGTTACCTAATCCCATAGAAGTACTCCCTGACCCCAAGTGAGTTATCCTACCCCCTTTATATGAACTCTCTGACCGCAAGTGAGTTACCCTAATCCCATATAAGTACTCCCAGACCCCAAGTGAGTTACTCTAGTCCCATAGAAGTACTCCCTGACCCCAAGTGAGTTACCCTAGTCCCATATTAGTACTCCCTGACCCCAAGTGAGTTAGCCTAGCCCCTTTGTATGTACTCTCTGACCGCAAGTGAGTTACCCTAGTCCAATATAAGTACTCCCTGAACCCAAGTGAGTTATCCTAGCCCCTTATAAGTACTCCCTGATCCTAAGTGAGTTACCCTAACCCTTTAAAAAGTACACCCTGGCCCCAAGTGAGTTACCCTACTCCCATATAAGTAATCCTTGACCCAAAGTTAGTTACCCTAGCCCTTTATAAGTACTCCCTGACCCCAAGCGAGTTACCATATCAACTTTATAAGTACTCCCTGACCCCAAGTGAGTTATCCTAGCCCCTTTATATGTACTCTCTGACAGCAAGTGAGTTACCCTAGTCCCATATAGGTACTCCCTGACACCAAGTGAGTTACCATAGCCCATTTATAAGTACTCCCTGACCCCAAGTGAGTTACCATAGCCCCTTTATAAGTACTCCCTGACCCCAAGTGAGTTATCCTAGCCCCTTTATATGTACTCTCTGACCGCAAGTGACTTATTCAAACCCCTTATAAGTACTCCCTGACCCCAAGTGTGTTACCCTAGTCTCATATATGTACTCCCTGAACTCAAGTGTATTACCTTAGCCCCTTTATAAGTTCTCCCTGACCCCAAGTGAGTTACCATATCAACTTTATAAGTACTCCCTGACCCCAAGTGAGTTATCCTAGCCCCTTTATATGTACTCTCTGACAGCAAGTGAGTTACCCTAGTCCCATATAGGTACTCCCTGACACCAAGTGAGTTACCATAGCCCCTTTATAAGTACTCCCTGACCCCAAGTGAGTTACCATAGCCCCTTTATAAGTACTCCCTGACCCCAAGTGAGTTACCATATCACCTTTATAAGTACTCCCTGACCCCAAGTGAGTTATCCTAGCCCCTTTATATGTACTCTCTGACAGCAAGTGAGTTACCCTAGTCCCATATTAGTACTCCCTGACCCCAAGTGACTTAGCCTAGCCTCTTTATATGTACTCTCTGACCGCAAGTGAGTTACCCTAGTCCAATATAAGTACTCCCTGACCCCAAGTGAGTTACCATAGCCCCTTTATAAGTACTCCCTGAACCCAAGTGAGTTATCCTAGCCCCTTATAAGTACTCCCTGATCCTAAGTGAGTTACCCTAACCCTTTAATAAGTACACCCTGGCCCCAAGTGAGTTACCCTACTCCCATATAAGTAATCCTTGACCCAAAGTTAGTTACCCTAGCCCTTTATAAGTACTCCCTGACCCCAAGTGAGTTACCATATCAACTTTATAAGTACTCCCTGACCCCAAGTGAGTTATCCTAGCCCCTTTATATGTACTCTCTGACCCCAAGTGAGTTACCCTAGTCCCATATAGGTACTCCCTGACACCAAGTGAGTTACCATAGCCCCTTTATAAGTACTCCCTGACCCCAAATGAGTTACCATAGCCCCTTTATAAGTAATGCCTGACCCCAAGTGAGTTATCCTAGCCCCTTTATATGTACTCTCTGACCGCAAGTGACTTATTCAAACCCCTTATAAGTACTCCCTGACCCCAAGTGTGTTACCCTAGTCTCATATATGTACTCCCTGAACTCAAGTGTATTACCTTAGCCCCTTTATAAGTTCTACCTGACCCCAAGTGAGTTATCCTAGCCCCTTTATATGTACTCTCTGACCGCAAGTGAGTTACCCTAATCCCATATAAGTACTCCCAGACCCCAAGTGAGTTACCCTAGTCCCATAGAAGTACTCCCTGACCCCAAGTGAGTTACCCTAGCCCCTTATATAAGTACTCCCTGACCGCAAGTGAGTTATCCTAGCCCCTTTATATGTACTCTCTGACCGCAAGTGAGTTATCCTAGTCCCATAGAAGTACTCCCTGACCCCAAGTGAGTTACCATATCACCTTTATAAGTACTCCCTGACCCCAAGTGAGTTATCTAATCCCATAGAAGTACTCCCTGACCCCAAGTGAGTTATCCTACCCCCTTTATATGTACTCTCTGACCGCAAGTGAGTTACCCTAATCCCATATAAGTACTCCCAGACCCCAAGTGAGTTACTCTAGTCCCATAGAAGTACTCCCTGACCCCAAGTGAGTTACCCTAGCCCCTTATATAAGTACTCCCTGACCCCAAGTGAGTTATCCTATCCCCTTTATATGTACTCTCCGACAGCAAGTGAGTTACCCTTGTCCCATATTAGTACTCCCTGACCCCAAGTGAGTTAGCCTAGCCCCTTTATATGTACTCTCTGACCGCAAGTGAGTTACCCTAGTCCAATATAAGTACTCCCTGACCCCAAGTGAGTTACCATAGCCCCTTTATAAGTACTCCCTGAACCCAAGTGAGTTATCCTAGCCCCTTATAAGTACTCCCTGATCCTAAGTGAGTTACCCTAACCCTTTAATAAGTACACCCTGGCCCCAAGTGAGTTACCCTAGTCCCATATTAGTACTCCCTGACCCCAAGTGAGTTAGCCTAGCCCCTTTATATGTACTCTCTGACCGCAAGTGAGTTACCCTAGTCCAATATAAGTACTCCCTGAACCCAAGTGAGTTATCCTAGCCCCTTATAAGTACTCCCTGATCCTAAGTGAGTTACCCTAACCCTTTAATAAGTACACCCTGGCCCCAAATGAGTTACCCTACTCCCATATAAGTAATCCTTGACCCAAAGTTAGTTACCCTAGCCCTTTATAAGTACTCCCTGACCCCAAGTGAGTTACCATATCAACTTTATAAGTACTCCCTGACCCCAAGTGAGTTATCCTAGCCCCTTTATATGTACTCTCTGACAGCAAGTGAGTTACCCTAGTCCCATATAGGTACTCCCTGACACCAAGTGAGTTACCATAGCCCCTTTATAAGTACTCCCTGACCCCAAGTGAGTTACCATAGCCCCTTTATAAGTACTCCCTGACCCCAAGTGAGTTATCCTAGCCCCTTTATATGTACTCTCTGACCGCAAGTGACTTATTCAAACCCCTCATAAGTACTCCCTGACCCCAAGTGTGTTAACCTAGTCTCATATATGTACTCCCTGAACTCAAGTGTATTACCTTAGCCCCTTTATAAGTTCTCCCTGACCCCAAGTGAGTTACCATATCAACTTTATAAGTACTCCCTGACCCCAAGTGAGTTATCCTAGCCCCTTTATATGTACTCTCTGACAGCAAGTGAGTTACCCTAGTCCCATATAGGTACTCCCTGACACCAAGTGAGTTACCATAGCCCCTTTATAAGTACTCCCTGACCCCAAGTGAGTTACCATAGCCCCTTTATAAGTACTCCCTGACCCCAAGTGAGTTACCATAGCCCCTTTATAAGTACTCCCTGACCCCAAGTGAGTTATCCTAGCCCCTTTATATGTACTCTCTGACCGCAAGTGACTTATTCAAACCCCTCATAAGTACTCCCTGACCCCAAGTGTGTTACCCTAGTCTCATATATGTACTCCCTGAACTCAAGTGTATTACCATAGCCCCTTTATATGTACTCTCTGATTGCAAGTGAGTTACCCTATTCCCATATAAGTACTCCCAGACCCCAAGTGAGTTACTCTAGTCCCATAGAAGTACTCCCTGACCCCAAGTGAGTTACCCTAGCCCCTTATATAAGTACTCCCTGACCCCAAGTGAGTTATCCTAGCCCCTTTATATGTACTCTCTGACAGCAAGTGAGTTACCCTAGTCCCATATAGGTACTCCCTGACACCAAGTGAGTTACCATAGCCCCTTTATAAGTACTCCCTGACCCCAAGTGAGTTACCATAGCCCCTTTATAAGTACTCCCTGACCCCAAGTGAGTTACCATAGCCCCTTTATAAGTACTCCCTGACCCCAAGTGAGTTATCCTAGCCCCTTTATATGTACTCTCTGACCGCAAGTGACTTATTCAAACCCCTCATAAGTACTCCCTGACCCCAAGTGAGTTACCTAATCCCATAGAAGTACTCCCTGACCCCTAGTGAGTTATCCTACCCCCTTTATATGTACTCTCTGATTGCAAGTGAGTTACCCTATTCCCATATAAGTACTCCCAGACCCCAAGTGAGTTACTCTAGTCCCATAGAAGTACTCCCTGACCCCAAGTGAGTTACCCTAGCCCCTTATATAAGTACTCCCTGACCGCAAGTGAGTTATCCTAGCCCCTTTATATGTACTCTCTGACCGCAAGTGAGTTACCATATCACCTTTATAAGTACTCCCTGACCCCAAGTGAGTTATCCTAGCCCTCTTATATGTACTCTCTGACCGCTAGTGAGTTACCTAATCCCATAGAAGTACTCCCTGACCCCAAGTGAGTTTCCATAGCCCCTTTATGAGTACTCCCTGACCCCAAGTGAGTTATCCTACCCCCTTTATATGTACTCTCTGACGGCAAGTGAGTTACCCTAATCCCATATCAGTACTCCCAGACCCCAAGTGAGTTACCCTAGTCCCATAGAAGTACTCCCTGACCCCAAGTGAGATACCCTAGCCCCTTATATAAGTACTCCCTGACCGCAAGTGAGTTATACTAGCCCCTTTATATGTGCTCTCTGACCGCAAGTGAGTTACCCTAGTCCCATAGAAGTACTCCCTGACCCCAAGTGAGTTACCATAGCCCCTTTATGAGTACTCCCTGACCCCAAGTGAGTTATCCTACCCCCTTTATATGTACTCTCTGACCGCAAGTGAGTTACCCTAATCCCATATAAGTACCGCCAGACCCCAAGTGAGTTACCCTAGTCTCATATATGTACTCTCTGACCCCAAGTGAGTTACCCTAGCCCATTTATATGTACTCCCTGACCCCAAGTGAGTTATACTACCCCCTTTATATGTACTCTCTGACCGCAAGTGAATTACCCTACTCCCATATAGGTACTCCCTGACACAAAGTGAGTTACCATAGCCCCTTTATGAGTACTCCCTGACCCCAAGTGAGTTATACTACCCCCTTTATATGTACTCTCTGACGGCAAGTGAGTTACCCTAATCCCATATCAGTACTCCCAGACCCCAAGTGAGTTACCCTAGTCCCATAGAAGTACTCCCTGACCCCAAGTGAGATACCCTAGCCCCTTATATAAGTACTCCCTGACCGCAAGTGAGTTATACTAGCCCCTTTATATGTACTCTCTGACCGCAAGTGTGTTACCCTAGTCTCATATATGTACTCCCTGAACTCAAGTGTATTACCTTAGCCCCTTTATAAGTTCTCCCTGACCCCAAGTGAGTTATCCTAGCCCCTTCATATGTACTCTCTGACTGCAAGTGAGTTACCCTAATCCCATATAAGTACTACCAGACCCCAAGTGAGTTACCCTAGTCCCATAGAAGTACTCCCTGACCCCAAGTGAATTACCGTAGCCCCTTATATAAGTACACCCTGACCCCAAGTGTGTTACCCTAGTCTCATATATGTACTCCCTGAACTCAAGTGTGTTACCTTAGCCCCTTTATAAGTACTCGCTGACCCCAAGTGAGTTATCCTACCCCCTTTATATGTACTCTCTGACCGCAAGTGAGTTACCTAGTCCCAAATAAATTCTCCCTGACCCCAAGTGTGTTACCATAGCCCCTTTATATGTAATCCCAGACCCCAAGTGAGTCACCCTAGTCCCATATAAGTTCTCCTTGATCCAAAGTGAGTTACCCTAGCCCTTTAATAAGTACACCCTGGCCCCAAGTGAGTTACCCTAGTCCCATAGAAGTACTCACTGACCCCAAGTGAGTTACCCTAGCCCCTTATATAAGTACTTCCTGACCGCAAGTGAGTTATCCTAGCCCCTTTATATGTACTCTCTGACCGCAAGTGAGTTACCCTAGTCCCATAGAAGTACTCCCTGACCCCAAGTGAGTTACCATATCACCTTTATAAGTACTCCCTGACCCCAAGTGAGTTACCTAATCCCATAGAAGTACTCCCTGACCCCAAGTGAGTTATCCTACCCCCTTTATATGAACTCTCTGACCGCAAGTGAGTTACCCTAGCCCCTTATATAAGTACTCCCTGACCCCAAGTGAGTTAGCCTAGCCCCTTTATATGTACTCTCTGACCGCAAGTGAGTTACCCTAGTCCAATATAAGTACTCCCTGACCCGAAGTGAGTTATCCTAGCCCCTTATAATTACTCCCTGATCCTAAGTGAGTTACCCTAGCCCTTTAATAAGTACACCCTGGCCCCAAGTGAGTTACCCTAGTCCCATATAGGTAATCCTTGACCCAAAGTTAGTTACCCTAGCCCCTTTATAAGTACTCCCTGACCCCAAGTGAGTTACCATATCACCTTTATAAGTACTCCCTGAACCCAAGTGAGTTATCCTAGCCACATTATATGTACTCTCTGACAGCAAGTGAGTTACCCTAGTCCCATATTAGTACTCCCTGACCCCAAGTGAGTTAGCCTAGCCCCTTTATATGTACTCTCTGACCGCAAGTGAGTTACCCTAGTCCAATATAAGTACTCCCTGACCCCAAGTGAGTTATCCTAGCCCCTTATAAGTACTCCCTGATCCTAAGTGAGTTACCCTAGCCCTTTAATAAGTACACCCTGGCCCCAAGTGAGTTACCCTAGTCCCATATAGGTAATCCTTGACCCAAAGTTAGTTACCCTAGCCCCTTTATAAGTACTCCCTGACCACAAGTGAGTTACCATATCAACTTTATAAGTACTCCCTGACCCCAAGTGAGTTATCCTAGCCCCTTTATATGTACTCTCTGACAGCAAGTGAGTTACCCTAGTCCCATATAGGTACTCCCTGACACCAAGTGAGTTACCATAGCCCCTTTATAAGTACTCCCTGACCCCAAGTGAGTTACCATAGCCCCTTTATAAGTACCCCCTGACCCCAAGTGAGTTATCCTAGCCCCTTTATATGTACTCTCTGACCGCAAGTGACTTATTCAAACCCCTTATAAGTACTCCCTGACCCCAAGTTTATTACTCTAGTCTCATATATGTACTCCCTGAACTCTAGTGTATTACCTTAGCCCCTTTATAAGTTCTCCCTGACCCCAAGTGAGTTATCCTAGCCCCTTTATATGTACTCTCTGACCGCAAGTGAGTTACCCTAATCCCATATAAGTACTCCCAGACCCCAAGTGAGTTACCCTAGCCCATTTATATGTACTCTCTGACCGCAAGTGAGTTATCCTAGTCGCTTTATATGTACTCCCAGACCCCAAGTGAGTTACCCTAGTCTCTTATAAGTACTCCCTGATCCTAAGTGAGTTACCCTAGCCATTTAATAAGTACACCCTGGCCCCAAGTGAGTTACCCTAGTCCCATATAAGTAATCCTTGACCCAAAGTTAGTTACCCTAGCCCCTTTATAAGTACTCCCTGACCCCAAGTGAGTTACCATATCACCTTTATAAGTACTCCCTTACCCCAAGTGAGTTATCCTAGCCCCTTTATATGTACTCTCTGACAGCAAGTGAGTTACCCTAGTCCCATATTAGTACTCCCTGACCCCAAGTGAGTTAGCCTAGCCCCTTTATATGTACTCTCTGACCGCAAGTGAGTTACCCTAGTCCAATATAAGTACTCCCTGACCCCAAGTGAGTTATCCTAGCCCCTTATAAGTACTCCCTGATCCTAAGTGAGTTACCCTAGCCCTTTAATAAGTACACCCTGGCCCCAAGTGAGTTACCCTAGTCCCATATAGGTAATCCTTGAGCCAAAGTTAGTTACCCTAGCCCCTTTATAAGTACTCCCTGACCCCAAGTGAGTTACCATATCACCTTTATAAGTACTCCCTGACCCCAAGTGAGTTATCCTAGCCCCTTTATATGTACTCTCTGACAGCAAGTGAGTTACCCTAGTCCCATATTAGTACTCCCTGACCCTAAGTGAGTTAGCCTAGCCCCTTTATATGTACTCTCTGACCGCAAGTGAGTTACCCTAGTCCTATATAAGTACTCCCTGACCCCAAGTGAGTTATCCTAGCCCCTTATAATTACTCCCTGATCCTAAGTGAGTTACCCTAGCCCTTTAATAAGTACACCCTGACCCCAAGTGAGTTACCCTAGTCCCATATAGGTAATCCTTGACCCAAAGTTAGTTACCCTAGCCCCTATATAAGTACTCCCTGACCCCAAGTGAGTTACCATATCACCTTTATAAGTACTCCCTGAACCCAAGTGAGTTATCCTAGCCACTTTATATGTACTCTCTGACAGCAAGTGAGTTACCCTAGTCCCATATTAGTACTCCCTGACCCCAAGTGAGTTAGCCTAGCCCCTTTATATGTACTCTCTGACCGCAAGTGAGTTACCCTAGTCCAATATAAGTACTCCCTGACCCCAAGTGAGTTATCCTAGCCCCTTATAAGTACTCCCTGATCCTAAGTGAGTTACCCTAGCCCTTTAATAAGTACACCCTGGCCCCAAGTGAGTTACCCTAGTCTCATATATGTACTCCCTGAACTCAAGTGTATTACCTTAGCCCCTTTATAAGTTCTACCTGACCCCAAGTGAGTTATCCTAGCCCCTTTATATGTACTCTCTGACCGCAAGTGAGTTACCCTAATCCCATATAAGTACTCCCAGACCCCAAGTGAGTTACCCTAGTCCCATAGAAGTACTCCCTGACCCCAAGTAAGTTACCCTAGCCTCTTATATAAGTACTCCCTGACCGCAAGTGAGTTATCCTAGCCCCTTTATATGTACTCTCTGACCGCAAGTGAGTTACCCTAATCCCATATAAGTACTCCCAGACCCCAAGTGAGTTACCCTAGTCCCATAGAAGTACTCCCTGACCCCAAGTGAGTTATCCTAGCCCCTTTATATGTACTCTCTGACCGCAAGTGAGTTACCATAGCCCCTTTATAAGTACTCCCTGAACCCAAGTGAGTTATCCTAGCCCTTTATAAGTACTCCCTGATCCTAAGTGAGTTACCCTAACCCTTTAATAAGTACACCCTGGCCCCAAGTGAGTTACCCTACTCCCATTTAAGTAATCCTTGACCCAAAGTTAGTTACCCTAGCCCTTTATAAGTACTCCCTGACCCCAAGTGAGTTACCATATCAACTTTATAAGTACTCCCTGACACCAAGTGAGTTATCCTAGCCCCTTTATATGTACTCTCTGACCCCAAGTGAGTTACCCTAGTCCCATATAGGTACTCCCTGACACCAAGTGAGTTACCATAGCCCCTTTATAAGTACTCCCTGACCCCAAGTGAGTTACCATAGCCCCTTTATAAGTACTCCCTGACCCCAAGTGAGTTATCCTAGCCCCTTTATATGTACTCTCTGACCGCAAGTGACTTATTCAAACCCCTTATAAGTACTCACTGACCCCAAGTGTGTTACCCTAGTCTCATATATGTACTCCCTGAACTCAAGTGTATTACCTTAGCCCCTTTATAAGTTCTACCTGACCCCAAGTGAGTTATCCTAGCCCCTTTATATGTACTCTCTGACCGCAAGTGAGTTACCCTAATCCCATATAAGTACTCCCAGACCCCAAGTGAGTTACCCTAGTCCCATAGAAGTACTCCCTGACCCCAAGTGAGTTACCCTAGCCCCTTATATAAGTACTCCCTGACCGCAAGTGAGTTATCCTAGCCCCTTTATATGTACTCTCTGACCGCAAGTGAGTTATCCTAGTCCCATAGAAGTACTCCCTGACCCCAAGTGAGTTACCATATCACCTTTATAAGTACTCCCTGACCCCAAGTGAGTTACCTAATCCCATAGAAGTACTCCCTGACCCCAAGTGAGTTATCCTACCCCCTTTATATGTACTCTCTGACCGCAAGTGAGTTACCCTAATCCCATATAAGTACTCCCAGACCCCAAGTGAGTTACTCTAGTCCCATAGAAGTACTCCCTGACCCCAAGTGAGTTACCATATCACCTTTATAAGTACTCCCTGAACCCAAGTGAGTTATCCTAGCCACTTTATATGTACTCTCTGACAGCAAGTGAGTTACCCTAGTCCCATATTAGTACTCCCTGACCCCAAGTGAGTTAGCCTAGCCCCTTTATATGTACTCTCTGACCGCAAGTGAGTTACCCTAGTCCAATATAAGTACTCCCTGACCCCAAGTGAGTTATCCTAGCCCCTTATAAGTACTCCCTGATCCTAAGTGAGTTACCCTAGCCCTTTAATAAGTACACCCTGGCCCCAAGTGAGTTACCCTAGTCCCATATAGGTAATCCTTGACCCAAAGTTAGTTACCCTAGCCCCTTTATAAGTACTCCCTGACCACAAGTGAGTTACCATATCAACTTTATAAGTACTCCCTGACCCCAAGTGAGTTATCCTAGCCCCTTTATATGTACTCTCTGACAGCAAGTGAGTTACCCTAGTCCCATATAGGTACTCCCTGACACCAAGTGAGTTACCATAGCCCCTTTATAAGTACTCCCTGACCCCAAGTGAGTTACCATAGCCCCTTTATAAGTACCCCCTGACCCCAAGTGAGTTATCCTAGCCCCTTTATATGTACTCTCTGACCGCAAGTGACTTATTCAAACCCCTTATAAGTACTCCCTGACCCCAAGTTTATTACTCTAGTCTCATATATGTACTCCCTGAACTCTAGTGTATTACCTTAGCCCCTTTATAAGTTCTCCCTGACCCCAAGTGAGTTATCCTAGCCCCTTTATATGTACTCTCTGACCGCAAGTGAGTTACCCTAATCCCATATAAGTACTCCCAGACCCCAAGTGAGTTACCCTAGCCCATTTATATGTACTCTCTGACCGCAAGTGAGTTATCCTAGTCGCTTTATATGTACTCCCAGACCCCAAGTGAGTTACCCTAGTCTCTTATAAGTACTCCCTGATCCTAAGTGAGTTACCCTAGCCATTTAATAAGTACACCCTGGCCCCAAGTGAGTTACCCTAGTCCCATATAAGTAATCCTTGACCCAAAGTTAGTTACCCTAGCCCCTTTATAAGTACTCCCTGACCCCAAGTGAGTTACCATATCACCTTTATAAGTACTCCCTTACCCCAAGTGAGTTATCCTAGCCCCTTTATATGTACTCTCTGACAGCAAGTGAGTTACCCTAGTCCCATATTAGTACTCCCTGACCCCAAGTGAGTTAGCCTAGCCCCTTTATATGTACTCTCTGACCGCAAGTGAGTTACCCTAGTCCAATATAAGTACTCCCTGACCCCAAGTGAGTTATCCTAGCCCCTTATAAGTACTCCCTGATCCTAAGTGAGTTACCCTAGCCCTTTAATAAGTACACCCTGGCCCCAAGTGAGTTACCCTAGTCCCATATAGGTAATCCTTGAGCCAAAGTTAGTTACCCTAGCCCCTTTATAAGTACTCCCTGACCCCAAGTGAGTTACCATATCACCTTTATAAGTACTCCCTGACCCCAAGTGAGTTATCCTAGCCCCTTTATATGTACTCTCTGACAGCAAGTGAGTTACCCTAGTCCCATATTAGTACTCCCTGACCCTAAGTGAGTTAGCCTAGCCCCTTTATATGTACTCTCTGACCGCAAGTGAGTTACCCTAGTCCTATATAAGTACTCCCTGACCCCAAGTGAGTTATCCTAGCCCCTTATAATTACTCCCTGATCCTAAGTGAGTTACCCTAGCCCTTTAATAAGTACACCCTGACCCCAAGTGAGTTACCCTAGTCCCATATAGGTAATCCTTGACCCAAAGTTAGTTACCCTAGCCCCTATATAAGTACTCCCTGACCCCAAGTGAGTTACCATATCACCTTTATAAGTACTCCCTGAACCCAAGTGAGTTATCCTAGCCACTTTATATGTACTCTCTGACAGCAAGTGAGTTACCCTAGTCCCATATTAGTACTCCCTGACCCCAAGTGAGTTAGCCTAGCCCCTTTATATGTACTCTCTGACCGCAAGTGAGTTACCCTAGTCCAATATAAGTACTCCCTGACCCCAAGTGAGTTATCCTAGCCCCTAATAAGTACTCCCTGATCCTAAGTGAGTTACCCTAGCCCTTTAATAAGTACACCCTGGCCCCAAGTGAGTTACCCTAGTCTCATATATGTACTCCCTGAACTCAAGTGTATTACCTTAGCCCCTTTATAAGTTCTACCTGACCCCAAGTGAGTTATCCTAGCCCCTTTATATGTACTCTCTGACCGCAAGTGAGTTACCCTAATCCCATATAAGTACTCCCAGACCCCAAGTGAGTTACCCTAGTCCCATAGAAGTACTCCCTGACCCCAAGTAAGTTACCCTAGCCTCTTATATAAGTACTCCCTGACCGCAAGTGAGTTATCCTAGCCCCTTTATATGTACTCTCTGACCGCAAGTGAGTTACCCTAATCCCATATAAGTACTCCCAGACCCCAAGTGAGTTACCCTAGTCCCATAGAAGTACTCCCTGACCCCAAGTGAGTTATCCTAGCCCCTTTATATGTACTCTCTGACCGCAAGTGAGTTACCATAGCCCCTTTATAAGTACTCCCTGAACCCAAGTGAGTTATCCTAGCCCTTTATAAGTACTCCCTGATCCTAAGTGAGTTACCCTAACCCTTTAATAAGTACACCCTGGCCCCAAGTGAGTTACCCTACTCCCATTTAAGTAATCCTTGACCCAAAGTTAGTTACCCTAGCCCTTTATAAGTACTCCCTGACCCCAAGTGAGTTACCATATCAACTTTATAAGTACTCCCTGACACCAAGTGAGTTATCCTAGCCCCTTTATATGTACTCTCTGACCCCAAGTGAGTTACCCTAGTCCCATATAGGTACTCCCTGACACCAAGTGAGTTACCATAGCCCCTTTATAAGTACTCCCTGACCCCAAGTGAGTTACCATAGCCCCTTTATAAGTACTCCCTGACCCCAAGTGAGTTATCCTAGCCCCTTTATATGTACTCTCTGACCGCAAGTGACTTATTCAAACCCCTTATAAGTACTCACTGACCCCAAGTGTGTTACCCTAGTCTCATATATGTACTCCCTGAACTCAAGTGTATTACCTTAGCCCCTTTATAAGTTCTACCTGACCCCAAGTGAGTTATCCTAGCCCCTTTATATGTACTCTCTGACCGCAAGTGAGTTACCCTAATCCCATATAAGTACTCCCAGACCCCAAGTGAGTTACCCTAGTCCCATAGAAGTACTCCCTGACCCCAAGTGAGTTACCCTAGCCCCTTATATAAGTACTCCCTGACCGCAAGTGAGTTATCCTAGCCCCTTTATATGTACTCTCTGACCGCAAGTGAGTTATCCTAGTCCCATAGAAGTACTCCCTGACCCCAAGTGAGTTACCATATCACCTTTATAAGTACTCCCTGACCCCAAGTGAGTTACCTAATCCCATAGAAGTACTCCCTGACCCCAAGTGAGTTATCCTACCCCCTTTATATGTACTCTCTGACCGCAAGTGAGTTACCCTAATCCCATATAAGTACTCCCAGACCCCAAGTGAGTTACTCTAGTCCCATAGAAGTACTCCCTGACCCCAAGTGAGTTACCCTAGCCCCTTATATAAGTACTCCCTGACCCCAAGTGAGTTATCCTAGCCCCTTTATATGTACTCTCTGACCGCAAGTGAGTTACCCTAGTCCAATATAAGTACTCCCTGACCCCAAGTGAGTTACCATAGCCCCTTTATAAGTACTCCCTGAACCCAAGTGAGTTATCCTAGCCCCTTATAAGTACTCCCTGATCCTAAGTGAGTTACCCTAACCCTTTAATAAGTACACCCTGGCCCCAAGTGAGTTACCCTAGTCCCATAGAAGTACTCCCTGACCCAAAGTGAGTTACCCTAGCCCCTTATATAAGTACTCCCTGACCGCAAGTGAGTTACCCTAGTCCCATAGAAGTACTCCCTGACCCCAAGTGAGTTACCATATCACCTTTATAAGTACTCCCTGACCCCAAGTGAGTTACCTAATCCCATAGAAGTACTCCCTGACCCCAAGTGAGTTATCCTACCCACTTTATATGAACTCTCTGACCGCAAGTGAGTTACCCTAATCCCATATAAGTACTCCCAGACCCCAAGTGAGTTACTCTAGTCCCATAGAAGTACTCCCTGACCCCAAGTGAGTTACCCTAGCCCCTTATATAAGTACTCCCTGACCCAAAGTGAGTTATCCTAGCCCCTTTATATGTACTCTCTGACAGCAAGTGAGTTACCCTAGTCCCATATTAGTACTCCCTGACCCCAAGTGAGTTAGCCTAGCCCCTTTATATGTACTCTCTGACCGCAAGTGAGTTACCCTAGTCCAATATAAGTACTCCCTGAACCCAAGTGAGTTATCCTAGCCCCTTATAAGTACTCCCTGATCCTAAGTGAGTTACACTAACCCTTTAATAAGTACACCCTGGCCCCAAGTGAGTTACCCTACTCCCATATAAGTAATCCTTGACCCAAAGTTAGTTACCCTAGCCCTTTATAAGTACTCCCTGACCCCAAGTGAGTTACCATATCAACTTTATAAGTACTCCCTGACCCCAAGTGAGTTATCCTAGCCCCTTTATATGTACTCTCTGACAGCAAGTGAGTTACCCTAGTCCCATATAGGTACTCCCTGACACCAAGTGAGTTACCATAGCCCCTTTATAAGTACTCCCTGACCCCAAGTGAGTTACCTAATCCCATAGAAGTACTCCCTGACCCCTAGTGAGTTATCCTACCCCCTTTATATGTACTCTCTGATTGCAAGTGAGTTACCCTATTCCCATATAAGTACTCCCAGACCCCAAGTGAGTCACTCTAGTCCCATAGAAGTACTCCCTGACCCCAAGTGAGTTACCCTAGCCCCTTATATAAGTACTCCCTGACCGCAAGTGAGTTATCCTAGCCCCTTTATATGTACTCTCTGACCGCAAGTGAGTTACCATATCACCTTTATAAGTACTCCCTGACCCCAAGTGAGTTATCCTAGCCCCCTTATATGTACTCTCTGACCGCAAGTGAGTTACCTAATCCCATACAAGTACTCCCTGACCCCAAGTGAGTTTCCATAGCCCCTTTATGAGTACTCCCTGACCCCAAGTGAGTTATACTACCCCCTTTATATGTACTCTCTGACGGCAAGTGAGTTACCCTAATCCCATATCAGTACTCCCAGACCACAAGTGAGTTACCCTAGTCCCATAAAAGTACTCCCTGACCGCAAGTGAGTTATACTAGCCCCTTTATATGTGCTCTCTGACCGCAAGTGAGTTACCCTAGTCCCATAGAAGTACTCCCTGACCCCAAGTGAGTTACCATAGCCCCTTTATGAGTACTCCCTGACCCCAAGTGAGTTATCCTACCCCCTTTATATGTACTCTCTGACCGCAAGTGAGTTACCCTAATCCCATATAAGTACCGCCAGACCCCAAGTGAGTTACCCTAGTCTCATATATGTACTCTCTGACCCCAAGTGAGTTACCCTAGCCCATTTATATGTACTCCCTGACCCCAAGTGAGTTATACTACCCCCTTTATATGTACTCTCTGACCGCAAGTGAATTACCCTACTCCCATATAGGTACTCCCTGACACAAAGTGAGTTACCATAGCCCCTTTATAAGTACTCCCTGACCCCAAGTGAGTTATCCTAGCCCCTTTATATGTACTCTCTGACGCAAGTGTGTTACCCTAGTCTCATATATGTACTCCCTGAACTCAAGTGTATTACCTTAGCCCCTTTATAAGTTCTCCCTGACCCCAAGTGAGTTATCCTAGCCCCTTCATATGTACTCTCTGACTGCAAGTGAGTTAACCTAATCCCATATAAGTACTACCAGATCCCAAGTGAGTTACCCTAGTCCCATAGAAGTACTCCCTGACCCCAAGTGAATTACCCTAGCCCCTTATATAAGTACACCCTGACCCCAAGTGTGTTACCCTAGTCTCATATATGTACTCCCTGAACTCAAGTGTGTTACCTTAGCCCCTTTATAAGTACTCGCTGACCCCAAGTGAGTTATCCTACCCCCTTTATATGTACTCTCTGACCGCAAGTGAGTTACCTAGTCCCATATAAATTCTCCCTGACCCCAAGTGTGTTACCATAGCCCCTTTATATGTAATCCCAGACCCCAAGTGAGTCACCCTAGTCCCATATAAGTTCTCCTTGATCCAAAGTGAGTTACCCTAGCCTTTTAATAAGTACACCCTGGCCCCAAGTGAGTTACCCTAGTCCCATAGAAGTACTCCCTGACCCCAAGTGAGTTACCCTAGCCCCTTATATAAGTATTTCCTGACCGCAAGTGAGTTATCCTAGCCCCTTTATATGTACTCTCTGACCGCAAGTGAGTTACCCTAGTCCCATAGAAGTACTCCCTGACCCCAAGTGAGTTACCATATCACCTTTATAAGTACTCCCTGACCCCAAGTGAGTTACCTAATCCCATAGAAGTACTCCCTGACCCCAAGTGAGTTATCCTACCCCCTTTATATGAACTCTCTGACCGCAAGTGAGTTACCCTAGCCCCTTCTATAAGTACTCCCTGACCCCAAGTGAGTTAGCCTAGCCCCTTTATATGTACTCTCTGACCGCAAGTGAGTTACCCTAGTCCAATATAAGTACTCCCTGACCCGAAGTGAGTTATCCTAGCCCCTTATAAGTACTCCCTGATCCTAAGTGAGTTACCCTAGCCCTTTAATAAGTACACCCTGGCCCCAAGTGAGTTACCCTAGTCCCATATAGGTAATCCTTGACCCAAAGTTAGTTACCCTAGCCCCTTTATAAGTACTCCCTGACCCCAAGTGAGTTACCATATCACCTTTATAAGTACTCCCTGACCCCAAGTGAGTTATCCTAGCCCCTTTATATGTACTCTCTGACAGCAAGTGAGTTACCCTAGTCCCATATTAGTACTCCCTGACCCCAAGTGAGTTAGCCTAGCCCCTTTATATGTACTCTCTGACCGCAAGTGAGTTACCCTAGTCCAATATAAGTACTCCCTGACCCCAAGTGAGTTATCCTAGCCCCTTATAATTACTCCCTGATCCTAAGTGAGTTACCCTAGCCCTTTAATAAGTACACCCTGGCCCCAAGTGAGTTACCCTAGTCCCATATAGGTAATCCTTGACCCAAAGTTAGTTACCCTAGCCCCTTTATAAGTACTCCCTGACCCCAAGTGAGTTACCATATCACCTTTATAAGTACTCCCTGAACCCAAGTGAGTTATCCTAGCCACTTTATATGTACTCTCTGACAGCAAGTGAGTTACCCTAGTCCCATATTAGTACTCCCTGACCCCAAGTGAGTTAGCCTAGCCCCTTTATATGTACTCTCTGACCGCAAGTGAGTTACCCTAGTCCAATATAAGTACTCCCTGACCCCAAGTGAGTTATCCTAGCCCCTTATAAGTACTCCCTGATCCTAAGTGAGTTACCCTAGCCCTTTAATAAGTACACCCTGGCCCCAAGTGAGTTACCCTAGTCCCATATAGGTAATCCTTGACCCAAAGTTAGTTACCCTAGCCCCTTTATAAGTACTCCCTGACCCCAAGTGAGTTACCATATCAACTTTATAAGTACTCCCTGACCCCAAGTGAGTTATCCTAGCCCCTTTATATGTACTCTCTGACAGCAAGTGAGTTACCCTAGTCCCATATAGGTACTCCCTGACCCCAAGTGAGTTATCCTAACCCCTTTATATGTACTCTCTGACCGCAAGTGACTTATTCAAACCCCTTATAAGTACTCCCTGACCCCAAGTTTATTACCCTAGTCTCATATATGTCCTCCCTGAACTCTAGTGTATTACCTTAGTCCCTTTATAAGTACTCCCTGACCCCAAGTGAGTTATCCTAGCCCCTTTATATGTACTCTCTGACAGCAAGTGAGTTACCCTTGTCCCATATTAGTACTCCCTGACCCCAAGTGAGTTACCCTAGCCCATTTATATGTACTCTCTGACCGCAAGTGAGTTATCCTAGTCGCTTTATATGTACTCCCAGACCCCAAGTGAGTTACCCTAGTCTCTTATAAGTACTCCCTGATCCTAAGTGAGTTACCCTAGCCATTTAATAAGTACACCCTGGCCCCAAGTGAGTTACCCTAGTCCCATATAAGTAATCCTTGACCCAAAGTTAGTTACCCTAGCCCCTTTATAAGTACTCCCTGACCCAAAGTGAGTTACCATATCACCTTTATAAGTACTACCTGACCCCAAGTGAGTTATCCTAGCCCGTTTATATGTACTCTCTGACAGCAAGTGAGTTACCCTAGTCCCATATTAGTACTCCCTGACCCCAAGTGAGTTCGCCTAGCCCCTTTATATGTACTCTCTGACCGCAAGTGAGTTACCCTAGTCCAATATAAGTACTCCCTGACTCCAAGTGAGTTACCATAGCCCCTTTATAAGTACTCCCTGAACCCAAGTGAGTTATCCTAGCCCCTTTATATGTACTCTCTGACCGCAAGTGAGTTACCCTAATCCCATATAAGTACTCCCAGACCCCAAGTGAGTTACCCTAGTCCCATAGAAGTACTCCCTGACCCCAAGTGAGTTATCCTAGCCCCTTTATATGTACTCTCTGACCGCAAGTGAGTTACCATAGCCCCTTTATAAGTACTCCCTGAACCCAAGTGAGTTATCCTAGCCCTTTATAAGTACTCCCTGATCCTAAGTGAGTTACCCTAACCCTTTAATAAGTACACCCTGGCCCCAAGTGAGTTACCCTACTCCCATTTAAGTAATCCTTGACCCAAAGTTAGTTACCCTAGCCCTTTATAAGTACTCCCTGACCCCAAGTGAGTTACCATATCAACTTTATAAGTACTCCCTGACACCAAGTGAGTTATCCTAGCCCCTTTATATGTACTCTCTGACCCCAAGTGAGTTACCCTAGTCCCATATAGGTACTCCCTGACACCAAGTGAGTTACCATAGCCCCTTTATAAGTACTCCCTGACCCCAAGTGAGTTACCATAGCCCCTTTATAAGTACTCCCTGACCCCAAGTGAGTTATCCTAGCCCCTTTATATGTACTCTCTGACCGCAAGTGACTTATTCAAACCCCTTATAAGTACTCACTGACCCCAAGTGTGTTACCCTAGTCTCATATATGTACTCCCTGAACTCAAGTGTATTACCTTAGCCCCTTTATAAGTTCTACCTGACCCCAAGTGAGTTATCCTAGCCCCTTTATATGTACTCTCTGACCGCAAGTGAGTTACCCTAATCCCATATAAGTACTCCCAGACCCCAAGTGAGTTACCCTAGTCCCATAGAAGTACTCCCTGACCCCAAGTGAGTTACCCTAGCCCCTTATATAAGTACTCCCTGACCGCAAGTGAGTTATCCTAGCCCCTTTATATGTACTCTCTGACCGCAAGTGAGTTATCCTAGTCCCATAGAAGTACTCCCTGACCCCAAGTGAGTTACCATATCACCTTTATAAGTACTCCCTGACCCCAAGTGAGTTACCTAATCCCATAGAAGTACTCCCTGACCCCAAGTGAGTTATCCTACCCCCTTTATATGTACTCTCTGACCGCAAGTGAGTTACCCTAATCCCATATAAGTACTCCCAGACCCCAAGTGAGTTACTCTAGTCCCATAGAAGTACTCCCTGACCCCAAGTGAGTTACCCTAGCCCCTTATATAAGTACTCCCTGACCCCAAGTGAGTTATCCTAGCCCCTTTATATGTACTCTCTGACCGCAAGTGAGTTACCCTAGTCCAATATAAGTACTCCCTGACCCCAAGTGAGTTACCATAGCCCCTTTATAAGTACTCCCTGAACCCAAGTGAGTTATCCTAGCCCCTTATAAGTACTCCCTGATCCTAAGTGAGTTACCCTAACCCTTTAATAAGTACACCCTGGCCCCAAGTGAGTTACCCTAGTCCCATAGAAGTACTCCCTGACCCAAAGTGAGTTACCCTAGCCCCTTATATAAGTACTCCCTGACCGCAAGTGAGTTACCCTAGTCCCATAGAAGTACTCCCTGACCCCAAGTGAGTTACCATATCACCTTTATAAGTACTCCCTGACCCCAAGTGAGTTACCTAATCCCATAGAAGTACTCCCTGACCCCAAGTGAGTTATCCTACCCACTTTATATGAACTCTCTGACCGCAAGTGAGTTACCCTAATCCCATATAAGTACTCCCAGACCCCAAGTGAGTTACTCTAGTCCCATAGAAGTACTCCCTGACCCCAAGTGAGTTACCCTAGCCCCTTATATAAGTACTCCCTGACCCAAAGTGAGTTATCCTAGCCCCTTTATATGTACTCTCTGACAGCAAGTGAGTTACCCTAGTCCCATATTAGTACTCCCTGACCCCAAGTGAGTTAGCCTAGCCCCTTTATATGTACTCTCTGACCGCAAGTGAGTTACCTAATCCCATACAAGTACTCCCTGACCCCAAGTGAGTTTCCATAGCCCCTTTATGAGTACTCCCTGACCCCAAGTGAGTTATACTACCCCCTTTATATGTACTCTCTGACGGCAAGTGAGTTACCCTAATCCCATATCAGTACTCCCAGACCACAAGTGAGTTACCCTAGTCCCATAAAAGTACTCCCTGACCGCAAGTGAGTTATACTAGCCCCTTTATATGTGCTCTCTGACCACAAGTGAGTTACCCTAGTCCCATAGAAGTACTCCCTGACCCCAAGTGAGTTACCATAGCCCCTTTATGAGTACTCCCTGACCCCAAGTGAGTTATCCTACCCCCTTTATATGTACTCTCTGACCGCAAGTGAGTTACCCTAATCCCATATAAGTACCGCCAGACCCCAAGTGAGTTACCCTAGTCTCATATATGTACTCTCTGACCCCAAGTGAGTTACCCTAGCCCATTTATATGTACTCCCTGACCCCAAGTGAGTTATACTACCCCCTTTATATGTACTCTCTGACCGCAAGTGAATTACCCTACTCCCATATAGGTACTCCCTGACACAAAGTGAGTTACCATAGCCCCTTTATAAGTACTCCCTGACCCCAAGTGAGTTATCCTAGCCCCTTTATATGTACTCTCTGACGCAAGTGTGTTACCCTAGTCTCATATATGTACTCCCTGAACTCAAGTGTATTACCTTAGCCCCTTTATAAGTTCTCCCTGACCCCAAGTGAGTTATCCTAGCCCCTTCATATGTACTCTCTGACTGCAAGTGAGTTAACCTAATCCCATATAAGTACTACCAGATCCCAAGTGAGTTACCCTAGTCCCATAGAAGTACTCCCTGACCCCAAGTGAATTACCCTAGCCCCTTATATAAGTACACCCTGACCCCAAGTGTGTTACCCTAGTCTCATATATGTACTCCCTGAACTCAAGTGTGTTACCTTAGCCCCTTTATAAGTACTCGCTGACCCCAAGTGAGTTATCCTACCCCCTTTATATGTACTCTCTGACCGCAAGTGAGTTACCTAGTCCCATATAAATTCTCCCTGACCCCAAGTGTGTTACCATAGCCCCTTTATATGTAATCCCAGACCCCAAGTGAGTCACCCTAGTCCCATATAAGTTCTCCTTGATCCAAAGTGAGTTACCCTAGCCTTTTAATAAGTACACCCTGGCCCCAAGTGAGTTACCCTAGTCCCATAGAAGTACTCCCTGACCCCAAGTGAGTTACCCTAGCCCCTTATATAAGTACTTCCTGACCGCAAGTGAGTTATCCTAGCCCCTTTATATTTACTCTCTGACCGCAAGTGAGTTACCCTAGTCCCATAGAAGTACTCCCTGACCCCAAGTGAGTTACCATATCACCTTTATAAGTACTCCCTGACCCCAAGTGAGTTACCTAATCCCATAGAAGTACTCCCTGACCCCAAGTGAGTTATCCTACCCCCTTTATATGAACTCTCTGACCGCAAGTGAGTTACCCTAGCCCCTTATATAAGTACTCCCTGACCCCAAGTGAGTTAGCCTAGCCCCTTTAAATGTACTCTCTGACCGCAAGTGAGTTACCCTAGTCCAATATAAGTACTCCCTGACCCGAAGTGAGTTATCCTAGCCCCTTATAAGTACTCCCTGATCCTAAGTGAGTTACCCTAGCCCTTTAATAAGTACACCCTGGCCCCAAGTGAGTTACCCTAGTCCCATATAGGTAATCCTTGACCCAAAGTTAGTTACCCTAGCCCCTTTATAAGTACTCCCTGACCCCAAGTGAGTTACCATATCACCTTTATAAGTACTCCCTGACCCCAAGTGAGTTATCCTAGCCCCTTTATATGTACTCTCTGACAGCAAGTGAGTTACCCTAGTCCCATATTAGTACTCCCTGACCCCAAGTGAGTTAGCCTAGCCCCTTTATATGTACTCTCTGACCGCAAGTGAGTTACCCTAGTCCAATATAAGTACTCCCTGACCCCAAGTGAGTTATCCTAGCCCCTTATAATTACTCCCTGATCCTAAGTGAGTTACCCTAGCCCTTTAATAAGTACACCCTGGCCCCAAGTGAGTTACCCTAGTCCCATATAGGTAATCCTTGACCCAAAGTTAGTTACCCTAGCCCCTTTATAAGTACTCCCTGACCCCAAGTGAGTTACCATATCACCTTTATAAGTACTCCCTGAACCCAAGTGAGTTATCCTAGCCACTTTATATGTACTCTCTGACAGCAAGTGAGTTACCCTAGTCCCATATTAGTACTCCCTGACCCCAAGTGAGTTAGCCTAGCCCCTTTATATGTACTCTCTGACCGCAAGTGAGTTACCCTAGTCCAATATAAGTACTCCCTGACCCCAAGTGAGTTATCCTAGCCCCTTATAAGTACTCCCTGATCCTAAGTGAGTTACCCTAGCCCTTTAATAAGTACACCCTGGCCCCAAGTGAGTTACCCTAGTCCCATATAGGTAATCCTTGACCCAAAGTTAGTTACCCTAGCCCCTTTATAAGTACTCCCTGACCCCAAGTGAGTTACCATATCAACTTTATAAGTACTCCCTGACCCCAAGTGAGTTATCCTAGCCCCTTTATATGTACTCTCTGACAGCAAGTGAGTTACCCTAGTCCCATATAGGTACTCCCTGACCCCAAGTGTGTTATCCTAACCCCTTTATATGTACTCTCTGACCGCAAGTGACTTATTCAAACCCCTTATAAGTACTCCCTGACCCCAAGTTTATTACTCTAGTCTCATATATGTACTCCCTGAACTCTAGTGTATTACCTTAGTCCCTTTATAAGTTCTCCCTGACCCCAAGTGAGTTATCCTAGCCCCTTTATATGTACTCTCTGACCGCAAGTGAGTTACCCTAATCCCATATAAGTACTCCCAGACCCCAAGTGAGTTACTCTAGTCCCATAGAAGTACTCCCTGACCCCAAGTGAGTTACCCTAGCCCCTTATATAAGTACTCCCTGACCCCAAGTGAGTTATCCTAGCCCCTTTATATGTACTCTCTGACAGCAAGTGAGTTACCCTTGTCCCATATTAGTACTCCCTGACCCCAAGTGAGTTACCCTAGCCCATTTATATGTACTCTCTGACCGCAAGTGAGTTATCCTAGTCGCTTTATATGTACTCCCAGACCCCAAGTGAGTTACCCTAGTCTCTTATAAGTACTCCCTGATCCTAAGTGAGTTACCCTAGCCATTTAATAAGTACACCCTGGCCCCAAGTGAGTTACCCTAGTCCCATATAAGTAATCCTTGACCCAAAGTTAGTTACCCTAGCCCCTTTATAAGTACTCCCTGACCCAAAGTGAGTTACCATATCACCTTTATAAGTACTACCTGACCCCAAGTGAGTTATCCTAGCCCGTTTATATGTACTCTCTGACAGCAAGTGAGTAACCCTAGTCCCATATTAGTACTCCCTGACCCCAAGTGAGTTCGCCTAGCCCCTTTATATGTACTCTCTGACCGCAAGTGAGTTACCCTAGTCCAATATAAGTACTCCCTGACTCCAAGTGAGTTACCATAGCCCCTTTATAAGTACTCCCTGAACCCAAGTGAGTTATCCTAGCCCCTTTATATGTACTCTCTGACCGCAAGTGAGTTACCCTAGTCCCATAGAAGTACTCCCTGACCCCAAGTGAGTTACCATATCACCTTTATAAGTACTCCCTGACCCCAAGTGAGTTATCCTAGCCCCTTTATATGTACTCTCTGACAGCAAGTGAGTTACCCTAGTCCCATATTAGTACTCCCTGACCCCAAGTGAGTTAGCCTAGCCCCTTTATATGTACTCTCTGACCGCAAGTGAGTTACCCTAGTCCAATATAAGTACTCCCTGACCCCAAGTGAGTTATCCTAGCCCCTTATAAGTACTCCCTGATCCTAAGTGAGTTACCCTAGCCCTTTAATAAGTACACCCTGGCCCCAAGTGAGTTACCCTAGTCCCATATAGGTAATCCTTGACCCAAAGTTAGTTACCCTAGCCCCTTTATAAGTACTCCCTGACCCCAAGTGAGTTACCATATCACCTTTATAAGTACTCCCTGACCCCAAGTGAGTTATCCTAGCCCCTTATATGTACTCTCTGACAGCAAGTGAGTTACCCTAGTCCCATATTAGTACTCCCTGACCCCAAGTGAGTTAGCCTAGCCCCTTTATATGTACTCTCTGACCGCAAGTGAGTTACCCTAGTCCAATATAAGTACTCCCTGACCCTAAGTGAGTTATCCTAGCCCCTTATAAGTACTCCCTGATCCTAAGTGAGTTACCCTAGCCCTTTAATAAGTACACCCTGGCCCCAAGTGAGTTACCCTAGTCCCATATAGGTAATCCTTGACCCAAAGTTAGTTACCCTAGCCCCTTTATAAGTACTCCCTGACCCCAAGTGAGTTACCATATCACCTTTATAAGTACTCCCTGACCCCAAGTGAGTTATCCTAGCCCCTTTATATGTACTCTCTGACAGCAAGTGAGTTACCCTAGTCCCATATTAGTACTCCCTGACCCCAAGTGAGTTAGCCTAGCCCCTTTATATGTACTCTCTGACCGCAAGTGAGTTACCCTAGTCCAATATAAGTACTCCCTGACTCCAAGTGAGTTACCATAGCCCCTTTATAAGTACTCCCTGAACCCAAGTGAGTTATCCTAGCCCCTTTATATGTACTCTCTGACCGCAAGTGAGTTACCCTAGTCCCATAGAAGTACTCCCTGACCCCAAGTGAGTTACCATATCACCTTTATAAGTACTCCCTGACCCCAAGTGAGTTATCCTAGCCCCTTTATATGTACTCTCTGACAGCAAGTGAGTTACCCTAGTCCCATATTAGTACTCCCTGACCCCAAGTGAGTTAGCCTAGCCCCTTTATATGTACTCTCTGACCGCAAGTGAGTTACCCTAGTCCAATATAAGTACTCCCTGACCCCAAGTGAGTTATCCTAGCCCCTTATAAGTACTCCCTGATCCTAAGTGAGTTACCCTAGCCCTTTAATAAGTACACCCTGGCCCCAAGTGAGTTACCCTAGTCCCATATAGGTAATCCTTGACCCAAAGTTAGTTACCCTAGCCCCTTTATAAGTACTCCCTGACCCCAAGTGAGTTACCATATCACCTTTATAAGTACTCCCTGACCCCAAGTGAGTTATCCTAGCCCCTTATATGTACTCTCTGACAGCAAGTGAGTTACCCTAGTCCCATATTAGTACTCCCTGACCCCAAGTGAGTTAGCCTAGCCCCTTTATATGTACTCTCTGACCGCAAGTGAGTTACCCTAGTCCAATATAAGTACTCCCTGACCCCAAGTGAGTTATCCTAGCCCCTTATAAGTACTCCCTGATCCTAAGTGAGTTACCCTAGCCCTTTAATAAGTACACCCTGGCCCCAAGTGAGTTACCCTAGTCCCATATAGGTAATCCTTGACCCAAAGTTAGTTACCCTAGCCCCTTTATAAGTACTCCCTGACCCCAAGTGAGTTACCATATCACCTTTATAAGTACTCCCTGACCCCAAGTGAGTTATCCTAGCCCCTTTATATGTACTCTCTGACAGCAAGTGAGTTACCCTAGTCCCATATTAGTACTCCCTGACCCCAAGTGAGTTAGCCTAGCCCCTTTATATGTACTCTCTGACCGCAAGTGAGTTACCCTAGTCCAATATAAGTACTCCCTGACCCCAAGTGAGTTATCCTAGCCCCTTATAAGTACTCCCTGATCCTAAGTGAGTTACCCTAGCCCTTTAATAAGTACACCCTGGCCCCAAGTGAGTTACCCTAGTCTCATATATGTACTCCCTGAACTCAAGTGTATTACCTTAGCCCCTTTATAAGTTCTACCTGACCCCAAGTGAGTTATCCTAGCCCCTTTATATGTACTCTCTGACCGCAAGTGAGTTACCCTAATCCCATATAAGTACTCCCAGACCCCAAGTGAGTTACCCTAGTCCCATAGAAGTACTCCCTGACCCCAAGTAAGTTACCCTAGCCTCTTATATAAGTACTCCCTGACCGCAAGTGAGTTATCCTAGCCCCTTTATATGTACTCTCTGACCGCAAGTGAGTTACCCTAGTCCCATAGAAGTACTCCCTGACCCCAAGTGAGTTACCTAATCCCTATAGAAATACTCCCTGACCCCAAGTGAGTTATCCTACCCCCTTTATATGTACTCTCTGACCGCAAGTGAGTTACCCTAATCCCATATAAGTACTCCCAGACCCCAAGTGAGTTACCCTAGTCCCATAGAAGTACTCCCTGACTCCAAGTGAGTTACCTTAGCCCCTTATATAAGTACTCCCTGACCGCAAGTGAATTATCCTAGCCCCTTTATATGTACTCTCTGACCGCAAGTGAGTTACCATATCACCTTTATAAGTTCTCCCTGACCCCAAGTGAGTTACCCTAGCCCCTTATATAAGTACTCCCTGACCGCAAGTGGGTTATCCTAGTCCCATAGAAGTACTCCCTGACCCCAAGTGAGTTATCCTAGCCCCTTTATATGTACTCTCTGACAGCAAGTGAGTTACCCTAGTCCCATATTAGTACTCCCTGACCCCAAGTGAGTTAGCCTAGCCTCTTTATATGTACTCTCTGACCGCAAGTGAGTTACCCTAATCCAATATAAGTACTCCCTGACCCCAAGTGAGTTATCCTAGCCCCTTATAAGTACTCCCTGATCCTAAGTGAGTTACCCTAGCCCTTTAATAAGTACACCCTGGCCCCAAGTGAGTTACCCTAGTCTCATATATGTACTCCCTGAACTCAAGTGTATTACCTTAGCCCCTTTATAAGTTCTACCTGACCCCAAGTGAGTTATCCTAGCCCCTTTATATGTACTCTCTGACCGCAAGTGAGTTACCCTAATCCCATATAAGTACTCCCAGACCCCAAGTGAGTTACCCTAGTCCCATAGAAGTACTCCCTGACCCCAAGTAAGTTACCCTAGCCTCTTATATAAGTACTCCCTGACCGCAAGTGAGTTAGCCTAGCCCCTTTATATGTACTCTCTGACCGCAAGTGAGTTACCCTAGTCCAATATAAGTACTCCCTGACCCCAAGTGAGTTATCCTAGCCCCTTATAAGTACTCCCTGATCCTAAGTGAGTTACCCTAGCCCTTTAATAAGTACACCCTGGCCCCAAGTGAGTTACCCTAGTCCCATAAAGGTAATCCTTGACCCAAAGTTAGTTACCCTAGCCCCTTTATAAGTACTCCCTGACCCCAAGTGAGTTACCATATCACCTTTATAAGTACTCCCTGACCCCAAGTGAGTTATCCTAGCCCCTTTATATGTACTCTCTGACAGCAAGTGAGTTACCCTAGTCCCATATTAGTACTCCCTGACCCCAAGTGAGTTAGCCTAGCCCCTTTATATGTACTCTCTGACCGCAAGTGAGTTACCCTAGTCCAATATAAGTACTCCCTGACCCCAAGTGAGTTATCCTAGCCCCTTATAAGTACTCCCTGATCCTAAGTGAGTTACCCTAGCCCTTTAATAAGTACACCCTGGCCCCAAGTGAGTTACCCTAGTCCCATATAGGTAATCCTTGACCCAAAGTTAGTTACCCTAGCCCCTTTATAAGTACTCCCTGACCCCAAGTGAGTTACCATATCACCTTTATAAGTACTCCCTGAACCCAAGTGAGTTATCCTAGCCAATTTATATGTACTCTCTGACAGCAAGTGAGTTACCCTAGTCCCATATTAGTACTCCCTGACCCCAAGTGAGTTAGCCTAGCCCCTTTATATGTACTCTCTGACCGCAAGTGAGTTACCCTAGTCCAATATAAGTACTCCCTGACCCCAAGTGAGTTATCCTAGCCCCTTATAAGTACTCCCTGACCGCAAGTGAGTTAGCCTAGCCCCTTTATATGTACTCTCTGACCGCAAGTGAGTTACCCTAGTCCAATATAAGTACTCCCTGACCCCAAGTGAGTTATCCTAGCCCCTTATAAGTACTCCCTGATCCTAAGTGAGTTACCCTAGCCCTTTAATAAGTACACCCTGGCCCCAAGTGAGTTACCCTAGTCCCATAAAGGTAATCCTTGACCCAAAGTTAGTTACCCTAGCCCCTTTATAAGTACTCCCTGACCCCAAGTGAGTTACCATATCACCTTTATAAGTACTCCCTGACCCCAAGTGAGTTATCCTAGCCCCTTTATATGTACTCTCTGACAGCAAGTGAGTTACCCTAGTCCCATATTAGTACTCCCTGACCCCAAGTGAGTTAGCCTAGCCCCTTTATATGTACTCTCTGACCGCAAGTGAGTTACCCTAGTCCAATATAAGTACTCCCTGACCCCAAGTGAGTTATCCTAGCCCCTTATAAGTACTCCCTGATCCTAAGTGAGTTACCCTAGCCCTTTAATAAGTACACCCTGGCCCCAAGTGAGTTACCCTAGTCCCATATAGGTAATCCTTGACCCAAAGTTAGTTACCCTAGCCCCTTTATAAGTACTCCCTGACCCCAAGTGAGTTACCATATCACCTTTATAAGTACTCCCTGAACCCAAGTGAGTTATCCTAGCCAATTTATATGTACTCTCTGACAGCAAGTGAGTTACCCTAGTCCCATATTAGTACTCCCTGACCCCAAGTGAGTTAGCCTAGCCCCTTTATATGTACTCTCTGACCGCAAGTGAGTTACCCTAGTCCAATATAAGTACTCCCTGACCCCAAGTGAGTTATCCTAGCCCCTTATAAGTACTCCCTGATCCTAAGTGAGTTACCCTAGCCCTTTAATAAGTACACCCTGGCCCCAAGTGAGTTACCCTAGTCTCATATATGTACTCCCTGAACTCAAGTGTATTACCTTAGCCCCTTTATAAGTTCTACCTGACCCCAAGTGAGTTATCCTAGCCCCTTTATATGTACTCTCTGACCGCAAGTGAGTTACCCTAATCCCATATAAGTACTCCCAGACCCCAAGTGAGTTACCCTAGTCCCATAGAAGTACTCCCTGACCCCAAGTAAGTTACCCTAGCCTCTTATATAAGTACTCCCTGACCGCAAGTGAGTTATCCTAGCCCCTTTATATGTACTCTCTGACCGCAAGTGAGTTACCCTAGTCCCATAGAAGTACTCCCTGACCCCAAGTGAGTTACCTAATCCCTATAGAAATACTCCCTGACCCCAAGTGAGTTATCCTACCCCCTTTATATGTACTCTCTGACCGCAAGTGAGTTACCCTAATCCCATATAAGTACTCCCAGACCCCAAGTGAGTTACCCTAGTCCCATAGAAGTACTCCCTGACTCCAAGTGAGTTACCCTAGCCCCTTATATAAGTACTCCCTGACCGCAAGTGAATTATCCTAGCCCCTTTATATGTACTCTCTGACCGCAAGTGAGTTACCATATCACCTTTATAAGTTCTCCCTGACCACAAGTGAGTTACCCTAGCCCCTTATATAAGTACTCCCTGACCGCAAGTGGGTTATCCTAGTCCCATAGAAGTACTCCCTGACCCCAAGTGAGTTATCATAGCCCCTTTATATGTACTCTCTGACAGCAAGTGAGTTACCCTAGTCCCATATTAGTACTCCCTGACCCCAAGTGAGTTAGCCTAGCCTCTTTATATGTACTCTCTGACCGCAAGTGAGTTACCCTAATCCAATATAAGTACTCCCTGACCCCAAGTGAGTTACCATAGCCCCTTTATAAGTACTCCCTGAACCCAAGTGAGTTATCCTAGCCCCTTATAAGTACTCCCTGATCCTAAGTGAGTTACCCTAACCCTTTAATAAGTACACCCTGGCCCCAAGTGAGTTACCCTACTCCCATTTAAGTAATCCTTGACCCAAAGTTAGTTACCCTAGCCCTTTATAAGTACTCCCTGACCCCAAGTGAGTTACCATATCAACTTTATAAGTACTCCCTGACACCAAGTGAGTTATCCTAGCCCCTTTATATGTACTCTCTGACCCCAAGTGAGTTACCCTAGTCCCATATAGGTACTCCCTGACACCAAGTGAGTTACCATAGCCCCTTTATAAGTACTCCCTGACCCCAAGTGAGTTACCATAGCCCCTTTATAAGTACTCCCTGACCCCAAGTGAGTTATCCTAGCCCCTTTATATGTACTCTCTGACCGCAAGTGACTTATTCAAACCCCTTATAAGTACTCCCTGACCCCAAGTGTGTTACCCTAGTCTCATATATGTACTCCCTGAACTCAAATGTATTACCTTAGCCCCTTTATAAGTTCTACCTGACCCCAAGTGAGTTAGCCTAGCCTCTTTATATGTACTCTCTGACCGCAAGTGAGTTACCCTAGTCCAATATAAGTACTCCCTGACCCCAAGTGAGTTACCATAGCCCCTTTATAAGTACTCCCTGACCCCAAGTGAGTTATCCTAGCCCCTTTATATGTACTCTCTGACCGCAAGTGACTTATTCAAACCCCTGATAAGTACTCCCTGACCCCAAGTGTGTTACCCTAGTCTCATATATGTACTCCCTGAACTCAAGTGTATTACCTTAGCCCCTTTATAAGTTCTACCTGACCCCAAGTGAGTTATCCTAGCCCCTTTATATGTACTCTCTGACCGCAAGTGAGTTACCCTAATCCCATATAAGTACTCCCAGACCCCAAGTGAGTTACCCTAGTCCCATAGAAGTACTCCCTGACCCCAAGTGAGTTACCCTAGCCCCTTATATAAGTACTCCCTGACCGCAAGTGAGTTATCCTAGCCCCTTTATATGTACTCTCTGACCGCAAGTGAGTTACCCTAATCCCATATAAGTACTCCCAGACCACAAGTGAGTTACTCTAGTCCCATAGAAGTACTCCCTGACCCCAAGTGAGTTACCCTAGCCCCTTTATATGTACTCTCTGATCGCAATTGAATTACCCTACTCCCATATAGGTACTCCCTGACACTAAGTGAGTTACCATAGACCCTTTATAAGTACTCCCTGACCACAAGTGAGTTACCATAGCCCCTTTACATGTACTCTCTGACCGCAAGTGTGTTACCCTAGTCTCATATATGTACTCCCTGAACTCAAGTGTATTACCTTAGCCCCTTTATAAGTACTCCCTGACACTAAGTGAGTTACCATAGCCCCTTTATAAGTACTCCCTGACCCCAAGTGAGTTACCATAGCCCCTTTATAAGTACTCCCTGACTCCAAGTGAGTTACCCTAGCCCCTTATATAAGTACTCCCTGACCCCAAGTGTGTTACCCTAGTCTCATATATGTACTCCCTGAACTCAAGTGAGTTATCATATCACCTTTATAAGTACTCCCTGACCCCAAGTGAGTTATCCTAGCCCCTTTATATGTACTCTCTGACCGCAAGTGAGTTATTCAAACCCCTTATAAGTACTCCCTGACCCCAAGTGTGTTACCCTAGTCTCATATATGTACTCCCTGAACTCAATTGTGTTACCTTAGCCCCTTTATAAGTACTCCCTGACCCCAAGTGAGTTACCCTAGTCCCATATAAGTTCTCCTTGACCCAAAGTGAGTTATCCTAGCCCCTTTATAAGTACTCCCTGACCCCAAGTGAGTTATCCTACCCACTTTATATGTACTCTCTGACCGCAAGTGAGTTACCCTAGTCCCATATAAGTTCTCCCTGACCCCAAGTGAGTTACCCTAGTCCCATATAAGTTCTCCTTGACCCAACGTGAGTTATCCTAGCCCCTTTATATGTACTCTCTGACCGTAAGTGAGTTATTCAAACTCCTTATAAGTACTCCCTGACCCCAAGTGTGTTACCCTAGTCTCATATATGTACTCCCTGAACTCAAGTGTATTACCTTAGCCCCTTTATAAGTTCTCCCTGACCCCAAGTGAGTTATCCTAGCCCCTTTATATGTACTCTCTGACCGCAAGTGAGTTACCCTATTCCAATATAAGTACTCCCTGACCCCAAGTGAGTTAGCATAGCCCCTTTATAAGTACTCCCTGAACCCAAGTGAGTTATCCTAGCCCCTTGATATGTATTCTCTGACCGCAAGAGAGTTACCCTTTTTTTTTTTTTTTTTTTTTTTTTTTCCGACGCTTTGCGAGGTAGGGAGAAACTTCTTAAAGCCTTACGGCTTGTTAAGTACCTTCGGCGGCCGATGTTTTGGCCAGAGGTTATGTGGGATTCTAACCCACCAAAACCCCCTACCTGCCCCCCTACCCGGTACCAAGCATAGCTTATAACATCTGGTAGGAGGGTATACGCTCTACTCTACGACCGTATGCGGTCATCCCAAGACAAACAAAAACCCCAGACTCTCCCCCACCCCAGAGGAGAGAGCAGCAGACTCCTCAGCTCGGACTCTACTGTCCTTGGAGGTGAGGACCCTAACCGAGAAGCTGGAAAATGCATTCCAAGCTCTCGGCGTACTCGTAACATGGGACACAAGGTTCTCCACCTCCAACGAGGGCACACCTAAAGCATCACAGAGTTCTGCTCTTTCGCATTCCCACAGGGGACACCACAACAGCGTGTGCTCCGCCGTATCCGCGACCGGATTCGGGGAGCACCAGCAGTCGGGAGTCGCCCTGCGGCCCACCCTCGCGCGATGACTCATGAAACTACCATGCCCCAGGAGCATCTGGGAATCATGGTAGTTCAAGCTTCTACAATTAGCAGCCAGCCAGGACCGGATGTCCGGGATGAGGCGGTGGGTCCACCTACCCCGACCATCCGAGTCCCATGCTGCCTGCCATCTCTCTACTAAATTAGCCCTCGCCAATCTCCGCGCTTCGGCCACGCCAGCCGAGGAGCCACCCGCACGCGACGCATCGTACACCTCCCTGCGCTCCAAAGCTAAAAGATGGGCCGGTGGTATGCCCGAGATTACTAATAGCGCACAGGACGAAGCCGAACGACACGCGCGGGAAACCCTCAGCGCCATGACCCTCTGCGCGGAGATTAGGGACCTCGCAATGGTTGGGCGAGAGGCAGCCTCAGCCAAGCAAGGCGCCCCGTAAAGAAGAATGCTGTGCACTAAATTCGTGTACAACATCCTTCCCGAGACCCCCGACCCACCCACTTTCGGCAATAAATTACTCAACGCCCACCCAGCCTTTTTGGCTTTTACCACCATGCAATCAATGTGAAACTTGAAGGAAAGACGACGATCCAACCACACACCGAGGTATTTCGCCCGCGGGGAGACGGAAACCGTCTCGCCCCCGACCGAAAACCGCGGAGCCCGATCAGACCGCCTCCTAGAGAAGAAAACAGCCTCCGATTTGGAGACGTTCACCTCCAGGTTCCTCCCCTCAAGCCACAGAACGATACGCGACAAAGCCCTGTTAGCCTTCAACTGCAAGGACCCGACGCTTCCCGCATAAACACACAATGCCGTATCGTCCGCGTAACAAGTCAACGTGCAGCCCTCCGGGAGACTCAACCGCAGCAGACCGTCGAAACAAATGTTCCACAGGAGAGGTCCTAAGACCGATCCCTGCGGAACACCCGCCCCAACGCGCCACTGCCGTCCAGCGCACTCAATGACCCGGTCCCCCAGGTAACTGCGGACTATATCCACAATCACCCCCGGGACCGCGCCATTGGCGGCCAGGGCCTCCAAGATGGCCGCATGCGACACAGAATTGAACGCGTTCTTAATGTCGAGAAGGATTACGGCCACGCGTTTGCTCCGGTACACAGACCCCCGAAGGGCGATCCGAATAAAATTCTGGACAGCCGATACGGCATCCATGGTACTTCTACCAGGACGGAACCCGTATTGACCGTCCGCGAGAGGTGCGACCCCCTCATAAACCTCCGTAAGACGAGCGACAACTACCCTCTCGAACAACTTCCCCACCACCGGTAGGAGAGATATGGGTCTGAAGCCCCCGATCCCTTTCGGGATTAGGACAACCCTCGCCCTCCTCCAGATAGCGTGAAAGTCGCCGAGTTCCAGGCAGCTGTTGAACAACCGGGCAAAATCAGCGGGGCAACTCATTGCTGCAACCTTAACCACTTCCGGGAGAATGCCATCGACACCAGGGGCCCCCTTTGCAGGGGACCTCCCGGCAGCCATGACAATCTCTGCTTCCGTGATGAGATCAGACTCCAAGATCGGCCTGGTGTTACCGCGAACCACGAATGGAACGCCCCCAGGCCTCACTTGCGACGTCGAGAAAAGACTCTCAATCGCAATCACCGTCTCAGACTCCGTCAGACTAGCAGATGTCTGTCTCTTCAATCTCTTGTAGGCCACCCAGAAGGGGCGACCCCAAGGATCTGCCTCCACTTCATTCACCAGCGCCAACCATGCGGCCCGCTTCCTCTCGCGTATAGCGGAGGAGAAAGCGGTTCTCGCCGTCTTATAGGCTTCGCGCAAGGGAACTTCCGTATTGGCATTCCTCGACCTCGACCACCTCCTGCGGGTAGCATTCGCTGCCTTACGGAGACGGTCGAGGTCCTCACACCACCAATACGCTGCTTTCCAGCGCTTGGCAGTTCCGTGAGCCCTGGGCATAGAAGCGTCGGACGCCCCGACGAGTCTCCGGAGATAACCCTCCGGCGAGACGCCCGAGCCGTCACCGCCGACGTCCGCCCCGGCCCTCCCCCGCCCGGACGGAGGGGAAGCCGAGCTGCTCGAGGCTATTCCCCACGCAAATGCCAATTCGCATAAGAGTGGGTCGAACCTCGAGCGAACCCAGCGCACCCCCCGCTCCGGCGAGGCAGGGCCAGGACCCCCATCCGTGAGAATCCACTGGATGAAGCGGTGATCGCTCAGAGTCTCGTCATCGAGCACCTCCCAAGAGACTACTCTCGAGGCGATCGACGACGATACCCAGGTGAGATCTATTATACTACCACGGTCGCCTGAGACGAAGGTCGGAGAACGACCTCGGTTGAGCAATGTCAACCCGAGCTGACCGCCCCATTCCTCAACAAGCTCTCCACGTCGGTTAGTGCAACCGGATCCCCATGATGTCGACCACGAGTTGAAGTCTCCACCAATGAGGACCGGCACCCCATGCTCCCTGACACTCCCCGCCAATTCCTCCAGGAAAGCCTCGAACTCCCCGATGGGGGCATTAGGGGTAAAGTAAACACTGTACACCCTAATGTCCCCAACGAGAGACGAACAAAACCCCCGACCGGACGAGACGGATGCCAGTTTGCACGAAGCACCGGGCAGCATAGCCGAATCCCCCCCCGACATCCTCCAAGCCGGTGCTTGGGAAATTACTATTCCTATGCTGCTCTGAGACAAGGCAGACCGTGTACTCGCCAGAGTACGTGCAATGGACGGCCAAGTCCTGAGCAGATCGCGAACGATTGACATTGATCTGGAGACCCTTCATGTACGTCTCGATCCTCTCCACACCCCGATCGATCCGCACGCTGAAGAGCCCCCAGCGTGATCATGCGCAAGCCCCGAGTCCCTACAGGCGAGACAACAAGGAGAACCCCTACAACTGGCAGAGGCATGACCCCCCTCCCCGCATCTCCAACACAGCCCCGAACGGTCTGAGCTGAATTTGCAGCTACCCGAGGTGTGACCGAAGTGGTGACACCTCTTGCACCGCACGATACTGGTCGCAGGGCGAACCCTGCAGACCACCCACCCAACGCGAACGCGCCCAAGCCGCAACAACTTGCCAGCCACCTCGGGTGGCATGGAAGCGCCGACGGCCCAGGAGCCCCCACCAGTTCTTCGCGGCGTGGAGACTCTAACCCCGGCTGCCTCCTCGCCCAGTGCGGCCAGAAGGGGCGCACGCACATCCTCCCCGGACGAAACCCCATCGAGGTCCCGGATCTCCACCCTCTCCATCGGAGAGAGAGCAGAGACCGGAATCCCGTTACCCAACGCCTCTGCGACCGCCCCCGCGAGCGTGGACGCGGAGCCCCCTCCCTTATTCAGCTCAATCAGGAGGTCTCCCCTGCGAGTCCTCCTGATCGACCTGACCTCAACCCCGACCTTACCGGGGTCCACCCTTTCCTTCAGCAACCTCATCGCCCCCCCATACCCATCCGACCCGCACGCTACGAGCACGGCCTGGGCACGGGGGTGACGAGGAGGTCCCCCAACTCTACCCGAATGAGGAGGACGGGATATCGGGGCCGGCCCCAAATCCCTCCTCCCCTTTCCCTTCCGCCCAGCCACGACCGACCATTGCACCCCCTCCTCCCGCGGAGGAGATGCCGTAGCCACTGGTATCGGGCCAGCTGCCCCAATGGCCCCCTCCTTCGGCGGAGAAGGCGTCCCCAGGGCAGCTCCCCTTTTCGCGCCCCTTTCCCTATTGCCGCTTCCACCCGACTTAATCGAAACCCCCCTACCCCCTTTAGAAGTCGGTGGAAGCGGAAGCGACGCCTGTGTACCCTTATTCTTCAGCGCTGGCCGTTGCACCTCTTCTCGCGCTTCGTCCCGCTCCCTCGTCTCAAGAAGCACAGGGAGAAGTGACCCACAATCCTGGGTCGCAGCTCCCTGCACCTCCTGCACAGCGGAGACGACGAGATCCCGCAGGTCCCTCACTTTTCCCTGGATGCTCCTCTTGACGCCCTTTCTCCCGTCCGTGAGTCCAAGAAGCTCCGTCATTGCTACTGACATACGCTGGATGAGCGTATGCAGTTCCTGCGCACTTTTGTCACGGGCCTCCAGGCGCAGCCGCACCTCCTCCAAGTCCATGGCTCTGGAGCCCGATCCTGCGCTAACGCCGTTACCTGTAGGGGAAGAATAAGAAGAAGTTTGGTTTTCCATAAATTAATAAATAATCACCAGCATGCGGAGCGTCTCCGAACGCGCCGCCTCAGGAAGTGGAGGGGTGATCACCATGATGCCTACCTCCATCAGACACCATGGCTTGGGGCTCAAGCCCGGGGACAAACATCCAGGCCGCCTTACACCTTCTTCCATCACTGGCATTCCGCATACCTCCGTGGGAGGACGGTGTGTAGACACCGGGATCCGACACGAGCACGACCTTACTGGAATCATCCACACATCCCTTTCGGGCAGTGTCAACACAGAGGCCGTACCCGTGTCCCCTGAAATGGGTGAAATGAGAAAAGTGATGTTATGGGGCCCTCGTCCGGAATCCGTACGACGGCAGATGACACATGAGAATGAAATGAGGCGAGGGTGAGAATACCATTTTGGTTCGCGACTGCTGATTCGTCCGTATGAAACGGCTTATTTCGCAGCTAACCGGCATATCTGCCGGCCGTCCCCCTATCCACCACACGGGGACGCGCCTGGTAGCGTGGTAAACCGCCCCAGGAAGAGAGTTACCCTAATCCCATATAAGTACTCCCAGACCCCAAGTGAGTTACCCTAGTCCCATATTAGTACTCCCTGACCCCAAGTGAGTTAGCCTAGCCCCTTTATATGTACTCTCTGACCGCAAGTGAGTTACCCTAGTCCAATATAAGTACTCCCTGACCCCAAGTGAGTTACAATAGCCCCTTTATAAGTACTCCCTGAACCCAAGTGAGTTATCCTAGCCCCTTGATATGTATTCTCTGACCGCAAGAGAGTTACCCTAATCCCATATAAGTACTCCCAGACCCCAAGTGAGTTACCCTAGTCCCATAGAAGTACTCCCTGACCCCAAGTGAGTTATCCTAGCCCCTTTATATGTACTCTCTGACCGCAAGTGAGTTACCATAGCCCCTTTATAAGTACTCCCTGAACCCAAGTGAGTTACCATATCACCTTTATAAGTTCTCCCTGACCCCAAGTGAGTTACCCTAGCCCCTTATATAAGTACTCCCTGACCGCAAGTGGGTTATCCTAGTCCCATAGAAGTACTCCCTGACCCCAAGTGAGTTATCCTAGCCCCTTTATATGTACTCTCTGACAGCAAGTGAGTTACCCTAGTCCCATATTAGTACTCCCTGACCCCAAGTGAGTTAGCCTAGCCTCTTTATATGTACTCTCTGACCGCAAGTGAGTTACCCTAATCCAATATAAGTACTCCCTGACCCCAAGTGAGTTATCCTAGCCCCTTATAAGTACTCCCTGATCCTAAGTGAGTTACCCTAGCCCTTTAATAAGTACACCCTGGCCCCAAGTGAGTTACCCTAGTCTCATATATGTACTCCCTGAACTCAAGTGTATTACCTTAGCCCCTTTATAAGTTCTACCTGACCCCAAGTGAGTTATCCTAGCCCCTTTATATGTACTCTCTGACCGCAAGTGAGTTACCCTAATCCCATATAAGTACTCCCAGACCCCAAGTGAGTTACCCTAGTCCCATAGAAGTACTCCCTGACCCCAAGTAAGTTACCCTAGCCTCTTATATAAGTACTCCCTGACCGCAAGTGAGTTAGCCTAGCCCCTTTATATGTACTCTCTGACCGCAAGTGAGTTACCCTAGTCCAATATAAGTACTCCCTGACCCCAAGTGAGTTATCCTAGCCCCTTATAAGTACTCCCTGATCCTAAGTGAGTTACCCTAGCCCTTTAATAAGTACACCCTGGCCCCAAGTGAGTTACCCTAGTCCCATAAAGGTAATCCTTGACCCAAAGTTAGTTACCCTAGCCCCTTTATAAGTACTCCCTGACCCCAAGTGAGTTACCATATCACCTTTATAAGTACTCCCTGACCCCAAGTGAGTTATCCTAGCCCCTTTATATGTACTCTCTGACAGCAAGTGAGTTACCCTAGTCCCATATTAGTACTCCCTGACCCCAAGTGAGTTAGCCTAGCCCCTTTATATGTACTCTCTGACCGCAAGTGAGTTACCCTAGTCCAATATAAGTACTCCCTGACCCCAAGTGAGTTATCCTAGCCCCTTATAAGTACTCCCTGATCCTAAGTGAGTTACCCTAGCCCTTTAATAAGTACACCCTGGCCCCAAGTGAGTTACCCTAGTCCCATATAGGTAATCCTTGACCCAAAGTTAGTTACCCTAGCCCCTTTATAAGTACTCCCTGACCCCAAGTGAGTTACCATATCACCTTTATAAGTACTCCCTGAACCCAAGTGAGTTATCCTAGCCAATTTATATGTACTCTCTGACAGCAAGTGAGTTACCCTAGTCCCATATTAGTACTCCCTGACCCCAAGTGAGTTAGCCTAGCCCCTTTATATGTACTCTCTGACCGCAAGTGAGTTACCCTAGTCCAATATAAGTACTCCCTGACCCCAAGTGAGTTATCCTAGCCCCTTATAAGTACTCCCTGATCCTAAGTGAGTTACCCTAGCCCTTTAATAAGTACACCCTGGCCCCAAGTGAGTTACCCTAGTCTCATATATGTACTCCCTGAACTCAAGTGTATTACCTTAGCCCCTTTATAAGTTCTACCTGACCCCAAGTGAGTTATCCTAGCCCCTTTATATGTACTCTCTGACCGCAAGTGAGTTACCCTAATCCCATATAAGTACTCCCAGACCCCAAGTGAGTTACCCTAGTCCCATAGAAGTACTCCCTGACCCCAAGTAAGTTACCCTAGCCTCTTATATAAGTACTCCCTGACCGCAAGTGAGTTATCCTAGCCCCTTTATATGTACTCTCTGACCGCAAGTGAGTTACCCTAGTCCCATAGAAGTACTCCCTGACCCCAAGTGAGTTACCTAATCCCTATAGAAATACTCCCTGACCCCAAGTGAGTTATCCTACCCCCTTTATATGTACTCTCTGACCGCAAGTGAGTTACCCTAATCCCATATAAGTACTCCCAGACCCCAAGTGAGTTACCCTAGTCCCATAGAAGTACTCCCTGACTCCAAGTGAGTTACCCTAGCCCCTTATATAAGTACTCCCTGACCGCAAGTGAATTATCCTAGCCCCTTTATATGTACTCTCTGACCGCAAGTGAGTTACCATATCACCTTTATAAGTTCTCCCTGACCACAAGTGAGTTACCCTAGCCCCTTATATAAGTACTCCCTGACCGCAAGTGGGTTATCCTAGTCCCATAGAAGTACTCCCTGACCCCAAGTGAGTTATCATAGCCCCTTTATATGTACTCTCTGACAGCAAGTGAGTTACCCTAGTCCCATATTAGTACTCCCTGACCCCAAGTGAGTTAGCCTAGCCTCTTTATATGTACTCTCTGACCGCAAGTGAGTTACCCTAATCCAACATAAGTACTCCCTGACCCCAAGTGAGTTACCATAGCCCCTTTATAAGTACTCCCTGAACCCAAGTGAGTTATCCTAGCCCCTTATAAGTACTCCCTGATCCTAAGTGAGTTACCCTAACCCTTTAATAAGTACACCCTGGCCCCAAGTGAGTTACCCTACTCCCATTTAAGTAATCCTTGACCCAAAGTTAGTTACCCTAGCCCTTTATAAGTACTCCCTGACCCCAAGTGAGTTACCATATCAACTTTATAAGTACTCCCTGACACCAAGTGAGTTATCCTAGCCCCTTTATATGTACTCTCTGACCCCAAGTGAGTTACCCTAGTCCCATATAGGTACTCCCTGACACCAAGTGAGTTACCATAGCCCCTTTATAAGTACTCCCTGACCCCAAGTGAGTTACCATAGCCCCTTTATAAGTACTCCCTGACCCCAAGTGAGTTATCCTAGCCCCTTTATATGTACTCTCTGACCGCAAGTGACTTATTCAAACCCCTTATAAGTACTCCCTGACCCCAAGTGTGTTACCCTAGTCTCATATATGTACTCCCTGAACTCAAATGTATTACCTTAGCCCCTTTATAAGTTCTACCTGACCCCAAGTGAGTTAGCCTAGCCTCTTTATATGTACTCTCTGACCGCAAGTGAGTTACCCTAGTCCAATATAAGTACTCCCTGACCCCAAGTGAGTTACCATAGCCCCTTTATAAGTACTCCCTGACCCCAAGTGAGTTATCCTAGCCCCTTTATATGTACTCTCTGACCGCAAGTGACTTATTCAAACCCCTGATAAGTACTCCCTGACCCCAAGTGTGTTACCCTAGTCTCATATATGTACTCCCTGAACTCAAGTGTATTACCTTAGCCCCTTTATAAGTTCTACCTGACCCCAAGTGAGTTATCCTAGCCCCTTTATATGTACTCTCTGACCGCAAGTGAGTTACCCTAATCCCATATAAGTACTCCCAGACCCCAAGTGAGTTACCCTAGTCCCATAGAAGTACTCCCTGACCCCAAGTGAGTTACCCTAGCCCCTTATATAAGTACTCCCTGACCGCAAGTGAGTTATCCTAGCCCCTTTATATGTACTCTCTGACCGCAAGTGAGTTACCCTAATCCCATATAAGTACTCCCAGACCACAAGTGAGTTACTCTAGTCCCATAGAAGTACTCCCTGACCCCAAGTGAGTTACCCTAGCCCCTTTATATGTACTCTCTGATCGCAATTGAATTACCCTACTCCCATATAGGTACTCCCTGACACTAAGTGAGTTACCATAGACCCTTTATAAGTACTCCCTGACCACAAGTGAGTTACCATAGCCCCTTTACATGTACTCTCTGACCGCAAGTGTGTTACCCTAGTCTCATATATGTACTCCCTGAACTCAAGTGTATTACCTTAGCCCCTTTATAAGTACTCCCTGACACTAAGTGAGTTACCATAGCCCCTTTATAAGTACTCCCTGACCCCAAGTGAGTTACCATAGCCCCTTTATAAGTACTCCCTGACTCCAAGTGAGTTACCCTAGCCCCTTATATAAGTACTCCCTGACCCCAAGTGTGTTACCCTAGTCTCATATATGTACTCCCTGAACTCAAGTGAGTTATCATATCACCTTTATAAGTACTCCCTGACCCCAAGTGAGTTATCCTAGCCCCTTTATATGTACTCTCTGACCGCAAGTGAGTTATTCAAACCCCTTATAAGTACTCCCTGACCCCAAGTGTGTTACCCTAGTCTCATATATGTACTCCCTGAACTCAATTGTGTTACCTTAGCCCCTTTATAAGTACTCCCTGACCCCAAGTGAGTTACCCTAGTCCCATATAAGTTCTCCTTGACCCAAAGTGAGTTATCCTAGCCCCTTTATAAGTACTCCCTGACCCCAAGTGAGTTATCCTACCCACTTTATATGTACTCTCTGACCGCAAGTGAGTTACCCTAGTCCCATATAAGTTCTCCCTGACCCCAAGTGAGTTACCCTAGTCCCATATAAGTTCTCCTTGACCCAACGTGAGTTATCCTAGCCCCTTTATATGTACTCTCTGACCGTAAGTGAGTTATTCAAACTCCTTATAAGTACTCCCTGACCCCAAGTGTGTTACCCTAGTCTCATATATGTACTCCCTGAACTCAAGTGTATTACCTTAGCCCCTTTATAAGTTCTCCCTGACCCCAAGTGAGTTATCCTAGCCCCTTTATATGTACTCTCTGACCGCAAGTGAGTTACCCTATTCCAATATAAGTACTCCCTGACCCCAAGTGAGTTAGCATAGCCCCTTTATAAGTACTCCCTGAACCCAAGTGAGTTATCCTAGCCCCTTGATATGTATTCTCTGACCGCAAGAGAGTTACCCTTTTTTTTTTTTTTTTTTTTTTTTTTTCCGACGCTTTGCGAGGTAGGGAGAAACTTCTTAAAGCCTTACGGCTTGTTAAGTACCTTCGGCGGCCGATGTTTTGGCCAGAGGTTATGTGGGATTCTAACCCACCAAAACCCCCTACCTGCCCCCCTACCCGGTACCAAGCATAGCTTATAACATCTGGTAGGAGGGTATACGCTCTACTCTACGACCGTATGCGGTCATCCCAAGACAAACAAAAACCCCAGACTCTCCCCCACCCCAGAGGAGAGAGCAGCAGACTCCTCAGCTCGGACTCTACTGTCCTTGGAGGTGAGGACCCTAACCGAGAAGCTGGAAAATGCATTCCAAGCTCTCGGCGTACTCGTAACATGGGACACAAGGTTCTCCACCTCCAACGAGGGCACACCTAAAGCATCACAGAGTTCTGCTCTTTCGCATTCCCACAGGGGACACCACAACAGCGTGTGCTCCGCCGTATCCGCGACCGGATTCGGGGAGCACCAGCAGTCGGGAGTCGCCCTGCGGCCCACCCTCGCGCGATGACTCATGAAACTACCATGCCCCAGGAGCATCTGGGAATCATGGTAGTTCAAGCTTCTACAATTAGCAGCCAGCCAGGACCGGATGTCCGGGATGAGGCGGTGGGTCCACCTACCCCGACCATCCGAGTCCCATGCTGCCTGCCATCTCTCTACTAAATTAGCCCTCGCCAATCTCCGCGCTTCGGCCACGCCAGCCGAGGAGCCACCCGCACGCGACGCATCGTACACCTCCCTGCGCTCCAAAGCTAAAAGATGGGCCGGTGGTATGCCCGAGATTACTAATAGCGCACAGGACGAAGCCGAACGACACGCGCGGGAAACCCTCAGCGCCATGACCCTCTGCGCGGAGATTAGGGACCTCGCAATGGTTGGGCGAGAGGCAGCCTCAGCCAAGCAAGGCGCCCCGTAAAGAAGAATGCTGTGCACTAAATTCGTGTACAACATCCTTCCCGAGACCCCCGACCCACCCACTTTCGGCAATAAATTACTCAACGCCCACCCAGCCTTTTTGGCTTTTACCACCATGCAATCAATGTGAAACTTGAAGGAAAGACGACGATCCAACCACACACCGAGGTATTTCGCCCGCGGGGAGACGGAAACCGTCTCGCCCCCGACCGAAAACCGCGGAGCCCGATCAGACCGCCTCCTAGAGAAGAAAACAGCCTCCGATTTGGAGACGTTCACCTCCAGGTTCCTCCCCTCAAGCCACAGAACGATACGCGACAAAGCCCTGTTAGCCTTCAACTGCAAGGACCCGACGCTTCCCGCATAAACACACAATGCCGTATCGTCCGCGTAACAAGTCAACGTGCAGCCCTCCGGGAGACTCAACCGCAGCAGACCGTCGAAACAAATGTTCCACAGGAGAGGTCCTAAGACCGATCCCTGCGGAACACCCGCCCCAACGCGCCACTGCCGTCCAGCGCACTCAATGACCCGGTCCCCCAGGTAACTGCGGACTATATCCACAATCACCCCCGGGACCGCGCCATTGGCGGCCAGGGCCTCCAAGATGGCCGCATGCGACACAGAATTGAACGCGTTCTTAATGTCGAGAAGGATTACGGCCACGCGTTTGCTCCGGTACACAGACCCCCGAAGGGCGATCCGAATAAAATTCTGGACAGCCGATACGGCATCCATGGTACTTCTACCAGGACGGAACCCGTATTGACCGTCCGCGAGAGGTGCGACCCCCTCATAAACCTCCGTAAGACGAGCGACAACTACCCTCTCGAACAACTTCCCCACCACCGGTAGGAGAGATATGGGTCTGAAGCCCCCGATCCCTTTCGGGATTAGGACAACCCTCGCCCTCCTCCAGATAGCGTGAAAGTCGCCGAGTTCCAGGCAGCTGTTGAACAACCGGGCAAAATCAGCGGGGCAACTCATTGCTGCAACCTTAACCACTTCCGGGAGAATGCCATCGACACCAGGGGCCCCCTTTGCAGGGGACCTCCCGGCAGCCATGACAATCTCTGCTTCCGTGATGAGATCAGACTCCAAGATCGGCCTGGTGTTACCGCGAACCACGAATGGAACGCCCCCAGGCCTCACTTGCGACGTCGAGAAAAGACTCTCAATCGCAATCACCGTCTCAGACTCCGTCAGACTAGCAGATGTCTGTCTCTTCAATCTCTTGTAGGCCACCCAGAAGGGGCGACCCCAAGGATCTGCCTCCACTTCATTCACCAGCGCCAACCATGCGGCCCGCTTCCTCTCGCGTATAGCGGAGGAGAAAGCGGTTCTCGCCGTCTTATAGGCTTCGCGCAAGGGAACTTCCGTATTGGCATTCCTCGACCTCGACCACCTCCTGCGGGTAGCATTCGCTGCCTTACGGAGACGGTCGAGGTCCTCACACCACCAATACGCTGCTTTCCAGCGCTTGGCAGTTCCGTGAGCCCTGGGCATAGAAGCGTCGGACGCCCCGACGAGTCTCCGGAGATAACCCTCCGGCGAGACGCCCGAGCCGTCACCGCCGACGTCCGCCCCGGCCCTCCCCCGCCCGGACGGAGGGGAAGCCGAGCTGCTCGAGGCTATTCCCCACGCAAATGCCAATTCGCATAAGAGTGGGTCGAACCTCGAGCGAACCCAGCGCACCCCCCGCTCCGGCGAGGCAGGGCCAGGACCCCCATCCGTGAGAATCCACTGGATGAAGCGGTGATCGCTCAGAGTCTCGTCATCGAGCACCTCCCAAGAGACTACTCTCGAGGCGATCGACGACGATACCCAGGTGAGATCTATTATACTACCACGGTCGCCTGAGACGAAGGTCGGAGAACGACCTCGGTTGAGCAATGTCAACCCGAGCTGACCGCCCCATTCCTCAACAAGCTCTCCACGTCGGTTAGTGCAACCGGATCCCCATGATGTCGACCACGAGTTGAAGTCTCCACCAATGAGGACCGGCACCCCATGCTCCCTGACACTCCCCGCCAATTCCTCCAGGAAAGCCTCGAACTCCCCGATGGGGGCATTAGGGGTAAAGTAAACACTGTACACCCTAATGTCCCCAACGAGAGACGAACAAAACCCCCGACCGGACGAGACGGATGCCAGTTTGCACGAAGCACCGGGCAGCATAGCCGAATCCCCCCCCGACATCCTCCAAGCCGGTGCTTGGGAAATTACTATTCCTATGCTGCTCTGAGACAAGGCAGACCGTGTACTCGCCAGAGTACGTGCAATGGACGGCCAAGTCCTGAGCAGATCGCGAACGATTGACATTGATCTGGAGACCCTTCATGTACGTCTCGATCCTCTCCACACCCCGATCGATCCGCACGCTGAAGAGCCCCCAGCGTGATCATGCGCAAGCCCCGAGTCCCTACAGGCGAGACAACAAGGAGAACCCCTACAACTGGCAGAGGCATGACCCCCCTCCCCGCATCTCCAACACAGCCCCGAACGGTCTGAGCTGAATTTGCAGCTACCCGAGGTGTGACCGAAGTGGTGACACCTCTTGCACCGCACGATACTGGTCGCAGGGCGAACCCTGCAGACCACCCACCCAACGCGAACGCGCCCAAGCCGCAACAACTTGCCAGCCACCTCGGGTGGCATGGAAGCGCCGACGGCCCAGGAGCCCCCACCAGTTCTTCGCGGCGTGGAGACTCTAACCCCGGCTGCCTCCTCGCCCAGTGCGGCCAGAAGGGGCGCACGCACATCCTCCCCGGACGAAACCCCATCGAGGTCCCGGATCTCCACCCTCTCCATCGGAGAGAGAGCAGAGACCGGAATCCCGTTACCCAACGCCTCTGCGACCGCCCCCGCGAGCGTGGACGCGGAGCCCCCTCCCTTATTCAGCTCAATCAGGAGGTCTCCCCTGCGAGTCCTCCTGATCGACCTGACCTCAACCCCGACCTTACCGGGGTCCACCCTTTCCTTCAGCAACCTCATCGCCCCCCCATACCCATCCGACCCGCACGCTACGAGCACGGCCTGGGCACGGGGGTGACGAGGAGGTCCCCCAACTCTACCCGAATGAGGAGGACGGGATATCGGGGCCGGCCCCAAATCCCTCCTCCCCTTTCCCTTCCGCCCAGCCACGACCGACCATTGCACCCCCTCCTCCCGCGGAGGAGATGCCGTAGCCACTGGTATCGGGCCAGCTGCCCCAATGGCCCCCTCCTTCGGCGGAGAAGGCGTCCCCAGGGCAGCTCCCCTTTTCGCGCCCCTTTCCCTATTGCCGCTTCCACCCGACTTAATCGAAACCCCCCTACCCCCTTTAGAAGTCGGTGGAAGCGGAAGCGACGCCTGTGTACCCTTATTCTTCAGCGCTGGCCGTTGCACCTCTTCTCGCGCTTCGTCCCGCTCCCTCGTCTCAAGAAGCACAGGGAGAAGTGACCCACAATCCTGGGTCGCAGCTCCCTGCACCTCCTGCACAGCGGAGACGACGAGATCCCGCAGGTCCCTCACTTTTCCCTGGATGCTCCTCTTGACGCCCTTTCTCCCGTCCGTGAGTCCAAGAAGCTCCGTCATTGCTACTGACATACGCTGGATGAGCGTATGCAGTTCCTGCGCACTTTTGTCACGGGCCTCCAGGCGCAGCCGCACCTCCTCCAAGTCCATGGCTCTGGAGCCCGATCCTGCGCTAACGCCGTTACCTGTAGGGGAAGAATAAGAAGAAGTTTGGTTTTCCATAAATTAATAAATAATCACCAGCATGCGGAGCGTCTCCGAACGCGCCGCCTCAGGAAGTGGAGGGGTGATCACCATGATGCCTACCTCCATCAGACACCATGGCTTGGGGCTCAAGCCCGGGGACAAACATCCAGGCCGCCTTACACCTTCTTCCATCACTGGCATTCCGCATACCTCCGTGGGAGGACGGTGTGTAGACACCGGGATCCGACACGAGCACGACCTTACTGGAATCATCCACACATCCCTTTCGGGCAGTGTCAACACAGAGGCCGTACCCGTGTCCCCTGAAATGGGTGAAATGAGAAAAGTGATGTTATGGGGCCCTCGTCCGGAATCCGTACGACGGCAGATGACACATGAGAATGAAATGAGGCGAGGGTGAGAATACCATTTTGGTTCGCGACTGCTGATTCGTCCGTATGAAACGGCTTATTTCGCAGCTAACCGGCATATCTGCCGGCCGTCCCCCTATCCACCACACGGGGACGCGCCTGGTAGCGTGGTAAACCGCCCCAGGAAGAGAGTTACCCTAATCCCATATAAGTACTCCCAGACCCCAAGTGAGTTACCCTAGTCCCATATTAGTACTCCCTGACCCCAAGTGAGTTAGCCTAGCCCCTTTATATGTACTCTCTGACCGCAAGTGAGTTACCCTAGTCCAATATAAGTACTCCCTGACCCCAAGTGAGTTACAATAGCCCCTTTATAAGTACTCCCTGAACCCAAGTGAGTTATCCTAGCCCCTTGATATGTATTCTCTGACCGCAAGAGAGTTACACTAATCCCATATAAGTACTCCCAGACCCCAAGTGAGTTACCCTAGTCCCATAGAAGTACTCCCTGACCACAAGTGAGTTATCCTACCCCCTTTATATGTACTCTCTGACCGCAAGTGAATTACCCTACTCCCATATAGGTACTCCCTGACACTAAGTGAGTTACCATAGCCCCTTTATAAGTACTCCCTGACCACAAGTGAGTTACCATAGCCCCTTTATAAGTACTCCCTGACCCCAAGTGAGTTATCCTAGCCCCATTACATGTACTCTCTGACCGCAAGTGTGTTACCCTAGTCTCATATATGTACTCCCTGAACTCAAGTGTATTACCTTAGCCCCTTTATAAGTACTCCCTGACACTAAGTGAGTTACCATAGCCCCTTTATAAGTACTCCCTGACCCCAAGTGAGTTACCATAGCCCCTTTATAAGTACTCCCTGACCCCAAGTGAGTTACCCTAGCCCCTTATATAAGTACTCCCTGACCCCAAGTGTGTTACCCTAGTCTCATATATGTACTCCCTGAACTCAAGTGAGTTATCATATCACCTTTATAAGTACTCCCTGTCCCCAAGTGAGTTATCCTAGCCGCTTTATATGTACTCTCTGACCGCAAGTGAGTTATTCAAACCCCTTATAAGTACTCCCTGACCCCAAGTGTGTTACCCTAGTCTCATATATGTACTCCCTGAACTCAATTGTGTTACCTTAGCCCCTTTATAAATACTCCCTGACCCCAAGTGAGTTACCCTAGTCCCATATAAGTTCTCCTTGACCCAAAGTGAGTTATCCTAGCCCCTTTATAAGTACTCCCTGACCCCAAGTGAGTTATCCTACCCACTTTATATGTACTCTCTGACCGCAAGTGAGTTACCCTAGTCCCATATAAGTTCTCCCTGACCCCAAGTGAGTTACCATAGCCTCTTTATAAGTACTCCAAGACCCCAAGTGAGTTACCCTAGTCCCATATAAGTTCTCCTTGACCCAAAGTGAGTTACCCTAGCCCCTTTATAAGTACTCCCTGACCCCAAATGAGTTACCTTAGACCCATATAAGTACTCCCAAATCCCAAGTGAATTACCCTAGTCCCATAGAATTACTCCCTCACCCCAAGTGAGTTATCATAGCCCCTTTATATGTACTCTCTGACCGCAAGTGAGTTATTCAAACCCCTTATAAGTACTCCCTGACCCCAAGTGTGTTACCCTAGTCTCATATATGTGCTCCCTGAACTCAATTGTGTTACCTTAGCCCCTTTATAAGTACTCCCTGACCCCAAGTGAGTTACCCTAGTCCCCTATAAGTTCTCCTTGACCCAAAGTGAGTTATCCTAGCCCCTTATATAAGTACTCCCTGACCGCAAGTGAGTTATCCTAGCCCCTTTATACGTACTCTCTGACCGCAAGTGAGTTACCCTAGTCCCATAGAAGTACTACCTGACCCCAAGTGAGTTACCATAGCCCCTTTATGTGTACTCCCTGACCCCAAGTGAGTTATCCTACCCCCTTTATATGTACTCTCTGACCGCAAATGAGTTACCCTAATCCCATATAAGTACTCCCAGACCCCAAGTGAGTTACCCTAGTCTAATATATGTACTCTCTGAACTCAAGTGTGTTACCTTAGCACCTTTATAAGTACTCCCTGACCCCAAGTGAGTTATCCTAGCCCCTTTATATGTACTCTCTGACCGCAAGTGAGTTACCCTAGCCCATTTATATGTACTCTCTGACCGCAAGTGAGTTATCCTAGTCGCTTTATATGTACTCCCAGACCCCAAGTGAGTTACCCTAGTCTCTTATAAGTACTCCCTGATCCTAAGTGAGTTACCCTTGCCATTTAATAAGTACACCCTGGCCCCAAGTGAGTTACCCTAGTCCCATATAAGTAATCCTTGACCCAAAGTTAGTTACCCTAGCCCCTTTATAAGTACTCCCTGACCCCAAGTGAGTTACCATATCACCTTTATAAGTACTCCCTGACCCCAAGTGAGTTATCCTAGCCCGTTTATATGTACTCTCTGACAGCAAGTGAGTTACCCTAGTCCCATATTAGTACTCCCTGACCCCAAGTGAGTTCGCCTAGCCCCTATATATGTACTCTCTGACCGCAAGTGAGTTACCCTAGTCCAATATAAGTACTCCGTGACTCCAAGTGAGTTACCATAGCCCCTTTATAAGTACTCCCTGAACCCAAGTGAGTTATCCTAGCCCCTTGATATGTATTCTCTGACCGCAAAAGAGTTACCCTAATCCCATATAAGTACTCCCAGACCCCAAGTGATTTACCCTAGTCCCATAGAAGTACTCCCTGACCCCAAGTGAGTTATCCTACCCCCTTTATATGTACTCTCTGACCGTAAGTGAATTACCCTACTCCCATATAGGTACTCCCTAACACCAAGTGAGTTACCATAGCCCCTTTATAAGTACTCCCTGACCCCAAGTGAGTTACCATAGCCCCTTTATAAGTACTCCCTGACCCCAAGTGAGTTATCCTAGCCCCTTTATATGTACTCTCTGACCGTAAGTGAGTTATTCAAACTCCTTATAAGTACTCCCTGACCCCAAGTGTGTTACCCTAGTCTCATATATGTACTCTCTGACAGCAAGTGAGTTATCCTAGTCCCATATTAGTACTCCCTGACCCCAAGTGAGTTCGCCTAGCCCCTATATATGTACTCTCTGACCGCAAGTGAGTTACCCTAGTCCAATATAAGTACTCCGTGACTCCAAGTGAGTTACCATAGCCCCTTTATAAGTACTCCCTGAACCCAAGTGAGTTATCCTAGCCCCTTGATATGTATTCTCTGACCGCAAAAGAGTTACCCTAATCCCATATAAGTACTCCCAGACCCCAAGTGATTTACCCTAGTCCCATAGAAGTACTCCCTGACCCCAAGTGAGTTATCCTACCCCCTTTATATGTACTCTCTGACCGTAAGTGAATTACCCTACTCCCATATAGGTACTCCCTAACACCAAGTGAGTTACCATAGCCCCTTTATAAGTACTCCCTGACCCCAAGTGAGTTACCATAGCCCCTTTATAAGTACTCCCTGACCCCAAGTGAGTTATCCTAGCCCCTTTATATGTACTCTCTGACCGTAAGTGAGTTATTCAAACTCCTTATAAGTACTCCCTGACCCCAAGTGTGTTACCCTAGTCTCATATATGTACTCCTTGAACTCAAGTGTATTACCATAGCCCCTTTATAAGTTCTCCCTGACCCCAAGTGAGTTATCCTAGCCCCTTTATATGTACTCTCTGACCGCAAGTGAGTTACCCTAGTCCCATAGAGTACTCCCTGACCCCAAGTGAGTTACCCTAGTCCCATAGAAGTACTCCCTGACCCCAAGTGAGTTATCCTACCCCCTTTATATGTACCCTCTGACCGCAAGTGAGTTACCCTAATCCCTTATAAGTACTCCCAGACCCCAAGTGAGTTACCCTAGTCTCATATATGTACTCTCTGAACTCAAGTGTGTTACCTTAGCACCTTTATAAGTACTCCCTGACCCCAAGTGAGTTATCCTAGCCCCTTTATATGTACTCTCTGACAGCAACTGAGTTACCCTAGCCCATTTATATGTACTCTCTGACCGCAAGTGGGTTATCCTAGTCGCTTTATATGTACTCCCAGACCCCAAGTGAGTTACCCTAGTCTCTTATAAGTACTCCCTGATCCTAAGTGAGTTACCCTAGCCCTTTAATATGTACACCCTGGCCCCAAGTGAGTTACCCTAGTCCCATATAAGTAATCCTTGACCCAAAGTTAGTTACCCTAGCCCCTTTATAAGTACTCCCTGACCCCAAATGAGTTACCATATCACCTTTATAAGTACTCCCTGACCCCAAGTGAGTTATCCTAGCCCCTTTATATGTACTCTCTGACAGCAAGTGAGTTACCGTAGTCCCATATTAGTACTCCCTGACCCCAAGTGAGTTAGCCTAGCCCCATTATATGTACTCTCTGACCGCAAGTGAGTTACCCTAGTCCAATATAAGTACTCCCTGACCCCAAGTGAGTTACCATAGCCCCTTTATAAGTACTCCCTGAACCCAAGTGAGTTATCCTAGCCCCTTGATATGTATTCTCTGACCGCAAGAGAGTTACCCTAATCCCATATAAGTACTCCCAGACCCCAAGTGAGTTACCCTAGTCCCATAGAAGTACTCCCTGACCCCAAGTGAGTTATCCTACCCCCTTTATTTGTACTCTCTGACCGGAAGTGAATTACCCTACTCCCATATAGGTACTCCCTGACACTAAGTGAGTTACCATAGCCCCTTTATAAGTACTCCCTGACCACAAGTGAGTCACCATAGCCCCTTTACATGTACTCTCTGACCGCAAGTGTGTTACCCTAGTCTCATATATGTACTCCCTGAACTCAAGTGTATTACCTTAGCCCCTTTATAAGTACTCCCTGACACTAAGTGAGTTACCATAGCCCCTTTATAAGTACTCCCTGACCCCAAGTGAGTTACCATAGCCCCTTTATAAGCACTCCCTGACTCCAAGTGAGTTACCCTAGCCCCTTATATAAGTACTCCCTGACCCCAAGTGTGTTACCCTAGTCTCATATATGTACTCCCTGAACTCAAGTGAGTTATCATATCACCTTTATAAGTACTCCCTGACCCCAAGTGAGTTATCCTAGCCCCTTTATATGTACTCTCTGACCGCAAGTGAGTTATTCAAGCCCCTTATAAGTACTCCCTGACCCCAAGTGTGTTACCCTAGTCTCATATATGTACTCCCTGAACTCAATTGTGTTACCTTAGCCCCTTTATAAGTACTCCCTGACCCCAAGTGAGTTACCCTAGTCCCATATAAGTTCTCCTTGACCCAAAGTGAGTTATCCTAGCCCCTTTATAAGTACTCCCTGACCCCAAGAGAGTTATCCTACCCAATTTATATGTACTCTCTGACCGCAAGTGAGTTACCCTAGTCCCATATAAGTTCTCCCTGACCCCAAGTGAGTTACCATAGCCTCTTTATAAGTACTCCAAGACCCCAAGTGAGTTACCCTAGTCCCATATAAGTTCTCCTTGACCCCAAGTGAGTTACCCTAGTCCCATAGAAGTACTCCCTGACCCCAAGTGAGTTATCCTACCCCCTTTATATGTACTCTCTGACCGCAAGTGAATTACCCTACTCCCATATAGGTACTCCCTGACACTAAGTGAGTTACCATAGCCCCTTTATAAGTACTCCCTGACCACAAGTGAGTCACCATAGCCCCTTTACATGTACTCTCTGACCGCAAGTGTGTTACCCTAGTCTCATATATGTACTCCCTGAACTCAAGTGTATTACCTTAGCCCCTTTATAAGTACTCCCTGACACTAAGTGAGTTACCATAGCCCCTTTATAAGTACTCCCTGACCACAAGTGAGTCACCATAGCCCCTTTACATGTACTCTCTGACCGCAAGTGTGTTACCCTAGTCTCATATATGTACTCCCTGAACTCAAGTGTATTACCTTAGCCCCTTTATAAGTACTCCCTGACACTAAGTGAGTTACCATAGCCCCTTTATAAGTACTCCCTGACCCCAAGTGAGTTACCATAGCCCCTTTATAAGTACTCCCTGACTCCAAGTGAGTTACCCTAGCCCCTTATATAAGTACTCCCTGACCCCAAGTGTGTTACCCTAGTCTCATATATGTACTCCCTGAACTCAAGTGAGTTATCATATCACCTTTATAAGTACTCTCTGACCCCAAGTGAGTTATCCTAGCCCCTTTATATGTACTCTCTGACCGCAAGTGACTTATTCAAACCCCTTATAAGTACTCCCTGACCCCAAGTGTGTTACCCTAGTCTCATATATGTACTCCCTGAACTCAAGTGTATTACCTTAGCCCCTTTATAAGTTCTCCCAGACCCCAAGTGAGTTATCCTAGCCCCTTTATATGTATCCTCTGACCGCAAGTGACTTATTCAAACCCCTTATAAGTACTCCCTGGCCCCATGTGAGTTACCCTAGTCCCATATAAGTAATCCTTGACCCAAAGTTAGTTACCCTAGCCCCTTTATAAGTACTCCCTGACCCCAAGTGAGTTACCATATCACCTTTATAAGTACTCCCTGACCCCAAGTGAGTTATCCTAGCCCCATTACATGTACTCTCTGACCGCAAGTGTGTTACCCTAGTCTCATATATGTACTCCCTGAACTCAAGTGTATTACCTTAGCCCCTTTATAAGTACTCCCTGACACTAAGTGAGTTACCATAGCCCCTTTATAAGTACTCCCTGACCCCAAGTGAGTTACCATAGCCCCTTTATAAGCACTCCCTGACTCCAAGTGAGTTACCCTAGCCCCTTATATAAGTACTCCCTGACCCCAAGTGTGTTACCCTAGTCTCATATATGTACTCCCTGAACTCAAGTGAGTTATCATATCACCTTTATAAGTACTCCCTGACCCCAAGTGAGTTATCCTAGCCCCTTTATATGTACTCTCTGACCGCAAGTGAGTTATTCAAGCCCCTTATAAGTACTCCCTGACCCCAAGTGTGTTACCCTAGTCTCATATATGTACTCCCTGAACTCAATTGTGTTACCTTAGCCCCTTTATAAGTACTCCCTGACCCCAAGTGAGTTACCCTAGTCCCATATAAGTTCTCCTTGACCCAAAGTGAGTTATCCTAGCCCCTTTATAAGTACTCCCTGACCCCAAGAGAGTTATCCTACCCAATTTATATGTACTCTCTGACCGCAAGTGAGTTACCCTAGTCCCATATAAGTTCTCCCTGACCCCAAGTGAGTTACCATAGCCTCTTTATAAGTACTCCAAGACCCCAAGTGAGTTACCCTAGTCCCATATAAGTTCTCCTTGACCCCAAGTGAGTTACCCTAGTCCCATAGAAGTACTCCCTGACCCCAAGTGAGTTATCCTACCTCCTTTATATGTACTCTCTGACCGCAAGTGAATTACCCAACTCCCATATAGGTACTCCCTGACACTAAGTGAGTTACCATAGCCCCTTTATAAGTACTCCCTGACCACAAGTGAGTCACCATAGCCCCTTTACATGTACTCTCTGACCGCAAGTGTGTTACCCTAGTCTCATATATGTACTCCCTGAACTCAAGTGTATTACCTTAGCCCCTTTATAAGTACTCCCTGACACTAAGTGAGTTACCATAGCCCCTTTATAAGTACTCCCTGACCACAAGTGAGTCACCATAGCCCCTTTACATGTACTCTCTGACCGCAAGTGTGTTACCCTAGTCTCATATATGTACTCCCTGAACTCAAGTGTATTACCTTAGCCCCTTTATAAGTACTCCCTGACACTAAGTGAGTTACCATAGCCCCTTTATAAGTACTCCCTGACCCCAAGTGAGTTACCATAGCCCCTTTATAAGTACTCCCTGACTCCAAGTGAGTTACCCTAGCCCCTTATATAAGTACTCCCTGACCCCAAGTGTGTTACCCTAGTCTCATATATGTACTCCCTGAACTCAATTGTGTTACCTTAGCCCCATTATAAGTACTCCCTGACCCCAAGTGAGTTACCCTAGTCCCATATAAGTTCTCCTTGACCCAAAGTGAGTTATCCTAGCCCCTTATATAAGTACTCCCTGAACCCAAGTCAGTTATCCTAGCCCCTTATAAGTACTCCCTGATCCTAAGTGAGTTACCCTAGCCCTTTAATATGTACACCCTGGCCCCAAGTGAGTTACCCTAGTCCCATATAAGTAATCCTTGACCCAAAGTTAGTTACCCTAGCCCCTTTATAAGTACTCCATGACCCCAAGTGAGTTACCATATCACCTTTATAAGTACTCCCTGACCCCAAGTGAGTTATCCTAGCCCCTTTATATGTACTCTCTGACAGCAAGTGAGTTACCCTAGTCCCATAGTAGTACTCCCTGACCCCAAGTGAGTTAGCCTAGCCCCTTTGTATGTACTCTCTGACCGCAAGTGAGTTACCCTAGTCCAATATAAGTACTCCCTGACCCCAAGTGAGTTACCATAGCCCCTTTATAAGTACTCCCTGAACCCAAGTGAGTTATCCTAGCCCCTTGATATGTATTCTCTGACCGCAAGAGAGTTACCCTAATCCCATATAAGTACTCCCTGACCCCAAGTGAGTTATCCTACCCCCTTTATATGTACTCTCTGACCGCAAGTGAATTACCCTCCTCCCATATAGGTACTCCCTGACACCAAGTGAGTTACCATAGCCCCTTTATAAGTACTCCCTGAACCCAAGTGAGTTACCATAGCCCCTTTATAAGTACTCCCTGACCCCAAGTGAGTTATCCTAGCCCCTTTATATGTATCCTCTGACCGCAAGTGACTTATTCAAACCCCTTATAAGTACTCCCTGGCCCCAAGTGAGTTACCCTAGTCCCATATAAGTAATCCTTGACCCAAAGTTAGTTACCCTAGCCCCTTTATAAGTACTCCCTGACCCCAAGTGAGTTACCATATCACCTTTATAAGTACTCCCTGACCCCAAGTGAGTTATCCTAGCCCCATTACATGTACTCTCTGACCGCAAGTGTGTTACCCTAGTCTCATATATGTACTCCCTGAACTCAAGTGTATTACCTTAGCCCCTTTATAAGTACTCCCTGACACTAAGTGAGTTACCATAGCCCCTTTATAAGTACTCCCAGACCCCAAGTGAGTTACCATAGCCCCTTTATAAGTACTCCCTGACCCCAAGTGAGTTACCCTAGCCCCTTATATAAGTACTCCCTGACCCCAAGTGTGTTACCCTAGTCTCATATATGTACTCCCTGAACTCAAGTGAGTTATCATATCACCTTTATAAGTACTCCCTGACCCCAAGTGAGTTATCCTAGCCCCTTTATATGTACTCTCTGACCGCAAGTGAGTTATTCAAACCCCTTATAAGTACTCCCTGACCCCAAGTGTGTTACCCTAGTCTCATATATGTACTCCCTGAACTCAATTGTGTTACCTTAGCCCCTTTATAAGTACTCCCTGACTCCAAGTGAGTTACCCTAGTCCCATATAAGTTCTCCTTGACCCAAAGTGAGTTATCCTAGCCCCTTTATAAGTACTCCCTGACCCCAAGTGAGTTATCCTACCCACTTTATATGTACTCTCTGACCGCAAGTGAGTTACCCTAGTCCCATATAAGTTCTCCCTGACCCCAAGTGAGTTACCATAGCCCCTTTATAAGTACTCCCTGACCCCAAGTGAGTTATCCTAGCCCCTTTATATGTACTCTCTGACCCAAGTGAGTTACCCTAGTCCAATATAAGTACTCCCTGACCCCAATTGAGTTACCATAGCCCCTTTATAAATACTCCCTGACCCCAAGTGTGTTATCCTAGCCCCTTTATATGTACTCTCTGACCCAAGTGAGTTACCCTAGTCCAATATAAGTACTCCCTGAACCCAAGTGAGTTATCCTAGCCCCTTGATATGTATTCTCTGACCGCAAGAGAGTTACCCTAATCCCTTATAAGTACTCGCAGACCCCAAGTGAGATACCCTAGTCCCATAGAAGTACTCCCTGACCCCAAGTGAGTTATCCTACCCCCTATATATGTACTCTCTGACCGCAAGTGAATTACCCTACTCCCATATAGGTACGCCCTGACACCAAGTGAGTTACCATAGCCCCTTTATAAGTACTCCCTGACCCCAAGTGAGTTACCATAGCCCCTTTATAAGTACTCCCTGACCCCAAGTGAGTTATCCTAGCCCCTTTATATGTACTCTCTGACTCAAGTGAGTTACCCTAGTCCCATATAACTACTCCCAGACACCAATTGAGTTACCCTAGTCTCATATATGTACTCTCTGAACTCAAGTGTGTTACCTTAGCACATTTATAAGTACTACCTGACCCCAATTGAGTTATACTAGCCCCTTTATATGTACTCTCTGACAGCAAGTGAGTTACCCTAGTCCCATAGTAGTACTCCCTGTCCCCAAGTGAGTTAGCCTAGCCCTTTTATATGTACTCTCTGACCGCAAGTGAGTTACGCTAGTCCAATATAAGTACTCCCTGACCCCAAGTGAGTTACCATAGCCCCTTTATAAGTACTCCCTGACCCCAAGTGAGTTACCATAGCCCCTTTATAAGTACTCCCTGACCCCAAGTGAGTTATCCTAGCCCCTTTATATGTACTCTCTGACCCAAGTGAGTTACCCTAGTCCAATATAAGTACTCCCTGACCCCAAGTGAGTTATCCTAGCCCCTTTATATGTACTCTCTGACCCCAAGTGAGTTATCCTACCCCCTTTATATGTACTCTCTGACCGCAAGAGAGTTACCCTAATCCCTTATAAGTACTCCCAGACCCCAAGTGAGTTACCCTAGTCCCATAGAAGTACTCCCTGACCCCAAGTGAGTTATCCTACCCCCTATATATGTACTCTCTGACCGCAAGTGAATTACCCTACTCCCATATATGTACGCCCTGACACCAAGTGAGTTACCATAGCCCCTTTATAAGTACTCCCTGACCCCAAGTGAGTTACCATAGCCCTTTTAAAAGTACTCCCTGACCCCAAGTGAGTTATCCTAGCCCCTTTATATGTACTCTCTGACCGCAAGTGAGTTACCCTAGTCCCATATAAGTTCTCCCTGACCCCAAGTGAGTTACCATAACCTCTTTATAAGTACTCCCAGACCCCAAGTGAGTTATCCTAGTCCCATATAAGTTCTCCTTGACCCATAGTGAGTTACCCTAGCCCCTTTATAAGTACTCCCAGACCCCAAGTGAGTTACCCTAGTCCCATAGAAGTACTCCATGACCCCAAGTGAGTTATCCTACCCCCTTTATATGTACTCTCTGACCGCAAGTGAATTACCCTACTCCCATATAGGTACTCCCTGACACCAAGTGAGTTACCATAGCCCCTTTATAAGTACTCCCTGACCCCAAGTGAGTTACCATAGCCCCTTTATAAGTACTCCCTGACCCCAAGTGAGTTATCCTAGCCCCTTTATATGTACTCTCTGACCGCAAGTGACTTATTCAAACCCCTTATAAGTACTCCCTGGCCCCAAGTGAGTTACCCTAGTCCCATATAAGTAATCCTTGACCCAAAGTTAGTTACCCTAGCCCCTTTATAAGTACTCCCTGACCCCAAGTGAGTTACCATATCACCTTTATAAGTACTCCCTGACCCCAAGTGAGTTATCCTAGCCCCATTACATGTACTCTCTGACCGCAAGTGTGTTACCCTAGTCTCATATATGTACTCCCTGAACTCAAGTGTATTACCTTAGCCCCTTTATAAGTACTCCCTGACACTAAGTGAGTTACCATAGCCCCTTTATAAGTACTCCCTGACCCCAAGTGAGTTACCCTAGCCCCTTATATAAGTACTCCCTGACCCCAAGTGTGTTACCCTAGTCTCATATATGTACTCCCTGAACTCAAGTGAGTTATCATATCACCTTTATAAGTACTCCCTGACCCCAAGTGAGTTATCCTAGCCCCTTTATATGTACTCTCTGACCGCAAGTGAGTTATTCAAACCCCTTATAAGTACTCCCTGACCCCAAGTGTGTTACCCTAGTCTCATATATGTACTCCCTGAACTCAATTGTGTTACCTTAGCCCCTTTATAAGTACTCCCTGACCCCCAGTGAGTTACCCTAGTCCCATATAAGTTCTCCTTGACCCAAAGTGAGTTATCCTAGCCCCTTTATAAGTACTCCCTGACCCCAAGTGAGTTATCCTACCCACTTTATATGTACTCTCTGACCGCAAGTGAGTTACCCTAGTCCCATATAAGTTCTCCCTGACCCCAAGTGAGTTACCATAGCCCCTTTATAAGTACTCCCTGACCCCAAGTGAGTTATCCTAGCCCCTTTATATGTACTCTCTGACCCAAGTGAGTTACCCTAGTCCAATATAAGTACTCCCTGACCCCAAGTGAGTTACCATAGCCCCTTTATAAGTACTCCCTGACCCCAAGAGAGTTACCCTAATCCCTTATAAGTACTCCCAGACCCCAAGTGAGATACCCTAGTCCCATAGAAGTACTCCCTGACCCCAAGTGAGTTATCCTACCCCCTATATATGTACTCTCTGACCGCAAGTGAATTACCCTACTCCCATATAGGTACGCCCTGACACCAAGTGAGTTACCATAGCCCCTTTATAAGTACTCCCTGACCCCAAGTGAGTTACCATAGCCCCTTTATAAGTACTCCCTGACCCCAAGTGAGTTATCCTAGCCCCTTTATATGTACTCTCTGACTCAAGTGAGTTACCCTAGTCCCATATAACTACTACCAGACACCAATTGAGTTACCCTAGTCTCATATATGTACTCTCTGAACTCAAGTGTGTTACCTTAGCACATTTATAAGTACTCCCTGACCCCAATTGAGTTATACTAGCCCCTTTATATGTACTCTCTGACAGCAAGTGAGTTACCCTAGTCCCATAGTAGTACTCCCTGACCCCAAGTGAGTTAGCCTAGCCCTTTTATATGTACTCTCTGACCGCAAGTGAGTTACGCTAGTCCAATATAAGTACTCCCTGACCCCAAGTGAGTTACCATAGCCCCTTTATAAGTACTCCCTGACCCCAAGTGAGTTACCATAGCCCCTTTATAAGTACTCCCTGACCCCAAGTGAGTTATCCTAGCCCCTTTATATGTACTCTCTGACCCAAGTGAGTTACCCTAGTCCAATATAAGTACTCCCTGACCCCAAGTGAGTTATCCTAGCCCCTTTATATGTACTCTCTGACCCCAAGTGAGTTATCCTACCCCCTTTATATGTACTCTCTGACCGCAAGAGAGTTACCCTAATCCCTTATAAGTACTCCCAGACCCCAAGTGAGTTACCCTAGTCCCATAGAAGTACTCCCTGACCCCAAGTGAGTTATCCTACCCCCTATATATGTACTCTCTGACCGCAAGTGAATTACCCTACTCCCATATATGTACGCCCTGACACCAAGTGAGTTACCATAGCCCCTTTATAAGTACTCCCTGACCCCAAGTGAGTTACCATAGCCCTTTTAAAAGTACTCCCTGACCCCAAGTGAGTTATCCTAGCCCCTTTATATGTACTCTCTGACCGCAAGTGAGTTACCCTAGTCCCATATAAGTTCTCCCTGACCCCAAGTGAGTTACCATAACCTCTTTATAAGTACTCCCAGACCCCAAGTGAGTTATCCTAGTCCCATATAAGTTCTCCTTGACCCATAGTGAGTTACCCTAGCCCCTTTATAAGTACTCCCAGACCCCAAGTGAGTTACCCTAGTCCCATAGAAGTACTCCCTGACCCCAAGTGAGTTATCCTACCCCCTTTATATGTACTCTCTGACCGCAAGTGAATTACCCTACTCCCATATAGGTACTCCCTGACACCAAGTGAGTTACCATAGCCCCTTTATAAGTACTCCCTGACCCCAAGTGAGTTACCATAGCCCCTTTATATGTACTCTCTGACCGCAAGTGACTTATTCAAACCCCTTATAAGTACTCCCTGGCCCCAAGTGAGTTACCCTAGTCCCATATAAGTAATCCTTGACCCAAAGTTAGTTACCCTAGCCCCTTTATAAGTACTCCCTGACCCCAAGTGAGTTACCATATCACCTTTATAAGTACTCCCTGACCCCAAGTGAGTTACCATATCACCTTTATAAGTACTCCCTGACCCCAAGTGAGTTATCCTAGCCCCATTACATGTACTCTCTGACCGCAAGTGTGTTACCCTAGTCTCATATATGTACTCCCTGAACTCAAGTGTATTACCTTAGCCCCTTTATAAGTACTCCCTGACACTAAGTGAGTTACCATAGCCCCTTTATAAGTACTCCCTGACCCCAAGTGAGTTACCATAGCCCCTTTATAAGTACTCCCTGACCCCAAGTGAGTTACCCTAGCCCCTTATATAAGTACTCCCTGACCCCAAGTGTGTTACCCTAGTCTCATATATGTACTCCCTGAACTCAAGTGAGTTATCATATCACCTTTATAAGTACTCCCTGACCCCAAGTGAGTTATCCTAGCCCCTTTATATGTACTCTCTGACCGCAAGTGAGTTATTCAAACCCCTTATAAGTACTCCCTGACCCCAAGTGTGTTACCCTAGTCTCATATATGTACTCCCTGAACTCAATTGTGTTACCTTAGCCCCTTTATAAGTACTCCCTGACCCCCAGTGAGTTACCCTAGTCCCATATAAGTTCTCCTTGACCCAAAGTGAGTTATCCTAGCCCCTTTATAAGTACTCCCTGACCCCAAGTGAGTTATCCTACCCACTTTATATGTACTCTCTGACCGCAAGTGAGTTACCCTAGTCCCATATAAGTTCTCCCTGACCCCAAGTGAGTTACCATAGCCCCTTTATAAGTACTCCCTGACCCCAAGTGAGTTATCCTAGCCCCTTTATATGTACTCTCTGACCCAAGTGAGTTACCCTAGTCCAATATAAGTACTCCCTGACCCCAAGTGAGTTACCATAGCCCCTTTATAAGTACTCCCTGACCCCAAGAGAGTTACCCTAATCCCTTATAAGTACTCCCAGACCCCAAGTGAGATACCCTAGTCCCATAGAAGTACTCCCTGACCCCAAGTGAGTTATCCTACCCCCTATATATGTACTCTCTGACCGCAAGTGAATTACCCTACTCCCATATAGGTACGCCCTGACACCAAGTGAGTTACCATAGCCCCTTTATAAGTACTCCCTGACCCCAAGTGAGTTACCATAGCCCCTTTATAAGTACTCCCTGACCCCAAGTGAGTTATCCTAGCCCCTTTATATGTACTCTCTGACTCAAGTGAGTTACCCTAGTCCCATATAACTACTCCCAGACACCAATTGAGTTACCCTAGTCTCATATATGTACTCTCTGAACTCAAGTGTGTTACCTTAGCACATTTATAAGTACTCCCTGACCCCAATTGAGTTATACTAGCCCCTTTATATGTACTCTCTGACAGCAAGTGAGTTACCCTAGTCCCATAGTAGTACTCCCTGACCCCAAGTGAGTTAGCCTAGCCCTTTTATATGTACTCTCTGACCGCAAGTGAGTTACGCTAGTCCAATATAAGTACTCCCTGACCCCAAGTGAGTTACCATAGCCCCTTTATAAGTACTCCCTGACCCCAAGTGAGTTATCCTAGCCCCTTTATATGTACTCTCTGACCCAAGTGAGTTACCCTAGTCCAATATAAGTACTCCCTGACCCCAAGTGAGTTATCCTAGCCCCTTTATATGTACTCTCTGACCCCAAGTGAGTTATCCTACCCCCTTTATATGTACTCTCTGACCGCAAGAGTGTTACCCTAATCCCTTATAAGTACTCCCAGACCCCAAGTGAGTTACCCTAGTCCCATAGAAGTACTCCCTGACCCCAAGTGAGTTATCCTACCCCTATATATGTACTCTCTGACCGCAAGTGAATTACCCTACTCCCATATATGTACGCCCTGACACCAAGTGAGTTACCATAGCCCCTTTATAAGAACTCCCTGACCCCAAGTGAGTTACCATAGCCCTTTTAAAAGTACTCCCTGACCCCAAGTGAGTTATCCTAGCCCCTTTATATGTACTCTCTGACCGCAAGTGAGTTACCCTAGTCCCATATAAGTTCTCCCTGACCCCAAGTGAGTTACCATAACCTCTTTATAAGTACTCCCAGACCCCAAGTGAGTTATCCTAGTCCCATATAAGTTCTCCTTGACCCATAGTGAGTTACCCTAGCCCCTTTATAAGTACTCCCTGACCCCAAATGAGTTACCTTAGACCCATAGAAGTACTACCTGACCCAAAGTGAGTTATCCTACCCCCTTTATATGTACTCTCTGACAGCAAGTGAATTACCCTAATCCCATATAAGTACTCCCAGACCCCAAGTGAGTTACCCTAGTCCCATAGAAGTACTCCCTGACCCCAAGTGAGTTATCCTACCCCCTTTATATGTACTCTCTGACCGCAAGTGAATTACCCTACTCCCATATAGGTACTCCCTGACACCAAGTGAGTTACCATAGCCCCTTTATAAGTACTCCCTGACCCCAAGTCAGTTACCATAGCCCCTTTATAAGTACTCCCTGACCCCAAGTGAGTTATCCTAGCCCCTTTATATGTACTCTCTGACCGCAAGTGACTTATTCAAACCCCTTATAAGTACTCCCTGGCCCCAAGTGAGTTACCCTAGTCCCATATAAGTAATCCTTGACCCAAAGTTAGTTACCCTAGCCCCTTTATAAGTACTCCCTGACCCCAAGTGAGTTACCATATCACCTTTATAAGTACTCCCTGACCCCAAGTGAGTTATCCTAGCCCCGCTACATGTACTCTCTGACCGCAAGTGTGTTACCCTAGTCTCATATATGTACTCCCTGAACTCAAGTGTATTACCTTAGCCCCTTTATAAGTACTCCCTGACACTAAGTGAGTTACCATAGCCCCTTTGTAAGTACTCCCTGACCCCAAGTGAGTTACCATAGCCCCTTTATAAGTACTCCCTGACCCCAAGTGAGTTACCCTAGCCCCTTATATAAGTACACCCTGACCCCAAGTGTGTTATCCTAGTCTCATATATGTACTCCCTGAACTCAAGTGAGTTATCATATCACCTTTATAAGTACTCCCTGACCCCAAGTGAGTTATCCTAGCCCCTTTATATGTACTCTCTGACCGCAAGTGAGTTATTCAAACCCCTTATAAGTACTCCCTGACCCCAAGTGTGTTACCCTAGTCTCATATATGTACTCCCTGAACTCAATTGTGTTACCTTAGCCCCTTTATAAGTACTCCCTGACCCCAAGTGAGTTACCCTAGTCCCATATAAGTTCTCCTTGATCCAAAGTGAGTTATCCTAGCCCCTTTATAAGTACTCCCTGACCCCAAGTGAGTTATCCTACCCACTTTATATGTACTCTCTGACCGCAAGTGAGTTACCCTAGTCCCATATAAGTTCTCCCTGACCCCAAGTGATTTACCATAGCCCCTTTATAAGTACTCCCTGACCCCAAGTGAGTTATCCTAGCCCCTTTATATCTACTCTCTGACCCAAGTGAGTTACCCTAGTCCAATATAAGTACTCCCTGACCCCAAGTGAGTTACCATAGCCCCTTTATAAGTACTCCCTGACCCCAAGTGTGTTATCCTAGCCCCTTTATATGTACTCTCTGACCCAAGTGAGTTACCCTAGTCCAATATAAGTACTCCCTGAACCCAAGTGAGTTATCCTAGCCCCTTGATATGTATTCTCTGACCGCAAGAGAGTTACCCTAATCCCTTATAAGTACTCCCAGACCCCAAGTGAGATACCCTAGTCCCATAGAAGTACTCCCTGACCCCAAGTGAGTTATCCTACCCCCTATATATGTACTCTCTGACCGCAAGTGAATTACCCTACTCCCATATAGGTACGCCCTGACACCAAGTGAGTTACCATAGCCCCTTTATAAGTACTCCCTGACCCCAAGTGAGTTACCATAGCCCCTTTATAAGTACTCCCTGACCCCAAGTGAGTTATCCTAGCCCCTTTATATGTACTCTCTGACTCAAGCGAGTTACCCTAGTCCCATATAACTACTCCCAGACACCAATTGAGTTACCCTAGTCTCATATATGTACTCTCTGAACTCAAGTGTGTTACCTTAGCACATTTATAAGTACTCCCTGACCCCAATTGAGTTATACTAGCCCCTTTATATGTACTCTCTGACAGCAAGTGAGTTATCCTACCCCCTATATATGTACTCTCTGACCGCAAGTGAATTACCCTACTCCCATATAGGTACGCCCTGACACCAAGTGAGTTACCATAGCCCCTTTATAAGTACTACCTGACCCCAAGTGAGTTACCATAGCCCTTTTAAAAGTACTCCCTGACCCCAAGTGAGTTATCCTAGCCCCTTTATATGTACTCTCTGACCGCAAGTGAGTTATCCTAGTCCCATATAAGTTCTCCTTGACCCATAGTGAGTTACCCTAGCCCCTTTATAAGTACTCCCTGATCCCAAATGAGTTACCTTAGACCCATAGAAGTACTACCTGACCCAAAGTGAGTTATCCTACCCCCTTTATATGTACTCTCTGACAGCAAGTGAATTACCCTAATCCCATATAAGTACTCCCAGACCCCAAGTGAGTTACCCTAGTCCCATAGAAGTACTCCCTGACCCCAAGTGAGTTATCCTACCCCCTTTATATGTACTCTCTGACCGCAAGTGAATTACCCTACTCCCATATAGGTACTCCCTGACACCAAGTGAGTTACCATAGCCCCTTTATAAGTACTCCCTGACCCCAAGTGAGTTACCATAGCCCATTTATAAGTACTCCCTGACCCCAAGTGAGTTATCCTAGCCCCTTTATATGTACTCTCTGACCGCAAGTGACTTATTCAAACCCCTTATAAGTACTCCCTGACCCCAAGTGTGTTACCCTAGTCTCATATATGTACTCCCTGACCCCAAGTGTGTTACCCTAGTCTCATATATGTACTCCCTGAACTCAATTGTGTTACCTTAGCCCCTTTATAAGTACTCCCTGATCCCAAGTGAGTTACCCTAGTCCCATATAAGTTCTCCTTGACCCAAAGTGAGTTATCCTAGCCCCTTATATAAGTACTCCCTGACCGCAAGTGAGTTATCCTACCCACTTTATATGTACTCTCTGACCGCAAGTGAGTTACCCTAGTCCCATATAAGTTCTCCCTGACCCCAAGTGAGTTACCATAACCTCTTTATAAGTACTCCCAGACCCCAAGTGAGTTACCCTAGTTCCATATAAGTTCTCCTTGACCCATAGTGAGTTACCCTAGCCCCTTTATAAGTACTCCCTGACCCCAAATGAGTTACCTTAGACCCATATAAGTACTCCCAAATCCCAAGTGAGTTACCCTAGTCCCATAGAATTACTCCCTCACCCCAAGTGAGTTTCCTAGCCCCTTTATATGAACTCTCTGACCGCAAGTGAGTTATTCAAACCCCTTATAAGTACTCCCTGACCCCAAGTGTGTTACCCTAGTCTCATATATGTACTCCCTGAACTCAATTGTGTTACCTTAGCCCCTTTATAAGTACTCCCTGACCCCAAGTGAGTTACCCTAGTCCCATATAAGTTCTCCTTGATCCAAAGTGAGTTATCCTAGCCCCTTTATAAGTACTCCCTGACCCCAAGTGAGTTATCCTACCCACTTTATATGTACTCTCTGACCGCAAGTGAGTTACCCTAGTCCCATATAAGTTCTCCCTGACCCCAAGTGATTTACCATAGCCCCTTTATAAGTACTCCCTGACCCCAAGTGAGTTATCCTAGCCCCTTTATATCTACTCTCTGACCCAAGTGAGTTACCCTAGTCCAATATAAGTACTCCCTGACCCCAAGTGAGTTACCATAGCCCCTTTATAAGTACTCCCTGACCCCAAGTGTGTTATCCTAGCCCCTTTATATGTACTCTCTGACCCAAGTGAGTTACCCTAGTCCAATATAAGTACTCCCTGAACCCAAGTGAGTTATCCTAGCCCCTTGATATGTATTCTCTGACCGCAAGAGAGTTACCCTAATCCCTTATAAGTACTCCCAGACCCCAAGTGAGATACCCTAGTCCCATAGAAGTACTCCCTGACCCCAAGTGAGTTATCCTACCCCCTATATATGTACTCTCTGACCGCAAGTGAGTTACCCTAGTCCAATATAAGTACTCCCTGACCCCAAGTGAGTTACCATAGCCCCTTTATAAGTACTCCCTGAACACAAGTGAGTTATCCTAGCCCCTTGATATGTATTCTCTGACCGCAAGAGAGTTACCCTAATACCATATAAGTACTCCCTGACCCCAAGTGAGTTATCCTACCCCCTTTATATGTACTCTCTGACCGCAAGTGAATTACCCTACTCCCATATAGGTACTCCCTGACACCAAGTGAGTTACCATAGCCCCTTTATAAGTACTCCCTGAACCCAAGTGAGTTACCATAGCCCCTTTATTAGTACTCCCTGACCCCAAGTGAGTTATCCTAGCCCCTTTATATGTACTCTCTGACCGCAAGTGACTTATTCAAACCCCTTATAAGTACTCCCTGACCCCAAGTGTGTTACCCTAGTCTCATATATGTACTCCCTGAACTCAAGTGTATTACCCTAGCCCCTTATATAAGTACTCCCTGACCGCAAGTGAGTTATCCTAGCCCCTTTATATGTACTCTCTGACCGCAAGTGAGTTACCATATCATCTTTATAAGTACTCCCTGACCCCAAGTGAATTATCCTAGCCCCCTTATATGTACTCTCTGACCGCAAGTGAGTTACCTAATCCCATAGAAGTACTCCCTGACCCCAAGTGAGTTTCCATAGCCCCTTTATGAGTACTCCCTGACCCCAAGTGAGTTATCCTACCCCCTTTTGTATGTACTCTCTGACGGCAAGTGAGTTACCCTAATCCCATATCAGTACTCCCAGACCCCAAGTGAGTTACCTAGTCCCATAGAAGTACTCCCTGACCCCAAGTGAGTTACCCTAGCACCTTTATAAGTACTCCCTGACCCCAAGTGATTTATCCTAGCCCCTTTATATGTACTCTCTGACCGCAAGTGAGTTACACTAGCCCATTTATATGTACTCTCTGACCGCAAGTGAGTTATCCTAGTCGCTTTATATGTACTCCCAGACCCCAAGTGAGTTACCCTAGTCTCTTATAAGTACTCCCTGATCCTAAATGAGTTACCCTAGACCTTTAATAAGTACACCCTGGCCCCAAGTGAGTTACCCTAGTCCCATATAAGTAATCCTTGACGCAAAGTTAGTTACCCTAGCCCCTTTATAAGTACACCCTGGCCCCAAGTGAGTTACCATATCACCTTTATAAGTACTCCCTGACCCCAAGTGAGTTATCCTAGCCCCTTTATATGTACTCTCTGACAGCAAGTGAGTTACCCTAGTCCCATATTAGTACTCCCTGACCCCAAGTGAGTTAGCCTAGCCCCTTTATATGTACTCTCTGACCGCAAGTGAGTTATTCAAACCCCTTATAAGTACTCCCTGACCCCAAGTGTGTTACCCTAGTCTCATATATGTACTCCCTGAACTCAATTGTGTTACCTTAGCCCCTTTATAAGTACTCCCTGACCCCAAGTGAGTTACCCTAGTCCCATATAAGTTCTCCTTGACCCAAAGTGAGTTATCCTAGCCCCTTTATAAGTACTCCCTGACCCCAAGTGTGTTATCCTACCCATTTTATATGTACTCTCTGACCGCAAGTGAGTTACCCTAGTCCCATATAAGTACTCCTTGACCCACAGTGAGTTACCCTAGCCCCTTTATAAGTACTCCCTGACCCCAAATGAGTTACCTTAGACCCATAGAAGTACTCCCTGACCCCAAGTGAGTTATCCTACCCCCTTTATATGTACTCTCTGACCGCAAGTGAATTACCCTAATCCCATATAAGTACTCCCAGACCCAAAGTGAGTTACCCTAGTCCCATAGAAGTACTCCCTGACCCCAAGTGAGTTACCCTAGCCCCTTATATAAGTACCCCCTGACCGCAAGTGAGATATCCTAGCCCCTTTATATGTACTCTCTGACCGCAAGTGAGTTACCCTAGTCCCATAGAAGTACTCCCTGACCCCAAGTGAGTTACCATATCACCTTTATAAGTACTCCCTGACCCCAAATGAGTTACCTTAGACCCATATAAGTACTCCCAAATCCCAAGTGAGTTACGCTAGTCCCATATAAGTAATCCTTGACCCAAAGTTAGTTACCTTAGCCCATTTATAAGTACTCTCTGACCGCAAGTGAGTTATTCAAACCCCTTATGAGTACTCCCTGACCCCAAGTGTGTTACCCTAGTCTCATATATGTACTCCCTGAACTCAATTGTGTTACCTTAGCCCCTTTATAAGTACTCCCTGACCCCAAGTGAGTTACCCTAGTCCCATATAAGTTCTCCTTGACCCAAAGTGAGTTATCCTAGCCCCTTATATAAGTACTCCCTGACCGCAAGTGAGTTATCCTACCCACTTTATATGTACTCTCTGACCGCAAGTGAGTTACCCTAGTCCCATATAAGTTCTCCCTGACCCCAAGTGAGTTACCATAACCTCTTTATAAGTACTCCCAGACCCCAAGTGAGTTACCCTAGTCCCATATAAGTTCTCCTTGACCCATAGTGAGTTACCCTAGCCCCTTTATAAGTACTCCCTGACCCCAAATGAGTTACCTTAGACCCATATAAGAACTCCCAAATCCCAAGTGAGTTACCCTAGTCCCATAGAATTACTCCCTCACCCCAAGTGAGTTATCCTAGCCCCTTTATATGTACTCTCTGACCGCAAGTGAGTTATTCAAACCCCTTATAAGTACTCCCTGACCCCAAGTGTGTTACCCTAGTCTCATATATGTACTCCCTGAACTCAATTGTGTTACCTTAGCCCCATTATAAGTACTCCCTGACCCCAAGTGAGTTACCCTAGTCCCATATAAGTTCTCCTTGACCCAAAGTGAGTTATCCTATCCCCTTATATAAGTACTACCTGACCGCAAGTGAGTTATCCTAGCCCCTTTATATGTACTCTCTGACCGCAAGTGAGTTACCCTAGTCCCATAGAAGTACTCCCTGACCCCAAGTTAGTTACCATATCACCTTTATAAGTACTCCCTGACCCCAAGTGAGTTATCCTAGCCCCTTTATATGTACTCTCTGACAGCAAGTGAGTTACCCTAGTCCCATATTAGTACTCCCTGACCCCCAGTGAGTTAGACTAGCCCCTTTATATGTACTCTCTGACCGCAAGTGAGTTACCATAGCCCCTTTATAAGTACTCCCTGAAACCAAGTGAGTTATCCTAGCCCCTTATAAGTACTCCCTGATCCTAAGTGAGTTACCCTAGCCCTTTAATAAGTACACCCTGGCCCCAAGTGAGTTACCCTAGTCCCATATAAGTAATCCTTGACCCAAAGTTAGTTACCCTAGCCCCTTTATAAGTACTCCCTAACCCCAAGTGAGTTACCATATCACCTTTATAAGTACTCCCTGACCCCAAGTGAGTTATCCTAGCCCCTTTATATGTACTCTCTGACAGCAAGTGAGTTACCCTAGTCCCATAGTAGTACTCCCTGACCCCAAGTGAGTTAGCCTAGCCCCTTTGTATGTACTCTCTGACCGCAAGTGAGTTACCCTAGTCCAATATAAGTGCTCCCTGACCCCAAGTGAGTTACCATAGCCCCTTTATAAGTACTCCCTGAACCCAAGTGAGTTAGCCTAGCCCCTTGATATGTATTCTCTGACCGCAAGAGACTTACCCTAATCCCATATAAGTACTCCCAGACCCCAAGTGAGTTACCCTAGTCCCATAGAAGTACTCCCTGACCCCAAGTGAGTTACCCTAGTCCCATATAAGTTCTCCTTGACCCAAAGTGAGTTATCCTTGCCCCTTATATAAGTACTCCCTGACCGCAAGTGAGTTATCCTAGCCCCTTTATATGTACTCTCTGACCGCAAGTGAGTTACCCTAGTCCCATAGAAGTACTCCCTGACCCCAAGTTAGTTACCATATCACCTTTATAAGTACTCCCTGACCCCAAGTGAGTTAGACTAGCCCCTTTATATGTACTCTCTGACCGCAAGTGAGTTACCATAGCCCCTTTATAAGTACTCCCTGAAACCAAGTGAGTTATCCTAGCCCCTTATAAGTACTCCCTGATCCTAAGTGAGTTACCCTAGCCCTTTAATAAGTACACCCTGGCCCCAAGTGAGTTACCCTAGTCCCATATAAGTAATCCTTGACCCAAAGTTAGTTACCCTAGCCCCTTTATAAGTACTCCCTGACCCCAAGTGAGTTACCATATCACCTTTATAAGTACTCCCTGACCCCAAGTGAGTTAGCCTAGCCCCTTTGTATGTACTCTCTGACCGCAAGTGAGTTACCCTAGTCCAATATAAGTACTCCCTGACCCCAAGTGAGTTACCATAGCCCCTTTATAATTACTCCCTGAACCCAAGTGAGTTAGCCTAGCCCCTTGATATGTATTCTCTGACCGCAAGAGAGTTACCCTAGCCCCTTTATAAGTACTCCCTGACCCCAAGTGAGTTACCATATCACCTTTATAAGTACTCCCTGACCCCAAGTGAGTTAGCCTAGCCCCTTTGTATGTACTCTCTGACCGCAAGTGAGTTACCCTAGTCCAATATAAGTACTCCCTGACCCCAAGTGAGTTACCATAGCCCCTTTATAATTACTCCCTGAACCCAAGTGAGTTAGCCTAGCCCCTTGATATGTATTCTCTGACCGCAAGAGAGTTACCCTAATCCCATATAAGTACTCCCAGACCCCAAGTGAGTTACCCTAGTCCCATAGAAGTACTCCCTGACCCCAAGTGAGTTATCCTACCCCCTTTATATGTACTCTCTGACCGCAAGTGAATTACCCTACTCCCATATAGGTACACCCTGACACCAAGTGAGTTACCATAGCCCCTTTATATGTACTCTCTGACCGCAAGTGACTTATTCAAACCCCTTATAAGTACTCCCGGACCCCAAGTGTGTTACCCTAGTCTCATATATGTACTCCCTGAACTCAAGTGTATTACCTTAGCCCCTTTATAAGTTCTCCCTGACCCCAAGTGAGTTATCCTAGCCCCTTTATATGTACTCTCTGACCGCAAGTGAGTTACCCTAATCCCATATAAGTACTCCCAGACCATAAGTGAGTTACCCTAGTCCCATAGAAGTACTCCCTGACCCCAAGTGAGTTACCCTAGCCCCTTATATAAGTACTCCCTGACCGCACGTGAGTTATCCTAGACCCTTTATATGTACTCTCTGACCGCAAGTGAATTACCCTAGTCCCACAGAAGTACTCCCTGACCCCAAGTGAGTTACCATAGCCCCTTTATAAGTACTCCCTGACCCCAAGTGAGTTATCCTAGCCCCTTTATATGTACTCTCTGACCGCAAGTGACTTATTCAAACCCCTTATAAGTACTCCCTGACCCCAAGTGTGTTACCCTAGTCTCATATATGTACTCCCTGAACTCAAGTGTATTACCTTAGCCCCTTTATAAGTTCTCCCTGACCCCAAGTGAGTTATCCTAGCCCCTTTATATGTACTCTCTGACCGCAAGTGAGTTACCCTAATCCCATATAAGTACTCCCAGACCCCAAGTGAGTTACCCTAGTCCCATAGAAGTACTCCCTGACCCCAAGTGAGTTACCCTAGCCCCTTATATAAGTACTCCCTGACCGCAAGTGAGTTATCCTAGCCCCTTTATATGTACTCTCTGACCGCAAGTGAGTTACCCTAGTCCCATAGAAGTACTCCCTGACCCCAAGTGAGTTACCTAATCTCATAGAAGTACTCCCTGACCCCAAGTGAGTTATCCTACCCCCTTTATATGTATTCTCTGACCGCAAGTGAGTTACCCTAATCCCATATAAGTACTCCCAGACCCCAAGTGAGTTACCCTAGTCCCATAGAAGTACTCCCTGACCCCAAGTGAGTTACCCTAGCCCCTTATATAAGTACTCCCTGACCGCAAGTGAGTTATCCTATCCCCTTTATATGTACTCTCTGACCGCAAGTGAGTTACCATATCATCTTTATAAGTACTCCCTGACCCCAAGTGAGTTATCCTAGCCCCCTTATATGTACTCTCTGACCGCAAGTGAGTTACATAATCCCATAGAAGTACTCCCTGACCACAAGTGAGTTTCCATAGCCCCTTTATGAGTACTCCCTGACCCCAAGTGAGTTATCCTACCCCCTTTTGTATGTACTCTCTGACCGCAAGTGAGTTACCCTAATCCCATATCAGTACTCCCAGCCCCCAAGTGAGTTACCCTAGTCCCAAAGAAGTACTCCCTGACCCCAAGTGAGTTACCCTAGCCCCTTATATAAGTACTCCCTGACCGCAAGTGAGTTATCCTAGCCCCTTTATATGTACTCTCTGACCGCAAGTGAGTTACCCTAGTCCCATAGAAGTACTCCCTGACCCCAAGTGAGTTACCATATCACCTTTATAAGTACTCCCTGACCCCAAGTGAGTTACCTAATCTCATAGAAGTACTCCCTGACCCCAAGTGAGTTATCCTACCCCCTTTATATGTATTCTCTGAACGCAAGTGAGTTACCCTAATCCCATATAAGTACTCCCAGACCCCAAGTGAGTTACCCTAGTCCCATAGAAGTACTCCCTGACCCCAAGTGAGTTACTCTAGCCCCTTATATAAGTACTCCCTGACCGCAAGTGAGTTATCCTATCCCCTTTATATGTACTCTCTGACCGCAAGTGAGTTACCATATCATCTTTATAAGTACTCCCTGACCCCAAGTGAGTTATCCTAGCCCCCTTATATGTACTCTCTGACCGCAAGTGAGTTACCTAATCCCATAGAAGTACTCCCTGACCCCAAGTGAGTTTCCATAGCCCCTTTATGAGTACTCCCTGACCCCAAGTGAGTTATCCTACCCCCTTTTGTATGTACTCTCTGACCGCAAGTGAGTTACCCTAATCCCAAATCAGTACTCCCAGCCCCCAAGTGAGTTACCCTAGTCCCAAAGAAGTACTCCCTGACCCCAAGTGAGTTACCCTAGCCCCTTATATAAGTACTCCCTGACCGCAAGTGAGTTATCCTAGCCCCTTTATATGTACTCTCTGACCGCAAGTGAGTTACCCTAGTCCCATAGAAGTACTCCCAGACCCCAAGTGAGTTACCCTAGTCTAATATATGTACTCTCTGAACTCAAGTGTGTTACCTTAGCACCTTTATAAGTACTCCCTGACCCCAAGTGAGTTATCCTAGCCCCTTTATATGTACTCTCTGACAGCAAGTGAGTTACCCTAGCCCATTTATATGTACTCTCTGACCGCAAGTGAGTTATCCTAGTCGCTTTATATGTACTCCCAGACCCCAAGTGAGTTACCCTAGTCTCTTATAAGTACTCCCTGATCCTAAATGAGTTACCCTAGACCTTTAATAAGTACACCCTGGCCCCAAGTGAGTTACCCTAGTCCCATATAAGTAATCCTTGACGCAAAGTTAGTTACCCTAGCCCCTTTATAAGTACTCCCTGATCCCAAGTGAGTTATCCTAGCCCCTTTATATGTACTCTCTAACAGCAAGTGAGTTACCCTAGTCCCATATTAGTACTCCCTGACCCCAAGTGAGTTACCCTACCCCCTTTATATGTACTCTCTGACCGCAAGTGAATTACCCTACTCCCATATAGGTACTCCCTGACACTAAGTGAGTTACCATAGCCCCTTTATAAGTACTCCCTGAACCCAAGTGAGTTACCATAGCCCCTTTATAAGTACTCCCTGACCCCAAGTGAGTTATCCTAGCCCCTTTACATGTACTCTCTGACCGCAAGTGTGTTACCCTAGTCTCATATATGTACTCCCTGAACTCAAGTGTATTACCTTAGCCCCTTCATAAGTTCTCCCTGTCCCAAGTGAGTTATCCTAGCCCCTTTATATGTACTCTCTGACCGCAAGTGAGTTACCCTAATCCCATATAAGTACTCCCAGACCCCAAGTGAGTTACCCTAGTCCCATAGAAGTACTCCCTGACCCCAAGTGAGTTACCCTAGCCCCTTATATAAGTACTCCCCGACCCCAAGTGTGTTACCCTAGTCTCATATATGTACTCCCTGAACTCAAGTGAGTTACCATATCACCTTTATAAGTACTCCCTGACCCCAAGTGAGTTACCATAGCCCCTTTATATGTACTCTCTGACCCCAAGTGAGTTATCCTAGCCCCTTTATATGTACTCTCTGACCGCAAGTGAGTCACACTAGCCCATTTATATGTACTCTCTGACCGCAAGTGAGTTATCCTAGTCGCTTTATATCCCTTATAAGTACTCCCTGATCCTAAGTGAGTTACCCTAGCCCTTTAATAAGTACACCCTGGCCCCAAGTGAGTTACCCTAGTCCCATATAAGTAATCCTTGACCCAAAGTGAGTTACCCTAGCCCCTTTATAAGTACTCCCAAACCCCAAGTGAGTTACCATATCACCTTTATAAGTACTCCCTGACCCCAAGTGAGTTATCCTAGCCCCTTTATATGTACTCTCTGACAGCAAGTGAGTTACCCTAGTCCCATAGTAGTACTCCCTGACCCCAAGTGAGTTACCATAGCCCCTTTATAAGTACTCCCTGACCCCAAGTGAGTTATCCTAACACCTATATATGTACTCTCTGGCCGCAAGTGAGTTACCGTATTCCCATAGTAGTACTCCTTTACCCCAAGTGAGTTATCCTATCCCCTTTATATGTACCCTCTGACCGCAAGTGAGTTACCCTAATCCCTTATAAGTACTCCCAGACCCCAAGTGAGTTACCCTAGCCCCTTATATAAGTACTCCCTGACCCCAAGTGTGTTACCCTAGTCTCATATATGTACTCCCTGAACTCAAGTGAGTTACCATATCACCTTTATAAGTACTCCCTGACCCCAAGTGAGTTACCTTAGCACCTTTATAAGTACTCCCTGACCCCAAGTGAGTTATCCTAGCCCCTTTATATGTACTCTCTGACCGCAAGTGAGTTACCCTAGCCCATTTATATGTACCCTCTGACCGCAAGTGGGTTATCCTAGTCGCTTTATATGTACTCCCAGACCCCAAGTGAGTTAACCTAGTCCCTTATAAGTACTCCCTGATCCTAAGTGAATTACCCTAGCCCTTTAATAAGTACACCCTGGCCCCAAGTGAGTTACCCTAGTCCCATATAAGTAATCCTTGACCCAAAGTTAGTTACCCTAGCCCCTTTATAAGTGCTCCCTGTCCCCAAATGAGTTACCATATCACCTTTATAAGTACTCCCTGACCCCAAGTGAGTTATCCTAGCCCCTTTATATATACTCTCTGACAGCAAGTGAGTTACCCTAGTCCCATAGTAGTACTCCCTGACCCCAAGTGAGTTAGCCTACCCCCTTTATATGTACTCTCTGACCGCAAGTGAGTTACCCTAATCCCATATAAGTACTCCCTGACCCCAAGTGAGTTACCCTAGCCCCTTATATAAGTATACCCTGACCTCAAGTGTGTTACCCTAGTCTCATATATGTACTCCCTGAACTCAAGTGAGTTACCATATCACCTTTGTAAGTACTCCCTGACCCCAAGTGAGTTACCATAGCCCCTTTATATGTACTCTCTGACCCCAAGTGAGTTATCCTAGCCCCTTTATATGTACTCTCTGACCGCAAGTGAGTTACACTAGCCCATTTATATGTACTCTCTGACCGCAAGTGAGTTATCCTAGTCGCTTTATATGTAATCTCAGACCCCAAGTGAGTTACCCTAGTCCCTTATAAGTACTCCCTGATCCTAAGTGAGTTACCCTAGCCCTTTAATAAGTACACGCTGGCCCCAAGTGAGTTACCCTAGTCCCATATAAGTAATCCTTGACCCAAAGTGAGTTACCCTAGCCCCTTTATAAGTACTCCCTGACCCCAAGTGAGTTACCATAGCCCCTTTATAAGTACTCCCTGACCCCAAGTGAGTTACCTAATCTCATAGAAGTACTCCCTGACCCCAAGTGAGTTATCCTACCCCCTTTATATGTATTCTCTGACCGCAAGTGAGTTACCCTAATCCCATATAAGTACTTCCAGACCCCAAGTGAGTTACCCTAGTCCCATAGAAGTACTCCCTGACCCCAAGTGAGTTACCCTAGCCCCTTATATAAGTACTCCCTGACCGCAAGTGAGTTATCCTATCCCCTTTATATGTACTCTCTGACCGCAAGTGAGTTACCATATCATCTTTATAAGTACTCCCTGACCCCAAGTGAGTTATCCTAGCCCCCTTATATGTACTCTCTGACCGCAAGTGAGTTACCTAATCCCATAGAAGTACTCCCTGACCCCAAGTGAGTTTCCATAGCCCCTTTATGAGTACTCCCTGACCCCAAGTGAGTTAACCTAGTCCCTTATAAGTACTCCCTGATCCTAAGTGAGTTACCCTAGCCCTTTAATAAGTACACCCTGGCCCCAAGTGAGTTACCCTAGTCCCATATAAGTAATCCTTGACCCAAAGTGAGTTACCCTAGCCCCTTTATAAGTACTCCCTGACCCCAAGTGAGTTACCATATCACCTTTATAAGTACTCCCTGACCCCAAGTGAGTTATCCTAGCCCCTTTATATATACTCTCTGACAGCAAGTGAGTTACCCTAGTCCCATAGTAGTACTCCCTGACCCCAAGTGAGTTACCATAACCCCTTTATAAGTACTCCCTGACCCCAAGTGTGTTACCCTAGTCTCATATATGTACTCCCTGAACTCAAGTGTATTACCTTAGCCCCTTTATAAGTTCTCCCTGACCCCAAGTGAGTTATCCTAGCCCCTTTATATGTACCCTCTGACCGCAAGTGAGTTACCCTAGTCCCATAGAAGTACTCCCTGACCCCAAGTGAGTTATCCTACCCCCTTTATATGTACCCTCTGACCGCAAGTGAGTTACCCTAGTCCAATATAAGTACTCCCTGACCCCAAGTGAGTTACCATAGCCCCTTTATAAGTACTCCCTGAACCCAAGTGAGTTATCCTAGCCCCTTGATATGTATTCTCTGACCGCAAGAGAGTTACCCTAATCCCATATAAGTACTCCCAGACCCCAAACGAGTTACCCTAGTCCCATAGAAGTACTCCCTGACCCCAAGTGAGTTATCCTACCTCCTTTATATGTACTCTCTGACCGCAAGTGAATTACCCCACTCCCATATAGGTACTCCCTGACACTAAGTGAGTTACCATAGCCCCTTTATAAGTACTCCCTGAACCCAAGTGAGTTACCATAGCCCCTTTATATGTACTCTCTGACCCCAAGTGAGTTATCCTAGCCCCTTTATATGTACTCCCTGACCGCAAGTGAGTTACACTAGCCCATTTATATGTACTCTCTGACCGCAAATGAGTTATCCTAGTCGCTTTATATGTACTCTCAGACCCCAAGTGAGTTACCCTAGTCCCTTATAAGTACTCCCTGATCCTAAGTGAGTTACCCTAGCCCTTTAATAAGTACACCCTGGCCCCAAGTGAGTTACCCTAGTCCCATATAAATAATCCTTGACCCAAAGTGAGTTACCCTAGCCCCTTTATAAGTAATCCCTGTCCCCAAGTGAGTTACCATATCACCTTTATAAGTACTCCCTGACCCCAAGTGAGTTATCCTAGCCCCTTTATCTGTACTCTCTGACAGCAAGTGAGTTACCCTAGTCCCATAGTAGTACTCCCTGACCCCAAGTGAGTTACCATAGCCCCTTTATAAGTACTCCCTGACCCCAAGTGAGTTATCCTAACACCTATATATGTACTCTCTGGCCGCAAGTGAGTTACCGTATTCCCATAGTAGTACTCCCTTACCCCAAGTGAGTTATCCTATCCCCTTTATATGTACCCTCTGACCGCAAGTGAGTTACCCTAATCCCTTATAAGTACTCCCAGACCCCAAGTGAGTTACCCTAGTCTCATATATGTACTCTCTGTACTCAAGTGTGTTACCTTAGCACCTTTATAAGTACTCCCTGACCCCAAGTGAGTTACCCTAGTCCCATATAAGTAATCCTTGACCCAAAGTTAGTTACCCTAGCCCCTTTATAAGTGCTCCCTGTCCCCAAATGAGTTACCATATCACCTTTATAAGTACTCCCTGACCCCAAGTGAGTTATCCTAGCCCCTTTATATGTACTCTCTGACAGCAAGTGAGTTACCCTAGTCCCATAGTAGTACTCCCTGACCCCAAGTGAGTTAGCCTAGCCCCTTTATATGTACTCTCTGACCGCAAGTGAGTTACCCTAGTCCAATATAAGTACTCCCTGACCCCAAGTGAGTTACCATAGCCCCTTTATAAGTACTCCCTGAACCCAAGTGAGTTATCCTAGCCGCTTGATATGTATTCTCTGATCGCAAGAGAGTTACCCTAATCCCATATAAGTACTCCCAGGCCCCAAGTGAGTTACCCTAGTCCCATGGAAGTACTCCCTGACCCCAAGTGAGTTACCCTAGCCCCTTATATAAGTACTCCCTGACCTCAAGTGTGTTACCCTAGTCTCATATATGTACTCCCTGAACTCAAGTGAGTTACCATATCACCTTTGTAAGTACTCCCTGACCCCAAGTGAGTTACCATAGCCCCTTTATATGTACTCTCTGACCCCAAGTGAGTTATCCTAGCCCCTTTATATGTACTCTCTGACCGCAAGTGAGTTACACTAGCCCATTTATATGTACTCTCTGACCGCAAGTGAGTTATCCTAGTCGCTTTATATGTAATCTCAGACCCCAAGTGAGTTAGCCTAGTCCCTTATAAGTACTCCCTGATCCTAAGTGAGTTACCCTAGCCCTTTAATAAGTACACCCTGGCCCCAAGTGAGTTACCCTAGTCCCATATAAGTAATCCTTGACCCAAAGTGAGTTACCACAGCCCCTTTATGAGTACTCCCTGACCCCAAGTGAGTTATCCTACCCCCTTTATATGTACCCTCTGACCGCAAGTGAGTTACCCTAATCCCATATAAGTACTCCCAGACCCCAAGTGAGTTACCCTAGTCTCATATATGTACTCTCTGAACTCAAGTGTGTTACCTTAGCACCTTTATAAGTACTCCCTGACCCCAAGTAAGTTATCCTTGCCCCTTTATATGTACTCTCTGACCGCAAGTGAGTTACCCTAGCTCATTTATATGTACTCTCTGACCGCAAGTGTGTTATCCTAGTCGCTTTATATGTACTCTCTGACCCAAGTGAGTTACCCTAGTCCAATATAAGTACTCCCTGAACCCAAGTGAGTTATCCTAGCCCCTTGATATGTATTCTCTGACCGCAAGAGAGTTACCCTAATCCCTTATAAGTACTCCCAGACCCCAAGTGAGTTACCCTAGTCCCATAGCAGTACTCCCTGACCCCAAGTGAGTTATCCTACCCCCTATATATGTACTCTCTGACCGCAAGTGAATTACCCTACTCCCATATAGGTACGCCCTGACACCAAGTGAGTTACCATAGCCCCTTTATAAGTACTCCCTGACCCCAAGTGAGTAACCATAGCCCCTTTATAAGTACTCCCTGACCCCAAGTGAGTTATCCTAGCCCCTTTATATGTACTCTCTGACTCAAGTGAGTTACCCTAGTCCCATATAACTACTCCCAGACACCAATTGAGTTACCCTAGTCTCATATATGTACTCTCTGAACTCAAGTGTGTTACCTTAGCACCTTTATAAGTACTCCCTGACCCCAAGTAAGTTATCCTAGCCCTTTATATGTACTCTCTGACCGCAAGTGAGTTACCCTAGCCCATTTATATGTACTCTCTGACCGCAAGTGAGTTATCCTAGTCGCTTTATATGTACTCCCTGACACCAATTGAGTTATCCTAGCCCCTTTATATGTACTCTCTGACAGCAAGTGAGTTACCCTAGTCCCATAGTAGTACTCCCTGACCCCAAGTGAGTTTGCCTAGCCATTTTATATGTACTCTCTGACCGCAAGTGAGTTACCCTAGTCCAATATAAGTACTCCCTGACCCCAAGTGAGTTACCATAGCCCCTTTATAAGTACTCCCTGACCCCAAGTGAGTTACCATAGCCCCTTTATAAGTACTCCCTGACCCCAAGTGAGTTATCCTAGCCCCTTTATATGTACTCTCTGACCCAAGTGAGTTACCCTAGTCCAATATAAGTACTCCCTGACCCCAAGTGAGTTACCATAGCCCCTTTATAAGTACTCCCTGACCCCAAGTGAGTTATCCTAGCCCCTTTATATGTACTCTCTGACCCCAAGTGAGTTATCCTACCCCCTTTATATGTACTCCCTGACCCCAAGTGAGTTACCATAGCCCCTTTATAAGTACTCCCTGACCCCAAGTGAGTTACCATAGCCCCTTCATAAGTACTCCCTGACCCCAAGTGAGTTACCATAGCCCCTTTATAAGTACTCCCTGACCCCAAGTGAGTTATCCTAGCCCCTTTATATGTACTCTCTGACCCATGTGAGTTACCCTAGTCCAATAAAAGTACTCCCTGACCCCAAGTGAGTTACCATAGCCCCTTTATAAGTACTCCCTGACCCCAAGTGTGTTATCCTAGCCCCTTTATATGTACTCTCTGACCCAAGTGAGTTACCCTAGTCCAATATAAGTACTCCCTGAACCCAAGTGAGTTATCCTAGCCCCTTGATATGTATTCTCTGACCGCAAGAGAGTTACCCTAATCCCTTATAAGTACTCCCAGACCCCAAGTGAGTTACCCTAGTCCCATAGAAGTACTCCCTGACCCCAAGTGAGTTATCCTACCCCCTTTATATGTACTCTCTGACCGCAAGTGAATTACCCTACTCCCATATAGGTACGCCCTGACACCAAGTGAGTTACCATAGCCCCTTTATAAGTACCCCCTGACCCCAAGTGAGATACCATAGCCCCTTTATAAGTACTCCCTGACCCCAAGTGAGTTATCCTAGCCCCTTTATATGTACTCTCTGACCGCAAGTGAGTTACCCTAGCCCATTTATATGTACTCTCTGACCGCAAGTGTGTTATCCTAGTCGCTTTATATGTACTCTCTGACCCAAGTGAGTTACCCTAGTCCAATATAAGTACTCCCTGAACCCAAGTGAGTTATCCTAGCCCCTTGATATGTATTCTCTGACCGCAAGAGAGTTACCCTAATCCCTTATAAGTACTCCCAGACCCCAAGTGAGTTACCCTAGTCCCATATATGTACTCTCTGAACTCAAGTGTGTTACCTTAGCACCTTTATAAGTACTCCCTGACCCCAAGTAAGTTATCCTAGCCCCTTTATATGTACTCTCTGACCGCAAGTGAGTTACCCTAGCCCATTTATATGTACTCTCTGACCGCAAGTGAGTTATCCTAGTCGCTTTATATGTACTCCCAGACCCCAAGTGAGTTACCCTAGTCCCTTATAAGTACTCCCTGATCCTAAGTGAGTTATCCTAGCTCTATAATAAGTACACCCTGGCCCCTAGTGAGTTACCATATCACCTTTATAAGTACTCCCTGACCCCAAGTGAGTTATCCTAGCCCCTTTATATGTACTCTCTGACAGCAAGTGAGTTACCCTAGTCCCATATTAGTACTCCCTGACCCCAAGTGAGTTAGCCTAGCCCCTTTATATGTACTCTCTGACCGCAAGTGAGTTACCCTAGTCCAAAATAAGTACTCCCTGACCCCAAGTGAGTTACCATAGCCCCTTTATATGTACTCTCTGACCCCAAGTGAGTTATCCTAGCCCCTTTATATGTACTCTCTGACCGCAAGTGAGTTACACTAGCCCATTTATATGTACTCTCTGACCGCAAGTGAGTTATCCTAGTCGCTTTATATGTAATCTCAGACCCCAAGTGAGTTACCCTAGTCCCTTATAAGTACTCCCTGATCCTAAGTGAGTTACCCTAGCCCTTTAATAAGTACACCCTGGCCCCAAGTGAGTTACCCTAGTCCCATATAAGTAATCCTTGACCCAAAGTGAGTTACCCTAGCCCCTTTATAAGTACTCCCTGACCCCAAGTGAGTTACCATATCACCTTTATAAGTACTCCCTGACCCCAAGTGAGTTATCCTAGCCCCTTTATATATACTCTCTGACAGCAAGTGAGTTACCCTAGTCCCATAGTAGTACTCCCTGACCCCAAGTGAGTTACCATAACCCCTTTATAAGTACTCCCTGACCCCAAGTGTGTTACCCTAGTCTCATATATGTACTCCCTGAACTCAAGTGTATAACCTTAGCCCCTTTATAAGTTCTCCCTGACCCCAAGTGAGTTATCCTAGCCCCTTTATATGTACCCTCTGACCGCAAGTGAGTTACCCTAGTCCCATAGAAGTACTCCCTGACCCCAAGTGAGTTATCCTACCCCCTTTATATGTACCCTCTGACCGCAAGTGAGTTACCCTAGTCCAATATAAGTACTCCCTGACCCCAAGTGAGTTACCATAGCCCCTTTATAAGTACTCCCTGAACCCAAGTGAGTTATCCTATCCCCTTGATATGTATTCTCTGACCGCAAGAGAGTTACCCTAATTCCATATAAGTACTCCCAGACCCCAAACGAGTTACCCTAGTCCCATAGAAGTACTCCCTGACCCCAAGTGAGTTATCCTACCTCCTTTATATGTACTCTCTGACCGCAAGTGAATTACCCCACTCCCATATAGGTACTCCCTGACACTAAGTGAGTTACCATAGCCCCTTTATAAGTACTCCCTGAACCCAAGTGAGTTACCATAGCCCCTTTATATGTACTCTCTGACCCCAAGTGAGTTATCCTAGCCCCTTTATATGTACTCCCTGACCGCAAGTGAGTTACACTAGCCCATTTATATGTACTCTCTGACCGCAAATGAGTTATCCTAGTCGCTTTATATGTACTCTCAGACCCCAAGTGAGTTACCCTAGTCCCTTATAAGTACTCCCTGATCCTAAGTGAGTTACCCTAGCCCTTTAATAAGTACACCCTGGCCCCAAGTGAGTTACCCTAGTCCCATATAAATAATCCTTGACCCAAAGTGAGTTACCCTAGCCCCTTTATAAGTAATCCCTGTCCCCAAGTGAGTTACCATATCACCTTTATAAGTACTCCCTGACCCCAAGTGAGTTATCCTAGCCCCTTTATCTGTACTCTCTGACAGCAAGTGAGTTACCCTAGTCCCATAGTAGTACTCCCTGACCCCAAGTGAGTTACCATAGCCCCTTTATAAGTACTCCCTGACCCCAAGTGAGTTATCCTAACACCTATATATGTACTCTCTGGCCGCAAGTGAGTTACCGTATTCCCATAGTAGTACTCCCTTACCCCAAGTGAGTTATCCTATCCCCTTTATATGTACCCTCTGACCGCAAGTGAGTTACCCTAATCCCTTATAAGTACTCCCAGACCCCAAGTGAGTTACCCTAGTCTCATATATGTACTCTCTGTACTCAAGTGTGTTACCTTAGCACCTTTATAAGTACTCCCTGACCCCAAGTGAGTTATCCTAGCCCCTTTATATGTACTCTCTGACCGCAAGTGAGTTACCCTAGCCCATTTATATGTACTCTCTGACCGCAAGTGGGTTATCCTAGTCGCTTTATATGTACTCCCAGACCCCAAGTGAGTTAACCTAGTCCCTTATAAGTACTCCCAGATCCTAAGTGAGTTACCCTAGCCCCTTTATAAGTACTCCCTGACCCCAAGTGAGTTATCCTAACACCTATATATGTACTCTCTGGCCGCAAGTGAGTTACCGTATTCCCATAGTAGTACTCCCTTACCCCAAGTGAGTTATCCTATCCCCTTTATATGTACCCTCTGACCGCAAGTGAGTTACCCTAATCCCTTATAAGTACTCCCAGACCCCAAGTGAGTTACCCTAGTCTCATATATGTACTCTCTGAACTCAAGTGTGTTACCTTAGCACCTTTATAAGTACTCCCTGACCCCAAGTGAGTTATCCTAGCCCCTTTATATGTACTCTCTGACCGCAAGTGAGTTACCCTAGCCCATTTATATGTACTCTCTGACCGCAAGTGAGTTATCCTTGTCGCTTTATATGTACTCCCTGACACCAATTGAGTTATCCTAGCCCCTTTATATGTACTCTCTGACAGCAAGTGAGTTACCCTAGTCCCATAGTAGTACTCCCTGACCCCAAGTGAGTTTGCCTAGCCATTTTATATGTACTCTCTGACCGCAAGTGAGTTACCCTAGTCCAATATAAGTACTCCCTGACCCCAAGTGAGTTACCATAGCCCCTTTATAAGTACTCCCTGACCCCAAGTGAGTTACCATAGCCCCTTTATAAGTACTCCCTGACCCCAAGTGAGTTATCCTAGCCCCTTTATATGTACTCTCTGACCCAAGTGAGTTACCCTAGTCCAATATAAGTACTCCCTGACCCCAAGTGAGTTACCATAGCCCCTTTATAAGTACTCCCTGACCCCAAGTGAGTTATCCTAGCCCCTTTATATGTACTCTCTGACCCCAAGTGAGTTATCCTACCCCCTTTATATGTACTCCCTGACCCCAAGTGAGTTACCATAGCCCCTTTATAAGTACTCCCTGACCCCAAGTGAGTTACCATAGCCCCTTCATAAGTACTCCCTGACCCCAAGTGAGTTACCATAGCCCCTTTATAAGTACTCCCTGACCCCAAGTGAGTTATCCTAGCCCCTTTATATGTACTCTCTGACCCATGTGAGTTACCCTAGTCCAATAAAAGTACTCCCTGACCCCAAGTGAGTTACCATAGCCCCTTTATAAGTACTCCCTGACCCCAAGTGTGTTATCCTAGCCCCTTTATATGTACTCTCTGACCCAAGTGAGTTACCCTAGTCCAATATAAGTACTCCCTGAACCCAAGTGAGTTATCCTAGCCCCTTGATATGTATTCTCTGACCGCAAGAGAGTTACCCTAATCCCTTATAAGTACTCCCAGACCCCAAGTGAGTTACCCTAGTCCCATAGAAGTACTCCCTGACCCCAAGTGAGTTATCCTACCCCCTTTATATGTACTCTCTGACCGCAAGTGAATTACCCTACTCCCATATAGGTACGCCCTGACACCAAGTGAGTTACCATAGCCCCTTTATAAGTACCCCCTGACCCCAAGTGAGATACCATAGCCCCTTTATAAGTACTCCCTGACCCCAAGTGAGTTATCCTAGCCCCTTTATATGTACTCTCTGACCGCAAGTGAGTTACCCTAGCCCATTTATATGTACTCTCTGACCGCAAGTGTGTTATCCTAGTCGCTTTATATGTACTCTCTGACCCAAGTGAGTTACCCTAGTCCAATATAAGTACTCCCTGAACCCAAGTGAGTTATCCTAGCCCCTTGATATGTATTCTCTGACCGCAAGAGAGTTACCCTAATCCCTTATAAGTACTCCCAGACCCCAAGTGAGTTACCCTAGTCCCATATATGTACTCTCTGAACTCAAGTGTGTTACCTTAGCACCTTTATAAGTACTCCCTGACCCCAAGTAAGTTATCCTAGCCCCTTTATATGTACTCTCTGACCGCAAGTGAGTTACCCTAGCCCATTTATATGTACTCTCTGACCGCAAGTGAGTTATCCTAGTCGCTTTATATGTACTCCCAGACCCCAAGTGAGTTACCCTAGTCCCTTATAAGTACTCCCTGATCCTAAGTGAGTTATCCTAGCTCTATAATAAGTACACCCTGGCCCCTAGTGAGTTACCATATCACCTTTATAAGTACTCCCTGACCCCAAGTGAGTTATCCTAGCCCCTTTATATGTACTCTCTGACAGCAAGTGAGTTACCCTAGTCCCATATTAGTACTCCCTGACCCCAAGTGAGTTAGCCTAGCCCCTTTATATGTACTCTCTGACCGCAAGTGAGTTACCCTAGTCCAAAATAAGTACTCCCTGACCCCAAGTGAGTTACCATAGCCCCTTTATATGTACTCTCTGACCCCAAGTGAGTTATCCTAGCCCCTTTATATGTACTCTCTGACCGCAAGTGAGTTACACTAGCCCATTTATATGTACTCTCTGACCGCAAGTGAGTTATCCTAGTCGCTTTATATGTAATCTCAGACCCCAAGTGAGTTACCCTAGTCCCTTATAAGTACTCCCTGATCCTAAGTGAGTTACCCTAGCCCTTTAATAAGTACACCCTGGCCCCAAGTGAGTTACCCTAGTCCCATATAAGTAATCCTTGACCTAAAGTGAGTTACCCTAGCCCCTTTATAAGTACTCCCTGACCCCAAGTGAGTTACCATATCACCTTTATAAGTACTCCCTGACCCCAAGTGAGTTATCCTAGCCCCTTTATATATACTCTCTGACAGCAAGTGAGTTACCCTAGTCCCATAGTAGTACTCCCTGACCCCAAGTGAGTTACCATAACCCCTTTATAAGTACTCCCTGACCCCAAGTGTGTTACCCTAGTCTCATATATGTACTCCCTGAACTCAAGTGTATAACCTTAGCCCCTTTATAAGTTCTCCCTGACCCCAAGTGAGTTATCCTAGCCCCTTTATATGTACCCTCTGCCCGCAAGTGAGTTACCCTAGTCCCATAGAAGTACTCCCTGACCCCAAGTGAGTTATCCTACCCCCTTTATATGTACCCTCTGACCGCAAGTGAGTTACCCTAGTCCAATATAAGTACTCCCTGACCCCAAGTGAGTTACCATAGCCCCTTTATAAGTACTCCCTGAACCCAAGTGAGTTATCCTATCCCCTTGATATGTATTCTCTGACCGCAAGAGAGTTACCCTAATTCCATATAAGTACTCCCAGACCCCAAACGAGTTACCCTAGTCCCATAGAAGTACTCCCTGACCCCAAGTGAGTTATCCTACCTCCTTTATATGTACTCTCTGACCGCAAGTGAATTACCCCACTCCCATATAGGTACTCCCTGACAATAAGTGAGTTACCATAGCCCCTTTATAAGTACTCCCTGAACCCAAGTGAGTTACCATAGCCCCTTTATATGTACTCTCTGACCCCAAGTGAGTTATCCTAGCCCCTTTATATGTACTCCCTGACCGCAAGTGAGTTACACTAGCCCATTTATATGTACTCTCTGACCGCAAATGAGTTATCCTAGTCGCTTTATATGTACTCTCAGACCCCAAGTGAGTTACCCTAGTCCCTTATAAGTACTCCCTGATCCTAAGTGAGTTACCCTAGCCCTTTAATAAGTACACCCTGGCCCCAAGTGAGTTACCCTAGTCCCATATAAATAATCCTTGACCCAAAGTGAGTTACCCTAGCCCCTTTATAAGTAATCCCTGTCCCCAAGTGAGTTACCATATCACCTTTATAAGTACTCCCTGACCCCAAGTGAGTTATCCTAGCCCCTTTATCTGTACTCTCTGACAGCAAGTGAGTTACCCTAGTCCCATAGTAGTACTCCCTGACCCCAAGTGAGTTACCATAGCCCCTTTATAAGTACTCCCTGACCCCAAGTGAGTTATCCTAACACCTATATATGTACTCTCTGGCCGCAAGTGAGTTACCGTATTCCCATAGTAGTACTCCCTTACCCCAAGTGAGTTATCCTATCCCCTTTATATGTACCCTCTGACCGCAAGTGAGTTACCCTAATCCCTTATAAGTACTCCCAGACCCCAAGTGAGTTACCCTAGTCTCATATATGTACTCTCTGTACTCAAGTGTGTTACCTTAGCACCTTTATAAGTACTCCCTGACCCCAAGTGAGTTATCCTAGCCCCTTTATATGTACTCTCTGACCGCAAGTGAGTTACCCTAGCCCATTTATATGTACTCTCTGACCGCAAGTGGGTTATCCTAGTCGCTTTATATGTACTCCCAGACCCCAAGTGAGTTAACCTAGTCCCTTATAAGTACTCCCAGATCCTAAGTGAGTTACCCTAGCCCTTTAATAAGTACACCCTGGCCCCAAGTGAGTTACCCTAGTCCCATATAAGTAATCCTTGACCCAAAGTTAGTTACCCTAGCCCCTTTATAAGTGCTCCCTGTCCCCAAATGAGTTTACATATCACCTTTATAAGTACTCCCTGACCCCAAGTGAGTTATCCTAGCCCCTTTATATGTACTCTCTGACAGCAAGTGAGTTACCCTAGTCCCATAGTAGTACTCCCTGACTCCAAGTGAGTTAGCCTAGCCCCTTTATATGTACTCTCTGACCGCAAGTGATTTACCCTAGTCCAATATAAGTACTCCCTGACCCCAAGTGAGTTACCCTAGCCCCTTATATAAGTACTCCCTGACCTCAAGTGTGTTACCCTAGTCTCATGTATGTACTCCCTGAACTCAAGTGAGTTACCATATCACCTTTGTAAGTACTCCCTGACCCCAAGTGAGTTACCATAGCCCCTTTATATGTACTCTCTGACCCCAAGTGAGTTATCCTAGCCCCTTTATATGTACTCTCTGACCGCAAGTGAGTTACACTAGCCCATTTATATGTACTCTCTGACCGCAAGTGAGTTATCCTAGTCGCTTTATATGTAATCTCAGACCCCAAGTGAGTTACCCTAGTCCCTTATAAGTACTCCCTGATCCTAAGTGAGTTACCCTAGCCCTTTAATAAGTACACCCTGGCCCCAAGTGAGTTACCCTAGTCCCATATAAGTAATCCTTGACCCAAAGTGAGTTACCCTAGCCCCTTTATAAGTACTCCCTGACCCCAAGTGAGTTATCCTAGCCCCTTTATATGTACTCTCTGACAGCAAGTGAGTTACCCTAGTCCCATAGTAGTACTCCCTGACCCCAAGTGAGTTACCATAACCCCTTTATAAGTACTCCCTGACCCCAAGTGTGTTACCCTAGTCTCATATATGTACTCCCTGAACTCAAGTGTATTACTTTAGCCCCTTTATAAGTTCTCCCTGACCGCAAGTGAGTTATCCTAGCCCCTTTATATGTACCCTCTGACCGCAAGTGAGTTACCCTAGTCCCATAGAAGTACTCCCTGACCCCAAGTGAGTTATCCTACCCCCTTTATATGTACCCTCTGACAGCAAGTGAGTTACCCTAGTCCAATATAAGTACTCCCTGACCCCAAGTGAGTTACCATAGCCCCTTTATAAGTACTCCCTGAACCCAAGTGAGTTATCCTAGCCCCTTGATATGTATTCTCTGACCGCAAGAGAGTTACCCTAATCCCATATAAGTACTCCCAGACCCCAAGTGAGTTACCCTAGTCCCATAGAAGTACTCCCTGACCCCAAGTGAGTTATCCTACCCCCTTTATATGTACTCTCTGACCGCAAGTGAATTACCCCACTCCCATATAGGTACTCCCTGACACTAAGTGAGTTACCATAGCCCCTTTATAAGTACTCCCTGAACCCAAGTGAGTTACCATAGCCCCTTTATATGTACTCTCTGACCCCAAGTGAGTTATCCTAGCCCCTTTATATGTACTCCCTGACCGCAAGTGAGTTACACTAGCCCATTTATATGTACTCTCTGACCGCAAATGAGTTATCCTAGTCGCTTTATATGTACTCTCAGACCCCAAGTGAGTTACCCTAGTCCCTTATAGGTACTCCCTGATCCTAAGTGAGTTACCCTAGCCCTTTAATAAGTACACCCTGGCCCCAAGTGAGTTACCCTAGTCCCATATAAGTAATCCTTGACCCAAAGTGAGTTACCCTAGCCCCTTTATAAGTAATCCCTGTCCCCAAGTGAGTTACCATATCACCTTTATAAGTACTCCCTGACCCCAAGTGAGTTATCCTAGCCCCTTTATCTGTACTCTCTGACCCAAGTGAGTTACCCTAGTCCAATATAAGTACTCCCTGACCCCAAGTGAGTTACCACAGCCCCTTTATGAGTACTCCCTGACCCCAAGTGAGTTATCCTACCCCCTTTATATGTACCCTCTGACCGCAAGTGAGTTACCCTAATCCCATATAAGTACTCCCAGACCCCAAGTGAGTTACCCTAGTCTCATATATGTACTCTCTGAACTCAAGTGTGTTACCTTAGCACCTTTATAAGTACTCCCTGACCCCAAGTAAGTTATCCTTGCCCCTTTATATGTACTCTCTGACCGCAAGTGAGTTACCCTAGCCCATTTATATGTACTCTCTGACCGCAAGTGTGTTATCCTAGTCGCTTTATATGTACTCTCTGACCCAAGTGAGTTACCCTAGTCCAATATAAGTACTCCCTGAACCCAAGTGAGTTATCCTAGCCCCTTGATATGTATTCTCTGACCGCAAGAGAGTTACCCTAATCCCTTATAAGTACTCCCAGACCCCAAGTGAGTTACCCTAGTCCCATAGCAGTACTCGCTGACCCCAAGTGAGTTATCCTACCCCCTATATATGTACTCTCTGACCGCAAGTGAATTACCCTACTCCCATATAGGTACGCCCTGACACCAAGTGAGTTACCATAGCCCCTTTATAAGTACTCCCTGACCCCAAGTGAGTAACCATAGCCCCTTTATAAGTACTCCCTGACCCCAAGTGAGTTATCCTAGCCCCTTTATATGTACTCTCTGACTCAAGTGAGTTACCCTAGTCCCATATAACTACTCCCAGACACCAATTGAGTTACCCTAGTCTCATATATGTACTCTCTGAACTCAAGTGTGTTACCTTAGCACCTTTATAAGTACTCCCTGACCCCAAGTAAGTTATCCTAGCCCCTTTATATGTACTCTCTGACCGCAAGTGAGTTACCCTAGCCCATTTATATGTACTCTCTGACCGCAAGTGAGTTATCCTAGTCGCTTTATATGTACTCCCAGACCCCAAGTGAGTTACCCTAGTCCCTTACAAGTACTCCCTGATCCTAAGTGAGTTACCCTAGCTCTTTAATAAGTACACCCTGGCCCCAAGTGAGTTACCATATCACCTTTATAAGTACTCCCTGACCCCAAGTGAGTTATCCTAGCCTCTTTATATGTACTCTCTGACAGCAAGTGAGTTACCCTAGTCCCATATTAGTACTCCCTGACCCCAAGTGAGTTAGCCTAGCCCCTTTATATGTACTCTCTGACCGCAAGTGAGTTACCCTAGTCCAAAATAAGTACTCCCTGACCCCAAGTGAGTTACCATAACCGCTTTATAAGTACTCCCTGACCCCAAGTGAGTTACCATAGCCCCTTTATAAGTACTCCCTGACCCCAAGTGAGTTATCCTAGCCCCTTTATATGTACTCTCAGACCCCAAGTGAGTTACCCTAGTCCCTTATAAGTACTCCCTGATCCTAAGTGAGTTACCCTAGCCCTTTAATAAGTACACCCTGGCCCCAAGTGAGTTACCCTAGTCCCATATAAGTAATCCTTGACCCATTTGAGTTACCCTAGCCCCTTTATAAGTAATCCCTGTCCCCAAGTGAGTTACCATAGCCCCTTTATAAGTACTCCCTGACCCCAAGTGAGTTATCCTAACACCTTTATATGTACTATCTGGCCGCAAGTGAGTTACCGTATTCCCATAGTAGTACTCCCTTACCCCAAGTGAGTTATCCTAGGCCCTTTATCTGTACTCTCTGACCCAAGTGAGTTGCCCTAGTCCAATATAAGTACTCCCTGACCCCAAGTGAGTTACCATAGCCCCTTTATGAGTACTCCCTGACCCCAAGTGAGTTATCCTACCCCCTTTATATGTACCCTCTGACCGCAAGTGAGTTACCCTAATCCCATATAAGTACTCCCAGACCCCAAGTGAGTTACCCTAGTCTCATATATGTACTCCCTGAACTCAAGTGTGTTACCTTAGCACCTTTATAAGTACTCCCTGACCCCAAGTAAGTTATCCTAGCCCCTTTATATGTACTCTCTGACCGCAAGTGAGTTACCCTAGCCCATTTATATGTACTCTCTGACCGCAAGTGAGTTATCCTAGTCGCTTTATATGTACTCCCAGACCCCAAGTGAGTTACCCTAGTCCCTTATAAGTACTCCCTGACCGCAAGTGAGTTACACTAGCCCATTTATATGTACTCTCTGACCGCAAATGAGTTATCCTAGTCGCTTTATATGTACTCTCAGACCCCAAGTGAGTTACCCTAGTCCCTTATAGGTACTCCCTGATCCTAAGTGAGTTACCCTAGCCCTTTAATAAGTACACCCTGGCCCCAAGTGAGTTACCCTAGTCCCATATAAGTAATCCTTGACCCAAAGTGAGTTACCCTAGCCCCTTTATAAGTAATCCCTGTCCCCAAGTGAGTTACCATATCACCTTTATAAGTACTCCCTGACCCCAAGTGAGTTATCCTAGCCCCTTTATCTGTACTCTCTGACCCAAGTGAGTTACCCTAGTCCAATATAAGTACTCCCTGACCCCAAGTGAGTTACCACAGCCCCTTTATGAGTACTCCCTGACCCCAAGTGAGTTATCCTACTCCCTTTATATGTACCCTCTGACCGCAAGTGAGTTACCCTAATCCCATATAAGTACTCCCAGACCCCAAGTGAGTTACCCTAGTCTCATATATGTACTCTCTGAACTCAAGTGTGTTACCTTAGCACCTTTATAAGTACTCCCTGACCCCAAGTAAGTTATCCTTGCCCCTTTATATGTACTCTCTGACCGCAAGTGAGTTACCCTAGCCCATTTATATGTACTCTCTGACCGCAAGTGTGTTATCCTAGTCGCTTTATATGTACTCTCTGACCCAAGTGAGTTACCCTAGTCCAATATAAGTACTCCCTGAACCCAAGTGAGTTATCCTAGCCCCTTGATATGTATTCTCTGACCGCAAGAGAGTTACCCTAATCCCTTATAAGTACTCCCAGACCCCAAGTGAGTTACCCTAGTCCCATAGCAGTACTCCCTGACCCCAAGTGAGTTATCCTACCCCCTATATATGTACTCTCTGACCGCAAGTGAATTACCCTACTCCCATATAGGTACGCCCTGACACCAAGTGAGTTACCATAGCCCCTTTATAAGTACTCCCTGACCCCAAGTGAGTAACCATAGCCCCTTTATAAGTACTCCCTGACCCCAAGTGAGTTATCCTAGCCCCTTTATATGTACTCTCTGACTCAAGTGAGTTACCCTAGTCCCATATAACTACTCCCAGACACCAATTGAGTTACCCTAGTCTCATATATGTACTCTCTGAACTCAAGTGTGTTACCTTAGCACCTTTATAAGTACTCCCTGACCCCAAGTAAGTTATCCTAGCCCCTTTATATGTACTCTCTGACCGCAAGTGAGTTACCCTAGCCCATTTATATGTACTCTCTGACCGCAAGTGAGTTATCCTAGTCGCTTTATATGTACTCCCAGACCCCAAGTGAGTTACCCTAGTCCCTTACAAGTACTCCCTGATCCTAAGTGAGTTACCCTAGCTCTTTAATAAGTACACCCTGGCCCCAAGTGAGTTACCATATCACCTTTATAAGTACTCCCTGACCCCAAGTGAGTTATCCTAGCCTCTTTATATGTACTCTCTGACAGCAAGTGAGTTACCCTAGTCCCATATTAGTACTCCCTGACCCCAAGTGAGTTAGCCTAGCCCCTTTATATGTACTCTCTGACCGCAAGTGAGTTACCCTAGTCCAAAATAAGTACTCCCTGACCCCAAGTGAGTTACCATAACCGCTTTATAAGTACTCCCTGACCCCAAGTGAGTTACCATAGCCCCTTTATAAGTACTCCCTGACCCCAAGTGAGTTATCCTAGCCCCTTTATATGTACTCTCAGACCCCAAGTGAGTTACCCTAGTCCCTTATAAGTACTCCCTGATCCTAAGTGAGTTACCCTAGCCCTTTAATAAGTACACCCTGGCCCCAAGTGAGTTACCCTAGTCCCATATAAGTAATCCTTGACCCATTTGAGTTACCCTAGCCCCTTTATAAGTAATCCCTGTCCCCAAGTGAGTTACCATAGCCCCTTTATAAGTACTCCCTGACCCCAAGTGAGTTATCCTAACACCTTTATATGTACTATCTGGCCGCAAGTGAGTTACCGTATTCCCATAGTAGTACTCCCTTACCCCAAGTGAGTTATCCTAGGCCCTTTATCTGTACTCTCTGACCCAAGTGAGTTGCCCTAGTCCAATATAAGTACTCCCTGACCCCAAGTGAGTTACCATAGCCCCTTTATGAGTACTCCCTGACCCCAAGTGAGTTATCCTACCCCCTTTATATGTACCCTCTGACCGCAAGTGAGTTACCCTAATCCCATATAAGTACTCCCAGACCCCAAGTGAGTTACCCTAGTCTCATATATGTACTCCCTGAACTCAAGTGTGTTACCTTAGCACCTTTATAAGTACTCCCTGACCCCAAGTAAGTTATCCTAGCCCCTTTATATGTACTCTCTGACCGCAAGTGAGTTACCCTAGCCCATTTATATGTACTCTCTGACCGCAAGTGAGTTATCCTAGTCGCTTTATATGTACTCCCAGACCCCAAGTGAGTTACCCTAGTCCCTTATAAGTACTCCCTGATCCTAAGTGAGTTACCCTAGCTCTTTAATAAGTACACCCTGGCCCCAAGTGAGTTACCATATCACCTTTATAAGTACTCCCTGACCCCAAGTGAGTTATCCTAGCCCCTTTATATGTACTCTCTGACAGCAAGTGAGTTACCCTAGTCCCATATTAGTACTCCCTGACCCCAAGTGAGTTAGCCTAGCCCCTTTATATGTACTCTCTGACCGCAAGTGAGTTACCCTAGTCCAATATAAGTACTCCCTGACCCCAAGTGAGTTACCATAGCCCCTTTATAAGTACTCCCTGACCCCAAGTGAGTTACCATAGCCCCTTTATAAGTACTCCCTGACCCCAAGTGAGTTATCCTAGCCCCTTTATATGTACTCTCTGACCCATGTGAGTTACCCTAGTCCAATAAAAGTACTCCCTGACCCCAAGTGAGTTACCATAGCCCCTTTATAAGTACTCCCTGACCCCAAGTGTGTTATCCTAGCCCCTTTATATGTACTCTCTGACCCAAGTGAGTTACCCTAGTCCAATATAAGTACTCCCTGAACCCAAGTGAGTTATCCTAGCCCCTTGATATGTATTCTCTGACCGCAAGAGAGTTACCCTAATCCCTTATAAGTACTCCCAGACCCCAAGTGAGTTACCATAGCCCCTTTATAAGTACTCCCTGACCCCAAGTGAGTTATCCTACCCCCTTTATATGTACTCTCTGACCGCAAGTGAATTACCCTACTCCCATATAGGTACGCCCTGACACCAAGTGAGTTACCATAGCCCCTTTATAAGTACCCCCTGACCCCAAGTGAGATACCATAGCCCCTTTATAAGTACTCCCTGACCCCAAGTGAGTTATCCTAGCCCCTTTATATGTACTCTCTGACCGCAAGTGAGTTACCCTAGCCCATTTATATGTACTCTCTGACCGCAAGTGTGTTATCCTAGTCGCTTTATATGTACTCTCTGACCCAAGTGAGTTACCCTAGTCCAATATAAGTACTCCCTGAACCCAAGTGAGTTATCCTAGCCCCTTGATATGTATTCTCTGACCGCAAGAGAGTTACCCTAATCCCTTATAAGTACTCCCAGACCCCAAGTGAGTTACCCTAGTCCCATATATGTACTCTCTGAACTCAAGTGTGTTACATTAGCACCTTTATAAGTACTCCCTGACCCCAAGTAAGTTATCCTAGCCCCTTTATATGTACTCTCTGACCGCAAGTGAGTTACCCTAGCACATTTATATGTACTCTCTGACCGCAAGTGAGTTATCCTAGTCGCTTTATATGTACTCCCAGACCCCAAGTGAGTTACCCTAGTCCCGTATAAGTACTCCCTGATCCTAAGTGAGTTACCCTAGCTCTTTAATAAGTACACCCTGGCCCCAAGTGAGTTACCATATCACCTTTATAAGTACTCCCTGACCCCAAGTGAGTTATCCTAGCCCCTTTATATGTACTCTCTGACAGCAAGTGAGTTACCCTAGTCCCACATTAGTACTCCCTGACCCCAAGTGAGTTAGCCTAGCCCCTTTATATGTACTGTCTGACCGCAAGTGAGTTACCCTAGTCCAATATAAGTACTCCCTGACCCCAAGTGAGTTACCATAGCCCCTTTATAAGTACTCCCTGACCCCAAGTGAGTTACCATAGCCCCTTTATAAGTACTCCCTGACCCCAAGTGAGTTATCCTAGCCCCTTTATATGTACTCTCTGACCCACGTGAGTTACCCTAGTCCAATAAAAGTACTCCCTGACCCCAAGTGAGTTACCATAACCCCTTTATAAGTACTCCCTGACCCCAAGTGTGTTATCCTAGCCCCTTTATATGTACTCTCTGACCCAAGTGAGTTACCCTAGTCCAATATAAGTACTCCCTGAACCCAAGTGAGTTATCCTAGCCCCTTGATATGTATTCTCTGACCGCAAGAGAGTTACCCTAATCCCTTATATGTACTCCCAGACCCCAAGTGAGTTACCCTAGTCCCATAGAAGTACTCCCTGACCCCAAGTGAGTTATCCTACCCCCTTTATATGTACTCTCTGACCGCAAGTGAATTACCCTACTCCCATATAGGTACGCCCTGACACCAAGTGAGTTACCATAGCCCCTTTATAAGTACGCCCTGACCCCAAGTGAGTTACCATAGCCCCTTTATAAGTACTCCCTGACCCCAAGTGAGTTATCCTAGCCCCTTTATATGTACTCTCTGACTCAAGTGAGTTACCCTAGTCACATATAACTACTCCCAGACACCAATTGAGTTACCCTAGTCTCATATATGTACTCTCTGAACTCAAGTGTGTTACCTTAGCACATTTATAAGTACTCCCTGACACCAATTGAGTTATCCTAGCCCCTTTATATGTACTCTCTGACAGCAAGTGAGTTACCCTAGTCCCATAGTAGTACTCCCTGACCCCAAGTGAGTTAGCCTAGCCCCTTTATATGTACTCTCTGACCGCAAGTGAGTTACCCTAGTCCAATATAAGTACTCCCTGACCCCAAGTGAGTTACCATAGCCCCTTTATAAGTACTCCCTGACCCCAAGTGAGTTACCATAGCCCCTTTATAAGTACTCCCTGACCCCAAGTGTGTTATCCTAGCCCCTTTATATGTACTCTCTGACCCAAGTGAGTTACCCTAGTCCAATATAAGTACTCCCTGAACCCAAGTGAGTTATCCTAGCCCCTTGATATGTATTCTCTGACCGCAAGAGAGTTACCCTAATCCCTTATAAGTACTCCCAGACCCCAAGTGAGTTACCCTAGTCCCATAGAAGTACTCCCTGACCCCAAGTGAGTTATCCTACCCCCTTTATATGTACTCTCTGACCGCAAGTGAATTACCCTACTCCCATATAGGTACGCCCTGACACCAAGTGAGTTACCATAGCCCCTTTATAAGTACCCCCTGACCCCAAGTGAGATACCATAGCCCCTTTATAAGTACTCCCTGACCCCAAGTGAGTTATCCTAGCCCCTTTATATGTACTCTCTGACCGCAAGTGAGTTACCCTAGCCCATTTATATGTACTCTCTGACCGCAAGTGTGTTATCCTAGTCGCTTTATATGTACTCTCTGACCCAAGTGAGTTACCCTAGTTCAATATAAGTACTCCCTGAACCCAAGTGAGTTATCCTAGCCCCTTGATATGTATTCTCTGACCGCAAGAGAGTTACCCTAATCCCTTATAAGTACTCCCAGACCCCAAGTGAGTTACCCTAGTCCCATATATGTACTCTCTGAACTCAAGTGTGTTACCTTAGCACCTTTATAAGTACTCCCTGACCCCAAGTAAGTTATCCTAGCCCCTTTATATGTACTCTCTGACCGCAAGTGAGTTACCCTAGCCCATTTATATGTACTCTCTGACCGCAAGTGAGTTATCCTAGTCGCTTTATATGTACTCCCAGACCCCAAGTGAGTTACCCTAGTCCCGTATAAGTACTCCCTGATCCTAAGTGAGTTACCCTAGCTCTTTAATAAGTACACCCTGGCCCCAAGTGAGTTACCATATCACCTTTATAAGTACTCCCTGACCCCAAGTGAGTTATCCTAGCCCCTTTATATGTACTTTCTGACAGCAAGTGAGTTACCCTAGTCCCACATTAGTACTCCCTGACCCCAAGTGAGTTAGCCTAGCCCCTTTATATGTACTGTCTGACCGCAAGTGAGTTACCCTAGTCCAATATAAGTACTCCCTGACCCCAAGTGAGTTACCATAGCCCCTTTATAAGTACTCCCTGACCCCAAGTGAGTTACCATAGCCCCTTTATAAGTACTCCCTGACCCCAAGTGAGTTATCCTAGCCCCTTTATATGTACTCTCTGACCCACGTGAGTTACCCTAGTCCAATAAAAGTACTCCCTGACCCCAAGTGAGTTACCATAACCCCTTTATAAGTACTCCCTGACCCCAAGTGTGTTATCCTAGCCCCTTTATATGTACTCTCTGACCCAAGTGAGTTACCCTAGTCCAATATAAGTACTCCCTGAACCCAAGTGAGTTATCCTAGCCCCTTGATATGTATTCTCTGACCGCAAGAGAGTTACCCTAATCCCTTATATGTACTCCCAGACCCCAAGTGAGTTACCCTAGTCCCATAGAAGTACTCCCTGACCCCAAGTGAGTTATCCTACCCCCTTTATATGTACTCTCTGACCGCAAGTGAATTACCCTACTCCCATATAGGTACGCCCTGACACCAAGTGAGTTACCATAGCCCCTTTATAAGTACGCCCTGACCCCAAGTGAGTTACCATAGCCCCTTTATAAGTACTCCCTGACCCCAAGTGAGTTATCCTAGCCCCTTTATATGTACTCTCTGACTCAAGTGAGTTACCCTAGTCCCATATAACTACTCCCAGACACCAATTGAGTTACCCTAGTCTCATATATGTACTCTCTGAACTCAAGTGTGTTACCTTAGCACATTTATAAGTACTCCCTGACACCAATTGAGTTATCCTAGCCCCTTTATATGTACTCTCTGACAGCAAGTGAGTTACCCTAGTCCCATAGTAGTACTCCCTGACCCCAAGTGAGTTAGCCTAGCCCCTTTATATGTACTCTCTGACCGCAAGTGAGTTACCCTAGTCCAATATAAGTACTCCCTGACCCCAAGTGAGTTACCATAGCCCCTTTATAAGTACTCCCTGACCCCAAGTGAGTTACCATAGCCCCTTTATAAGTACTCCCTGACCCCAAGTGAGTTATCCTAGCCCCTTTATATGTACTCTCTGACCCAAGTGAGTTACCCTAGTCCAATATAAGTACTCCCTGACCCCAAGTGAGTTACCATAGCCCCTTTATAAGTACTCCCTGACCCCAAGTGAGTTATCCTAGCCCCTTTATATGTACTCTCTGACCCCAAGTGAGTTATCCTACCCCCTTTATATGTACTCCCTGACCCCAAGTGAGTTACCATAGCCCCTTTATAAGTACTCCCTGACCCCAAGTGAGTTACCATAGCCCCTTTATAAGTACTCCCTGACCCCAAGTGAGTTACCATAGCCCCTTTATAAGTACTCCCTGACCCCAAGTGAGTTATCCTAGCCCCTTTATATGTACTCTCTGACCCATGTGAGTTACCCTAGTCCAATAAAAGTACTCCCTGACCCCAAGTGAGTTACCATAGCCCCTTTATAAGTACTCCCTGACCCCAAGTGTGTTATCCTAGCCCCTTTATATGTACACTCTGACCCAAGTGAGTCACCCTAGTCCAATATAAGTACTCCCTGAACCCAAGTGAGTTATCCTAGCCCCTTGATATGTATTCTCTGACAGCAAGAGAGTTACCCTAATCCCTTATAAGTACTCCCAGACCCCAAGTGAGTTACCCTAGTCCCATAGAAGTACTCCCTGACCCCAAGTGAGTTATCCTACCCCCTTTATATGTACTCTCTGACCGCAAGTGAATTACCCTACTCCCATATAGGTACGCCCTGACACCAAGTGAATTACCATAGCCCCTTTATAAGTACCCCCTGACCCCAAGTGAGATACCATAGCCCCTTCATAAGTACTCCCTGACCCCAAGTGAGTTATCCTAGCCCCTTTATATGTACTCTCTGACCGCAAGTGAGTTACCCTAGCCCATTTATATGTACTCTCTGACCGCAAGTGTGTTATCCTAGTCGCTTTATATGTACTCTCTGACCCAAGTGAGTTACCCTAGTCCAATATAAGTACTCCCTGAACCCAAGTGAGTTATCCTAGCCCCTTGATATGTATTCTCTGACCGCAAGAGAGTTACCCTAATCCCTTATAAGTACTCCCAGACCCCAAGTGAGTTACCCTAGTTCCATATATGTACTCTCTGAACTCAAGTGTGTTACCTTAGCACCTTTATAAGTACTCCCTGACCCCAAGTAAGTTATCCTAGCCCCTTTATATGTACTCTCTGACCGCAAGTGAGTTACCCTAGCCCATTTATATGTACTCTCTGACCGCAAGTGAGTTATCCTAGTCGCTTTATATGTACTCCCAGACCCCAAGTGAGTTACCCTAGTCCCTTATAAGTACTCCCTGATCCTAAGTGAGTTACCCTAGCTCTTTAATAAGTACACCCTGGCCTCAAGTGAGTTACCATATCACCTTTATAAGTACTCCCTGACCCCAAGTGAGTTATCCTAGCCCCTTTATATGTACTCTCTGACAGCAAGTGAGTTACCCTAGTCCCATATTAGTACTCCCTGACCCCAAGTGAGTTAGCCTAGCCCCTTTATATGTACTCTCTGACCGCAAGTGAGTTACCCTAGTCCAAAATAAGTACTCCCTGACCCCAAGTGAGTTACCATAGCCCCTTTATAAGTACTCCCTGACCCCAAGTGAGTTACCATAGCCCCTTTATAAGTACTCCCTGACCCCAAGTGAGTTATCCTAGCCCCTTTATATGTACTCTCAGACCCCAAGTGAGTTACCCCAGTCCCTTATAAGTACTCCCTGATCCTAAGTGAGTTACCCTAGCCCTTTAATAAGTACACCCTGGCCCCAAGTGAGTTACCCTAGTCCCATATAAGTAATCCTTGACCCATTGTGAGTTACCCTAGCCCCTTTATAAGTAATCCCTGTCCCCAAGTGAGTTACCATAGCCCCTTTATAAGTACTCCCTGACCCCAAGTGAGTTATCCTAACACCTTTATATGTACTATCTGGCCGCAAGTGAGTTACCGTATTCCCATAGTAGTACTCCCTTACCCCAAGTGAGTTATCCTAGGCCCTTTATCTGTACTCTCTGACCCAAGTGAGTTGCCCTAGTCCAATATAAGTACTCCCTGACCCCAAGTGAGTTACCATAGCCCCTTTATGAGTACTCCCTGACCCCAAGTGAGTTATCCTACCCCCTTTATATGTACCCTCTGACCGCAAGTGAGTTACCCTAATCCCATATAAGTACTCCCAGACCCCAAGTGAGTTACCCTAGTCTCATATATGTACTCTCTGAACTCAAGTGTGTTACCTTAGCACCTTTATAAGTACTCCCTGACCCCAAGTAAGTTATCCTAGCCCCTTTATATGTACTCTCTGACCGCAAGTGAGTTACCCTAGCCCATTTATATGTACTCTCTGACCGCAAGTGAGTTATCCTAGTCGCTTTATATGTACTCCCAGACCCCAAGTGAGTTACCCTAGTCCCTTATAAGTACTCCCTGATCCTAAGTGAGTTACCCTAGCTCTTTAATAAGTACACCCTGGCCCCAAGTGAGTTACCATATCACCTTTATAAGTACTCCCTGACCCCAAGTGAGTTATCCTAGCCCCTTTATATGTACTCTCTGACAGCAAGTGAGTTACCCTAGTCCCATATTAGTACTCCCTGACCCCAAGTGAGTTAGCCTAGCCCCTTTATATGTACTCTCTGACCGCAAGTGAGTTACCCTAGTCCAATATAAGTACTCCCTGACCCGAAATGAGTTACCATAGCCCCTTTATAAGTACTCCCTGACCCCAAGTGAGTTACCTTAGCCCCTTTATAAGTACTCCCTGACCCCAAGTGAGTTATCCTAGCCCCTTTATATGTACTCTCTGACCCACGTGAGTTACCCTAGTCCAATAAAAGTACTCCCTGACCCCAAGTGAGTTACCATAACCCCTTTATAAGTACTCCCTGACCCCAAGTGTGTTATCCTAGCCTCTTTATATGTACTCTCTGACCCAAGTGAGTTACCCTAGTCCAATATAAGTACTCCCTGAACCCAAGTGAGTTATCCTAGCCCCTTGATATGTATTCTCTGACCGCAAGAGAGTTACCCTAATCCCTTATATGTACTCCCAGACCCCAAGTGAGTTACCCTAGTCCCATAGAAGTACTCCCTGACCCCAAGTGAGTTATCCTACCCCCTTTATATGTACTCTCTGACCGCAAGTGAATTACCCTACTCCCATATAGGTACGCCCTGACACCAAGTGAGTTACCATAGCCCCTTTATAAGTACGCCCTGACCCCAAGTGAGTTACCATAGCCCCTTTATAAGTACTCCCTGACCCCAAGTGAGTTATCCTAGCCCCTTTATATGTACTCTCTGACTCAAGTGAGTTACCCTAGTCCCATATAACTACTCCCAGACACCAATTGAGTTACCCTAGTCTCATATATGTACTCTCTGAACTCAAGTGTGTTACCTTAGCACATTTATAAGTACTCCCTGACACCAATTGAGTTATCCTAGCCCCTTTATATGTACTCTCTGACAGCAAGTGAGTTACCCTAGTCCCATAGTAGTACTCCCTGACCCCAAGTGAGTTAGCCTAGCCCCTTTATATGTACTCTCTGACCGCAAGTGAGTTACCCTAGTCCAATATAAGTACTCCCTGACCCCAAGTGAGTTACCATAGCCCCTTTATAAGTACTCCCTGACCCCAAGTGAGTTACCATAGCCCCTTTATAAGTACTCCCTGACCCCAAGTGAGTTATCCTAGCCCCTTTATATGTACTCTCTGACCCAAGTGAGTTACCCTAGTCCAATATAAGTACTCACTGAACCCAAGTGAGTTATCCTAGCCCCTTGATATGTATTCTCTGACCGCAAGAGAGTTACCCTAATCCCTTATAAGTACTCCCAGACCCCAAGTGAGTTACCCTAGTCCCATATATGTACTCTCTGAACTCAAGTGTGTTACCTTAGCACCTTTATAAGTACTCCCTGACCCCAAGTAAGTTATCCTAGCCCCTTTATATGTACTCTCTGACCGCAAGTGAGTTACCCTAGCCCATTTATATGTACTCTCTGACCGCAAGTGAGTTATCCTAGTCGCTTTATATGTACTCCCAGACCCCAAGTGAGTTACCCTAGTCCCTTATAAGTACTCCCTGATCCTAAGTGAGTTACCCTAGCTCTTTAATAAGTACACCCTGGCCCCTAGTGAGTTACCATATCACCTTTATAAGTACTCCCTGACCCCAAGTGAGTTATCCTAGCCCCTTTATATGTACTCTCTGACCGCAAGTGAGTTACCCTAGTCCAAAATAAGTACTCCCTGACCCCAAGTGAGTTAACATAGCCCCTTTATATGTACTCTCTGACCCCAAGTGAGTTATCCTAGCCCCTTTATATGTACTCTCTGACCGCAAGTGAGTTACACTAGCCCATTTATATGTACTCTCTGACCGCAAGTGAGTTATCCTAGTCGCTTTATATGTAATCTCAGACCCCAAGTGAGTTACCCTAGTCCCTTATAAGTACTCCCTGATCCTAAGTGAGTTACCCTAGCCCTTTAATAAGTACACCCTGGCCCCAAGTGAGTTACCCTAGTCCCATATAAGTAATCCTTGACCCAAAGTGAGTTACCCTAGCCCCTTTATAAGTACTCCCTGACCCCAAGTGAGTTACCATATCACCTTTATAAGTACTCCCTGACCCCAAGTGAGTTATCCTAGCCCCTTTATATATACTCTCTGACAGCAAGTGAGTTACCCTAGTCCCATAGTAGTACTCCCTGACCCCAAGTGAGTTACCATAACCCCTTTATAAGTACTCCCTGACCCCAAGTGTGTTACCCTAGTCTCATATATGTACTCCCTGAACTCAAGTGTATTACCTTAGCCCCTTTATAAGTTCTCCCTGACCCCAAGTGAGTTATCCTAGCCCCTTTATATGTACCCTCTGACCGCAAGTGAGTTACCCTAGTCCCATAGAAGTACTCCCTGACCCCAAGTGAGTTATCCTACCCCCTTTATATGTACCCTCTGACCGCAAGTGAGTTACCCTAGTCCAATATAAGTACTCCCTGACCCCAAGTGAGTTACCATAGCCCCTTTATAAGTACTCCCTGAACCCAAGTGAGTTATCCTATCCCCTTGATATGTATTCTCTGACCGCAAGAGAGTTACCCTAATCCCATATAAGTACTCCCAGACCCCAAACGAGTTACCCTAGTCCCATAGAAGTACTCCCTGACCCCAAGTGAGTTATCCTACCTCCTTTATATGTACTCTCTGACCGCAAGTGAATTACCCCACTCCCATATAGGTACTCCCTGACACTAAGTGAGTTACCATAGCCCCTTTATAAGTACTCCCTGAACCCAAGTGAGTTACCATAGCCCCTTTATATGTACTCTCTGACCCCAAGTGAGTTATCCTAGCCCCTTTATATGTACTCCCTGACCGCAAGTGAGTTACACTAGCCCATTTATATGTACTCTCTGACCGCAAATGAGTTATCCTAGTCGCTTTATATGTACTCTCAGACCCCAAGTGAGTTACCCTAGTCCCTTATAAGTACTCCCTGATCCTAAGTGAGTTACCCTAGCCCTTTAATAAGTACACCCTGGCCCCAAGTGAGTTACCCTAGTCCCATATAAATAATCCTTGACCCAAAGTGAGTTACCCTAGCCCCTTTATAAGTAATCCCTGTCCCCAAGTGAGTTACCATATCACCTTTATAAGTACTCCCTGACCCCAAGTGAGTTACCATAGCCCCTTTATAAGTACTCCCTGACCCCAAGTGAGTTATCCTAACACCTATATATGTACTCTCTGGCCGCAAGTGAGTTACCGTATTCCCATAGTAGTACTCCCTTACCCCAAGTGAGTTATCCTATCCCCTTTATATGTACCCTCTGACCGCAAGTGAGTTACCCTAATCCCTTATAAGTACTCCCAGACCCCAAGTGAGTTACCCTAGTCTCATATATGTACTCTCTGTACTCAAGTGTGTTACCTTAGCACCTATATAAGTACTCCCTGACCCCAAGTGAGTTATCCTAGCCCCTTTATATGCACTCTCTGACCGCAAGTGAGTTACCCTAGCCCATTTATATGTACTCTCTGACCGCAAGTGGGTTATCCTAGTCGCTTTATATGTACTCCCAGACCCCAAGTGAGTTAACCTAGTCCCTTATAAGTACTCCCAGATCCTAAGTGAGTTACCCTAGCCCTTTAATAAGTACACCCTGGCCCCAAGTGAGTTACCCTAGTCCCATATAAGTAATCCTTGACCCAAAGTTAGTTACCCTAGCCCCTTTATAAGTGCTCCCTGTCCCCAAATGAGTTACCATATCACCTTTATAAGTACTCCCTGACCCCAAGTGAGTTATCCTAGCCCCTTTATATGTACTCTCTGACAGCAAGTGAGTTACCCTAGTCCCATAGTAGTACTCCCTGACCCCAAGTGAGTTAGCCTAGCCCCTTTATATGTACTCTCTGACCGCAAGTGAGTTACTCTAGTCCAATATAAGTACTCCCTGACCCCAAGTGAGTTACCATAGCCCCTTTATAAGTACTCCCTGAACCCAAGTGAGTTATCCTAGCCGCTTGATATGTATTCTCTGACCGCAAGAGAGTTACCCTAATCCCATATAAGTACTCCCAGGCCCCAAGTGAGTTACCCTAGTCCCATGGAAGTACTCCCTGACCCCAAGTGAGTTACCCTAGCCCCTTATATAAGTACTCCCTGACCTCAAGTGTGTTACCCTAGTCTCATGTATGTACTCCCTGAACTCAAGTGAGTTACCATATCACCTTTGTAAGTACTCCCTGACCCCAAGTGAGTTACCATAGCCCCTTTATATGTACTCTCTGACCCCAAGTGAGTTATCCTAGCCCCTTTATATGTACTCTCTGACCGCAAGTGAGTTACACTAGCCCATTTATATGTACTCTCTGACCGCAAGTGAGTTATCCTAGTCGCTTTATATGTAATCTCAGACCCCAAGTGAGTTACCCTAGTCCCTTATAAGTACTCCCTGATCCTAAGTGAGTTACCCTAGCCCTTTAATAAGTACACCCTGGCCCCAAGTGAGTTACCCTAGTCCCATATAAGTAATCCTTGACCCAAAGTGAGTTACCCTAGCCCCTTTATAAGTACTCCCTGACCCCAAGTGAGTTATCCTAGCCCCTTTATATGTACTCTCTGACAGCAAGTGAGTTACCCTAGTCCCATAGTAGTACTCCCTGACCCCAAGTGAGTTACCATAACCCCTTTATAAGTACTCCCTGACCCCAAGTGTGTTACCCTAGTCTCATATATGTACTCCCTGAACTCAAGTGTATTACCTTAGCCCCTTTATAAGTTCTCCCTGACCGCAAGTGAGTTATCCTAGCCCCTTTATATGTACCCTCTGACCGCAAGTGAGTTACCCTAGTCCCATAGAAGTACTCCCTGACCCCAAGTGAGTTATCCTACCCCCTTTATATGTACCCTCTGACCGCAAGTGAGTTACCCTAGTCCAATATAAGTACTCCCTGACCCCAAGTGAGTTACCATAGCCCCTTTATAAGTACTCCCTGAACCCAAGTGAGTTATCCTAGCCCCTTGATATGTATTCTCTGACCGCAAGAGAGTTACCCTAATCCCATATAAGTACTCCCAGACCCCAAGTGAGTTACCCTAGTCCCATAGAAGTACTCCCTGACCCCAAGTGAGTTATCCTACCCCCTTTATATGTACTCTCTGACCGCAAGTGAATTACCCCACTCCCATATAGGTACTCCCTGACACTAAGTGAGTTACCATAGCCCCTTTATAAGTACTCCCTGAACCCAAGTGAGTTACCATAGCCCCTTTATATGTACTCTCTGACCCCAAGTGAGTTATCCTAGCCCCTTTATATGTACTCCCTGACCGCAAGTGAGTTACACTAGCCCATTTATATGTACTCTCTGACCGCAAATGAGTTATCCTAGTCGCTTTATATGTACTCTCAGACCCCAAGTGAGTTACCCTAGTCCCTTATAGGTACTCCCTGATCCTAAGTGAGTTACCCTAGCCCTTTAATAAGTACACCCTGGCCCCAAGTGAGTTACCCTAGTCCCATATAAGTAATCCTTGACCCAAAGTGAGTTACCCTAGCCCCTTTATAAGTAATCCCTGTCCCCAAGTGAGTTACCATATCACCTTTATAAGTACTCCCTGACCCCAAGTGAGTTATCCTAGCCCCTTTATCTGTACTCTCTGACCCAAGTGAGTTACCCTAGTCCAATATAAGTACTCCCTGACCCCAAGTGAGTTACCACAGCCCCTTTATGAGTACTCCCTGACCCCAAGTGAGTTATCCTACCCCCTTTATATGTACCCTCTGACCGCAAGTGAGTTACCCTAATCCCATATAAGTACTCCCAGACCCCAAGTGAGTTACCCTAGTCTCATATATGTACTCTCTGAACTCAAGTGTGTTACCTTAGCACCTTTATAAGTACTCCCTGACCCCAAGTAAGTTATCCTTGCCCCTTTATATGTACTCTCTGACCGCAAGTGAGTTACCCTAGCCCATTTATATGTACTCTCTGACCGCAAGTGTGTTATCCTAGTCGCTTTATATGTACTCTCTGACCCAAGTGAGTTACCCTAGTCCAATATAAGTACTCCCTGAACCCAAGTGAGTTATCCTAGCCCCTTGATATGTATTCTCTGACCGCAAGAGAGTTACCCTAATCCCTTATAAGTACTCCCAGACCCCAAGTGAGTTACCCTAGTCCCATAGCAGTACTCCCTGACCCCAAGTGAGTTATCCTACCCCCTATATATGTACTCTCTGACCGCAAGTGAATTACCCTAGCTCTTTAATAAGTACACCCTGGCCCCTAGTGAGTTACCATATCACCTTTATAAGTACTCCCTGACCCCAAGTGAGTTATCCTAGCCCCTTTATATGTACTCTCTGACCGCAAGTGAGTTACCCTAGTCCAAAATAAGTACTCCCTGACCCCAAGTGAGTTAACATAGCCCCTTTATATGTACTCTCTGACCCCAAGTGAGTTATCCTAGCCCCTTTATATGTACTCTCTGACCGCAAGTGAGTTACACTAGCCCATTTATATGTACTCTCTGACCGCAAGTGAGTTATCCTAGTCGCTTTATATGTAATCTCAGACCCCAAGTGAGTTACCCTAGTCCCTTATAAGTACTCCCTGATCCTAAGTGAGTTACCCTAGCCCTTTAATAAGTACACCCTGGCCCCAAGTGAGTTACCCTAGTCCCATATAAGTAATCCTTGACCCAAAGTGAGTTACCCTAGCCCCTTTATAAGTACTCCCTGACCCCAAGTGAGTTACCATATCACCTTTATAAGTACTCCCTGACCCCAAGTGAGTTATCCTAGCCCCTTTATATATACTCTCTGACAGCAAGTGAGTTACCCTAGTCCCATAGTAGTACTCCCTGACCCCAAGTGAGTTACCATAACCCCTTTATAAGTACTCCCTGACCCCAAGTGTGTTACCCTAGTCTCATATATGTACTCCCTGAACTCAAGTGTATTACCTTAGCCCCTTTATAAGTTCTCCCTGACCCCAAGTGAGTTATCCTAGCCCCTTTATATGTACCCTCTGACCGCAAGTGAGTTACCCTAGTCCCATAGAAGTACTCCCTGACCCCAAGTGAGTTATCCTACCCCCTTTATATGTACCCTCTGACCGCAAGTGAGTTACCCTAGTCCAATATAAGTACTCCCTGACCCCAAGTGAGTTACCATAGCCCCTTTATAAGTACTCCCTGAACCCAAGTGAGTTATCCTATCCCCTTGATATGTATTCTCTGACCGCAAGAGAGTTACCCTAATCCCATATAAGTACTCCCAGACCCCAAACGAGTTACCCTAGTCCCATAGAAGTACTCCCTGACCCCAAGTGAGTTATCCTACCTCCTTTATATGTACTCTCTGACCGCAAGTGAATTACCCCACTCCCATATAGGTACTCCCTGACACTAAGTGAGTTACCATAGCCCCTTTATAAGTACTCCCTGAACCCAAGTGAGTTACCATAGCCCCTTTATATGTACTCTCTGACCCCAAGTGAGTTATCCTAGCCCCTTTATATGTACTCCCTGACCGCAAGTGAGTTACACTAGCCCATTTATATGTACTCTCTGACCGCAAATGAGTTATCCTAGTCGCTTTATATGTACTCTCAGACCCCAAGTGAGTTACCCTAGTCCCTTATAAGTACTCCCTGATCCTAAGTGAGTTACCCTAGCCCTTTAATAAGTACACCCTGGCCCCAAGTGAGTTACCCTAGTCCCATATAAATAATCCTTGACCCAAAGTGAGTTACCCTAGCCCCTTTATAAGTAATCCCTGTCCCCAAGTGAGTTACCATATCACCTTTATAAGTACTCCCTGACCCCAAGTGAGTTATCCTAGCCCCTTTATCTGTACTCTCTGACAGCAAGTGAGTTACCCTAGTCCCATAGTAGTACTCCCTGACCCCAAGTGAGTTACCATAGCCCCTTTATAAGTACTCCCTGACCCCAAGTGAGTTATCCTAACACCTATATATGTACTCTCTGGCCGCAAGTGAGTTACCGTATTCCCATAGTAGTACTCCCTTACCCCAAGTGAGTTATCCTATCCCCTTTATATGTACCCTCTGACCGCAAGTGAGTTACCCTAATCCCTTATAAGTACTCCCAGACCCCAAGTGAGTTACCCTAGTCTCATATATGTACTCTCTGTACTCAAGTGTGTTACCTTAGCACCTATATAAGTACTCCCTGACCCCAAGTGAGTTATCCTAGCCCCTTTATATGCACTCTCTGACCGCAAGTGAGTTACCCTAGCCCATTTATATGTACTCTCTGACCGCAAGTGGGTTATCCTAGTCGCTTTATATGTACTCCCAGACCCCAAGTGAGTTAACCTAGTCCCTTATAAGTACTCCCAGATCCTAAGTGAGTTACCCTAGCCCTTTAATAAGTACACCCTGGCCCCAAGTGAGTTACCCTAGTCCCATATAAGTAATCCTTGACCCAAAGTTAGTTACCCTAGCCCCTTTATAAGTGCTCCCTGTCCCCAAATGAGTTACCATATCACCTTTATAAGTACTCCCTGACCCCAAGTGAGTTATCCTAGCCCCTTTATATGTACTCTCTGACAGCAAGTGAGTTACCCTAGTCCCATAGTAGTACTCCCTGACCCCAAGTGAGTTAGCCTAGCCCCTTTATATGTACTCTCTGACCGCAAGTGAGTTACTCTAGTCCAATATAAGTACTCCCTGACCCCAAGTGAGTTACCATAGCCCCTTTATAAGTACTCCCTGAACCCAAGTGAGTTATCCTAGCCGCTTGATATGTATTCTCTGACCGCAAGAGAGTTACCCTAATCCCATATAAGTACTCCCAGGCCCCAAGTGAGTTACCCTAGTCCCATGGAAGTACTCCCTGACCCCAAGTGAGTTACCCTAGCCCCTTATATAAGTACTCCCTGACCTCAAGTGTGTTACCCTAGTCTCATGTATGTACTCCCTGAACTCAAGTGAGTTACCATATCACCTTTGTAAGTACTCCCTGACCCCAAGTGAGTTACCATAGCCCCTTTATATGTACTCTCTGACCCCAAGTGAGTTATCCTAGCCCCTTTATATGTACTCTCTGACCGCAAGTGAGTTACACTAGCCCATTTATATGTACTCTCTGACCGCAAGTGAGTTATCCTAGTCGCTTTATATGTAATCTCAGACCCCAAGTGAGTTACCCTAGTCCCTTATAAGTACTCCCTGATCCTAAGTGAGTTACCCTAGCCCTTTAATAAGTACACCCTGGCCCCAAGTGAGTTACCCTAGTCCCATATAAGTAATCCTTGACCCAAAGTGAGTTACCCTAGCCCCTTTATAAGTACTCCCTGACCCCAAGTGAGTTATCCTAGCCCCTTTATATGTACTCTCTGACAGCAAGTGAGTTACCCTAGTCCCATAGTAGTACTCCCTGACCCCAAGTGAGTTACCATAACCCCTTTATAAGTACTCCCTGACCCCAAGTGTGTTACCCTAGTCTCATATATGTACTCCCTGAACTCAAGTGTATTACCTTAGCCCCTTTATAAGTTCTCCCTGACCGCAAGTGAGTTATCCTAGCCCCTTTATATGTACCCTCTGACCGCAAGTGAGTTACCCTAGTCCCATAGAAGTACTCCCTGACCCCAAGTGAGTTATCCTACCCCCTTTATATGTACCCTCTGACCGCAAGTGAGTTACCCTAGTCCAATATAAGTACTCCCTGACCCCAAGTGAGTTACCATAGCCCCTTTATAAGTACTCCCTGAACCCAAGTGAGTTATCCTAGCCCCTTGATATGTATTCTCTGACCGCAAGAGAGTTACCCTAATCCCATATAAGTACTCCCAGACCCCAAGTGAGTTACCCTAGTCCCATAGAAGTACTCCCTGACCCCAAGTGAGTTATCCTACCCCCTTTATATGTACTCTCTGACCGCAAGTGAATTACCCCACTCCCATATAGGTACTCCCTGACACTAAGTGAGTTACCATAGCCCCTTTATAAGTACTCCCTGAACCCAAGTGAGTTACCATAGCCCCTTTATATGTACTCTCTGACCCCAAGTGAGTTATCCTAGCCCCTTTATATGTACTCCCTGACCGCAAGTGAGTTACACTAGCCCATTTATATGTACTCTCTGACCGCAAATGAGTTATCCTAGTCGCTTTATATGTACTCTCAGACCCCAAGTGAGTTACCCTAGTCCCTTATAGGTACTCCCTGATCCTAAGTGAGTTACCCTAGCCCTTTAATAAGTACACCCTGGCCCCAAGTGAGTTACCCTAGTCCCATATAAGTAATCCTTGACCCAAAGTGAGTTACCCTAGCCCCTTTATAAGTAATCCCTGTCCCCAAGTGAGTTACCATATCACCTTTATAAGTACTCCCTGACCCCAAGTGAGTTATCCTAGCCCCTTTATCTGTACTCTCTGACCCAAGTGAGTTACCCTAGTCCAATATAAGTACTCCCTGACCCCAAGTGAGTTACCACAGCCCCTTTATGAGTACTCCCTGACCCCAAGTGAGTTATCCTACCCCCTTTATATGTACCCTCTGACCGCAAGTGAGTTACCCTAATCCCATATAAGTACTCCCAGACCCCAAGTGAGTTACCCTAGTCTCATATATGTACTCTCTGAACTCAAGTGTGTTACCTTAGCACCTTTATAAGTACTCCCTGACCCCAAGTAAGTTATCCTTGCCCCTTTATATGTACTCTCTGACCGCAAGTGAGTTACCCTAGCCCATTTATATGTACTCTCTGACCGCAAGTGTGTTATCCTAGTCGCTTTATATGTACTCTCTGACCCAAGTGAGTTACCCTAGTCCAATATAAGTACTCCCTGAACCCAAGTGAGTTATCCTAGCCCCTTGATATGTATTCTCTGACCGCAAGAGAGTTACCCTAATCCCTTATAAGTACTCCCAGACCCCAAGTGAGTTACCCTAGTCCCATAGCAGTACTCCCTGACCCCAAGTGAGTTATCCTACCCCCTATATATGTACTCTCTGACCGCAAGTGAATTACCCTACTCCCATATAGGTACGCCCTGACACCAAGTGAGTTACCATAGCCCCTTTATAAGTACTCCCTGACCCCAAGTGAGTAACCATAGCCCCTTTATAAGTACTCCCTGACCCCAAGTGAGTTATCCTAGCCCCTTTATATGTACTCTCTGACTCAAGTGAGTTACCCTAGTCCCATATAACTACTCCCAGACACCAATTGAGTTACCCTAGTCTCATATATGTACTCTCTGAACTCAAGTGTGTTACCTTAGCACCTTTATAAGTACTCCCTGACCCCAAGTAAGTTATCCTAGCCCCTTTATATGTACTCTCTGACCGCAAGTGAGTTACCCTAGCCCATTTATATGTACTCTCTGACCGCAAGTGAGTAATCCTAGTCGCTTTATATGTACTCCCAGACCCCAAGTGAGTTACCCTAGTCCCTTATAAGTACTCCCTGATCCTAAGTGAGTTACCCTAGCTCTTTAATAAGTACACCCTGGCCCCAAGTGAGTTACCATATCACCTTTATAAGTACTCCCTGACCCCAAGTGAGTTATCCTAGCCTCTTTATATGTACTCTCTGACAGCAAGTGAGTTACCCTAGTCCCATATTAGTACTCCCTGACCCCAAGTGAGTTAGCCTAGCCCCTTTATATGTACTCTCTGACCGCAAGTGAGTTACCCTAGTCCAAAATAAGTACTCCCTGACCCCAAGTGAGTTACCATAACCGCTTTATAAGTACTCCCTGACCCCAAGTGAGTTACCATAGCCCCTTTATAAGTACTCCCTGACCCCAAGTGAGTTATCCTAGCCCCTTTATATGTACTCTCAGACCCCAAGTGAGTTACCCTAGTCCCTTATAAGTACTCCCTGATCCTAAGTGAGTTACCCTAGCCCTTTAATAAGTACACCCTGGCCCCAAGTGAGTTACCCTAGTCCCATATAAGTAATCCTTGACCCATTTGAGTTACCCTAGCCCCTTTATAAGTAATCCTTGACCCAAAGTGAGTTACCCTAGCCCCTTTATAAGTACTCCCTGACCCCAAGTGAGTTATCCTAGCCCCTTTATATGTACTCTCTGACAGCAAGTGAGTTACCCTAGTCCCATAGTAGTACTCCCTGACCCCAAGTGAGTTATCCTAGGCCCTTTATAAGTACTCCCTGACCCCAAGTGTGTTACCCTAGTCTCATATATGTACTCCCTGAACTCAAGTGTATTACCTTAGCCCCTTTATAAGTTCTCCCTGACCGCAAGTGAGTTACCATAGCCCCTTTATAAGTACTCCCTGAACCCAAGTGAGTTACCATAGCCCCTTTATATGTACTCTCTGACCCCAAGTGAGTTATCCTAGCCCCTTTATATGTACTCCCTGACCGCAAGTGAGTTACACTAGCCCATTTATATGTACACTCTGACCGCAAATGAGTTATCCTAGTCGCTTTATATGTACTCTCAGACCCCAAGTGAGTTACCCTAGTCCCTTATAGGTACTCCCTGATCCTAAGTGAGTTACCCTAGCCCTTTAATAAGTACACCCTGGCCCCAAGTGAGTTACCCTAGTCCCATATAAGTAATCCTTGACCCAAAGTGAGTTACCCTAGCCCCTTTATAAGTAATCCCTGTCCCCAAGTGAGTTACCATATCACCTTTATAAGTACTCCCTGACCCCAAGTGAGTTATCCTAGCCCCTTTATCTGTACTCTCTGACCCAAGTGAGTTACCCTAGTCCAATATAAGTACTCCCTGACCCCAAGTGAGTTACCACAGCCCCTTTATGAGTACTCCCTGACCCCAAGTGAGTTATCCTACCCCCTTTATATGTACCCTCTGACCGCAAGTGAGTTACCCTAATCCCATATAAGTACTCCCAGACCCCAAGTGAGTTACCCTAGTCTCATATATGTACTCTCTGAACTCAAGTGTGTTACCTTAGCACCTTTATAAGTACTCCCTGACCCCAAGTAAGTTATCCTTGCCCCTTTATATGTACTCTCTGACCGCAAGTGAGTTACCCTAGCCCATTTATATGTACTCTCTGACCGCAAGTGTGTTATCCTAGTCGCTTTATATGTACTCTCTGACCCAAGTGAGTTACCCTAGTCCAATATAAGTACTCCCTGAACCCAAGTGAGTTATCCTAGCCCCTTGATATGTATTCTCTGACCGCAAGAGAGTTACCCTAATCCCTTATAAGTACTCCCAGACCCCAAGTGAGTTACCCTAGTCCCATAGCAGTACTCCCTGACCCCAAGTGAGTTATCCTACCCCCTATATATGTACTCTCTGACCGCAAGTGAATTACCCTACTCCCATATAGGTACGCCCTGACACCAAGTGAGTTACCATAGCCCCTTTATAAGTACTCCCTGACCCCAAGTGAGTAACCATAGCCCCTTTATAAGTACTCCCTGACCCCAAGTGAGTTATCCTAGCCCCTTTATATGTACTCTCTGACTCAAGTGAGTTACCCTAGTCCCATATAACTACTCCCAGACACCAATTGAGTTACCCTAGTCTCATATATGTACTCTCTGAACTCAAGTGTGTTACCTTAGCACCTTTATAAGTACTCCCTGACCCCAAGTAAGTTATCCTAGCCCCTTTATATGTACTCTCTGACCGCAAGTGAGTTACCCTAGCCCATTTATATGTACTCTCTGACCGCAAGTGAGTAATCCTAGTCGCTTTATATGTACTCCCAGACCCCAAGTGAGTTACCCTAGTCCCTTATAAGTACTCCCTGATCCTAAGTGAGTTACCCTAGCTCTTTAATAAGTACACCCTGGCCCCAAGTGAGTTACCATATCACCTTTATAAGTACTCCCTGACCCCAAGTGAGTTATCCTAGCCTCTTTATATGTACTCTCTGACAGCAAGTGAGTTACCCTAGTCCCATATTAGTACTCCCTGACCCCAAGTGAGTTAGCCTAGCCCCTTTATATGTACTCTCTGACCGCAAGTGAGTTACCCTAGTCCAAAATAAGTACTCCCTGACCCCAAGTGAGTTACCATAACCGCTTTATAAGTACTCCCTGACCCCAAGTGAGTTACCATAGCCCCTTTATAAGTACTCCCTGACCCCAAGTGAGTTATCCTAGCCCCTTTATATGTACTCTCAGACCCCAAGTGAGTTACCCTAGTCCCTTATAAGTACTCCCTGATCCTAAGTGAGTTACCCTAGTCCCATATAAGTAATCCTTGACCCATTTGAGTTACCCTAGCCCCTTTATAAGTAATCCTTGACCCAAAGTGAGTTACCCTAGCCCCTTTATAAGTACTCCCTGACCCCAAGTGAGTTATCCTAGCCCCTTTATATGTACTCCCTGACCGCAAGTGAGTTACACTAGCCCATTTATATGTACTCTCTGACCGCAAATGAGTTATCCTAGTCGCTTTATATGTACTCTCAGACCCCAAGTGAGTTACCCTAGTCCCTTATAGGTACTCCCTGATCCTAAGTGAGTTACCCTAGCCCTTTAATAAGTACACCCTGGCCCCAAGTGAGTTACCCTAGTCCCATATAAGTAATCCTTGACCCAAAGTGAGTTACCCTAGCCCCTTTATAAGTAATCCCTGTCCCCAAGTGAGTTACCATATCACCTTTATAAGTACTCCCTGACCCCAAGTGAGTTATCCTAGCCCCTTTATCTGTACTCTCTGACCCAAGTGAGTTACCCTAGTCCAATATAAGTACTCCCTGACCCCAAGTGAGTTACCACAGCCCCTTTATGAGTACTCCCTGACCCCAAGTGAGTTATCCTACCCCCTTTATATGTACCCTCTGACCGCAAGTGAGTTACCCTAATCCCATATAAGTACTCCCAGACCCCAAGTGAGTTACCCTAGTCTCATATATGTACTCTCTGAACTCAAGTGTGTTACCTTAGCACCTTTATAAGTACTCCCTGACCCCAAGTAAGTTATCCTTGCCCCTTTATATGTACTCTCTGACCGCAAGTGAGTTACCCTAGCCCATTTATATGTACTCTCTGACCGCAAGTGTGTTATCCTAGTCGCTTTATATGTACTCTCTGACCCAAGTGAGTTACCCTAGTCCAATATAAGTACTCCCTGAACCCAAGTGAGTTATCCTAGCCCCTTGATATGTATTCTCTGACCGCAAGAGAGTTACCCTAATCCCTTATAAGTACTCCCAGACCCCAAGTGAGTTACCCTAGTCCCATAGCAGTACTCCCTGACCCCAAGTGAGTTATCCTACCCCCTATATATGTACTCTCTGACCGCAAGTGAATTACCCTACTCCCATATAGGTACGCCCTGACACCAAGTGAGTTACCATAGCCCCTTTATAAGTACTCCCTGACCCCAAGTGAGTAACCATAGCCCCTTTATAAGTACTCCCTGACCCCAAGTGAGTTACCCTAGCCCTTTAATAAGTACACCCTGGCCCCAAGTGAGTTACCCTAGTCCCATATAAGTAATCCTTGACCCATTTGAGTTACCCTAGCCCCTTTATAAGTAATCCCTGTCCCCAAGTGAGTTACCATAGCCCCTTTATAAGTACTCCCTGACCCCAAGTGAGTTATCCTAACACCTTTATATGTACTATCTGGCCGCAAGTGAGTTACCGTATTCCCATAGTAGTACTCCCTTACCCCAAGTGAGTTATCCTAGGCCCTTTATCTGTACTCTCTGACCCAAGTGAGTTGCCCTAGTCCAATATAAGTACTCCCTGACCCCAAGTGAGTTACCATAGCCCCTTTATGAGTACTCCCTGACCCCAAGTGAGTTATCCTACCCCCTTTATATGTACCCTCTGACCGCAAGTGAGTTACCCTAATCCCATATAAGTACTCCCAGACCCCAAGTGAGTTACCCTAGTCTCATATATGTACTCCCTGAACTCAAGTGTGATACCTTAGCACCTTTATAAGTACTCCCTGACCCCAAGTAAGTTATCCTAGCCCCTTTATATGTACTCTCTGACCGCAAGTGAGTTACCCTAGCCCATTTATATGTACTCTCTGACCGCAAGTGAGTTATCCTAGTCGCTTTATATGTACTCCCAGACCCCAAGTGAGTTACCCTAGTCCCTTATAAGTACTCCCTGATCCTAAGTGAGTTACCCTAGCTCTTTAATAAGTACACCCTGGCCCCAAGTGAGTTACCATATCACCTTTATAAGTACTCCCTGACCCCAAGTGAGTTATCCTAGCCCCTTTATATGTACTCTCTGACAGCAAGTGAGTTACCCTAGTCCCATATTAGTACTCCCTGACCCCAAGTGAGTTAGCCTAGCCCCTTTATATGTACTCTCTGACCGCAAGTGAGTTACCCTAGTCCAATATAAGTACTCCCTGACCCCAAGTGAGTTACCATAGCCCCTTTATAAGTACTCCCTGACCCCAAGTGAGTTACCATAGCCCCTTTATAAGTACTCCCTGACCCCAAGTGAGTTATCCTAGCCCCTTTATATGTACTCTCTGACCCATGTGAGTTACCCTAGTCCAATAAAAGTACTCCCTGACCCCAAGTGAGTTACCATAGCCCCTTTATAAGTACTCCCTGACCCCAAGTGTGTTATCCTAGCCCCTTTATATGTACTCTCTGACCCAAGTGAGTTACCCTAGTCCAATATAAGTACTCCCTGAACCCAAGTGAGTTATCCTAGCCCCTTGATATGTATTCTCTGACCGCAAGAGAGTTACCCTAATCCCTTATAAGTACTCCCAGACCCCAAGTGAGTTACCCTAGTTCCATAGAAGTACTCCCTGACCCCAAGTGAGTTATCCTACCCCCTTTATATGTACTCTCTGACCGCAAGTGAATTACCCTACTCCCATATAGGTACGCCCTGACACCAAGTGAGTTACCATAGCCCCTTTATAAGTACCCCCTGACCCCAAGTGAGATACCATAGCCCCTTTATAAGTACTCCCTGACCCCAAGTGAGTTATCCTAGCCCCTTTATATGTACTCTCTGACCGCAAGTGAGTTACCCTAGCCCATTTATATGTACTCTCTGACCGCAAGTGTGTTATCCTAGTCGCTTTATATGTACTCTCTGACCCAAGTGAGTTACCCTAGTCCAATATAAGTACTCCCTGAACCCAAGTGAGTTATCCTAGCCCCTTGATATGTATTCTCTGACCGCAAGAGAGTTACCCTAATCCCTTATAAGTACTCCCAGACCCCAAGTGAGTTACCCTAGTCCCATATATGTACTCTCTGAACTCAAGTGTGTTACCTTAGCACCTTTATAAGTACTGCCTGACCCCAAGTAAGTTATCCTAGCCCCTTTATATGTACTCTCTGACCGCAAGTGAGTTACCCTAGCCCATTTATATGTACTCTCTGACCGCAAGTGAGTTATCCTAGTCGCTTTATATGTACTCCCAGACCCCAAGTGAGTTACCCTAGTCCCGTATAAGTACTCCCTGATCCTAAGTGAGTTACCCTAGCTCTTTAATAAGTACACCCTGGCCCCAAGTGAGTTACCATATCACCTTTATAAGTACTCCCTGACCCCAAGTGAGTTATCCTAGCCTCTTTATATGTACTCTCTGACAGCAAGTGAGTTACCCTAGTCCCATATTAGTACTCCCTGACCCCAAGTGAGTTAGCCTAGCCCCTTTATATGTACTCTCTGACCGCAAGTGAGTTACCCTAGTCCAAAATAAGTACTCCCTGACCCCAAGTGAGTTACCATAACCGCTTTATAAGTACTCCCTGACCCCAAGTGAGTTACCATAGCCCCTTTATAAGTACTCCCTGACCCCAAGTGAGTTATCCTAGCCCCTTTATATGTACTCTCTGACCCATGTGAGTTACCCTAGTCCAATAAAAGTACTCCCTGACCCCAAGTGAGTTACCATAACCCCTTTATAAGTACTCCCTGACCCCAAGTGTGTTATCCTAGCCCCTTTATATGTACTCTCTGACCCAAGTGAGTTACCCTAGTCCAATATAAGTACTCCCTGAACCCAAGTGAGTTATCCTAGCCCCTTGATATGTATTCTCTGACCGCAAGAGAGTTACCCTAATCCCTTATATGTACTCCCAGACCCCAAGTGAGTTACCCTAGTCCCATAGAAGTACTCCCTGACCCCAAGTGAGTTATCCTACCCCCTTTATATGTACTCTCTGACCGCAAGTGAATTACCCTACTCCCATATAGGTACGCCCTGACACCAAGTGAGTTACCATAGCCCCTTTATAAGTACGCCCTGACCCCAAGTGAGTTACCATAGCCCCTTTATAAGTACTCCCTGACCCCAAGTGAGTTATCCTAGCCCCTTTATATGTACTCTCTGACTCAAGTGAGTTACCCTAGTCCCATATAACTACTCCCAGACACCAATTGAGTTACCCTAGTCTCATATATGTACTCTCTGAACTCAAGTGTGTTACCTTAGCACATTTATAAGTACTCCCTGACACCAATTGAGTTATCCTAGCCCCTTTATATGTACTCTCTGACAGCAAGTGAGTTACCCTAGTCCCATAGTAGTACTCCCTGACCCCAAGTGAGTTAGCCTAGCCCCTTTATATGTACTCTCTGACCGCAAGTGAGTTACCCTAGTCCAATATAAGTACTCCCTGACCCCAAGTGAGTTACCATAGCCCCTTTATAAGTACTCCCTGACCCCAAGTGAGTTACCATAGCCCCTTTATAAGTACTCCCTGACCCCAAGTGAGTTATCCTAGCCCCTTTATATGTACTCTCTGACCCAAGTGAGTTACCCTAGTCCAATATAAGTACTCCCTGACCCCAAGTGAGTTACCATAGCCCCTTTATAAGTACTCCCTGACCCCAAGTGAGTTATCCTAGCCCCTTTATATGTACTCTCTGACCCCAAGTGAGTTATCCTACCCCCTTTATATGTACTCCCTGACCCCAAGTGAGTTACCATAGCCCCTTTATAAGTACTCCCTGACCCCAAGTGAGTTACCATAGCCCCTTTATAAGTACTCCCTGACCCCAAGTGAGTTACCATAGCCCCTTTATAAGTACTCCCTGACCCCAAGTGAGTTATCCTAGCCCCTTTATATGTACTCTCTGACCCATGTGAGTTACCCTAGTCCAATAAAAGTACTCCCTGACCCCAAGTGAGTTACCATAGCCCCTTTATAAGTACTCCCTGACCCCAAGTGTGTTATCCTAGCCCCTTTATATGTACACTCTGACCCAAGTGAGTTACCCTAGTCCAATATAAGTACTCCCTGAACCCAAGTGAGTTATCCTAGCCCCTTGATATGTATTCTCTGACAGCAAGAGAGTTACCCTAATCCCTTATAAGTACTCCCAGACCCCAAGTGAGTTACCCTAGTCCCATAGAAGTACTCCCTGACCCCAAGTGAGTTATCCTACCCCCTTTATATGTACTCTCTGACCGCAAGTGAATTACCCTACTCCCATATAGGTACGCCCTGACACCAAGTGAGTTACCATAGCCCCTTTATAAGTACCCCCTGACCCCAAGTGAGATACCATAGCCCCTTTATAAGTACTCCCTGACCCCAAGTGAGTTATCCTAGCCCCTTTATATGTACTCTCTGACCGCAAGTGAGTTACCCTAGCCCATTTATATGTACTCTCTGACCGCAAGTGTGTTATCCTAGTCGCTTTATATGTACTCTCTGACCCAAGTGAGTTACCCTAGTCCAATATAAGTACTCCCTGAACCCAAGTGAGTTATCCTAGCCCCTTGATATGTATTCTCTGACCGCAAGAGAGTTACCCTAATCCCTTATAAGTACTCCCAGACCCCAAGTGAGTTACCCTAGTTCCATATATGTACTCTCTGAACTCAAGTGTGTTACCTTAGCACCTTCATAAGTACTCCCTGACCCCAAGTAAGTTATCCTAGCCCCTTTATATGTACTCTCTGACCGCAAGTGAGTTACCCTAGCCCATTTATATGTACTCTCTGACCGCAAGTGAGTTATCCTAGTCGCTTTATATGTACTCCCAGACCCCAAGTGAGTTACCCTAGTCCCTTATAAGTACTCCCTGATCCTAAGTGAGTTACCCTAGCTCTTTAATAAGTACACCCTGGCCCCAAGTGAGTTACCATATCACCTTTATAAGTACTCCCTGACCCCAAGTGAGTTATCCTAGCCCCTTTATATGTACTCTCTGACAGCAAGTGAGTTACCCTAGTCCCATATTAGTACTCCCTGACCCCAAGTGAGTTAGCCTAGCCCCTTTATATGTACTCTCTGACCGCAAGTGAGTTACCCTAGTCCAAAATAAGTACTCCCTGACCCCAAGTGAGTTACCATAGCCCCTTTATAAGTACTCCCTGACCCCAAGTGAGTTACCATAGCCCCTTTATAAGTACTCCCTGACCCCAAGTGAGTTATCCTAGCCCCTTTATATGTACTCTCAGACCCCAAGTGAGTTACCCCAGTCCCTTATAAGTACTCCCTGATCCTAAGTGAGTTACCCTAGCCCTTTAATAAGTACACCCTGGCCCCAAGTGAGTTACCCTAGTCCCATATAAGTAATCCTTGACCCATTGTGAGTTACCCTAGCCCCTTTATAAGTAATCCCTGTCCCCAAGTGAGTTACCATAGCCCCTTTATAAGTACTCCCTGACCCCAAGTGAGTTATCCTAACACCTTTATATGTACTATCTGGCCGCAAGTGAGTTACCGTATTCCCATAGTAGTACTCCCTTACCCCAAGTGAGTTATCCTAGGCCCTTTATCTGTACTCTCTGACCCAAGTGAGTTGCCCTAGTCCAATATAAGTACTCCCTGACCCCAAGTGAGTTACCATAGCCCCTTTATGAGTACTCCCTGACCCCAAGTGAGTTATCCTACCCCCTTTATATGTACCCTCTTACCGCAAGTGAGTTACCCTAATCCCATATAAGTACTCCCAGACCCCAAGTGAGTTACCCTAGTCTCATATATGTACTCTCTGAACTCAAGTGTGTTACCTTAGCACCTTTATAAGTACTCCCTGACCCCAAGTAAGTTATCCTAGCCCCTTTATATGTACTCTCTGACCGCAAGTGAGTTACCCTAGCCCATTTATATGTACTCTCTGACCGCAAGTGAGTTATCCTAGTCGCTTTATATGTACTCCCAGACCCCAAATGAGTTACCCTAGTCCCTTATAAGTACTCCCTGATCCTAAGTGAGTTACCCTAGCTCTTTAATAAGTACACCCTGGCCCCAAGTGAGTTACCATATCACCTTTATAAGTACTCCCTGACCCCAAGTGAGTTATCCTAGCCCCTTTATATGTACTCTCTGACAGCAAGTGAGTTACCCTAGTCCCATATTAGTAATCCCTGACCCCAAGTGAGTTAGCCTAGCCCCTTTATATGTACTCTCTGACCGCAAGTGAGTTACCCTAGTCCAATATAAGTACTCCCTGACCCCAAGTGAGTTACCTTAGCCCCTTTATAAGTACTCCCTGACCCCAAGTGAGTTATCCTAGCCCCTTTATATGTACTCTCTGACCCACGTGAGTTACCCTAGTCCAATAAAAGTACTCCCTGACCCCAAGTGAGTTACCATAACCCCTTTATAAGTACTCCCTGACCCCAAGTGTGTTATCCTAGCCTCTTTATATGTACTCTCTGACCCAAGTGAGTTACCCTAGTCCAATATAAGTACTCCCTGAACCCAAGTGAGTTATCCTAGCCCCTTGATATGTATTCTCTGACCGCAAGAGAGTTACCCTAATCCCTTATATGTACTCCCAGACCCCAAGTGAGTTACCCTAATCCCATAGAAGTACTCCCTGACCCCAAGTGAGTTATCCTACCCCCTTTATATGTACTCTCTGACCGCAAGTGAATTACCCTACTCCCATATAGGTACGCCCTGACACCAAGTGAGTTACCATAGCCCCTTTATAAGTACGCCCTGACCCCAAGTGAGTTACCATAGCCCCTTTATAAGTACTCCCTGACCCCAAGTGAGTTATCCTAGCCCCTTTATATGTACTCTCTGACTCAAGTGAGTTACCCTAGTCCCATATAACTACTCCCAGACACCAATTGAGTTACCCTAGTCTCATATATGTACTCTCTGAACTCAAGTGTGTTACCTTAGCACATTTATAAGTACTCCCTGACACCAATTGAGTTATCCTAGCCCCTTTATATGTACTCTCTGACAGCAAGTGAGTTACCCTAGTCCCATAGTAGTACTCCCTGACCCCAAGTGAGTTAGCCTAGCCCCTTTATATGTACTCTCTGACCGCAAGTGAGTTACCCTAGTCCAATATAAGTACTCCCTGACCCCAAGTGAGTTACCATAGCCCCTTTATAAGTACTCCCTGACCCCAAGTGAGTTACCATAGCCCCTTTATAAGTACTCCCTGACCCCAAGTGAGTTATCCTAGCCCCTTTATATGTACTCTCTGACCCAAGTGAGTTACCCTAGTCCAATATAAGTACTCCCTGACCCCAAGTGAGTTACCATAGCCCCTTTATAAGTACTCCCTGACCCCAAGTGAGTTATCCTAGCCCCTTTATATGTACTCTCTGACCCCAAGTGAGTTATCCTACCCCCTTTATATGTACTCTCTGACCGCAAGAGAGTTACCCTAATCCCTTATAAGTACTCCCAGCCCCCAAGTGAGTTACCCTAGTCCCATAGAAGTACTCCCTGACCCCAAGTGAGTTATCCTACCCCCTTTATATGTACCCTCTGACCGCAAGTGAGTTACCCTAATCCCATATAAGTACTCCCAGACCCCAAGTGAGTTACCCTAGTCTCATATATGTACTCTCTGAACTCAAGTGTGTTACCTTAGCACCTTTATAAGTACTCCCTGACCCCAAGTAAGTTATCCTAGCCCCTTTATATGTACTCTCTGACCGCAAGTGAGTTACCCTAGCCCATTTATATGTACTCTCTGACCGCAAGTGAGTTATCCTAGTCGCTTTATATGTACTCCCAGACCCCAAGTGAGTTACCCTAGTCCCTTATAAGTACTCCCTGATCCTAAGTGAGTTACCCTAGCTCTTTAATAAGTACACCCTGGCCCCAAGTGAGTTACCATATCACCTTTATAAGTACTCCCTGACCCCAAGTGAGTTATCCTAGCCCCTTTATATGTACTCTCTGACAGCAAGTGAGTTACCCTAGTCCCATATTAGTACTCCCTGACCCCAAGTGAGTTAGCCTAGCCCCTTTATATGTACTCTCTGACCGCAAGTGAGTTACCCTAGTCCAATATAAGTACTCCCTGACCCCAAGTGAGTTACCATAGCCCCTTTATAAGTACTCCCTGACCCCAAGTGAGTTACCATAGCCCCTTTATAAGTACTCCCTGACCCCAATTGAGTTATCCTAGCCCCTTTATATGTACTCTCTGACCCACGTGAGTTACCCTAGTCCAATAAAAGTACTCCCTGACCCCAAGTGAGTTACCATAGCCCCTTTATAAGTACTCCCTGACCCCAAGTGAGTTATCCTAACACCTATATATGTACTCTCTGGCCGCAAGTGAGTTACCGTATTCCCATAGTAGTACTCCCTTACCCCAAGTGAGTTATCCTATCCCCTTTATATGTACCCTCTGACCGCAAGTGAGTTACCCTAATCCCTTATAAGTACTCCCAGACCCCAAGTGAGTTACCCTAGTCTCATATATGTACTCTCTGTACTCAAGTGTGTTACCTTAGCACCTTTATAAGTACTCCCTGACCCCAAGTGAGTTATCCTAGCCCCTTTATATGTACTCTCTGACCGCAAGTGAGTTACCCTAGCCCATTTATATGTACTCTCTGACCGCAAGTGGGTTATCCTAGTCGCTTTATATGTACTCCCAGACCCCAAGTGAGTTAACCTAGTCCCTTATAAGTACTCCCAGATCCTAAGTGAGTTACCCTAGCCCTTTAATAAGTACACCCTGGCCCCAAGTGAGTTACCCTAGTCCCATATAAGTAATCCTTGACCCAAAGTTAGTTACCCTAGCCCCTTTATAAGTGCTCCCTGTCCCCAAATGAGTTACCATATCACCTTTATAAGTACTCCCTGACCCCAAGTGAGTTATCCTAGCCCCTTTATATGTACTCTCTGACAGCAAGTGAGTTACCCTAGTCCCATAGTAGTACTCCCTGACCCCAAGTGAGTTAGCCTAGCCCCTTTATATGTACTCTCTGACCGCAAGTGAGTTACCCTAGTCCAATATAAGTACTCCCTGACCCCAAGTGAGTTACCATAGCCCCTTTATAAGTACTCCCTGAACCCAAGTGAGTTATCCTAGCCGCTTGATATGTATTCTCTGACCGCAAGAGAGTTACCCTAATCCCATATAAGTACTCCCAGGCCCCAAGTGAGTTACCCTAGTCCCATGGAAGTACTCCCTGACCCCAAGTGAGTTACCCTAGCCCCTTATATAAGTACTCCCTGACCTCAAGTGTGTTACCCTAGTCCCATGGAAGTACTCCCTGACCCCAAGTGAGTTACCCTAGCCCCTTATATAAGTACTCCCTGACCTCAAGTGTGTTACCCTAGTCTCATATATGTACTCTCTGACCCCAAGTGAGTTATCCTAGCCCCTTTATATGTACTCTCTGACCGCAAGTGAGTTACACTAGCCCATTTATATGTACTCTCTGACCGCAAGTGAGTTATCCTAGTCGCTTTATATGTAATCTCAGACCCCAAGTGAGTTACCCTAGTCCCTTATAAGTACTCCCTGATCCTAAGTGAGTTACCCTAGCCCTTTAATAAGTACACCCTGGCCCCAAGTGAGTTACCCTAGTCCCATATAAGTAATCCTTGACCCAAAGTGAGTTACCCTAGCCCCTTTATAAGTACTCCCTGACCCCAAGTGAGTTATCCTAGCCCCTTTATATGTACTCTCTGACCGCAAGTGAGTTACCCTAGTCCAATATAAGTACTCCCTGACCCCAAGTGAGTTACCATAGCCCCTTTATAAGTACTCCCTGAACCCAAGTGAGTTATCCTAGCCGCTTGATATGTATTCTCTGACCGCAAGAGAGTTACCCTAATCCCATATAAGTACTCCCAGGCCCCAAGTGAGTTACCCTAGTCCCATGGAAGTACTCCCTGACCCCAAGTGAGTTACCCTAGCCCCTTATATAAGTACTCCCTGACCTCAAGTGTGTTACCCTAGTCCCATGGAAGTACTCCCTGACCCCAAGTGAGTTACCCTAGCCCCTTATATAAGTACTCCCTGACCTCAAGTGTGTTACCCTAGTCTCATATATGTACTCTCTGACCCCAAGTGAGTTATCCTAGCCCCTTTATATGTACTCTCTGACCGCAAGTGAGTTACACTAGCCCATTTATATGTACTCTCTGACCGCAAGTGAGTTATCCTAGTCGCTTTATATGTAATCTCAGACCCCAAGTGAGTTACCCTAGTCCCTTATAAGTACTCCCTGATCCTAAGTGAGTTACCCTAGCCCTTTAATAAGTACACCCTGGCCCCAAGTGAGTTACCCTAGTCCCATATAAGTAATCCTTGACCCAAAGTGAGTTACCCTAGCCCCTTTATAAGTACTCCCTGACCCCAAGTGAGTTATCCTAGCCCCTTTATATGTACTCTCTGACAGCAAGTGAGTTACCCTAGTCCCATAGTAGTACTCCCTGACCCCAAGTGAGTTACCATAACCCCTTTATAAGTACTCCCTGACCCCAAGTGTGTTACCCTAGTCTCATATATGTACTCCCTGAACTCAAGTGTATTACCTTAGCCCCTTTATAAGTTCTCCCTGACCCCAAGTGAGTTATCCTAGCCCCTTTATATGTACCCTCTGACCGCAAGTGAGTTACCCTAGTCCCATAGAAGTACTCCCTGACCCCAAGTGAATTATCCTACCCCCTTTATATGTACCCTCTGACCGCAAGTGAGTTACCCTAGTCCAATATAAGTACTCCCTGACCCCAAGTGAGTTACCATAGCCCCTTTATAAGTACTCCCTGAACCCAAGTGAGTTATCCTAGCCCCTTGATATGTATTCTCTGACCGCAAGAGAGTTACCCTAATCCCATATAAGTACTCCCAGACCCCAAGTGAGTTACCCTAGTCCCATAGAAGTACTCCCTGACCCCAAGTGAGTTATCCTACCCCCTTTATATGTACTCTCTGACCGCAAGTGAATTACCCCACTCCCATATAGGTACTCCCTGACACTAAGTGAGTTACCATAGCCCCTTTATAAGTACTCCCTGAACCCAAGTGAGTTACCATAGCCCCTTTATATGTACTCTCTGACCCCAAGTGAGTTATCCTAGCCCCTTTATATGTACTCCCTGACCGCAAGTGAGTTACACTAGCCCATTTATATGTACTCTCTGACCGCAAATGAGTTATCCTAGTCGCTTTATATGTACTCTCAGACCCCAAGTGAGTTACCCTAGTCCCTTATAAGTACTCCCTGATCCTAAGTGAGTTACCCTAGCCCTTTAATAAGTACACCCTGGCCCCAAGTGAGTTACCCTAGTCCCATATAAGTAATCCTTGACCCAAAGTGAGTTACCCTAGCCCCTTTATAAGTAATCCCTGTCCCCAAGTGAGTTACCATATCACCTTTATAAGTACTCCCTGACCCCAAGTGAGTTATCCTAGCCCCTTTATCTGTACTCTCTGACCCAAGTGAGTTACCCTAGTCCAATATAAGTACTCCCTGACCCCAAGTGAGTTACCACAGCCCCTTTATGAGTACTCCCTGACCCCAAGTGAGTTATCCTACCCCCTTTATATGTACCCTCTGACCGCAAGTGAGTTACCCTAATCCCATATAAGTACTCCCAGACCCCAAGTGAGTTACCCTAGTCTCATATATGTACTCTCTGAACTCAAGTGTGTTACCTTAGCACCTTTATAAGTACTCCCTGACCCCAAGTAAGTTATCCTAGCCCCTTTATATGTACTCTCTGACCGCAAGTGAGTTACCCTAGCCCATTTATATGTACTCTCTGACCGCAAGTGTGTTATCCTAGTCGCTTTATATGTACTCTCTGACCCAAGTGAGTTACCCTAGTCCAATATAAGTACTCCCTGAACCCAAGTGAGTTATCCTAGCCCCTTGATATGTATTCTCTGACCGCAAGAGAGTTACCCTAATCCCTTATAAGTACTCCCAGACCCCAAGTGAGTTACCCTAGTCCCATAGCAGTACTCCCTGACCCCAAGTGAGTTATCCTACCCCCTATATATGTACTCTCTGACCGCAAGTGAATTACCCTACTCCCATATAGGTACGCCCTGACACCAAGTGAGTTACCATAGCCCCTTTATAAGTACTCCCTGACCCCAAGTGAGTAACCATAGCCCCTTTATAAGTACTCCCTGACCCCAAGTGAGTTATCCTAGCCCCTTTATATGTACTCTCTGACTCAAGTGAGTTACCCTAGTCCCATATAACTACTCCCAGACACCAATTGAGTTACCCTAGTCTCATATATATACTCTCTGAACTCAAGTGTGTTACCTTAGCACCTTTATAAGTACTCCCTGACCCCAAGTAAGTTATCCTAGCCCCTTTATATGTACTCTCTGACCGCAAGTGAGTTACCCTAGCCCATTTATATGTACTCTCTGACCGCAAGTGAGTTATCCTAGTCGCTTTATATGTACTCCCAGACCCCAAGTGAGTTACCCTAGTCCCTTATAAGTACTCCCTGATCCTAAGTGAGTTACCCTAGCTCTTTAATAAGTACACCCTGGCCCCAAGTGAGTTACCATATCACCTTTATAAGTACTCCCTGACCCCAAGTGAGTTATCCTAGCCTCTTTATATGTACTCTCTGACAGCAAGTGAGTTACCCTAGTCCCATATTAGTACTCCCTGACCCCAAGTGAGTTAGCCTAGCCCCTTTATATGTACTCTCTGACCGCAAGTGAGTTACCCTAGTCCAAAATAAGTACTCCCTGACCCCAAGTGAGTTACCATAACCGCTTTATAAGTACTCCCTGACCCCAAGTGAGTTACCATAGCCCCTTTATAAGTACTCCCTGACCCCAAGTGAGTTATCCTAGCCCCTTTATATGTACTCTCAGACCCCAAGTGAGTTACCCTAGTCCCTTATAAGTACTCCCTGATCCTAAGTGAGTTACCCTAGCCCTTTAATAAGTACACCCTGGCCCCAAGTGAGTTACCCTAGTCCCATATAAGTAATCCTTGACCCAAAGTGAGTTACCCTAGCCCCTTTATAAGTAATCCCTGTCCCCAAGTGAGTTACCATATCACCTTTATAAGTACTCCCTGACCCCAAGTGAGTTATCCTAGCCCCTTTATCTGTACTCTCTGACCCAAGTGAGTTACCCTAGTCCAATATAAGTACTCCCTGACCCCAAGTGAGTTACCACAGCCCCTTTATGAGTACTCCCTGACCCCAAGTGAGTTATCCTACCCCCTTTATATGTACCCTCTGACCGCAAGTGAGTTACCCTAATCCCATATAAGTACTCCCAGACCCCAAGTGAGTTACCCTAGTCTCATATATGTACTCTCTGAACTCAAGTGTGTTACCTTAGCACCTTTATAAGTACTCCCTGACCCCAAGTAAGTTATCCTAGCCCCTTTATATGTACTCTCTGACCGCAAGTGAGTTACCCTAGCCCATTTATATGTACTCTCTGACCGCAAGTGTGTTATCCTAGTCGCTTTATATGTACTCTCTGACCCAAGTGAGTTACCCTAGTCCAATATAAGTACTCCCTGAACCCAAGTGAGTTATCCTAGCCCCTTGATATGTATTCTCTGACCGCAAGAGAGTTACCCTAATCCCTTATAAGTACTCCCAGACCCCAAGTGAGTTACCCTAGTCCCATAGCAGTACTCCCTGACCCCAAGTGAGTTATCCTACCCCCTATATATGTACTCTCTGACCGCAAGTGAATTACCCTACTCCCATATAGGTACGCCCTGACACCAAGTGAGTTACCATAGCCCCTTTATAAGTACTCCCTGACCCCAAGTGAGTAACCATAGCCCCTTTATAAGTACTCCCTGACCCCAAGTGAGTTATCCTAGCCCCTTTATATGTACTCTCTGACTCAAGTGAGTTACCCTAGTCCCATATAACTACTCCCAGACACCAATTGAGTTACCCTAGTCTCATATATATACTCTCTGAACTCAAGTGTGTTACCTTAGCACCTTTATAAGTACTCCCTGACCCCAAGTAAGTTATCCTAGCCCCTTTATATGTACTCTCTGACCGCAAGTGAGTTACCCTAGCCCATTTATATGTACTCTCTGACCGCAAGTGAGTTATCCTAGTCGCTTTATATGTACTCCCAGACCCCAAGTGAGTTACCCTAGTCCCTTATAAGTACTCCCTGATCCTAAGTGAGTTACCCTAGCTCTTTAATAAGTACACCCTGGCCCCAAGTGAGTTACCATATCACCTTTATAAGTACTCCCTGACCCCAAGTGAGTTATCCTAGCCTCTTTATATGTACTCTCTGACAGCAAGTGAGTTACCCTAGTCCCATATTAGTACTCCCTGACCCCAAGTGAGTTAGCCTAGCCCCTTTATATGTACTCTCTGACCGCAAGTGAGTTACCCTAGTCCAAAATAAGTACTCCCTGACCCCAAGTGAGTTACCATAACCGCTTTATAAGTACTCCCTGACCCCAAGTGAGTTACCATAGCCCCTTTATAAGTACTCCCTGACCCCAAGTGAGTTATCCTAGCCCCTTTATATGTACTCTCAGACCCCAAGTGAGTTACCCTAGTCCCTTATAAGTACTCCCTGATCCTAAGTGAGTTACCCTAGCCCTTTAATAAGTACACCCTGGCCCCAAGTGAGTTACCCTAGTCCCATATAAGTAATCCTTGACCCATTTGAGTTACCCTAGCCCCTTTATAAGTAATCCCTGTCCCCAAGTGAGTTACCATAGCCCCTTTATAAGTACTCCCTGACCCCAAGTGAGTTATCCTAACACCTTTATATGTACTATCTGGCCGCAAGTGAGTTACCGTATTCCCATAGTAGTACTCCCTTACCCCAAGTGAGTTATCCTAGGCCCTTTATCTGTACTCTCTGACCCAAGTGAGTTGCCCTAGTCCAATATAAGTACTCCCTGACCCCAAGTGAGTTACCATAGCCCCTTTATGAGTACTCCCTGACCCCAAGTGAGTTATCCTACCCCCTTTATATGTACCCTCTGACCGCAAGTGAGTTACCCTAATCCCATATAAGTACTCCCAGACCCCAAGTGAGTTACCCTAGTCTCATATATGTACTCCCTGAACTCAAGTGTGTTACCTTAGCACCTTTATAAGTACTCCCTGACCCCAAGTAAGTTATCCTAGCCCCTTTATATGTACTCTCTTACCGCAAGTGAGTTACCCTAGCCCATTTATATGTACTCTCTGACCGCAAGTGAGTTATCCTAGTCGCTTTATATGTACTCCCAGACCCCAAGTGAGTTACCCTAGTCCCTTATAAGTACTCCCTGATCCTAAGTGAGTTACCCTAGCTCTTTAATAAGTACACCCTGGCCCCAAGTGAGTTACCATATCACCTTTATAAGTACTCCCTGACCCCAAGTGAGTTATCCTAGCCCCTTTATATGTACTCTCTGACAGCAAGTGAGTTACCCTAGTCCCATATTAGTACTCCCTGACCCCAAGTGAGTTAGCCTAGCCCCTTTATATGTACTCTCTGACCGCAAGTGAGTTACCCTAGTCCAATATAAGTACTCCCTGACCCCAAGTGAGTTACCATAGCCCCTTTATAAGTACTCCCTGACCCCAAGTGAGTTACCATAGCCCCTTTATAAGTACTCCCTGACCCCAAGTGAGTTATCCTAGCCCCTTTATATGTACTCTCTGACCCATGTGAGTTACCCTAGTCCAATAAAAGTACTCCCTGACCCCAAGTGAGTTACCATAGCCCCTTTATAAGTACTCCCTGACCCCAAGTGTGTTATCCTAGCCCCTTTATATGTACTCTCTGACCCAAGTGAGTTACCCTAGTCCAATATAAGTACTCCCTGAACCCAAGTGAGTTATCCTAGCCCCTTGATATGTATTCTCTGACCGCAAGAGAGTTACCCTAATCCCTTATAAGTACTCCCAGACCCCAAGTGAGTTACCCTAGTCCCATAGAAGTACTCCCTGACCCCAAGTGAGTTATCCTACCCCCTTTATATGTACTCTCTGACCGCAAGTGAATTACCCTACTCCCATATAGGTACGCCCTGACACCAAGTGAGTTACCATAGCCCCTTTATAAGTACCCCCTGACCCCAAGTGAGATACCATAGCCCCTTTAAAAGTACTCCCTGACCCCAAGTGAGTTATCCTAGCCCCTTTATATGTACTCTCTGACCGCAAGTGAGTTACCCTAGCCCATTTATATGTACTCTCTGACCGCAAGTGTGTTATCCTAGTCGCTTTATATGTACTCTCTGACCCAAGTGAGTTACCCTAGTCCAATATAAGTACTCCCTGAACCCAAGTGAGTTATCCTAGCCCCTTGATATGTATTCTCTGACCGCAAGAGAGTTACCCTAATCCCTTATAAGTACTCCCAGACCCCAAGTGAGTTACCCTAGTCCCATATATGTACTCTCTGAACTCAAGTGTGTTACCTTAGCACCTTTATAAGTACTCCCTGACCCCAAGTAAGTTATCCTAGCCCCTTTATATGTACTCTCTGACCGCAAGTGAGTTACCCTAGCCCATTTATATGTACTCTCTGACCGCAAGTGAGTTATCCTAGTCGCTTTATATGTACTCCCAGACCCCAAGTGAGTTACCCTAGTCCCTTATAAGTACTCCCTGATCCTAAGTGAGTTACCCTAGCTCTTTAATAAGTACACCCTGGCCCCAAGTGAGTTACCATATCACCTTTATAAGTACTCCCTGACCCCAAGTGAGTTATCCTAGCCCCTTTATATGTACTCTCTGACAGCAAGTGAGTTACCCTAGTCCCATATTAGTACTCCCTGACCCCAAGTGAGTTAGCCTAGCCCCTTTATATGTACTCTCTGACCGCAAGTGAGTTACCCTAGTCCAATATAAGTACTCCCTGACCCCAAGTGAGTTACCATAGCCCCTTTATAAGTACTCCCTGACCCCAAGTGAGTTACCATAGCCCCTTTATAAGTACTCCCTGACCCCAAGTGAGTTATCCTAGCCCCTTTATATGTACTCTCTGACCCACGTGAGTTACCCTAGTCCAATAAAAGTACTCCCTGACCCCAAGTGAGTTACCATAACCCCTTTATAAGTACTCCCTGACCCCAAGTGTGTTATCCTAGCCCCTTTATATGTACTCTCTGACCCAAGTGAGTTACCCTAGTCCAATATAAGTACTCCCTGAACCCAAGTGAGTTATCCTAGCCCCTTGATATGTATTCTCTGACCGCAAGAGAGTTACCCTAATCCCTTATATGTACTCCCAGACCCCAAGTGAGTTACCCTAGTCCCATAGAAGTACTCCCTGACCCCAAGTGAGTTATCCTACCCCCTTTATATGTACTCTCTGACCGCAAGTGAATTACCCTACTCCCATATAGGTACGCCCTGACACCAAGTGAGTTACCATAGCCCCTTTATAAGTACTCCCTGACCCCAAGTGAGTTATCCTAGCCCCTTTATATGTACTCTCTGACTCAAGTGAGTTACCCTAGTCCCATATAACTACTCCCAGACACCAATTGAGTTACCCTAGTCTCATATATGTACTCTATGAACTCAAGTGTGTTACCTTAGCACATTTATAAGTACTCCCTGACACCAATTGAGTTATCCTAGCCCCTTTATATGTACTCTCTGACAGCAAGTGAGTTACCCTAGTCCCATAGTAGTACTCCCTGACCCCAAGTGAGTTAGCATAGCCCCTTTATATGTACTCTCTGACCGCAAGTGATTTACCCTAGTCCAATATAAGTACTCCCTGACCCCAAGTGAGTTACCATAGCCCCTTTATAAGTACTCCCTGACCCCAAGTGAGTTACCATAGCCCCTTTATAAGTACTCCCTGACCCCAAGTGAGTTATCCTAGCCCCTTTATATGTACTCTCTGACCCAAGTGAGTTACCCTAGTCCAATATAAGTACTCCCTGACCCCAAGTGAGTTACCATAGCCCCTTTATAAGTACTCCCTGACCCCAAGTGAGTTATCCTAGCCCCTTTATATGTACTCTCTGACCCCAAGTGAGTTATCCTACCCCCTTTATATGTACTCCCTGACCCCAAGTGAGTTACCATAGCCCCTTTATAAGTACTCCCTGACCCCAAGTGAGTTACCATACCCCCTTTATAAGTACTCCCTGACCCCAAGTGAGTTACCATAGCCCCTTTATAAGTACTCCCTGACCCCAAGTGAGTTATCCTAGCCCCTTTATATGTACTCTCTGACCCATGTGAGTTACCCTAGTCCAATAAAAGTACTCCCTGACCGCAAGTGAATTACCCTACTCCCATATAGGTACGCCCTGACACCAAGTGAGTTACCATAGCCCCTTTATAAGTACTCCCTGACCCCAAGTGAGTTATCCTAGCCCCTTTATATGTACTCTCTGACTCAAGTGAGTTACCCTAGTCCCATATAACTACTCCCAGACACCAATTGAGTTACCCTAGTCTCATATATGTACTCTATGAACTCAAGTGTGTTACCTTAGCACATTTATAAGTACTCCCTGACACCAATTGAGTTATCCTAGCCCCTTTATATGTACTCTCTGACAGCAAGTGAGTTACCCTAGTCCCATAGTAGTACTCCCTGACCCCAAGTGAGTTAGCATAGCCCCTTTATATGTACTCTCTGACCGCAAGTGATTTACCCTAGTCCAATATAAGTACTCCCTGACCCCAAGTGAGTTACCATAGCCCCTTTATAAGTACTCCCTGACCCCAAGTGAGTTACCATAGCCCCTTTATAAGTACTCCCTGACCCCAAGTGAGTTATCCTAGCCCCTTTATATGTACTCTCTGACCCAAGTGAGTTACCCTAGTCCAATATAAGTACTCCCTGACCCCAAGTGAGTTACCATAGCCCCTTTATAAGTACTCCCTGACCCCAAGTGAGTTATCCTAGCCCCTTTATATGTACTCTCTGACCCCAAGTGAGTTATCCTACCCCCTTTATATGTACTCCCTGACCCCAAGTGAGTTACCATAGCCCCTTTATAAGTACTCCCTGACCCCAAGTGAGTTACCATACCCCCTTTATAAGTACTCCCTGACCCCAAGTGAGTTACCATAGCCCCTTTATAAGTACTCCCTGACCCCAAGTGAGTTATCCTAGCCCCTTTATATGTACTCTCTGACCCATGTGAGTTACCCTAGTCCAATAAAAGTACTCCCTGACCCCAAGTGAGTTACCATAGCCCCTTTATAAGTACTCCCTGACCCCAAGTGTGTTATCCTAGCCCCTTTATATGTACTCTCTGACCCAAGTGAGTTACCCTAGTCCAATATAAGTACTCCCTGAACCCAAGTGAGTTATCCTAGCCCCTTGATATGTATTCTCTGACCGCAAGAGAGTTACCCTAATCCCTTATAAGTACTCCCAGACCCCAAGTGAGTTACCCTAGTCCCATAGAAGTACTCCCTGACCCCAAGTGAGTTATCCTACCCCCTTTATATGTACTCTCTGACCGCAAGTGAATTACCCTACTCCCATATAGGTACGCCCTGACACCAAGTGAGTTACCATAGCCCCTTTATAAGTACCCCCTGACCCCAAGTGAGATACCATAGCCCCTTTATAAGTACTCCCTGACCCCAAGTGAGTTACCCTAGCCCATTTATATGTACTCTCTGACCGCAAGTGTGTTATCCTAGTCGCTTTATATGTACTCTCTGACCCAAGTGAGTTACCCTAGTCCAATATAAGTACTCCCTGAACCCAAGTGAGTTATCCTAGCCCCTTGATATGTATTCTCTGACCGCAAGAGAGTTACCCTAATCCCTTATAAGTACTCCCAGACCCCAAGTGAGTTACCCTAGTTCCATATATGTACTCTCTGAACTCAAGTGTGTTACCTTAGCACCTTTATAAGTACTCCCTGACCCCAAGTAAGTTATCCTAGCCCCTTTATATGTACTCTCTGACCGCAAGTGAGTTACCCTAGCCCATTTATATGTACTCTCTGACCGCAAGTGAGTTATCCTAGTCGCTTTATATGTACTCCCAGACCCCAAGTGAGTTACCCTAGTCCCTTATAAGTACTCCCTGATCCTAAGTGAGTTACCCTAGCTCTTTAATAAGTACACCCTGGCCCCAAGTGAGTTACCATATCACCTTTATAAGTACTCCCTGACCCCAAGTGAGTTATCCTAGCCCCTTTATATGTACTCTCTGACAGCAAGTGAGTTACCCTAGTCCCATATTAGTACTCCCTGACCCCAAGTGAGTTAGCCTAGCCCCTTTATATGTACTCTCTGACCGCAAGTGAGTTACCCTAGTCCAAAATAAGTACTCCCTGACCCCAAGTGAGTTACCATAGCCCCTTTATAAGTACTCCCTGACCCCAAGTGAGTTACCATAGCCCCTTTATAAGTACTCCCTGACCCCAAGTGAGTTATCCTAGCCCCTTTATATGTACTCTCAGACCCCAAGTGAGTTACCCCAGTCCCTTATAAGTACTCCCTGATCCTAAGTGAGTTACCCTAGCCCTTTAATAAGTACACCCTGGCCCCAAGTGAGTTACCCTTTTTTTTTTTTTTTTTTTTTTTTTTTTTTTCCGACGCTTTGCGAGGTAGGGGGAAACTTCTTAAAGCCTTACGGCTTGTTAAGTACCTCCGGCGGCCGATGTTTTGGCCAGAGTTTATGTGGGATTCTAACCCACCAAAACCCCCTACCTGCCCCCCTACCCGGTACCAAGCATAGCTTATAACATCAGGTAGGAGGGTATACGCTCTACTCTACGACCGTATGCGGTCATCCCAAGACAAACAAAAACCCCAGACTCTACCCCACCCCAGAGGAGAGAGCAGCAGACTCCTCAGCTCGGACTCTACTGTCCTTGGAGGTGAGGACCCTAACCGAGAAGCTGGAAAATGCATTCCAAGCTCTCGGCGTACTCGTAACATGGGACACAAGGGTCTCCACCTCCAACGAGGGCACACCTAAAGCATCACAGAGTTCTGCTCTTTCGCATTCCCACAGGGGACACCACAACAGCGTGTGCTCCGCCGTATCCGCGACCGGATTCGGGGAGCACCAGCAGTCGGGAGTCGCCCTGCGGCCCACCCTCGCGCGATGACTCATGAAACTACCATGCCCCAGGAGCATCTGGGAAACATGGTAGTTCAAGCTTCTACAATTAGCAGCCAGCCAGGACCGGATGTCCGGGATGAGGCGGTGGGTCCACCTACCCCGACCATCCGAGTCCCATGCTGCCTGCCATCTCTCTACTAAATTAGCCCTCGCCAATCTCCGCGCTTCGGCCACGCCAGCCGAGGAGCCACCCGCACGCGACGCATCGTACACCTCCCTGCGCTCCAAAGCTAAAAGATGGGCCGGTGGTATGCCCGAGATTACTAATAGCGCACAGGACGAAGCCGTACGACACGCGCGGGAAACCCTCAGCGCCATGACCCTCTGCGCGGAGATTAGGGACCTCGCAATGGTTGGGCGAGAGGCAGCCTCAGCCCAGCAAGGCGCCCCGTAAAGAAGAATGCTGTGCACTAAATTCGTGTACAACATCCTTCCCGAGACCCCCGACCCACCCACGTTCGGCAATAAATTACTCAACGCCCACCCAGCCTTTTTGGCTTTTCCCACCATGCAATCAATGTGAAACTTGAAGGAAAGACGACGATCCAACCACACACCGAGGTATTTCGCCCGCGGGGAGACGGAAACCGTCTCGCCCCCGACCGAAAACCGCGGAGCCCGATCAGACCGCCTCCTAGAGAAGAAAACAGCCTCCGATTTGGAGACGTTCACCTCCAGGTTCCTCCCCTCAAGCCACAGAACGATACGCGACAAAGCCCTGTTAGCCTTCAACTGCAAGGACCCGACGCTTCCCGCAGACACACACAATGCCGTATCGTCCGCGTAACAAGTCAACGTGCAGCCCTCCGGGAGACTCAACCGCAGCAGACCGTCGAAACAAATGTTCCACAGGAGAGGTCCTAAGACCGATCCCTGCGGAACACCCGCCCCAACGCGCCACTGCCGTCCAGCGCACTCAATGACCCGGTCCCCCAGGTAACTGCGGACTATATCCACAATCACCCCCGGGACCGCGCCATTGGCGGCCAGGGCCTCCAAGATGGCCGCATGCGACACAGAATTGAACGCGTTCTTAATGTTGAGAAGGATTACGGCCACGCGTTTGCTCCGGTACACAGACCCCCGAAGGGCGATCCGAATAAAATTCTGGACAGCCGATACGGCATCCATGGTACTTCTACCAGGACGGAACCCGTATTGACCGTCCGCGAGAGGTGCGACCCCCTCATAAACCTCCGTAAGACGAGCGACAACTACCCTCTCGAACAACTTCCCCACCACCGGTAGGAGAGATATGGGTCTGAAGCCCCCGATCCCTTTCGGGATTAGGACAACCCTCGCCCTCCTCCAGATAGCGGGAAAGTCGCCGAGTTCCAGGCAGCGGTTGAACAACCGGGCAAAATCAGCGGGGCAGCTCATTGCTGCAACCTTAACCACTTCCGGGAGAATGCCATCGACACCAGGGGCCCCCTTTGCAGGGGACCTCCCGGCAGCCATGACAATCTCTGTTTCCGTGATGAGATCAGACTCCAAGATCGGCCTGGTGTTACCGCGAAACACGAATGGAACGCCCCCAGGCCTCACTTGCGACGTCGAGAAAAGACTCTCAATCGCAACCACCGTCTCAGACTCCGTCAGACTAGCAGATGTCTGTCTCTTCAATCTCTTGTAGGCCACCCAGAAGGGGCGACCCCAAGGATCTGCCTCCACTTCATTCACCAGCGCCAACCATGCGGCCCGCTTCCTCTCGCGTATAGCGGAGGAGAAAGCGGTTCTCGCCGTCTTATAGGCTTCGCGCAAGTGAACTTCCGTATTGGCACCCCTCGACCTCGACCACCTCCTGCGGGCAGCATTCGCTGCCTTACGGAGACGGTCGAGGTCCTCACACCACCAATACGCTGCTTTCCAGCGCTTGGCAGTTCCGTGAGCCCTGGGCATAGAAGCGTCGGACGCCCCGACGAGTCTCCGGAGATAACCCTCCGGCGAGACGCCCGAGCCGTCACCGCCGACGTCCGCCCCGGCCCTCCCCCGCCCGGACGGAGGGGAAGCTGAGCTGCTCGAGGCTATTCCCCACGCAAATGCCAATTCGCATAAGAGTGGGTCGAACCTCGAGCGAACCCAGCGCACCCCCCGCTCCGGCGAGGCAGGGCCAGGACCCCCATCCGTGAGAATCCACTGGATGAAGCGGTGATCGCTCAGAGTCTCGTCATCGAGCACCTCCCAAGAGACTACTCTCGAGGCGATCGACGACGATACCCAGGTGAGATCTATTATACTACCACGGTCGCCTGAGACGAAGGTCGGAGAACGACCTCGGTTGAGCAATGTCAACCCGAGCTGACCGCCCCATTCCTCAACAAGCTCTCCACGTCGGTTAGTGCAACCGGATCCCCATGATGTCGACCACGAGTTGAAGTCTCCACCAATGAGGACCGGCACCCCATGCTCCCTGACACTCCCCGCCAAGTCCTCCAGGAAAGCCTCGAACTCCCCGATGGGGGCATTAGGGGTAAAGTAAACACTGTACACCCTAATGCCCCCAACGAGAGACGAACAAAACCCCCGAGCGGACGAGACGGATGCCAGTTTGCACGAAGCACCGGGCAGCATAGCCGAATCCCCCCCGACATCCTCCAAGCCGGTGCTTGGGAAATTACTATTCCTATGCTGCTCTGAGACAAGGCAGACCGTGTACTCGCCAGAGTACGTGCAATGGACGGCCAAGTCCTGAGCAGATCGCGAACGATTGACATTGATCTGGAGACCCTTCATGTACGTCTCGATCCTCTCCACACCCCGATCGATCCGCACGCTGAAGAGCCCCCAGCGTGATCATGCGCAAGCCCCGAGTCCCTACAGGCGAGACAACAAGGAGAACCCCTACAACTGGCAGAGGCATGACCCCCCTCCCCGCATCTCCAACACAGCCCCGAACGGTCTGTGCTGAATTTGCAGCTACCCGAGGTGTGACCGAAGTGGTGACACCTCTTGCACCGCACGATACTGGTCGCAGGGCGAACCCTGCAGACCACCCACCCAACGCGAACGCGCCCAAGCCGCAACAACTTGCCAGCCACCTCGGGTGGCATGGAAGCGCCGACGGCCCAGGAGCCCCCACCAGTTCTTCGCGGCGCGGAGACTCTAACCCCGGCTGCCTCCTCGCCCAGTGCAGCCAGAAGGGCCGCACGCACATCCTCCCCGGACGAAACCCCATCGAGGTCCCGGATCTCCACCCTCTCCATCGGAGAGAGAGCAGAGACCGGAATCCCGTTACCCAACGCCTCCGCGACCGCCCCCGCGAGCGTGGACGCGGAGCCCCCTCCTTTGTTCAGCTCAATCAGGAGGTCTCCCCTGCGAGTCCTCCTGATCGACCTGACCTCAACCCCGACCTTACCGGGGTCCACCCTTTCCTTCAGCAACCTCATCGCCCCCCCATACCCATCCGACCCGCACGCTACGAGCACGGCCTGGGCACGGGGGCGACGAGGAGGTCCCCCAACCCTACCCGAATGAGGAGGACGGGATATCTGGGCCGGCCCCAAATCCCTCCTCCCCCTTCCCTTCCGCCCAGCCACGACCGACCATTGCACCCCCTCCTCCCGCGGAGGAGATGCCGTAGCCACTGGTGGCGGGCCAGCTGCCCCAGAGGCCCCCTCCTTCGGCGGAGAAGGCGTCCCCAGGGCAGCTCCCCTTTTCGCGCCCCTTTCCCTATTGCCGCTTCCACCCGACTTAATCGAAACCCCCCTCCCCCCTTTAGAAGTCGGTGGAAGCGGAAGCGACGTCTGCGTACCCTTATTCTTCAGCGCTGGCCGTTGCACCTCTTCTCGCGCTTCGTCCCGCTCCCTCGTCTCAAGAAGCACAGGGAGAAGTGACCCACAATCCTGGGTCGCAGCTCCCTGCACCTCCTGCACAGCGGAGACGACGAGATCCCGCAGGTCCCTCACTTTTCCCTGGATGCTCCTCTTGACGCCCTTTCTCCCGTCCGTGAGTCCAAGAAGCTCCGTCATTGCTACTGACATACGCTGGATGAGCGTATGCAGTTCCTGCGCACTTCTGTCACGGGCCTCCAGGCGCAGCCGCACCTCCTCCAAGTCCATGGCTCTGGAGCCCGATCCTGCGCTAACGCCGTTACCTGTAGGGGAAGAATAAGAAGAAGTTTGGTTTTCCATAAATTAATAAATAATCACCAGCATGCGGAGCGTCTCCGAACGCGCCGCCTCAGGAAGTGGAGGGGTGATCACCATGATGCCTACCTCCATCAGACACCATGGCTTGGGGCTCAAGCCCGGGGACAAACATCCAGGCCGCCTTACACCTTCTTCCATCACTGGCATTCCGCATACCTCCGTGGGAGGACGGTGCGTAGACACCGGGATCCGACACGAGCACGACCTTACTGGAATCATCCACACATCCCTTTCGGGCAGTGTCAACACAGAGGCCGTACCCGTGTCCCCTGAAATGGGTGAAATGAGAAAAGTGATGTTATGGGGCCCTCGTCCGGAATCCGTACGACGGCAGATGACACATGAGAATGAAATGAGGCGAGGGTGAGAATACCATTTTGGTTCGCGACTGCTTATTCGTCCGTATGAAACGGCTTATTTCGCAGCTAACCGGCATATCTGCCGGCCGTCCCCCTATCCACCACCCGGGGACGCGCCTGGTAGCGTGGTAAACCGCCCCAGGAAGTGAGTTACCCTAGTCCCATATAAGTAATCCTTGACCCATTGTGAGTTACCCTAGCCCCTTTATAAGTAATCCCTGTCCCCAAGTGAGTTACCATAGCCCCTTTATAAGTACTCCCTGACCCCAAGTGAGTTATCCTAACACCTTTATATGTACTATCTGGCCGCAAGTGAGTTACCGTATTCCCATAGTAGTACTCCCTTACCCCAAGTGAGTTATCCTAGGCCCTTTATCTGTACTCTCTGACCCAAGTGAGTTGCCCTAGTCCAATATAAGTACTCCCTGACCCCAAGTGAGTTACCATAGCCCCTTTATGAGTACTCCCTGACCCCAAGTGAGTTATCCTACCCCCTTTATATGTACCCTCTGACCGCAAGTGAGTTACCCTAATCCCATATAAGTACTCCCAGACCCCAAGTGAGTTACCCTAGTCTCATATATGTACTCTCTGAACTCAAGTGTGTTACCTTAGCACCTTTATAAGTACTCCCTGACCCCAAGTAAGTTATCCTAGCCCCTTTATATGTACTCTCTGACCGCAAGTGAGTTACCCTAGCCCATTTATATGTACTCTCTGACCGCAAGTGAGTTATCCTAGTCGCTTTATATGTACTCCCAGACCCCAAGTGAGTTACCCTAGTCCCTTATAAGTACTCCCTGATCCTAAGTGAGTTACCCTAGCTCTTTAATAAGTACACCCTGGCCCCAAGTGAGTTACCATATCACCTTTATAAGTACTCCCTGACCCCAAGTGAGTTATCCTAGCCCCTTTATATGTACTCTCTGACAGCAAGTGAGTTACCCTAGTCCCATATTAGTACTCCCTGACCCCAAGTGAGTTAGCCTAGCCCCTTTATATGTACTCTCTGACCGCAAGTGAGTTACCCTAGTCCAATATAAGTACTCCCTGACCCCAAGTGAGTTACCATAGCCCCTTTATAAGTACTCCCTGACCCCAAGTGAGTTACCTTAGCCCCTTTATAAGTACTCCCTGACCCCAAGTGAGTTATCCTAGCCCCTTTATATGTACTCTCTGACCCACGTGAGTTACCCTAGTCCAATAAAAGTACTCCCTGACCCCAAGTGAGTTACCATAACCCCTTTATAAGTACTCCCTGACCCCAAGTGTGTTATCCTAGCCTCTTTATATGTACTCTCTGACCCAAGTGAGTTACCCTAGTCCAATATAAGTACTCCCTGAACCCAAGTGAGTTATCCTAGCCCCTTGATATGTATTCTCTGACCGCAAGAGAGTTACCCTAATCCCTTATATGTACTCCCAGACCCCAAGTGAGTTACCCTAGTCCCATAGAAGTACTCCCTGACCCCAAGTGAGTTATCCTACCCCCTTTATATGTACTCTCTGACCGCAAGTGAATTACCCTACTCCCATATAGGTACGCCCTGACACCAAGTGAGTTACCATAGCCCCTTTATAAGTACGCCCTGACCCCAAGTGAGTTACCATAGCCCCTTTATAAGTACTCCCTGACCCCAAGTGAGTTATCCTAGCCCCTTTATATGTACTCTCTGACTCAAGTGAGTTACCCTAGTCCCATATAACTACTCCCAGAGACCAATTGAGTTACCCTAGTCTCATATATGTACTCTCTGAACTCAAGTGTGTTACCTTAGCACATTTATAAGTACTCCCTGACACCAATTGAGTTATCCTAGCCCCTTTATATGTACTCTCTGACAGCAAGTGAGTTACCCTAGTCCCATAGTAGTACTCCCTGACCCCAAGTGAGTTAGCCTAGCCCCTTTATATGTACTCTCTGACCGCAAGTGAGTTACCCTAGTCCAATATAAGTACTCCCTGACCCCAAGTGAGTTACCATAGCCCCTTTATAATTACTCCCTGACCCCAAGTGAGTTACCATAGCCCCTTTATAAGTACTCCCTGACCCCAAGTGAGTTATCCTAGCCCCTTTATTTGTACTCTCTGACCCAAGTGAGTTACCCTAGTCCAATATAAGTACTCCCTGACCCCAAGTGAGTTACCATAGCCCCTTTATAAGTACTCCCTGACCCCAAGTGAGTTATCCTAGCCCCTTTATATGTACTCTCTGACCCCAAGTGAGTTATCCTACCCCCTTTATATGTACTCTCTGACCGCAAGAGAGTTACCCTAATCCCTTATAAGTACTCCCAGCCCCCAAGTGAGTTACCCTAGTCCCATAGAAGTACTCCCTGACCCCAAGTGAGTTATCCTACCCCCTTTATATGTACCCTCTGACCGCAAGTGAGTTACCCTAATCCCATATAAGTACTCCCAGACCCCAAGTGAGTTAACCTAGTCTCATATATGTACTCTCTGAACTCAAGTTTGTTACCTTAGCACCTTTATAAGTACTCCCTGACCCCAAGTAAGTTATCCTAGCCCCTTTATATGTACTCTCTGACCGCAAGTGAGTTACCCTAGCCCATTTATATGTACTCTCTGACCGCAAGTGAGTTATCCTAGTCGCTTTATATGTACTCCCAGACCCCAAGTGAGTTACCCTAGTCCCTTATAAGTACTCCCTGATCCTAAGTGAGTTACCCTAGCTCTTTAATAAGTACACCCTGGCCCCAAGTGAGTTACCATATCACCTTTATAAGTACTCCCTGACCCCAAGTGAGTTATCCTAGCCCCTTTATATGTACTCTCTGACAGCAAGTGAGTTACCCTAGTCCCATATTAGTACTCCCTGACCCCAAGTGAGTTAGCCTAGCCCCTTTATATGTACTCTCTGACCGCAAGTGAGTTACCCTAGTCCAATATAAGTACTCCCTGACCCCAAGTGAGTTACCATAGCCCCTTTATAAGTACTCCCTGACCCCAAGTGAGTTACCATAGCCCCTTTATAAGTACTCCCTGACCCCAAGTGAGTTATCCTAGCCCCTTTATATGTACTCTCTGACCCACGTGAGTTACCCTAGTCCAATAAAAGTACTCCCTGACCCCAAGTGAGTTACCATAACCCCTTTATAAGTACTCCCTGACCCCAAGTGTGTTATCCTAGCCCCTTTATATGTACTCTCTGACCCAAGTGAGTTACCCTAGTCCAATATAAGTACTCCCTGAACCCAAGTGAGTTATCCTAGCCCCTTGATATGTATTCTCTGACCGCAAGAGAGTTACCCTAATCCCTTATATGTACTCCCAGACCCCAAGTGAGTTACCCTAGTCCCATAGAAGTACTCCCTGACCCCAAGTGAGTTATCCTACCCCCTTTATATGTACTCTCTGACCGCAAGTGAATTACCCTACTCCCATATAGGTACGCCCTGACACCAAGTGAGTTACCATAGCCCCTTTATAAGTACGCCCTGACCCCAAGTGAGTTACCATAGCCCCTTTATAAGTACTCCCTGACCCCAAGTGAGTTATCCTAGCCCCTTTATATGTACTCTCTGACTCAAGTGAGTTACCCTAGTCCCATATAACTACTCCCAGACACCAATTGAGTTACCCTAGTCTCATATATGTACTCTCTGAACTCAAGTGTGTTACCTTAGCACATTTATAAGTACTCCCTGACACCAATTGAGTTATCCTAGCCCCTTTATATGTACTCTCTGACAGCAAGTGAGTTACCCTAGTCCCATAGTAGTACTCCCTGACCCCAAGTGAGTTAGCCTAGCCCCTTTATATGTACTCTCTGACCGCAAGTGAGTTACCCTAGTCCAATATAAGTACACCCTGACCCCAAGTGAGTTACCATAGCCCCTTTATAAGTACTCCCTGACCCCAAGTGAGTTATCCTAGCCCCTTTATATGTACTCTCTGACCCCAAGTGAGTTATCCTACCCCCTTTATATGTACTCTCTGACCGCAAGAGAGTTACCCTAATCCCTTATAAGTACTCCCAGACCCCAAGTGAGTTACCCTAGTCCCATAGAAGTACTCCCTGACCCCAAGTGAGTTATCCTACCCCCTATATATGTACTCTCTGACCGCAAGTGAATTACCCTACTCCCATATAGGTACGCCCAGACCCCAAGTGAGTTACCCTAGTCCCATAGAAGTACTCCCTGACCCCAAGTGAGTTATCCTACCCCCTTTATATGTACTCTCTGACCGCAAGTGAATTACCCTACTCCCATATAGGTACTCCCTGACACCAAGTGAGTTACCATAGCCCCTTTATAAGTACTCCCTGACCCCAAGTGAGTTACCATAGCCCCTTTATAAGTACTCCCTGACCCCAAGTGAGTTATCCTAGCCCCTTTATATGTATACTCTGACCGCAAGTGACTTATTCAAACCCCTTATAAGTACTCCCTGACCCCAAGTGTGTTACCCTAGTCTCATATATGTACTCCCTGAACTCAAGTGTATTACCTTAGCCCCTTTATAAGTTCTCCCTGACCCCAAGTGAGTTATCCTAGCCCCTTTATATGTACTCTCTGACCGCAAGTGAGTTACCCTAATCCCATATAAGTACTCCCAGACCCCAAGTGAGTTACCCTAGTCCCATAGAAGTACTCCCTGACCCCAAGTGAGTTACCCTAGCCCCTTATATAAGTTCTCCCTGACCCCAAGTGAGTTATCCTAGCCCCTTTATATGTACTCTCTGACCGCAAGTGAGTTACCCTAATCCCATATAAGTACTCCCAGACCCCAAGTGAGTTACCCTAGTCCCATAGAAGTACTCCCTGACCCCAAGTGAGTTACCCTAGCCCCTTATATAAGTACTCCCTGACCCCAAGTGAGTTATCCTAGCCCCTTTATATGTACTCTCTGACCGCAAGTGTGTTACCCTAGCCCCTTATATAAGTACTCCCTGACCGCAAGTGAGTTACCCTAGTCCCATAGTAGTACTCCCTGACCCCAAGTGAGTTACCATATCACCTTTATAAGTACTCCCTGACCCCAAGTGAGTTATCCTAGCCCCTTTATATGTACTCTCTGACAGCAAGTGAGTTACCCTAGTCCCATATTAGTACTCCCTGACCCCAAGTGAGTTAGCCTAGCCCCTTTATATGTACTCTCTGATCGCAAGTGAGTTACCCTAGTCCAATATAAGTACTCCCATACCCCAAGTGAGTTACCCTAGTCTCATATATGTACTCTCTGAACTCAAGTGTGTTACCTTAGCACCTTTATAAGTACTCCCTGACCCCAAGTGAGTTATCCTAGTCCCTTTATATGTACTCTCTGACCGCAAGTGAGTTACCCTAGCCCATTTATATGTACTCTCTGACCGCAAGTGAGTTATCCTAGCCCCTTTATATGTACTCTCTGATAGCAAGTGAGTTACCCTAGTCCCATATTAGTACTCCCTGGCCCCAAGTGAGTTAGCCTAGCCCCTTTATATGTACTCTCTGACCGCAAGTGAGTTACCCTAGTCCAATATAAGTACTCCCTGACCCCAAGTGAGTTACCATAGCCCCTTTATAAGTACTCCCTGAACCCAAGTGAGTTATCCTAGCCCCTTGATATGTATTCTTTGACCGCAAGAGAGTTACCCTAATCCCATATAAGTACTCCCAGACCCCAAGTGAGTTACCCTAGTCCCATATTAGTACTCCCTGGCCCCAAGTGAGTTAGCCTAGCCCCTTTATATGTACTCTCTGACCGCAAGTGAGTTACCCTAGTCCAATATAATTACTCCCTGACCCCAAGTGAGTTACCATAGCCCATTTATAAGTACTCCCTGAACCCAAGTGAGTTATCCTAGCCCCTTGATATGTATTCTCTGACCGCAAGAGAGTTACCCTAATCCCATATAAGTACTCCCAGACCCCAAGTGAGTTACCCTACTCCCATATAGGTACTCCCTGACACTAAGTGAGTTACCATAGCCCCTTTATAAGTACTCCCTGAACCCAAGTGAGTTATCCTAGCCCCTTTATATGTACTCTCTGACCGCAAGTGAGTTACCCTAGCCCATTTATATGTACTCTCTGACCGCAAGTGAGTTACCCTAGCCCATTTATATGTACTCCCTGACCGCAAGTGAGTTACCCTAGTCCCATAGTAGTACTCCCTGACCCCAAGTGAGTTACCATATCACCTTTATAAGTACTCCCTGACCCCAAGTGAGTTATCCTAGCCCCTTTATATGTACTCTCTGATAGCAAGTGAGTTACCCTAGTCCCATATTAGTACTCCCTGGCCCCAAGTGAGTTAGCCTAGCCCCTTTATATGTACTCTCTGACCGCAAGTGAGTTACCCTAGTCCAATATAAGTACTCCCTGACCCCAAGTGAGTTACCATAGCCCCTTTATAAGTACTCCCTGAACCCAAGTGAGTTATCCTAGCCCCTTGATATGTATTCTCTGACCGCAAGAGAGTTACCCTAATCCCATATAAGTACTCCCAGACCCCAAGTGAGTTACCCTAGTCCCATATTAGTACTCCCTGGCCCCAAGTGAGTTAGCCTAGCCCCTTTATATGTACTCTCTGACCGCAAGTGAGTTACCCTAGTCCAATATAAGTACTCCCTGACCCCAAGTGAGTTACCATAGCCCCTTTATAAGTACTCCCTGAACCCAAGTGAGTTATCCTAGCCCCTTGATATGTATTCTCTGACCGCAAGAGAGTTACCCTAATCCCATATAAGTACTCCCAGACCCCAAGTGAGTTACCCTACTCCCATATAGGTACTCCCTGACACTAAGTGAGTTACCATAGCCCCTTTATATGTACTCCCTGAACCCAAGTGAGTTATCCTAGCCCCTTTATATGTACTCTCTGACCGCAAGTGAGTTACCCTAGCCCATTTATATGTACTCTCTGACCGCAAGTGAGTTACCCTAGCCCATTTATATGTACTCCCTGACCGCAAGTGAGTTACCCTAGTCCCATAGTAGTACTCCCTGACCCCAAGTGAGTTACCATATCACCTTTATAAGTACTCCCTGACCCCAAGTGAGTTATCCTAGCCCCTTTATATGTACTCTCTGATAGCAAGTGAGTTACCCTAGTCCCATATTAGTACTCCCTGGCCCCAAGTGAGTTAGCCTAGCCCCTTTATATGTACTCTCTGACCGCAAGTGAGTTACCCTAGTCCAATATAAGTACTCCCTGACCCCAAGTGAGTTACCATAGCCCCTTTATAAGTACTCCCTGAACCCAAGTGAGTTATCCTAGCCCCTTGATATGTATTCTCTGACCGCAAGAGAGTTACCCTAATCCCATATAAGTACTCCCAGACCCCAAGTGAGTTACCCTACTCCCATATAGGTACTCCCTGACACTAAGTGAGTTACCATAGCCCCTTTATAAGTACTCCCTGAACCCAAGTGAGTTATCCTAGCCCCTTTATATGTACTCTCTGACCGCAAGTGAGTTACCCTAGCCCATTTATATGTACTCTCTGACCGCAAGTGAGTTACCCTAGCCCATTTATATGTACTCCCTGACCGCAAGTGAGTTACCCTAGTCCCATAGTAGTACTCCCTGACCCCAAGTGAGTTACCATATCACCTTTATAAGTACTCCCTGACCCCAAGTGAGTTATCCTAGCCCCTTTATATGTACTCTCTGATAGCAAGTGAGTTACCCTAGTCCCATATTAGTACTCCCTGGCCCCAAGTGAGTTAGCCTAGCCCCTTTATATGTACTCTCTGACCGCAAGTGAGTTACCCTAGTCCAATATAAGTACTCCCTGACCCCAAGTGAGTTACCATAGCCCCTTTATAAGTACTCCCTGAACCCAAGTGAGTTATCCTAGCCCCTTGATATGTATTCTCTGACCGCAAGAGAGTTACCCTAATCCCATATAAGTACTCCCAGACCCCAAGTGAGTTACCCTAGTCCCATATTAGTACTCCCTGGCCCCAAGTGAGTTAGCCTAGCCCCTTTATATGTACTCTCTGACCGCAAGTGAGTTACCCTAGTCCAATATAAGTACTCCCTGACCCCAAGTGAGTTACCATAGCCCCTTTATAAGTACTCCCTGAACCCAAGTGAGTTATCCTAGCCCCTTGATATGTATTCTCTGACCGCAAGAGAGTTACCCTAATCCCATATAAGTACTCCCAGACCCCAAGTGAGTTACCCTAGTCCCATATTAGTACTCCCTGGCCCCAAGTGAGTTAGCCTAGCCCCTTTATATGTACTCTCTGACCGTAAGTGAGTTATTCGAACTCCTTATAAGTACTCCCTGACCCCAAGTGTGTTACCCTAGTCTCATATATGTACTCCCTGAACTCAAGTGTATTACCTTAGCCCCTTTATAAGTTCTCCCTGACCCCAAGTGAGTTATCCTTGCCCATTTGTATGTACTCTCTGACCGCAAGTGAGTTACCCTAGTCCCATAGAAGTACCCCCTGACCCCAAGTGAGTTACCCTAGTCCCATAGAAGTACTCCCTGACCCTAAGTGAGTTACCATATCCCCTTTATAAGTACTCCCTGAACCCAAGTGAGTTATCCTAGCCCCTTGATATGTATTCTCTGACCGCAAGAGAGTTACCCTAATCCCATATAAGTACTCCCAGACCCCAAGTGAGTTACCCTAGTCCCATAGAAGTCCTCCCTGTACCCAACTGAGTTACCCTACCCCCTTTATATGTACTCTCTGACCGCAAGTGAATTACCCTACTCCCATATAGGTACTCCCTGACACTAAGTGAGTTACCATAGCCCCTTTATAAGTACTCCCTGAACCCAAGTGAGTTACCATAGCCCCTTTATAAGTACTCCCTGACCCCAAGTGAGTTATCCTAGCCCCTTTACATGTACTCTCTGACCGCAAGTGTGTTAACCTAGTCTCATATATGTACTCCCTGAACTCAAGTGTATTACCTTAGCCCCTTCATAAGTTCTCCCTGTCCCAAGTGAGTTATCCTAGCCCCTTTATATGTACTCTCTAACCGTAAGTGAGTTACCCTAATCCCATATAAGTACTCCCAGACCCTAAGTGAGTTACCCTAGTCCCATAGAAGTACTCCCTGACCCCAAGTGAGTTACCCTAGCCCCTTATATAAGTACTCCCTGACCCCAAGTGTGTTACCCTAGTCTCATATATGTACTCCCTGAACTCAAGTGAGTTACACTAGCCCATTTATATGTACTCTCTGACCGCAAGTGAGTTATCCTAGTCGCTTTATATGTACTCTCAGACCCCAAGCGAGTTACCCTAGTCCCTTATAAGTACTCCCTGATCCTAAGTGAGTTACCCTAGCCCTTTAATAAGTACACCCTGGCCCCAAGTGAGTTACCCTAGTCCCATATAAGTAATCCTTGACCCAAAGTGAGTTACCATAGCCCCTTTATAAGTACTCCCTGACCCCAAGTGAGTTACCATATCACCTTTATAAGTACTCCCTGACCCCAAGTGAGTTATCCTAGCCCCTTTATATGTACTCTCTGACCGCAAGTGAATTACCCTACTCCCATATAGGTACTCCCTGCCACCAAGTGAGTTACCATAGCCCCTTTATAAGTACTCCCTGACCCCAAGTGAGTTACCATAGCCCCTTTATAAGTACTCCCTGAGCCCAAGTGAGTTATCCTAGCCCCTTTATATGTACTCTCTGACCGCAAGTGTGTTACCCTAGCCCCTTATATAAGTACTCCCTGACCGCAAGTGAGTTACCCTAGTCCCATAGTAGTACTCCCTGACCCCAAGTGAGTTACCATATCACCTTTATAAGTACTCCCTGACCCCAAGTGAGTTATCCTAGCCCCTTTATATGTACTCTCTGACAGCAAGTGAGTTACCCTAGTCCCATATTAGTACTCCCTGACCCCAAGTGAGTTAGCCTAGCCCCTTTATATGTACTCTCTGATCGCAAGTGAGTTACCCTAGTCCAATATAAGTACTCCCATACCCCAAGTGAGTTACCCTAGTCTCATATATGTACTCTCTGAACTCAAGTGTGTTACTTTAGCACCTTTATAAGTACTCCCTGACCCCAAGTGTGTTACCCTAGTCTCATATATGTACTCCCTGAACTCAAGTGTATTACCTTAGCCCCTTTATAAGTTCTCCCTGACCCCAAGTGAGTTATCCTTGCCCCTTTGTATGTACTCTCTGACCGCAAGTGAGTTACCCTAGTCCCATAGAAGTACCCCCTGACCCCAAGTGAGTTACCCTAGTCCCATAGAAGTACTCCCTGACCCCAAGTGAGTTACCATAGCCCCTTTATAAGTACTCCCTGAACCCAAGTGAGTTATCCTAGCCCATTGATATGTATTCTCTGACCGCAAGAGAGTTACCCTAATCCCATATAAGTACTCCCAGACCCCAAGTGAGTTACCCTAGTCCCATAGAAGTTCTCCCTGTACCCAATTGAGTTACCCTACCCCCTTTATATGTACTCTCTGACCGCAAGTGAATTACCCTACTCCCATATAGGTACTCCCTGACACTAAGTGAGTTACCATAGCCCCTTTATAAGTACTCCCTGAACCCAAGTGAGTTACCATAGCCCCTTTATAAGTACTCCCTGACCCCAAGTGAGTTATCCTAGCCCCTTTACATGTACTCTCTGACCGCAAGTGTGTTAACCTAGTCTCATATATGTACTCCCTGAACTCAAGTGTATTACCTTAGCCCCTTCATAAGTTCTCCCTGTCCCAAGTGAGTTATCCTAGCCCCTTTATATGTACTCTCTGACCGCAAGTGAGTTACCCTAATCCCATATAAGTACTCCCAGACCCTAAGTGAGTTACCCTAGTCCCATAGAAGTACTCCCTGACCCCAAGTGAGTTACCCTAGCCCCTTATATAAGTACTCCCTGACCCCAAGTGTGTTACCCTAGTCTCATATATGTACTCCCTGAACTCAAGTGAGTTACCATATCACCTTTATAAGTACTCCCTGACCCCAAGTAAGTTACCATAGCCCCTTTATATGTACTCTCTGACCCCAAGTGAGTTATCCTAGCCCCTTTATATGTACTCTCTGACCGCAAGTGAGTTACACTAGCCCATTTATATGTACTCTCTGACCGCAAGTGAGTTATCCTAGTCGCTTTATATGTACTCTCAGACCCCAAGCGAGTTACCCTAGTCCCTTATAAGTACTCCCTGATCCTAAGTGAGTTACCCTAGCCCTTTAATAAGTACACCCTGGCCCCAAGTGAGTTACCCTAGTCCCATATAAGTAATCCTTGACCCAAAGTGAGTTACCCTAGCCCCTTTATAAGTACTCCCTGACCCCAAGTGAGTTACCATATCACCTTTATAAGTACTCCCTGACCCCAAGTGAGTTATCCTAGCCCCTTTATATGTACTCTCTGACCGCAAGTGAATTACCCTACTCCCATATAGGTACTCCCTGCCACCAAGTGAGTTACCATAGCCCCTTTATAAGTACTCCCTGACCCCAAGTGAGTTACCATAGCCCCTTTATAAGTACTCCCTGAGCCCAAGTGAGTTATCCTAGCCCCTTTATATGTACTCTCTGACCGCAAGTGTGTTACCCTAGCCCCTTATATAAGTACTCCCTGACCGCAAGTGAGTTACCCTAGTCCCATAGTAGTACTCCCTGACCCCAAGTGAGTTACCATATCACCTTTATAAGTACTCCCTGACCCCAAGTGAGTTATCCTAGCCCCTTTATATGTACTCTCTGACAGCAAGTGAGTTACCCTAGTCCCATATTAGTACTCCCTGACCCCAAGTGAGTTAGCCTAGCCCCTTTATATGTACTCTCTGATCGCAAGTGAGTTACCCTAGTCCAATATAAGTACTCCCATACCCCAAGTGAGTTACCCTAGTCTCATATATGTACTCTCTGAACTCAAGTGTGTTACCTTAGCACCTTTATAAGTACTCCCTGACCCCAAGTGAGTTATCCTAGTCCCTTTATATGTACTCTCTGACCGCAAGTGAGTTACCCTAGCCCATTTATATGTACTCTCTGACCGCAAGTGAGTTATCCTAGCCCCTTTATATGTACTCTCTGATAGCAAGTGAGTTACCCTAGTCCCATATTAGTACTCCCTGGCCCCAAGTGAGTTAGCCTAGCCCCTTTATATGTACTCTCTGACCGCAAGTGAGTTACCCTAGTCCAATATAAGTACTCCCTGACCCCAAGTGAGTTACCATAGCCCCTTTATAAGTACTCCCTGAACCCAAGTGAGTTATCCTAGCCCCTTGATATGTATTCTTTGACCGCAAGAGAGTTACCCTAATCCCATATAAGTACTCCCAGACCCCAAGTGAGTTACCCTAGTCCCATATTAGTACTCCCTGGCCCCAAGTGAGTTAGCCTAGCCCCTTTATATGTACTCTCTGACCGCAAGTGAGTTACCCTAGTCCAATATAATTACTCCCTGACCCCAAGTGAGTTACCATAGCCCATTTATAAGTACTCCCTGAACCCAAGTGAGTTATCCTAGCCCCTTGATATGTATTCTCTGACCGCAAGAGAGTTACCCTAATCCCATATAAGTACTCCCAGACCCCAAGTGAGTTACCCTACTCCCATATAGGTACTCCCTGACACTAAGTGAGTTACCATAGCCCCTTTATAAGTACTCCCTGAACCCAAGTGAGTTATCCTAGCCCCTTTATATGTACTCTCTGACCGCAAGTGAGTTACCCTAGCCCATTTATATGTACTCTCTGACCGCAAGTGAGTTACCCTAGCCCATTTATATGTACTCCCTGACCGCAAGTGAGTTACCCTAGTCCCATAGTAGTACTCCCTGACCCCAAGTGAGTTACCATATCACCTTTATAAGTACTCCCTGACCCCAAGTGAGTTATCCTAGCCCCTTTATATGTACTCTCTGATAGCAAGTGAGTTACCCTAGTCCCATATTAGTACTCCCTGGCCCCAAGTGAGTTAGCCTAGCCCCTTTATATGTACTCTCTGACCGCAAGTGAGTTACCCTAGTCCAATATAAGTACTCCCTGACCCCAAGTGAGTTACCATAGCCCCTTTATAAGTACTCCCTGAACCCAAGTGAGTTATCCTAGCCCCTTGATATGTATTCTCTGACCGCAAGAGAGTTACCCTAATCCCATATAAGTACTCCCAGACCCCAAGTGAGTTACCCTAGTCCCATATTAGTACTCCCTGGCCCCAAGTGAGTTAGCCTAGCCCCTTTATATGTACTCTCTGACCGCAAGTGAGTTACCCTAGTCCAATATAAGTACTCCCTGACCCCAAGTGAGTTACCATAGCCCCTTTATAAGTACTCCCTGAACCCAAGTGAGTTATCCTAGCCCCTTGATATGTATTCTCTGACCGCAAGAGAGTTACCCTAATCCCATATAAGTACTCCCAGACCCCAAGTGAGTTACCCTACTCCCATATAGGTACTCCCTGACACTAAGTGAGTTACCATAGCCCCTTTATATGTACTCCCTGAACCCAAGTGAGTTATCCTAGCCCCTTTATATGTACTCTCTGACCGCAAGTGAGTTACCCTAGCCCATTTATATGTACTCTCTGACCGCAAGTGAGTTACCCTAGCCCATTTATATGTACTCCCTGACCGCAAGTGAGTTACCCTAGTCCCATAGTAGTACTCCCTGACCCCAAGTGAGTTACCATATCACCTTTATAAGTACTCCCTGACCCCAAGTGAGTTATCCTAGCCCCTTTATATGTACTCTCTGATAGCAAGTGAGTTACCCTAGTCCCATATTAGTACTCCCTGGCCCCAAGTGAGTTAGCCTAGCCCCTTTATATGTACTCTCTGACCGCAAGTGAGTTACCCTAGTCCAATATAAGTACTCCCTGACCCCAAGTGAGTTACCATAGCCCCTTTATAAGTACTCCCTGAACCCAAGTGAGTTATCCTAGCCCCTTGATATGTATTCTCTGACCGCAAGAGAGTTACCCTAATCCCATATAAGTACTCCCAGACCCCAAGTGAGTTACCCTACTCCCATATAGGTACTCCCTGACACTAAGTGAGTTACCATAGCCCCTTTATAAGTACTCCCTGAACCCAAGTGAGTTATCCTAGCCCCTTTATATGTACTCTCTGACCGCAAGTGAGTTACCCTAGCCCATTTATATGTACTCTCTGACCGCAAGTGAGTTACCCTAGCCCATTTATATGTACTCCCTGACCGCAAGTGAGTTACCCTAGTCCCATAGTAGTACTCCCTGACCCCAAGTGAGTTACCATATCACCTTTATAAGTACTCCCTGACCCCAAGTGAGTTATCCTAGCCCCTTTATATGTACTCTCTGATAGCAAGTGAGTTACCCTAGTCCCATATTAGTACTCCCTGGCCCCAAGTGAGTTAGCCTAGCCCCTTTATATGTACTCTCTGACCGCAAGTGAGTTACCCTAGTCCAATATAAGTACTCCCTGACCCCAAGTGAGTTACCATAGCCCCTTTATAAGTACTCCCTGAACCCAAGTGAGTTATCCTAGCCCCTTGATATGTATTCTCTGACCGCAAGAGAGTTACCCTAATCCCATATAAGTACTCCCAGACCCCAAGTGAGTTACCCTAGTCCCATATTAGTACTCCCTGGCCCCAAGTGAGTTAGCCTAGCCCCTTTATATGTACTCTCTGACCGCAAGTGAGTTACCCTAGTCCAATATAAGTACTCCCTGACCCCAAGTGAGTTACCATAGCCCCTTTATAAGTACTCCCTGAACCCAAGTGAGTTATCCTAGCCCCTTGATATGTATTCTCTGACCGCAAGAGAGTTACCCTAATCCCATATAAGTACTCCCAGACCCCAAGTGAGTTACCCTACTCCCATATAGGTACTCCCTGACACTAAGTGAGTTACCATAGCCCCTTTATAAGTACTCCCTGAACCCAAGTGAGTTATCCTAGCCCCTTTATATGTACTCTCTGACCGCAAGTGAGTTACCCTAGCCCATTTATATGTACTCTCTGACCGCAAGTGAGTTACCCTAGCCCATTTATATGTACTCCCTGACCGCAAGTGAGTTACCCTAGTCCCATAGTAGTACTCCCTGACCCCAAGTGAGTTACCATATCACCTTTATAAGTACTCCCTGACCCCAAGTGAGTTATCCTAGCCCCTTTATATGTACTCTCTGATAGCAAGTGAGTTACCCTAGTCCCATATTAGTACTCCCTGGCCCCAAGTGAGTTAGCCTAGCCCCTTTATATGTACTCTCTGACCGCAAGTGAGTTACCCTAGTCCAATATAAGTACTCCCTGACCCCAAGTGAGTTACCATAGCCCCTTTATAAGTACTCCCTGAACCCAAGTGAGTTATCCTAGCCCCTTGATATGTATTCTCTGACCGCAAGAGAGTTACCCTAATCCCATATAAGTACTCCCAGACCCCAAGTGAGTTACCCTAGTCCCATATTAGTACTCCCTGGCCCCAAGTGAGTTAGCCTAGCCCCTTTATATGTACTCTCTGACCGCAAGTGAGTTACCCTAGTCCAATATAAGTACTCCCTGACCCCAAGTGAGTTACCATAGCCCCTTTATAAGTACTCCCTGAACCCAAGTGAGTTATCCTAGCCCCTTGATATGTATTCTCTGACCGCAAGAGAGTTACCCTAATCCCATATAAGTACTCCCAGACCCCAAGTGAGTTACCCTAGTCCCATATTAGTACTCCCTGGCCCCAAGTGAGTTAGCCTAGCCCCTTTATATGTACTCTCTGACCGTAAGTGAGTTATTCGAACTCCTTATAAGTACTCCCTGACCCCAAGTGTGTTACCCTAGTCTCATATATGTACTCCCTGAACTCAAGTGTATTACCTTAGCCCCTTTATAAGTTCTCCCTGACCCCAAGTGAGTTATCCTTGCCCATTTGTATGTACTCTCTGACCGCAAGTGAGTTACCCTAGTCCCATAGAAGTACCCCCTGACCCCAAGTGAGTTACCCTAGTCCCATAGAAGTACTCCCTGACCCTAAGTGAGTTACCATATCCCCTTTATAAGTACTCCCTGAACCCAAGTGAGTTATCCTAGCCCCTTGATATGTATTCTCTGACCGCAAGAGAGTTACCCTAATCCCATATAAGTACTCCCAGACCCCAAGTGAGTTACCCTAGTCCCATAGAAGTCCTCCCTGTACCCAACTGAGTTACCCTACCCCCTTTATATGTACTCTCTGACCGCAAGTGAATTACCCTACTCCCATATAGGTACTCCCTGACACTAAGTGAGTTACCATAGCCCCTTTATAAGTACTCCCTGAACCCAAGTGAGTTACCATAGCCCCTTTATAAGTACTCCCTGACCCCAAGTGAGTTATCCTAGCCCCTTTACATGTACTCTCTGACCGCAAGTGTGTTAACCTAGTCTCATATATGTACTCCCTGAACTCAAGTGTATTACCTTAGCCCCTTCATAAGTTCTCCCTGTCCCAAGTGAGTTATCCTAGCCCCTTTATATGTACTCTCTAACCGTAAGTGAGTTACCCTAATCCCATATAAGTACTCCCAGACCCTAAGTGAGTTACCCTAGTCCCATAGAAGTACTCCCTGACCCCAAGTGAGTTACCCTAGCCCCTTATATAAGTACTCCCTGACCCCAAGTGTGTTACCCTAGTCTCATATATGTACTCCCTGAACTCAAGTGAGTTACACTAGCCCATTTATATGTACTCTCTGACCGCAAGTGAGTTATCCTAGTCGCTTTATATGTACTCTCAGACCCCAAGCGAGTTACCCTAGTCCCTTATAAGTACTCCCTGATCCTAAGTGAGTTACCCTAGCCCTTTAATAAGTACACCCTGGCCCCAAGTGAGTTACCCTAGTCCCATATAAGTAATCCTTGACCCAAAGTGAGTTACCATAGCCCCTTTATAAGTACTCCCTGACCCCAAGTGAGTTACCATATCACCTTTATAAGTACTCCCTGACCCCAAGTGAGTTATCCTAGCCCCTTTATATGTACTCTCTGACCGCAAGTGAATTACCCTACTCCCATATAGGTACTCCCTGCCACCAAGTGAGTTACCATAGCCCCTTTATAAGTACTCCCTGACCCCAAGTGAGTTACCATAGCCCCTTTATAAGTACTCCCTGAGCCCAAGTGAGTTATCCTAGCCCCTTTATATGTACTCTCTGACCGCAAGTGTGTTACCCTAGCCCCTTATATAAGTACTCCCTGACCGCAAGTGAGTTACCCTAGTCCCATAGTAGTACTCCCTGACCCCAAGTGAGTTACCATATCACCTTTATAAGTACTCCCTGACCCCAAGTGAGTTATCCTAGCCCCTTTATATGTACTCTCTGACAGCAAGTGAGTTACCCTAGTCCCATATTAGTACTCCCTGACCCCAAGTGAGTTAGCCTAGCCCCTTTATATGTACTCTCTGATCGCAAGTGAGTTACCCTAGTCCAATATAAGTACTCCCATACCCCAAGTGAGTTACCCTAGTCTCATATATGTACTCTCTGAACTCAAGTGTGTTACTTTAGCACCTTTATAAGTACTCCCTGACCCCAAGTGAGTTATCCTAGTCCCTTTATATGTACTCCCGGTCCCCAAGTGAGTTATCCTAGCCCCTTTACATGTACTCTCTGACCGCAAGTGTGTTACACTAGTCTCATATATGTACTCCCTGAACTCAAGTGTATTACCTTAGCCCCTTCATAAGTTCTCCCTGACCCCAAGTGAGTTATCCTAGCCCCTTTATATGTACTCTCTGACCGCAAGTGAGTTACCCTAATCCCATATAAGTACTCCCAGACCCCAAGTGAGTTACCATAGCCCCTTTATAAGTACGCCCTGACCCCAAGTGAGTTACCATAGCCCCTTTATAAGTACTCCCTGACCCCAAGTGAGTTATCCTAGCCCCTTTATATGTACTCTCTGACTCAAGTGAGTTACCCTAGTCCCATATAACTACTCCCAGACACCAATTGAGTTACCCTAGTCTCATATATGTACTCTCTGAACTCAAGTGTGTTACCTTAGCACATTTATAAGTACTCCCTGACACCAATTGAGTTATCCTAGCCCCTTTATATGTACTCTCTGACAGCAAGTGAGTTACCCTAGTCCCATAGTAGTACTCCCTGACCCCAAGTGAGTTAGCCTAGCCCCTTTATATGTACTCTCTGACCGCAAGTGAGTTACCCTAGTCCAATATAAGTACTCCCTGACCCCAAGTGAGTTACCATAGCCCCTTCATAAGTACTCCCTGACCCCAAGTGAGTTACCATAGCCCCTTTATAAGTACTCCCTGACCCCAAGTGAGTTATCCTAGCCCCTTTATATGTACTCTCTGACCGCAAGTGAGTTACCCTAGCCCATTTATATGTACTCTCTGACCGCAAGTGAGTTATCCTAGCCCCTTTATATGTACTCTCTGACCGTAAGTGAGTTATTCAAACTCCTTATAAGTACTCCCTGACCCCAAGTGTGTTACCCTAGTCTCATATATGTACTCCCTGAACTCAAGTGTATTACCTTAGCCCCTTTATAAGTTCTCCCTGACCCCAAGTGAGTTATCCTTGCCCCTTTGTATGTACTCTCTGACCGCAAGTGAGTTACCCTAGTCCCATAGAAGTACCCCCTGACCCCAAGTGAGTTACCCTAGTCCCATAGAAGTACTCCCTGACCCCAAGTGAGTTACCATAGCCCCTTTATAAGTACTCCCTGAACCCAAGTGAGTTATCCTAGCCCATTGATATGTATTCTCTGACCGCAAGAGAGTTACCCTAATCCCATATAAGTACTCCCAGACCCCAAGTGAGTTACCCTAGTCCCATAGAAGTTCTCCCTGTACCCAATTGAGTTACCCTACCCCCTTTATATGTACTCTCTGACCGCAAGTGAATTACCCTACTCCCATATAGGTACTCCCTGACACTAAGTGAGTTACCATAGCCCCTTTATAAGTACTCCCTGAACCCAAGTGAGTTACCATAGCCCCTTTATAAGTACTCCCTGACCCCAAGTGAGTTATCCTAGCCCCTTTACATGTACTCTCTGACCGCAAGTGTGTTAACCTAGTCTCATATATGTACTCCCTGAACTCAAGTGTATTACCTTAGCCCCTTCATAAGTTCTCCCTGTCCCAAGTGAGTTATCCTAGCCCCTTTATATGTACTCTCTGACCGCAAGTGAGTTACCCTAATCCCATATAAGTACTCCCAGACCCTAAGTGAGTTACCCTAGTCCCATAGAAGTACTCCCTGACCCCAAGTGAGTTACCCTAGCCCCTTATATAAGTACTCCCTGACCCCAAGTGTGTTACCCTAGTCTCATATATGTACTCCCTGAACTCAAGTGAGTTACCATATCACCTTTATAAGTACTCCCTGACCCCAAGTAAGTTACCATAGCCCCTTTATATGTACTCTCTGACCCCAAGTGAGTTATCCTAGCCCCTTTATATGTACTCTCTGACCGCAAGTGAGTTACACTAGCCCATTTATATGTACTCTCTGACCGCAAGTGAGTTATCCTAGTCGCTTTATATGTACTCTCAGACCCCAAGCGAGTTACCCTAGTCCCTTATAAGTACTCCCTGATCCTAAGTGAGTTACCCTAGCCCTTTAATAAGTACACCCTGGCCCCAAGTGAGTTACCCTAGTCCCATATAAGTAATCCTTGACCCAAAGTGAGTTACCCTAGCCCCTTTATAAGTACTCCCTGACCCCAAGTGAGTTACCATATCACCTTTATAAGTACTCCCTGGCCCCAAGTGAGTTACCCTAGTCCCATATAAGTAATCCTTGACCCAAAGTGAGTTACCCTAGCCCCTTTATAAGTACTCCCTGACCCCAAGTGAGTTACCATATCACCTTTATAAGTACTCCCTGACCCCAAGTGAGTTATCCTAGCCCCTTTATATGTACTCTCTGACCGCAAGTGAATTACCCTACTCCCATATAGGTACTCCCTGCCACCAAGTGAGTTACCATAGCCCCTTTATAAGTACTCCCTGACCCCAAGTGAGTTACCATAGCCCCTTTATAAGTACTCCCTGAGCCCAAGTGAGTTATCCTAGCCCCTTTATATGTACTCTCTGACCGCAAGTGTGTTACCCTAGCCCCTTATATAAGTACTCCCTGACCGCAAGTGAGTTACCCTAGTCCCATAGTAGTACTCCCTGACCCCAAGTGAGTTACCATATCACCTTTATAAGTACTCCCTGACCCCAAGTGAGTTATCCTAGCCCCTTTATATGTACTCTCTGACAGCAAGTGAGTTACCCTAGTCCCATATTAGTACTCCCTGACCCCAAGTGAGTTAGCCTAGCCCCTTTATATGTACTCTCTGATCGCAAGTGAGTTACCCTAGTCCAATATAAGTACTCCCATACCCCAAGTGAGTTACCCTAGTCTCATATATGTACTCTCTGAACTCAAGTGTGTTACCTTAGCACCTTTATAAGTACTCCCTGACCCCAAGTGAGTTATCCTAGTCCCTTTATATGTACTCTCTGACCGCAAGTGAGTTACCCTAGCCCATTTATATGTACTCTCTGACCGCAAGTGAGTTATCCTAGCCCCTTTATATGTACTCTCTGATAGCAAGTGAGTTACCCTAGTCCCATATTAGTACTCCCTGGCCCCAAGTGAGTTAGCCTAGCCCCTTTATATGTACTCTCTGACCGCAAGTGAGTTACCCTAGTCCAATATAAGTACTCCCTGACCCCAAGTGAGTTACCATAGCCCCTTTATAAGTACTCCCTGAACCCAAGTGAGTTATCCTAGCCCCTTGATATGTATTCTCTGACCGCAAGAGAGTTACCCTAATCCCATATAAGTACTCCCAGACCCCAAGTGAGTTACCCTAGTCCCATATTAGTACTCCCTGGCCCCAAGTGAGTTAGCCTAGCCCCTTTATATGTACTCTCTGACCGCAAGTGAGTTACCCTAGTCCAATATAATTACTCCCTGACCCCAAGTGAGTTACCATAGCCCATTTATAAGTACTCCCTGAACCCAAGTGAGTTATCCTAGCCCCTTGATATGTATTCTCTGACCGCAAGAGAGTTACCCTAATCCCATATAAGTACTCCCAGACCCCAAGTGAGTTACCCTACTCCCATATAGGTACTCCCTGACACTAAGTGAGTTACCATAGCCCCTTTATAAGTACTCCCTGAACCCAAGTGAGTTATCCTAGCCCCTTTATATGTACTCTCTGACCGCAAGTGAGTTACCCTAGCCCATTTATATGTACTCTCTGACCGCAAGTGAGTTACCCTAGCCCATTTATATGTACTCCCTGACCGCAAGTGAGTTACCCTAGTCCCATAGTAGTACTCCCTGACCCCAAGTGAGTTACCATATCACCTTTATAAGTACTCCCTGACCCCAAGTGAGTTATCCTAGCCCCTTTATATGTACTCTCTGATAGCAAGTGAGTTACCCTAGTCCCATATTAGTACTCCCTGGCCCCAAGTGAGTTAGCCTAGCCCCTTTATATGTACTCTCTGACCGCAAGTGAGTTACCCTAGTCCAATATAAGTACTCCCTGACCCCAAGTGAGTTACCATAGCCCCTTTATAAGTACTCCCTGAACCCAAGTGAGTTATCCTAGCCCCTTGATATGTATTCTCTGACCGCAAGAGAGTTACCCTAATCCCATATAAGTACTCCCAGACCCCAAGTGAGTTACCCTAGTCCCATATTAGTACTCCCTGGCCCCAAGTGAGTTAGCCTAGCCCCTTTATATGTACTCTCTGACCGCAAGTGAGTTACCCTAGTCCAATATAAGTACTCCCTGACCCCAAGTGAGTTACCATAGCCCCTTTATAAGTACTCCCTGAACCCAAGTGAGTTATCCTAGCCCCTTGATATGTATTCTCTGACCGCAAGAGAGTTACCCTAATCCCATATAAGTACTCCCAGACCCCAAGTGAGTTACCCTAGTCCCATATTAGTACTCCCTGGCCCCAAGTGAGTTAGCCTAGCCCCTTTATATGTACTCTCTGACCGTAAGTGAGTTATTCGAACTCCTTATAAGTACTCCCTGACCCCAAGTGTGTTACCCTAGTCTCATATATGTACTCCCTGAACTCAAGTGAATTACCTTAGCCCCTTTATAAGTTCTCCCTGACCCCAAGTGAGTTATCCTTGCCCATTTGTATGTACTCTCTGACCGCAAGTGAGTTACCCTAGTCCCATAGAAGTACCCCCTGACCCCAAGTGAGTTACCCTAGTCCCATAGAAGTACTCCCTGACCCTAAGTGAGTTACCATAGCCCCTTTATAAGTACTCCCTGAACCCAAGTGAGTTATCCTAGCCCCTTGATATGTATTCTCTGACCGCAAGAGAGTTACCCTAATCCCATATAAGTACTCCCAGACCCCAAGTGAGTTACCCTAGTCCCATAGAAGTCCTCCCTGTACCCAACTGAGTTACCCTACCCCCTTTATATGTACTCTCTGACCGCAAGTGAATTACCCTACTCCCATATAGGTACTCCCTGACACTAAGTGAGTTACCATAGCCCCTTTATAAGTACTCCCTGAACCCAAGTGAGTTACCATAGCCCCTTTATAAGTACTCCCTGACCCCAAGTGAGTTATCCTAGCCCCTTTACATGTACTCTCTGACCGCAAGTGTGTTAACCTAGTCTCATATATGTACTCCCTGAACTCAAGTGTATTACCTTAGCCCCTTCATAAGTTCTCCCTGTCCCAAGTGAGTTATCCTAGCCCCTTTATATGTACTCTCTAACCGTAAGTGAGTTACCCTAATCCCATATAAGTACTCCCAGACCCTAAGTGAGTTACCCTAGTCCCATAGAAGTACTCCCTGACCCCAAGTGAGTTACCCTAGCCCCTTATATAAGTACTCCCTGACCCCAAGTGTGTTACCCTAGTCTCATATATGTACTCCCTGAACTCAAGTGAGTTACCATATCACCTTTATAAGTACTCCCTGACTCCAAGTAAGTTACCATAGCCCCTTTATATGTACTCTCTGACCCCAAGTGAGTTATCCTAGCCCCTTTATATGTACTCTCTGACCGCAAGTGAGTTACACTAGCCCATTTATATGTACTCTCTGACCGCAAGTGAGTTATCCTAGTCGCTTTATATGTACTCTCAGACCCCAAGCGAGTTACCCTAGTCCCTTATAAGTACTCCCTGATCCTAAGTGAGTTACCCTAGCCCTTTAATAAGTACACCCTGGCCCCAAGTGAGTTACCCTAGTCCCATATAAGTAATCCTTGACCCAAAGTGAGTTACCCTAGCCCCTTTATAAGTACTCCCTGACCCCAAGTGAGTTACCATATCACCTTTATAAGTACTCCCTGACCCCAAGTGAGTTATCCTAGCCCCTTTATATGTACTCTCTGACCGCAAGTGAATTACCCTACTCCCATATAGGTACTCCCTGCCACCAAGTGAGTTACCATAGCCCCTTTATAAGTACTCCCTGACCCCAAGTGAGTTACCATAGCCCCTTTATAAGTACTCCCTGAGCCCAAGTGAGTTATCCTAGCCCCTTTATATGTACTCTCTGACCGCAAGTGTGTTACCCTAGCCCCTTATATAAGTACTCCCTGACCGCAAGTGAGTTACCCTAGTCCCATAGTAGTACTCCCTGACCCCAAGTGAGTTACCATATCACCTTTATAAGTACTCCCTGACCCCAAGTGAGTTATCCTAGCCCCTTTATATGTACTCTCTTACAGCAAGTGAGTTACCCTAGTCCCATATTAGTACTCCCTGACCCCAAGTGAGTTAGCCTAGCCCCTTTATATGTACTCTCTGATCGCAAGTGAGTTACCCTAGTCCAATATAAGTACTCCCATACCCCAAGTGAGTTACCCTAGTCTCATATATGTACTCTCTGAACTCAAGTGTGTTACTTTAGCACCTTTATAAGTACTCCCTGACCCCAAGTGAGTTATCCTAGTCCCTTTATATGTACTCTCTGACCGCAAGTGAGTTACCCTAGCCCATTTATATGTACTCTCTGACCGCAAGTGAGTTATCCTAGCCCCTTTATATGTACTCTCTGATAGCAAGTGAGTTACCCTAGTCCCATATTAGTACTCCCTGGCCCCAAGTGAGTTAGCCTAGCCCCTTTATATGTACTCTCTGACCGCAAGTGAGTTACCCTAGTCCAATATAAGTACTCCCTGACCCCAAGTGAGTTACCATAGCCCCTTGATAAGTACTCCCTGAACCCAAGTGAGTTATCCTAGCCCCTTGATATGTATTCTCTGACCGCAAGAGAGTTACCCTAATCCCATATAAGTACTCCCAGACCCCAAGTGAGTTACCCTAGTCCCATATTAGTACTCCCTGGCCCCAAGTGAGTTAGCCTAGCCCCTTTATATGTACTCTCTGACCGCAAGTGAGTTACCCTAGTCCAATATAAGTACTCCCTGACCCCAAGTGAGTTACCATAGCCCCTTTATAAGTACTCCCTGAACCCAAGTGAGTTATCCTAGCCCCTTGATATGTATTCTCTGACCGCAAGAGAGTTACCCTAATCCCATATAAGTACTCCCAGACCCCAAGTGAGTTACCCTACTCCCATATAGGTACTCCCTGACACTAAGTGAGTTACCATAGCCCCTTTATAAGTACTCCCTGAACCCAAGTGAGTTACCATAGCCCCTTTATAAGTACTCCCGGTCCCCAAGTGAGTTATCCTAGCCCCTTTACATGTACTCTCTGACCGCAAGTGTGTTACACTAGTCTCATATATGTACTCCCTGAACTCAAGTGTATTACCTTAGCCCCTTCATAAGTTCTCCCTGACCCCAAGTGAGTTATCCTAGCCCCTTTATATGTACTCTCTGACCGCAAGTGAGTTACCCTAGTCCCATATAACTACTCCCAGACACCAATTGAGTTACCCTAGTCTCATATATGTACTCTCTGAACTCAAGTGTGTTACCTTAGCACATTTATAAGTACTCCCTGACACCAATTGAGTTATCCTAGCCCCTTTATATGTACTCTCTGACAGCAAGTGAGTTACCCTAGTCCCATAGTAGTACTCCCTGACCCCAAGTGAGTTAGCCTAGCCCCTTTATATGTACTCTCTGACCGCAAGTGAGTTACCCTAGTCCAATATAAGTACTCCCTGACCCCAAGTGAGTTACCATAGCCCCTTCATAAGTACTCCCTGACCCCAAGTGAGTTACCATAGCCCCTTTATAAGTACTCCCTGACCCCAAGTGAGTTATCCTAGCCCCTTTATATGTACTCTCTGACCCAAGTGAGTTACCCTAGTCCAATATAAGTACACCCTGACCCCAAGTAGAGTTACCATAGCCCCTTTATAAGTACTCCCTGACCCCAAGTGAGTTATCCTAGCCCCTTTATATGTACTCTCTGACCCCAAGTGAGTTATCCTACCCCCTTTATATGTACTCTCTGACCGCAAGAGAGTTACCCTAATCCCTTATAAGTACTCCCAGACCCCAAGTGAGTTACCCTAGTCCCATAGAAGTACTCCCTGACCCCAAGTGAGTTATCCTACCCCCTATATATGTACTCTCTGACCGCAAGTGAATTACCCTACTCCCATATAGGTACGCCCAGACCCCAAGTGAGTTACCCTAGTCCCATAGAAGTACTCCCTGACCCCAAGTGAGTTATCCTACCCCCTTTATATGTACTCTGTAACTCGCTCTATTTTCAGGGGAAGGATATTCCAAATTTCGACTCTCTCTCTTTCTCTTCCCTTTTTTTTATTTCCTCTGTGTCACTTCACTACACTTACAATACGTTTCGCCTTTCCCCTTCTACCCGCCTAACGGGGAAACATCAGGCTAGTACGGAGCAGTTACTAAACGAATATTATTTACATAGGTTTAATTTTATTTATTTTTAAACCAGGGGAAGTTTCTTTCTTACTTACGCTCCTGGAGCGTGTTGGGCGCCAGGCCCTACGGGGCCACCCCTGGCTATGCTTCTTCGCGACAAACAAACTTTTCCTCAAAATTTTCTGTCTACTTGTGGTTACTCTCCATTTCTGTACTTATTAGGGCTTGCCCGGCACGAGACCCCAGGCTCAGGATCGCCTGAGCTGGCAAAACATGGCAGTAATTTTCTTTTCCCGCAGAGGCTTATTTTCCCGGGCCCCTCCTTTATTCTTCTCGATCGCGACAAAGAAGCGCTGATCTGGTCGCGCACCTCTTAAATTCTACGACTCCCCCGGCCGGTTACACATGGCCGGGCAGAGTTTTCCGCACGCGAAAAATAACCTGTACAGGTACCTGTTATCCTATCGCCCTGATTCGCTCAAAGGCTGCTACGGCCTACAGGGTGTCCTTTGGGCTCTTTCACCACTTGGTTGGCCTGACCACCGTCTTTCTTGCCCTGCTTTTCCGACAAATCCTTCGATAGCGCTTTTCTGCGAGGAAAATACTCCGAGAGTCCTTCCTGCGATGACTACTCGTGGCTGGGTTAATGAGGAATGAATCTCCTCCTCGGAGCTATCTCGTAGGGCCCAAAGGCGGCGCCACTAGGCTACTACAGCGGCGCTGTTCGCCTATCGCCGCGGCGCGACATTCGAATGGGCCTATTAACGAGTGGACCAGTATGGAATCCACAACGTTACAACTCCTCCTCCCTTTGACTCTACTAGGGGATGGGTCACCTGGGGTAGGATGGGATTAAAAATTCCAGATTGCTGAGGAAGTACACACAAAAAAAAAAAAATTATTATTTATTCCCCTTACATCGGTTCGGGTCGACCGGAATTACAAAACATAACGTTCTAGCCCATTTTTGGCGGGCTCACAACTTCCTAACATAAAAAAAAATTATTTGGCCCAGGCTTTAGCCTCCTTTGGCAACTACCTATTTGTGAAAACTGATCAACGAAAAAGAACTTCTCATAAGCACGGGAGTCCGGAGAACACTTTAGTTTTGATTTCTGGCCCACCACAAGGCTCGACGTGCCTCGGCGTTAAGGCCTCCTCTTCGTCGTCCGGTGAGTCCCCGCGGCATGGGTAGGGCCTCGGTCCAATTTAGGCTGTCAGGCCGACGCGGGGCAACAAGCCCCATGTTGCCCCAAAAGCGCGGTCCGCAGCGGAGGCAGGTCGCTCTTGATTCGTACGCCCAGCCGCACCCCTTACAGAAGGGCCTTCTAGGGGGCGTACGACAATGCTTATAAGTGTGGCCCCTGTTCCCACAGGACCAACATAAGTTGTAGGGCTTGGGCCCTGCCCTCCAGGCTGCGTTCTTCGCCTCCTGGGTCTCCGGCTCGTAGCTAGGGGCTGCCTCCTCTTCTGACGCGTCTGTTTCTTCACTGGAGTTGGAACTCTCCAAGAATGCTCCTGGCCGAACCAGTAGCTCCCCTCTTACGGGACTTAGTGTCCTCCGTCGGATAGGTCCTAGGGCCAGAACCTCCGGGTTTCCCTGATCCACCTCCGGGCCAGGCGCTTGGGCCTCCATTGCCGCCCGTGGTATAAGGCACCGGCCGCCGCGGAAATTTCCTCGCGTGCGCAACATTTGGATACCCGTAATTTCACAACTTAAAAACAAAACAAAAAAAAAAGAAAAGTTTTCGATTAACTGCAGGCTATTCTTCCCTTAAGCCTCTCTTGGTTCCTTCGTGGCCTCAAGCGTGTCCTCCAGGCTAACTGAGCCTCACTCTCCGCACTATCCGATAGTTTACCCTGGTCCCTGACTCTTATTTGGTTAATTTTTACTGTATTTCCAGCCTCAATCTGGTCGGAAGGGTGGGGACTCGGAAGGGTTCTGTTTTTCTCATGTGGACTCTCGGGAGAGGAGCTCTTATTGCTAACTGTGGCGCGGAAAGGCTTGAGGTCCGAAACGTGAGCCTTAGAGGTGATACGCCCGCTGGCGTCGCTTAATTCATATATAGTTGTAGATATCGCTTTCTTAACAATAAACGGTCCTACATAAGTAGGCGCAAGTTTCGCATTAAAGCCGTCGGCGGCGGATGACAAGGCGTGATTGCGCTTCCACACCAAGTCATCTGGCTTAAATAGCAGGTTTCTTCGCCCTTTATTATAGTATTTGGCCTGTCGGGCACTCGCTCGCTCAATATGAACCTTAACGAGGTCATGCAGAAGGCGCAATCGGGACATTCGGTCTGCCCACGCAGCTGGATCCGTCTTCTTCACCGACACAGGCTCTTCTATCTGCCTCCGTAGGTTGTTCCCTTCTTCGGGTTGTCGTCCGAAGTTGAGGTAAGCTGGTGATTCCTGTGTTGCTTCATGGACTGCACTGTTGATGGCAAACCGGAACTCGTGGAGATGTAGATCCCAGGCCCGATGGCTTTTTCCAATGTAAGCGGATATCATGCTTTTGATCACTCGATTAACCCGTTCCACCGGGTTAGCCTGCGGATGGTAGGGAGGCGTGGTGTAATGCCGAATCCCTTGGTCCTTAAGAAAACTATCCAAGTACTTGTTGCTGAATTCGGTGCCATTATCTGTGAGCAATATCTCTGGAGCTCCCCATCTATAAACTACCAACTCTTCGAAGGCCTGAGTGATCGTAAGTCCGGTGGCACGACGTAGAGGTTTAAGTTCTACCCATCGGCTAAAGTTATCTAAGAAGACTACAATGTACTTGTATCCATTTTTGCTCGGCGGCAATGGTCCCATCACGTCTGCTGCAACGACTGACCACGGCTTTTCTACTATCCGCCCGTCCATTAGTCCTGCGGGTGCTTCCTGGCTGGGTTTGGTCTGTTGACACACTTGACAACTTCGGACGAAAGATGAAACTGTTCGATGCATTCCAGGCCAATAATACCGGGCTAACAGGCGCTTGTAAGTCTTACTTACGCCTAAATGCCCCGAGGTAGGCTCGAGGTGTGCCTCCTCCATTGCCTTGGTTTGCAGGTCGTTAGGTAATACCAGTTTCCAGGCGTTGTAGTCCGAGCCTAACATCTCATGAGTCGGGTCAGGCCGGTGAACGTACAGTCTGCCTTTTTCTGTCTTCCAATCTGGATATGCCCTCGGATGTCGTGTCACGTTCTGTATCCTGCGCCGATACCAATCGTCTGCAGAGTCTTGCATAGCTGCTATTGCGTCTGCCAGAGGCTTCTCTGCCTTGACTGCCGATTCCATGGCTCTCGACAGTGCATCAGGCACGTGGTGTAAAGCTCCTCTCCTATGTATGATAGTGTAATCACAGGCTTGCAGTGACAGAGCCCACCGCGCTAGACGGCCAGTTGGATCCTTGAGGTTATTCAGCCACCTAAGGCTACTGTGATCTGTAACCACAGTAAAAGGGTAGCCCTCTACGTAAGGGCGAAGCTTCTTGATAGCCCACACGACAGCAAGGCATTCCTTTTCTGTGGTAGCATATTTCCTCTCGGTTGATGTCAATATTCGGTTTATGTAAACAATTGGGTGTTCCTGGCCCTCAATCTCCTGTACTAGAACCGCGCCGATGGCATAATCACTGGCATCCGTCTGGATGACAAAAGGCTTTGTAAAGTCCGGCCTGGCTAATACTGGAGCAGAACAGAGAGCCTCTTTTAACTTGACGAAGGCCTCCTCTTGTGCTCTCTCCCAGTGCCACTTTACATTTTTCTTCAGTAACTCTACCAACGGAAGCTTGTAGCTGGCCAGACCTGCGAGAAATTTGGCATACCAGCCAATCATTCCTAAAAACCTTCTTAGCTGCTTCAAGTTTTGTGGTGGTGGATACTCCAGTATAGGCTTCAGCTTCTCCGGATCCGGTGACAGACCTTCTTTATTCACTATGTAACCTAGGAAAGTTACCTCTGATCGGCATAGCTTGCTCTTTTCCCAATTAATCTCGAGGTTCGCCCGCTCGATTATGGCTACTACTCGTTTGAGCCACTGCATATGCTCTTCGAAGGTTGTAGTGACGATTATCAAGTCGTCCAGATAGGCGAAGACGTTAGGCTCCAATTCAGGCCCAATCAAACGATCCATCAGCCTCTGGAACGTTGCAGGCGCGTTGGTAAGCCCATACGGCATTCTCTTGAACTGGAATAGTCCCTTTCCTGGTACGATGAAGGCTGTAATCTCTCTGCTGTTCTTTTCTAACGCCACTTGGAAATACGCCTGACTGAGATCAATTGTAGAGATATATTTGGCGGATCTTAATTTATCTAGTATAGCCTCCATATGAGGCAAGGGATAGGCGTCTTTACGAGTGACCTCGTTGACAGCTCGATAGTCAATGCAGAATCTGTGCTTGCCGTTAGGCTTCGGTACAATAACTGGGCAGCTGGCCCATGCACTTTCTGACTTTTCAATGATCCCTGCTGCTAGCATTTTATCCACCTCTGCGTGTGCTATCTCAAAAATCTTTGGTGAAATTCTTCGAGCTCGTTGTCTTATCGGGGTGCTACCTTGCACGTCTATATAATGTTCAACTAAACTCGTGATCCCAGGCGTATCCGATACAGGCTTAAAATGCTCGGCCTCCCAGGCCTTTACTGTAGACTGCTGCCAATCGGTTAAACTTTCCAAGGCAGCGCAGGCATGATTCTTAGGTCCCTTCGTATTCTTGGCCTCCTCCCCCGCAAACGGGTACCACTGGCCTTGTCTAGCTCGCCAGAGTGATTTAGCCAAATTCACTTCCAGCTCGAAGGCTCTAATGAAATCCATGCCTAGTATACACTCGTAGTCCAGTTTGGGGGCGACTCTCATCCGTAGCGTCTTCTTGAAGTTATCCACATCCAACTCCAGAGCAACGTCACCTACGGTTTGGCTTAGGCTGCCATCACCGAGTCGTATGCCTCCCGCTGCTGACTTATCGATTTCCTCTTCTATCAGGGGCACAACCTGCTGTCCCAGATATGATCGAACGGTCCCCGTATCCAGCAAGGCTCTAATTCCTCGGCCTAGTAAGAATATCCATAAGAACGGTCTACTGTCCTGGTCTTCCTCGTCCTTTCTTACTGACCCGCTCACTGTAGAAACTTTGGCTAGAACTGAGATGTCTTCATCTGACGGCTGAGTCGACCCCCGATATACGGCGTAGGGGAGACTTCGTCCATTACCCATCTGCCAAGTTTCGGTGATGGCGTCCACTGAGATCTGGAATTTTCTAAGGAAATCCATCCCTAGAATGACTTCTAAGGCCAAATCTGGAGCTATTAAGGTACTTAGCTCCTTCTCAGTGTCACCTATAGTCCAACTCATAGGTAATTCGCGAGCTATTGGAATAGGCCTTCCATTCGCCATTTGAACGTCAGCTTTTACTGGATCTCGACGGTCAGGTGCAAGCCTCAATGCTAGCGCTCCTCCTACAATCGTCTTCACTGATCCAGTGTCTATTAGCCCATAGACATTTCTTCCATCCAATTTTACTCCAATACAGGCTCGCTGGTCTCCCCTGTCTGGAATTCGCCTTCCATTACTGGGAGGAGTTACCTTAGCCACCACTGCTATAGGCTTCACCATGCCTCTCGACTCCTGGACATCGCTCTTAGCTGGTAGGGTCCCGTTATGTGCTTCAGAGGCGGCGATGACCCGGTTCACTCGCCTCTTGAACTGTTTTCCGACTGCTGCGTGACTGGGTTTGGGCAGGCTTGGCTGACTTCTTGCGTCAGATTAGGCTTTTTCCCCTGAAGGACATAAGGGCATTCGGCCTTCCAGTGACCCAGTCTCCGACACCTATGGCAAGGAAGCGTTTCCTTATCCCGCCTGATTTTAGCAGCCCTTTCTTCAGCGGTTAGAGTATTCCACGCAGGTTCTCTGTTTTGAGGGATTCCTGTCTGGGTGGAGTAGTCCTTGGACGCCTCTTCCCGCTGACTTAGGCTGGTTGGTGAAGTAGGACGCTCTGGGCTGGATGACTGTTTTGCCTTGGCCTTAGGCGTCTTCTTCTTCCCAGCCTTGTTGTCCTTCGTTGTCGCTTTTCCTTGAGTTGACTCATTTTCCATGGCTGCGCACTTTTCCGCGATGCGCTTTCCTCCCACATACATGGCAAAGGGAACCGGCAACACTGCAGTAGTAGCTTGACCCTTGCGCTGTTTCTCTTCCTGCCGAATTCCTTCCAATTCTTCTCCGAGTTTCCGAAGCTTCCTGTACGACGAGAAAGTACTTCTCAGGAACCTCTGCCTGTACCAAGGCTTCAGATTCATATACACTATGTCCAACTGCCTTTTCTCTGAGAGAGGGGGATCCATATAAGAGAATATAGTTTGCATATTCTCAAGGAATTCGACCATGGTTTCCTGGTCCCCCTGGAGGCGATCTTTGGCCTGCTGTTTGACCTTCCTCCTGGCATTTTTGGTCTTGAAGCGGCTTTTGAACTCCCTCTCAAAGTCTTTCCATTTCTTACAATGTTGTCCCATTAGGTGATGCCATTTCTCTGCCTCCCCGGTCAATACTACGGACAGTGCACTCATTATGGTCCTTCGGCCCAGGCCTGAGCCTTTTCGGCATCGTTCAAGCCGCGCTAGGAAAGAGTCAGCGCTCTCCTGCTTCTCATTGCTGAAGGAGATGCGCCATTTGTTTAAAACATCCACTGCTTTAGTTCCTATAATCTTAGAAGGCTTCCTCTTTCTCCTTCTTCGGTGAGCTGACCTCTTACTCCCCTGACTTTCATCAGAGTCTTCAGAACTTGACGAAGACGAATATCGGTCGTCTGGATCGGACCCGTCATTTGACTCATCGGAGGAGCTATCTTCTTCACTGCTGCCGCTACTTGAACTATCGCTGCCTCCACTCAGGCGTTTCCGATGTCCTTTCTGCCTTTCAAGCTTCTTCTTGCTTCCTTTAGTGTTTTGCCGACGTTCAGCTGTATCCTCCTTCTTCTTCTTCTTGCGTTTCTTCTCACTAGCCTCGTAGGATAGTCGAGTGAATAATTCCAAGGCTTTCCTCGCGGCCTCCCTCTGATCCGTATCGTAGTTTTCATCCGGCTGTTCCTGCCTGTGAGTGGAGGTGAGTATCGCCTGGGATCTGGTGGTGGTAGTTGCTGAAGACGAAGTCGGCAGGGCTCGTACGTCGCTATGTTCAGTGGCCACCAAAGGCCTCGTTATTGGCGATGGTAATTTGGTGGAAACAGGCACTGGAAGTCGCCAGAATTCTTCCGTTGTTCTTCCTGTACTCGGTGATTGCTCTACCGCTGAGGCGATCGGACGGCCTAAAGAGGTTGTAGGATGGGTACCGGTCATTGTTGTCGTAGCCAAAGTGATGATGGAAGTAGTCACAATGGTGGGCACTGTTACTGTAATCGGTGGGCCTGATACTCCTGCGCCATCACTCAAGACTCCTTCATCTTGTGATGTTGGGTTATCACTCCCTGTCGCGGCAGTGGGTGAGGCTTCATCTCGCCTACTATCCCACCTGGCTGCTCCCGCTCCTTCCTGCTGTATCATCCTGTATCTCCTATAACGATCCTGCAGCACCGGCAGTGTAGAATCTGTGTTTAGGCCCTCAGCTTCCATCGTCCTTTTCAATTCCACTGGCGATAGTCTCGCTATCTGGGCACTTAAAGATTCCCAGGAGGTTTTCCGCTCCAACCGGGATTGTGCTCTCTCGTCGCGGCCTTTGGACTTATTATCCTTGCCCATGGTTTCCAGATCTCCTCCGACTTCTGAATGAGATGATCGGCGACTCATTTTGCACTTCCACAGTGTGACGACGCGATGCTCCCTCAATGAATCTCGCTTACCTTAGTATAAGGGTTCACAATAGGAAGTTGACCAGTTTGGCCTTATTTTTATTTACAAAATTGATCTACTTAATCATAGGCTTACATGAAATAAAAACAACTATTTACACGCCTTCTTCAGGCTCACAATTAATTAAACTATCACTAAGGACCTTTTAATAGGCTAATTTTTCCGCCCTATGTCTGGCCTATACGCCGTTACAGGCTAAAGCTTTTCCTCGGTGATGAGAGAAGTTCAGGGCAATATAGTATATATAGAAAATAAAGAAAGCTCTTCTTAGCTACTGTTTTTCTCAATGTCTCGACCCCTCTGGTACTACCACGATGAGGCGACTATTCCCGAGATAAACTATCCAGGCTAACCGAATTGCCTTTACTTTTCTATTAATCCATGCGCCACAGGCTGCACTGAAGGGATATTGCGGGGCAGTCCGCGAGGTCTCCCTCTTTCATCACCAGGAAAAAAAAAAAAAAAAAATAAACATAAACATATGTCTGCCTAACAGTTAGGAGGAGAGAAAAAAAAACAATTTAATTACTCCACTTCATTAGGCTTCGCCTAATTACTCCGCAATTTTTTGCCGCTCGCTTTAGGCTATTTATCTATCAATATCGCATTAATATAATTTTTTATTACTATATGCGGCATACTGTCTTGTCCGAATAAATACGGTGGTAGAAGGACGGGTACGATTTCTCTATACGGCCTTATGTTTTTGACCCAGTTAGTATCATTTTCAATAATACAAATTCTAAGTAATAATGTACTTAGAATCTGTTATTATCTCCGGGCGGTGCTCGACTCTCCGCCGCGCCGCCCGAAAAAACGTAAACACCGCATCGCGGTTACCCAGGCCTGGCCGATGTACGCCTCGCGCCCACCGACTCTAACTCGTTGAAAAATAAATCAGTGACGGACTATTTTCCACTCACTAATTCATTTTTAACCCTTGCCTATTAGAGATTCAATGAATGCGCCAAAGGCTGCACTAAAGGGTGTCGCGGGGGGAGAATTTTTCGAAGCCTTCTAACACCGTAATTAACGTTTTATTTCGTTTTCAGTTTTACCCGAAACTTTTCGCTCGCCGCTTATCTTAATTATCTACTTCCGATCGGTCAACGCTTCCTTGTTCGGACTGCCAAGTTCCCGTTTGCCAACGAACGCCCCACGTTGGGCGCCATTTGTAACTCGCTCTATTTTCAGGGGAAGGATATTCCAAATTTCGACTCTCTCTCTTTCTCTTCCCTTTTTTTTATTTCCTCTGTGTCACTTCACTACACTTACAATACGTTTCGCCTTTCCCCTTCTACCCGCCTAACGGGGAAACATCAGGCTAGTACGGAGCAGTTACTAAACGAATATTATTTACATAGGTTTAATTTTATTTATTTTTAAACCAGGGGAAGTTTCTTTCTTACTTACGCTCCTGGAGCGTGTTGGGCGCCAGGCCCTACGGGGCCACCCCTGGCTATGCTTCTTCGCGACAAACAAACTTTTCCTCAAAATTTTCTGTCTACTTGTGGTTACTCTCCATTTCTGTACTTATTAGGGCTTGCCCGGCACGAGACCCCAGGCTCAGGATCGCCTGAGCTGGCAAAACATGGCAGTAATTTTCTTTTCCCGCAGAGGCTTATTTTCCCGGGCCCCTCCTTTATTCTTCTCGATCGCGACAAAGAAGCGCTGCTCTGGTCGCGCACCTCTTAAATTCTACGACTCCCCCGGCCGGTTACACATGGCCGGGCAGAGTTTTCCGCACGCGAAAAATAACCTGTACAGGTACCTGTTATCCTATCGCCCTGATTCGCTCAAAGGCTGCTACGGCCTACAGGGTGTCCTTTGGGCTCTTTCACCACTTGGTTGGCCTGACCACCGTCTTTCTTGCCCTGCTTTTCCGACAAATCCTTCGATAGCGCTTTTCTGCGAGGAAAATACTCCGAGAGTCCTTCCTGCGATGACTACTCGTGGCTGGGTTAATGAGGAATGAATCTCCTCCTCGGAGCTATCTCGTAGGGCCCAAAGGCGGCGCCACTAGGCTACTACAGCGGCGCTGTTCGCCTATCGCCGCGGCGCGACATTCGAATGGGCCTATTAACGAGTGGACCAGTATGGAATCCACAACGTTACAACTCTCTGACCGCAAGTGAATTACCCTACTCCCATATAGGTACTCCCTGACACCAAGTGAGTTACCATAGCCCCTTTATAAGTACTCCCTGACCCCAAGTGAGTTACCATAGCCCCTTTATAAGTACTCCCTGACCCCAAGTGAGTTATCCTAGCCCCTTTATATGTATACTCTGACCGCAAGTGACTTATTCAAACCCCTTATAAGTACTCCCTGACCCCAAGTGTGTTACCCTAGTCTCATATATGTACTCCCTGAACTCAAGTGTATTACCTTAGCCCCTTTATAAGTTCTCCCTGACACCAAGTGAGTTATCCTAGCCCCTTTATATGTATTCTCTGACCGCAAGTGAGTTACCCTAATCCCATATAAGTACTCCCAGACCCCAAGTGAGTTACCCTAGTCCCATAGAAGTACTCCCTGACCCCAAGTGAGTTACCCTAGCCCCTTATATAAGTACTCCCTGACCGCAAGTGAGTTATCCTAGCCCCTTTATATGTACTCTCTGACCGCAAGTGAGTTACCCTAGTCCCATAGAAGTACTCCCTGACCCCAAGTGAGTTACCATATCACCTTTATAAGTACTCCCTGACCCCAAGTGAGTTACCTAATCTCATAGAAGTACTCCCTGACCCCAAGTGAGTTATCCTACCCCCTTTATATGTATTCTCTGACCGCAAGTGAGTTACCCTAATCCCATATAAGTACTCCCAGACCCCAAGTGAGTTACCCTAGTCCCATAGAAGTACTCCCTGACCCCAAGTGAGTTACCCTAGCCCCTTATATAAGTACTCCCTGACCGCAAGTGAGTTATCCTAGCCCCTTTATATGTACTCTCTGACCGCAAGTGAGTTACCATATCATCTTTATAAGTACTCCCTGACCCCAAGTGAATTATCCTAGCCCCCTTATATGTACTCTCTGACCGCAAGTGAGTTACCTAATCCCATAGAAGTACTCCCTGACCCCAAGTTAGTTTCCATAGCCCCTTTATGAGTACTCCCTGACCCCAAGTGAGTTATCCTACCCCCTTTTGTATGTACTCTCTGACGGCAAGTGAGTTACCCTAATCCCATATCAATACTCCCAGACCCCAAGTGAGTTACCCTAGTCCCATAGAAGTACTCCCAGACCCCAAGTGAGTTACCCTAGTCTAATATATGTACTCTCTGAACTCAAGTGTGTTACCTTAGCACCTTTATAAGTACTCCCTGACCCCAAGTGATTTATCCTAGCCCCTTTATATGAACTCTCTGACCGCAAGTGAGTAACCCTAGCCCCTTTATAAGTACACCCTGGCCCCAAGTGAGTTACCATATCACCTTTATAAGTACTCCCTGACCCCAAGTGAGTTACCATAGCCCCTTTGTAAGTACTCCCTGACCCCAAGTGAGTTACCATATCCCCTTTATAAGTACTCCCTAACCCCAAGTGAGTTACCATAGCCCCTTTATAAGTACTCCCTGACCCCAAGTGAGTTATCCTAGCCCCTTTATATGTACTCTCTGACCGCAAGTGAATTACCCTAATCCCATATAAGTACTCCCAGACCCCAAGTGAGTTATCCTAGTCCCATATAAGTTCTCCTTGACCCATAGTGAGTTACCCTAGCCCCTTTATAAGTACTCCCTGACCCCAAATGAGTTACCATAGACCCATAGAAGTACTCCCTGACCCCAAGTGAGTTATCCTACCCCCTTTATATGTACACTCTGACCGCAAGTGAATTACCCTAATCCCATATAAGTACTCCCAGACCCCAAGTGAGTTACCCTAGTCCCATAGAAGTACTCCCTGACCCCAAGTGAGTTATCCTACCCCCTTTATATGTACTCTCTGACCGCAAGTGAATTACCCTACTCCCATATAGGTACTCCCTGACACCAAGTGAGTTACCATAGCCCCTTTATAAGTACTCCCTGACCCCAAGTGAGTTACCATAGCCCCTTTATAAGTACTCCCTGACCCCAAGTGAGTTATCCTAGCCCCTTTATATGTACTCTCTGACCGCAAGTGAGTTACCCTAGCCCATTTATATGTACTCTCTGACCGCAAGTGAGTTATCCTAGCCCCTTTATATGTACTCTCTGACCGTAAGTGAGTTATTCAAACTCCTTATAAGTACTCCCTGACCCCAAGTGTGTTACCCTAGTCTCATATATGTACTCCCTGAACTCAAGTGTATTACCTTAGCCCCTTTATAAGTTCTCCCTGACCCCAAGTGAGTTATCCTTGCCCCTTTGTATGTACTCTCTGACCGCAAGTGAGTTACCCTAGTCCCATAGAAGTACCCCCTGACCCCAAGTGAGTTACCCTAGTCCCATAGAAGTACTCCCTGACCCCAAGTGAGTTACCATAGCCCCTTTATAAGTACTCCCTGAACCCAAGTGAGTTATCCTAGCCCATTGATATGTATTCTCTGACCGCAAGAGAGTTACCCTAATCCCATATAAGTACTCCCAGACCCCAAGTGAGTTACCCTAGTCTAATATATGTACTCTCTGAACTCAAGTGTGTTACCTTAGCACCTTTATAAGTACTCCCTGACCCCAAGTGATTTATCCTAGCCCCTTTATATGAACTCTCTGACCGCAAGTGAGTAACCCTAGCCCCTTTATAAGTACACCCTGGCCCCAAGTGAGTTACCATATCACCTTTATAAGTACTCCCTGACCCCAAGTGAGTTACCATAGCCCCTTTGTAAGTACTCCCTGACCCCAAGTGAGTTACCATATCCCCTTTATAAGTACTCCCTAACCCCAAGTGAGTTACCATAGCCCCTTTATAAGTACTCCCTGACCCCAAGTGAGTTATCCTAGCCCCTTTATATGTACTCTCTGACCGCAAGTGAATTACCCTAATCCCATATAAGTACTCCCAGACCCCAAGTGAGTTATCCTAGTCCCATATAAGTTCTCCTTGACCCATAGTGAGTTACCCTAGCCCCTTTATAAGTACTCCCTGACCCCAAATGAGTTACCATAGACCCATAGAAGTACTCCCTGACCCCAAGTGAGTTATCCTACCCCCTTTATATGTACACTCTGACCGCAAGTGAATTACCCTAATCCCATATAAGTACTCCCTGACCCCAAGTGAGTTATCCTAGCCCCTTTATATGTACTCTCTGACCGCAAGTGAGTTACCCTAGCCCATTTATATGTACTCTCTGACCGCAAGTGAGTTATCCTAGCCCCTTTATATGTACTCTCTGACCGTAAGTGAGTTATTCAAACTCCTTATAAGTACTCCCTGACCCCAAGTGTGTTACCCTAGTCTCATATATGTACTCCCTGAACTCAAGTGTATTACCTTAGCCCCTTTATAAGTTCTCCCTGACCCCAAGTGAGTTATCCTTGCCCCTTTGTATGTACTCTCTGACCGCAAGTGAGTTACCCTAGTCCCATAGAAGTACCCCCTGACCCCAAGTGAGTTACCCTAGTCCCATAGAAGTACTCCCTGACCCCAAGTGAGTTACCATAGCCCCTTTATAAGTACTCCCTGAACCCAAGTGAGTTATCCTAGCCCATTGATATGTATTCTCTGACCGCAAGAGAGTTACCCTAATCCCATATAAGTACTCCCAGACCCCAAGTGAGTTACCCTAGTCCCATAGAAGTCCTCCCTGTACCCAATTGAGTTACCCTACCCCCTTTATATGTACTCTCTGACCGCAAGTGAATTACCCTACTCCCATATAGGTACTCCCTGACACTAAGTGAGTTACCATAGCCCCTTTATAAGTACTCCCTGAACCCAAGTGAGTTACCATAGCCCCTTTATAAGTACTCCCTGACCCCAAGTGAGTTATCCTAGCCCCTTTACATGTACTCTCTGACCGCAAGTGTGTTAACCTAGTCTCATATATGTACTCCCTGAACTCAAGTGTATTACCTTAGCCCCTTCATAAGTTCTCCCTGTCCCAAGTGAGTTATCCTAGCCCCTTTATATGTACTCTCTGACCGCAAGTGAGTTACCCTAATCCCATATAAGTACTCCCAGACCCTAAGTGAGTTACCCTAGTCCCATAGAAGTACTCCCTGACCCCAAGTGAGTTACCCTAGCCCCTTATATAAGTACTCCCTGACCCCAAGTGTGTTACCCTAGTCTCATATATGTACTCCCTGAACTCAAGTGAGTTACCATATCACCTTTATAAGTACTCCCTGACCCCAAGTAAGTTACCATAGCCCCTTTATATGTACTCTCTGACCCCAAGTGAGTTATCCTAGCCCCTTTATATGTACTCTCTGACCGCAAGTGAGTTACACTAGCCCATTTATATGTACTCTCTGACCGCAAGTGAGTTATCCTAGTCGCTTTATATGTACTCTCAGACCCCAAGCGAGTTACCCTAGTCCCTTATAAGTACTCCCTGATCCTAAGTGAGTTACCCTAGCCCTTTAATAAGTACACCCTGGCCCCAAGTGAGTTACCCTAGTCCCATATAAGTAATCCTTGACCCAAAGTGAGTTACCCTAGCCCCTTTATAAGTACTCCCTGACCCCAAGTGAGTTACCATATCACCTTTATAAGTACTCCCTGACCCCAAGTGAGTTATCCTAGCCCCTTTATATGTAATCTCTGACCGCAAGTGAATTACCCTACTCCCATATAGGTACTCCCTGCCACCAAGTGAGTTACCATAGCCCCTTTATAAGTACTCCCTGACCCCAAGTGAGTTACCATAGCCCCTTTATAAGTACTCCCTGAGCCCAAGTGAGTTATCCTAGCCCCTTTATATGTACTCTCTGACCGCAAGTGTGTTACCCTAGCCCCTTATATAAGTACTCCCTGACCGCAAGTGAGTTACCCTAGTCCCATAGTAGTACTCCCTGACCCCAAGTGAGTTACCATATCACCTTTATAAGTACTCCCTGACCCCAAGTGAGTTATCCTAGCCCCTTTATATGTACTCTCTGACAGCAAGTGAGTTACCCTAGTCCCATATTAGTACTCCCTGACCCCAAGTGAGTTAGCCTAGCCCCTTTATATGTACTCTCTGATCGCAAGTGAGTTACCCTAGTCCAATATAAGTACTCCCATACCCCAAGTGAGTTACCCTAGTCTCATATATGTACTCTCTGAACTCAAGTGTGTTACCTTAGCACCTTTATAAGTACTCCCTGACCCCAAGTGAGTTATCCTAGTCCCTTTATATGTACTCTCTGACCGCAAGTGAGTTACCCTAGCCCATTTATATGTACTCTCTGACCGCAAGTGAGTTATCCTAGCCCCTTTATATGTACTCTCTGATAGCAAGTGAGTTACCCTAGTCCCATATTAGTACTCCCTGGCCCCAAGTGAGTTAGCCTAGCCCCTTTATATGTACTCTCTGACCGCAAGTGAGTTACCCTAGTCCAATATAAGTACTCCCTGACCCCAAGTGAGTTACCATAGCCCCTTTATAAGTACTCCCTGAACCCAAGTGAGTTATCCTAGCCCCTTGATATGTATTCTCTGACCGCAAGAGAGTTACCCTAATCCCATATAAGTACTCCCAGACCCCAAGTGAGTTACCCTAGTCCCATATTAGTACTCCCTGGCCCCAAGTGAGTTAGCCTAGCCCCTTTATATGTACTCTCTGACCGCAAGTGAGTTACCCTAGTCCAATATAATTAATCCCTGACCCCAAGTGAGTTACCATAGCCCATTTATAAGTACTCCCTGAACCCAAGTGAGTTATCCTAGCCCCTTGATATGTATTCTCTGACCGCAAGAGAGTTACCCTAATCCCATATAAGTACTCCCAGACCCCAAGTGAGTTACCCTACTCCCATATAGGTACTCCCTGACACTAAGTGAGTTACCATAGCCCCTTTATAAGTACTCCCTGAACCCAAGTGAGTTATCCTAGCCCCTTTATATGTACTCTCTGACCGCAAGTGAGTTACCCTAGCCCATTTATATGTACTCTCTGACCGCAAGTGAGTTATCCTAGCCCCTTTATATGTACTCTCTGACCGTAAGTGAGTTATTCGAACTCCTTATAAGTACTCCCTGACCCCAAGTGTGTTACCCTAGTCTCATATATGTACTCCCTGAACTCAAGTGTATTACCTTAGCCCCTTTATAAGTTCTCCCTGACCCCAAGTGAGTTATCCTTGCCCCTTTGTATGTACTCTCTGACCGCAAGTGAGTTAGCCTAGCCCCTTTATATGTACTCTCTGACCGCAAGTGAGTTACCCTAGTCCAATATAAGTACTCCCTGACCCCAAGTGAGTTACCATAGCCCCTTTATAAGTACTCCCTGAACCCAAGTGAGTTATCCTAGCCCCTTGATATGTATTCTCTGACCGCAAGAGAGTTACCCTAATCCCATATAAGTACTCCCAGACCCCAAGTGAGTTACCCTAGTCCCATATTAGTACTCCCTGGCCCCAAGTGAGTTAGCCTAGCCCCTTTATATGTACTCTCTGACCGCAAGTGAGTTACCCTAGTCCAATATAATTACTCCCTGACCCCAAGTGAGTTACCATAGCCCATTTATAAGTACTCCCTGAACCCAAGTGAGTTATCCTAGCCCCTTGATATGTATTCTCTGACCGCAAGAGAGTTACCCTAATCCCATATAAGTACTCCCAGACCCCAAGTGAGTTACCCTACTCCCATATAGGTACTCCCTGACACTAAGTGAGTTACCATAGCCCCTTTATAAGTACTCCCTGAACCCAAGTGAGTTATCCTAGCCCCTTTATATGTACTCTCTGACCGCAAGTGAGTTACCCTAGCCCATTTATATGTACTCTCTGACCGCAAGTGAGTTATCCTAGCCCCTTTATATGTACTCTCTGACCGTAAGTGAGTTATTCGAACTCCTTATAAGTACTCCCTGACCCCAAGTGTGTTACCCTAGTCTCATATATGTACTCCCTGAACTCAAGTGTATTACCTTAGCCCCTTTATAAGTTCTCCCTGACCCCAAGTGAGTTATCCTTGCCCCTTTGTATGTACTCTCTGACCGCAAGTGAGTTACCCTAGTCCCATAGAAGTACTCCCTGACCCCAAGTGAGTTACCATAGCCCCTTTATAAGTACTCCCTGAACCCAAGTGAGTTATCCTAGCCCCTTGATATGTATTCTCTGACCGCAAGAGAGTTACCCTAATCCCATATAAGTACTCCCAGACCCCAAGTGAGTTACCCTAGTCCCATAGAAGTCCTCCCTGTACCCAACTGAGTTACCCTACCCCCTTTATATGTACTCTCTGACCGCAAGTGAATTACCCTACTCCCATATAGGTACTCCCTGACACTAAGTGAGTTACCATAGCCCCTTTATAAGTACTCCCTGAACCCAAGTGAGTTACCATAGCCCCTTTATAAGTACTCCCTGACCCCAAGTGAGTTATCCTAGCCCCTTTACATGTACTCTCTGACCGCAAGTGTGTTAACCTAGTCTCATATATGTACTCCCTGAACTCAAGTGTATTACCTTAGCCCCTTCATAAGTTCTCCCTGTCCCAAGTGAGTTATCCTAGCCCCTTTATATGTACTCTCTGACCGTAAGTGAGTTACCCTAATCCCATATAAGTACTCCCAGACCCTAAGTGAGTTACCCTAGTCCCATAGAAGTACTCCCTGACCCCAAGTGAGTTACCCTAGCCCCTTATATAAGTACTCCCTGACCCCAAGTGTGTTACCCTAGTCTCATATATGTACTCCCTGAACTCAAGTGAGTTACCATATCACCTTTATAAGTACTCCCTGACTCCAAGTAAGTTACCATAGCCCCTTTATATGTACTCTCTGACCCCAGGTGAGTTATCCTAGCCCCTTTACATGTACTCTCTGACCGCAAGTGTGTTACACTAGTCTCATATATGTACTCCCTGAACTCAAGTGTATTACCTTAGCCCCTTCATAAGTTCTCCCTGACCCCAAGTGAGTTATCCTAGCCCCTTTATATGTACTCTCTGACCGCAAGTGAGTTACCCTAATCCCATATAAGTACTCCCAGACCCCAAGTGAGTTACCCTAGTCCCATAGAAGGACTCCCTGACCCCAAGTGAGTTACCCTAGCCCCTTATATAAGTACTCCCTGACCCCAAGTGTGTTACCCTAGTCTCATATATGTACTCCCTGAACTCAAGTGAGTTACCATATCACCTTTATAAGTACTTCCTGATCCCAAGTGAGTTACCATAGCCCCTTTATATGTACTCTTTAACCCCAAGTGATTTATCCTAGCCCCTTTATATGTACTCTCTGACCGCAAGTAAGTAACCCTAGCCCATTTATATGTACTCTCTGACCGCAAGTGAGTTATCCTAGTCGCTTTATATGTACTCCCAGACCCCAAGTGAGTTACCCTAGTCTCTTATAAGTACTCCCTGATCCTAAATGAGTTACCCTAGACCTTTAATAAGTACACCCTGGCCCCAAGTGAGTTACCCTAGTCCCATATAAGTAATCCTTGACGCAAAGTTAGTTACCCTAGCCCCTTTATAAGTACACCCTGGCCCCAAGTGAGTTACCATATCACCTTTATAAGTACTCCCTTACCCCAAGTGAGTTATCCTAGCCCCTTTATATGTACTCTCTGACAGCAAGTGAGTTACCCTAGTCCCATATTAGTACTCCCTGACCCCAAGTGAGTTAGCCTAGCCCCTTTATATGTACTCTCTGACCGCAAGTGAGTTACCCTAGTCCAATATAAGTACTCCCTGACCCCAAGTGAGTTACCATAGCCCCTTTATAAGTACTCCCTGACCCCAAGTGAGTTACCATAGCCCCTTTATAAGTACTCCCTGACCCCAAGTGAGTTACCATAGCCCCTTTATAAGTACTCCCTGACCCCAAGTGAGTTATCCTAGCCCCTTTATATGTACTCTCTGACCGCAAGTGAGTTACCCTAGTCCCATATAAGTTCTCCCTGACCCAAAGTGAGTTACCATAACCTCTTTATAAGTACTCCCAGACCCCAAGTGAGTTATCCTAGTCCCATATAAGTTCTCCTTGACCCATAGTGAGTTACCCTAGCCCCTTTATAAGTCCTCCCTGAACCCAAATGAGTTACCTTAGACCCATAGAAGTACTCTCTGACCCCAAGTGAGTTATCCTACCCCCTTTATATGTACACTCTGACCGCAAGTGAATTACCCTAATCCCATATAAGTACTCCCAGACCCCAAGTGAGTTACCCTAGTCCCATAGAAGTACTCCCTGACCCCAAGTGAGTTATCCTACCCCCTTTATATGTACTCTCTGACCGCAAGTGAATTACCCTACTCCCATATAGGTACTCCCTGACACCAAGTGAGTTACCATAGCCCCTTTATAAGTACTCCCTGACCCCAAATGAGTTACCATAGCCCCTTTATAAGTACTCCCTGACCCCAAGTGAGTTATCCTAGCCCCTTTATATGTACTCTCTGACCGCAAGTGAGTTACCCTAGCCCATTTATATGTACTCTCTGACCGCAAGTGAGTTATCCTAGCCCCTTTATATGTACTCTCTGACCGTAAGTGAGTTATTCAAACTCCTTATAAGTACTCCCTGACCCCAAGTGTGTTACCCTAGTCTCATATATGTACTCCCTGAACTCAAGTGTATTACCTTAGCCCCTTTATAAGTTCTCCCTGACCCCAAGTGAGTTATCCTAGCCCCTTTGTATGTACTCTCTGACCGCAAGTGAGTTACCCTAGTCCCATAGAAGTACTCCCTGATCCTAAGTGAGTTACCCTAGCCCTTTAATAAGTACACCCTGGCCCCAAGTGAGTTACCATATCACCTTTATAAGTACTCCCTGACCCCAAGTGAGTTATCCTAGCCCCTTTATATGTACTCTCTGACCGCAAGTGAATTACCCTACTCCCATATACAGGGTGTAACGAAACGACCGCCTTTTCTCGTAACTGGAGGTTCGGGGTGACAAACTGAGTGTACGTGTAAAATTTCGTTCGAATCGTTCAAGAGGTTTAAAAGTTATTTCTATTTAAAAATCACCCTTTTTCAGTCCTTTTCGAACGACTTTAACTGCATAATGGAAAGTGGAGAAAGTGAAAAACAATTGATGAGCACCCAGCTAGAATGTAAAAATTATCGATCGCGTGCGTTAATACTTTTGCTATTTATTTCTTTAATCTGGCTATTAGATTAATTTTAAAAATAACAAAATCCTTTACATTACAATTTCAATTCAATTCAGTACAAGCATCATTGACTGATTTGATGGAAAGAGCGAGTTGACGCAATGTAAAGGAAAGTATCAAAAGCTAAGATATCGCGCGAGCGCAATGATAACTTAATAGACAATGCATGAGGGCATTCTCTTTCTACTAACGAAGCTAAAGGGAATGATTCAAAATCAATACATTGATGAAGGAGAAAACTAAACTCACCCATTAAATGTTCTGCAAGTTCCTTTAAATCGAAGTTTTTGAAAAAGCTTCAAACTGGCTCCTCGATGATTTCCAGAAAGCACACTATCACTGATTTTGCATTTAAACACTTGTGAATTTAAACAAATTAGGTATTAACCTACGTTTCTTCAAAACACTGGTGAATGTGACACTTTTGAACTGTTTGAAGTAGGGTGATTAAGAGTGGTCGAAACGAATTATTGATTATTCTATCTCTCTGTGTCTCTCTTTTCAGCCTACTTCAAACAGTTCAAAAAGTGTCAAATTAACCGGTGTTTTGAAGAAACGTAGGTTAACACCTAATTTGCTTAAATTCGCGAGTTCTTAAATGCAAAATCAATGATAGTGTACATTCTGGAAATCATTGAGAAGCCAGTTTGAAGCTTTTTCAAAAACTTCGGTGTAAAGGAACTTGGAGAACGTTAAATGGGTAAGTTTAATTTTTTCTGTCATCAATGAATTGATTTTAAATCATTCTTTTTACCTTCGTTTGTAGAAAGAAAATGCCTTGATGTGTTTCCTATTAAATTATCAGTGCAGTCGCGTGACATCTTAGCTTTTGATACTTTCCTTTTCATTCTATCTTCTCCCTCTTTCCATCAATTCAGTCAATGATACTTGTATTGAATTGATTTGGAATTGTAATGAAAAGGATTTTGCTGTTTTTAAAATTAATCTAATAGCCAAATTAATTAAATAAATAGCAAATGTATTATCGCGCGAGATCGATAATTTTTACATTCTAGTGGGGTGTTCGTCAATTGTTTTTTCACTTTCTCCACTTTATTATGCACAGTTAAAGTCGTTCGAAAAGGACAGAAAAAGGGTGAGTTTTAAATGGAAATAACTTTTAACCCCCTGGAACGATTCGAACAAAATTTTACACGTGTATTTGGATGGTCACCCCGAACCTCCAGTTACGAGAAAAGGCGGTAGTTTCGTTACACCCTGTAGGTACTCCCTGCCACCAAGTGAGTTACCATAGCCCCTTTATAAGTACTCCCTGACCCCAAGTGAGTTACCATAGCCCCTTTATAAGTACTCCCTGAGCCCAAGTGAGTTATCCTAGCCCCTTTATATGTACTCTCTGACCGCAAGTGTGTTACCCTAGCCCCTTATATAAGTACTCCCTGACCGCAAGTGAGTTACCCTAGTCCCATAGTAGTACTCCCTGACCCCAAGTGAGTTACCATATCACCTTTATAAGTACTCCCTGACCCCAAGTGAGTTATCCTAGCCCCTTTATATGTACTCTCTGACAGCAAGTGAGTTACCCTAGTCCCATATTAGTACTCCCTGACCCCAAGTGAGTTAGCCTAGCCCCTTTATATGTACTCTCTGATCGCAAGTGAGTTACCCTAGTCCAATATAAGTACTCCCATACCCCAAGTGAGTTACCCTAGTCTCATATATGTACTCTCTGAACTCAAGTGTGTTACCTTAGCACCTTTATAAGTACTCCCTGACCCCAAGTGAGTTATCCTAGTCCCATTATATGTACTCTCTGACCGCAAGTGAGTTACCCTAGCCCATTTATATGTACTCTCTGACCGCAAGTGAGTTATCCTAGCCCCTTTATATGTACTCTCTGATAGCAAGTGAGTTACCATAGTACCATATTAGTACTCCCTGGCCCCAAGTGAGTTAGCCTAGCCCCTTTATATGTACTCTCTGACCGCAAGTGAGTTACCCTAGTCCAATATAAGTACTCCCTGACCCCAAGTGAGTTACCATAGCCCCTTTATAAGTACTCCCTGAACCCAAGTGAGTTATCCTAGCCCTTTGATATGTATTCTCTGACCTCAAGAAAGTTACCCTAATCCCATATAAGTACTCCCAGACCCCAAGTGAGTTACCCTAGTCCCATAGAAGTACTCCCTGACCCCAAGTGAGTTATCCTACCCTCTTTATATGTTCTCTGACCGCAAGTGAATTACCCTACTCCCATATAGGTACTCCCTGACACTAAGTGAGTTACCATAGCCCCTTTATAAGTACTCCCTGAACCCAAGTGAGTTACCATAGCCCCTTTATAAGTACTCCCGGACCCCAAGTGAGTTATCCTAGCCCCTTTACATGTACTCTCTGACCGCAAGTGTGTTACCCTTGTCTCATATATGTACTCCCTGAACTCAAGTGTATTACCTTAGCCCCTTCATAAGTTCTCCCTGACCCCAAGTGAGTTATCCTAGCCCCTTTATATGTACTCTCTGACCGCAAGTGAGTTACCCTAATCCCATATAAGTACTCCCAGACCCCAAGTGAGTTACCCTAGTCCCATAGAAGTACTCCCTGACCCCAAGTGAGTTACCCTAGCCCCTTATATAAGTACTCCCTGACCCCAAGTGTGTTACCCTAGTCTCATATATGTACTCCCTGAACTCAAGTGAGTTACCATATCACCTTTATAAGTACTCCCTGACCCCAAGTGAGTTACCATAGCCCCTTTATATGTACTCTTTGACCCCAAGTGAGTTATCCTAGCCCCTTTATATGTACTCTCTGACCGCAAGTGAGTTACACTAGCCCATTTATATGTACTATCTGACCGCAAGTGAGTTATCCTAGTCGCTTTATATGTACTCTCAGAGCCCAAGTGAGTTACCCTAGCCCCTTATATAAGTACTCCCTGACCGCAAGTGAGTTATCCTAGCCCCTTTATATGTACTCTCTGACCGCAAGTGAGTTACCCTAGTCCCATAGAAGTACTCCCAGACCCCAAGTGAGTTACCCTAGTCTAATATATGTACTCTCTGAACTCAAGTGTGTTACCTTAGCACCATTATAAGTAATCCCTGACCCCAAGTGATTTATCCTAGCCCCTTTTATGTACTCTCTGACCGCAAGTGAGTAACCCTAGCCCATTTTTATGTACTCTCTGACCGCAAGTGAGTTATCCTAGTCGCTTTATATGTACTCCCAGACCCCAAGTGAGTTACCCTAGTCTCTTATAAGTACTCCCTGATTCTAAATGAGTTACCCTAGACCTTTAATAAGTACACCCTGGCCCCAAGTGAGTTACCCTAGTCCCATATAAGTAATCCTTGACGCAAAGTTAGTTACCCTAGCCCCTTTATAAGTACACCCTGGCCCCAAGTGAGTTACCATATCACCTTTATAAGTACTCCCTGACCCCAAGTGAGTTATCCTAGCCCCTTTATATGTACTCTCTGACAGCAAGTGAGTTACCCTACTCCCATATTAGTACTCCCTGACCCCAAGTGAGTTATCCTAGCCCCTTTATATGTACTCTCTGACCGCAAGTGAGTTACCCTAGTCCCATATAAGTTCTCCCTGACCCCAAGTGAGTTACCATAACCTCTTTATAAGTACTCCCAGACCCCAAGTGAGTTATCCTAGTCCCATATAAGTTCTCCTTGACCCATAGTGAGTTACCCTAGCCCCTTTATAAGTACTCCCTGACCCCAAATGAGTTACCTTAGACCCATACAAGTACTCCCTGACCCCAAGTGAGTTATCCTACCCCCTTTATATGTACACTCTGACCGCAAGTGAATTACCCTAATCCCATATAAGTACTCCCAGACCCCAAGTGAGTTACCCTAGTCCCATAGAAGTACTCCCTGACCCCAAGTGAGTTATCCTACCCCCTTTATATGTACTCTCTGACCGCAAGTGAATTACCCTACTCCCATATAGGTACTCCCTTACACCAAGTGAGTTACCATAGCCCCTTTATAAGTACTCCCTGACCCCAAGTGAGTTACCATAGCCCCTTTATAAGTACTCCCTGACCCCAAGTGAGTTATCCTAGCCCCTTTATATGTACTCTCTGACCGCAAGTTACTTACCCTAGCCCATTTATATGTACTCTCTGACCGCAAGTGAGTTATCCTAGCCCCTTTATATGTACTCTCTGACCGTAAGTGAGTTATTCAAACTCCTTATAAGTACTCCCTGACCCCAAGTGTGTTACCCCAGTCTCATATATGTACTCCCTGAACTCAAGTGTATTACCTTAGCCCCTTTATAAGTTCTCCCTGACCCCAAGTGTGTTATCCTAGCCCCTTTGTATGTACTCTCTGACCGCAAGTGAGTTACCCTAGTCCCATAGAAGTACTCCCTGACCCCAAGTGAGTTACCCTAGTCCCATAGAAGTACTCCCTGACCCCAAGTGAGTTACCATAGCCCCTTTATAAGTACTCCCTGAACCCAAGTGAATTATCCTAGCCCCTTGATATGTATTCTCTGACCGCAAGAGAGTTACCCTAATCCCATATAAGTACTCCCAGACCCCAAGTGAGTTACCCTAGTCCCATAGAAGTACTCCCTGACCCCAACTGAGTTACCCTACCCCCTTTATATGTACTCTCTAACCGCAAGTGAATTACCCTACTCCCATATAGGTACTCCCTGACACTAAGTGAGTTACCATAGCCCCTTTATAAGTACTCCCTGAACCCAAGTGAGTTACCATAGCCCCTTTATAAGTACTCCCTGACCCCAAGTGAGTTATCCTAGCCCCTTTACATGTACTTTCTGACCGCAAGTGTGTTAACCTAGTCTCATATATGTACTCCCTGAACTCAAGTGTATTACCTTAGCCCCTTCATAAGTTCTCCCTGTCCCAAGTGAGTTATCCTAGCCCCTTTATATGTACTCTCTGACCGCAAGTGAGTTACCCTAATCCCATATAAGTACTCCCAGACCCTAAGTGAGTTACCCTAGTCCCATAGAAGTACTCCCTGACCCCAAGTGAGTTACCCTAGCCCCTTATATAAGTACTTCCTGACCCCAAGTGTGTTACCCTAGTCTCATATATGTACTCCCTGAACTCAAGTGAGTTACCATATCACCTTTATAAGTACTCCCTGACCCAAAGTGAGTTATCCTAGCCCCTTTATATGTACTCTCTGACCGCAAGTGAGTTACACTAGCCCATTTATATGTACTCTCTGACCGCAAGTGAGTTATCCTAGTCGCTTTATATGTACTCTCAGACCCCAAGTGAGTTACCCTAGTCCCTTATAAGTACTCCCTGATCCTAAGTGAGTTACCCTAGCCCTTTAATAAGTACACCGTGGCCCCAAGTGAGTTACCCTAGTCCCATATAAGTAATCCTTGACCCAAAGTGAGTTACCCTAGCCCCTTTATAAGTACTCCCTGACCCCAAGTGAGTTACCATATCACCTTTATAAGTACTCCCTGACCCCAAGTGAGTTATCCTAGCCCCTTTATATGTACTCTCTGACCGCAAGTGAATTACTCTACTCCCATATAGGTACTCCCTGCCACCAAGTGAGTTACCATAGCCCCTTTATAAGTACTCCCTGACCCCAAGTGAGTTACCATAGCCCCTTTATAAGTACTCCCTGAGCCCAAGTGAGTTATCCTAGCCCCTTTATATGTACTCTCTGACCGCAAGTGTGTTACCCTAGCCCCTTATATAAGTACTCCCTGACCGCAAGTGAGTTACCCTAGTCCCATAGTAGTACTCCCTGACCCCAAGTGAGTTACCATATCACCTTTATAAGAACTCCCTGACCCCAAGTGAGTTATCCTAGCCCCTTTATATGTACTCTCTGACAGCAAGTGAGTTACCCTAGTCCCATATTAGTACTCCCTGACCCCAAGTGAGTTAGCCTAGCCCCTTTATATGTACTCTCTGATCGCAAGTGAGTTACCCTAGTCCAATATAAGTACTCCCATACCCCAAGTGAGTTACCCTAGTCTCATATATGTACTCTCTGAACTCAAGTGTGTTACCTTAGCACCTTTATAAGTACTCCCTGACCCCAAGTGAGTTATCCTAGTCCCTTTATATGTACTCTCTGACCGCAAGTGAGTTACCCTAGCCCATTTATATGTACTCTCTGACCGCAAGTGAGTTATCCTAGCCCCTTTATATGTACTCTCTGATAGCAAGTGAGTTACCCTAGTCCCATATTAGTACTCCCTGGCCCCAAGTGAGTTAGCCTAGCCCCTTTATATGTACTCTCTGACCGCAAGTGAGTTACCCTAGTCCAATATAAGTACTCCCTGACCCCAAGTGAGTTACAATAACCCCTTTATAAGTACTCCCTGAACCCAAGTGAGTTATCCTAGCCCCTTGATATGTATTCTCTGACCGCAAGAGAGTTACCCTAATCCCATATAAGTACTCCCAGACCCCAAGTGAGTTACCCTAGTCCCATAGAAGTACTCCCTGACCCCAAGTGAGTTATCCTACCCTCTTTATATGTACTCTCTGACCGCAAGTGAATTACCCTACTCCCATATAGGTACTCCCTGACACTAAGTGAGTTACCATAGCCCCTTTATAAGTACTCCCTGAACCCAAGTGAGTTACCATAGCCCCTTTATAAGTACTCCCGGACCCCAAGTGAGTTATCCTAGCCCCTTTACATGTACTCTCTGACCGCAAGTGTGTTACCCTAGTCTCATATATGTACTCCCTGAACTCAAGTGTATTACCTTAGCCCCTTCATAAGTTCTCCCTGACCCCAAGTGAGTTATCCTAGCCCCTTAATATGTACTCTCTGACCGCAAGTGAGTTACCCTAATCCCATATAAGTACTCCCAGACCCCAAGTGAGTTACCCTAGTCCCATAGAAGTACTCCCTGACCCCAAGTGAGTTACCCTAGCCCCGTATATAAGTACTCCCTGACCCCAAGTGTGTTACCCTAGTCTCATATATGTACTCCCTGAACTCAAGTGAGTTACCATATCACCTTTATAAGTACTCCCTGACCCCAAGTGAGTTACCATAGACCCTTTATATGTACTCTTTGACCCCAAGTGAGTTATCCTAGCCCCTTTATATGTACTCTCTCACCGCAAGTGAGTTACACTAGCCCATTTATATGTACTCTCTGACCGCAAGTGAGTTATCCTAGTCGCTTTATATGTACTCTCAGACCCCAAGTGAGTTACCCTAGTCCCTTATAAGTACTCCCTGATCCTAAGTGAGTTACCCTAGCCCTTTAATAAGTACACCCTGGCCCCAAGTGAGTTACCCTAGTCCCATATAAGTAATCCTTCACCCAAAGTGAGTTACCCTAGCCCCTTTAAAAGTACTCCCTGACCCCAAGTGTGTTACCATATCACCTTTATAAGTACTCCCTGACCCCAAGTGAGTTATCCTAGCCCCTTTATATGTACTCTCTGACAGCAAGTGAGTTACCCTAGTCCCATAGTAGTACTCCCTGACCCCAAGTGAGTTACCATAGCCCCTTTATAAGTACTCCCTGACCCCAATTGAGTTATCCTAACACCTTTATATGTACTCTCTGGCCGCAAGTGAGTTACCGTATTCCCATAGTAGTACTCCCTTACCCCAAGCGAGTTATCCTAGCCCCTTTATATGTACTCTCTGACCCAAGTGAGTTACCCTAGTCCAATATAAGTACTCCCTGACCCCAAGTGAGTTACCATAGCCCCTTTATGAGTACTCCCTGGCCCCAAGTGAGTTATCCTACCCCCTTTATATGTACTCTCTGACCGCAAGTGAGTTACCCTAATCCCATATAAGTACTCCCAGACACCAATTGAGTTACCCTAGTCTCATATATGTACTCTCTGAACTCAAGTGTGTTACCTTAGCACCTTTATAAGTACTACCTGACCCCAATTGAGTTATCCTAGCCCCTTTATATGTACTCTCTGACAGCAAGTGAGTTACCCTAGTCCCATAGTAGTACTCCCTGACCCCAAGTGAGTTACCATAGCCCCTTTATAAGTACTCCCTGACCCCAAGTGAGTTATCCTAACACCTTTATATGTACTATCTGGCCGCAAGTGAGTTACCGTAGTCCCATAGTAGTACTCCCTTACCCCAAGTGAGTTATTCTAGCCTTTTTATATGTACTCTCTGACCCAAGTTAGTTACCCTAGTCCAATATAAGTACTCCCTGACCCCAAGTGAGTTACCATAGCCCCTTTATGAGTACTCCCTGACCCCAAGTGAGTTATCCTACCCCCTTTATATGTACTCTCTGACCGCAAGTGTGTTACCCTAATCCCATATAAGTACTCCCAGACACCAATTGAGTTACCCTAGTCTCATATATGTACTCTCTGAACTCAAGTGTGTTACCTTAGCACCTTTATAAGTACTCCCTGACCCCAAGTGAGTTATCCTACCCCCTTTATATGTACTCTCTGACCGCAAGTGAATTACCCTACTCCCATATAGGTACTCCCTGCCACCAAGTGAGTTACCATAGCCCCTTTATAAGTTCTCCCTGACCCCCAGAGAGTTACCATAGCCCCTTTGTAAGTACTCCCTGACCCCAAGTGAGTTAGCCTAGCCCCTTTATATGTACTCTCTGACCGCAAGTGAGTTACCCTAGTCCAATATAAGTACTCCCTGACCCCAAGTGAGTTACCATAGCCCCTTTATAAGTACTCCCTGAACCCAAGTGAGTTATCCTAGCCCCTTGATATGTATTCTCTGACCGCAAGAGAGTTACCCTAATCCCATATAAGTACTCCCAGACCCCAAGTGAGTTACCCTAGTCCCATAGAAGTACTCCCTGACCCCAAGTGAGTTATCCTACCCTCTTTATATGTACTCTCTGACCGCAAGTGAATTACCCTACTCCCATATAGGTACTCCCTGACACTAAGTGAGTTACCATAGCCCCTTTATAAGTACTCCCTGAACCCAAGTGAGTTACCATAGCCCCTTTATAAGTACTCCCGGACCCCAAGTGAGTTATCCTAGCCCCTTTACATGTACTCTCTGACCGCAAGTGTGTTACCCTAGTCTCATATATGTACTCCCTGAACTCAAGTGTATTACCTTAGCCCCTTCATAAGTTCTCCCTGACCCCAAGTGAGTTATCCTAGCCCCTTTATATGTACTCTCTGACCGCAAGTGAGTTACCCTAATCCCATATAAGTACTCCCAGACCCCAAGTGAGTTACCCTAGTCCCATAGAAGTACTCCCTGACCCCAAGTGAGTTACCCTAGCCCCTTATATAAGTACTCCCTGACCCCAAGTGTGTTACCCTAGTCTCATATATGTACTCCCTGAACTCAAGTGAGTTACCATATCACCTTTATAAGTACTCCCTGACCCCAAGTGAGTTACCATAGCCCCTTTATATGTACTCTTTGACCCCAAGTGAGTTATCCTAGCCCCTTTATATGTACTCTCTGACCGCAAGTGAGTTACACTAGCCCATTTATATGTACTCTCTGACCGCAAGTGAGTTATCCTAGTCGCTTTATATGTACTCTCAGACCCCAAGTGAATTACCCTAGTCCCTTATAAGTACTCCCTGATCCTAAGTGAGTTACCCTAGCCCTTTAATAAGTACACCCTGGCCCCAAGTGAGTTACCCTAGTCCCATATAAGTAATCCTTGACCCAAAGTGAGTTACCCTAGCCCCTTTAAAAGTACTCCCTGACCCCAAGTGTGTTACCATATCACCTTTATAAGTACTCCCTGACCCCAAGTGAGTTATCCTAGCCCCTTTATATGTACTCTCTGACAGCAAGTGAGTTACCCTAGTCCCATAGTAGTACTCCCTGACCCCAAGTGAGTTACCATAGCCCCTTTATAAGTACTCCCTGACCCCAATTGAGTTATCCTAACACCTTTATATGTACTCTCTGGCCGCAAGTGAGTTACCGTATTCCCATAGTAGTACTCCCTTACCCCAAGCGAGTTATCCTAGCCCCTTTATATGTACTCTCTGACCCAAGTGAGTTACCCTAGTCCAATTTAAGTACTCCCTGACCCCAAGTGAGTTACCATAGCCCCTTTATGAGTACTCCCTGGCCCCAAGTGAGTTATCCTACCCCCTTTATATGTACTCTCTGACCGCAAGTGAGTTACCCTAATCCCATATAAGTACTCCCAGACACCAATTGAGTTACCCTAGTCTCATATATGTACTCTCTGAACTCAAGTGTGTTACCTTAGCACCTTTATAAGTACTACCTGACCCCAATTGAGTTATCCTAGCCCCTTTATATGTACTCTCTGACCCAAGTTAGTTACCCTAGTCCAATATAAGTACTCCCTGACCCCAAGTGAGTTACCATAGCCCCTTTATGAGTACTCCCTGACCCCAAGTGAGTTATCCTACCCCCTTTATATGTACTCTCTGACCGCAAGTGTGTTACCCTAATCCCATATAAGTACTCCCAGACACCAATTGAGTTAACCTAGTCTCATATATGTATTCTCTGAACTCAAGTGTGTTACCTTAGCACCTTTATAAGTACTCCCTGACCCCAAGTGAGTTATCCTACCCCCTTTATATGTACTCTCTGACCGCAAGTGAATTACCCTACTCCCATATAGGTACTCCCTGCCACCAAGTGAGTTACCATAGCCCCTTTATAAGTACTCCCTGACCCCAAGTGAGTTACCATAGCCCCTTTGTAATTACTCCCTGACCCCAAGTGAGTTATCCTAGCCCCTTTATATGTACTCTCTGACCGCAAGTGTGTTACCCTAGTCTCATATATGTACTCCCTGAACTCAAGTGTATTACCTTAGCCCCTTTATATGTTCTCCCTGACCCCAAGTGAGTTATCCTAGCCCCTTAAATGTACTCTCTGACCGCAAGTGAGTTACCCTAATCCCATATAAGTACTCCCAGACCCCAAGTGAGTTACCCTAGTCCCATATAATTACTCCCTGACCCCAAGTGAGTTACCCTAGCCCCTTATATAAGTACTCCCTGACCGCAAGTGAGTTACCCTAGTCCCATAGAAGTACTCCCTGACCCCAAGTGAGTTACCATAGCCCCTTTATAAGTACTCCCGGACCCCAAGTGAGTTATCCTAGCCCCTTTACATGTACTCTCTGACCGCAAGTGTGTTACCCTAGTCTCATATATGTACTCCCTGAACTCAAGTGTATTACCTTAGCCCCTTCATAAGTTCTCCCTGACCCCAAGTGAGTTATCCTAGCCCCTTTATATGTACTCTCTGACCGCAAGTGAGTTACCCTAATCCCATATAAGTACTCCCAGACCCCAAGTGAGTTACCCTAGTCCCATAGAAGTACTCCCTGACCCCAAGTGAGTTACCCTAGCCCCTTATATAAGTACTCCCTGACCCCAAGTGTGTTACCCTAGTCTCATATATGTACTCCCTGAACTCAAGTGAGTTACCATATCACCTTTATAAGTACTCCCTGACCCCAAGTGAGTTACCATAGCCCCTTTATATGTACTCTTTGACCCCAAGTGAGTTATCCTAGCCCCTTTATATGTACTCTCTGACCGCAAGTGAGTTACACTAGCCCATTTATATGTACTCTCTGACCGCAAGTGAGTTATCCTAGTCGCTTTATATGTACTCTCAGAGCCCAAGTGAGTTACCCTAGCCCCTTATATAAGTACTCCCTGACCGCAAGTGAGTTATCCTAGCCCCTTTATATGTACTCTCTGACCGCAAGTGAGTTACCCTAGTCCCATAGAAGTTCTCCCAGACCCCAAGTGAGTTACCCTAGTCTAATATATGTACTCTCTGAACTCAAGTGTGTTACCTTAGCACCATTATAAGTACTCCCTGACCCCAAGTGATTTATCCTAGCCCCTTTATATGTACTCTCTGACCGCAAGTGAGTAACCCTAGCCCATTTATATGTACTCTCTGACCGCAAGTGAGTTATCCTAGTCGCTTTATATGTACTCCCAGACCCCAAGTGAGTTACCCTAGTCTCTTATAAGTACTCCCTGATTCTAAATGAGTTACCCTAGACCTTTAATAAGTACACACTGGCCCCAAGTGAGTTACCCTAGTCCCATATAAGTAATCCTTGACGCAAAGTTAGTTACCCTAGCCCCTTTATAAGTACACCCTGGCCCCAAGTGAGTTACCATATCACCTTTATAAGTACTCCCTGACCCCAAGTGAGTTATCCTAGCCCCTTTATATGTACTCTCTGACAGCAAGTGAGTTACCCTACTCCCATATTAGTACTCCCTGACCCCAAGTGAGTTAGCCTAGCCCCTTTATATGTACTCTCTGACCGCAAGTGAGTTACCCTAGTCCAATATAAGTACTCCCTGACCCCAAGTGAGTTACCATAGCCCCTTTATAAGTACTCCCTGACCCCAAGTGAGTTACCATAGCCCCTTTATAAGTACTCCCTGACCCCAAGTGAGTTACCATAGCCCCTTTATAAGTACTCCCTGACCCCAAGTGAGTTATCCTAGCCCCTTTATATGTACTCTCTGACCGCAAGTGAGTTACCCTAGTCCCATATAAGTTCTCCCTGACCCCAAGTGAGTTACCATAACCTCTTTATAAGTACTCCCAGACCCCAAGTGAGTTATCCTAGTCCCATATAAGTTCTCCTTGACCCATAGTGAGTTACCGTAGCCCCTTTATAAGTACTCCCTGACCCCAAATGAGTTACCTTAGACCCATACAAGTACTCCCTGACCCCAAGTGAGTTATCCTACCCCCTTTATATGTACACTCTGACCGCAAGTGAATTACCCTAATCCCATATAAGTACTCCCAGACCCCAAGTGAGTTACCCTAGTCCCATAGAAGTACTCCCTGACCCCAAGTGAGTTATCCTACCCCCTTTATATGTACTCTCTGACCGCAAGAGAATTACCCTACTCCCATATAGGTACTCCCTTACACCAAGTGAGTTACCATAGCCCCTTTATAAGTACTCCCTGACCCCAAGTGAGTTACCATAGCCCCTTTATAAGTACTCCCTGACCCCAAGTGAGTTATCCTAGCCCCTTTATATGTACTCTCTGACCGCAAGTGAGTTACCCTAGCCCATTTATATGTACTCTCTGACCGCAAGTGAGTTATCCTAGCCCCTTTATATGTACTCTCTGACCGTAAGTGAGTTATTCAAACTCCTTATAAGTACTCCCTGACCCCAAGTGTGTTACCCTAGTCTCATATATGTACTCCCTGAACTCAAGTGTATTACCTTAGCCCCTTCATAAGTTCTCCCTGTCCCAAGTGAGTTATCCTAGCCCCTTTGTATGTACTCTCTGACCGCAAGTGAGTTACCATAGCCCCTTTATAAGTACTCCCTGACCCCAAGTGAGTTATCCTAGCCCCTTTACATGTACTTTCTGACCGCAAGTGTGTTAACCTAGTCTCATATATGTACTCCCTGAACTCAAGTGTATTACCTTAGCCCCTTCATAAGTTCTCCCTGTCCCAAGTGAGTTATCCTAGCCCCTTTATATGTACACTCTGACCGCAAGTGAGTTACCCTAATCCCATATAAGTACTCCCAGACCCTAAGTGAGTTACCCTAGTCCCATAGAAGTACTCCCTGACCCCAAGTGAGTTACCCTAGCCCCTTATATAAGTACTCCCTGACCCCAAGTGTGTTACCCTAGTCTCATATATGTACTCCCTGAACTCAAGTGAGTTACCATATCACCTTTATAAGTACTCCCTGACCCCAAGTGAGTTACCATAGCCCCTTTATATGTACTCTCTGACCCCAAGTGAGTTATCCTAGCCCCTTTATATGTACTCTCTGACCGCAAGTGAGTTACACTAGCCTATTTATATGTACTCTCTGACCGCAAGTGAGTTATCCTAGTCGCTTTATATGTACTCTCAGAGCCCAAGTGAGTTACCCTAGTCCCTTATATAAGTACTCCCTGACCGCAAGTGAGTTATCCTAGCCCCTTTATATGTACTCTCTGACCGCAAGTGAGTTACCCTAGTCCCATAGAAGTACTCCCAGACCCCAAGTGATTTACCCTAGTCTAATATATGTACTCTCTGAACTCAAGTGTGTTACCTTAGCACCATTATAAGTACTCCCTGACCCCAAGTGATTTATCCTAGCCCCTTTATATGTACTCTCTGACCGCAAGTGAGTAACCCTAGCCCATTTATATGTACTCTCTGACCGCAAGTGAATTACCCTACTCCCATATAGGTACTCCCTGCCACCAAGTGAGTTACCATAGCCCCTTTATAAGTACTCCCTGACCCCAAGTGAGTTACCATAGCCCCTTTATATGTACTCTCTGACCCCAAGTGAGTTATCCTAGCCCCTTTATATGTACTCTCTGACCGCAAGTGAGTTACACTAGCCTATTTATATGTACTCTCTGACCGCAAGTGAGTTATCCTAGTCGCTTTATATGTACTCTCAGAGCCCAAGTGAGTTACCCTAGTCCCTTATATAAGTACTCCCTGACCGCAAGTGAGTTATCCTAGCCCCTTTATATGTACTCTCTGACCGCAAGTGAGTTACCCTAGTCCCATAGAAGTACTCCCAGACCCCAAGTGATTTACCCTAGTCTAATATATGTACTCTCTGAACTCAAGTGTGTTACCTTAGCACCATTATAAGTACTCCCTGACCCCAAGTGATTTATCCTAGCCCCTTTATATGTACTCTCTCACCGCAAGTGAGTTACACTAGCCCATTTATATGTACTCTCTGACCGCAAGTGAGTTATCCTAGTCGCTTTATATGTACTCTCAGACCCCAAGTGAGTTACCCTAGTCCCTTATAAGTACTCCCTGATCCTAAGTGAGTTACCCTAGCCCTTTAATAAGTACACCCTGGCCCCAAGTGAGTTACCCTAGTCCCATATAAGTAATCCTTCACCCAAAGTGAGTTACCCTAGCCCCTTTAAAAGTACTCCCTGACCCCAAGTGTGTTACCATATCACCTTTATAAGTACTCCCTGACCCCAAGTGAGTTATCCTAGCCCCTTTATATGTACTCTCTGACAGCAAGTGAGTTACCCTAGTCCCATAGTAGTACTCCCTGACCCCAAGTGAGTTACCATAGCCCCTTTATAAGTACTCCCTGACCCCAATTGAGTTATCCTAACACCTTTATATGTACTCTCTGGCCGCAAGTGAGTTACCGTATTCCCATAGTAGTACTCCCTTACCCCAAGCGAGTTATCCTAGCCCCTTTATATGTACTCTCTGACCCAAGTGAGTTACCCTAATCCCATATAAGTACTCCCAGACACCAATTGAGTTACCCTAGTCTCATATATGTACTCTCTGAACTCAAGTGTGTTACCTTAGCACCTTTATAAGTACTACCTGACCCCAATTGAGTTATCCTAGCCCCTTTATATGTACTCTCTGACAGCAAGTGAGTTACCCTAGTCCCATAGTAGTACTCCCTGACCCCAAGTGAGTTACCATAGCCCCTTTATAAGTACTCCCTGACCCCAAGTGAGTTATCCTAACACCTTTATATGTACTATCTGGCCGCAAGTGAGTTACCGTAGTCCCATAGTAGTACTCCCTTACCCCAAGTGAGTTATTCTAGCCTTTTTATATGTACTCTCTGACCCAAGTTAGTTACCCTAGTCCAATATAAGTACTCCCTGACCCCAAGTGAGTTACCATAGCCCCTTTATGAGTACTCCCTGACCCCAAGTGAGTTATCCTACCCCCTTTATATGTACTCTCTGACCGCAAGTGTGTTACCCTAATCCCATATAAGTACTCCCAGACACCAATTGAGTTACCCTAGTCTCATATATGTACTCTCTGAACTCAAGTGTGTTACCTTAGCACCTTTATAAGTACTCCCTGACCCCAAGTGAGTTATCCTACCCCCTTTATATGTACTCTCTGACCGCAAGTGAATTACCCTACTCCCATATAGGTACTCCCTGCCACCAAGTGAGTTACCATAGCCCCTTTATAAGTTCTCCCTGACCCCCAGAGAGTTACCATAGCCCCTTTGTAAGTACTCCCTGACCCCAAGTGAGTTAGCCTAGCCCCTTTATATGTACTCTCTGACCGCAAGTGAGTTACCCTAGTCCAATATAAGTACTCCCTGACCCCAAGTGAGTTACCATAGCCCCTTTATAAGTACTCCCTGAACCCAAGTGAGTTATCCTAGCCCCTTGATATGTATTCTCTGACCGCAAGAGAGTTACCCTAATCCCATATAAGTACTCCCAGACCCCAAGTGAGTTACCCTAGTCCCATAGAAGTACTCCCTGACCCCAAGTGAGTTATCCTACCCTCTTTATATGTACTCTCTGACCGCAAGTGAATTACCCTACTCCCATATAGGTACTCCCTGACACTAAGTGAGTTACCATAGCCCCTTTATAAGTACTCCCTGAACCCAAGTGAGTTACCATAGCCCCTTTATAAGTACTCCCGGACCCCAAGTGAGTTATCCTAGCCCCTTTACATGTACTCTCTGACCGCAAGTGTGTTACCCTAGTCTCATATATGTACTCCCTGAACTCAAGTGTATTACCTTAGCCCCTTCATAAGTTCTCCCTGACCCCAAGTGAGTTATCCTAGCCCCTTTATATGTACTCTCTGACCGCAAGTGAGTTACCCTAATCCCATATAAGTACTCCCAGACCCCAAGTGAGTTACCCTAGTCCCATAGAAGTACTCCCTGACCCCAAGTGAGTTACCCTAGCCCCTTATATAAGTACTCCCTGACCCCAAGTGTGTTACCCTAGTCTCATATATGTACTCCCTGAACTCAAGTGAGTTACCATATCACCTTTATAAGTACTCCCTGACCCCAAGTGAGTTACCATAGCCCCTTTATATGTACTCTTTGACCCCAAGTGAGTTATCCTAGCCCCTTTATATGTACTCTCTGACCGCAAGTGAGTTACACTAGCCCATTTATATGTACTCTCTGACCGCAAGTGAGTTATCCTAGTCGCTTTATATGTACTCTCAGACCCCAAGTGAATTACCCTAGTCCCTTATAAGTACTCCCTGATCCTAAGTGAGTTACCCTAGCCCTTTAATAAGTACACCCTGGCCCCAAGTGAGTTACCCTAGTCCCATATAAGTAATCCTTGACCCAAAGTGAGTTACCCTAGCCCCTTTAAAAGTACTCCCTGACCCCAAGTGTGTTACCATATCACCTTTATAAGTACTCCCTGACCCCAAGTGAGTTATCCTAGCCCCTTTATATGTACTCTCTGACAGCAAGTGAGTTACCCTAGTCCCATAGTAGTACTCCCTGACCCCAAGTGAGTTACCATAGCCCCTTTATAAGTACTCCCTGACCCCAATTGAGTTATCCTAACACCTTTATATGTACTCTCTGGCCGCAAGTGAGTTACCGTATTCCCATAGTAGTACTCCCTTACCCCAAGCGAGTTATCCTAGCCCCTTTATATGTACTCTCTGACCCAAGTGAGTTACCCTAGTCCAATTTAAGTACTCCCTGACCCCAAGTGAGTTACCATAGCCCCTTTATGAGTACTCCCTGGCCCCAAGTGAGTTATCCTACCCCCTTTATATGTACTCTCTGACCGCAAGTGAGTTACCCTAATCCCATATAAGTACTCCCAGACACCAATTGAGTTACCCTAGTCTCATATATGTACTCTCTGAACTCAAGTGTGTTACCTTAGCACCTTTATAAGTACTACCTGACCCCAATTGAGTTATCCTAGCCCCTTTATATGTACTCTCTGACAGCAAGTGAGTTACCCTAGTCCCATAGTAGTACTCCCTGACCCCAAGTGAGTTACCATAGCCCCTTTATAAGTACTCCCTGACCCCAAGTGAGTTATCCTAACACCTTTATATGTACTATCTGGCCGCAAGTGAGTTACCGTAGTCCCATAGTAGTACTCCCTTACCCCAAGTGAGTTAATCTAGCCCTTTTATATGTACTCTCTGACCCAAGTTAGTTACCCTAGTCCAATATAAGTACTCCCTGACCCCAAGTGAGTTACCATAGCCCCTTTATGAGTACTCCCTGACCCCAAGTGAGTTATCCTACCCCCTTTATATGTACTCTCTGACCGCAAGTGTGTTACCCTAATCCCATATAAGTACTCCCAGACACCAATTGAGTTAACCTAGTCTCATATATGTATTCTCTGAACTCAAGTGTGTTACCTTAGCACCTTTATAAGTACTCCCTGACCCCAAGTGAGTTATCCTACCCCCTTTATATGTACTCTCTGACCGCAAGTGAATTACCCTACTCCCATATAGGTACTCCCTGCCACCAAGTGAGTTACCATAGCCCCTTTATAAGTACTCCCTGACCCCAAGTGAGTTACCATAGCCCCTTTGTAATTACTCCCTGACCCCAAGTGAGTTATCCTAGCCCCTTTATATGTACTCTCTGACCGCAAGTGTGTTACCCTAGTCTCATATATGTACTCCCTGAACTCAAGTGTATTACCTTAGCCCCTTTATATGTTCTCCCTGACCCCAAGTGAGTTATCCTAGCCCCTTAAATGTACTCTCTGACCGCAAGTGAGTTACCCTAATCCCATATAAGTACTCCCAGACCCCAAGTGAGTTACCCTAGTCCCATATAATTACTCCCTGACCCCAAGTGAGTTACCCTAGCCCCTTATATAAGTACTCCCTGACCGCAAGTGAGTTACCCTAGTCCCATAGAAGTACTCCCTGACCCCAAGTGAGTTACCATAGCCCCTTTATAAGTACTCCCGGACCCCAAGTGAGTTATCCTAGCCCCTTTACATGTACTCTCTGACCGCAAGTGTGTTACCCTAGTCTCATATATGTACTCCCTGAACTCAAGTGTATTACCTTAGCCCCTTCATAAGTTCTCCCTGACCCCAAGTGAGTTATCCTAGCCCCTTTATATGTACTCTCTGACCGCAAGTGAGTTACCCTAATCCCATATAAGTACTCCCAGACCCCAAGTGAGTTACCCTAGTCCCATAGAAGTACTCCCTGACCCCAAGTGAGTTACCCTAGCCCCTTATATAAGTACTCCCTGACCCCAAGTGTGTTACCCTAGTCTCATATATGTACTCCCTGAACTCAAGTGAGTTACCATATCACCTTTATAAGTACTCCCTGACCCCAAGTGAGTTACCATAGCCCCTTTATATGTACTCTTTGACCCCAAGTGAGTTATCCTAGCCCCTTTATATGTACTCTCTGACCGCAAGTGAGTTACACTAGCCCATTTATATGTACTCTCTGACCGCAAGTGAGTTATCCTAGTCGCTTTATATGTACTCTCAGAGCCCAAGTGAGTTACCCTAGCCCCTTATATAAGTACTCCCTGACCGCAAGTGAGTTATCCTAGCCCCTTTATATGTACTCTCTGACCGCAAGTGAGTTACCCTAGTCCCATAGAAGTTCTCCCAGACCCCAAGTGAGTTACCCTAGTCTAATATATGTACTCTCTGAACTCAAGTGTGTTACCTTAGCACCATTATAAGTACTCCCTGACCCCAAGTGATTTATCCTAGCCCCTTTATATGTACTCTCTGACCGCAAGTGAGTAACCCTAGCCCATTTATATGTACTCTCTGACCGCAAGTGAGTTATCCTAGTCGCTTTATATGTACTCCCAGACCCCAAGTGAGTTACCCTAGTCTCTTATAAGTACTCCCTGATTCTAAATGAGTTACCCTAGACCTTTAATAAGTACACACTGGCCCCAAGTGAGTTACCCTAGTCCCATATAAGTAATCCTTGACGCAAAGTTAGTTACCCTAGCCCCTTTATAAGTACACCCTGGCCCCAAGTGAGTTACCATATCACCTTTATAAGTACTCCCTGACCCCAAGTGAGTTATCCTAGCCCCTTTATATGTACTCTCTGACAGCAAGTGAGTTACCCTACTCCCATATTAGTACTCCCTGACCCCAAGTGAGTTAGCCTAGCCCCTTTATATGTACTCTCTGACCGCAAGTGAGTTACCCTAGTCCAATATAAGTACTCCCTGACCCCAAGTGAGTTACCATAGCCCCTTTATAAGTACTCCCTGACCCCAAGTGAGTTACCATAGCCCCTTTATAAGTACTCCCTGACCCCAAGTGAGTTACCATAGCCCCTTTATAAGTACTCCCTGACCCCAAGTGAGTTACCATAGCCCCTTTATAAGTACTCCCTGACCCCAAGTGAGTTATCCTAGCCCCTTTATATGTACTCTCTGACCGCAAGTGAGTTGCCCTAGTCCCATATAAGTTCTCCCTGACCCCAAGTGAGTTACCATAACCTCTTTATAAGTACTCCCAGACCCCAAGTGAGTTATCCTAGTCCCATATAAGTTCTCCTTGACCCATAGTGAGTTACCGTAGCCCCTTTATAAGTACTCCCTGACCCCAAATGAGTTACCTTAGACCCATACAAGTACTCCCTGACCCCAAGTGAGTTATCCTACCCCCTTTATATGTACACTCTGACCGCAAGTGAATTACCCTAATCCCATATAAGTACTCCCAGACCCCAAGTGAGTTACCCTAGTCCCATAGAAGTACTCCCTGACCCCAAGTGAGTTATCCTACCCCCTTTATATGTACTCTCTGACCGCAAGAGAATTACCCTACTCCCATATAGGTACTCCCTTACACCAAGTGAGTTACCATAGCCCCTTTATAAGTACTCCCTGACCCCAAGTGAGTTACCATAGCCCCTTTATAAGTACTCCCTGACCCCAAGTGAGTTATCCTAGCCCCTTTATATGTACTCTCTGACCGCAAGTGAGTTACCCTAGCCCATTTATATGTACTCTCTGACCGCAAGTGAGTTATCCTAGCCCCTTTATATGTACTCTCTGACCGTAAGTGAGTTATTCAAACTCCTTATAAGTACTCCCTGACCCCAAGTGTGTTACCCTAGTCTCATATATGTACTCCCTGAACTCAAGTGTATTACCTTAGCCCCTTCATAAGTTCTCCCTGTCCCAAGTGAGTTATCCTAGCCCCTTTGTATGTACTCTCTGACCGCAAGTGAGTTACCATAGCCCCTTTATAAGTACTCCCTGACCCCAAGTGAGTTATCCTAGCCCCTTTACATGTACTTTCTGACCGCAAGTGTGTTAACCTAGTCTCATATATGTACTCCCTGAACTCAAGTGTATTACCTTAGCCCCTTCATAAGTTCTCCCTGTCCCAAGTGAGTTATCCTAGCCCCTTTATATGTACACTCTGACCGCAAGTGAGTTACCCTAATCCCATATAAGTACTCCCAGACCCTAAGTGAGTTACCCTAGTCCCATAGAAGTACTCCCTGACCCCAAGTGAGTTACCCTAGCCCCTTATATAAGTACTCCCTGACCCCAAGTGTGTTACCCTAGTCTCATATATGTACTCCCTGAACTCAAGTGAGTTACCATATCACCTTTATAAGTACTCCCTGACCCCAAGTGAGTTACCATAGCCCCTTTATATGTACTCTCTGACCCCAAGTGAGTTATCCTAGCCCCTTTATATGTACTCTCTGACCGCAAGTGAGTTACACTAGCCTATTTATATGTACTCTCTGACCGCAAGTGAGTTATCCTAGTCGCTTTATATGTACTCTCAGAGCCCAAGTGAGTTACCCTAGTCCCTTATATAAGTACTCCCTGACCGCAAGTGAGTTATCCTAGCCCCTTTATATGTACTCTCTGACCGCAAGTGAGTTACCCTAGTCCCATAGAAGTACTCCCAGACCCCAAGTGATTTACCCTAGTCTAATATATGTACTCTCTGAACTCAAGTGTGTTACCTTAGCACCATTATAAGTACTCCCTGACCCCAAGTGATTTATCCTAGCCCCTTTATATGTACTCTCTGACCGCAAGTGAGTAACCCTAGCCCATTTATATGTACTCTCTGACCGCAAGTGAGTTATCCTAGTCGCTTTATATGTACTCCCAGACCCCAAGTGAGTTACCCTAGTCTCTTATAAGTACTCCCTGATTCTAAATGAGTTACCCTAGACCTTTAATAAGTACACCCTGGCCCCAAGTGAGTTACCCTAGTCCCATATAAGTAATCCTTGACGCAAAGTTAGTTACCCTAGCCCCTTTATAAGTACACCCTGGCCCCAAGTGAGTTACCATATCACCTTTATAAGTACTCCCTGACCCCAAGTGAGTTAGCCTAGCCCCTTTATATGTACTCTCTGACCGCAAGTGAGTTACCCTAGTCCAATATAAGTACTCCCTGACCCCAAGTGAGTTACCATAGCCCCTTTATAAGTACTCCCTGACCCCAAGTGAGTTACCATAGCCCCTTTATAAGTACTCCCTGACCCCAAGTGAGTTATCCTAGCCCCTTTATATGTACTCTCTGACCGCAAGTGAGTTACCCTAGTCCCATATAAGTACTCCCTGACCCCAAGTGAGTTACCATAACCTCTTTATAAGTACTCCCAGACCCCAAGTGAGTTATCCTAGTCCCATATAAGTTCTCCTTGACCCATAGTGAGTTACCCTAGCCCCTTTATAAGTACTCCCTGACCCCAAATGAGTTACCTTAGACCCATACAAGTACTCCCTGACCCCAAGTGAGTTATCCTACCCCCTTTATATGTACACTCTGACCGCAAGTGAATTACCCTAATCCCATATAAGTACTCCCAGACCCCAAGTGAGTTACCCTAGTCCCATAGAAGTACTCCCTGACCCCAAGTGAGTTATCCTACCCCCTTTATATGTACTCTCTGACCGCAAGTGAATTACCCTACTCCCATATAGGTACTCCCTTACACCAAGTGAGTTACCATAGCCCCTTTATAAGTACTCCCTGACCCCAAGTGAGTTACCATAGCCCCTTTATAAGTACTCCCTGACCCCAAGTGAGTTATCCTAGCCCCTTTATATGTACTCTCTGACCGCAACTGAGTTACCCTAGCCCATTTATATGTACTCTCTTACCGCAAGTGAGTTATCCTAGCCCCTTTATATGTACTCTCTGACCGTAAGTGAGTTATTCAAACTCCTTATAAGTACTCCCTGACCCCAAGTGTGTTACCCTAGTCTCATATATGTACTCCCTGAACTCAAGTGTATTACCTTAGCCCCTTTATAAGTTCTCCCTGACCCCAAGTGAGTTATCCTAGCCCCTTTGTATGTACTCTCTGACCGCAAGTGAGTTACCCTAGTCCCATAGAAGTACTCCCTGACCCCAAGTGAGTTACCCTAGTCCCATAGAAGTACTCCCTGACCCCAAGTGAGTTACCATAGCCCCTTTATAAGTACTCCCTGAACCCAAGTGAGTTATCCTAGCCCCTTGATATGTATTCTCTGACCGCAAGAGAGTTACCCTAATCCCATATAAGTACTCCCAGACCCCAAGTGAGTTACCCTAGTCCCATAGAAGTACTCCCTGACCCCAACTGAGTTACCCTACCCCCTTTATATGTACTCTCTAACCGCAAGTGAATTACCCTACTCCCATATAGGTACTCCCTGACACTAAGTGAGTTACCATAGCCCCTTTATAAGTACTCCCTGAACCCAAGTGAGTTACCATAGCCCCTTTATAAGTACTCCCTGACCCCAAGTGAGTTATCCTAGCCCCTTTACATGTACTTTCTGACCGCAAGTGTGTTAACCTAGTCTCATATATGTACTCCCTGAACTCAAGTGTATTACCTTAGCCCCTTCATAAGTTCTCCCTGTCCCAAGTGAGTTATCCTAGCCCCTTTATATGTACACTCTGACCGCAAGTGAGTTACCCTAATCCCATATAAGTACTCCCAGACCCTAAGTGAGTTACCCTAGTCCCATAGAAGTACTCCCTGACCCCAAGTGAGTTACCCTAGCCCCTTATATAAGTACTCCCTGACCCCAAGTGTGTTACCCTAGTCTCATATATGTACTCCCTGAACTCAAGTGAGTTACCCTAGTCTAATATATGTACTCTCTGAACTCAAGTGTGTTACCTTAGCACCATTATAAGTACTCCCTGACCCCAAGTGATTTATCCTAGCCCCTTTATATGTACTCTCTGACCGCAAGTGAGTAACCCTAGCCCATTTATATGTACTCTCTGACCGCAAGTGAGTTACACTAGCCTATTTATATGTACTCTCTGACCGCAAGTGAGTTATCCTAGTCGCTTTATATGTACTCTCAGAGCCCAAGTGAGTTACCCTAGTCCCTTATATAAGTACTCCCTGACCGCAAGTGAGTTATCCTAGCCCCTTTATATGTACTCTCTGACCGCAAGTGAGTTACCCTAGTCCCATAGAAGTACTCCCAGACCCCAAGTGATTTACCCTAGTCTAATATATGTACTCTCTGAACTCAAGTGTGTTACCTTAGCACCATTATAAGTACTCCCTGACCCCAAGTGATTTATCCTAGCCCCTTTATATGTACTCTCTGACCGCAAGTGAGTAACCCTAGCCCATTTATATGTACTCTCTGACCGCAAGTGAGTTATCCTAGTCGCTTTATATGTACTCCCAGACCCCAAGTGAGTTACCCTAGTCTCTTATAAGTACTCCCTGATTCTAAATGAGTTACCCTAGACCTTTAATAAGTACACCCTGGCCCCAAGTGAGTTACCCTAGTCCCATATAAGTAATCCTTGACGCAAAGTTAGTTACCCTAGCCCCTTTATAAGTACACCCTGGCCCCAAGTGAGTTACCATATCACCTTTATAAGTACTCCCTGACCCCAAGTGAGTTAGCCTAGCCCCTTTATATGTACTCTCTGACCGCAAGTGAGTTACCCTAGTCCAATATAAGTACTCCCTGACCCCAAGTGAGTTACCATAGCCCCTTTATAAGTACTCCCTGACCCCAAGTGAGTTACCATAGCCCCTTTATAAGTACTCCCTGACCCCAAGTGAGTTATCCTAGCCCCTTTATATGTACTCTCTGACCGCAAGTGAGTTAACCTAGTCCCATATAAGTTCTCCCTGACCCCAAGTGAGTTACCATAACCTCTTTATAAGTACTCCCAGACCCCAAGTGAGTTATCCTAGTCCCATATAAGTTCTCCTTGACCCATAGTGAGTTACCCTAGCCCCTTTATAAGTACTCCCTGACCCCAAATGAGTTACCTTAGACCCATACAAGTACTCCCTGACCCCAAGTGAGTTATCCTACCCCCTTTATATGTACACTCTGACCGCAAGTGAATTACCCTAATCCCATATAAGTACTCCCAGACCCCAAGTGAGTTACCCTAGTCCCATAGAAGTACTCCCTGACCCCAAGTGAGTTATCCTACCCCCTTTATATGTACTCTCTGACCGCAAGTGAATTACCCTACTCCCATATAGGTACTCCCTTACACCAAGTGAGTTACCATAGCCCCTTTATAAGTACTCCCTGACCCCAAGTGAGTTACCATAGCCCCTTTATAAGTACTCCCTGACCCCAAGTGAGTTATCCTAGCCCCTTTATATGTACTCTCTGACCGCAAGTGAGTTACCCTAGCCCATTTATATGTACTCTCTTACCGCAAGTGAGTTATCCTAGCCCCTTTATATGTACTCTCTGACCGTAAGTGAGTTATTCAAACTCCTTATAAGTACTCCCTGACCCCAAGTGTGTTACCCTAGTCTCATATATGTACTCCCTGAACTCAAGTGTATTACCTTAGCCCCTTTATAAGTTCTCCCTGACCCCAAGTGAGTTATCCTAGCCCCTTTGTATGTACTCTCTGACCGCAAGTGAGTTACCCTAGTCCCATAGAAGTACTCCCTGACCCCAAGTGAGTTACCCTAGTCCCATAGAAGTACTCCCTGACCCCAAGTGAGTTACCATAGCCCCTTTATAAGTACTCCCTGAACCCAAGTGAGTTATCCTAGCCCCTTGATATGTATTCTCTGACCGCAAGAGAGTTACCCTAATCCCATATAAGTACTCCCAGACCCCAAGTGAGTTACCCTAGTCCCATAGAAGTACTCCCTGACCCCAACTGAGTTACCCTACCCCCTTTATATGTACTCTCTAACCGCAAGTGAATTACCCTACTCCCATATAGGTACTCCCTGACACTAAGTGAGTTACCATAGCCCCTTTATAAGTACTCCCTGAACCCAAGTGAGTTACCATAGCCCCTTTATAAGTACTCCCTGACCCCAAGTGAGTTATCCTAGCCCCTTTACATGTACTTTCTGACCGCAAGTGTGTTAACCTAGTCTCATATATGTACTCCCTGAACTCAAGTGTATTACCTTAGCCCCTTCATAAGTTCTCCCTGTCCCAAGTGAGTTATCCTAGCCCCTTTATATGTACACTCTGACCGCAAGTGAGTTACCCTAATCCCATATAAGTACTCCCAGACCCTAAGTGAGTTACCCTAGTCCCATAGAAGTACTCCCTGACCCCAAGTGAGTTACCCTAGCCCCTTATATAAGTACTCCCTGACCCCAAGTGTGTTACCCTAGTCTCATATATGTACTCCCTGAACTCAAGTGAGTTACCCTAGTCTAATATATGTACTCTCTGAACTCAAGTGTGTTACCTTAGCACCATTATAAGTACTCCCTGACCCCAAGTGATTTATCCTAGCCCCTTTATATGTACTCTCTGACCGCAAGTGAGTAACCCTAGCCCATTTATATGTACTCTCTGACCGCAAGTGAGTTACACTAGCCTATTTATATGTACTCTCTGACCGCAAGTGAGTTATCCTAGTCGCTTTATATGTACTCTCAGAGCCCAAGTGAGTTACCCTAGTCCCTTATATAAGTACTCCCTGACCGCAAGTGAGTTATCCTAGCCCCTTTATATGTACTCTCTGACCGCAAGTGAGTTACCCTAGTCCCATAGAAGTACTCCCAGACCCCAAGTGATTTACCCTAGTCTAATATATGTACTCTCTGAACTCAAGTGTGTTACCTTAGCACCATTATAAGTACTCCCTGACCCCAAGTGATTTATCCTAGCCCCTTTATATGTACTCTCTGACCGCAAGTGAGTAACCCTAGCCCATTTATATGTACTCTCTGACCGCAAGTGAGTTATCCTAGTCGCTTTATATGTACTCCCAGACCCCAAGTGAGTTACCCTAGTCTCTTATAAGTACTCCCTGATTCTAAATGAGTTACCCTAGACCTTTAATAAGTACACCCTGGCCCCAAGTGAGTTACCCTAGTCCCATATAAGTAATCCTTGACGCAAAGTTAGTTACCCTAGCCCCTTTATAAGTACACCCTGGCCCCAAGTGAGTTACCATATCACCTTTATAAGTACTCCCTGACCCCAAGTGAGTTAGCCTAGCCCCTTTATATGTACTCTCTGACCGCAAGTGAGTTACCCTAGTCCAATATAAGTACTCCCTGACCCCAAGTGAGTTACCATAGCCCCTTTATAAGTACTCCCTGACCCCAAGTGAGTTACCATAGCCCCTTTATAAGTACTCCCTGACCCCAAGTGAGTTATCCTAGCCCCTTTATATGTACTCTCTGACCGCAAGTGAGTTACCCTAGTCCCATATAAGTTCTCCCTGACCCCAAGTGAGTTACCATAACCTCTTTATAAGTACTCCCAGACCCCAAGTGAGTTATCCTAGTCCCATATAAGTTCTCCTTGACCCATAGTGAGTTACCCTAGCCCCTTTATAAGTACTCCCTGACCCCAAATGAGTTACCTTAGACCCATACAAGTACTCCCTGACCCCAAGTGAGTTATCCTACCCCCTTTATATGTACACTCTGACCGCAAGTGAATTACCCTAATCCCATATAAGTACTCCCAGACCCCAAGTGAGTTACCCTAGTCCCATAGAAGTACTCCCTGACCCCAAGTGAGTTATCCTACCCCCTTTATATGTACTCTCTGACCGCAAGTGAATTACCCTACTCCCATATAGGTACTCCCTTACACCAAGTGAGTTACCATAGCCCCTTTATAAGTACTCCCTGACCCCAAGTGAGTTACCATAGCCCCTTTATAAGTACTCCCTGACCCCAAGTGAGTTATCCTAGCCCCTTTATATGTACTCTCTGACCGCAAGTGAGTTACCCTAGCCCATTTATATGTACTCTCTTACCGCAAGTGAGTTATCCTAGCCCCTTTATATGTACTCTCTGACCGTAAGTGAGTTATTCAAACTCCTTATAAGTACTCCCTGACCCCAAGTGTGTTACCCTAGTCTCATATATGTACTCCCTGAACTCAAGTGTATTACCTTAGCCCCTTTATAAGTTCTCCCTGACCCCAAGTGAGTTATCCTAGCCCCTTTGTATGTACTCTCTGACCGCAAGTGAGTTACCCTAGTCCCATAGAAGTACTCCCTGACCCCAAGTGAGTTACCCTAGTCCCATAGAAGTACTCCCTGACCCCAAGTGAGTTACCATAGCCCCTTTATAAGTACTCCCTGAACCCAAGTGAGTTATCCTAGCCCCTTGATATGTATTCTCTGACCGCAAGAGAGTTACCCTAATCCCATATAAGTACTCCCAGACCCCAAGTGAGTTACCCTAGTCCCATAGAAGTACTCCCTGACCCCAACTGAGTTACCCTACCCCCTTTATATGTACTCTCTAACCGCAAGTGAATTACCCTACTCCCATATAGGTACTCCCTGACACTAAGTGAGTTACCATAGCCCCTTTATAAGTACTCCCTGAACCCAAGTGAGTTACCATAGCCCCTTTATAAGTACTCCCTGACCCCAAGTGAGTTATCCTAGCCCCTTTACATGTACTTTCTGACCGCAAGTGTGTTAACCTAGTCTCATATATGTACTCCCTGAACTCAAGTGTATTACCTTAGCCCCTTCATAAGTTCTCCCTGTCCCAAGTGAGTTATCCTAGCCCCTTTATATGTACACTCTGACCGCAAGTGAGTTACCCTAATCCCATATAAGTACTCCCAGACCCTAAGTGAGTTACCCTAGTCCCATAGAAGTACTCCCTGACCCCAAGTGAGTTACCCTAGCCCCTTATATAAGTACTCCCTGACCCCAAGTGTGTTACCCTAGTCTCATATATGTACTCCCTGAACTCAAGTGAGTTACCATATCACCTTTATAAGTACTCCCTGACCCCAAGTGAGTTACCATAGCCCCTTTATATGTACTCTCTGACCCCAAGTGAGTTATCCTAGCCCCTTTATATGTACTCTCTGACCGCAAGTGAGTTACACTAGCCCATTTATATGTACTCTCTGACCGCAAGTGAGTTATCCTAGTCGCTTTATATGTACTCTCAGACCCCAAGTGAGTTACCCTAGTCCCCTATAAGTACTCTCTGATCCTAAGTGAGTTACCCTAGCCCTTTAATAAGTACACCGTGGCCCCAAGTGAGTTACCCTAGTCCCATATAAGTAATCCTTGACCCAAAGTGAGTTACCCTAGCCCCTTTATAAGTACTCCCTGACCCCAAGTGAGTTACCATATCACCTTTATAAGTACTCCCTGACCCCAAGTGAGTTATCCTAGCCCCTTTATATGTACTCTCTGACCGCAAGTGAATTACTCTACTCCCATATAGGTACTCCCTGCCACCAAGTGAGTTACCATAGCCCCTTTATAAGTACTCCCTGACCCCAAGTGAGTTACCATAGCCCCTTTATAAGTACTCCCTGAGCCCAAGTGAGTTATCCTAGCCCCTTTATATGTACTCTCTGACAGCAAGTGAGTTACCCTAGTCCCATATTAGTACTCCCTGACCCCAAGTGAGTTAGCCTAGCCCCTTTATATGTACTCTCTGATCGCAAGTGAGTTACCCTAGTCCAATATAAGTACTCCCATACCCCAAGTGAGTTACCCTAGTCTCATATATGTACTCTCTGAACTCAAGTGTGTTACCTTAGCACCTTTATAAGTACTCCCTGACCCCAAGTGAGTTATCCTAGTCCCTTTATATGTACTCTCTGACCGCAAGTGAGTTACCATAGCCCATTTATATGTACTCTCTGACCGCAAGTGAGTTATCCTAGCCCCTTTATATGTACTCTCTGATAGCAAGTGAGTTACCCTAGTCCCATATTAGTACTCCCTGGCCCCAAGTGAGTTAGCCTAGCCCCTTTATATGTACTCTCTGACCGCAAGTGAGTTACCCTAGTCCAATATAAGTACTCCCTGACCCCAAGTGAGTTACCATAACCCCTTTATAAGTACTCCCTGAACCCAAGTGAGTTATCCTAGCCCCTTGATATGTATTCTCTGACCGCAAGAGAGTTACCCTAATCCCATATAAGTACTCCCAGACCCCAAGTGAGTTACCCTAGTCCCATAGAAGTACTCCCTGACCCCAAGTGAGTTATCCTACCCTCTTTATATGTACTCTCTGACCGCAAGTGAATTACCCTACTCCCATATAGGTACTCCCTGACACTAAGTGAGTTACCATAGCCCCTTTATAAGTACTCCCTGAACCCAAGTGAGTTACCATAGCCCCTTTATAAGTACTCCCTGACCCCAAGTGAGTTACCATAGCCCCTTTATGAGTACTCCCTGACCCCAAGTGAGTTATCCTACCCCCTTTATATGTACTCTCTGACCGCAAGTGTGTTACCCTAATCCCATATAAGTACTCCCAGACACCAATTGAGTTACCCTAGTCTCATATATGTACTCTCTGAACTCAAGTGTGTTACCTTAGCACCTTTATAAGTACTCCCTGACCCCAAGTGAGTTATCCTACCCCCTTTATATGTACTCTCTGACCGCAAGTGAATTACCCTACTCCCATATAGGTACTCCCTGCCACCAAGTGAGTTACCATAGCCCCTTTATAAGTACTCCCTGACCCCCAGAGAGTTACCATAGCCCCTTTGTAAGTACTCCCTGACCCCAAGTGAGTTAGCCTAGCCCCTTTATATGTACTCTCTGACCGCAAGTGAGTTACCCTAGTCCAATATAAGTACTCCCTGACCCCAAGTGAGTTACCATAGCCCCTTTATAAGTACTCCCTGAACCCAAGTGAGTTATCCTAGCCCCTTGATATGTATTCTCTGACCGCAAGAGAGTTACCCTAATCCCATATAAGTACTCCCAGACCCCAAGTGAGTTACCCTAGTCCCATAGAAGTACTCCCTGACCCCAAGTGAGTTATCCTACCCTCTTTATATGTACTCTCTGACCGCAAGTGAATTACCCTACTCCCATATAGGTACTCCCTGACACTAAGTGAGTTACCATAGCCCCTTTATAAGTACTCCCTGAACCCAAGTGAGTTACCATAGCCCCTTTATAAGTACTCCCGGACCCCAAGTGAGTTATCCTAGCCCCTTTACATGTACTCTCTGACCGCAAGTGTGTTACCCTAGTCTCATATATGTACTCCCTGAACTCAAGTGTATTACCTTAGCCCCTTCATAAGTTCTCCCTGACCCCAAGTGAGTTATCCTAGCCCCTTTATATGTACTCTCTGACCGCAAGTGAGTTACCCTAATCCCATATAAGTACTCCCAGACCCCAAGTGAGTTACCCTAGTCCCATAGAAGTACTCCCTGACCCCAAGTGAGTTACCCTAGCCCCTTATATAAGTACTCCCTGACCCCAAGTGTGTTACCCTAGTCTCATATATGTACTCCCTGAACTCAAGTGAGTTACCATATCACCTTTATAAGTACTCCCTGACCCCAAGTGAGTTACCATAGCCCCTTTATATGTACTCTCTGACCCCAAGTGAGTTATCCTAGCCCCTTTATATGTACTCTCTGACCGCAAGTGAGTTACACTAGCCCATTTATATGTACTCTCTGACCGCAAGTGAGTTATCCTAGTCGCTTTATATGTACTCTCAGACCCCAAGTGAGTTACCCTAGTCCCCTATAAGTACTCTCTGATCCTAAGTGAGTTACCCTAGCCCTTTAATAAGTACACCGTGGCCCCAAGTGAGTTACCCTAGTCCCATATAAGTAATCCTTGACCCAAAGTGAGTTACCCTAGCCCCTTTATAAGTACTCCCTGACCCCAAGTGAGTTACCATATCACCTTTATAAGTACTCCCTGACCCCAAGTGAGTTATCCTAGCCCCTTTATATGTACTCTCTGACCGCAAGTGAATTACTCTACTCCCATATAGGTACTCCCTGCCACCAAGTGAGTTACCATAGCCCCTTTATAAGTACTCCCTGACCCCAAGTGAGTTACCATAGCCCCTTTATAAGTACTCCCTGAGCCCAAGTGAGTTATCCTAGCCCCTTTATATGTACTCTCTGACCGCAAGTGTGTTACCCTAGCCCCTTATATAAGTACTCCCTGACCGCAAGTGAGTTACCCTAGTCCCATAGTAGTACTCCCTGACCCCAAGTGAGTTACCATATCACCTTTATAAGAACTCCCTGACCCCAAGTGAGTTATCCTAGCCCCTTTATATGTACTCTCTGACAGCAAGTGAGTTACCCTAGTCCCATATTAGTACTCCCTGACCCCAAGTGAGTTAGCCTAGCCCCTTTATATGTACTCTCTGATAGCAAGTGAGTTACCCTAGTCCCATATTAGTACTCCCTGGCCCCAAGTGAGTTAGCCTAGCCCCTTTATATGTACTCTCTGACCGCAAGTGAGTTACCCTAGTCCAATATAAGTACTCCCTGACCCCAAGTGAGTTACCATAACCCCTTTATAAGTACTCCCTGAACCCAAGTGAGTTATCCTAGCCCCTTGATATGTATTCTCTGACCGCAAGAGAGTTACCCTAATCCCATATAAGTACTCCCAGACCCCAAGTGAGTTACCCTAGTCCCATAGAAGTACTCCCTGACCCCAAGTGAGTTATCCTACCCTCTTTATATGTACTCTCTGACCGCAAGTGAATTACCCTACTCCCATATAGGTACTCCCTGACACTAAGTGAGTTACCATAGCCCCTTTATAAGTACTCCCTGAACCCAAGTGAGTTACCATAGCCCCTTTATAAGTACTCCCTGACCCCAAGTGAGTTACCATAGCCCCTTTATGAGTACTCCCTGACCCCAAGTGAGTTATCCTACCCCCTTTATATGTACTCTCTGACCGCAAGTGTGTTACCCTAATCCCATATAAGTACTCCCAGACACCAATTGAGTTACCCTAGTCTCATATATGTACTCTCTGAACTCAAGTGTGTTACCTTAGCACCTTTATAAGTACTCCCTGACCCCAAGTGAGTTATCCTACCCCCTTTATATGTACTCTCTGACCGCAAGTGAATTACCCTACTCCCATATAGGTACTCCCTGCCACCAAGTGAGTTACCATAGCCCCTTTATAAGTACTCCCTGACCCCCAGAGAGTTACCATAGCCCCTTTGTAAGTACTCCCTGACCCCAAGTGAGTTAGCCTAGCCCCTTTATATGTACTCTCTGACCGCAAGTGAGTTACCCTAGTCCAATATAAGTACTCCCTGACCCCAAGTGAGTTACCATAGCCCCTTTATAAGTACTCCCTGAACCCAAGTGAGTTATCCTAGCCCCTTGATATGTATTCTCTGACCGCAAGAGAGTTACCCTAATCCCATATAAGTACTCCCAGACCCCAAGTGAGTTACCCTAGTCCCATAGAAGTACTCCCTGACCCCAAGTGAGTTATCCTACCCTCTTTATATGTACTCTCTGACCGCAAGTGAATTACCCTACTCCCATATAGGTACTCCCTGACACTAAGTGAGTTACCATAGCCCCTTTATAAGTACTCCCTGAACCCAAGTGAGTTACCATAGCCCCTTTATAAGTACTCCCGGACCCCAAGTGAGTTATCCTAGCCCCTTTACATGTACTCTCTGACCGCAAGTGTGTTACCCTAGTCTCATATATGTACTCCCTGAACTCAAGTGTATTACCTTAGCCCCTTCATAAGTTCTCCCTGACCCCAAGTGAGTTATCCTAGCCCCTTTATATGTACTCTCTGACCGCAAGTGAGTTACCCTAATCCCATATAAGTACTCCCAGACCCCAAGTGAGTTACCCTAGTCCCATAGAAGTACTCCCTGACCCCAAGTGAGTTACCCTAGCCCCTTATATAAGTACTCCCTGACCCCAAGTGTGTTACCCTAGTCTCATATATGTACTCCCTGAACTCAAGTGAGTTACCATATCACCTTTATAAGTACTCCCTGACCCCAAGTGAGTTACCATAGCCCCTTTATATGTACTCTCTGACCCCAAGTGAGTTATCCTAGCCCCTTTATATGTACTCTCTGACCGCAAGTGAGTTACACTAGCCCATTTATATGTACTCTCTGACCGCAAGTGAGTTATCCTAGTCGCTTTATATGTACTCTCAGACCCCAAGTGAGTTACCCTAGTCCCCTATAAGTACTCTCTGATCCTAAGTGAGTTACCCTAGCCCTTTAATAAGTACACCGTGGCCCCAAGTGAGTTACCCTAGTCCCATATAAGTAATCCTTGACCCAAAGTGAGTTACCCTAGCCCCTTTATAAGTACTCCCTGACCCCAAGTGAGTTACCATATCACCTTTATAAGTACTCCCTGACCCCCAAGTGAGTTATCCTAGCCCCTTTATATGTACTCTCTGACCGCAAGTGAATTACTCTACTCCCATATAGGTACTCCCTGCCACCAAGTGAGTTACCATAGCCCCTTTATAAGTACTCCCTGATCCCAAGTGAGTTACCATAGCCCCTTTATAAGTACTCCCTGAGCCCAAGTGAGTTATCCTAGCCCCTTTATATGTACTCTCTGACCGCAAGTGTGTTACCCTAGCCCCTTATATAAGTACTCCCTGACCGCAAGTGAGTTACCCTAGTCCCATAGTAGTACTCCCTGACCCCAAGTGAGTTACCATATCACCTTTATAAGAACTCCCTGACCCCAAGTGAGTTATCCTAGCCCCTTTATATGTACTCTCTGACAGCAAGTGAGTTACCCTAGTCCCATATTAGTACTCCCTGACCCCAAGTGAGTTAGCCTAGCCCCTTTATATGTACTCTCTGATCGCAAGTGAGTTACCCTAGTCCAATATAAGTACTCCCATACCCCAAGTGAGTTACCCTAGTCTCATATATGTACTCTCTGAACTCAAGTGTGTTACCTTAGCACCTTTATAAGTACTCCCTGACCCCAAGTGAGTTATCCTAGTCCCTTTATATGTACTCTCTGACCGCAAGTGAGTTACCATAGCCCATTTATATGTACTCTCTGACCGCAAGTGAGTTATCCTAGCCCCTTTATATGTACTCTCTGATAGCAAGTGAGTTACCCTAGTCCCATATTAGTACTCCCTGGCCCCAAGTGAGTTAGCCTAGCCCCTTTATATGTACTCTCTGACCGCAAGTGAGTTACCCTAGTCCAATATAAGTACTCCCTGACCCCAAGTGAGTTACCATAACCCCTTTATAAGTACTCCCTGAACCCAAGTGAGTTATCCTAGCCCCTTGATATGTATTCTCTGACCGCAAGAGAGTTACCCTAATCCCATATAAGTACTCCCAGACCCCAAGTGAGTTACCCTAGTCCCATAGAAGTACTCCCTGACCCCAAGTGAGTTATCCTACCCTCTTTATATGTACTCTCTGACCGCAAGTGAATTACCCTACTCCCATATAGGTACTCCCTGACACTATGTGAGTTACCATAGCCCCTTTATAAGTACTCCCTGAACCCAAGTGAGTTACCATAGCCCCTTTATAAGTACTCCCTGACCCCAAGTGAGTTACCATAGCCCCTTTATGAGTACTCCCTGACCCCAAGTGAGTTATCCTACCCCCTTTATATGTACTCTCTGACCGCAAGTGTGTTACCCTAATCCCATATAAGTACTCCCAGACACCAATTGAGTTACCCTAGTCTCATATATGTACTCTCTGAACTCAAGTGTGTTACCTTAGCACCTTTATAAGTACTCCCTGACCCCAAGTGAGTTATCCTACCCCCTTTATATGTACTCTCTGACCGCAAGTGAATTACCCTACTCCCATATAGGTACTCCCTGCCACCAAGTGAGTTACCATAGCCCCTTTATAAGTACTCCCTGACCCCCAGAGAGTTACCATAGCCCCTTTGTAAGTACTCCCTGACCCCAAGTGAGTTAGCCTAGCCCCTTTATATGTACTCTCTGACCGCAAGTGAGTTACCCTAGTCCAATATAAGTACTCCCTGACCCCAAGTGAGTTACCATAGCCCCTTTATAAGTACTCCCTGAACCCAAGTGAGTTATCCTAGCCCCTTGATATGTATTCTCTGACCGCAAGAGAGTTACCCTAATCCCATATAAGTACTCCCAGACCCCAAGTGAGTTACCCTAGTCCCATAGAAGTACTCCCTGAACCCAAGTGAGTTATCCTACCCTCTTTATATGTACTCTCTGACCGCAAGTGAATTACCCTACTCCCATATAGGTACTCCCTGACACTAAGTGAGTTACCATAGCCCCTTTATAAGTACTCCCTGAACCCAAGTGAGTTACCATAGCCCCTTTATAAGTACTCCCGGACCCCAAGTGAGTTATCCTAGCCCCTTTACATGTACTCTCTGACCGCAAGTGTGTTACCCTAGTCTCATATATGTACTCCCTGAACTCAAGTGTATTACCTTAGCCCCTTCATAAGTTCTCCCTGACCCCAAGTGAGTTATCCTAGCCCCTTTATATGTACTCTCTGACCGCAAGTGAGTTACCCTAATCCCATATAAGTACTCCCAGACCCCAAGTGAGTTACCCTAGTCCCATAGAAGTACTCCCTGACCCCAAGTGAGTTACCCTAGCCCCTTATATAAGTACTCCCTGACCCCAAGTGTGTTACCCTAGTCTCATATATGTACTCCCTGAACTCAAGTGAGTTACCATATCACCTTTATAAGTACTCCCTGACCCCAAGTGAGTTACCATAGCCCCTTTATATGTACTCTTTGACCCCAAGTGAGTTATCCTAGCCCCTTTATATGTACCCTCTGACCGCAAGTGAGTTACACTAGCCCATTTATATGTACTCTCTGACCGCAAGTGAGTTATCCTAGTCGCTTTATATGTACTCTCAGACCCCAAGTGAATTACCCTAGTCCCTTATAAGTACTCCCTGATCCTAAGTGAGTTACCCTAGCCCTTTAATAAGTACACCCTGGCCCCAAGTGAGTTACCCTAGTCCCATATAAGTAATCCTTGACCCAAAGTGAGTTACCCTAGCCCCTTTAAAAGTACTCCCTGACCCCAAGTGTGTTACCATATCACCTTTATAAGTACTCCCTGACCCCAAGTGAGTTATCCTAGCCCCTTTATATGTACTCTCTGACAGCAAGTGAGTTACCCTAGTCCCATAGTAGTACTCCCTGACCCCAAGTGAGTTACCATAGCCCCTTTATAAGTACTCCCTGACCCCAATTGAGTTATCCTAACACCTTTATATGTACTCTCTGGCCGCAAGTGAGTTACCGTATTCCCATAGTAGTACTCCCTTACCCCAAGCGAGTTATCCTAGCCCCTTTATATGTACTCTCTGACCCAAGTGAGTTACCCTAGTCCAATATAAGTACTCCCTGACCCCAAGTGAGTTACCATAGCCCCTTTATGAGTACTCCCTGGCCCCAAGTGAGTTATCCTACCCCCTTTATATGTACTCTCTGACCGCAAGTGAGTTACCCTAATCCCATATAAGTACTCCCAGACACCAATTGAGTTACCCTAGTCTCATATATGTACTCTCTGAACTCAAGTGTGTTACCTTAGCACCTTTATAAGTACTACCTGACCCCAATTGAGTTATCCTAGCCCCTTTATATGTACTCTCTGACAGCAAGTGAGTTACCCTAGTCCCATAGTAGTACTCCCTGACCCCAAGTGAGTTACCATAGCCCCTTTATAAGTACTCCCTGACCCCAAGTGAGTTATCCTAACACCTTTATATGTACTATCTGGCCGCAAGTGAGTTACCGTAGTCCCATAGTAGTACTCCCTTACCCCAAGTGAGTTAATCTAGCCCTTTTATATGTACTCTCCGACCCAAGTTAGTTACCCTAGTCCAATATAAGTACTCCCTGACCCCAAGTGAGTTACCATAGCCCCTTTATGAGTACTCCCTGACCCCAAGTGAGTTATCCTACCCCCTTTATATGTACTCTCTGATCGCAAGTGTGTTACCCTAATCCCATATAAGTACTCCCAGACACCAATTGAGTTAACCTAGTCTCATATATGTATTCTCTGAACTCAAGTGTGTTACCTTAGCACCTTTATAAGTACTCCCTGACCCCAAGTGAGTTATCCTACCCCCTTTATATGTACTCTCTGACCGCAAGTGAATTACCCTACTCCCATATAGGTACTCCCTGCCACCAAGTGAGTTACCATAGCCCCTTTATAAGTACTCCCTGACCCCAAGTGAGTTACCATAGCCCCTTTGTAAGTACTCCCTGACCCCAAGTGAGTTATCCTAGCCCCTTTATATGTACTCTCTGACCGCAAGTGTGTTACCCTAGTCTCATATATGTACTCCCTGAACTCAAGTGTATTACCTTAGCCCCTTTATATGTTCTCCCTGACCCCAAGTGAGTTATCCTAGCCCCTTAAATGTACTCTCTGACCGCAAGTGAGTTACCCTAATCCCATATAAGTACTCCCAGACCCCAATTGAGTTACCCTAGTCCCATATAAGTACTCCCTGACCCCAAGTGAGTTACCCTAGCCCCTTATATAAGTACTCCCTGACCGCAAGTGAGTTACCCTAGTCCCATAGAAGTACTCCCTGACCCCAAGTGAGTTACCATAGCCCCTTTATAAGTACTCCCGGACCCCAAGTGAGTTATCCTAGCCCCTTTACATGTACTCTCTGACCGCAAGTGTGTTACCCTAGTCTCATATATGTACTCCCTGAACTCAAGTGTATTACCTTAGCCCCTTCATAAGTTCTCCCTGACCCCAAGTGAGTTATCCTAGCCCCTTTATATGTACTCTCTGACCGCAAGTGAGTTACCCTAATCCCATATAAGTACTCCCAGACCCCAAGTGAGTTACCCTAGTCCCATAGAAGTACTCCCTGACCCCAAGTGAGTTACCCTAGCCCCTTATATAAGTACTCCCTGACCCCAAGTGTGTTACCCTAGTCTCATATATGTACTCCCTGAACTCAAGTGAGTTACCATATCACCTTTATAAGTACTCCCTGACCCCAAGTGAGTTACCATAGCCCCTTTATATGTACTCTTTGACCCCCAAGTGAGTTATCCTAGCCCCTTTATATGTACTCTCTGACCGCAAGTGAGTTACACTAGCCCATTTATATGTACTCTCTGACCGCAAGTGAGTTATCCTAGTCGCTTTATATGTACTCTCAGAGCCCAAGTGAGTTACCCTAGCCCCTTATATAAGTACTCCCTGACCGCAAGTGAGTTATCCTAGCCCCTTTATATGTACTCTCTGACCGCAAGTGAGTTACCCTAGTCCCATAGAAGTTCTCCCAGACCCCAAGTGAGTTACCCTAGTCTAATATATGTACTCTCTGAACTCAAGTGTGTTACCTTAGCACCATTATAAGTACTCCCTGACCCCAAGTGATTTATCCTAGCCCCTTTATATGTACTCTCTGACCGCAAGTGTGTTACCCTAATCCCATATAAGTACTCCCAGACACCAATTGAGTTAACCTAGTCTCATATATGTATTCTCTGAACTCAAGTGTGTTACCTTAGCACCTTTATAAGTACTCCCTGACCCCAAGTGAGTTATCCTACCCCCTTTATATGTACTCTCTGACCGCAAGTGAATTACCCTACTCCCATATAGGTACTCCCTGCCACCAAGTGAGTTACCATAGCCCCTTTATAAGTACTCCCTGACCCCAAGTGAGTTACCATAGCCCCTTTGTAAGTACTCCCTGACCCCAAGTGAGTTATCCTAGCCCCTTTATATGTACTCTCTGACTGCAAGTGTGTTACCCTAGTCTCATATATGTACTCCCTGAACTCAAGTGTATTACCTTAGCCCCTTCATAAGTTCTCCCTGACCCCAAGTGAGTTATCCTAGCCCCTTTATATGTACTCTCTGACCGCAAGTGAGTTACCCTAATCCCATATAAGTACTCCCAGACCCCAAGTGAGTTACCCTAGTCCCATAGAAGTACTCCCTGACCCCAAGTGAGTTACCCTAGCCCCTTATATAAGTACTCCCTGACCCCAAGTGTGTTACCCTAGTCTCATATATGTACTCCCTGAACTCAAGTGAGTTACCATATCACCATTATAAGTACTCCCTGACCCCAAGTGAGTTACCATAGCCCCTTTATATGTACTCTTTGACCCCCAAGTGAGTTATCCTAGCCCCTTTATATGTACTCTCTGACCGCAAGTGAGTAACCCTAGCCCATTTATATGTACTCTCTGACCGCAAGTGAGTTATCCTAGTCGCTTTATATGTACTCCCAGACCCCAAGTGAGTTACCCTAGTCTCTTATAAGTACTCCCTGATTCTAAATGAGTTACCCTAGACCTTTAATAAGTACACCCTGGCCCCAAGTGAGTTACCCTAGTCCCATATAAGTAATCCTTGACGCAAAGTTAGTTACCCTAGCCCCTTTATAAGTACACCCTGGCCCCAAGTGAGTTACCATATCACCTTTATAAGTACTCCCTGACCCCAAGTGAGTTATCCTAGCCCCTTTATATGTACTCTCTGACAGCAAGTGAGTTACCCTACTCCCATATTAGTACTCCCTGACCCCAAGTGAGTTAGCCTAGCCCCTTTATATGTACTCTCTGACCGCAAGTGAGTTACCCTAGTCCAATATAAGTACTCCCTGACCCCAAGTGAGTTACCATAGCCCCTTTATAAGTACTCCCTGACCCCAAGTGAGTTACCATAGCCCCTTTATAAGTACTCCCTGACCCCAAGTGAGTTACCATAGCCCCTTTATAAGTACTCCCTGACCCCAAGTGAGTTACCATAGCCCCTTTATAAGTACTCCCTGACCCCAAGTGAGTTATCCTAGCCCCTTTATATGTACTCTCTGACCGCAAGTGAGTTACCCTAGTCCCATATAAGTTCTCCCTGACCCCAAGTGAGTTACCATAACCTCTTTATAAGTACTCCCAGACCCCAAGTGAGTTATCCTAGTCCCATATAAGTTCTCCTTGACCCATAGTGAGTTACCCTAGCCCCTTTATAAGTACTCCCTGACCGCAAGTGAGTTACCCTAGCCCATTTATATGTACTCTCTGACCGCAAGTGAGTTATCCTAGCCCCTTTATATGTACTCTCTGACCGTAAGTGAGTTATTCAAACTCCTTATAAGTACTCCCTGACCCCAAGTGTGTTACCCTAGTCTCATATATGTACTCCCTGAACTCAAGTGTATTACCTTAGCCCCTTTATAAGTTCTCCCTGACCCCAAGTGAGTTATCCTAGCCCCTTTGTATGTACTCTCTGACCGCAAGTGAGTTACCATAGCCCCTTTATAAGTACTCCCTGACCCCAAGTGAGTTATCCTAGCCCCTTTACATGTACTTTCTGACCGCAAGTGTGTTAACCTAGTCTCATATATGTACTCCCTGAACTCAAGTGTATTACCTTAGCCCCTTCATAAGTTCTCCCTGTCCCAAGTGAGTTATCCTAGCCCCTTTATATGTACACTCTGACCGCAAGTGAGTTACCCTAATCCCATATAAGTACTCCCAGACCCTAAGTGAGTTACCCTAGTCCCATAGAAGTACTCCCTGACCCCAAGTGAGTTACCCTAGCCCCTTATATAAGTACTCCCTGACCCCAAGTGTGTTACCCTAGTCTCATATATGTACTCCCTGAACTCAAGTGAGTTACCATATCACCTTTATAAGTACTCCCTGACCCCAAGTGAGTTACCATAGCCCCTTTATATGTACTCTCTGACCCCAAGTGAGTTATCCTAGCCCCTTTATATGTACTCTCTGACCGCAAGTGAGTTACACTAGCCCATTTATATGTACTCTCTGACCGCAAGTGAGTTATCCTAGTCGCTTTATATGTACTCTCAGACCCCAAGTGAGTTACCCTAGTCCCTTATAAGTACTCCCTGATCCTAAGTGAGTTACCCTAGCCCTTTAATAAGTACACCGTGGCCCCAAGTGAGTTACCCTAGTCCCATATAAGTAATCCTTGACCCAAAGTGAGTTACCCTAGCCCCTTTATAAGTACTCCCTGACCCCAAGTGAGTTATCCTAGCCCCTTTATATGTACTCTCTGACCGCAAGTGAATTACTCTACTCCCATATAGGTACTCCCTGCCACCAAGTGAGTTACCATAGCCCCTTTATAAGTACTCCCTGACCCCAAGTGAGTTACCATAGCCCCTTTATAAGTACTCCCTGAGCCCAAGTGAGTTATCCTAGCCCCTTTATATGTACTCTCTGACCGCAAGTGTGTTACCCTAGCCCCTTATATAAGTACTCCCTGACCGCAAGTGAGTTACCCTAGTCCCATAGTAGTACTCCCTGACCCCAAGTGAGTTACCATAGCCCCTTTATATGTACTCTTTGACCCCAAGTGAGTTATCCTAGCCCCTTTATATGTACTCTCTGACCGCAAGTGAGTTACACTAGCCTATTTATATGTACTCTCTGACCGCAAGTGAGTTATCCTAGTCGCTTTATATGTACTCTCAGAGCCCAAGTGAGTTACCCTAGCCCCTTATATAAGTACTCCCTGACCGCAAGTGAGTTATCCTAGCCCCTTTATATGTACTCTCTGACCGCAAGTGAGTTACCCTAGTCCCATAGAAGTACTCCCAGACCCCAAGTGAGTTACCCTAGTCTAATATATGTACTCTCTGAACTCAAGTGTGTTACCTTAGCACCATTATAAGTACTCCCTGACCCCAAGTGATTTATCCTAGCCCCTTTATATGTACTCTCTGACCGCAAGTGAGTAACCCTAGCCCATTTATATTTACTCTCTGACCGCAAGTGAGTTATCCTAGTCGCTTTATATGTACTCCCAGACCCCAAGTGAGTTACCCTAGTCTCTTATAAGTACTCCCTGATTCTAAATGAGTTACCCTAGACCTTTAATAAGTACACCCTGGCCCCAAGTGAGTTACCATATCACCTTTATAAGTACTCCCTGACCCCAAGTGAGTTAGCCTAGCCCCTTTATATGTACTCTCTGACCGCAAGTGAGTTACCCTAGTCCAATATAAGTACTCCCTGACCCCAAGTGAGTTACCATAGCCCCTTTATAAGTACTCCCTGACCCCAAGTGAGTTACCATAGCCCCTTTATAAGTACTCCCTGACCCCAAGTGAGTTACCATAGCCCCTTTATAAGTACTCCCTGACCCCAAGTGAGTTATCCTAGCCCCTTTATATATACTCTCTGACCGCAAGTGAGTTACCCTAGTCCCATATAAGTTCTCCCTGACCCCAAGTGAGTTACCATAACCTCTTTATAAGTACTCCCAGACCCCAAGTGAGTTATCCTAGTCCCATATAAGTTCTCCTTGACCCATAGTGAGTTACCCTAGCCCCTTTATAAGTACTCCCTGACCCCAAATGAGTTACCTTAGACCCATACAAGTACTCCCTGACCCCAAGTGAGTTATCCTACCCCCTTTATATGTACACTCTGACCGCAAGTGAATTACCCTAATCCCATATAAGTACTCCCAGACCCCAAGTGAGTTACCCTAGTCCCATAGAAGTACTCCCTGACCCCAAGTGAGTTATCCTACCCCCTTTATATGTACTCTCTGACCGCAAGTGAATTACCCTACTCCCATATAGGTACTCCCTTACACCAAGTGAGTTACCATAGCCCCTTTATAAGTACTCCCTGACCCCAAGTGAGTTACCATAGCCCCTTTATAAGTACTCCCTGACCCCAAGTGAGTTATCCTAGCCCCTTTATATGTACTCTCTGACCGCAAGTGAGTTACCCTAGCCCATTTATATGTACTCTCTGACCGCAAGTGAGTTATCCTAGCCCCTTTATATGTACTCTCTGACCGTAAGTGAGTTATTCAAACTCCTTATAAGTACTCCCTGACCCCAAGTGTGTTACCCTAGTCTCATATATGTACTCCCTGAACTCAAGTGTATTACCTTAGCCCCTTTATAAGTTCTCCCTGACCCCAAGTGAGTTATCCTAGCCCCTTTGTATGTACTCTCTGACCGCAAGTGAGTTACCCTAGTTCCATAGAAGTACTCCCTGACCCCAAGTGAGTTACCCTAGTCCCATAGAAGTACTCCCTGACCCCAAGTGAGTTACCATAGCCCCTTTATAAGTACTCCCTGAACCCAAGTGAGTTATCCTAGCCCCTTGATATGTATTCTCTGACCGCAAGAGAGTTACCCTAATCCCATATAAGTACTCCCAGACCCCAAGTGAGTTACCCTAGTCCCATAGAAGTACTCCCTGACCCCAACTGAGTTACCCTACCCCCTTTATATGTACTCTCTAACCGCAAGTGAATTACCCTACTCCCATATAGGTACTCCCTGACACTAAGTGAGTTACCATAGCCCCTTTATAAGTACTCCCTGAACCCAAGTGAGTTACCATAGCCCCTTTATAAGTACTCCCTGGCCCCAAGTGAGTTATCCTAGCCCCTTTACATGTACTTTCTGACCGCAAGTGTGTTAACCTAGTCTCATATATGTACTCCCTGAACTCAAGTGTATTACCTTAGCCCCTTCATTAGTTCTCCCTGTCCCAAGTGAGTTATCCTAGCCCCTTTATATGTACACTCTGACCGCAAGTGAGTTACCCTAATCCCATATAAGTACTCCCAGACCCTAAGTGAGTTACCCTAGTCCCATAGAAGTACTCCCTGACCCCAAGTGAGTTACCCTAGCCCCTTATATAAGTACTCCCTGACCCCAAGTGTGTTACCCTAGTCTCATATATGTACTCCCTGAACTCAAGTGAGTTACCATATCACCTTTATAAGTACTCCCTGACCCCAAGTGAGTTACCATAGCCCCTTTATATGTACTCTCTGACCCCAAGTGAGTTATCCTAGCCCCTTTATATGTACTCTCTGACCGCAAGTGAGTTATCCTAGTCGCTTTATATGTACTCCCAGACCCCAAGTGAGTTACCCTAGTCTCTTATAAGTACTCCCTGATTCTAAATGAGTTACCCTAGACCTTTAATAAGTACACCCTGGCCCCAAGTGAGTTACCCTAGTCCCATATAAGTAATCCTTGACGCAAAGTTAGTTACCCTAGCCCCTTTATAAGTACACCCTGGCCCCAAGTGAGTTACCCTAGCCCCTTTATAAGTACTCCCTGACCCCAAGTGAGTTACCATATCACCTTTATAAGTACTCCCTGACCCCAAGTGAGTTATCCTAGCCCCTTTATATGTACTCTCTGACCGCAAGTGAATTACTCTACTCCCATATAGGTACTCCCTGCCACCAAGTGAGTTACCATAGCCCCTTTATAAGTACTCCCTGACCCCAAGTGAGTTACCATAGCCCCTTTATAAGTACTCCCTGAGCCCAAGTGAGTTATCCTAGCCCCTTTATATGTACTCTCTAACCGCAAGTGTGTTACCCTAGCCCCTTATATAAGTACTCCCTGACCGCAAGTGAGTTACCCTAGTCCCATAGTAGTACTCCCTGACCCCAAGTGAGTTACCATATCACCTTTATAAGAACTCCCTGACCCCAAGTGAGTTATCCTAGCCCCTTTATATGTACTCTCTGACAGCAAGTGAGTTACCCTAGTCCCATATTAGTACTCCCTGACCCCAAGTGAGTTAGCCTAGCCCCTTTATATGTACTCTCTGATCGAAAGTGAGTTACCCTAGTCCAATATAAGTACTCCCATACCCCAAGTGAGTTACCCTAGTCTCATATATGTACTCTCTGAACTCAAGTGTGTTACCTTAGCACCTTTATAAGTACTCCCTGACCCCAAGTGAGTTATCCTAGTCCCTTTATATGTACTCTCTGACCGCAAGTGAGTTACCATAGCCCATTTATATGTACTCTCTGACCGCAAGTGAGTTATCCTAGCCCCTTTATATGTACTCTCTGACCGTAAGTGAGTTATTCAAACTCCTTATAAGTACTCCCTGACCCCAAGTGTGTTACCCTAGTCTCATATATGTACTCCCTGACCCCAAGTGAGTTACCATAACCCCTTTATAAGTACTCCCTGAACCCAAGTGAGATATCCTAGCCCCTTGATATGTATTCTCTGACCGCAAGAGAGTTACCCTAATCCCATATAAGTACTCCCAGACCCCAAGTGAGTTACCCTAGTCCCATAGAAGTACTCCCTGACCCCAAGTGAGTTATCCTGCCCTCTTTATATGTACTCTCTGACCGCAAGTGAATTACCCTACTCCCATATAGGTACTCCCTGACACTAAGTGAGTTACCATAGCCCCTTTATAAGTACTCCCTGAACCCAAGTGAGTTACCATAGCCCCTTTATAAGTACTCCCGGACCCCAAGTGAGTTATCCTAGCCCCTTTACATGTACTCTCTGACCGCAAGTGTGTTACCCTAGTCTCATATATGTACTCCCTGAACTCAAGTGTATTACCTTAGCCCCTTCATAAGTTCTCCCTGACCCCAAGTGAGTTATCCTAGCCCCTTTATATGTACTCTCTGACCGCAAGTGAGTTACCCTAATCCCATATAAGTACTCCCAGACCCCAAGTGAGTTACCCTAGTCCCATAGAAGTACTCCCTGACCCCAAGTGAGTTACCCTAGCCCCTTATATAAGTACTCCCTGACCCCAAGTGTGTTACCCTAGTCTCATATATGTACTCCCTGAACTCAAGTGAGTTACCATATCACCTTTATAAGTACTCCCTGACCCCAAGTGAGTTACCATAGCCCCTTTATATGTACTCTTTGACCCCAAGTGAGTTATCCTAGCCCCTTTATATGTACTCTCTCACCGCAAGTGATTTACACTAGCCCATTTATATGTACTCTCTGACCGCAAGTGAGTTATCCTAGTCGCTTTATATGTACTCTCAGACCCCAAGTGAGTTACCCTAGTCCCTTATAAGTACTCCCTGATCCTAAGTGAGTTACCCTAGCCCTTTAATAAGTACACCCTGGCCCCAAGTGAGTTACCCTAGTCCCATATAAGTAATCCTTCACCCAAAGTGAGTTACCCTAGCCCCTTTAAAAGTACTCCCTGACCCCAAGTGTGTTACCATATCACCTTTATAAGTACTCCCTGACCCCAAGTGAGTTATCCTAGCCCCTTTATATGTACTCTCTGACAGCAAGTGAGTTACCCTAGTCCCATAGTAGTACTCCCTGACCCCAAGTGAGTTACCATAGCCCCTTTATAAGTACTCCCTGACCCCAATTGAGTTATCCTAACACCTTTATATGTACTCTCTGGCCGCAAGTGAGTTACCGTATTCCCATAGTAGTTCTCCCTTACCCCAAGCGAGTTATCCTAGCCCCTTTATATGTACTCTCTGACCCAAGTGAGTTACCCTAGTCCAATATAAGTACTCCCTGACCCCAAGTGAGTTACCATAGCCCCTTTATGAGTACTCCCTGGCCCCAAGTGAGTTATCCTACCCCCTTTATATGTACTCTCTGACCGCAAGTGAGTTACCCTAATCCCATATAAGTACTCCCAGACACCAATTGAGTTACCCTAGTCTCATATATGTACTCTCTGAACTCAAGTGTGTTACCTTAGCACCTTTATAAGTACTACCTGACCCCAATTGAGTTATCCTAGCCCCTTTATATGTACTCTCTGACAGCAAGTGAGTTACCCTAGTCCCATAGTAGTACTCCCTGACCCCAAGTGAGTTACCATAGCCCCTTTATAAGTACTCCCTGACCCCAAGTGAGTTATCCTAACACCTTTATATGTACTATCTGGCCGCAAGTGAGTTACCGTAGTCCCATAGTAGTACTCCCTTACCCCAAGTGAGTTATTCTAGCCCTTTTATATGTACTCTCTGACCCAAGTTAGTTACCCTAGTCCAATATAAGTACTCCCTGACCCCAAGTGAGTTACCATAGCCCCTTTATGAGTACTCCCTGACCCCAAGTGAGTTATCCTACCCCCTTTATATGTACTCTCTGACCGCAAGTGTGTTACCCTAATCCCATATAAGTACTCCCAGACACCAATTGAGTTACCCTAGTCTCATATATGTACTCTCTGAACTCAAGTGTGTTACCTTAGCACCTTTATAAGTACTCCCTGACCCCAAGTGAGTTATCCTACCCCCTTTATATGTACTCTCTGACCGCAAGTGAATTACCCTACTCCCATATAGGTACTCCCTGCCACCAAGTGAGTTACCATAGCCCCTTTATAAGTACTCCCTGACCCCAAGAGAGTTACCATAGCCCCTTTGTAAGTACTCCCTGACCCCAAGTGAGTTAGCCTAGCCCCTTTATATGTACTCTCTGACCGCAAGTGAGTTACCCTAGTCCAATATAAGTACTCCCTGACCCCAAGTGAGTTACCATAGCCCCTTTATAAGTACTCCCTGAACCCAAGTGAGTTATCCTAGCCCCTTTATATGTACTCTCTGACCGCAAGTGAGTTACACTAGCCCATTTATATGTACTCTCTGACCGCAAGTGAGTTATCCTAGTCGCTTTATATGTACTCTCAGAGCCCAAGTGAGTTACCCTAGCCCCTTATATAAGTACTCCCTGACCGCAAGTGAGTTATCCTAGCCCCTTTATATGTACTCTCTGACCGCAAGTGAGTTACCCTAGTCCCATAGAAGTTCTCCCAGACCCCAAGTGAGTTACCCTAGTCTAATATATGTACTCTCTGAACTCAAGTGTGTTACCTTAGTACCATTATAAGTACTCCCTGACCCCAAGTGATTTATCCTAGCCCCTTTATATGTACTCTCTGACCGCAAGTGAGTAACCCTAGCCCATTTATATGTACTCTCTGACCGCAAGTGAGTTATCCTAGTCGCTTTATATGTACTCCCAGACCCCAAGTGAGTTACCCTAGTCTCTTATAAGTACTCCCTGATTCTAAATGAGTTACCCTAGACCTTTAATAAGTACACCCTGGCCCCAAGTGAGTTACCCTAGTCCCATATAAGTAATCCTTGACGCAAAGTTAGTTACCCTAACCCCTTTATAAGTACACCCTGGCCCCAAGTGAGTTACCATATCACCTTTATAAGTACTCCCTGACCCCAAGTGAGTTATCCTAGCCCCTTTATATGTACTCTCTGACAGCAAGTGAGTTACCCTACTCCCATATTAGTACTCCCTGACCCCAAGTGAGTTAGCCTAGCCCCTTTATATGTACTCTCTGACCGCAAGTGAGTTACCCTAGTCCAATATAAGTACTCCCTGACCCCAAGTGAGTTACCATAGCCCCTTTATAAGTACTCCCTGACCCCAAGTGAGTTACCATAGCCCCTTTATAAGTACTCCCTGACCCCAAGTGAGTTACCATAGCCCCTTTATAAGTACTCCCTGACCCCAAGTGAGTTACCATAGCCCCTTTATAAGTACTCCCTGACCCCAAGTGAGTTATCCTAGCCCCTTTATATGTACTCTCTGACCGCAAGTGAGTTACCCTAGTCCCATATAAGTTCTCCCTGACCCCAAGTGAGTTACCATAACCTCTTTATAAGTACTCCCAGACCCCAAGTGAGTTATCCTAGTCCCATATAAGTTCTCCTTGACCCATAGTGAGTTACCCTAGCCCCTTTATAAGTACTCCCTGACCGCAAGTGAGTTACCCTAGCCCATTTATATGTACTCTCTGACCGCAAGTGAGTTATCCTAGCCCCTTTATATGTACTCTCTGACCGTAAGTGAGTTATTCAAACTCCTTATAAGTACTCCCTGACCCCAAGTGTGTTACCCTAGTCTCATATATGTACTCCCTGAACTCAAGTGTATTACCTTAGCCCCTTTATAAGTTCTCCCTGACCCCAAGTGAGTTATCCTAGCCCCTTTGTATGTACTCTCTGACCGCAAGTGAGTTACCATAGCCCCTTTATAAGTACTCCCTGACCCCAAGTGAGTTATCCTAGCCCCTTTACATGTACTTTCTGACCGCAAGTGTGTTAACCTAGTCTCATATATGTACTCCCTGAACTCAAGTGTATTACCTTAGCCCCTTCATAAGTTCTCCCTGTCCCAAGTGAGTTATCCTAGCCCCTTTATATGTACACTCTGACCGCAAGTGAGTTACCCTAATCCCATATAAGTACTCCCAGACCCTAAGTGAGTTACCCTAGTCCCATAGAAGTACTCCCTGACCCCAAGTGAGTTACCCTAGCCCCTTATATAAGTACTCCCTGACCCCAAGTGTGTTACCCTAGTCTCATATATGTACTCCCTGAACTCAAGTGAGTTACCATATCACCTTTATAAGTACTCCCTGACCCCAAGTGAGTTACCATAGCCCCTTTATATGTACTCTCTGACCCCAAGTGAGTTATCCTAGCCCCTTTATATGTACTCTCTGACCGCAAGTGAGTTACACTAGCCCATTTATATGTACTCTCTGACCGCAAGTGAGTTATCCTAGTCGCTTTATATGTACTCTCAGACCACAAGTGAGTTACCCTAGTCCCTTATAAGTACTCCCTGATCCTAAGTGAGTTACCCTAGCCCTTTAATAAGTACACCGTGGCCCCAAGTGAGTTACCCTAGTCCCATATAAGTAATCCTTGACCCAAAGTGAGTTACCCTAGCCCCTTTATAAGTACTCCCTGACCCCAAGTGAGTTACCATATCACCTTTATAAGTACTCCCTGACCCCAAGTGAGTTATCCTAGCCCCTTTATATGTACTCTCTGACCGCAAGTGAATTACTCTACTCCCATATAGGTACTCCCTGCCACCAAGTGAGTTACCATAGCCCCTTTATAAGTACTCCCTGACCCCAAGTGAGTTACCATAGCCCCTTTATAAGTACTCCCTGAGCCCAAGTGAGTTATCCTAGCCCCTTTATATGTACTCTCTGACCGCAAGTGTGTTACCCTAGCCCCTTATATAAGTACTCCCTGACCGCAAGTGAGTTACCCTAGTCCCATAGTAGTACTCCCTGACCCCAAGTGAGTTACCATAGCCCCTTTATATGTACTCTTTGACCCCAAGTGAGTTATCCTAGCCCCTTTATATGTACTCTCTGACCGCAAGTGAGTTACACTAGCCTATTTATATGTACTCTCTGACCGCAAGTGAGTTATCCTAGTCGCTTTATATGTACTCTCAGAGCCCAAGTGAGTTACCCTAGCCCCTTATATAAGTACTCCCTGACCGCAAGTGAGTTATCCTAGCCCCTTTATATGTACTCTCTGACCGCAAGTGAGTTACCCTAGTCCCATAGAAGTACTCCCAGACCCCAAGTGAGTTACCCTAATCTAATATATGTACTCTCTGAACTCAAGTGTGTTACCTTAGCACCATTATAAGTACTCCCTGACCCCAAGTGATTTATCCTAGCCCCTTTATATGTACTCTCTGACCGCAAGTGAGTAACCCTAGCCCATTTATATTTACTCTCTGACCGCAAGTGAGTTATCCTAGTCGCTTTATATGTACTCCCAGACCCCAAGTGAGTTACCCTAGTCTCTTATAAGTACTCCCTGATTCTAAATGAGTTACCCTAGACCTTTAATAAGTACACCCTGGCCCCAAGTGAGTTACCCTAGTCCCATATAAGTAATCCTTGACGCAAAGTTAGTTACCCTAGCCCCTTTATAAGTACACCCTGGCCCCAAGTGAGTTACCATATCACCTTTATAAGTACTCCCTGACCCCAAGTGAGTTAGCCTAGCCCCTTTATATGTACTCTCTGACCGCAAGTGAGTTACCCTAGTCCAATATAAGTACTCCCTGACCCCAAGTGAGTTACCATAGCCCCTTTATAAGTACTCCCTGACCCCAAGTGAGTTACCATAGCCCCTTTATAAGTACTCCCTGACCCCAAGTGAGTTACCATAGCCCCTTTATAAGTACTCCCTGACCCCAAGTGAGTTATCCTAGCCCCTTTATATATACTCTCTGACCGCAAGTGAGTTACCCTAGTCCCATATAAGTTCTCCCTGACCCCAAGTGAGTTACCATAACCTCTTTATAAGTACTCCCAGACCCCAAGTGAGTTATCCTAGTCCCATATAAGTTCTCCTTGACCCATAGTGAGTTACCCTAGCCCCTTTATAAGTACTCCCTGACCCCAAATGAGTTACCTTAGACCCATACAAGTACTCCCTGACCCCAAGTGAGTTATCCTACCCCCTTTATATGTACACTCTGACCGCAAGTGAATTACCCTAATCCCATATAAGTACTCCCAGACCCCAAGTGAGTTACCCTAGTCCCATAGAAGTACTCCCTGACCCCAAGTGAGTTATCCTACCCCCTTTATATGTACTCTCTGACCGCAAGTGAATTACCCTACTCCCATATAGGTACTCCCTTACACCAAGTGAGTTACCATAGCCCCTTTATAAGTACTCCCTGACCCCAAGTGAGTTACCATAGCCCCTTTATAAGTACTCCCTGACCCCAAGTGAGTTATCCTAGCCCCTTTATATGTACTCTCTGACCGCAAGTGAGTTACCCTAGCCCATTTATATGTACTCTCTGACCGCAAGTGAGTTATCCTAGCCCCTTTATATGTACTCTCTGACCGTAAGTGAGTTATTCAAACTCCTTATAAGTACTCCCTGACCCCAAGTGTGTTACCCTAGTCTCATATATGTACTCCCTGAACTCAAGTGTATTACCTTAGCCCCTTTATAAGTTCTCCCTGACCCCAAGTGAGTTATCCTAGCCCCTTTGTATGTACTCTCTGACCGCAAGTGAGTTACCCTAGTTCCATAGAAGTACTCCCTGACCCCAAGTGAGTTACCCTAGTCCCATAGAAGTACTCCCTGACCCCAAGTGAGTTACCATAGCCCCTTTATAAGTACTCCCTGAACCCAAGTGAGTTATCCTAGCCCCTTGATATGTATTCTCTGACCGCAAGAGAGTTACCCTAATCCCATATAAGTACTCCCAGACCCCAAGTGAGTTACCCTAGTCCCATAGAAGTACTCCCTGACCCCAACTGAGTTACCCTACCCCCTTTATATGTACTCTCTAACCGCAAGTGAATTACCCTACTCCCATATAGGTACTCCCTGACACTAAGTGAGTTACCATAGCCCCTTTATAAGTACTCCCTGAACCCAAGTGAGTTACCATAGCCCCTTTATAAGTACTCCCTGGCCCCAAGTGAGTTATCCTAGCCCCTTTACATGTACTTTCTGACCGCAAGTGTGTTAACCTAGTCTCATATATGTACTCCCTGAACTCAAGTGTATCAACCTTAGCCCCTTCATTAGTTCTCCCTGTCCCAAGTGAGTTATCCTAGCCCCTTTATATGTACACTCTGACCGCAAGTGAGTTACCCTAATCCCATATAAGTACTCCCAGACCCTAAGTGAGTTACCCTAGTCCCATAGAAGTACTCCCTGACCCCAAGTGAGTTACCCTAGCCCCTTATATAAGTACTCCCTGACCCCAAGTGTGTTACCCTAGTCTCATATATGTACTCCCTGAACTCAAGTGAGTTACCATATCACCTTTATAAGTACTCCCTGACTCCAAGTGAGTTACCATAGCCCCTTTATATGTACTCTCTGACCCCAAGTGAGTTATCCTAGCCCCTTTATATGTACTCTCTGACCGCAAGTGAGTTATCCTAGTCGCTTTATATGTACTCCCAGACCCCAAGTGAGTTACCCTAGTCTCTTATAAGTACTCCCTGATTCTAAATGAGTTACCCTAGACCTTTAATAAGTACACCCTGGCCCCAAGTGAGTTACCCTAGTCCCATATAAGTAATCCTTGACGCAAAGTTAGTTACCCTAGCCCCTTTATAAGTACACCCTGGCCCCAAGTGAGTTACCCTAGCCCCTTTATAAGTACTCCCTGACCCCAAGTGAGTTACCATATCACCTTTATAAGTACTCCCTGACCCCAAGTGAGTTATCCTAGCCCCTTTATATGTACTCTCTGACCGCAAGTGAATTACTCTACTCCCATATAGGTACTCCCTGCCACCAAGTGAGTTACCATAGCCCCTTTATAAGTACTCCCTGACCCCAAGTGAGTTACCATAGCCCCTTTATAAGTACTCCCTGAGCCCAAGTGAGTTATCCTAGCCCCTTTATATGTACTCTCTAACCGCAAGTGTGTTACCCTAGCCCCTTATATAAGTACTCCCTGACCGCAAGTGAGTTACCCTAGTCCCATAGTAGTACTCCCTGACCCCAAGTGAGTTACCATATCACCTTTATAAGAACTCCCTGACCCCAAGTGAGTTATCCTAGCCCCTTTATATGTACTCTCTGACAGCAAGTGAGTTACCCTAGTCCCATATTAGTACTCCCTGACCCCAAGTGAGTTAGCCTAGCCCCTTTATATGTACTCTCTGATCGAAAGTGAGTTACCCTAGTCCAATATAAGTACTCCCATACCCCAAGTGAGTTACCCTAGTCTCATATATGTACTCTCTGAACTCAAGTGTGTTACCTTAGCACCTTTATAAGTACTCCCTGACCCCAAGTGAGTTATCCTAGTCCCTTTATATGTACTCTCTGACCGCAAGTGAGTTACCATAGCCCATTTATATGTACTCTCTGACCGCAAGTGAGTTATCCTAGCCCCTTTATATGTACTCTCTGATAGCAAGTGAGTTACCCTAGTCCCATTTTAGTACTCCCTGGCCCCAAGTGAGTTAGCCTAGCCCCTTTATATGTACTCTCTGACCGCAAGTGAGTTACCCTAGTCCAATATAAGTACTCCCTGACCCCAAGTGAGTTACCATAACCCCTTTATAAGTACTCCCTGAACCCAAGTGAGATATCCTAGCCCCTTGATATGTATTCTCTGACCGCAAGAGAGTTACCCTAATCCCATATAAGTACTCCCAGACCCCAAGTGAGTTACCCTAGTCCCATAGAAGTACTCCCTGACCCCAAGTGAGTTATCCTACCCTCTTTATATGTACTCTCTGACCGCAAGTGAATTACCCTACTCCCATATAGGTACTCCCTGACACTAAGTGAGTTACCATAGCCCCTTTATAAGTACTCCCTGAACCCAAGTGAGTTACCATAGCCCCTTTATAAGTACTCCCGGACCCCAAGTGAGTTATCCTAGCCCCTTTACATGTACTCTCTGACCGCAAGTGTGTTACCCTAGTCTCATATATGTACTCCCTGAACTCAAGTGTATTACCTTAGCCCCTTCATAAGTTCTCCCTGACCCCAAGTGAGTTATCCTAGCCCCTTTATATGTACTCTCTGACCGCAAGTGAGTTACCCTAATCCCATATAAGTACTCCCAGACCCCAAGTGAGTTACCCTAGTCCCATAGAAGTACTCCCTGACCCCAAGTGAGTTACCCTAGCCCCTTATATAAGTACTCCCTGACCCCAAGTGTGTTACCCTAGTCTCATATATGTACTCCCTGAACTCAAGTGAGTTACCATATCACCTTTATAAGTACTCCCTGACCCCAAGTGAGTTACCATAGCCCCTTTATATGTACTCTTTGACCCCAAGTGAGTTATCCTAGCCCCTTTATATGTACTCTCTCACCGCAAGTGATTTACACTAGCCCATTTATATGTACTCTCTGACCGCAAGTGAGTTATCCTAGTCGCTTTATATGTACTCTCAGACCCCAAGTGAGTTACCCTAGTCCCTTATAAGTACTCCCTGATCCTAAGTGAGTTACCCTAGCCCTTTAATAAGTACACCCTGGCCCCAAGTGAGTTACCCTAGTCCCATATAAGTAATCCTTCACCCAAAGTGAGTTACCCTAGCCCCTTTAAAAGTACTCCCTGACCCCAAGTGTGTTACCATATCACCTTTATAAGTACTCCCTGACCCCAAGTGAGTTATCCTAGCCCCTTTATATGTACTCTCTGACAGCAAGTGAGTTACCCTAGTCCCATAGTAGTACTCCCTGACCCCAAGTGAGTTACCATAGCCCCTTTATAAGTACTCCCTGACCCCAATTGAGTTATCCTAACACCTTTATATGTACTCTCTGGCCGCAAGTGACTTACCGTATTCCCATAGTAGTACTCCCTTACCCCAAGCGAGTTATCCTAGCCCCTTTATATGTACTCTCTGACCCAAGTGAGTTACCCTAGTCCAATATAAGTACTCCCTGACCCCAAGTGAGTTACCATAGCCCCTTTATGAGTACTCCCTGGCCCCAAGTGAGTTATCCTACCCCCTTTATATGTACTCTCTGACCGCAAGTGAGTTACCCTAATCCCATATAAGTACTCCCAGACACCAATTGAGTTACCCTAGTCTCATATATGTACTCTCTGAACTCAAGTGTGTTACCTTAGCACCTTTATAAGTACTACCTGACCCCAATTGAGTTATCCTAGCCCCTTTATATGTACTCTCTGACAGCAAGTGAGTTACCCTAGTCCCATAGTAGTACTCCCTGACCCCAAGTGAGTTACCATAGCCCCTTTATAAGTACTCCCTGACCCCAAGTGAGTTATCCTAACACCTTTATATGTACTATCTGGCCGCAAGTGAGTTACCGTAGTCCCATAGTAGTACTCCCTTACCCCAAGTGAGTTATTCTAGCCCTTTTATATGTACTCTCTGACCCAAGTTAGTTACCCTAGTCCAATATAAGTACTCCCTGACCCCAAGTGAGTTACCATAGCCCCTTTATGAGTACTCCCTGACCCCAAGTGAGTTATCCTACCCCCTTTATATGTACTCTCTGACCGCAAGTGTGTTACCCTAATCCCATATAAGTACTCCCAGACACCAATTGAGTTACCCTAGTCTCATATATGTACTCTCTGAACTCAAGTGTGTTACCTTAGCACCTTTATAAGTACTCCCTGACCCCAAGTGAGTTATCCTACCCCCTTTATATGTACTCTCTGACCGCAAGTGAATTACCCTACTCCCATATAGGTACTCCCTGCCACCAAGTGAGTTACCATAGCCCCTTTATAAGTACTCCCTGACCCCAAGAGAGTTACCATAGCCCCTTTGTAAGTACTCCCTGACCCCAAGTGAGTTAGCCTAGCCCCTTTATATGTACTCTCTGACCGCAAGTGAGTTACCCTAGTCCAATATAAGTACTCCCTGACCCCAAGTGAGTTACCATAGCCCCTTTATAAGTACTCCCTGAACCCAAGTGAGTTATCCTAGCCCCTTGATATGTATTCTCTGACCGCAAGAGAGTTACCCTAATCCCATATAAGTACTCCCAGACCCCAAGTGAGTTACCCTAGTCCCATAGAAGTACTCCCTGACCCCAAGTGAGTTATCCTACCCTCTTTATATGTACTCTCTGACCGCAAGTGAATTACCCTACTCCCATATAGGTACTCCCTGACACTAAGTGAGTTACCATAGCCCCTTTATAAGTACTCCCTGAACCCAAGTGAGTTACCATAGCCCCTTTATAAGTACTCCCGGACCCCAAGTGAGTTATCCTAGCCCCTTTACATGTACTCTCTGACCGCAAGTGTGTTACCCTAGTCTCATATATGTACTCCCTGAACTCAAGTGTATTACCTTAGCCCCTTCATAAGTTCTCCCTGACCCCAAGTGAGTTATCCTAGCCCCTTTATATGTACTCTCTGACCGCAAGTGAGTTACCCTAATCCCATATAAGTACTCCCAGACCCCAAGTGAGTTACCCTAGTCCCATAGAAGTACTCCCTGACCCCAAGTGAGTTACCCTAGCCCCTTATATAAGTACTCCCTGACCCCAAGTGTGTTACCCTAGTCTCATATATGTACTCCCTGAACTCAAGTGAGTTACCATATCACCTTTATAAGTACTCCCTGACCCCAAGTGAGTTACCATAGCCCCTTTATATGTATTCTTTGACCCCAAGTGAGTTATCCTAGCCCCTTTATATGTACTCTCTGACCGCAAGTGAGTTACACTAGCCCATTTATATGTACTCTCTGACCGCAAGTGAGTTATCCTAGTCGCTTTATATGTACTCTCAGACCCCAAGTGAATTACCCTAGTCCCTTATAAGTACTCCCTGATCCTAAGTGAGTTACCCTAGCCCTTTAATAAGTACACCCTGGCCCCAAGTGAGTTACCCTAGTCCCATATAAGTAATCCTTTACCCAAAGTGAGTTACCCTAGCCCCTTTAAAAGTACTCCCTGACCCCAAGTGTGTTACCATATCACCTTTATAAGTACTCCCTGACCCCAAGTGAGTTATCCTAGCCCCTTTATATGTACTCTCTGACAGCAAGTGAGTTACCCTAGTCCCATAGTAGTACTCCCTGACCCCAAGTGAGTTACCATAGCCCCTTTATAAGTACTCCCTGACCCCAATTGAGTTATCCTAACACCTTTATATGTACTCGCTGGCCGCAAGTGAGTTACCGTATTCCCATAGTAGTACTCCCTTACCCCAAGCGAGTTATCCTAGCCCCTTTATATGTACTCTCTGACCCAAGTGAGTTACCCTAGTCCAATATAAGTACTCCCTGACCCCAAGTGAGTTACCATAGCCCCTTTATGAGTACTCCCTGGCCCCAAGTGAGTTATCCTACCCCCTTTATATGTACTCTCTGACCGCAAGTGAGTTACCCTAATCCCATATAAGTACTCCCAGACACCAATTGAGTTACCCTAGTCTCATATATTTACTCTCTGAACTCAAGTGTGTTACCTTAGCACCTTTATAAGTACTACCTGACCCCAATTGAGTTATCCTAGCCCCTTTATATGTACTCTCTGACAGCAAGTGAGTTACCCTAGTCCCATAGTAGTACTCCCTGACCCCAAGTGAGTTAGCATAGCCCCTTTATAAGTACTCCCTGACCCCAAGTGAGTTATCCTAACACCTTTATATGTACTATCTGGCCGCAAGTGAGTTACCGTAGTCCCATAGTAGTACTCCCTTACCCCAAGTGAGTTAATCTAGCCCTTTTATATGTACTCTCTGACCCAAGTTAGTTACCCTAGTCCAATATAAGTACTCCCTGACCCCAAGTGAGTTACCATAGCCCCTTTATGAGTACTCCCTGACCCCAAGTGAGTTATCCTACCCCCTTTATATGTACTCTCTGACCGCAAGTGTGTTACCCTAATCCCATATAAGTACTCCCAGACACCAATTGAGTTAACCTAGTCTCATATATGTATTCTCTGAACTCAAGTGTGTTACCTTAGCACCTTTATAAGTACTCCCTGACCCCAAGTGAGTTATCCTACCCCCTTTATATGTACTCTCTGACCGCAAGTGAATTACCCTACTCCCATATAGGTACTCCCTGCCACCAAGTGAGTTACCATAGCCCCTTTATAAGTACTCCCTGACCCCAAGTGAGTTACCATAGCCCCTTTGTAAGTACTCCCTGACCCCAAGTGAGTTATCCTAGCCCCTTTATATGTACTCTCTGACCGCAAGTGTGTTACCCTAGTCTCATATATGTACTCCCTGAACTCAAGTGTATTACCTTAGCCCCTTTATATGTTCTCCCTGACCCCAAGTGAGTTATCCTAGCCCCTTAAATGTACTCTCTGACCGCAAGTGAGTTACCCTAATCCCATATAAGTACTCCCAGACTCCAAGTGAATTACCCTAGTCCCATATAAGTACTCCCTGACCCCAAGTGAGTTACCCTAGCCCCTTATATAAGTACTCCCTGACCGCAAGTGAGTTACCCTAGTCCCATAGAAGTACTCCCTGACCCCAAGTGAGTTACCATATCACCTTTATAAGTACTCCCTGACCCCAAGTGAGTTATCCTAGCCCCTTTATATGTATTCTCTGACAGCAAGTGAGTTACCCTATTCCCATATTAGTACTCCCTGACCCCAAGTGAGTTATCCTACCCCCTTTATATGTACTCTCTGACCGCAAGTGTGTTACCCTAGTCTCATATATGTACTCCCTGAACTCAAGTGTATTACCTTAGCCCCTTCATAAGTTCTCCCTGACCCCAAGTGAGTTATCCTAGCCCCTTTATATGTACTCTCTGACCGCAAGTGAGTTACCCTAATCCCATATAAGTACTCCCAGACCCCAAGTGAGTTACCCTAGTCCCATAGAAGTACTCCCTGACCCCAAGTGAGTTACCCTAGCCCCTTATATAAGTACTCCCTGACCCCAAGTGTGTTACCCTAGTCTCATATATGTACTCCCTGAACTCAAGTGAGTTACCATATCACCTTTATAAGTACTCCCTGACCCCAAGTGAGTTACCATAGCCCCTTTATATGTACTCTTTGACCCCAAGTGAGTTATCCTAGCCCCTTTATATGTACTCTCTGACCGCAAGTGTGTTACCCTAATCCCATATAAGTACTCCCAGACACCAATTGAGTTACCCTAGTCTCATATATGTACTCTCTGAACTCAAGTGTGTTACCTTAGCACCTTTATAAGTACTCCCTGACCCCAAGTGAGTTATCCTACCCCCTTTATATGTACTCTCTGACCGCAAGTGAATTACCCTACTCCCATATAGGTACTCCCTGCCACCAAGTGAGTTACCATAGCCCCTTTATAAGTACTCCCTGACCCCAAGAGAGTTACCATAGCCCCTTTGTAAGTACTCCCTGACCCCAAGTGAGTTAGCCTAGCCCCTTTATAAGTACTCCCTGAACCCAAGTGAGTTATCCTAGCCCCTTGATATGTATTCTCTGACCCCAAGTGAGTTACCATAGCCCCTTTATGAGTACTCCCTGACCCCAAGTGAGTTATCCTACCCCCTTTATATGTACTCTCTGACCGCAAGTGTGTAACCCTAATCCCATATAAGTACTCCCAGACACCAATTGAGTTACCCTAGTCTCATATATGTACTCTCTGAACTCAAGTGTGTTACCTTAGCACCTTTATAAGTACTCCCTGACCCCAAGTGAGTTATCCTACCCCCTTTATATGTACTCTCTGACCGCAAGTGAATTACCCTACTCCCATATAGGTACTCCCTGCCACCAAGTGAGTTACCATAGCCCCTTTATAAGTACTCCCTGACCCCAAGTGAGTTACCATAGCCCCTTTGTAAGTACTCCCTGACCCCAAGTGGGTTATCCTAGCCCCTTTATATGTACTCTCTGACCGCAAGTGTGTTACCCTAGTCTCATATATGTACTCCCTGAACTCAAGTGTATTACCTTAGCCCCTTTATATGTTCTCCCTGACCCCAAGTGAGTTATCCTAGCCCCTTTATATGTACTCTCTGACCGCAAGTGAGTTACCCTAATCCCAAATAAGTACTCCCAGACCCCAAGTGAGTTACCCTAGTCCCATAAAAGTACTCCCTGACCCCAAGTGAGTTACCCTAGTCTCATATATGTACTCTCTGAACTCAAGTGTGTTACCTTAGCACCTTTATAAGTACTACCTGACCCCAATTGAGTTATCCTAGCCCCTTTATATGTACTCTCTGACAGCAAGTGAGTTACCCTAGTCCCATAGTAGTACTCCCTGACCCCAAGTGAGTTAGCATAGCCCCTTTATAAGTACTCCCTGACCCCAAGTGAGTTATCCTAACACCTTTATATGTACTATCTGGCCGCAAGTGAGTTACCGTAGTCCCATAGTAGTACTCCCTTACCCCAAGTGAGTTAATCTAGCCCTTTTATATGTACTCTCTGACCCAAGTTAGTTACCCTAGTCCAATATAAGTACTCCCTGACCCCAAGTGAGTTACCATAGCCCCTTTATGAGTACTCCCTGACCCCAAGTGAGTTATCCTACCCCCTTTATATGTACTCTCTGACCGCAAGTGTGTTACCCTAATCCCATATAAGTACTCCCAGACACCAATTGAGTTAACCTAGTCTCATATATGTATTCTCTGAACTCAAGTGTGTTACCTTAGCACCTTTATAAGTACTCCCTGACCCCAAGTGAGTTATCCTACCCCCTTTATATGTACTCTCTGACCGCAAGTGAATTACCCTACTCCCATATAGGTACTCCCTGCCACCAAGTGAGTTACCATAGCCCCTTTATAAGTACTCCCTGACCCCAAGTGAGTTACCATAGCCCCTTTGTAAGTACTCCCTGACCCCAAGTGAGTTATCCTAGCCCCTTTATATGTACTCTCTGACCGCAAGTGTGTTACCCTAGTCTCATATATGTACTCCCTGAACTCAAGTGTATTACCTTAGCCCCTTTATATGTTCTCCCTGACCCCAAGTGAGTTATCCTAGCCCCTTAAATGTACTCTCTGACCGCAAGTGAGTTACCCTAATCCCATATAAGTACTCCCAGACTCCAAGTGAGTTACCCTAGTCCCATATAAGTACTCCCTGACCCCAAGTGAGTTACCCTAGCCCCTTATATAAGTACTCCCTGACCGCAAGTGAGTTACCCTAGTCCCATAGAAGTACTCCCTGACCCCAAGTGAGTTATCCTACCCTCTTTATATGTACTCTCTGACCGCAAGTGAATTACCCTACTCCCATATAGGTATTCCCTGACACTAAGTGAGTTACCATAGCCCCTTTATAAGTACTCCCTGAACCCAAGTGAGTTACCATAGCCCCTTTATAAGTACTCCCGGACCCCAAGTGAGTTATCCTAGCCCCTTTACATGTACTCTCTGACCGCAAGTGTGTTACCCTAGTCTCATATATGTACTCCCTGAACTCAAGTGTATTACCTTAGCCCCATCATAAGTTCTCCCTGACCCCAAGTGAGTTATCCTAGCCCCTTTATATGTACTCTCTGACCGCAAGTGAGTTACCCTAATCCCATATAAGTACTCCCAGACCCCAAGTGAGTTACCCTAGTCCCATAGAAGTACTCCCTGACCCCAAGTGAGTTACCCTAGCCCCTTATATAAGTACACCCTGACCCCAAGTGTGTTACCCTAGTCTCATATATGTACTCCCTGAAGTCAAGTGAGTTACCATATCACCTTTATAAGTACTCCCTGACCCCAAGTGAGTTACCATAGCCACTTTATATGTACTCTCTGACCGCAAGTGAGTTACACTAGCCCATTTATATGTACTCTCTGACCGCAAGTGAGTTATCCTAGTCGCTTTATATGTACTCTCAGACCCCAAGTGAATTACCCTAGTCCCTTATAAGTACTCCCTGATCCTAAGTGAGTTACCCTAGCCCTTTAATATGTACACCCTGGCCCCAAGTGAGTTACCCTAGTCCCATATAAGTAATCCTTGACCCAAAGTGAGTTACCCTAGCCCCTTTAAAAGTACTCCCTGACCCCAAGTGTGTTACCATATCACCTTTATAAGTACTCCCTGACCCCAAGTGAGTTATCCTAGCCCCTTTATATGTACTCTCTGACAGCAAGTGAGTTACCCTAGTCCCATAGTAGTACTCCCTGACCCCAAGTGAGTTACCATAGCCCCTTTATAAGTACTCCCTGACCCCAATTGAGTTATCCTAACACCTTTATATGTACTCTCTGGCCGCAAGTGAGTTACCGTATTCCCATAGTAGTACTCCCTTACCCCAAGTGAGTTAATCTAGCCCTTTTATATGTACTCTCTGACCCAAGTTAGTTACCCTAGTCCAATATAAGTACTCCCTGACCCCAAGTGAGTTACCATAGCCCCTTTATGAGTACTCCCTGACCCCAAGTGAGTTATCCTACCCCCTTTATATGTACTCTCTGACCGCAAGTGTGTTACCCTAATCCCATATAAGTACTCCCAGACACCAATTGAGTTAACCTAGTCTCATATATGTACTCTCTGAACTCAAGTGTGTTACCTTAGCACCTTTATAAGTACTCCCTGACCCCAAGTGAGTTATCCTACCCCCTTTATATGTACTCTCTGACCGCAAGTGAATTACCCTACTCCCATATAGGTACTCCCTGCCACCAAGTGAGTTACCATAGCCCCTTTATAAGTACTCCCTGACCCCAAGTGAGTTACCATAGCCCCTTCGTAAGTACTCCCTGACCCCAAGTGAGTTATCCTAGCCCCTTTATATGTACTCTCTGACCGCAAGTGTGTTACCCTAGTCTCATATATGTACTCCCTGAACTCAAGTGTATTACCTTAGCCCCTTTATATGTTCTCCCTGACCCCAAGTGAGTTATCCTAGCCCCTTTATATGTACTCTCTGACCGCAAGTGAGTTACCCTAATCCCAAATAAGTACTCCCAGACCCCAAGTGAGTTACCCTAGTCCCATATAAGTACTCCCTGACCCCAAGTGAGTTACCCTAGCCCCTTATATAAGTACTCCCTGACCGCAAGTGAGTTACCCTAGTCCCATAGAAGTACTCCCTGACCCCAAGTGAGTTACCATATCACCTTTATAAGTACTCCCTGACCCCAAGTGAGTTATCCTAGCCCCTTTATATGTACTCTCTGACAGCAAGTGAGTTACCCTATTCCCATATTAGTACTCCCTGACCCCAAGTGAGTTATCCTACCCCCTTTATATGTACTCTCTGACCGCAAGTGTGTTACCCTAGTCTCATATATGTACTCCCTGAACTCAAGTGTATTACCTTAGCCCCTTCATAAGTTCTCCCTGACCCCAAGTGAGTTATCCTAGCCCCTTTATATGTACTCTCTGACCGCAAGTGAGTTAACCTAATCCCATATAAGTACTCCCAGACCCCAAGTGAGTTACCCTAGTCCCATAGAAGTACTCCCTGACCCCAAGTGAGTTACCCTAGCCCCTTATATAAGTACTCCCTGACCCCAAGTGTGTTACCCTAGTCTCATATATGTACTCCCTGAACTCAAGTGAGTTACCATATCACCTTTATAAGTACTCCCTGACCCCAAGTGAGTTACCATAGCCCCTTTATATGTACTCTTTGACCCCAAGTGAGTTATCCTAGCCCCTTTATATGTACTCTCTGACCGCAAGTGAGTTGCACTAGCCCATTTATATGTACTCTCTGACCGCAAGTGAGTTATCCTAGTCGATTTATATGTACTCTCAGACCCCAAGTGAGTTACCCTAGTCCCTTATAAGTACTCCCTGATCCTAAGTGAGTTACCCTAGCCCTTTAATAAGTACACCCTGGCCCCAAGTGAGTTACCCTAGTCCCATATAAGTAATCCTTGAACCAAAGTGAGTTACCCTAGCCCCTTTAAAAGTACTCCCTGACCCCAAGTGTGTTACCATATCACCTTTATAAGTACTCCCTGAACCCCAAGTGAGTTATCCTAGCCCCTTTATATGTACTCTCTGACAGCAAGTGAGTTACCCTAGTCCCATAGTAGTACTCCCTGACCCCAAGTGAGTTACCATAGCCCCTTTATAAGTACTCCCTGACCCCAATTGAGTTATCCTAACACCTTTATATGTACTCTCTGGCCGCAATTGAGTTACCGTATTCCCATAGTAGTACTCCCTTTCCCAAGCGAGTTATCCTAGCCCCTTTATATGTTCTCTCTGACCCAAGTGAGTTACCCTAGTCCAATATAAGTACTCCCTGACCCCAAGTGAGTTACCATAGCCCCTTTATGAGTACTCCCTGGCCCCAAGTGAGTTATCCTACCCCCTTTATATGTACTCTCTGACCGCAAGTGAGTTACACTAGCCCATTTATATGTACTCTCTGACCGCAAGTGAGTTATCCTAGTCGCTTTATATGTACTCTCAGACCCCAAGTGAATTACCCTAGTCCCTTATAAGTACTCCCTGATCCTAAGTGAGTTACCCTAGCCCTTTAATAAGTACACCCTGGCCCCAAGTGAGTTACCCTAGTCCCATATAAGTAATCCTTGACCCAAAGTGAGTTACCCTAGCCCCTTTAAAAGTACTCCCTGACCCCAAGTGTGTTACCATATCACCTTTATAAGTACTCCCTGACCCCAAGTGAGTTATCCTAGCCCCTTTATATGTACTCTCTGACAGCAAGTGAGTTACCCTAGTCCCATAGTAGTACTCCCTGACCCCAAGTGAGTTACCATAGCCCCTTTATAAGTACTCCCTGACCCCAATTGAGTTACCCTAATCCCATATAAGTACTCCCAGACCCCAAGTGAGTTACCCTAGTCCCATAGAAGTACTCCCTGACCCCAAGTGAGTTACCCTAGCCCCTTATATAAGTACTCCCTGACCCCAAGTGTGTTACCCTAGTCTCATATATGTACTCCCTGAACTCAAGTGAGTTACCATATCACCTTTATAAGTACTCCCTGACCCCAAGTGAGTTACCATAGCCCCTTTATATGTACTCTTTGACCCCAAGTGAGTTATCCTAGCCCCTTTATATGTACTCTCTGACCGCAAGTGAGTTGCACTAGCCCATATAAGTACTCCCAGACCCCAAGTGAGTTACCCTAGTCCCATAGAAGTACTCCCTGACCCCAAGTGAGTTACCCTAGCCCCTTATATAAGTACTCCCTGACCCCAAGTGTGTTACCCTAGTCTCATATATGTACTCCCTGAACTCAAGTGAGTTACCATATCACCTTTATAAGTACTCCCTGACCCCAAGTGAGTTACCATAGCCCCTTTATATGTACTCTTTGACCCCAAGTGAGTTATCCTACCCCCTTTATATGTACTCTCTGACCGCAAGTGAGTTACACTAGCCCATTTATATGTACTCTCTGACCGCAAGTGAGTTATCCTAGTCGCTTTATATGTACTCTCAGACCCCAAGTGAATTACCCTAGTCCCTTATAAGTACTCCCTGATCCTAAGTGAGTTACCCTAGCCCTTTAATAAGTACACCCTGGCCCCAAGTGAGTTGCCCTAGTCCCATATAAGTAATCCTTGACCCAAAGTGAGTTACCCTAGCCCCTTTAAAAGTACTCCCTGACCCCAAGTGTGTTACCATATCACCTTTATAAGTACTCCCTGACCCCAAGTGAGTTATCCTAGCCCCTTTATATGTACTCTCTGACAGCAAGTGAGTTACCCTAGTCCCATAGTAGTACTCCCTGACCCCAAGTGAGTTACCATAGCCCCTTTATAAGTACTCCCTGACCCCAATTGAGTTATCCTAACACCTTTATATGTACTCTCTGGCCGCAAGTGAGTTACCGTATTCCCATAGTAGTACTCCCTTACCCCAAGCGAGTTATCCTAGCCCCTTTATATGTACTCTCTGACCCAAGTGAGTTACCCTAGTCCAATATAAGTACTCCCTGACCCCAAGTGAGTTACCATAGCCCCTTTATGAGTACTCCCTGGCCCCAAGTGAGTTACCCTAATCCCATATAAGTACTCCCAGACACCAATTGAGTTACCCTAGTCTCATATATGTACTCTCTGAACTCAAGTGTGTTACCTTAGCACCTTTATAAGTACTACCTGACCCCAATTGAGTTATCCTACCCCCTTTATATGTACTCTCTGACAGCAAGTGAGTAACCCTAGTCCCATAGTAGTACTCCCTGACCCCAAGTGAGTTACCATAGCCCCTTTATAAGTACTCCCTGACCCCAAGTGAGTTATCCTAACACCTTTATATGTACTATCTGGCCGCAAGTGAGTTACCGTAGTCCCATAGTAGTACTCCCTTACCCCAAGTGAGTTATTCTAGCCCTTTTATATGTACTCTCTGACCCAAGTTAGTTACCCTAGTCCAATATAAGTACTCCCTGACCCCAAGTGAGTTACCATAGCCCCTTTATGAGTACTCCCTGACCTCAAGTGAGTTATCCTACCCCCTTTATATGTACTCTCTGACCGCAAGTGTGTTACCCTAATCCCATATAAGTACTCCCAGACACCAATTGAGTTACCCTAGTCTCATATATGTACTCTCTGAACTCAAGTGTGTTACCTTAGCACCTTTATAAGTACTCCCTGACCCCAAGTGAGTTATCCTACCCCCTTTATATGTACTCTCTGACCGCAATTGAATTACCCTACTCCCATATAGGTACTCCCTGCCACCAAGTGAGTTACCATAGCCCCTTTATAAGTACTCCCTGACCCCAAGTGAGTTACCATAGCCCCTTTGTAAGTACTCCCTGACCCCAAGTGATTTATCCTAGCCCCTTTATATGTACTCAATGACCGCAAGTGTGTTACCCTAGTCTCATATATGTACTCCCTGAACTCAAGTGTATTACCTTAGCCCCTTCATAAGTTCTCCCTGACCCCAAGTGAGTTATCCTAGCCCCTTTATATGTACTCTCTGACCGCAAGTGAGTTACCCTAATCCCATATAAGTACTCCCAGACCCCAAGTGAGTTACCCTAGTCCCATAGAAGTACTCCCTGACCCCAAGTGAGTTACCCTAGCCCCTTATATAAGTACTCCCTGACCCCAAGTGTGTTACCCTAGTCTCATATATGTACTCCCTGAACTCAAGTGAGTTACCATATCACCTTTATAAGTACTCCCTGACCCCAAGTGAGTACCATAGCCCCTTTATATGTACTCTTTGACCCCAAGTGAGTTATCCTAGCCCCTTTATATGTACTCTCTGACCGCAAGTGAGTTGCACTAGCCCATTTATATGTACTCTCTGACCGCAAGTGAGTTATCCTAGTCGATTTATATGTACTCTCAGACCCCAAGTGAGTTACCCTAGTCCCTTATAAGTACTCCCTGATCCTAAGTGAGTTACCCTAGCCCTTTAATAAGTACACCCTGGCCCCAAGTGAGTTACCCTAGTCCCATATAAGTAATCCTTGACCCAATGTGAGTTACCCTAGCCCCTTTAAAAGTACTCCCTGACCCCAAGTGTGTTACCATATCACCTTTATAAGTACTCCCTGAACCCCAAGTGAGTTATCCTAGCCCCTTTATATGTACTCTCTGACAGCAAGTGAGTTACCCTAGTCCCATAGTAGTACTCCCTGACCCCAAGTGAGTTACCATAGCCCCTTTATAAGTACTCCCTGACCCCAAGTGAGTTATCCTAACACCTTTATATGTACTATCTGGCCGCAAGTGAGTTACCGTAGTCCCATAGTAGTACTCCCTTACCCCAAGTGAGTTATTCTAGCCCTTTTATATGTACTCTCTGACCCAAGTTAGTTACCCTAGTCCAATATAAGTACTCCCTGACCCCAAGTGAGTTACCATAGCCCCTTTATGAGTACTCCCTGACCCCAAGTGAGTTATCCTACCCCCTTTATATGTACTCTCTGACCGCAAGTGTGTTACCCTAATCCCATATAAGTACTCCCAGATACCAATTGAGTTACCCTAGTCTCATATATGTACTCTCTGAACTCAAGTGTGTTACCTTAGCACCTTTATAAGTACTCCCTGACCCCAAGTGAGTTATCCTACCCCCTTTATATGTACTCTCTGACCGCAAGTGAATTACCCTACTCCCATATAGGTACTCCCTGCCACCAAGTGAGTTACTATAGCCCCTTTATAAGTAATCCCTGACCCCAAGTGAGTTACCATAGCCCCTTTGTAAGTACTCCCTGACCCCAAGTGAGTTATCCTAGCCCCTTTATATGTACTCTCTGACCGCAAGTGTGTTACCCTAGTCTCATATATGTACTCCCTGAACTCAAGTGTATTACCTTAGCCCCTTTATATGTTCTCCCTGACCCCAAGTGAGTTATCCTAGCCCCTTTATATGTACTCTCTGACCGCAAGTGAGTTACCCTAATCCCATATAAGTACTCCCAGACCCCAAGTGAGTTACCCTAGTCCCATATAAGTACTCCCTGACCCCAAGTGAGTTACCCTAGCCCCTTATATAAGTACTCCCTGACCGCAAGTGAGTTACCCTAGTCCCATAGAAGTACTCCCTGACCCCAAGTGAGTTACCATATCACCTTTATAAGTACTCCCTGACCCCAAGTGAGTTATCCTAGCCCCTTTATATGTACTCTCTGACAGCAAGTGAGTTACCCTAGTCCCATATTAGTACTCCCTGACCCCAAGTGAGTTATCCTACCCCCATATATGTACTCTCTGACCGCAAGTGTGTTACCCTAATCCCATATAAGTACTCCCAGACACCAATTGAGTTACCCTAGTCTCATATATGTACTCTCTGAACTCAAGTGTGTTACCTTAGCACCTTTATAAGTACTCCCTGACCCCAAGTGAGTTATCCTACCCCCTTTATATGTACTCTCTGACCGCAAGTGAATTACCCTACTCCCATATAGGTACTCCCTGCCACCAAGTGAGTTACCATAGCCCCTTTATAAGTAATCCCTGACCCCAAGTGAGTTACCATAGCCCCTTTGTAAGTACTCCCTGACCCCAAGTGAGTTATCCTAGCCCCTTTATATGTACTCTCTGACCGCAAGTGTGTTACCCTAGTATCATATATGTACTCCCTGAACTCAAGTGTATTACCTTAGCCCCTTTATATGTTCTCCCTGACCCCAAGTGAGTTATCCTAGCCCCTTTATATGTACTCTCTGACCGCAAGTGAGTTACCCTAATCCCATATAAGTACTCCCAGACCCCAAGTGAGTTACCCTAGTCCCATATAAGTACTCCCTGACCCCAAGTGAGTTACCCTAGCCCCTTATATAAGTACTCCCTGACCGCAAGTGAGTTACCCTAGTCCCATAGAAGTACTCCCTGACCCCATGTGAGTTACCATATCACCTTTATAAGTACTCCCTGACCCCAAGTGAGTTATCCTAGCCCCTTTATATGTACTCTCTGACAGCAAGTGAGTTACCCTAGTCCCATATTAGTACTCCCTGACCCCAAGTGAGTTATCCTACCCCCATATATGTACTCTCTGACCGCAAGTGTGTTACCCTAATCCCATATAAGTACTCCCAGACACCAATTGAGTTACCCTAGTCTCATATATGTACTCTCTGAACTCAAGTGTGTTACCTTAGCACATTTATAAGTACTCCCTGACCCCAAGTGAGTTATCCTACCCCCTTTATATGTACTCTCTGACCGCAAGTGAATTACCCTACTCCCATATAGGTACTCCCTGCCTCCAAGTGAGTTACCATAGCCCCTTTATAAGTACTCCCTGACCCCAATTGAGTTACCATAGCCCCTTTGTAAGTACTCCCTGACCCCAAGTGAGTTATCCTAGCCCCTTTATATGTACTCTCTGACCGCAAGTGTGTTACCCTAGTCTCATATATGTACTCCATGAACTCAAGTGTGTTACCTTAGCCCCTTTATAAGTACTCCCTGACCCCAAGTGAGTTATCCTAGCCCCTTTATATGTACTCTCTGACCGCAAGTGAGTTACCCTAATCCCATATAAGTACTCCCAGACCCCAAGTGAGTTACCCTAGTCCCATAGAAGTACTCCCTGACCCCAAGTGAGTTACCCTAGCCCCTTATATAAGTACTCCCTGACCCCAAGTGTGTTACCCTAGTCTCATATATGTACTCCCTGAACTCAAGTGAGTTACCATATCACCTTTATAAGTACTCCCTGACCCCAAGTGAGTACCATAGCCCCTTTATATGTACTCTTTGACCCCAAGTGAGTTATCCTAGCCCCTTTATATGTACTCTCTGACCGCAAGTGAGTTGCACTAGCCCATTTATATGTACTCTCTGACCGCAAGTGAGTTATCCTAGTCGATTTATATATACTCTCAGACCCCAAGTGAGTTACCCTAGTCCCTTATAAGTACTCCCTGATCCTAAGTGAGTTACCCTAGCCCTTTAATAAGTACACCCTGGCCCCAAGTGAGTTACCCTAGTCCCATATAAGTAATCCTTGACCCAAAGTGAGTTACCCTAGCCCCTTTAAAAGTACTCCCTGACCCCAAGTGTGTTACCATATCACCTTTATAAGTACTCCCTGAACCCCAAGTGAGTTATCCTAGCCCCTTTATATGTACTCTCTGACAGCAAGTGAGTTACCCTAGTCCCATAGAAGTACTCCCTGACCCCAAGTGAGTTACCATAGCCCCTTTATAAGTACTCCCTGACCCCAAGTGAGTTATCCTAACACCTTTATATGTACTATCTGGCCGCAAGTGAGTTACCGTAGTCCCATAGTAGTACTCCCTTACCCCAAGTGAGTTATTCTAGCCCTTTTATATGTACTCTCTGACCCAAGTTAGTTACCCTAGTCCAATATAAGTACTCCCTGACCCCAAGTGAGTTACCATAGCCCCTTTATGAGTACTCCCTGACCCCAAGTGAGTTATCCTACCCCCTTTATATGTACTCTCTGACCGCAAGTGTGTTACCCTAATCCCATATAAGTACTCCCAGATACCAATTGAGTTACCCTAGTCTCATATATGTACTCTCTGAACTCAAGTGTGTTACCTTAGCACCTTTATAAGTACTCCCTGACCCCAAGTGAGTTATCCTACCCCCTTTATATGTACTCTCTGACCGCAAGTGAATTACCCTACTCCCATATAGGTACTCCCTGCCACCAAGTGAGTTACCATAGCCCCTTTATAAGTAATCCCTGACCCCAAGTGAGTTACCATAGCCCCTTTGTAAGTACTCCCTGACCCCAAGTGAGTTATCCTAGCCCCTTTATATGTACTCTCTGACCGCAAGTGTGTTACCCTAGTCTCATATATGTACTCCCAGACCCCAAGTGAGTTACCCTAGTCCCATATAAGTACTCCCTGACCCCAAGTGAGTTACCCTAGCCCCTTATATAAGTACTCCCTGACCGCAAGTGAGTTATCCTACCCCTTTTATATGTACTCTCTGACAGCAAGTGAGTTACCCTAGTCCCATAGTAGTACTCCCTGACCCCAAGTGAGTTACCATAGCCCCTTTATAAGTACTCCCTGACCCCAAGTGAGTTATCCTAACACCTTTATATGTACTCTCTGACAGCAAGTGAGTTACCCTAGTCCAATATTAGTACTCCCTGACCCCAAGTGAGTTATCCTACCCCCATATATGTACTCTCTGACCGCAAGTGTGTTACCCTAATCCCATATAAGTACTCCCAGACACCAATTGAGTTACCCTAGTCTCATATATGTACTCTCTGAACTCAAGTGTGTTACCTTAGCACCTTTATAAGTACTCCCTGACCCCAAGTGAGTTATCCTACCCCTTTTATATGTACTCTCTGACAGCAAGTGAGTTACCCTAGTCCCATAGTAGTACTCCCTGACCCCAAGTGAGTTACCATAGCCCCTTTATAAGTACTCCCTGACCCCAAGTGAGTTATCCTAACACCTTTATATGTACTATCTGGCCGCAAGTGAGTTACCGTAGTCCCATAGTAGTACTCCCTTACCCCAAGTGAGTTATTCTAGCCCTTTTATATGTACTCTCTGACCCAAGTTAGTTACCCTAGTCCAATATAAGTACTCCCTGACCCCAAGTGAGTTACCATAGCCCCTTTATGAGTACTCCCTGACCCCAAGTGAGTTATCCTACCCCCTTTATATGTACTCTCTGACCGCAAGTGTGTTACCCTAATCCCATATAAGTACTCCCAGATACCAATTGAGTTACCCTAGTCTCATATATGTACTCTCTGAACTCAAGTGTGTTACCTTAGCACCTTTATAAGTACTCCCTGACCCCAAGTGAGTTATCCTACCCCCTTTATATGTACTCTCTGACCGCAAGTGAATTACCCTACTCCCATATAGGTACTCCCTGCCACCAAGTGAGTTACCATAGCCCCTTTATAAGTAATCCCTGACCCCAAGTGAGTTACCATAGCCCCTTTGTAAGTACTCCCTGACCCCAAGTGAGTTATCCTAGCCCCTTTATATGTACTCTCTGACCGCAAGTGTGTTACCCTAGTCTCATATATGTACTCCCTGAACTCAAGTGTATTACCTTAGCCCCTTTATACGTTCTCCCTGACCCCAAGTGAGTTATCCTAGCCCCTTTATATGTACTCTCTGACCGCAAGTGAGTTACCCTAATCCCATATAAGTACTCCCAGACCCCAAGTGAGTTACCCTAGTCCCATATAAGTACTCCCTGACCCCAAGTGAGTTACCCTAGCCCCTTATATAAGTACTCCCTGACCGCAAGTGAGTTACCCTAGTCCCATAGAAGTACTCCCTGACCCCAAGTGAGTTACCATATCACCTTTATAAGTACTCCCTGACCCCAAGTGAGTTATCCTAGCCCCTTTATATGTACTCTCTGACAGCAAGTGAGTTACCCTAGTCCCATATTAGTACTCCCTGACCCCAAGTGAGTTATCCTACCCCCATATATGTACTCTCTGACCGCAAGTGTGTTACCCTAATCCCATGTAAGTACTCCCAGACACCAATTGGGATACCCTAGTCTCATATATGTACTCTCTGAACTCAAGTGTGTTACCTTAGCACCTTTATAAGTACTCCCTGACCCCAAGTGAGTTATCCTACCCCTTTTATATGTACTCTGACCGCAAGTGAATTACCCTACTCCCATATAGGTACTCCCTGCCTCCAAGTGAGTTACCATAGCCCCTTTATAAGTACTCCCTGACCCCAATTGAGTTACCATAGCCCCTTTGTAAGTACTCCCTGACCCCAAGTGAGTTATCCTAGCCCCTTTATATGTACTCTCTGACCGCAAGTGTGTTACCCTAGTCTCATATATGTACTCCCTGAACTCAAGTGTGTTACCTTAGCCCCTTTATAAGTACTCCCTGACCCCAAGTGAGTTATCCTACCCCCTTCATATGTACTCTTTGACCGCAAGTGAGTTAACCTAGTCCCATATAAGTTCTCCCTGACCCCAAGTGAGTTACCATAGCCCCTTTATAAGTACTCCCTGACCCCAAGTGAGTTACCCTACACCCATATAAGTACTCCTAGACACCAAGTGAGTTATCCTAGCCCCTTTGTATGTACTCTCTGACCGCAAGTGAGTTACCTTAGTCCAATATAGGTACTCACTGACCCCAAGTGATTTACCATAGCCCCTTTTGTAAGTACTCCCTGATCCCAAGTGAGTTACCCTAGCCCCTTTATAAGTACTCCCTGACCCCAATTGAGTTACCATATCACCTTTATAAATACTCTCTGGCCGCAAGTGAGTTACCGTAGTCCCATAGTAGTACTCCCTTACCCCAAGTGAGTTATCCTAGCCCCTTTATATGTACTCTCTGACCCAAGTGAGTTACCCTAGTCCAATATAAGTACTCCCTGACCCCAAGTGAGTTACCATAGCCCCTTTATAAGTACTCCCTGAAACCAAGTGAGTTATCTTAGCCCCTTTATATGTACTCTCTGACCGCAAGTGAGTTACCCTAATCACATATAAGTACTCCTAGACCCCAAGTGTATTACCCTAGTCCCATTGAAGTACTCCCTGACCCCAAGTGAGTTACCCTAGCCCCTTTATATGTACTCTCTTACCGCAAGTGAGTAACCCTAGCCCGTTTTATATGTACACTCTGACCGCAAGTGAGTTATCCTAGCCCCTTTATAAGTTCTCCCTGACCCCAAGTGAGTTACCATAGCCTCTTTATAAGTACTCCCAGACCCCAAGTGAGTTACCCTAGTCCCATATAAGTTCTCCTTGACCCAAAGTGAGTTATCCTAGCCCCTTTATAAGTACTCCCTGACACCAAGTGAGTTATCCTACCCAATTTATATGTACTCTCTGACCGCAAGTGAGTTACCCTAGTCCCATATAAGTTCTCCCTGACCCCAAGTGAGTTACCATAGCCTCTTTATAAGTACACCCTGGCCCCAAGTGAGTTACCCTAGTCCCATATAAGTTCTCCGTGACCCCAAGTGAGTTACCATAGCCTCTTTATAAGTACTCCCTGACCCCAAGTGTGTTACCCTAGTCTCATATATGTACTCCCAGACCCCAAGTGAGTTACCCTAGTCCCATATAAGTTCTCCCTGACCCCAAGTGAGTTACCATAACCTCTTTATAAGTACTCCCAGACCCCAAGTGAGTTATCCTAGTCCCATATAAGTTCTCCTTGACCCATAGTGAGTTACCCTAGCCCCTTTATAAGTACTCCCTGACCCCAAATGAGTTACCTTAGACCCATAGAAGTACTCCCTGACCCCAAGTGAGTTATCCTACCCCCTTTATATGTACTCTCTGACCGCAAGTGAATTACCCTACTCCCATATAGGTACTCCCTGACACCAAGTGAGTTACCATAGCCCCTTTATAAGTACTCCCTGACCCCAAGTGAGTTACCATAGCCCCTTTATAAGTACTCCCTGACCCCAAGTGAGTTATCCTAGCCCCTTTATATGTACTCTCTGACCGCAAGTGAGTTACCCTAGCCCATTTATATGTACTCTCTGACCCCAAGTGAGTTATCCTAGCCCCTTTGTATGTACTCTCTGACCGCAAGTGAGTTACCCTAGTCCCATAGAAGTACTCCCTGACCCCAAGTGAGTTACCCTAGTCCCATAGAAGTACTCCCTGACCCCAAGTGAGTTATCATAGCCCCTTTATAAGTACTCCCTGAACCCAAGTGAGTTATCCTATCCCCTTGATATGTATTCTCTGACCGCAAGAGAGTTACCCTAATCCCATATAAGTACTCCCAGACCCCAAGTGAGTTACCCTAGTCCCATAGAAGTACTCCCTGACCCCAACTGAGTTACCCTACCCCCTTTATATGTACTCTCTGACCGCAAGTGAATTACACTACTCCCATATAGGTACTCCCTGACACTAAGTGAGTTACCATAGCCCCTTTATAAGTTCTCCCTGTCCCAAGTGAGTTATCCTAGCCTCTTTAACTGTACTCTCTGACCGCAAGTGAGTTACCCTAATCCCATATAAGTACTCCCAGACCCTAAGTGAGTTACCCTAGTCCCATAGAAGTACTCCCTGACCCCAAGTGAGTTACCCTAGCCCCTTATATAAGTACTCCCTGACCCCAAGTGAGTTACCATAGCCCCTTTATATGTACTCTCTGACCCCAAGTGAGTTATCCTTGCCCCTTTATATGTACTCTCTGACCGCAAGTGAGTTACACTAGCCCATTTATATGTACTCTCTGACCGCAAGTGAGTTATCCTAGTCGCTTTATATGTACTCTCAGACCCCAAGTGAGTTACCCTAGTCCCTTATAAGTACTCCCTGATCCTAAGTGAGTTACCCTAGCCCTTTAATAAGTACACCCTGGCCCCAAGTGAGTTACCCTAGTCCCGTATAAGTAATCCTTGACCCAAAGTGAGTTACCCTAGCCCCTTTATAAGTACTCCCTAACCCCAAGTGAGTTACCATATCACCTTTATAAGTACTCCCTGACCCCAAGTGAGTTATCCTAGCCCCTTTATATGTACTCTCTGACAGCAAGTGAGTTACCCTAGTCCCATAGTAGTACTCCCTGACCCCAAGTGAGTTACCATAGCCCCTTTATAAGTACTCCCTGACCCCAAGTGAGTTATCCTGACACCTTTATATGTACTCTCTGGCCGCAAGTGAGTTACCGTATTCCCATAGTAGTACTCCCTTACCCCAAGTGAGTTACCCTAGTCCCATAGAAGTACTCCTTGACCCAAAGTGAGTTACCATAGCCCCTTTATAAGTACTCCCAGACCCCAAGTGAGTTACCCTAGTCTCATATATGTACTCTCTGTACTTAAGTGTGTTACCTTAGCACCTTTATAAGTACTCCCTGACCCCAAGTGAGTTATCCTAGCCCCTTTATATATACTCTCTGACCGCAAGTGAGTTACCCTAGCCCATTTATATGTACTCTCTGACCGCAAGTGGGTTATCCTAGCCCCTTGATATGTATTCTCTGACCGCAAGAGAGTTACCCTTATCCCATATAAGTACTCCCAGACCCCAAGTGAGTTACCCTAGTCCCATAGAAGTACTCCCTGACCCCAAGTGAGTTATCCTACCCCCTTTATATGTACTCTCTGACCGCAAGTGAATTACACTACTCCCATATAGGTACTCCCTGCCACCAAGTGAGTTACCATAGCCCCTTTATAAGTACTCCCTGACCCCAAGTGAGTTACCATAGCCCCTTTATAAGTACTCCTTGACCCCAAGTGAGTTATCCTAGCCCCTTTATATGTACTCTCTGATCGCAAGTGAGTTACCCTAGTCCAATATAGGTACTCCCTGACCCCAAGTGAGTTACCATAGCCCCTTTTGTAAGTACCCCCTGACCCCAAGTGAGTTACCATAGCCCCTTTATAAGTACTCCTTGACCCCAAGTGAGTTATCCTAGCCCCTTTATATGTACTCTCTGACCGCAAGTGATTATTCAAACCCCTTATAAGTACTCCCTGACCCCAAGTGTGTTACCCTAGTCTCATATATGTACTCTCTGAACTCAAGTGTGTTACCTTAGCACCTTTATAAGTACTCCCTGACCCCAAGTGAGTTATCCTAGCCCCTTTATATGTACTCTCTAACCGCAAGTGAGTTACACTAGCCCATTTATATGTACTCTCTGACCGCAAGTGAGTTATCCTAGTCGCTTTATATGTACTCTCTGACCGCAAGTGAGTTACCCTAGCCCATTTATATGTACTCTCTGACCGCAAGTGAGTTATCCTAGCCCCTTTATATGTACTCTCTGACCGTAAGTGAGTTATTCAAACTCCTTATAAGTACTCCCTGACCCCAAGTGTGTTACCCTAGTCTCATATATGTACTCCCTGAACTCAAGTGTATTACCTTAGCCCCTTTATAAGTTCTCCCTGACCCCAAGTGAGTTATCCTAGCCCCTTTGTATGTACTCTCTGACCGCAAGTGAGTTACCCTAGTCCCATAGAAGTACTCCCTGACCCCAAGTGTGTTACCCTAGTCTCATATATGTACTCCCTGAACTCAAGTGTATTACCTTAGCCCCTTTATAAGTTCTCCCTGACCCCAAGTGAGTTACCATAGCCCCTTTATAAGTACTCCCTGACCCCAAGTGAGTTATCCTAGCCCCTTTATATGTACTCTCTGACCGCAAATGAGTTACCCTAGTCCCATATAAGTTCTCCCTGACCCCAAGTGAGTTACCATAACCTCTTTATAAGTACTCCCAGACCCCAAATGAGTTACCTTAGACCCATAGAAGTACTCCCTGACCCCAAGTGAGTTATCCTACCCCCTTTATATGTACTCTCTGACCGCAAGTGAATTACCCTACTCCCATATAGGTACCCCCTGACACCAAGTGAGTTACCATAGCCCCTTTATAAGTACTCCCTGACCCCAAGTGAGTTACCATAGCCCCTTTATAAGTACTCCCTGACCCCAAGTGAGTTATCCTAGCCCCTTTATATGTACTCTCTGACCGCAAGTGAGTTACCCTAGCCCATTTATATGTACTCTCTGACCGCAAGTGAGTTATCCTAGCCCCTTTATATGCACTCTCTGACCGTAAGTGAGTTATTCAAACTCCTTATAAGTACTCCCTGACCCCAAGTGTGTTACCCTAGTCTCATATATGTACTCCCTGAACTCAAGTGTATTACCTTAGCCCCTTTATAAGTTCTCCCTGACCCCAAGTGAGTTATCCTAGCCCCTTTGTATGTACTCTCTGACCGCAAGTGAGTTACCCTAGTCCCATAGAAGTACTCCCTGACCCCAAGTGAGTTACCATAGCCCCTTTATAAGTACTCCCTGAACCCAAGTGAGTTATCCTATCCCCTTGATATGTATTCTCTGACCGCAAGAGAGTTACCCTAATCCCATATAAGTACTCCCAGACCCCAAGTGAGTTACCCTAGTCCCATAGAAGTACTCCCTGACCCCAACTGAGTTACCCTACCCCCTTTATATGTACTCTCTGACCGCAAGTGAATTACCCTACTCCCATATAGGTACTCCCTGACACTAAGTGAGTTACCATAGCCCCTTTATAAGTTCTCCCTGTCCCAAGTGAGTTATCCTAGCCCCTTTAACTGTACTCTCTGACCGCAAGTGAGTTACCCTAATCCCATATAAGTACTCCCAGACCCTAAGTGAGTTACCCTAGTCCCTTATAAGTACTCCCTGATCCTAAGTGAGTTACCCTAGCCCTTTAATAAGTACACCCTGGCCCCAAGTGAGTTACCCTAGTCCCGTATAAGTAATCCTTGACCCAAAGTGAGTTACCCTAGCCCCTTTATAAGTACTCCCTGACCCCAAGTGAGTTACCATATCACCTTTATAAGTACTCCCTGACCCCAAGTGAGTTATCCTAGCCCCTTTATATGTACTCTCTGACAGCAAGTGAGTTACCCTAGTCCCATAGTAGTACTCCCTGACCCCAAGTGAGTTACCATAGCCCCTTTATAAGTACTCCCTGACCCCAAGTGAGTTATCCTGACACCTTTATATGTACTCTCTGGCCGCAAGTGAGTTATCCTAGCCCATTTATATGTACTCTCTGACCGCAAGTGGGTTATCCTAGTCGCTTTATATTTACTCCCAGATCCCAAGTGAGTTAACCTAGTCCCTTATAAGTACTCCCTTATCCTAAGTGAGTTACCCTAGCTCTTTAATAAGTACACCCTGGCCCCAAGTGAGTTACCCTAGTCCCATATAAGTAATCCTTGACCCAAAGTTAGTTACCCTAGCCCCTTTATAAGTGCTCCCTGTCCCCAAATGAGTTACCATATCACCTTTATAAGTACTCCCTGACCCCCAGTGAGTTATCCTAGCCCCTTTATATGTACTCTCTGACAGCAAGTGAGTTACCCTAGTCCCATAGTAGTACTCCCTGACCCCAAGTGAGTTAGCCTAGCCCCTTTATATGTACTCTCTGACCGCAAGTGAGTTATCCTAGCCCCTTGATATGTATTCTCTGACCGCAAGAGAGTTACCCTAATCCCATATAAGTACTCCCGGACCCCAAGTGAGTTACCCTAGTCCCATAGAAGTACTCCCTGACCCCATGTGAGTTATCCTACCCCCTTTATAAGTACTCCCTGAACCCAAGTGAGTTATCCTAGCCCCTTGATATGTACTCTCTGACCGCAAGAGAGTTACCCTAATCCCATATAAGTACTCCCAGACCCCAAGTGAGTTACCATAGCCCCTTTATAAGTACTCCCTGACCCCAAGTGAGTTATCCTAACACCTTTATATGTACTATATGGCCGCAAGTGAGTTACCGTAGTCCCATAGTAGTACTCCCTTACCCCAAGTGAGTTATCCTAGCCCTTTTATATGTACTCTCTGACCCAAGTGAGTTACCCTAGTCCAATATAAGTACTCCCTGACCCCAAGTGAGTTACCATAGCCCCTTTATAAGTACTCCCTGACCCCAAGTGAGTTATCCTAACACCTTTATATGTACTATATGGCCGCAAGTGAGTTACCGTAGTCCCATAGTAGTACTCCCTTACCCCAAGTGAGTTATCCTAGCCCTTTTATATGTACTCTCTGACCCAAGTGAGTTACCCTAGTCCAATATAAGTACTCCCTGACCCCAAGTGAGTTACCATAGCCCCTTTATGAGTACTCCCTGACCCCAAGTGAGTTACCCTACCCCCTTTATATGTACTCTCTGACCGCAAGTGTGTTACCCTAATCCCATATAAGTACTCCCAGACACCAATTGAGTTACCCTAGTCTCATATATGTACTCTCTGAACTCAAGTGTGTTACCTTAGCACCTTTATAAGTACTCCCTGACCCCAAGTGAGTTATCCTACCCCCTTTATATGTACTCTCTGACCGCAAGTGAATTACCCTACTCCCATATAGGTACTCCCTGCCACCAAGTGAGTTACCATAGCCCCTTTATAAGTACTCCCTGACCCCAAGTGAGTTACCATAGCCCCTTTGTAAGTACGCCCTGACCCCAAGTGAGTTATCCTAGCCCCTTTATATGTACTCTCTGACCGCAAGTGTGTTACCCTAGTCTCATATATGTACTCCCTGAACTCAAGTGTATTACCTTAGCCCCTTTATATGTTCTCCCTGACCCCAAGTGAGTTATCCTAGCCCCTTTATATGTACTCTCTGACCGCAAGTGAGTTACCCTAATCCCATATAAGTACTCCCAGACCCCAAGTGAGTTACCCTAGTCCCATATAAGTACTCCCTGACCCCAAGTGAGTTACCCTAGCCCCTTATATAAGTACTCCCTGACCGCAAGTGAGTTACCCTAGTCCCATAGAAGTACTCCCTGACCCCAAGTGAGTTACTATATCACCTTTATAAGTACTCCCTGACCCCAAGTGAGTTATCCTAGCCCCTTTATATGTACTCTCTGACAGCAAGTGAGATACCCTAGTCCCATATTAGTACTCCCTGACCCCAAGTGAGTTATCCTACCCCCTTTATATGTACTCTCTGACCGCAAGTGTGTTACCCTAATCCCATATAAGTACTCCCAGACACCAATTGAGTTACCCTAGTCTCATATATGTACTCTCTGAACTCAAGTGTGTTACCTTAGCACCTTTATAAGTACTCCCTGACCCCAAGTGTGTTACCATATCACCTTTATAAGTACTCCCTGACCCCAAGTGAGTTATCCTAGCCCATTTATATGTACTCTCTGACCGCAAGTGAGTTATCCTAGTCGCTTTATATGTACTCTCAGACCCCAAGTGAGTTACCCTAGTCCCTTATAAGTACTCCCTGATCCTAAGTGAGTTACCCTAGCCCTTTAATAAGTACACCCTGGCCCCAAGTGAGTTACCCTAGTCCCATATAAGTAATCCTTGACCCAAAGTGAGTTACCCTAGCCCCTTTATAAGTACTCCCTGACCCCAAGTGTGTTACCATATCACCTTTATAAGTACTCCCTGACCCCAAGTGAGTTATCCTAGCCCCTTTATATGTACTCTCTGACAGCAAGTGAGTTACCCTAGTCCCATAGTAGTACTCCCTGACCCCAAGTGAGTTACCATAGCCCCTTTATAAGTACTCCCTGACCCCAAGTGAGTTATCCTACCCCCTTTATATGTACTCTCTGACCGCAAGTGTGTTACCCTAATCCCATATAAGTACTCCCAGACACCAATTGAGTTACCCTAGTCTCATATATGTACTCTCTGAACTCAAGTGTGTTACCTTAGCACCTTTATAAGTACTCCCTGACCCCAAGTGAGTTATCCTACCCCCTTTATATGTACTCTGACCGCAAGTGAATTACCCTACTCCCATATAGGTACTCCCTGCCTCCAAGTGAGTTACCATAGCCCCTTTATAAGTACTCCCTGATCCCAAGTGAGTTACCATAGCCCCTTTGTAAGTACTCCCTGACCCCAAGTGAGTAATCCTAGCCCCTTTATATGTACTCTCTGACCGCAAGTGAGTTATCCTAGTCGCTTTATATGTACTCTCAGACCCCAAGTGAGTTACCATAGCCCCTTTATAAGTACTCCTTGACCCCAAGTGAGTTATCCTACCCCCTTTATATGTACTCTCTGACCGCAAGTGTGTTACCCTAATCCCATATAAGTACTCCCAGACACCAATTGAGTTACCCTAGTCTCATATATGTACTCCCTGAACTCAAGTGTATTACCTTAGCCCCTTTATAAGTTCTCCCTGACCCCAAGTGAGTTACCATAGCCCCTTTATAAGTACTCCCTGACCCCAAGTGAGTTACCCTACACCCATATAAGTACTCCTAGACCCCAAGTGAGTTATCCTAGCCCCTTTGTATGTACTCTCTGACCGCAAGTGAGTTACCCTAGTCCAATATAGGTACTCCCTGACCCCAAGTGAGTTACCATAGCCCCTTTTGTAAGTACTCCCTGACCCCAAGTGAGTTACCATAGCCCCTTTATAAGTACTCCTTGACCCCAAGTGAGTTATCCTAGCCCCTTTATATGTACTCTCTGACCGCAAGTGATTATTCAAACCCCTTATAAGTACTCCCTGACCCCAAGTGTGTTACCCTAGTCTCATATATGTACTCTCTGAACTCAAGTGTGTTACCTTAGCACCTTTATAAGTACTCCCTGACCCCAAGTGAGTTATCCTAGCCCCTTTATATGTACTCTCTAACCGCAAGTGAGTTACACTAGCCCATTTATATGTACTCTCTGACCGCAAGTGAGTTATCCTAGTCGCTTTATATGTACTCTCAGACCCCAAGTGAGTTACCCTAGTCCCTTATAAGTACTCCCTGATCCTAAGTGAGTTACCCTAGCCCTTTAATAAGTACACCCTGGCCCCAAGTGAGTTACCCTAGTCCCATATAAGTAATCCTTGACCCAAAGTGAGTTACCCTAGCCCCTTTATAAGTACTCCCTGACCCCAAGTGTGTTACCATATCACCTTTATAAGTACTCCCTGACCCCAAGTGAGTTATCCTAGCCCCTTTATATGTACTCTCTGACAGCAAGTGAGTTACCCTAGTCCCATAGTAGTACTCCCTGACCCCAAGTGAGTTACCATAGCCCCTTTATAAGTACTCCCTGACCCCAATTGAGTTATCCTAACACCTTTATATGTACTCTCTGGCAGCAAGTGAGTTACCGTATTCCCATAGTAGTACTCCCTTACCCCAAGCGAGTTATCCTAGCCCCTTTATATGTACTCTCTGACCCAAGTGAGTTACCCTAGTCCAATATAAGTACTCCCTGACCCCAAGTGAGTTACCATAGCCCCTTTATGAGTACTCCCTGGCCCCAAGTGAGTTATCCTACCCCCTTTATATGTACTCTCTGACCGCAAGTGAGTTACCCTAATCCCATATAAGTACTCCCAGACACCAATTGAGTTACCCTAGTCTCATATATGTACTCTCTGAACTCAAGTGTGTTACCTTAGCACCTTTATAAGTACTACCTGACCCCAATTGAGTTATCCTAGCCCCTTTATATGTACTCTCTGACAGCAAGTGAGTTACCCTAGTCCCATAGTAGTACTCCCTGACCCCAAGTGAGTTACCATAGCCCCTTTATAAGTACTCCCTGACCCCAAGTGAGTTATCCTAACACCTTTATATGTACTATATGGCCGCAAGTGAGTTACCGTAGTCCCATAGTAGTACTCCCTTACCCCAAGTGAGTTATCCTAGCCCTTTTATATGTACTCTCTGACCCAAGTGAGTTACCCTAGTCCAATATAAGTACTCCCTGACCCCAAGTGAGTTACCATAGCCCCTTTATGAGTACTCCCTGACCCCAAGTGAGTTACCCTACCCCCTTTATATGTACTCTCTGACCGCAAGTGTGTTACCCTAATCCCATATAAGTACTCCCAGACACCAATTGAGTTACCCTAGTCTCATATATGTACTCTCTGAACTCAAGTGTGTTACCTTAGCACCTTTATAAGTACTCCCTGACCCCAAGTGAGTTATCCTACCCCCTTTATATGTACTCTCTGACCGCAAGTGAATTACCCTACTCCCATATAGGTACTCCCTGCCACCAAGTGAGTTACCATAGCCCCTTTATAAGTACTCCCTGACCCCAAGTGAGTTACCATAGCCCCTTTGTAAGTACGCCCTGACCCCAAGTGAGATATCCTAGCCCCTTTATATGTACTCTCTGACCGCAAGTGTGTTACCCTAGTCTCATATATGTACTCCCTGAACTCAAGTGTATTACCTTAGCCCCTTTATATGTTCTCCCTGACCCCAAGTGAGTTATCCTAGCCCCTTTATATGTACTCTCTGACCGCAAGTGAGTTACCCTAATCCCATATAAGTACTCCCAGACCCCAAGTGAGTTACCCTAGTCCCATATAAGTACTCCCTGACCCCAAGTGAGTTACCCTAGCCCCTTATATAAGTACTCCCTGACCGCAAGTGAGTTACCCTAGTCCCATAGAAGTACTCCCTGACCCCAAGTGAGTTACTATATCACCTTTATAAGTACTCCCTGACCCCAAGTGAGTTATCCTAGCCCCTTTATATGTACTCTCTGACAGCAAGTGAGTTACCCTAGTCCCATATTAGTACTCCCTGACCCCAAGTGAGTTATCCTACCCCCTTTATATGTACTCTCTGACCGCAAGTGTGTTACCCTAATCCCATATAAGTACTCCCAGACACCAATTGAGTTACCCTAGTCTCATATATGTACTCTCTGAACTCAAGTGTGTTACCTTAGCACCTTTATAAGTACTCCCTGACCCCAAGTGTGTTATCATATCACCTTTATAAGTACTCCCTGACCCCAAGTGAGTTATCCTAGCCCATTTATATGTACTCTCTGACCGCAAGTGAGTTATCCTAGTCGCTTTATATGTACTCTCAGACCCCAAGTGAGTTACCCTAGTCCCTTATAAGTACTCCCTGATCCTAAGTGAGTTACCCTAGCCCTTTAATAAGTACACCCTGGCCCCAAGTGAGTTACCCTAGTCCCATATAAGTAATCCTTGACCCAAAGTGAGTTACCCTAGCCCCTTTATAAGTACTCCCTGACCCCAAGTGTGTTACCATATCACCTTTATAAGTACTCCCTGACCCCAAGTGAGTTATCCTAGCCCCTTTATATGTACTCTCTGACAGCAAGTGAGTTACCCTAGTCCCATAGTAGTACTCCCTGACCCCAAGTGAGTTACCATAGCCCCTTTATAAGTACTCCCTGACCCCAATTGAGTTATCCTAACACCTTTATATGTACTCTCTGGCCGCAAGTGAGTTACCGTATTCCCATAGTAGTACTCCCTTACCCCAAGCGAGTTATCCTAGCCCCTTTATATGTACTCTCTGACCCAAGTGAGTTACCCTAGTCCAATATAAGTACTCCCTGACCCCAAGTGAGTTACCATAGCCCCTTTATGAGTACTCCCTGGCCCCAAGTGAGTTATCCTACCCCCTTTATATGTACTCTCTGACCGCAAGTGAGTTACCCTAATCCCATATAAGTACTCCCAGACACCAATTGAGTTACCCTAGTCTCATATATGTACTCTCTGAACTCAAGTGTGTTACCTTAGCACCTTTATAAGTACTACCTGACCCCAATTGAGTTATCCTAGCCCCTTTATATGTACTCTCTGACAGCAAGTGAGTTACCCTAGTCCCATAGTAGTACTCCCTGACCCCAAGTGAGTTACCATAGCCCCTTTATAAGTACTCCCTGACCCCAAGTGAGTTATCCTAACACCTTTATATGTACTATATGGCCGCAAGTGAGTTACCGTAGTCCCATAGTAGTACTCCCTTACCCCAAGTGAGTTATCCTAGCCCTTTTATATGTACTCTCTGACCCAAGTGAGTTACCCTAGTCCAATATAAGTACTCCCTGACCCCAAGTGAGTTACCATAGCCCCTTTATGAGTACTCCCTGACCCCAAGTGAGTTACCCTACCCCCTTTATATGTACTCTCTGACCGCAAGTGTGTTACCCTAATCCCATATAAGTACTCCCAGACACCAATTGAGTTACCCTAGTCTCATATATGTACTCTCTGAACTCAAGTGTGTTACCTTAGCACCTTTATAAGTACTCCCTGACCCCAAGTGAGTTATCCTACCCCCTTTATATGTACTCTCTGACCGCAAGTGAATTACCCTACTCCCATATAGGTACTCCCTGCCACCAAGTGAGTTACCATAGCCCCTTTATAAGTACTCCCTTACCCCAAGCGAGTTATCCTAGCCCCTTTATATGTACTCTCTGACCCAAGTGAGTTACCCTAGTCCAATATAAGTACTCCCTGACCCCAAGTGAGTTACCATAGCCCCTTTATGAGTACTCCCTGGCCCCAAGTGAGTTATCCTACCCCCTTTATATGTACTCTCTGACCGCAAGTGTGTTACCCTAGTCTCATATATGTACTCCCTGAACTCAAGTGTATTACCTTAGCCCCTTTATATGTTCTCCCTGACCCCAAGTGAGTTATCCTAGCCCCTTTATATGTACTCTCTGACCGCAAGTGTGTTACCCTAATCCCATATAAGTACTCCCAGACACCAATTGAGTTACCCTAGTCTCATATATGTACTCCCTGAACTCAAGTGTATTACCTTAGCCCCTTTATAAGTTCTCCCTGACCCCAAGTGAGTTACCATAGCCCCTTTATAAGTACTCCCTGACCCCAAGTGAGTTACCCTACACCCATATAAGTACTCCTAGACCCCAAGTGAGTTATCCTAGCCCCTTTGTATGTACTCTCTGACCGCAAGTGAGTTACCCTAGTCCAATATAGGTACTCCCTGACCCCAAGTGAGTTACCATAGCCCCTTTTGTAAGTACTCCCTGACCCCAAGTGAGTTACCATAGCCCCTTTATATGTACTCTCTAACCGCAAGTTAGTTACACTAGCCCATTTATATGTACTCTCTGACCGCAAGTGAGTTATCCTAGTCGCTTTATATGTACTCTCAGACCCCAGGTGAGTTACCCTAGTCCCTTATAAGTACTCCCTGATCCTAAGTGAGTTACCCTAGCCCTTTAATAAGTACACCCTGGCCCCAAGTGAGTTACCCTAGTCCCATATAAGTAATCCTTGACCCAAAGTGAGTTACCCTAGCCCCTTTATAAGTACTCCCTGACCCCAAGTGAGTTACCATATCACCTTTATAAGTACTCCCTGACCCCAAGTGAGTTATCCTAGCCCCTTTAAATGTACTCTCTGACAGCAAGTGAGTTACCATAGCCCCTTTATAAGTACTCCCTGACCCCCAAGTGAGTTATCCTAACACCTTTATATGTACTCTCTGGCCGCAAGTGAGTTACCGTAGTCCCATAGTAGTACTCCCTTACCACAAGTGAGTTATCCTAGCCCCTTTATATGTACTCTCTGACCCAAGTGAGTTACCCCAGTCCAATATAAGTACTCCCTGACCCCAAGTGAGTTACCATAGCCCCTTTATAAGTACTCCCTGAAACCAAGTGAGTTATCTTAGCCCCTTTATATGTACTCTCTGACCGCAAGTGAGTTACCCTAATCACATATAAGTACTCCTGGACCCCAAGTGTATTACCCTAGTCCCATTGAAGTACTCCCTGACCCCAAGTGAGTTACCATAGCCTCTTTATAAGTACTCCCAGACCCCAAGTATGTTACCCTAGTACCATATAAGTTCTCCTTGACCCAAAGTGAGTTACCCTAGTCCCATAGAATTACTCCCTGACCGCAAGTGAGTTATCCTAGCCCCTTTATATGTACTCTCTGACCGCAAGTGAGTTATCCTAGTCCCATAGAAGTACTCCCAGACCCCAAGTGAGTTACCCTAGTACCATATAAGTTCTCCTTGACCCAAAGTGAGTTACCCTAGCCCCTTTATAAGTACTCCCTGACCCGAAATGAGTTACCTTAGACACATATAAGTACTCCCAAATCCCAAGTGAGTTACCCTAGTCCCATAGAATTACTCCCTGACCGCAAGTGAGTTATCCTAGCCCCTTTATAAGTACTCCCTGACCCGAAATGAGTTACCTTAGACACATATAAGTACTCCCAAATCCCAAGTGAGTTACCCTAGTCCCATAGAATTACTCCCTGACCGCAAGTGAGTTATCCTAGCCCCTTTATATGTACTCTCTGACCGCAAGTGAGTTACCCTAGTCCCATATTAGTACTCCCTGACCCCAAGTGAGTTAGCCTAGCCCCTTTATATGTACTCTCTGACCGCAAGTGAGTTACCCTAGTCCAATATAAGTACTCCCTGACCCCAAGTGAGTTACCATAGCCCCTTTATAAGTACACCCTGAACCCAAGTGAGTTATCCTAGCCCCTTGATATGTATTCTCTGACCGCAAGAGAGTTAACCTAATCCCATATAAGTACTCCCAGACCCCAAGTGAGTTACCCTAGTCCCATAGAAGTACTCCCTGACCCCAAGTGAGTTATCCTACCCTCTTTATATGTACTCTCTGACCGCAAGTGAATTAACCTACTCCCATATAGGTACTCCCTGACACAAAGTCAGTTACCATAGCCCCTTTATAAGTAATCCCTGAACCCAAGTGAGTTATTATAGCCCCTTTATAAGTACTCCCTGACCCCAAGTGAGTTATCCTAGCCCCTTTACATGTACTCTCTGACCGCAAGTGTGTTAACCTAGTCTCATATATGTAGTCCCTGAACTCAAGTGTATTACCTTAGCCCCTTCATAAGTTCTCCCTGACCCCAAGTGAGTTATCCTAGCCCCTTTATATGTACTCTCTGACCGCAAGTGAGTTAACCTAATCCCATATAAGTACTCCCAGACCCCAAGTGAGTTACCCTAGTCCCATAGAAGTACTCCCTGACCCCAAGTGAGTTAACCTAGCCCCTTATATAAGTACTCCCTGACCCCAAGTGTGTTACCCTAGTCTCATATATGTACTCCCTGAACTCAAGTGAGTTACCATATCACCTTTATAAGTACTCCCTGACCCCAAGTGAGTTACCATAGCCCCTTTATATGTACTCTTTGACCCCAAGTGAGTTATCATAGCCCCTTTATATGTACTCTCTGACCGCAAGTGAGTTACTCTAGCCCATTTATATGTACTCTCTGACCGCAAGTGAGTTATCCTAGTCGCTTTATATGTACTCTCAGACCCCAAGTGAGTTACCCTAGTCCCTTATAAGTACTCCCTGATCCTAAGTGAGTTACCCTAGCCCTTTAATAAGTACACCCTGGCCCCAAGTGAGTTACCCTAGTCCCATATAAGTAATCCTTGACCCAAAGTGAGTTACCCTAGCCCCTTTATAAGTACTCCCTGACCCCAAGTGTGTTACCATATCACCTTTATAAGTACTCCCTGACCCCAAGTGAGTTATCCTAGCCCCTTTATATGTACTCTCTGACAGCAAGTGAGTTACCCTAGTCCCATAGTAGTACTCCCTGATCCCAAGTGATTTACCATAGCCCCTTTATAAGTACTCCCTGACCCCAAGTGAGTTATCCTAACACCTTTATATGTACTATCTGGCCGCAAGTGAGTTACCGTAGTCCCATAGTAGTACTCCCTTACCCCAAGTGAGTTATCCTACCCCCTTTATATGTACTCTCTGACCGCAAGTGTGTTACCCTAATCCCATATAAGTACTCCCAGACTCCAATTGAGTTACCCTAGTCTCATATATGTACTCTCTGAACTCAAGTGTGTTACCTTAGCACCTTTATAAGTACTCCCTGACCCCAAGTGAGTTATCCTACCCCCTTTATATGTACTCTCTGACCGCAAGTGAATTACCCTACTCCCATATAGGTACTCCCTGCCACCAAGTGAGTTACCATAGCCCCTATATAAGTACTCCCTGACCCCAAGTGAGTTACCATAGCCCCTTTGTAAGTACTCCCTGACCCCAAGTGAGTTATCCTAGCCCCTTTATATGTACTCTCTGACCGCAAGTGTGTTACCCTAGTCTCATATATGTACTCCCTGAACTCAAGTGTATTACCTTAGCCCCTTTATAAGTTCTCCCTGACCCCAAGTGAGTTATCCTAGCCCCTTTATATGTATTCTCTGACCCAAGTGAGTTACCCTAGTCCAATATAAGTTCTCCCTGACCCCAAGTGAGTTACCATAGCCCCTTTATGAGTACTCCCTGACCCCAAGTGAGTTATTCTACCCCCTTTATATTTACTCTCTGACCGCAAGTGTGTTACCCTAACCCCATATAAGTACTCCCAGACACCAATTGAGTTACCCTAGTCTCATATATGTACTCTCTGAACTCAAGTGTGTTACCTTAGCACCTTTATAAGTACTCCCTGACCCCAAGTGAGTTATCCTACCCCCTTTATATGTACTCTCTGACCGCAAGTGAATTACCCTACTCCCATATAGGTACTCCCTGCCACCAAGTGAGTTACCATAGCCCCTTTATAAGTAATCCCTGACCCCAAGTGAGTTAACATAGCCCCTTTGTAAGTACTCCCTGACCCCAAGTGAGTTATCCTAGCCCCTTTATATGTACTCTCTGACCGCAAGTGTGTTACCCTAGTCTCATATATGTACTCCCTGAACTCAAGTGTATTACCTTAGCCCCTTTATATGTTCTCCCTGACCCCAAGTGAGTTATCCTAGCCCCTTTATATGTACTCTCTGACCGCAAGTGAGTTACCCTAATCCCATATAAGTACTCCCAGACCCCTAGTGAGTTACCCTAGTCCCATATAAGTACTCCCTGACCCCAAGTGAGTTACCCTAGCCCCTTATATAAGTACTCCCTGACCGCAAGTGAGTTACCCTAGTCCCATAGAAGTACTCCCTGCCACCAAGTGAGTTACCATAGCCCCTTTATAAGTACTCCCTGACCCCAATTGAGTTACCATAGCCCCTTTGTAAGTACTCCCTGACCCCAAGCGAGTTATCCTAGCCCCTTTATATGTACTCTCTGACCGCAAGTGTGTTACCCTAGTCTCATATATGTACTCCCTGAACTCAAGTGTGTTACCTTAGCCCCTTTATAAGTACTCCCTGACCCCAAGTGAGTTATCCTACCCCCTTTATATGTACTCTCTGACCGCAAGTGAGTTAACCTAGTCCCATATAAGTTCTCCCTGACCCCAAGTGAGTTACCATAGCCCCTTTATAAGTACTCCCTGACCCCAAGTGAGTTACCCTACACCCATATAAGTACTCCTAGACACCAAGTGAGTTATCCCAGCCCCTTTGTATGTACTCTCTGACCGCAAGTGAGTTACCTTAGTCCAATATAGGTACTCCCTGACCCCAAGTGATTTACCATAGCCCCTTTTGTAAGTACTCCCTGACCCCAAGTGAGTTACCATAGCCCCTTTATAAGTACTCCCTGACCCCAAGTGAGTTACCCTAGCCCCTTTATAAGTACTCCCTGACCCCAATTGAGTTACCATATCACCTTTATAAGTACTCCCTGACCCCAAGTGAGTTATACTAGCCCCTTTAAATGTACTCTCTGACAGCAAGTGAGTTACCATACCCCCTTTATAAGTACTCCCTGACCCCCAAGTGAGTTATCCTAACACCTTTATATGTACTCTCTGGCCGCAAGTGAGTTATCCTAGCCCCTTTATATGTACTCTCTGACCCAAGTGAGTTACCCTAGTCCAATATAAGTACTCCCTGACCCCAAGTGAGTTACCATAGCCCCTTTATAAGTACTCCCTGAAACCAAGTGAGTTATCTTAGCCCCTTTATATGTACTCTCTGACCGCAAGTGAGTTACCCTAATCACATATAAGTACTCCTAGACCCCAAGTGTATTACCCTAGTCCCATTGAAGTACTCCCTGACCCCAAGTGAGTTACCCTAGTCCCTTTATATGTACTCTCTTACCGCAAGTGAGTAACTCTAGCCCGTTTTATATGTACACTCTGACCGCAAGTGAGTTACCGTATTCCCATAGTAGTACTCCCTTACCCCAAGTGAGTTACCCTAGTCCCATATAAGTAATCCTTGACCCCAAGTGAGTTATCCTACCCCCTTTATATGTACTCTCTGACCGCAAGTGAATTACCCTACTCCCATATAGGTACTCCCTGCCACCAAGTGAGTTACCATAGCCCCTTTATAAGTACTCCCTGACGCCAAGTGAGTTACCATAGCCCCTTTATAAGTACTCCCTGAGCCCAAGTGTGTTATCCTAGCCCCTTTATATGTACTCTCTGACCGCAAATGTGTTACCCTAGCCCCTTATATAAGTACTCCCTGACCGCAAGTGAGTTACCCTAGTCCCATAGTAGTACTCCCTGACCCCAAGTGAGTTACCATATCACCTTTATAAGTACTCCCTGACCCCAAGTGAGTTATCCTAGCCCCTTTATATGTACTCTCTGACAGCAAGTGAGTTACCCTAGTCCCATATTAGTACTCCCTGACCCCAAGTGAGTTAGCCTAGCCCCTTTATATGTACTCTCTGATCGCAAGTGAGTTACCCTAGTCCAATATAAGTACTCCCATACCCCAAGTGAGTTACCCTAGTCTCATATATGTACTCCCTGACCCCAAGTGAGTTACCATAGCCCCTTTATGAGTACTCCCTGGCCCCAAGTGAGTTATCCTACCCCCTTTATATGTACTCTCTGACCGCAAGTGAGTTACCCTAATCCCATATAAGTACTCCCAGACACCAATTGAGTTACCCTAGTCTCATATATGTACTCTCTGAACTCAAGTGTGTTACCTTAGCACCTTTATAAGTACTCCCTGACCCCAAGTGAGTTATCCTACCCCCTTTATATGTACTCTCTGACCGCAAGTGAATTACCCTACTCCCATGAAAAGTACTCCCTGCCACCAAGTGAGTTACCATAGCCCCTTTATAAGTACTCCCTGACCCCAAGTGAGTTACCATAGCCCCTTTATAAGTACTCCCTGAGCCCAAGTGAGTTATCCTAGCCTTTTTATATGTACTCTCTGACCGCAAGTGTGTTACCCTAGCCCCTTATATAAGTACTCCCTGACCGCAAGTGAGTTACCCTAGTCCCATAGAAGTACTCCCTGACCACAAGTGAGTTACCATATCACCTTTATAAGTACTCCCTTACCCCAAGTGAGTTATCCTAGCCCCTTTATATGTACTCTCTGACAGCAAGTGAGTTACCCTAGTCCCATATTAGTACTCCCTGACCCCAAGTGAGTTAGCCTAGCCCCTTTATATGTACTCTCTGATCGCAAGTGAGTTACCCTAGTCCAATATAAGTACTCCCATACCCCAAGTGAGTTACCCTAGTCACATATATGTACTCTCTGAACTCAAGTGTGTTACCTTAGCACCTTTATAAGTACTCCCTGACCCCAAGTGAGTTATCCTAGTCCCTTTATATGTACTCTCTGACCGCAAGTGAGTTACCCTAGCCCATTTATATGTACTCTCTGACCGCAAGTGAGTTATCCTAGCCCCTTTATATGTACTCTGTGATAGCAAGTGAGTTACCCTAGTCCCATATTCGTACTCCCTGACCCCAAGTGAGTTAGCCTAGCCCCTTTATATGTACTCTCTGACCCCAAGTGAGTTATCCTAGCCCCTTTACATGTACTCTCTGACCGCAAGTGTGTTACCCTAGTCTCATATATGTACTCCCTGAACTCAAGTGTATTACCTTAGCCCCTTCATAAGTTCTCCCTGACCCCAAGTGAGTTATCCTAGCCCCTTTATATGTACTCTCTGACCGCTAGTGAGTTACCCTAATCCCATATAAGTACTCCCAGACCCCAAGTGAGTTACCCTAGTCCCATAGAAGTACTCCCTGACCCCAAGTGAGTTACCCTAGCCCGTTATATAAGTACTCCCTGACCCCAAGTGTGTTATCATAGCCCCTTTATATGTACTCTCTGACCGCAAGTGAGTTACACTAGCCCATTTATATGTACTCTCTGACCGCAAGTGAGTTATCCTAGTCGCTTTATATGTACTCTCTGACAGCAAGTGAGTTACCCTAGTCCCATATTAGTACTCCCTGACCCCAAGTGAGTTAGCCTAGCCCCTTTATATGTACTCTCTGATCGCAAGTGAGTTACCCTAGTCCAATATAAGTACTCCCATACCCCAAGTGAGTTACCCTAGTCACATATATGTACTCTCTGAACTCAAGTGTGTTACCTTAGCACCTTTATAAGTACTCCCTGACCCCAAGTGAGTTATCCTAGTCCCTTTATATGTACTCTCTGACACCAAGTGAGTTACCATAGCCCCTTTATAAGTACTCCCTGACCCCAAGTGAGTTACCATAGCCCCTTTATAAGTACTCCCTGACCCCAAGTGAGTTATCCTAGCCCCTTTATATGTACTCTCTGACCGCAAGTGAGTTACCCTAGTCCCATATAAGTTCTCCCTGACCCCAAGTGAGTTACCATAACCTCTTTATAAGTACTCCCAGACCCCAAGTGAGTTATCCTAGTCCCATATAAGTTCTCCTTGACCCATAGTGAGTTACCCTAGCCCCTTTATAAGTACTCCCTGACCCCAAATGAGTTACCTTAGACCCATAGAAGTACTCCCTGACCCCAAGTGAGTTATCCTACCCCCTTTATATGTACTCTCTGACCGCAAGTGAATTACCCTACTCCCATATAGGTACTCCCTGACACCAAGTGAGTTACCATAGCCCCTTTATAAGTACTCCCTGACCCCAAGTGAGTTACCATAGCCCCTTTATAAGTACTCCCTGACCCCAAGTGAGTTATCCTAGCCCCTTTATATGTACTCTCTGACCGCAAGTGAGTTACCCTAGCCCATTTATATGTACTCTCTGACCGCAAGTGAGTTATCCTAGCCCCTTTATATGTACTCTCTGACCGTAAGTGAGTTATTCAAACTCCTTATAAGTACTCCCTGACCCCAAGTGTGTTACCCTAGTCTCATATATGTACTCCCTGAACTCAAGTGTATTACCTTAGCCCCTTTATAAGTTCTCCCTGACCCCAAGTGAGTTATCCTAGCCCCTTTATATGTACTCTCTGACCGCAAGTGAATTACCCTACTCCCATATAGGTACTCCCTGACACTAAGTGAGTTACCATAGCCCCTTTATAAGTACTCCCTGAACCCAAGTGAGTTACCATAGCCCCTTTATAAGTACTCCCTGACCCCAAGTGAGTTATCCTAGCCCCTTTACATGTACTCTCTGACCGCAAGTGTGTTAACCTAGTCTCATATATGTACTCCCTGAACTCAAGTGTATTACCTTAGCCCCTTCATAAGTTCTCCCTGTCCCAAGTGAGTTATCCTAGCCCCTTTAACTGTACTCTCTGACCGCAAGTGAGTTACCCTAATCCCATATAAGTACTCCCAGACCCTAAGTGAGTTACCCTAGTCCCATAGAAGTACTCCCTGACCCCAAGTGAGTTACCCTAGCCCCTTATATAAGTACTCCCTGACCCCAAGTGAGTTACCATAGCCGCTTTATATGTACTCTCTGACCCCAAGTGAGTTATCCTTGCCCCTTTATATGTACTCTCTGACCGCAAGTGAATTACACTAGCCCATTTATATGTACTCTCTGACCGCAAGTGAGTTATCCTAGTCGCTTTATATGTACTCTCAGACCCCAAGTGAGTTACCCTAGTCCCTTATAAGTACTCCCTGATCCTAAGTGAGTTACCCTAGCCCTTTAATAAGTACACCCTGGCCCCAAGTGAGTTACCCTAGTCCCGTATAAGTAATCCTTGACCCAAAGTGAGTTACCCTAGCCCCTTTATAAGTACTCCCTGACCCCAAGTGAGTTACCATATCACCTTTATAAGTACTCCCTGACCCCAAGTGAGTTATCCTAGCCCCTTCATATGTACTCTCTGACAGCAAGTGAGTTACCCTATTCCCATAGTAGTACTCCCTGACCCCAAGTGAGTTACCATAGCCCCTTTATAAGTACTCCCTGACCCCAAGTGAGTTATCCTGACACCTTTATATGTACTCTCTGGCCGCAAGTGAGTTACCGTATTCCCATAGTAGTACTCCCTTACCCCAAGTGAGTTACCCTAGTCCCATATAAGTAATCCTTGACCCCAAGTGAGTTATCCTACCCCCTTTATATGTACTCTCTGACCGCAAGTGAATTACCCTACTCCCATATAGGTACTCCCTGCCACCAAGTGAGTTACCATAGCCCCTTTATAAGTACTCCCTGACGCCAAGTGAGTTACCATAGCCCCTTTATAAGTACTCCCTGAGCCCAAGTGTGTTATCCTAGCCCCTTTATATGTACTCTCTGACCGCAAATGTGTTACCCTAGCCCCTTATATAAGTACTCCCTGACCGCAAGTGAGTTACCCTAGTCCCATAGTAGTACTCCCTGACCCCAAGTGAGTTACCATATCACCTTTATAAGTACTCCCTGACCCCAAGTGAGTTATCCTAGCCCCTTTATATGTACTCTCTGACAGCAAGTGAGTTACCCTAGTCCCATATTAGTACTCCCTGACCCCAAGTGAGTTAGCCTAGCCCCTTTATATGTACTCTCTGATCGCAAGTGAGTTACCCTAGTCCAATATAAGTACTCCCATACCCCAAGTGAGTTACCCTAGTCTCATATATGTACTCCCTGACCCCAAGTGAGTTACCATAGCCCCTTTATGAGTACTCCCTGGCCCCAAGTGAGTTATCCTACCCCCTTTATATGTACTCTCTGACCGCAAGTGAGTTACCCTAATCCCATATAAGTACTCCCAGACACCAATTGAGTTACCCTAGTCTCATATATGTACTCTCTGAACTCAAGTGTGTTACCTTAGCACCTTTATAAGTACTCCCTGACCCCAAGTGAGTTATCCTACCCCCTTTATATGTACTCTCTGACCGCAAGTGAATTACCCTACTCCCATGAAAAGTACTCCCTGCCACCAAGTGAGTTACCATAGCCCCTTTATAAGTACTCCCTGACCCCAAGTGAGTTACCATAGCCCCTTTATAAGTACTCCCTGAGCCCAAGTGAGTTATCCTAGCCTTTTTATATGTACTCTCTGACCGCAAGTGTGTTACCCTAGCCCCTTATATAAGTACTCCCTGACCGCAAGTGAGTTACCCTAGTCCCATAGAAGTACTCCCTGACCACAAGTGAGTTACCATATCACCTTTATAAGTACTCCCTTACCCCAAGTGAGTTATCCTAGCCCCTTTATATGTACTCTCTGACAGCAAGTGAGTTACCCTAGTCCCATATTAGTACTCCCTGACCCCAAGTGAGTTAGCCTAGCCCCTTTATATGTACTCTCTGATCGCAAGTGAGTTACCCTAGTCCAATATAAGTACTCCCATACCCCAAGTGAGTTACCCTAGTCACATATATGTACTCTCTGAACTCAAGTGTGTTACCTTAGCACCTTTATAAGTACTCCCTGACCCCAAGTGAGTTATCCTAGTCCCTTTATATGTACTCTCTGACCGCAAGTGAGTTACCCTAGCCCATTTATATGTACTCTCTGACCGCAAGTGAGTTATCCTAGCCCCTTTATATGTACTCTGTGATAGCAAGTGAGTTACCCTAGTCCCATATTCGTACTCCCTGACCCCAAGTGAGTTAGCCTAGCCCCTTTATATGTACTCTCTGACCCCAAGTGAGTTATCCTAGCCCCTTTACATGTACTCTCTGACCGCAAGTGTGTTACCCTAGTCTCATATATGTACTCCCTGAACTCAAGTGTATTACCTTAGCCCCTTCATAAGTTCTCCCTGACCCCAAGTGAGTTATCCTAGCCCCTTTATATGTACTCTCTGACCGCTAGTGAGTTACCCTAATCCCATATAAGTACTCCCAGACCCCAAGTGAGTTACCCTAGTCCCATAGAAGTACTCCCTGACCCCAAGTGAGTTACCCTAGCCCGTTATATAAGTACTCCCTGACCCCAAGTGTGTTATCATAGCCCCTTTATATGTACTCTCTGACCGCAAGTGAGTTACACTAGCCCATTTATATGTACTCTCTGACCGCAAGTGAGTTATCCTAGTCGCTTTATATGTACTCTCAGACCCCAAGTGAGTTACCCTAGTCCCTTATAAGTACTCCCTGATCCTAAGTGAGTTACCCTAGCCCTTTAATAAGTACACCCTGGCCCCAAGTGAGTTACCCTAGTCCCATATAAGTAATCCTTGACCCAAAGTGAGTTACCCTAGCCCCTTTATAAGTACTCCCTTACCCCAAGTGTGTTACCATATCACCTTTATAAGTACTCCCTGACCCCAAGTGAGTTATCCTAGCCCCTTTATATGTACTCTCTGACAGCAAGTGAGTTACCCTAGTCCCATAGTAGTACTCCCTGACCCCAAGTGAGTTACCATAGCCCCTTTATAAGTACTCCCTGACCCCAATTGAGTTATCCTAACACCTTTATATGTACTCTCTGGCCGCAAGTGAGTTACCGTATTCCCATAGTAGTACTCCCTTACCCCAAGCGAGTTATCCTAGCCCCTTTATATGTACTCTCTGACCCAAGTGAGTTACCCTAGTCCAATATAAGTACTCCCTGACCCCAAGTGAGTTACCATAGCCCCTTTATGAGTACTCCCTGGCCCCAAGTGAGTTATCCTACCCCCTTTATATGCACTCTCTGACCGCAAGTGAGTTACCCTAATCCCATATAAGTACTCCCAGACACCAATTGAGTTACCCTAGTCTCATATATGTACTCTCTGAACTCAAGTGTGTTACCTTAGCACCTTTATAAGTACTACCTGACCCCAATTGAGTTATCCTAGCCCCTTTATATGTACTCTCTGACAGCAAGTGAGTTACCCTAGTCCCATAGTAGTACTCCCTGACCCCAAGTGAGTTACCATAGCCCCTTTATAAGTACTCCCTGACCCCAAGTGAGTTATCCTAACACCTTTATATGTACTATATGGCCGCAAGTGAGTTACCGTAGTCCCATAGTAGTACTCCCTTACCCCAAGTGAGTTATCCTAGCCCTTTTATATGTACTCTCTGACCCAAGTGAGTTACCCTAGTCCAATATAAGTACTCCCTGACCCCAAGTGAGTTACCATAGCCCCTTTATGAGTACTCCCTGACCCCAAGTGAGTTACCCTACCCCCTTTATATGTACTCTCTGACCGCAAGTGTGTTACCCTAATCCCATATAAGTACTCCCAGACACCAATTGAGTTACCCTAGTCTCATATATGTACTCTCTGAAGTCAAGTGTGTTACCTTAGCACCTTTATAAGTACTCCCTGACCCCAAGTGAGTTATCCTACCCCCTTTATATGTACTCTCTGACCGCAAGTGAATTACCCTACTCCCATATAGGTACTCCCTGCCACCAAGTGAGTTACCATAGCCCCTTTATAAGTACTCCCTGACCCCAAGTGAGTTACCATAGCCCCTTTGTAAGTACGCCCTGACCCCAAGTGAGTTATCCTAGCCCCTTTATATGTACTCTCTGACCGCAAGTGTGTTACCCTAGTCTCATATATGTAGTCCCTGAACTCAAGTGTATTACCTTAGCCCCTTCATAAGTTCTCCCTGACCCCAAGTGAGTTATCCTAGCCCCTTTATATGTACTCTCTGACCGCAAGTGAGTTAACCTAATCCCATATAAGTACTCCCAGACCCCAAGTGAGTTACCCTAGTCCCATAGAAGTACTCCCTGACCCCAAGTGAGTTAACCTAGCCCCTTATATAAGTACTCCCTGACCCCAAGTGTGTTACCCTAGTCTCATATATGTACTCCCTGAACTCAAGTGAGTTACCATATCACCTTTATAAGTACTCCCTGACCCCAAGTGAGTTACCATAGCCCCTTTATATGTACTCTTTGACCCCAAGTGAGTTATCATAGCCCCTTTATATGTACTCTCTGACCGCAAGTGAGTTACACTAGCCCATTTATATGTACTCTCTGACCGCAAGTGAGTTATCCTAGTCGCTTTATATGTACTCTCAGACCCCAAGTGAGTTACCCTAGTCCCTTATAAGTACTCCCTGATCCTAAGTGAGTTACCCTAGCCCTTTAATAAGTACACCCTGGCCCCAAGTGAGTTACCCTAGTCCCATATAAGTAATCCTTGACCCAAAGTGAGTTACCCTAGCCCCTTTATAAGTACTCCCTGACCCCAAGTGTGTTACCATATCACCTTTATAAGTACTCCCTGACCCCAAGTGAGTTATCCTAGCCCCTTTATATGTACTCTCTGACAGCAAGTGAGTTACTTTAGTCCCATAGTAGTACTCCCTGACCCCAAGTGAGTTACCATAGCCCCTTTATAAGTACTCCCTGACCCCAATTGAGTTATCCTAACACCTTTATATGTACTCTCTGGCCGCAAGTGAGTTACCGTATTCCCATAGTAGTACTCCCTTACCCCAAGCGAGTTATCCTAGCCCCTTTATATGTACTCTCTGACAGCAAGTGAGTTACCCTAGTCCCATAGTAGTACTCCCTGACCCCAAGTGTGTTACCTTAACACCTTTATAAGTACTACCTGACCCCAATTGAGTTATCCTAGCCCCTTTATATGTACTCTCTGACAGCAAGTGAGTTACCCTAGTCCCATAGTAGTACTCCCTGACCCCAAGTGATTTACCATAGCCCCTTTATAAGTACTCCCTGACCCCAAGTGAGTTATCCTAACACCTTTATATGTACTATCTGGCCGCAAGTGAGTTACCGTAGTCCCATAGTAGTACTCCCTTACCCCAAGTGAGTTATCCTACCCCCTTTATATGTACTCTCTGACCGCAAGTGTGTTACCCTAATCCCATATAAGTACTCCCAGACACCAATTGAGTTACCCTAGTCTCATATATGTACTCTCTGAACTCAAGTGTGTTACCTTAGCACCTTTATAAGTACTCCCTGACCCCAAGTGAGTTATCCTACCCCCTTTATATGTACTCTCTGACCGCAAGTGAATTACCCTACTCCCATATAGGTACTCCCTGCCACCAAGTGAGATACCATAGCCCCTATATAAGTACTCCCTGACCCCAAGTGAGTTACCATAGCCCCTTTGTAAGTACTCCCTGACCCCAAGTGAGTTATCCTAGCCCCTTTATATGTACTCTCTGACCGCAAGTGTGTTACCCTAGTCTCATATATGTACTCCCTGAACTCAAGTGTATTACCTTAGCCCCTTTATATGTTCTCCCTGACCCCAAGTGAGTTATCCTAGCCCCTTTATATGTACTCTCTGACCGCAAGTGAGTTACCCTAATCCCATATAAGTACTCCCAGACCCCAAGTGAGTTACCCTAGTCCCATATAAGTACTCCCTGACCCCAAGTGAGTTACCCTAGCCCCTTATATAAGTACTCCCTGACCGCAAGTGAGTTACCCTAGTCCCATAGAAGTACTCCCTGACCCCAAGTGAGTTACTATATCACCTTTATAAGTACTCCCTGACCCCAAGTCAGTTATCCTAGCCCCTTTATATGTACTCTCTGACAGCAAGTGAGTTACCCTAGTCCCATATTAGTACTCCCTGACCCCAAGTGAGTTATCCTACCCCCTTTATATGTACTCTCTGACCGCAAGTGAGTTACCCTAATCCCATATAAGTACTCCCAGACCCCGTGTGAGTTACCCTAGTCTCATATATGTACTCTCTGAACTCAAGTGTGTTACCTTAGCACCTTTATAAGTACTCCCTGACCCCAAGTGAGTTATCCTACCCCCTTTATATGTACTCTGACCGCAAGTGAATTACCCTACTCCCATATAGGTACTCCCTGCCTCCAAGTGAGTTACCATAGCCCCTTTATAAGTACTCCCTGACCCCAATTGAGTTACCATAGCCCCTTTGTAAGTACTCCCTGACCCCAAGTGAGTAATCGTAGCCCCTTTATATGTACTCTCTGACCGCAAGTGTGTTACCCTAGTCACATATATGTACTCCCTGAACTCAAGTGTGTTACCTTAGCCCCTTTATAAGTACTCCCTGACCCCAAGTGAGTTATCCTACCCCCTTTATATGTACTCTCTGACCGCAAGTGAGTTAACCTAGTCCCATATAAGTTCTCCCTGACCCCAAGTGAGTTACCATAGCCCCTTTATAAGTACTCCCTGACCCCAAGTGAGTTACTCTACACCCATATAAGTACTCCTAGACCCCAAGTGAGTTATCCTAGCCCCTTTGTATATACTCTCTGACCGCAAGTGAGTTACCCTAGTCCAATATAGGTACTCCCTGACCCCAAGTGAGTTACCATAGCCCCTTTTGTAAGTACTCCCTGACCCCAAGTGAGTTACCATAGCCCCTTTATAAGTACTCCTTGACCCCAAGTGAGTTATCCTAGCCCCTTTGTATATACTCTCTGACCGCAAGTGAGTTACCCTAGTCCAATATAGGTACTCCCTGACCCCAAGTGAGTTACCATAGCCCCTTTTGTAAGTACTCCCTGACCCCAAGTGTGTTACCCTAGTCTCATATATGTACTCTCTGAACTCAAGTGTGTTACCTTAGCACCTTTATAAGTACTCCCTGACCCCAAGTGAGTTATCCTAGCCCCTTTATATGTACTCTCTAACCGCAAGTGAGTTACACTAGCCCATTTATATGTACTCTCTGACCGCAAGTGAGTTATCCTAGTCGCTTTATATGTACTCTCAGACCCCAAGTGAGTTACCCTAGTCCCTTATAAGTACTCCCTGATCCTAAGTGAGTTACCCTAGCCCTTTAATAAGTACACCCTGGCCCCAAGTGAGTTACCCTAGTCCCATATAAGTAATCCTTGACCCAAAGTGAGTTACCCTAGCCCCTTTATAAGTACTCCCTGACCCCAAGTGAGTTACCATATCACCTTTATAAGTACTCCCTGACCCCAAGTGAGTTATCCTAACACCTTTATATGTACTCTCTGACAGCAAGTGAGTTACCATAGCCCCTTTATAAGTACTCCCTGACCCCCAAGTGAGTTATCCTAGCCCCTTTATATGTACTCTCTCACCCAAGTGAGTTACCCTAGTCCAATATAAGTACTCCCTGACCCCAAGTGAGTTACCATAGCCCCTTTATAAGTACTCCCTGACACCAAGTGAGTTATCTTAGCCCCTTTATATGTACTCTCTGACCGCAAGTGAGTTACCCTAATCACATATAAGTACTCCTAGACCCCAAGTGTATTATCCTAGTCCCATTGAAGTACTCCCTGACCCCAAGTGAGTTACCATAGCCTCTTTATAAGTACTCCCAGACCCCAAGTGAGTTACCCTAGTACCATATAAGTTCTCCTTGACCCAAAGTGAGTTACCCTAGTCCCATTGAATTACTCCCTGACCGCAAGTGAGTTATCCTAGCCCCTTTATATGTACTCTCTGACCGCAAGTGAGTTATCCTAGTCCCATAGAAGTACTCCCTGACCCCAAGTGAGTTACCATATCACCTTTATAAGTACTCAATGACCCCAAGTGAGTAATCCTAGCCCCTTTATATGTACTCTCTGACAGCAAGTGAGTTATCCTAGTTGCTTTATATGTACTCTCTGACCGCAAGTGAGTTACCCTAGTCCCATATATGTTCTCCCTGACCCCAAGTGAGTTACCATAGCCTCTTTATAAGTACTCCCAGACCCCAAGTGAGTTACCCTAGTACCATATAAGTTCTCCTTGACCCAAAGTGAGTCACCCTAGCCCCTTTATAAGTACTCTCTGACCCGAAATGAGTTACCTTAGACCCATATAAGTACTCCCAAATCCCAAGTGAGTTACCCTAGTCCCATAGCATTACTCCCTGACCGCAAGTGAGTTATCCTAGCCCCTTTATATGTACTCTCTGACCGCAAGTGAGTTACCCTAGTCCCATAGAAGTACTCCCTGACCCCAAGTGAGTTACCATATCACCTTTATAAGTACTCAATGACCCCAAGTGAGTAATCCTAGCCCCTTTATATGTACACTCTGACCGCAAGTGATTTATCCTAGTCGCTTTATATGTACTCTCAGACCCCAAGTGAGTTACCCTAGTCCCTTATAAGTACTCCCCGATCCTAAGTGAGCTACCCTAGCCCTTTAATAAGTACACCCTGGCCCCAAGTGAGTTACCCTAGTCCCATATAAGTTCTCCCTGACCCCAAGTGAGTTACCATAGCCTCTTTATAAGTACTCCCAGACCCCAAGTGAGTTACCCTAGTCCCATATAAGTTCTCCTTGACCCAAAGTGAGTTATCCTAGCCCCTTTATTAGTACTCCCTGACCCCAAATGAGTTACCTTAGACCCATATAAGTACTCCCAAATCCCAAGTGAGTTACCCTAGTCCCATAGAATTACTCCCTGACCGCAAGTGAGTTATCCTAGCCCCTTTATATGTACTCTCTGACCGCAAGTGAGTTACCCTAGTCCCATAGAAGTACTCCCTGACCCCAAGTGAGTTACCATATCACCTTTATAAGTACTCAATGACCCCAAGTGAGTAATCCTAGCCCCTTTATATGTACTTTCTGACAGCAAGTGAGTTACCCTATTCCCATAGTAGTACTCCCTGACCCCAAGTGAGTTAGCCTAGCCCCTTTATATGTACTCTCTGACCGCAAGTGAATTACCCTAGTCTATTATAATAAACTCCCTGACCTCAAGTGAGTTACCATAAACCCTTTATAAGTACTCCCTGAATCCAAGTGAGTTATCCTAGCCCTTTGATATGTATTCTCTGACCGCAAGAGAGTTACCCTAATCCCATGTAAGTACTCCCAGACCCCAAGTGAGTTATCCTAGCCACTTTATATGTACTCTCTGACCGCAAGTGAGTTACCCTAATCCCATATAAGTACTCCCAGACCCCAAGTGAGTTACCCTAGTCTCATATATGTACTCTCTGAACTCAAGTGTGTTACCTTAGCACCTTAATAAGTACTCCCTGACCCCAAGTGAGTTACCCTAGTCCCATATAAGTTCTCCTTGACCCAAAGTGAGTTAACATAGCCCCTTTTGTAAGTACTCCCTGACCCCAAGTGAGTTACCATAGCCCCTTTATAAGTACTCCCTTACCCCAAGTGAGTTATCCTAGCCCCTTTATATGTACTCTCTGACCGCAAGTGATTATTCAAACCCCTTATAAGTACTCCCTGACCCCAAGTGTGTTACCCTAGTCTCATATATGTACTCTCTGAAGTCAAGTGTGTTACCTTAGCACCTTTAATAAGTACTCCCTGGCCCCAAGTGTGTTACCCTAGTCCCATATAAGTAATCCTTGACCCAAAGTTAGTTACCCTAGCCCCTTTATAAGTACCCCCTGACCCCATGTGAGTTACCATATCACCTTTATAAGTACTCCCTGACCCCAAGTGAGTTATCCTAGCCCCTTTATATGTACTCTCTGACAGCAAGTGAGTTACCCTAGTCCCATAGTAGTACTTCCTGACCCCAAGTGAGTTAGCCTAGCCCCTTTATATGTACTCTCTGACCGCAAGTGAGTTACCCTAGTCCAATATAAGTACTTCCTGACCCCAAGTGAGTTACCATAGCACCTTTTTAAGAACTCCCTGAACTCAAGTGAGTTATCCTAGCCCCTTGATATGTATTCTCTGACCATAAGAGAGTTACCCTAGTCCCTTATAAGTACTCCCTGATCCTAAGTGAGTTACCCTAGCCCTTTAATAAGTACACCCTGGCCCCAAGTGAGTTACCCTAGTCCCATATAAGTAATCCTTGACACAAAGTGAGTTACCCTAGCCCCTTTGTATTACTCCCTGACCCCAAGTGAGTTACCATATCACCTTTATAAGTACCCCCTGACCCCAAGTGAGTTATCCTAGCCCCTTTATATGTACTCTCTGACAGCAAGTGAGTTATCCTAACACCTTCATATGTACTCTCTGGCCGCAAGTGAGTTACCGTAGTCCCATAGTAGTACTCCCTTACCCCAAGTGAGTTATCCTAGCCCCTTTATATGTACTCTCTGACCCAAGTGAGTTACCCTAGTCCAATATAAGTACTCCCTGACCCCAAGTGAGTTACCATAGCCCCTTTATGAGTACTCCCTGACCCCAAGTGAGTTATCCTACCCCCTTTATATGTACTCTCTGACCGCAAGTGAGTTACCCTAATCCCATATAAGTACTCCCAGACCCCGTGTGAGTTACCCTAGTCTCATATATGTACTCTCTGAACTCAAGTGTGCTACCTTAGCACCTTTATAAGTACTCCCTGACCCCAAGTGAGTTATCCTAGCCCTTTTATATGTACTCTCTGCCAGCAAGTGAGTTACCCTAGTCCCATAGTAGTAATCCCTGACCCCAAGTGAGTTACCATAGCCCCTTTATAAGTACTCCCTGACCCCAAGTGAGTTATCCTACCCCTTTTATATGTACTCTCTGACAGCAAGTGAGTTACCCTAGTCCCATAGTAGTACTCCCTGACACCGAGTGAGTTACCATAGCCCCTTTATAAGTACTCCCTGACCCCAAGCGAGTTATCCTAACACCTTCATATGTACTCTCTGGCCGCAAGTGAGTTACCGTAGTCCCATAGTAGTACTCCCTTACCCCAAGTGAGTTATCCTAGCCCCTTTATATGTACTCTCTGACCCAAGTGAGTTACCCTAGTCCAATATAAGTACTCCCTGACCCCAAGTGAGTTACCATAGCCCCTTTATAAGTACTCCCTGACCCCAATTGAGTTATCCTACCCCCTTTATATTTACTCTCTGACCGCAAGTGTGTTACCCTAATCCCATATAAGTACTCCCAGACACCAAGTGAGTTACCCTAGTCTCAAATATGTACTCTCTAAACTCAAGTGTGTTACCTTAGCACCTTTATAAGTACTTCCTGACCCCAAGTGAGTTATCCTAACCCCTTTATATGTACTCTCTTTCCGCAAGTGAGTTACCCTAGCCCATTTATATGTACTCTCTGACCGCAAGTGAGTTATCCTAGTCGCTTTATATGTACTCCCAGACCCCAAGTGAGTTATCCTACCCCCTTTATATGTACTCTCTGACCGCAACTGAGTTAACCTAGTCCCATATAAGTTCTCCCTGACACCAAGTGAGTTACCATAGCCCCTTTATAAGTACTCCCAGACCCCAAGTGAGTTACCCTAGTCCCATATAAGTTCTCCTTGACCTAAAGTGAGTTACCCTAGCCCCTTTATAAGTACTCCCTGACCCCAAGTGAGTTACCCTACACCCATATAAGTACTCCTAGACCCCAAGTGAGTTATCTTAGCCCCTTTATATGTACTCTCTGACCGCAAGTGCGTTACCCTAGTCCAATATAGGTACTCCCTGACCCTAAGTGAGTTACCATAGCCCCTTTTGTAAGTACTCCCTGACCCCAAGTGAGTTACCATAACCCCTTTATTAGTACTCCCTGACCCCAAGTGAGTTATCCTACCCCCTTTATATGTACTCTCTGACCGCAAGTGAGTTACCCTAATCCCATATAAGTACTCCCAGACCCCAAGTGAGTTATCCTAGCCCCTTGATATGTATTCTCTGACCATAAGAGAGTTACCCTAGTCCCTTATAAGTACTACCTGATCCTAAGTGAGTTACCCTAGCCCTTTAATAAGTACACCCTGGCCCCAAGTGAGTTACCCTAGTCCGATATAAGTAATCCTTGACCCAAAGTGAGTTACCCTAGCCCCTTTATATTACTCCCTGACCCCAAGTGAGTTACCTTATCACCTTTATAAGTACTCCCTGACCCCAAGTGAGTTATCCTAACCCCTTTATATGTACTCTCTGACAGCAAGTGAGTTACCCTAGTCCCATAGTAGTACTCCCTGACCCCAAGTGTGTTACCCTAGTCTCATATATGTACTCCCTGAACTCAAGTGTGTTACCTTAGCCCCTTTATTAGTACTCCCTGACCCCAAGTGAGTTATCCTACCCCCTTTATATGTACTCTCTGACCGCAAGTGCGTTACCCTAGTTCAATATAGGTACTCCCTGACCCTAAGTGAGTTACCATAGCCCCTTTTGTAAGTACTCCCTGACCCCAAGTGAGTTACCATAACCCCTTTATTAGTACTCCCTGACCCCAAGTGAGTTATCCTACCCCCTTTATATGTACTCTCTGACCGCAAGTGAGTTACCCTAATCCCAAATAAGTACTCCCAGACCCCAAGTGAGTTATCCTAGCCCCTTGATATGTATTCTCTGACCATAAGAGAGTTACCCTAGTCCCTTATAAGTACTACCTGATCCTAAGTGAGTTACCCTAGCCCTTTAATAAGTACACCCTGGCCCCAAGTGAGTTACCCTAGTCCGATATAAGTAATCCTTGACCCAAAGTGAGTTACCCTAGCCCCTTTATATTACTCCCTGACCCCAAGTGAGTTACCTTATCACCTTTATAAGTACTCCCTGACCCCAAGTGAGTTATCCTAACCCCTTTATATGTACTCTCTGACAGCAAGTGAGTTACCCTAGTCCCATAGTAGTACTCCCTGACCCCAAGTGTGTTACCCTAGTCTCATATATGTACTCCCTGAACTCAAGTGTGTTACCTTAGCCCCTTTATTAGTACTCCCTGACCCCAAGTGAGTTATCCTACCCCCTTTATATGTACTCTCTGACCGCAAGTGAGTTACCCTAATCCCATATAAGTACTCCCAGACCCCAAGTGAGTTACCCTAGTCTCATATATATACTCTCTGAACTCAAGTGTGTTACCTTAGCACCTTAATAAGTACTCCCTGACCCCATGTGAGTTATCCTAGCTCCTTTATATATACTCTCTGACAGCAAGTGAGTTACCCTAGTCCCATAGTAGTATTCCCTTACCCCAAGTGAGTTACCATAGCCCCTTTATAAGTACTCCCTGACCCCAATTGAGTTATCCTACCCCCTTTATATTTACTCTCTGACCGCAAGTGTGTTACCCTAATCCCATATAAGTACTCCCAGACACCAAGTGAGTTACCCTAGTCTCAAATATGTACTCTCTAAACTCAAGTGTGTTACCTTAGCACCTTTATAAGTACTCCCTGACCCCAAGTGAGTTATCCTAACCCCTTTATATGTACTCTCTGACCGCAAGTGAGTTACCCTAGCCCATTTATATGTACTCTCTGACCGCAAGTGAGTTATCCTAGTCGCTTTATATGTACTCCCAGACCCCAGTGAGTTATCCTACCCCCTTTATATGTACTCTCTGACCGCAAGTGTGTTAACCTAGTCCCATATAAGTTCTCCCTGACACCAAGTGAGTTACCATAGCCCCTTTATAAGTACTCCCAGACCCCAAGTGAGTTACCCTAGTCCCATATAAGTTCTCCTTGACCTAAAGTGAGTTACCCTAGCCCCTTTATAAGTACTCCCTGACCCCAAGTGAGTTACCCTACACCCATATAAGTACTCCTAGACCCCAAGTGAGTTATCTTAGCCCCTTTATATGTACTCTCTGACCGCAAGTGCGTTACCCTAGTCCAATATAGGTACTCCCTGACCCTAAGTGAGTTACCATAGCCCCTTTTGTAAGTACTCCCTGACCCCAAGTGAGTTACCATAACCCCTTTATTAGTACTCCCTGACCCCAAGTGAGTTATCCTACCCCCTTTATATGTACTCTCTGACCGCAAGTGAGTTACCCTAATCCCATATAAGTACTCCCAGACCCCAAGTGAGTTATCCTAGCCCCTTGATATGTATTCTCTGACCATAAGAGAGTTACCCTAGTCCCTTAAAAGTACTACCTGATCCTAAGTGAGTTACCCTAGCCCTTTAATAAGTACACCCTGGCCCCAAGTGAGTTACCCTAGTCCCATATAAGTAATCCTTGACCCAAAGTGAGTTACCCTAGCCCCTTTATATTACTCTCTGACCCCAAGTGAGTTACCATATCACCTTTATAAGTACTCCCTGACCACAAGTGAGTTATCCTAGCCCCTTTATATGTACTCTCTGACAGCAAGTGAGTTACCCTAGTCCCATAGTAGTACTCCCTGACCCCAAGTGAGTTATCCTAACACCTTCATATGTACTCTCTGGCCGCAAGTGAGTTACCGTAGTCCCATAGTAGTACTCCCTTACCCCAAGTGAGTTATCCTAGCCCCTTTATATGTACTCTCTGACCCAAGTGAGTTACCCTAGTCCAATATAAGTACTCCCTGACCCCAAGTGAGTTACCATAGCCCCTTTATGAGTACTCCCTGACCCCAAGTGAGTTATCCTACCCCCTTTATATGTACTCTCTGACCGCAAGTGAGTTACCCTAATCCCATATAAGTACTCCCAGACCCCAAGTGAGTTACCCTAGTCTCATATATGTACTCTCTGAACTCAAGTGTGCTACCTTAGCACCTTTATAAGTACTCCCTGACCCCAAGTGAGTTATCCTAGCCCCTTTATATGTACTCTCTGACAGCAAGTGAGTTACCCTAGTCCCATAGTAGTACTCTCTGACCCCAAGTGAGTTACCATAGCCCCTTTATAAGTACTCCCTGACCCCAAGTGAGTTATCCTACCCCCTTTATACGTATTCTCTGACCGCAAGTGAGTTACCCTAATCCCATATAAGTACTCCCAGACCCCAAGTGAGTTAGCCTAGCCCCTTTATATGTACTCTCTGACCGCAAGTGAGTTACCATAGTCCAATATAAGTACTCCCTGACCCCAAGTGAGTTACCATAGCCCCTTTATAAGTACTCCCTGAACCCAAGTGAGTTATCCTAGCCCCTTGATATGTATTCTCTGACCGCAAGAGAGTTATCCTAGCCCCTTTATATGTACTCTCTGACCGTAAGTGAGTTATTCAAACCCCTTATAAGTACTCCCTGACCCCAAGTGTGTTACCCTAGTCTCATATATGTACTCCCTGAACTCAAGTGTATTACCTTAGCCCCTTTATAAGTTCTCCCTGACCCCAAGTGAGTTATCCTAGCCCCTTTATATGTACTCTCTGACCGCAAGTGAGTTACGCTAGTCCCATAGAAGTACTCCCTGACCCCAAGTGAGTTACCATAGCCCCTTTATGAGTACTCCCTGACCCCAAGTGAGTTATCCTACCCCCTTTATATGTACCCTCTGACCGCAAGTGAGTTACCCTAATCCCTAATAAGTACTCCCAGACCCCAAGTGAGTTACCCTAGTCTCATATATGTACTCTCTGAACTCAAGTGTGTTACCTTAGCACCTTTATAAGTACTCCCTGACCCCAAGTGAGTTATCCTAGCCCCTTTATATGTACTCTCTGACCGCAAGTGAGTTACCCTAGCCCATTTATATGTACTCTCTGACCGCAAGTGAGTTATCCTAGTCGCTTTATATGTACTCCCAGACCCCAAGTGAGTTACCCTAGTCCCTTATAAGTACTCCCTGATCCTAAGTGAGTTACCCTAGCCCTTTAATAAGTACACCCTGGCCCCAAGTGAGTTACCCTAGTCCCATATAAGTAATCCTTGACCCAAAGTTAGTTACCCTAGCCCCTTTATAAGTACTCCCTGACCCCAAGTGAGTTACCCTAATCCCATATAAGTACTCCCAGACCCCAAGTGAGTTACCCTAGTCTCATATATGTACTCTCTGAACTCAAGTGTGTTACCTTAGCACCTTTATAAGTACTCCCTGACCCCAAGTGAGTTATCCTAGCCCCTTTATATGTACTCTCTGACAGCAAGTGAGTTACCCTAGTCCCATAGTAGTACTCCCTGACCCCAAGTGAGTTACCATAGCCCCTTTATAAGTACTCCCTGACCCCAAGTGAGTTACCTTAGACCCATATAAGTACTCCCACATCCCAAGTGAGTTACCCTAGTCCCATAGAGTTACTCCCTCACCCCAATTGAGTTATCCTAGCCCCTTTATATGTATTCTCTGACCGCAAGTGAGTTACCCTAATCCCATATAAGTACTCCCAGACCCCAAGTGAGTTAGCTTAGCCCCTTTATATGTACTCTCTGACCGCAAGTGAGTTACCCTAGTCCAATATAAGTACTCCCTGACCCCAAGTGAGTTACCATAGCCCCTTTATAAGTACTCCCTGAACCCAAGTGAGTTATCCTAGCCCCTTGATATGTATTCTCTGACCACAAGAGAGTTACCTTAATCCCATATAAGTACTCCTTGACCCAAAGTGAGTTACCCTAGCCCCTTTATAAGTACTCCCTGACCCCAAATGAGTTACCTTAGACCCATATAAGTACTCCCACATCCCAAGTGAGTTACCCTAGTCCCATAGAGTTACTCCCTCACCCCAATTGAGTTATCCTAGCCCCTTTATATGTACTCTCTTACCGCAAGTGAGTTACCCTAGCCCATTAATAAGTACACCCTGGCCCCAAGTGAGTTACCCTAGTCCCATATAAGTTCTCCCTGACCCCAAGTGAGTAACCATAGCCTCTTTATAAGTACCCCCAGACCCCAAGTGAGTTACCCTAGTCCCATATAAGTTCTCCTTGACCCAAAGTGAGTTAACCTAGCCCCTTTATAAGTACTCCCTGACCCCAAATGAGTTACCTTAGACCCATATAAGTACTCCCAAATCCCAATTGAGTTACCCTAGTCCCATAGAATTACTCCCTGACCCCAAGTGAGTTACCCTAGCCCCTTATATAAGTACTCCCTGACCGCAAGTGAGTTATCCTAGCCCCTTTATATGTACTCACTGACCGCAAGTGAGTTACCCTAGTCCCATAGAAGTACTCCCTGACCCCAAGTGAGTTACCATATCACCTTTATAAGTACTCAATGACCCCAAGTGAGTAATCCTAGCCCCTTTATATGTACTCTCTGACAGCAAGTGAGTTACCCTAGTCCCATTGTAGTACTCCCTGACCCCAAGTGAGTTACCATAGCCCCTTTATAAGTACTCCCTGACCCCAAGTGAGTTATCCTACCCCCTTTATATGTATTCTCTGACCGCAAGTGAGTTACCCTAATCCCATATAAGTACTCCCAGACCCCAAGTGAGTTAGCTTAGCCCCTTTATATGTACTCTCTGACCGCAAGTGAGTTACCCTAGTCCAATATAAGTACTCCCTGACCCCAAGTGAGTTACCATAGACCCTTTATAAGTACTCCCTGAACCCAAGTGAGTTATCCTAGCCCCTTGATATGTATTCTCTGACCACAAGAGAGTTACCTTAATCCCATATAAGTACTCCTTGACCCAAAGTGAGTTACCCTAGCCCCTTTATAAGTACTCCCTGACCCCAAATGAGTTACCTTAGACCCATATAAGTACTCCCAAATCCCAAGTGAGTTACCCTAGTCCCATAGAATTACTCCCTCACCCCAATTGAGTTATCCTAGCCCCTTTATATGTACTCTCTTACCGCAAGTGAGTTACCCTAGCCCATTAATAAGTACACCCTGGCCCCAAGTGAGTTACCCTAGTCCCATATAAGTTCTCCCTGACCCCAAGTGAGTTACCATAGCCTCTTTATAAGTACCCCCAGACCCCAAGTGAGTTACCCTAGTCCCATATAAGTTCTCCTTGACCCAAAGTGAGTTAACCTAGCCCCTTTATAAGTACTCCCTGACCCCAAATGAGTTACCTTAGACCCATATAAGTACTCCCAAATCCCAATTGAGTTACCCTAGTCCCATAGAATTACTCCCTGACCCCAAGTGAGTTACCCTAGCCCCTTATATAAGTACTCCCTGACCGCAAGTGAGTTATCCTAGCCCCTTTATATGTACTCACTGACCGCAAGTGAGTTACCCTAGTCCCATAGAAGTACTCCCTGACCCCAAGTGAGTTACCATATCACCTTTATAAGTACTCAATGACCCCAAGTGAGTAATCCTAGCCCCTTTATATGTACTCTCTGACAGCAAGTGAGTTACCCTAGTCCCATTGTAGTACTCCCTGACCCCAAGTGAGTTACCATAGCCCCTTTATAAGTACTCCCTGACCCCAATTGAGTTATCCTACCCCCTTTATATGTATTCTCTGACCGCAAGTGAGTTACCCTAATCCCATATAAGTACTCCCAGACCCCAAGTGAGTTAGCTTAGCCCCTTTATATGTACTCTCTGACCGCAAGTGAGTTACCCTAGTCCAATATAAGTACTCCCTGACCCCAAGTGAGTTACCATAGACCCTTTATAAGTACTCCCTGAACCCAAGTGAGTTATCCTAGCCCCTTGATATGTATTCTCTGACCACAAGAGAGTTACCTTAATCCCATATAAGTACTCCTTGACCCAAAGTGAGTTACCCTAGCCCCTTTATAAGTACTCCCTGACCCCAAATGAGTTACCTTAGACCCATATAAGTACTCCCAAAACCCAAGTGAGTTACCCTAGTCCCATAGAATTACTCCCTCACCCCAATTGAGTTATCCTAGCCCCTTTATATGTACTCTCTTACCGCAAGTGAGTTACCCTAGCCCATTAATAAGTACACCCTGGCCCCAAGTGAGTTACCCTAGTCCCATATAAGTTCTCCCTGACCCCAAGTGAGTTACCATAGCCTCTTTATAAGTACCCCCAGACCCCAAGTGAGTTACCCTAGTCCCATATAAGTTCTCCTTGACCCAAAGTGAGTTACCCTAGCCCCTTTATAAGTACTCTCTGACCCCAAATGAGTTACCTTAGACCCATATAAGTACTCCCAAATCCCAAGTGAGTTACCCTAGTCCCATAGAATTACTCCCTGACCCCAAGTGAGTTACCCTAGCCCCTTATATAAGTACTCCCTGACCGCAGGTGAGTTATCCTAGCCCCTTTATATGTACTCACTGACCGCAAGTGAGTTACCCTAGTCCCATAGAAGTACTCCCTGACCCCAAGTGAGTTACCATATCACCTTTATAAGTACTCAATGACCCCAAGTGAGTAATCCTAGCCCCTTTATATGTACTCTCTGACAGCAAGTGAGTTACCCTAGTCCCATAGTAGTACTCCCTGACCCCAAGTGAGTTAGCCTAGCCCCTTTATATGTACTCACTGACCGCAAGTGAGTTACCCTAGTCCCATAGAAGTACTCCCTGACCCCAAGTGAGTTACCATATCACCTTTATAAGTACTCAATGACCCCAAGTGAGTAATCCTAGCCCCTTTATATGTACTCTCTGACAGCAAGTGAGTTACCATAGTCCCATAGTAGTACTCCCTGACCCCAAGTGAGTTAGCCTAGCCCCTTTATATGTACTCTCTGACCGCAAGTGAGTTACCCTAGTCCAATATAAGTACTCCCTGACCGCAAGTGAGTTACCATAGCCCCTTTATAAGTACTACCTGACCCCAATTGAGTTATCCTACCCCCTTTATATGTACTCTCTGACCGCAAGTGTGTTACCCTAATCCCATATAAGTACTCCCAGACACCAAGTGAGTTACCCTAGTCTCAAATATGTACTCTCTAAACTCAAGTGTGTTACCTTAGCACCTTTATAAGTACTCCCTGACCCCAAGTGAGTTATCCTAGCCCCTTTATATGTACTCTCTGACCGCAAGTGAGTTACCCTAGCCCATTTATATGTACTCTCTGACCGCAAGTGAGTTACCCTAATCCCATATAAATACTCCCAGACCCCAAGTGAGTTACCCTAGTCCCATAGAAGTACTCCCTGACCCCTAGTGAGTTACCCTAGCCCCTTATATAAGTACGCCCTGACCGCAAGTGAGTTATCCTAGCCCCTCTATATGTACTCTCTGACCGCAAGTGAGTTACCATATCAACTTTATATGTACTCCCTGACCCCAAGTGAGTTATCCTAGTCTAATATATGTACTCCCTGAACTCAAGTGTGTTACCTTAGCCCCTTTATTAGTACTCCCTGACCCCAAGTGAGTTATCCTACCCCCTTTATATGTACTCTCTGACCGCAAGTGAGTTACCCTAATCCCATATAGGTACTCCCTGCCACCAAGTGAGTTACCATAGCCCCTTTATAAGTACTCCCTGACCCCAAGTGAGTTACCATAGCCCCTTTGTAAGTACGCCCTGACCCCAAGTGAGTTATCCTAGCCCCTTTATATGTACTCTCTGACCGCAAGTGTGTTACCCTAGTCTCATATATGTACTCCCTGAACTCAAGTGTATTACCTTAGCCCCTTTATATGTTCTCCCTGACCCCAAGTGAGTTATCCTAGCCCCTTTTTATGTACTCTCTGACCGCAAGTGAGTTACCCTAATCCCATATAAGTACTCCCAGACCCCAAGTGAGTTACTCTAGTCCCATATAAGTACTCCCTGACCCCATGTGAGTTACCCTAGCCCCTTATATAAGTACTCCCTGACCGCAAGTGAGTTACCCTAGTCCCATAGAAGTACTCCCTGACCCCAAGTGAGTTACTATATCACCTTTATAAGTACTCCCTGACCCCAAGTGAGTTATCCTAGCCCCTTTATATGTACTCTCTGACAGCAAGTGAGTTACCCTAGTCCCATATTAGTACTCCCTGACCCCAAGTGAGTTATCCTACCCCCTTTATATGTACTCTCTGACCGCAAGTGTGTTACCCTAATCCCATATAGGTACTCCCAGACACCAATTGAGTTACCCTAGTCTCATATATGTACTCTCTGAACTCAAGTGTGTTACCTTAGCACCTTTATAAGTACTCCCTGACCCCAAGTGAGTTATCCTACCCCCTTTATATGTACTCTGACCGCAAGTGAATTACCCTACTCCCATATAGGTACTCCCTGCCTCCAAGTGAGTTACCATAGCCCCTTTATAAGTACTCCCTGACCCCAAGTGAGTTACCATAGCCCCTTTGTAAGTACTCCCTGACCCCAAGTGAGTAATCCTAGCCCCTTTATATGTACTCTCTGACCGCAAGTGAGTTATCCTAGTCGCTTTATATGTACTCTCAGACCCCAAGTGAGTTACCATAGCCCCTTTATAAGTACTCCTTGACCCCAAGTGAGTTATCCTACCCCCTTTATATGTACTCTCTGACCGCAAGTGTGTTACCCTAATCCCATATAAGTACTCCCAGACACCAATTGAGTTACCCTAGTCTCATATATGTACTCCCTGAACTCAAGTGTATTACCTTAGCCCCTTTATAAGTTCTCCCTGACCCCAAGTGAGTTACCATAGCCCCTTTATAAGTACTCCCTGACCCCAAGTGAGTTACCCTACACCCATATAAGTACTCCTAGACCCCAAGTGAGTTATCCTAGCCCCTTTGTATGTACTCTCTGACCGCAAGTGAGTTACCCTAGTCCAATATAGGTACTCCCTGACCCCAAGTGAGTTACCATAGCCCCTTTTGTAAGTACTCCCTGACCCCAAGTGAGTTACCATAGCCCCTTTATAAGTACTCCTTGACCCCAAGTGAGTTATCCTATCCCCTTTATATGTACTCTCTGACCGCAAGTGATTATTCAAACCCCTTATAAGTACTCCCTGACCCCAAGTGTGTTACCCTAGTCTCATATATGTACTCTCTGAACTCAAGTGTGTTACCTTAGCACCTTTATAAGTACTCCCTGACCCCAAGTGAGTTATCCTAGCCCCTTTATATGTACTCTCTAACCGCAAGTGAGTTACACTAGCCCAATTATATGTACTCTCTGACCGCAAGTGAGTTATCCTAGTCGCTTTATATGTACTCTCAGACCCCAAGTGAGTTACCCTAGTCCCATATAAGTACTCCCTGATCCTAAGTGAGTTACCCTAGCCCTATAATAAGTACACCCTGGCCCCAAGTGAGTTACCCTAGTCCCATATAAGTAATCCTTGACCCAAAGTGAGTTACCCTAGCCCCTTTATAAGTACTCCCTGACCCCAAGTGAGTTACCATATCACCTTTATAAGTACTCCCTGACCCCAAGAGAGTTATCCTAGCCCCTTTAAATGTACTCTCTGACAGCAAGTGAGTTACCATAGCCCCTTTATAAGTACTCCCTGACCCCCAAGTGAGTTATCCTAACACCTTTATATGTACTCTCTGGCCGCAAGTGAGTTACCGTAGTCCCATAGTAGTACTCCCTTACCACAAGTGAGTTATCCTAGCCCCTTTATATGTACTCTCTGACCCAAGTGAGTTACCCCAGTCCAATATAAGTACTCCCTGACCCCAAGTGAGTTACCATAGCCCCTTTATAAGTACTCCCTGAAACCAAGTGAGTTATCTTAGCCCCTTTATATGTACTCTCTGACCGCAAGTGAGTTACCCTAATCACATATAAGTACTCCTAGACCCCAAGTGTATTACCCTAGTCCCATTGAAGTACTCCCTGACCCCAAGTGAGTTACCATAGCCTCTTTATAAGTACTCCCAGACCCCAAGTAAGTTACCCTAGTACCATATAAGTTCTCCTTGACCCAAAGTGAGTTACCCTAGTCCCATAGAATTACTCCCTGACCGCAAGTGAGTTATTCTAGCCCCTTTATATGTACTCTCTGACCGCAAGTGAGTTATCCTAGTCCCATAGAAGTACTCCCTGACCCCAAGTGAGATAACATATCACCTTTATAAGTACTCAATGACCCCAAGTGAGTAATTCTAGCCCATTTATATGTACTCTCTGACAGCAAGTGAGTTATCCTAGTCGCTTTATAAGTACTCCCAGACCCCAAGTGAGTTACCCTAGTACCATATAAGTTCTCCTTGACCCAAAGTGAGTTACCCTAGCCCCTTTATAAGTACTCCCTGACCCGAAATGAGTTACCTTAGACACATATAAGTACTCCCAAATCCCAAGTAAGTTACCCTAGTCCCATAGAATTACTCCCTGACCGCAAGTGAGTTATCCTAGCCCCTTTATAAGTACTCCCTGACCCGAAATGAGTTACCTTAGACACATATAAGTACTCCCAAATCCCAAGTGAGTTACCCTAGTCCCATAGAATTACTCCCTGACCGCAAGTGAGTTATCATAGCCCCTTTATATGTACTCTCTGACCGCAAGTGAGTTACCCTAGTCCCATATTAGTACTCCCTGACCCCAAGTGAGTTAGCCTAGCCCCTTTATATGTACTCTCTGACCGCAAGTGAGTTACCCTAGTCCAATATAAGTACTCCCTGACCCCAAGTGAGTTACCATAGCCCCTTTATAAGTACTCCCTGAACCCAAGTGAGTTATCCTAGCCCCTTGATATGTATTCTCTGACCGCAAGAGAGTTACCCTAATCCCATATAAGTACTCCCAGACCCCAAGTGAGTTACCCTAGTCCCATAGAAGTACTCCCTGACCCCAAGTGAGTTATCCTACCCTCTTTATATGTACTCTCTGACCGCAAGTGAATTACCCTACTCCCATATAGGTACTCCCTGACACAAAGTCAGTTACCATAGCCCCTTTATAAGTAATCCCTGAACCCAAGTGAGTTATTATAGCCCCTTTATAAGTACTCCCTGACCCCAAGTGAGTTATCCTAGCCCCTTTACATGTACTCTCTGACCGCAAGTGTGTTACCCTAGTCTCATATATGTAGTCCCTGAACTCAAGTGTATTACCTTAGCCCCTTCATAAGTTCTCCCTGACCCCAAGTGAGTTATCCTAGCCCCTTTATATGTACTCTCTGACCGCAAGTGAGTTATCATAGCCCCTTTATATGTACTCTCTGACCGCAAGTGAGTTACCATAGCCCCTTTATATGTACCCTTTGACCCCAAGTGAGTTATCATAGCCCCTTTATATGTACTCTCTGACCGCAAGTGAGTTACACTAGTCCCATAGAATTACTCCCTGACCGCAAGTGAGTTATCCTAGCCCCTTTATAAGTACTCCCTGACCCGAAATGAGTTACCTTAGACACATATAAGTACTCCCAAATCCCAAGTGAGTTACCCTAGTCCCATAGAATTACTCCCTGACCGCAAGTGAGTTATCATAGCCCCTTTATAAGTACTCCCTGACCCCAAGTGAGTTACCATAGCCCCTTTATATGTACTCTTTGACCCCAAGTGAGTTATCATAGCCCCTTTATATGTACTCTCTGACCGCAAGTGAGTTACACTAGCCCATTTATATGTACTCTCTGACCGCAAGTGAGTTATCCTAGTCGCTTTATATGTACTCTCAGACCCCAAGTGAGTTACCCTAGTCCCTTATAAGTACTCCCTGATCCTAAGTGAGTTACCCTAGCCCTTTAATAAGTACACCCTGGCCCCAAGTGAGTTACCCTAGTCCCATATAAGTAATCCTTGACCCAAAGTGAGTTACCCTAGCCCCTTTATAAGTACTCCCTGACCCCAAGTGTGTTACCATATCACCTTTATAAGTACTCCCTGACCCCAAGTGAGTTATCCTAGCCCCTTTATATGTACTCTCTGACAGCAAGTGAGTTACTTTAGTCCCATAGTAGTACTCCCTGACCCCAAGTGAGTTACCATAGCCCCTTTATAAGTACTCCCTGACCCCAATTGAGTTATCCTAACACCTTTATATGTACTCTCTGGCCGCAAGTGAGTTACCGTATTCCCATAGTAGTACTCCCTTACCCCAAGCGAGTTATCCTAGCCCCTTTATATGTACTCTCTGACAGCAAGTGAGTTACCCTAGTCCCATAGTAGTACTCCCTGACCCCAAGTGTGTTACCTTAACACCTTTATAAGTACTACCTGACCCCAATTGAGTTATCCTAGCCCCTTTATATGTACTCTCTGACAGCAAGTGAGTTACCCTAGTCCCATAGTAGTACTCCCTGACCCCAAGTGATTTACCATAGCCCCTTTATAAGTACTCCCTGACCCCAAGTGAGTTATCCTAACACCTTTATATGTACTATCTGGCCGCAAGTGAGTTACCGTAGTCCCATAGTAGTACTCCCTTACCCCAAGTGAGTTATCCTACACCCTTTATATGTACTCTCTGACCGCAAGTGTGTTACCCTAATCCCATATAAGTACTCCCAGACACCAATTGAGTTACCCTAGTCTCATATATGTACTCTCTGAACTCAAGTGTGTTACCTTAGCACCTTTATAAGTACTCCCTGACCCCAAGTGAGTTATCCTACCCCCTTTATATGTACTCTCTGACCGCAAGTGAATTACCCTACTCCCATATAGGTACTCCCTGCCACCAAGTGAGTTACCATAGCCCCTATATAAGTACTCCCTGACCCCAAGTGAGTTACCATAGCCCCTTTGTAAGTACTCCCTGACCCCAAGTGAGTTATCCTAGCCCCTTTATATGTACTCTCTGACCGCAAGTGTGTTACCCTAGTCTCATATATGTACTCCCTGAACTCAAGTGTATTACCTTAGCCCCTTTATATGTTCTCCCTGACCCTAAGTGAGTTACCCTAGCCCCTTTATATGTACTCTCTGACCGCAAGTGAGTTACCCTAATCCCATATAAGTACTCCCAGACCCCAAGTGAGTTACCCTAGTCCCATATAAGTACTCCCTGACCCCAAGTGAGTTACCCTAGCCCCTTATATAAGTACTCCCTGACCGCAAGTGAGTTACCCTAGTCCCATAGAAGTACTCCCTGACCCCAAGTGAGTTACTATATCACCTTTATAAGTACTCCCTGACCCCAAGTCAGTTATCCTAGCCCCTTTATATGTACTCTCTGACAGCAAGTGAGTTACCCTAGTCCCATATTAGTACTCCCTGACCCCAAGTGAGTTATCCTACCCCCTTTATATGTACTCTCTGACCGCAAGTGTGTTACCCTAATCCCATATAAGTACTCCCAGACACCAATTGAGTTAGCCTAGTCTCATATATGTACTCTCTGAACTCAAGTGTGTTACCTTAGCACCTTTATAAGTACTCCCTGACCCCAAGTGAGTTATCCTACCCCCTTTATATGTACTCTGACCGCAAGTGAATTACCCTACTCCCATATAGGTACTCCCTGCCTCCAAGTGAGTTACCATAGCCCCTTTATAAGTACTCCCTGACCCCAATTGAGTTACCATAGCCCCTTTGTAAGTACTCCCTGACCCCAAGTGAGTAATCCTAGCCCCTTTATATGTACTCTCTGACCGCAAGTGTGTTACCCTAGTCTCATATATGTACTCCCTGAACTCAAGTGTGTTACCTTAGCCCCTTTATAAGTACTCCCTGACCCCAAGTGAGTTATCCTACCCCCTTTATATGTACTCTCTGACCGCAAGTGAGTTAACCTAGTCCCATATAAGTTCTCCCTGACCCCAAGTGAGTTACCCTACACCCATATAAGTACTCCTAGACCCCAAGTGAGTTATCCTAGCCCCTTTGTATATACTCTCTGACCGCAAGTGAGTTACCCTAGTCCAATATAGGTACTCCCTGACCCCAAGTGAGTTACCATAGCCCCTTTTGTAAGTACTCCCTGACCCCAAGTGAGTTACCATAGCCCCTTTATAAGTACTCCTTGACCCCAAGTGAGTTATCCTAGCCCCTTTGTATATACTCTCTGACCGCAAGTGAGTTACCCTAGTCCAATATAGGTACTCCCTGACCCCAAGTGAGTTACCATAGCCCCTTTTGTAAGTACTCCCTGACCCCAAGTGTGTTACCCTAGTCTCATATATGTACTCTCTGAACTCAAGTGTGTTACCTTAGCACCTTTATAAGTACTCCCTGACCCCAAGTGAGTTATCCTAGCCCCTTTATATGTACTCTCTAACCGCAAGTGAGTTACACTAGCCCATTTATATGTACTCTCTGACCGCAAGTGAGTTATCCTAGTCGCTTTATATGTACTCTCAGACCCCAAGTGAGTTACCCTAGTCCCTTATAAGTACTCCCTGATCCTAAGTGAGTTACCCTAGCCCTTTAATAAGTACACCCTGGCCCCAAGTGAGTTACCCTAGTCCCATATAAGTAATCCTTGACCCAAAGTGAGTTACCCTAGCCCCTTTATAAGTACTCCCTGACCCCAAGTGAGTTACCATATCACCTTTATAAGTACTCCCTGACCCCAAGTGAGTTATCCTAACACCTTTATATGTACTCTCTGACAGCAAGTGTGTTACCATAGCCCCTTTATAAGTACTCCCTGACCCCCAAGTGAGTTATCCTAGCCCCTTTATATGTACTCTCTCACCCAAGTGAGTTACCCTAGTCCAATATAAGTACTCCCTGACCCCAAGTGAGTTACCATAGCCCCTTTATAAGTACTCCCTGACACCAAGTGAGTTATCTTAGCCCCTTTATATGTACTCTCTGACCGCAAGTGAGTTACCCTAATCACATATAAGTACTCCTAGACCCCAAGTGTATTATCCTAGTCCCATTGAAGTACTCCCTGACCCCAAGTGAGTTACCATAGCCTCTTTATAAGTACTCCCAGACCCCAAGTGAGTTACCCTAGTACCATATAAGTTCTCCTTGACCCAAAGTGAGTTACCCTAGTCCCATTGAATTACTCCCTGACCGCAAGTGAGTTATCCTAGCCCCTTTATATGTACTCTCTGACCGCAAGTGAGTTATCCTAGTCCCATAGAAGTACTCCCTGACCCCAAGTGAGTTACCATATCACCTTTATAAGTACTCAATGACCCCAAGTGAGTAATCCTAGCCCCTTTATATGTACTCTCTGACAGCAAGTGAGTTATCCTAGTTGCTTTATATGTACTCTCTGACCGCAAGTGAGTTACCCTAGTCCCATATATGTTCTCCCTGACCCCAAGTGAGTTACCATAGCCTCTTTATAAGTACTCCCAGACCCCAAGTGAGTTACCCTAGTACCATATAAGTTCTCCTTGACCCAAAGTGAGTTACCCTAGCCCCTTTATAAGTACTCCCTGACCCGAAATGAGTTACCTTAGACCCATATAAGTACTCCCAAATCCCAAGTGAGTTACCCTAGTCCCATAGAATTACTCCCTGACCGCAAGTGAGTTATCCTAGCCCCTTTATATGTACTCTCTGACCGCAAGTGAGTTACCCTAGTCCCATAGAAGTACTCCCTGACCCCAAGTGAGTTACCATATCACCTTTATAAGTACTCAATGACCCCAAGTGAGTAATCCTAGCCCCTTTATATGTACACTCTGACCGCAAGTGAGTTATCCTAGTCGCTTTATATGTACTCTCAGACCCCAAGTGAGTTACCCTAGTCCCTTATAAGTACTCCCCGATCCTAAGTGAGCTACCCTAGCCCTTTAATAAGTACACCCTGGCCCCAAGTGAGTTACCCTAGTCCCATATAAGTTCTCCCTGACCCCAAGTGAGTTACCATAGCCTCTTTATAAGTACTCCCAGACCCCAAGTGAGTTACCCTAGTCCCATATAAGTTCTCCTTGACCCAAAGTGAGTTATCCTAGCCCCTTTATTAGTACTCCCTGACCCCAAATGAGTTACCTTAGACCCATATAAGTACTCCCAAATCCCAAGTGAGTTACCCTAGTCCCATAGAATTACTCCCTGACCGCAAGTGAGTTATCCTAGCCCCTTTATATGTACTCTCTGACCGCAAGTGAGTTACCCTAGTCCCATAGAAGTACTCCCTGACCCCAAGTGAGTTACCATATCACCTTTATAAGTACTCAATGACCCCAAGTGAGTAATCCTAGCCCCTTTATATGTACTTTCTGACAGCAAGTGAGTTACCCTATTCCCATAGTAGTACTCCCTGACCCCAAGTGAGTTAGCCTAGCCCCTTTATATGTACTCTCTGACCGCAAGTGAGTTACCCTAGTCTATTATAATAAACTCCCTGACCTCAAGTGAGTTACCATAAACCCTTTATAAGTACTCCCTGAACCCAAGTGAGTTATCCTAGCCCTTTGATATGTATTCTCTGACCGCAAGAGAGTTACCCTAATCCCATGTAAGTACTCCCAGACCCCAAGTGAGTTATCCTAGCCACTTTATATGTACTCTCTGACCGCAAGTGAGTTACCCTAATCCCATATAAGTACTCCCAGACCCCAAGTGAGTTACCCTAGTCTCATATATGTACTCTCTGAACTCAAGTGTGTTACCTTAGCACCTTAATAAGTACTCCCTGACCCCAAGTGAGTTACCCTAGTCCCATATAAGTTCTCCTTGACCCAAAGTGAGTTAACATAGCCCCTTTTGTAAGTACTCCCTGACCCCAAGTGAGTTACCATAGCCCCTTTATAAGTACTCCCTTACCCCAAGTGAGTTATCCTAGCCCCTTTATATGTACTCTCTGACCGCAAGTGATTATTCAAACCCCTTATAAGTACTCCCTGACCCCAAGTGTGTTACCCTAGTCTCATATATGTACTCTCTGAAGTCAAGTGTGTTACCTTAGCACCTTTAATAAGTACACCCTGGCCCCAAGTGTGTTACCCTAGTCCCATATAAGTAATCCTTGACCCAAAGTTAGTTACCCTAGCCCCTTTATATGTACTCTCTGACAGCAAGTGAGTTACCCTAGTCCCATAGTAGTACTTCCTGACCCCAAGTGAGTTAGCCTAGCCCCTTTATATGTACTCTCTGACCGCAAGTGCGTTACCCTAGTCCAATATAGGTACTCCCTGACCCTAAGTGAGTTACCATAGCCCCTTTTGTAAGTACTCCCTGACCCCAAGTGAGTTACCATAACCCCTTTATTAGTACTCCCTGACCCCAAGTGAGTTATCCTACCCCCTTTATATGTACTCTCTGAGCGCAAGTGAGTTACCCTAATCCCATATAAGTACTCCCAGACCCCAAGTGAGTTATCCTAGACCCTTGATATGTATTCTCTGACCATAAGAGAGTTACCCTAGTCCCTTATAAGTACTACCTGATCCTAAGTGAGTTACCCTAGCCCTTTAATAAGTACACCCTGGCCCCAAGTGAGTTACCCTAGTCCCATATAAGTAATCCTTGACCCAAAGTGAGTTACCCTAGCCCCTTTATATTACTCCCTGACCCCAAGTGAGTTACCTTATCACCTTTATAAGTACTCCCTGACCCCAAGTGAGTTATCCTAACCCCTTTATATGTACTCTCTGACAGCAAGTGAGTTACCCTAGTCCCATAGTAGTACTCCCTGACCCCAAGTGTGTTACCCTAGTCTCATATATGTACTCCCTGAACTCAAGTGTGTTACCTTAGCCCCTTTATTAGTACTCCCTGACCCCAAGTGAGTTATCCTACCCCCTTTATATGTACTCTCTGACCGCAAGTGAGTTACCCTAATCCCATATAAGTACTCCCAGACCCCAAGTGAGTTACCTTAGTCTCATATATGTACTCTCTGAACTCAAGTGTGCTACCTTAGCACCTTTATAAGTACTCCCTGACCCCAAGTGAGTTATCCTAGCCCCTTTATATGTACTCTCTGACAGCAAGTGAGTTACCCTAGTCCCATAGTAGTACTCTCTGACCCCAAGTGAGTTACCATAGCCCCTTTATAAGTACTCCCTGACCCCAAGTGAGTTATCCTACCCCCTTTATACGTATTCTCTGACCGCAAGTGAGTTACCCTAATCCCATATAAGTACTCCCAGACCCCAAGTGAGTTAGCCTAGCCCCTTTATATGTACTCTCTGACCGCAAGTGAGTTACCATAGTCCAATATAAGTACTCCCTGACCCCAAGTGAGTTACCATAGCCCCTTTATAAGTACTCCCTGAACCCAAGTGAGTTATCCTAGCCCCTTGATATGTATTCTCTGACCGCAAGAGAGTTATCCTAGCCCCTTTATATGTACTCTCTGACCGTAAGTGAGTTATTCAAACCCCTTATAAGTACTCCCTGACCCCAAGTGTGTTACCCTAGTCTCATATATGTACTCCCTGAACTCAAGTGTATTACCTTAGCCCCTTTATAAGTTCTCCCTGACCCCAAGTGAGTTATCCTAGCCCCTTTATATGTACTCTCTGACCGCAAGTGAGTTACGCTAGTCCCATAGAAGTACTCCCTGACCCCAAGTGAGTTACCATAGCCCCTTTATGAGTACTCCCTGACCCCAAGTGAGTTATCCTACCCCCTTTATATGTACCCTCTGACCGCAAGTGAGTTACCCTAATCCCTTATAAGTACTCCCAGACCCCAAGTGAGTTACCCTAGTCTCATATATGTACTCTCTGAACTCAAGTGTGCTACCTTAGCACCTTTATAAGTACTCCCTGACCCCAAGTGAGTTATCCTAGCCCCTTTATATGTACTCTCTGACAGCAAGTGAGTTACCCTAGTCCCATAGTAGTACTCTCTGACCCCAAGTGAGTTACCATAGCCCCTTTATAAGTACTCCCTGACCCCAAGTGAGTTATCCTACCCCCTTTATACGTATTCTCTGACCGCAAGTGAGTTACCCTAATCCCATATAAGTACTCCCAGACCCCAAGTGAGTTAGCCTAGCCCCTTTATATGTACTCTCTGACCGCAAGTGAGTTACCATAGTCCAATATAAGTACTCCCTGACCCCAAGTGAGTTACCATAGCCCCTTTATAAGTACTCCCTGAACCCAAGTGAGTTATCCTAGCCCCTTGATATGTATTCTCTGACCGCAAGAGAGTTATCCTAGCCCCTTTATATGTACTCTCTGACCGTAAGTGAGTTATTCAAACCCCTTATAAGTACTCCCTGACCCCAAGTGTGTTACCCTAGTCTCATATATGTACTCCCTGAACTCAAGTGTATTACCTTAGCCCCTTTATAAGTTCTCCCTGACCCCAAGTGAGTTATCCTAGCCCCTTTATATGTACTCTCTGACCGCAAGTGAGTTACGCTAGTCCCATAGAAGTACTCCCTGACCCCAAGTGAGTTACCATAGCCCCTTTATGAGTACTCCCTGACCCCAAGTGAGTTATCCTAGCCCCTTTATATGTACTCTCTGACCGCAAGTGAGTTACCCTAGCCCATTTATATATACTCTCTGACCGCAAGTGAGTTATCCTAGTCGCTTTATATGTACTCCCAGACCCCAAGTGAGTTACCCTAGTCCCTTATAAGTACTCCCTGATCCTAAGTGAGTTACACTAGCCCTTTAATAATTACACCCTGGCCCCAAGTGAGTTACCCCAGTCCCATATAAGTAATCCTTGACCCAAAGTTAGTTACCCTAGCCCCTTTATAAGTACTCCCTGACCCCAAGTGAATTACCCTAATCCCATATAAGTACTCCCAGACCCCAAGTGAGTTACCCTAGTCTCATATATGTACTCTCTGAACTCAAGTGTGTTACCTTAGCACCTTTATAAGTACTCCCTGACCCCAAGTGAGTTATCCTAGCCCCTTTATATGTACTCTCTGACAGCAAGTGAGTTACCCTAGTCCCATAGTAGTACTCCCTGACCCCAAGTGAGTTATCCTACCCCCTTTATATGTATTCTCTGACCGCAAGTGAGTTACCCTAATCCCATATAAGTACTCCCAGACCCCAAGTGAGTTAGCTTAGCCCCTTTATATGTACTCTCTGACCGCAAGTGAGTTACCCTAGTCCAATATAAGTACTCCCTGACCCCAAGTGAGTTACCATAGCCCCTTTATAAGTACTCCCTGAACCCAAGTGAGTTATCCTAGCCCCTTGATATGTATTCTCTGACCACAAGAGAGTTACCTTAATCCCATATAAGTACTCCTTGACCCAAAGTGAGTTACCCTAGCCCCTTTATAAGTACTCCCTGACCCCAAATGAGTTACCTTAGACCCATATAAGTACTCCCACATCCCAAGTGAGTTACCCTAGTCCCATAGAGTTACTCCCTCACCCCAATTGAGTTATCCTAGCCCCTTTATATGTACTCTCTTACCGCAAGTGAGTTACCCTAGCCCATTAATAAGTACACCCTGGCCCCAAGTGAGTTACCCTAGTCCCATATAAGTTCTCCTTGACCCAAAGTGAGTTAACCTAGCCCCTTTATAAGTACTCCCTGACCCCAAATGAGTTACCTTAGACCCATATAGGTACTCCCAAATCCCAATTGAGTTACCCTAGTCCCATAGAATTACTCCCTGACCCCAAGTGAGTTACCCTAGCCCCTTATATAAGTACTCCCTGACCGCAAGTGAGTTATCCTAGCCCCTTTATATGTACTCACTGACCGCAAGTGAGTTACCCTAGTCCCATAGAAGTACTCCCTGACCCCAAGTGAGTTACCATATCACCTTTATAAGTACTCAATGACCCCAAGTGAGTAATCCTAGCCCCTTTATATGTTCTCTCTGACAGCAAGTGAGTTACCCTAGTCCCATTGTAGTACTCCCTGACCCCAAGTGAGTTACCATAGCCCCTTTATAAGTACTCCCTGACCCCAAGTGAGTTATCCTACCCCCTTTATATGTATTCTCTGACCGCAAGTGAGTTACCCTAATCCCATATAAGTACTCCCAGACCCCAAGTGAGTTAGCTTAGCCCCTTTATATGTACTCTCTGACCGCAAGTGAGTTACCCTAGTCCAATATAAGTACTCCCTGACCCCAAGTGAGTTACCATAGCCCCTTTATAAGTACTCCCTGAACCCAAGTGAGTTATCCTAGCCCCTTGATATGTATTCTCTGACCACAAGAGAGTTACCTTAATCCCATATAAGTACTCCTTGACCCAAAGTGAGTTACCCTAGCCCCTTTATAAGTACTCCCTGACCCCAAATGAGTTACCTTAGACCCATATAAGTACTCCCAAATCCCAAGTGAGTTACCCTAGTCCCATAGAATTACTCCCTCACCCCAATTGAGTTATCCTAGCCCCTTTATATGTACTCTCTTACCGCAAGTGAGTTACCCTAGCCCATTAATAAGTACACCCTGGCCCCAAGTGAGTTACCCTAGTCCCATATAAGTTCTCCCTGACCCCAAGTGAGTTACCATAGCCTCTTTATAAGTACCCCCAGACCCCAAGTGAGTTACCCTAGTCCCATATAAGTTCTCCTTGACCCAAAGTGAGTTACCCTAGCCCCTTTATAAGTACTCCCTGACCCCAAATGAGTTACCTTAGACCCATATAAGTACTCCCAAATCCCAAGTGAGTTACCCTAGTCCCATAGAATTACTCCCTGACCCCAATTGAGTTACCCTAGCCCCTTATATAAGTACTCCCTGACCGCAGGTGAGTTATCCTAGCCCCTTTATATGTACTCACTGACCGCAAGTGAGTTACCCTAGTCCCATAGAAGTACTCCCTGACCCCAAGTGAGTTACCATATCACCTTTATAAGTACTCAATGACCCCAAGTGAGTAATCCTAGCCCCTTTATATGTACTCTCTGACAGCAAGTGAGTTACCCTAGTCCCATAGTAGTACTCCCTGACCCCAAGTGAGTTAGCCTAGCCCCTTTATATGTACTCACTGACCGCAAGTGAGTTACCCTAGTCCCATAGAAGTACTCCCTGACCCCAAGTGAGTTACCATATCACCTTTATAAGTACTCAATGACCCCAAGTGAGTAATCCTAGCCCCTTTATATGTACTCTCTGACAGCAAGTGAGTTACCCTAGTCCCATAGTAGTACTCCCTGACCCCAAGTGAGTTAGCCTAGCCCCTTTATATGTACTCTCTGACCGCAAGTGAGTTACCCTAGTCCAATATAAGTACTCCCTGACCCCAAGTGAGTTACCATAGCCCCTTTATAAGTACTCCCTGACCCCAATTGAGTTATCCTACCCCCTTTATATGTACTCTCTGACCGCAAGTGTGTTACCCTAATCCCATATAAGTACTCCCAGACACCAAGTGAGCTACCCTAGTCTCAAATATGTACTCTCTAAACTCAAGTGTGTTACCTTAGCACCTTTATAAGTACTCCCTGACCCCAAGTGAGTTATCCTAGCCCCTTTATATGTACTCTCTGACCGCAAGTGAGTTACCCTAGCCCATTTATATGTACTCTCTGACCGCAAGTGAGTTACCCTAGTCCAATATAAGTACTCCCTGACCCCAAGTGAGTTACCATAGCCCCTTTATAAGTACTCCCTGACCCCAATTGAGTTATCCTACCCCCTTTATATGTACTCTCTGACCGCAAGTGTGTTACCCTAATCCCATATAAGTACTCCCAGACACCAAGTGAGTTACCCTAGTCTCAAATATGTACTCTCTAAACTCAAGTGTGTTACCTTAGCACCTTTATAAGTACTCCCTGACCCCAAGTGAGTTATCCTAGCCCCTTTATATGTACTCTCTGACCGCAAGTGAGTTACCCTAGCCCATTTATATGTACTCTCTGACCGCAAGTGTGTTACCCTAATCCCATATAAGTACTCCCTGACCCCAAGTGAGTTACCCTACACCCATATAAGTACTCCTAGACCCCAAGTGAGTTATCTTAGCCCCTTTATATGTACTCTCTGACCGCAGGTGTGTTACCCTAGTCCAATATAGGTACTCCCTGACCCTAAGTGAGTTACCATAGCCCCTTTTGTAAGTACTCCCTGACCCCAAGTGAGTTACCATAGCCCCTTTATTAGTACTCCCTGACCCCAAGTGAGTTATCCTACCCCCTTTATATGTACCCTCTGACCGCAAGTGAGTTACCCTAATCCCATATAAGTACTCCCAGACCCCAAGTGAGTTACCCTAGTCTCATATATATACTCTCTGAACTCAAGTGTGTTACCTTAGCACCTTAATAAGTACTCCCTGACCCCAAGTGAGTTATCCTAGCTCCTTTATATGTACTCTCTGACAGCAAGTGAGTTACCATAGCCCCTTTATAAGTACTCCCTGAACCCAAGTGAGTTATCCTAGCCCCTTGATATGTATTCTCTTACCGCAAGTGAGTTACCCTAGCCCATTAATAAGTTCTCCCTGACCCCAAGTGAGTTACCATAGCCTCTTTATAAGTACCCCCAGACCCCAAGTGAGTTACCCTAGTCCCATATAAGTTCTCCTTGACCCAAAGTGAGTTACCCTAGCCCCTTTATAAGTACTCCCTGACCCCAAATGAGTTACCTTAGACCCATATAAGTACTCCCAAATCCCAAGTGAGTTACCCTAGTCCCATAGAATTACTCCCTGACCCCAAGTGAGTTACCATAGCCTCTTTATAAGTACCCCCAGACCCCAAGTGAGTTACCTTAATCCCATATAAGTACTCCTTGACCCAAAGTGAGTTACCCTAGCCCCTTTATAAGTACTCCCTGACCCCAAATGAGTTACCTTAGACCCATATAAGTACTCCCAAATCCCAAGTGAGTTACCCTAGTCCCATAGAATTACTCCCTCACCCCAATTGAGTTATCCTAGCCCCTCTATATGTACTCTCTTACCGCAAGTGAGTTACCCTAGCCCATTAATAAGTTCTCCCTGACCCCAAGTGAGTTACCATAGCCTCTTTATAAGTACCCCCAGACCCCAAGTGAGTTACCCTAGTCCCATATAAGTTCTCCTTGACCCAAAGTGAGTTACCCTAGCCCCTTTATAAGTACTCCCTGACCCCAAATGAGTTACCTGAGACCCATATAAGTACTCCCAAATCCCAAGTGAGTTACCCTAGTCCCATAGAATTACTCCCTGACCCCAAGTGAGTTACCCTAGCCCCTTATATAAGTACTCCCTGACCGCAAGTGAGTTATCCTAGCCCCTTTATATGTACTCACTGACCGCAAGTGAGTTACCCTAGTCCCATAGAAGTACTCCCTGACCCCAAGTGAGTTACCATATCACCTTTATAAGTACTCAATGACCCCAAGTGAGTAATCCTTGCCCCTTTATATGTACTCTCTGACAGCAAGTGAGTTACCCTAGTCCCAAAGTAGTACTCCCTGACCCCAAGTGAGTTAGCCTAGCCCATTTATATGTACTCTCTGACCGCAAGTGAGTTACCCTGGTCCAATATAAGTACTCCCTGACCCCAAGTGAGTTACCATAGCCCCTTTATAAGTATTCCCTGACCCCAATTGAGTTATCCTACCCCCTTTATATGTACTCTCTGACCGCAAGTGTGTTACCCTAATCCCATATAAGTACTCCTAGACACCAAGTGAGTTACCCTAGTCTCAAATATGTACTCTCTAAACTCAAGTGTGTTACCTTAGCACCTTTATAAGTACTCCCTGACCCCAAGTGAGTTATCCTAGCCCCTTTATATGTACTCTCTGACCGCAAGTGAGTTACCCTAGCCCAATTATATGTACTCTCTGAGCGCAAGTGAGTTATCCTAGTCGCTTTATATGTACTCCCAGACCCCAAGTGAGTTATCCTACCCTCTTTATATGTACTCTCTGACCGCAAGTGAGTTAACCTAGTCCCATATAAGTTCTCCCTGACCCCAAGTGAGTTACCATAGCCCCTTTATAAGTACTCCCAGACCCCAAGTGAGTTACCCTAGTCCCATATAAGTTCTCCTTGACCCAAAGTGAGTTACCCTAGCCCCTTTATAAGTACTCCCTGACCCCAAGTGAGTTACCCTACACCCATATAAGTTCTCCTTGACCCCAAGTGAGTTATCTTAGCCCCTTTATATGTACTCTCTGACCGCAAGTGAGTTACCCTAGTCCAATATAGGTACTCCCTGACCCTAAGTGAGTTACCATAGCCCCTTTTGTAAGTACTCCCTGACCCCAAGTGAGTTACCATAGCCCCTTTATAAGTACTCCCTGACCCCAAGTGAGTTATCCTAGCCCCTTTATATGTACTCTCTGACCGCAAGTGATTATTCAAACCCCTTATAAGTACTCCCTGACCCCAACTGTGTTACCCTAGTCTCATATATGTACTCTCTGAACTCAAGTGTGTTACCTTAGCACCTTTATAAGTACTCCCTGATCCCAAGTGAGTTATCCTAGCCCCTTTATATGTACTCTCTGACCGCAAGTGAGTTACACTAGCCCCTTTATAAGTACTCCCTGACCCTAAGTGAGTTACCCTACACCCATATAAGTACTCCTAGACCCCAAGTGAGTTATCCTAGCCCCTTTATATGTACTCTCTGACCGCAAGTGAGTTACCCTAGTCCAATATAGGTACTCCCTGACCCCAAGTGAGTTACCATAGCCCCTTTATAAGTACTCCCTGACCCCAAGTGAGTTATCCTAGCCCCTTTATATGTACTCTCTGACCGTAAGTGATTATTCAAATCCCTTATAAGTACTCCCTGACCCCAAGTGTGTTACCCTAGTCTCATATATGTACTCTCTGAACTCAAGTGTGTTACCTTAGCACCTTTATAAGTACTCCCTGATCCCAAGTGAGTTATCCTAGCCCCTTTATATGTACTCTCTGACCGTAAGTGAGTTACACTAACCCATTTATATGTACTCTCTGACCGCAAGTGAGTTATCCTATTCGCTTTATATGTACTCTCAGGCCCCAAGTGAGTTACCCTAGTCCCTTATAAGTACTCCCTGATCCTAAGTGAGTTACCCTAGCCCTTTAATAAGTACACCCTGGCCCCAAGTGAGTTTCCCTAGTCCCATATAAGTAATCCTTGACCCAAAGTGAGTTACCCTAGCCCCTTTATATTACTCCCTAACCCCAAGTGAGTTACCATATCACCTTTATAAGTACTCCCTGAACCCAAGTGAGTTATCCTAGCCTCTTTATATGTACTCTCTGACAGCAAGTGAGTTACCCTAGTCCCATAGTAGTACTACCTGACCTCAAGTGAGTTACCATAGCCCCTTTATAAGTACTCCCTGACCCCAAGTGAGTTATCCTAGCCCCTTTATATGTACTCTCTGACCGCAAGTGATTATTCAAACCCCTTATAAGTACTCCCTGACCCCAAGTGTGTTACCCTAGTCTCATATATGTACTCTCTGAACTCAAGTGTGTTACCTTAGCACCTTTATAAGTACTCCCTGATCCCAAGTGAGTTATCCTAGCCCCTTTATATGTACTCTCTGACCGCAAGTGAGTTACACTAGCCCCTTTATAAGTACTCCCTGACCCTAAGTGAGTTACCCTACACCCATATAAGTACTCCTAGACCCCAAGTGAGTTATCCTAGCCCCTTTATATGTACTCTCTGACCGCAAGTGAGTTACCCTAGTCCAATATAGGTACTCCCTGACCCCAAGTGAGTTACCATAGCCCCTTTATAAGTACTCCCTGACCCCAAGTGAGTTATCCTAGCCCCTTTATATGTACTCTCTGACCGTAAGTGATTATTCAAATCCCTTATAAGTACTCCCTGACCCCAAGTGTGTTACCCTAGTCTCATATATGTACTCTCTGAACTCAAGTGTGTTACCTTAGCACCTTTATAAGTACTCCCTGATCCCAAGTGAGTTATCCTAGCCCCTTTATATGTACTCTCTGACCGTAAGTGAGTTACACTAACCCATTTATATGTACTCTCTGACCGCAAGTGAGTTATCCTATTCGCTTTATATGTACTCTCAGGCCCCAAGTGAGTTACCCTAGTCCCTTATAAGTACTCCCTGACCCCAAGTGAGTTACCATATCACCTTTATAAGTACTCAATGACCCCAAGTGAGTAATCCTTGCCCCTTTATATGTACTCTCTGACCGCAAGTGAGTTACACTAGCCCCTTTATAAGTACTCCCTGACCCTAAGTGAGTTACCCTACACCCATATAAGTACTCCTAGACCCCAAGTGAGTTATCCTAGCCCCTTTATATGTACTCTCTGACCGCAAGTGAGTTACCCTAGTCCAATATAGGTACTCCCTGACCCCAAGTGAGTTACCATAGCCCCTTTATAAGTACTCCCTGACCCCAAGTGAGTTATCCTAGCCCCTTTATATTTACTCTCTGACCGTAAGTGATTATTCAAATCCCTTATAAGTACTCCCTGACCCCAAGTGTGTTACCCTAGTCTCATATATGTACTCTCTGAACTCAAGTGTGTTACCTTAGCACCTTTATAAGTACTCCCTGATCCCAAGTGAGTTATCCTAGCCCCTTTATATGTACTCTCTGACCGTAAGTGAGTTACACTAACCCATTTATATGTACTCTCTGACCGCAAGTGAGTTATCCTATTCGCTTTATATGTACTCTCAGGCCCCAAGTGAGTTACCCTAGTCCCTTATAAGTACTCCCTGATCCTAAGTGAGTTACCCTAGCCCTTTAATAAGTACACCCTGGCCCCAAGTGAGTTTCCCTAGTCCCATATAAGTAATCCTTGACCCAAAGTGAGTTACCCTAGCCCCTTTATATTACTCCCTAACCCCAAGTGAGTTACCATATCACCTTTATAAGTACTCCCTGAACCCAAGTGAGTTATCCTAGCCTCTTTATATGTACTCTCTGACAGCAAGTGAGTTACCCTAGTCCCATAGTAGTACTACCTGACCTCAAGTGAGTTACCATAGCCCCTTTATAAGTACTCCCTGACCCCAAGTGAGTTATCCTAGCCCCTTTATATGTACTCTCTGACCGCAAGTGATTATTCAAACCCCTTATAAGTACTCCCTGACCCCAAGTGTGTTACCCTAGTCTCATATATGTACTCTCTGAACTCAAGTGTGTTACCTTAGCACCTTTATAAGTACTCCCTGATCCCAAGTGAGTTATCCTAGCCCCTTTATATGTACTCTCTGACCGCAAGTGAGTTACACTAGCCCCTTTATAAGTACTCCCTGACCCTAAGTGAGTTACCCTACACCCATATAAGTACTCCTAGACCCCAAGTGAGTTATCCTAGCCCCTTTATATGTACTCTCTGACCGCAAGTGAGTTACCCTAGTCCAATATAGGTACTCCCTGACCCCAAGTGAGTTACCATAGCCCCTTTATAAGTACTCCCTGACCCCAAGTGAGTTATCCTAGCCCCTTTATATGTACTCTCTGACCGTAAGTGATTATTCAAATCCCTTATAAGTACTCCCTGACCCCAAGTGTGTTACCCTAGTCTCATATATGTACTCTCTGAACTCAAGTGTGTTACCTTAGCACCTTTATAAGTACTCCCTGATCCCAAGTGAGTTATCCTAGCCCCTTTATATGTACTCTCTGACCGTAAGTGAGTTACACTAACCCATTTATATGTACTCTCTGACCGCAAGTGAGTTATCCTATTCGCTTTATATGTACTCTCAGGCCCCAAGTGAGTTACCCTAGTCCCTTATAAGTACTCCCTGATCCTAAGTGAGTTACCCTAGCCCTTTAATAAGTACACCCTAACCCCAAGTGAGTTACCATATCACCTTTATAAGTACTCCCTGAACCCAAGTGAGTTATCCTAGCCTCTTTATATGTACTCTCTGACAGCAAGTGAGTTACCCTAGTCCCATAGTAGTACTCCCTGACCTCAAGTGAGTTACCATAGCCCCTTTATAAGTACTCCCTGACCCCAAGTGAGTTATCCTAACACCTTTATATGTACTCTCTGGCCGCAAGTGAGTTACCGTAGTCCTATTGTAGTACTCCCTTACCCCAAGTGAGTTATCCTAGCCCCTTTATATGTACTCTCTGACCCAAGTGAGTTACCCTAGTCCAATATAAGTACTCCCTGACCCCAAGTTAGTTACCATTGCCCCTTTATGAGTACTCCCTGACCCCAAGTGAGTTATCCTACCCCCTTTATATGTACTTTCTGACCGCAAGTGAGTTACCCTAATCCCATATAAGTACTCCCAGACCCCAAGTGAGTTACCCTAGTCTCATATATGTACTCTCTGAACTCAAGTGTGTTACCTTAGCACCTTTATAAGTACTCCCTGACCCCAAGTGAGTTATCCTAGCCCCTTTATATGTACTCTCTGACAGCAAGTGAGTTACCCTAGTCCCATAGTAGTGCTCCCTGACCCCAAGTGAGTTAGCCTAGCCCCTTTATATGTACTCTCTGACCGCAAGTGAGTTACCCTAGTCCAATATAAGTATTCCCTGACCCCAAGTGAGTTACCCTAGCCCCTTTATAAGTACTCCCTGACCCCAAGTGAGTTATCCTAGCCCCTTTATATGTACTCTCTGACCGCAAGTGAGTTACCCTAGCCCATTTATATGTACTCTCTGAGCGCAAGTGAGTTATCCTAGTCGCTTTATATGTACTCCCAGACCCCAAGTGAGTTATCCTACCCTCTTTATATGTACTCTCTGACCGCAAGTGAGTTAACCTAGTCCCATATAAGTTCTCCCTGACCCCAAGTGAGTTACCATAGCCCCTTTATAAGTACTCCCAGACCCCAAGTGCGTTACCCTAGTCCCATATAAGTTCTCCTTGACCCAAAGTGAGTTACCCTAGCCCCTTTATAAGTACTCCCTGACCCCAAGTGAGTTACCCTACACCCATATAAGTTCTCCTTGACCCCAAGTGAGTTATCTTAGCCCCTTTATATGTACTCTCTGACCGCAAGTGAGTTACCCTAGTCCAATATAGGTACTCCCTGACCCTAAGTGAGTTACCATAGCCCCTTTTGTAAGTACTCCCTGACCCCAAGTGAGTTACCATAGCCCCTTTATAAGTACTCCCTGACCCCAAGTGAGTTATCCTAGCCCCTTTATATGTACTCTCTGACCGCAAGTGATTATTCAAACCCCTTATAAGTACTCCCTGACCCCAAGTGTGTTACCATAGTCTCATATATGTACTCTCTGAACTCAAGTGTGTTACCTTAGCACCTTTATAAGTACTCCCTGATCCCAAGTGAGTTATCCTAGCCCCTTTATATGTAGTCTCTGACCGCAAGTGAGTTACACTAGCCCCTTTATAAGTACTCCCTGACCCTAAGTGAGTTACCCTACACCCATATAAGTACTCCTAGACCCCAAGTGAGTTATCCTAGCCCCTTTATATGTACTCTCTGACCGCAAGTGAGTTACCCTAGTCCAATATAGGTACTCCCTGACCCCAAGTGAGTTACCATAGCCCCTTTATAAGTACTCCCTGACCCCAAGTGAGTTATCCTAGCCCCTTTATATGTACTCTCTGACCGTAAGTGATTATTCAAATCCCTTATAAGTACTCCCTGACCCCAAGTGTGTTACCCTAGTCTCATATATGTACTCTCTGAACTCAAGTGTGTTACCTTAGCACCTTTATAAGTACTCCCTGATCCCAAGTGAGTTATCCTAGCCCCTTTATATGTACTCTCTGACCGTAAGTGAGTTACACTAACCCATTTATATGTACTCTCTGACCGCAAGTGAGTTATCCTATTCGCTTTATATGTACTCTCAGGCCCCAAGTGAGTTACCCTAGTCCCTTATAAGTACTCCCTGATCCTAAGTGAGTTACCCTAGCCCTTTAATAAGTACACCCTGGCCCCAAGTGAGTTTCCCTAGTCCCATATAAGTAATCCTTGACCCAAAGTGAGTTACCCTAGCCCCTTTATATTACTCCCTAACCCCAACTGAGTTACCATATCACCTTTATAAGTACTCCCTGAACCCAAGTGAGTTATCCTAGCCTCTTTATATGTACTCTCTGACAGCAAGTGAGTTACCCTAGTCCCATAGTAGTACTCCCTGACCTCAAGTGAGTTACCATAGCCCCTTTATAAGTACTCCCTGACCCCAAGTGAGTTATCCTAACACCTTTATATGTACTCTCTGGCCGCAAGTGAGTTACCGTAGTCCTATAGTAGTACTCCCTTACCCCAAGTGAGTTATCCTACCCCCTTTATATGTACTCTCTGACCGCAAGTGAGTTACCCTAATCCCATATAAGTACTCCCAGACCCCAAGTGAGTTACCCTAGTCTCATATATGTACTCTCTGAACTCAAGTGTGTTACCTTAGCACCTTTATAAGTACTCCCTGACCCCAAGTGATTTATCCTAGCCCCTTTATATGTACTCTCTGACAGCAAGTGAGTTACCCTAGTCCAATATAAGTATTCCCTGACCCCAAGTGAGTTACCCTAATCCCATATAAGTACTCCCAGACCCCAAGTGAGTTAGCCTAGCCCCTTTATATGTACTCTCTGACCGCAAGTGAGTTACCCTAGTCCAATATAAGTATTCCCTGACCCCAAGTGAGTTACCCTAGACCCTTTATAAGTACTCCCTGAACCCAAGTGAGTTATCCTAGCCCCTTGATATGTATTCTCTGACCGCAAGAGAGTTACCCTAATCCCATATAAGTACTCCCAGACCCCAAGTGAGTTACCCTAGTCCCATAGAAGTACTCCCTGACCCCAAGTGAGTTATCCTACCCCCTTTATATGTACTCTCTGACCGCAAGTGAATTACCCTACTCCCATATAGGTACTCCCTGACACCAAATGAGTTACCATAGCTCCTTTATAAGTACTCCCTGACCCCAAGTGAGTTATCCTACCCCCTTTATATGTACTCTCTGACCGCAAGTGAATTAACCTACTCCCATATAGGTACTCCCTGACACCAAATGAGTTACCATAGCCCCTTTATAAGTGCTCCCTGACCCCAAGTGAGTTATCCTAGCCCCTTTATATGTACTCTCTGACCTTAAGTGAGTTATTCAAACCCCTTATAAGTACTCCCTGACCCCAAGTGTGTTACCCTAGTCTCATATATGTACTCCCTGAACTCAAGTGTATTACCTTAGCCCCTTTATAAGTTCTCCCTGACCCCATGTGAGTTATCCTACCCCCTTTATATGTACCCTCTGACCGCAAGTGAGTTACCCTAATCCCTTATAAGTACTCCCAGACCCCAAGTGAGTTACCCTAGTCTCATATATGTATTCTCTGAACTCAAGTGTGTTACCTTAGCACCTTTATAAGTACTCCCTGACCCCAAGTGTGTTATCCTAGCCCCTTTATATGTACTCTCTGACCGCAAGTGAGTTACCCTAGCCCATTTATATGTACTCTCTGACCGCAAGTGAGTTATCCTAGTCGCTTTATATGTACTCCCAGACCCCAAGTGAGTTACCCTAGTCCCTTATAAGTACTCCCTGATCCTCAGTGAGTTACCCTAGCCCTTTAATAAGTACACCCTGGCCCCAATGAGTTACCCTAGTCCCATATAAGTAATCCTTGACCCAAAGTTAGTTACCTTAGCCCCTTTATAAGTACTCCCTGACTCCAAGTGAGTTACCATATCACCTTTATAACTACTCCCTGACCCCAAGTGAGTTATCCTAGCCCCTTTATATGTACTCTCTGACAGCAAGTGAGTTACCCTAGTCCCATATTAGTACTCCCTGACCCCAAGTGAGTTAGCCTAGCCCCTTTATATGTACTCTCTGACCGCAAGTGAGTTACACTAACCCAGTTATATGTACTCTCTGACCGCAAGTGTGTTATCCTATTCGCATTATATGTACTCTCAGACCCCAAGTGAGTTACCCTAGTCCCTTATAAGTACTCCCTGATCCTAAGTGAGTTACCCTAGCCCTTTAATAAGTACACCCTGGCCCCAAGTGAGTTTCCCTAGTCCCATATAAGTAATCCTTGACCCAAAGTGAGTTACCCTAGCCCCTTTATATTACTCCCTGACCCCAAGTGAGTTACCATATCACCTTTATAAGTACTCCCTGAACCCAAGTGAGTTATCCTAGCCCCTTTATATGTACTCTCTGACACTAAGTGAGTTACCCTAGTCCCATAGTAGTACTCCCTGACCCCAAGTGAGTTACCATAGCCCCTTTATAAGTACTCCCTGACCCCAAGTGAGTTATCCTACCCCCTATATATGTACTCTCTGACCGCAAGTGAGTTACCCTAGTCCCATAGTAGTACTCCCTGACCCCAAGTGAGTTACCATAGCCCCTTTATAAGTACTCCCTGACTCCAAGTGAGTTATCCTAACACCTTTATATGTACTCTCTGGCCGCAAGTGAGTTACCGTAGTCCCATAGTAGTACTCCCTTACCGCAAGTGAGTTATCCTAACACCTTTATATGTACTCTCTGGCCGCAAGTGAGTTACCGTAGTCCCATAGTAGTACTCCCTTACCGCAAGTGAGTTAGCCTACCCCCTTTATATGTACCCTCTGACCGCAAGTGAGTTACCCTAATCCCTTATAAGTACTCCCAGACCCCAAGTGAGTTACCCTAGTCTCATATATGTATTCTCTGAACTCAAGTGTGTTACCTTAGCACCTTTATAAGTACTCCCTGACCCCAAGTGTGTTATCCTAGCCCCTTTATATGTACTCTCTGACCGCAAGTGAGTTACCCTAGCCCATTTATATGTACTCTCTGACCGCAAGTGAGTTATCCTAGTCGCTTTATATGTACTCCCAGACCCCAAGTGAGTTACCCTACTCCCATATAAGTACTCCCTGCCACCAAGTGAGTTACCATAGCCCCTTTATAAGTACTCTCTGACCCCAAGTGAGTTACCATAGCCCCTTTATAAGTACTCCCAGACCTCAACCGAGTTACCCTAGTCCCATATAAGTTCTCCTTGACCCAAAGTGAGTTACCCTAGCCCCTTTATAAGTACTCCCTGACCCCAAGTGAGTTACCCTACACCCATATAAGTACTCCTAGACCCCAAGTGAGTTATCCTAGCCCCTTTATATGTACTCTCTGACCGCAAGTGAGTTACCCTAGTCCAATATAGGTACTCCCTGACCCCAAGTGAGTTACCATAGCCCCTTTTGTAAGTACACCCTGACCCCAAGTGAGTTATCCTAGCCCCTTTATATGTACTCTCTGACAGCAAGTGAGTTACCCTAGTCCCATAGTAGTACTCCCTGACCCCAAGTGAGTTACCATAGCCCCTTTATAAGTACTCCCTGACCCCAAGTGAGTTATCCTACCCCCTTTATATGTACTCTCTGACCGCAAGTGAGTTACCCTAATCCCATATAAGTACTCCCAGACCCCAAGTGAGTTAGCCTACCCCCTTTATATGTACCCTCTGACCGCAAGTGAGTTACCCTAATCCCTTATAAGTACTCCCAGACCCCAAGTGAGTTACCCTAGTCTCATATATGTATTCTCTGAACTCAAGTGTGTTACCTTAGCACCTTTATAAGTACTCCCTGACCCCAAGTGTGTTATCCTAGCCCCTTTATATGTACTCTCTGACCGCAAGTGAGTTACCCTAGCCCATTTATATGTACTCTCTGACCGCAAGTGAGTTATCCTAGTCGCTTTATATGTACTCCCAGACCCCAAGTGAGTTACTCTAGTCCCTTATAAGTACTCCCTGATCCTAAGTGAGTTACCCTAGCCCTTTAATAAGTACACCCTGGCCCCAAGTGAGTTACCCTAGTCCAATATAAGTAATCCTTGACCCAAAGTTAGTTACACTAGCCCCTTTATAAGTACTCCCTGACTCCAAGTGAGTTACCATATCACCTTTATAAGTACTCCCTGACCCCAAGTGAGTTATCCTAGCCCCTTTATATGTACTCTCTGACAGCAAGTGAGTTACCCTAGTCCCATATTAGTACTCCCTGACCCCAAGTGAGTTAGCCTAGCCCCTTTATATGTACTCTCTGACCGCAAGTGAGTTACACTAACCCATTTATATGTACTCTCTGACCGCAAGTGAGTTATCCTATTCGCATTATATGTACTCTCAGACCCCAAGTGAGTTACCCTAGTCCCTTATAAGTACTCCCTGATCCTAAGTGAGTTACCCTAGCCCTTTAATAAGTACACCCTGGCCCCAAGTGAGTTTCCCTAGTCCCATATAAGTAATCCTTGACCCAAAGTGAGTTACCCTAGCCCCTTTATATTACTCCCTGACCCCAAGTGAGTTACCATATCACCTTTATAAGTACTCCCTGACCCCAAGTGAGTTATCCTAGCCCCTTTATATGTACTCTCTGACCGCAAGTGATTATTCAAACCCCTTATAAGTACTCCCTGACCCCAAGTGTGTTACCATAGTCTCATATATGTACTCTCTGAACTCAAGTGTGTTACCTTAGCACCTTTATAAGTACTCCCTGATCCCAAGTGAGTTATCCTAGCCCCTTTATATGTAGTCTCTGACCGCAAGTGAGTTACACTAGCCCCTTTATAAGTACTCCCTGACCCTAAGTGAGTTACCCTACACCCATATAAGTACTCCTAGACCCCAAGTGAGTTATCCTAGCCCCTTTATATGTACTCTCTGACCGCAAGTGAGTTACCCTAGTCCAATATAGGTACTCCCTGACCCCAAGTGAGTTACCATAGCCCCTTTATAAGTACTCCCTGACCCCAAGTGAGTTATCCTAGCCCCTTTATATGTACTCTCTGACCGTAAGTGATTATTCAAATCCCTTATAAGTACTCCCTGACCCCAAGTGTGTTACCCTAGTCTCATATATGTACTCTCTGAACTCAAGTGTGTTACCTTAGCACCTTTATAAGTACTCCCTGATCCCAAGTGAGTTATCCTAGCCCCTTTATATGTACTCTCTGACCGTAAGTGAGTTACACTAACCCATTTATATGTACTCTCTGACCGCAAGTGAGTTATCCTATTCGCTTTATATGTACTCTCAGGCCCCAAGTGAGTTACCCTAGTCCCTTATAAGTACTCCCTGATCCTAAGTGAGTTACCCTAGCCCTTTAATAAGTACACCCTGGCCCCAAGTGAGTTTCCCTAGTCCCATATAAGTAATCCTTGACCCAAAGTGAGTTACCCTAGCCCCTTTATATTACTCCCTAACCCCAAGTGAGTTACCATATCACCTTTATAAGTACTCCCTGAACCCAAGTGAGTTATCCTAGCCTCTTTATATGTACTCTCTGACAGCAAGTGAGTTACCCTAGTCCCATAGTAGTACTCCCTGACCTCAAGTGAGTTACCATAGCCCCTTTATAAGTACTCCCTGACCCCAAGTGAGTTATCCTAACACCTTTATATGTACTCTCTGGCCGCAAGTGAGTTACCGTAGTCCTATAGTAGTACTCCCTTACCCCAAGTGAGTTATCCTAGCCCCTTTATATGTACTCTCTGACCCAAGTGAGTTACCCTAGTCCAATATAAGTACTCCCTGACCCCAAGTTAGTTACCATTGCCCCTTTATGAGTACTCCCTGACCCCAAGTGAGTTATCCTACCCCCTTTATATGTACTCTCTGACCGCAAGTGAGTTACCCTAATCCCATATAAGTACTCCCAGACCCCAAGTGAGTTACCCTAGTCTCATATATGTACTCTCTGAACTCAAGTGTGTTACCTTAGCACCTTTATAAGTACTCCCTGACCCCAAGTGATTTATCCTAGCCCCTTTATATGTACTCTCTGACAGCAAGTGAGTTACCCTAGTCCAATATAAGTATTCCCTGACCCCAAGTGAGTTACCCTAATCCCATATAAGTACTCCCAGACCCCAAGTGAGTTAGCCTAGCCCCTTTATATGTACTCTCTGACCGCAAGTGAGTTACCCTAGTCCAATATAAGTATTCCCTGACCCCAAGTGAGTTACCCTAGCCCCTTTATAAGTACTCCCTGAACCCAAGTGAGTTATCCTAGCCCCTTGATATGTATTCTCTGACCGCAAGAGAGTTACCCTAATCCCATATAAGTACTCCCAGACCCCAAGTGAGTTACCCTAGTCCCATAGAAGTACTCCCTGACCCCAAGTGAGTTATCCTACCCCCTTTATATGTACTCTCTGACCGCAAGTGAATTACCCTACTCCCATATAGGTACTCCCTGACACCAAATGAGTTACCATAGCTCCTTTATAAGTACTCCCTGACCCCAAGTGAGTTATCCTACCCCCTTTATATGTACTCTCTGACCGCAAGTGAATTAACCTACTCCCATATAGGTACTCCCTGACACCAAATGAGTTACCATAGCCCCTTTATAAGTACTCCCTGACCCCAAGTGAGTTACCATAGCCCCTTTATAAGTACTCCCTGACCCCAAGTGAGTTATCCTAGCCCCTTTATATGTACTCTCTGACCTTAAGTGAGTTATTCAAACCCCTTATAAGTACTCCCTGACCCCAAGTGTGTTACCCTAGTCTCATATATGTACTCCCTGAACTCAAGTGTATTACCTTAGCCCCTTTATAAGTTCTCCCTGACCCCATGTGAGTTATCCTACCCCCTTTATATGTACCCTCTGACCGCAAGTGAGTTACCCTAATCCCTTATAAGTACTCCCAGACCCCAAGTGAGTTACCCTAGTCTCATATATGTATTCTCTGAACTCAAGTGTGTTACCTTAGCACCTTTATAAGTACTCCCTGACCCCAAGTGTGTTATCCTAGCCCCTTTATATGTACTCTCTGACCGCAAGTGAGTTACCCTAGCCCATTTATATGTACTCTCTGACCGCAAGTGAGTTATCCTAGTCGCTTTATATGTACTCCCAGACCCCAAGTGAGTTACCCTAGTCCCTTATAAGTACTCCCTGATCCTCAGTGAGTTACCCTAGCCCTTTAATAAGTACACCCTGGCCCCAATGAGTTACCCTAGTCCCATATAAGTAATCCTTGACCCAAAGTTAGTTACCTTAGCCCCTTTATAAGTACTCCCTGACTCCAAGTGAGTTACCATATCACCTTTATAACTACTCCCTGACCCCAAGTGAGTTATCCTAGCCCCTTTATATGTACTCTCTGACAGCAAGTGAGTTACCCTAGTCCCATATTAGTACTCCCTGACCCCAAGTGAGTTAGCCTAGCCCCTTTATATGTACTCTCTGACCGCAAGTGAGTTACACTAACCCAGTTATATGTACTCTCTGACCGCAAGTGTGTTATCCTATTCGCATTATATGTACTCTCAGACCCCAAGTGAGTTACCCTAGTCCCTTATAAGTACTCCCTGATCCTAAGTGAGTTACCCTAGCCCTTTAATAAGTACACCCTGGCCCCAAGTGAGTTTCCCTAGTCCCATATAAGTAATCCTTGACCCAAAGTGAGTTACCCTAGCCCCTTTATATTACTCCCTGACCCCAAGTGAGTTACCATATCACCTTTATAAGTACTCCCTGAACCCAAGTGAGTTATCCTAGCCCCTTTATATGTACTCTCTGACACTAAGTGAGTTACCCTAGTCCCATAGTAGTACTCCCTGACCCCAAGTGAGTTACCATAGCCCCTTTATAAGTACTCCCTGACCCCAAGTGAGTTATCCTACCCCCTATATATGTACTCTCTGACCGCAAGTGAGTTACCCTAGTCCCATAGTAGTACTCCCTGACCCCAAGTGAGTTACCATAGCCCCTTTATAAGTACTCCCTGACTCCAAGTGAGTTATCCTAACACCTTTATATGTACTCTCTGGCCGCAAGTGAGTTACCGTAGTCCCATAGTAGTACTCCCTTACCGCAAGTGAGTTATCCTAACACCTTTATATGTACTCTCTGGCCGCAAGTGAGTTACCGTAGTCCCATAGTAGTACTCCCTTACCGCAAGTGAGTTAGCCTACCCCCTTTATATGTACCCTCTGACCGCAAGTGAGTTACCCTAATCCCTTATAAGTACTCCCAGACCCCAAGTGAGTTACCCTAGTCTCATATATGTATTCTCTGAACTCAAGTGTGTTACCTTAGCACCTTTATAAGTACTCCCTGACCCCAAGTGTGTTATCCTAGCCCCTTTATATGTACTCTCTGACCGCAAGTGAGTTACCCTAGCCCATTTATATGTACTCTCTGACCGCAAGTGAGTTATCCTAGTCGCTTTATATGTACTCCCAGACCCCAAGTGAGTTACCCTACTCCCATATAGGTACTCCCTGCCACCAAGTGAGTTACCATAGCCCCTTTATAAGTACTCTCTGACCCCAAGTGAGTTACCATAGCCCCTTTATAAGTACTCCCAGACCTCAACCGAGTTACCCTAGTCCCATATAAGTTCTCCTTGACCCAAAGTGAGTTACCCTAGCCCCTTTATAAGTACTCCCTGACCCCAAGTGAGTTACCCTACACCCATATAAGTACTCCTAGACCCCAAGTGAGTTATCCTAGCCCCTTTATATGTACTCTCTGACCGCAAGTGAGTTACCCTAGTCCAATATAGGTACTCCCTGACCCCAAGTGAGTTACCATAGCCCCTTTTGTAAGTACACCCTGACCCCAAGTGAGTTATCCTAGCCCCTTTATATGTACTCTCTGACAGCAAGTGAGTTACCCTAGTCCCATAGTAGTACTCCCTGACCCCAAGTGAGTTACCATAGCCCCTTTATAAGTACTCCCTGACCCCAAGTGAGTTATCCTACCCCCTTTATATGTACTCTCTGACCGCAAGTGAGTTACCCTAATCCCATATAAGTACTCCCAGACCCCAAGTGAGTTAGCCTACCCCCTTTATATGTACCCTCTGACCGCAAGTGAGTTACCCTAATCCCTTATAAGTACTCCCAGACCCCAAGTGAGTTACCCTAGTCTCATATATGTATTCTCTGAACTCAAGTGTGTTACCTTAGCACCTTTATAAGTACTCCCTGACCCCAAGTGTGTTATCCTAGCCCCTTTATATGTACTCTCTGACCGCAAGTGAGTTACCCTAGCCCATTTATATGTACTCTCTGACCGCAAGTGAGTTATCCTAGTCGCTTTATATGTACTCCCAGACCCCAAGTGAGTTACTCTAGTCCCTTATAAGTACTCCCTGATCCTAAGTGAGTTACCCTAGCCCTTTAATAAGTACACCCTGGCCCCAAGTGAGTTACCCTAGTCCAATATAAGTAATCCTTGACCCAAAGTTAGTTACACTAGCCCCTTTATAAGTACTCCCTGACTCCAAGTGAGTTACCATATCACCTTTATAAGTACTCCCTGACCCCAAGTGAGTTATCCTAGCCCCTTTATATGTACTCTCTGACAGCAAGTGAGTTACCCTAGTCCCATATTAGTACTCCCTGACCCCAAGTGAGTTAGCCTAGCCCCTTTATATGTACTCTCTGACCGCAAGTGAGTTACACTAACCCATTTATATGTACTCTCTGACCGCAAGTGAGTTATCCTATTCGCATTATATGTACTCTCAGACCCCAAGTGAGTTACCCTAGTCCCTTATAAGTACTCCTTGATCCTAAGTGAGTTACCCTAGCCCTTTAATAAGTACACCCTGGCCCCAAGTGAGTTTCCCTAGTCCCATATAAGTAATCCTTGACCCAAAGTGAGTTACCCTAGCCCCTTTATATTACTCCCTGACCCCAAGTGAGTTACCATATCACCTTTATAAGTACTCCCTGAACCCAAGTGAGTTATCCTAGCCCCTTTATATGTACTCTCTGACAGCAAGTGAGTTACCCTAGTCCCATAGTAGTACTCCCTGACCCCAAGTGAGTTACCATAGCCCCTTTATATGTACTCCCTGAACCCAAGTGAGTTATCCTAGCCCCTTATAAGTACTCCCTGATCCTAAGTGAGTTACCCTAGCCCTTTAATAAGTACACCCTGGCCCCAAGTGAGTTACCCTAGTCCCATATAAATAATCATTGACCCAAAGTTAGTTACCCTAGCCCCTTTATAAGTACTCCCTGACTCCAAGTGAGTTACCATATCACCTTTATAAGTACTCCCTGACCCCAAGTGAGTTATCCTACCCCCTTTATATGTACTCTCTGACCGCAAGTGAGTTACCCTAATCCCATATAAGTACTCCCAGACCCCAAGTGAGTTACCCTACCCCCTTTATATGTACCCTCTGGCCGCAAGTGAGTTACCCTAATCCCTTATAAGTACTCCCAGACCCCAAGTGAGTTACCCTAGTCTCATATATGTATTCTCTGAACTCAAGTGTGTTACCTTAGCACCTTTATAAGTACTCCCTGACCCCAAGTGTGTTATACTAGCCCCTTTATATGTACTCTCTGACCGCAAGTGAGTTACCCTAGCCCATTTATATGTACTCTCTGACCGCAAGTGAGTTTTCCTAGTCGCTTTATATGTACTCCCAGACCCCAAGTGAGTTACCCTACTCCCATATAGGTACTCCCTGCCACCAAGTGAGTTACCATAGCCCCTTTATAAGTACTCCCTGACCCCAAGTGAGTTACCATAGCCCCTTTATAAGTACTCCCAGACCTCAAGCGAGTTACCCTAGTCCCATATAAGTTCTCCTTGACCCAAAGTGAGTTACCCTAGCCCCTTTATAAGTACTCCCTGACCCCAAGTGAGTTACCCTACACCCATATAAGTACTCCGAGACCCCAAGTGAGTTATCCTAGCCCCTTTATATGTACTCTCTGACCGCAAGTGAGTTACCCTAGTCCAATATAGGTACTCCCTGACCCCAAGTGAGTTACCATAGCCCCTTTTGTAAGTACAACCTGACCCCAAGTGAGTTATCCTAGCCCCTTTATATGTACTCTCTGACAGCAAGTGAGTTACCCTAGTCCCATAGTAGTACTCCCTGACCCCAAGTGAGTTACCATAGCCCCTTTATAAGTACTCCCTGACCCCAAGTGAGTTATCCTACCCCCTTTATATGTACTCTCTGACCGCAAGTGAGTTACCCTAATCCCATATAAGTACTCCCAGACCCCAAGTGAGTTAGCCTACCCCCTTTATATGTACCCTCTGACCGCAAGTGAGTTACCCTAATCCCTTATAAGTACTCCCAGACCCCAAGTGAGTTACCCTAGTCTCATATATGTATTCTCTGAACTCAAGTGTGTTACCTTAGCACCTTTATAAGTACTCCCTGACCCCAAGTGTGTTATCCTAGCCCCTTTATATGTACTCTCTGACCGCAAGTGAGTTACCCTAGCCCATTTATATGTACTCTCTGACCGCAAGTGAGTTATCCTAGTCGCTTTATATGTACTCCCAGACCCCAAGTGAGTTACCCTAGTCCCTTATAAGTACTCCCTGATCCTAAGTGAGTTACCCTAGCCCTTTAATAAGTACACCCTGGCCCCAAGTGAGTTACCCTAGTCCAATATAAGTAATCCTTGACCCAAAGTTAGTTACACTAGCCCCTTTATAAGTACTCACAGACCCCAAGTGAGTTACCCTAGTCTCATATATGTATTCTCTGAACTCAAGTGTGTTACCTTAGCACCTTTATAAGTACTCCCTGACCCCAAGTGTGTTATCCTAGCCCCTTTATATGTACTCTCTGACCGCAAGTGAGTTACCCTAGTCCCATATTAGTACTCCCTGACCCCAAGTGAGTTAGCCTAGCCCCTTTATATGTACTCTCTGACCGCAAGTGAGTTACACTAACCCATTTATATGTACTCTCTGACCGCAAGTGAGTTATCCTATTCGCATTATATGTACTCTCAGACCCCAAGTGAGTTACCCTAGTCCCTTATAAGTACTCCCTGATCCTAAGTGAGTTACCCTAGCCCTTTAATAAGTACACCCTGGCCCCAAGTGAGTTTCCCTAGTCCCATATAAGTAATCCTTGACCCAAAGTGAGTTACCCTAGCCCCTTTATAAGTACTCCCTGACTCCAAGTGAGTTACCATATCACCTTTATAAGTACTCCCTGACCCCAAGTGAGTTATCCTAGCCCCTTTATATGTACTCTCTGACAGCAAGTGAGTTACCCTAGTCCCATATTAGTACTCCCTGACCCCAAGTGAGTTAGCCTAGCCCCTTTATATGTACTCTCTGACCGCAAGTGAGTTACACTAACCCATTTATATGTACTCTCTGACCGCAAGTGAGTTATCCTATTCGCATTATATGTACTCTCAGACCCCAAGTGAGTTACCCTAGTCCCTTATAAGTACTCCCTGATCCTAAGTGAGTTACCCTAGCCCTTTAATAAGTACACCCTGGCCCCAAGTGAGTTTCCCTAGTCCCATATAAGTAATCCTTGACCCAAAGTGAGTTACCCTAGCCCCTTTATATTACTCCCTGACCCCAAGTGAGTTACCATATCACCTTTATAAGTACTCCCTGAACCCAAGTGAGTTATCCTAGCCCCTTTATATGTACTCTCTGACAGCAAGTGAGTTACCCTAGTCCCATAGTAGTACTCCCTGACCCCAAGTGAGTTACCATAGCCCCTTTATAAGTACTCCCTGAACCCAAGTGAGTTATCCTAGCCCCTTGATATGTATTCTCTGACCGCAAGAGAGTTACCCTAATCTCATATAAGTACTCCCAGACCCCAAGTGAGTTACCCTAGTCCCATAGAAGTACTCCCTGACCCCAAGTGAGTTATCCTAGCCCCTTTATATGTACTCTCTGACCGCAAGTGAGTTACCCTAGCCCATTTATATGTACTCTCTGACCGCAAGTGAGTTATCCTAGTCGCTTTATATGTACTCCCAGACCCCAAGTGAGTTACCCTAGTCCCTTATAAGTACTCCCTGATCCTAAGTGAGTTACCCTAGCCCTTTAATAAGTACACCCTGGCCCCAAGTGAGTTACCCTAGTCCCATATAAATAATCATTGACCCAAAGTTAGTTACCCTAGCCCCTTTATAAGTACTCCCTGACTCCAAGTGAGTTACCATATCACCTTTATAAGTACTCCCTGACCCCAAGTGAGTTATCCTACCCCCTTTATATGTACTCTCTGACCGCAAGTGAGTTACCCTAATCCCATATAAGTACTCCCAGACCCCAAGTGAGTTACCCTAGTCTCATATATGTACTCTCTGAACTCAAGTGTGTTACCTTAGCACCTTTATAAGTACTCCCTGACCCCAAGTGAGTTATCCTAGCCCCTTTATATGTACTCTCTGACCGTAAGTGAGTTATTCAAACCCCTTATAAGTACTCCCTGACCCCAAGTGTGTTACCCTAGTCTCATATATGTACTCCCTGAACTCAAGTGTATTACCTTAGCCCCTTTATAAGTTCTCCCTGACCCCATGTGAGTTATCCTACCCCCTTTATATGTACCCTCTGACCGCAAGTGAGTTACCCTAATCCCTTATAAGTACTCCCAGACCCCAAGTGAGTTACCCTAGTCTCATATATGTATTCTCTGAACTCAAGTGTGTTACCTTAGCACCTTTATAAGTACTCCCTGACCCCAAGTGTGTTATCCTAGCCCCTTTATATGTACTCTCTGACCGCAAGTGAGTTACCCTAGCCCATTTATATGTACTCTCTGACCGCAAGTGAGTTATCCTAGTCGCTTTATATGTACTCCCAGACCCCAAGTGAGTTACCCTAGTCCCTTATAAGTACTCCCTGATCCTAAGTGAGTTACCCTAGCCCTTTAATAAGTACACCCTGGCCCCAATGAGTTACCCTAGTCCCATATAAGTAATCCTTGACCCAAAGTTAGTTACCCTAGCCCCTTTATAAGTACTCCCTGACTCCAAGTGAGTTACCATATCACCTTTATAACTACTCCCTGACCCCAAGTGAGTTATCCTAGCCCCTTTATATGTACTCTCTGACAGCAAGTGAGTTACCCTAGTCCCATATTAGTACTCCCTGACCCCAAGTGAGTTAGCCTAGCCCCTTTATATGTACTCTCTGACCGCAAGTGAGTTACACTAACCCAGTTATATGTACTCTCTGACCGCAAGTGTGTTATCCTATTCGCATTTTATGTACTCTCAGACCCCAAGTGAGTTACCCTAGTCCCTTATAAGTACTCCCTGATCCTAAGTGAGTTACCCTAGCCCTTTAATAAGTACACCCAGACCTCAAGCGAGTTACCCTAGTCCCATATAAGTTCTCCTTGACCCAAAGTGAGTTACCCTAGCCCCTTTATAAGTACTCCCTGACCCCAAGTGAGTTACCCTACACCCATATAAGTACTCCTAGACCCCAAGTGAGTTATCCTAGCCCCTTTATATGTACTCTCTGACCGCAAGTGAGTTACCCTAGTCCAATATAGGTACTCCCTGACCCCAAGTGAGTTACCATAGCCCCTTTTGTAAGTACAACCTGACCCCAAGTGAGTTATCCTAGCCCCTTTATATGTACTCTCTGACAGCAAGTGAGTTACCCTAGTCCCATAGTAGTACTCCCTGACCCCAAGTGAGTTACCATAGCCCCTTTATAAGTACTCCCTGACCCCAAGTGAGTTATCCTACCCCCTTTATATGTACTCTCTGACCGCAAGTGAGTTACCCTAATCCCATATAAGTACTCCCAGACCCCAAGTGAGTTAGCCTACCCCCTTTATATGTACCCTCTGACCGCAAGTGAGTTACCCTAATCCCTTATAAGTACTCCCAGACCCCAAGTGAGTTACCCTAGTCTCATATATGTATTCTCTGAACTCAAGTGTGTTACCTTAGCACCTTTATAAGTACTCCCTGACCCCAAGTGTGTTATCCTAGCCCCTTTATATGTACTCTCTGACCGCAAGTGAGTTACCCTAGCCCATTTATATGTACTCTCTGACCGCAAGTGAGTTATCCTAGTCGCTTTATATGTACTCCCAGACCCCAAGTGAGTTACCCTAGTCCCTTATAAGTACTCCCTGATCCTAAGTGAGTTACCCTAGCCCTTTAATAAGTACACCCTGGCCCCAAGTGAGTTACCCTAGTCCAATATAAGTAATCCTTGACCCAAAGTTAGTTACACTAGCCCCTTTATAAGTACTCCCAGACCCCAAGTGAGTTACCCTAGTCTCATATATGTATTCTCTGAACTCAAGTGTGTTACCTTAGCACCTTTATAACTACTCCCTGACCCCAAGTGTGTTATCCTAGCCCCTTTATATGTACTCTCTGACCGCAAGTGAGTTACCCTAGCCCATTTATATGTACTCTCTGACCGCAAGTGAGGTATCCTAGTCGCTTTATATGTACTCCCAGACCCCAAGTGAGTTACCCTAGTCCCTTATAAGTACTCCCTGATCCTAAGTGAGTTACCCTAGCCCTTTAATAAGTACACCCTGGCCCCAAGTGAGTTACCCTAGTCCAATATAAGTAATCCTTGACCCAAAGTTAGTTACACTAGCCCCTTTATAAGTACTCCCTGACTCCAAGTGAGTTACCATATCACCTTTATAAGTACTCCCTGACCCCAAGTGAGTTATCCTAGCCCCTTTATATGTACTCTCTGACAGCAAGTGAGTTACCCTAGTCCCATATTAGTACTCCCTGACCCCAAGTGAGTTAGCCTAGCCCCTTTATATGTACTCTCTGACCGCAAGTGAGTTACACTAACCCATTTATATGTACTCTCTGACCGCAAGTGAGTTATCCTATTCGCATTATATGTACTCTCAGACCCCAAGTGAGTTACCCTAGTCCCTTATAAGTACTCCCTGATCCTAAGTGAGTTACCCTAGCCCTTTAATAAGTACACCCTGGCCCCAAGTGAGTTTCCCTAGTCCCATATAAGTAATCCTTGACCCAAAGTGAGTTACGCTAGCCCCTTTATATTACTCCCTGACCCCAAGTGAGTTACCATATCACCTTTATAAGTACTCCCTGAACCCAAGTGAGTTATCCTAGCCCCTTTATATGTACTCTCTGACAGCAAGTGAGTTACCCTAGTCCCATAGTAGTACTCCCTGACCCCAAGTGAGTTACCATAGCCCCTTTATAAGTACTCCCTGAACCCAAGTGAGTTATCCTAGCCCCTTGATATGTATTCTCTGACCGCAAGAGAGTTACCCTAATCTCATATAAGTACTCCCAGACCCCAAGTGAGTTACCCTAGTCCCATAGAAGTACTCCCTGACCCCAAGTGAGTTATCCTAGCCCCTTTATATGTACTCTCTGACCGCAAGTGAGTTACCCTAGCCCATTTATATGTACTCTCTGACCGCAAGTGAGTTATCCTAGTCGCTTTATATGTACTCCCAGACCCCAAGTGAGTTACCCTAGTCCCTTATAAGTACTCCCTGATCCTAAGTGAGTTACCCTAGCCCTTTAATAAGTACACCCTGGCCCCAAGTGAGTTACCCTAGTCCCATATAAATAATCATTGACCCAAAGTTAGTTACCCTAGCCCCTTTATAAGTACTCCCTGACTCCAAGTGAGTTACCATATCACCTTTATAAGTACTCCCTGACCCCAAGTGAGTTATCCTACCCCCTTTATATGTACTCTCTGACCGCAAGTGAGTTACCCTAATCCCATATAAGTACTCCCAGACCCCAAGTGAGTTACCCTAGTCTCATATATGTACTCTCTGAACTCAAGTGTGTTACCTTAGCACCTTTATAAGTACTCCCTGACCCCAAGTGAGTTATCCTAGCCCCTTTATATGTACTCTCTGACCGTAAGTGAGTTATTCAAACCCCTTATAAGTACTCCCTGACCCCAAGTGTGTTACCCTAGTCTCATATATGTACTCCCTGAACTCAAGTGTATTACCTTAGCCCCTTTATAAGTTCTCCCTGACCCCATGTGAGTTATCCTACCCCCTTTATATGTACCCTCTGACCGCAAGTGAGTTACCCTAATCCCTTATAAATACTCCCAGACCCCAAGTGAGTTACCCTAGTCTCATATATGTATTCTCTGAACTCAAGTGTGTTACCTTAGCACCTTTATAAGTACTCCCTGACCCCAAGTGTGTTATCCTAGCCCCTTTATATGTACTCTCTGACCGCAAGTGAGTTACCCTAGCCCATTTATATGTACTCTCTGACCGCAAGTGAGTTATCCTAGTCGCTTTATATGTACTCCCAGACCCCAAGTGAGTTACCCTAGTCCCTTATAAGTACTCCCTGATCCTAAGTGAGTTACCCTAGCCCTTTAATAAGTACACCCTGGCCCCAATGAGTTACCCTAGTCCCATATAAGTAATCCTTGACCCAAAGTTAGTTACCCTAGCCCCTTTATAAGTACTCCCTGACTCCAAGTGAGTTACCATATCACCTTTATAACTACTCCCTGACCCCAAGTGAGTTATCCTAGCCCCTTTATATGTACTCTCTGACAGCAAGTGAGTTACCCTAGTCCCATATTAGTACTCCCTGACCCCAAGTGAGTTAGCCTAGCCCCTTTATATGTACTCTCTGACCGCAAGTGAGTTACACTAACCCAGTTATATGTACTCTCTGACCGCAAGTGTGTTATCCTATTCGCATTTTATGTACTCTCAGACCCCAAGTGAGTTACCCTAGTCCCTTATAAGTACTCCCTGATCCTAAGTGAGTTACCCTAGCCCTTTAATAAGTACACCCTGGCCCCAAGTGAGTTTCCCTAGTCCCATATAAGTAATCCTTGACCCAAAGTGAGTTACCCTAGCCCCTTTATATTACTCCCTGACCCCAAGTGAGTTACCATATCACCTTTATAAGTACTCCCTGAACCCAAGTGAGTTATCCTAGCCCCTTTATATGTACTCTCTGACAGCAAGTGAGTTACCCTAGTCCCATAGTAGTACTCCCTGACCCCAAGTGAGTTACCATAGCCCCTTTATAAGTACTCCCTGACCCCAAGTGAGTTATCCTACCCCCTTTATATGTACTCTCTGACCGCAAGTGAGTTACCCTAGTCCCATAGTAGTACTCCCTGACCCCAAGTGAGTTACCATAGCCCCTTTATAAGTACTCCCTGACTCCAAGTGAGTTATCCTAACACCTTTATATGTACTCTCTGGCCGCAAGTGAGTTACCGTAGTCCCATAGTAGTACTCCCTTACCCCAAGTGAGTTAGCCTAGCCCCTTTATAAGTACTCCCTGACTCCAAGTGAGTTATCCTAACACCTTTATATGTACTCTCTGGCCGCAAGTGAGTTACCGTAGTCCCATAGTAGTACTCCCTTACCGAAAGTGAGTTAGCCTAGCCCCTTTATATGTACTCTCTGACCGCAAGTGAGTTACCCTAGTCCAATATAAGTACTCCCTGACCCCAAGTGAGTTACCATAGCCCCTTTATAAGTACTCCCTGAACCCAAGTGAGTTATCCTAGCCCCTTGATATGTATTCTCTGACCGCAAGAGAGTTACCCTAATCCCATATAAGTACTCCCAGACCCCAAGTGAGTTACCCTAGTCCCATAGAAGTACTCCCTGACCCCAAGTGAGTTATCCTACCCCCTTTATATGTACTCTCTGACCGCAAGTGAATTACCCTACTCCCATATAGGTACTCCCTGACACCAAATGAGTTACCATAGCCCCTTTATAAGTACTCCCTGACCCCAAGTGAGTTACCATAACCCCTTTATAAGTACTCCCTGACCCCAAGTGAGTTATCCTACCCCCTTTATATGTACTCTCTGACCGCAAGTGAGTTACCCTAGTCCCATAGAAGTACTCCCTGACCCCAAGTGAGTTATCCTAGCCCCTTTATATGTACTCTCTGACAGCAAGTGAGTTACCCTAGTCCCATAGTAGTACTCCCTGACCCCAAGTGAGTTACCATAGCCCCTTTATAAGTACTCCCTGACCCCAAGTGAGTTATCCTACCCCCTTTATATGTACTCTCTGACCGCAAGTGAGTTACCCTAATCCCATATAAGTACTCCCAGACCCCAAGTGAGTTAGCCTACCCCCTTTATATGTACCCTCTGACCGCAAGTGAGTTACCCTAATCCCTTATAAGTACTCCCAGACCCCAAGTGAGTTACCCTAGTCTCATATATGTATTCTCTGAACTCAAGTGTGTTACCTTAGCACCTTTATAAGTACTCCCTGACCCCAAGTGTGTTATACTAGCCCCTTTATATGTACTCTCTGACCGCAAGTGAGTTACCCTAGCCCATTTATATGTACTCTCTGACCGCAAGTGAGTTTTCCTAGTCGCTTTATATGTACTCCCAGACCCCAAGTGAGTTACCCTACTCCCATATAGGTACTCCCTGCCACCAAGTGAGTTACCATAGCCCCTTTATAAGTACTCCCTGACCCCAAGTGAGTTACCATAGCCCCTTTATAAGTACTCCCAGACCTCAAGCGAGTTACCCTAGTCCCATATAAGTTCTCCTTGACCCAAAGTGAGTTACCCTAGCCCCTTTATAAGTACTCCCTGACCCCAAGTGAGTTACCCTACACCCATATAAGTACTCCTAGACCCCAAGTGAGTTATCCTAGCCCCTTTATATGTACTCTCTGACCGCAAGTGAGTTACCCTAGTCCAATATAGGTAGTCCCTGACCCCATGTGAGTTACCATAGCCCCTTTTGTAAGTACAACCTGACCCCAAGTGAGTTATCCTAGCCCCTTTATATGTACTCTCTGACAGCAAGTGAGTTACCCTAGTCCCATAGTAGTACTCCCTGACCCCAAGTGAGTTACCATAGCCCCTTTATAAGTACTCCCTGACCCCAAGTGAGTTATCCTACCCCCTTTATATGTACTCTCTGACCGGAAGTGAGTTACCCTAATCCCATATAAGTACTCCCAGACCCCAAGTGAGTTAGCCTACCCCCTTTATATGTACCCTCTGACCGCAAGTGAGTTACCCTAATCCCTTATAAGTACTCCCAGACCCCAAGTGAGTTACCCTAGTCTCATATATGTATTCTCTGAACTCAAGTGTGTTACCTTAGCACCTTTATAAGTACTCCCTGACCCCAAGTGTGTTATCCTAGCCACTTTATATGTACTCTCTGACCGCAAGTGAGTTACCCTAGCCCATTTATATGTACTCTCTGACCGCAAGTGAGTTATCCTAGTCGCTTTATATGTACTCCCAGACCCCAAGTGAGTTACCCTAGTCCCTTATAAGTACTCCCTGATCCTAAGTGAGTTACCCTAGCCCTTTAATAAGTACACCCTGGCCCCAAGTGAGTTACCCTAGTCCAATATAAGTAATCCTTGACCCAAAGTTAGTTACACTAGCCCCTTTATAAGTACTCCCTGACTCCAAGTGAGTTACCATATCACCTTTATAAGTACTCCCTGACCCCAAGTGAGTTATCCTAGCCCCTTTATATGTACTCTCTGACAGCAAGTGAGTTACCCTAGTCCCATATTAGTACTCCCTGACCCCAAGTGAGTTAGCCTAGCCCCTTTATATGTACTCTCTGACCGCAAGTGAGTTACACTAACCCATTTATATGTACTCTCTGACCGCAAGTGAGTTATCCTATTCGCATTATATGTACTCTCAGACCCCAAGTGAGTTACCCTAGTCCCTTATAAGTACTCCCTGATCCTAAGTGAGTTACCCTAGCCCTTTAATAAGTACACCCTGGCCCCAAGTGAGTTTCCCTAGTCCCATATAAGTAATCCTTGACCCAAAGTGAGTTACCCTAGCCCCTTTATATTACTCCCTGACCCCAAGTGAGTTACCATATCACCTTTATAAGTACTCCCTGAACCCAAGTGAGTTATCCTAGCCCCTTTATATGTACTCTCTGACAGCAAGTGAGTTACCCTAGTCCCATATTAGTACTCCCTGACCCCAAGTGAGTTAGCCTAGCCCCTTTATATGTACTCTCTGACCGCAAGTGAGTTACACTAACCCATTTATATGTACTCTCTGACCGCAAGTGAGTTATCCTATTCGCATTATATGTACTCTCAGACCCCAAGTGAGTTACCCTAGTCCCTTATAAGTACTCCCTGATCCTAAGTGAGTTACCCTAGCCCTTTAATAAGTACACCCTGGCCCCAAGTGAGTTTCCCTAGTCCCATATAAGTAATCCTTGACCCAAAGTGAGTTACGCTAGCCCCTTTATATTACTCCCTGACCCCAAGTGAGTTACCATATCACCTTTATAAGTACTCCCTGAACCCAAGTGAGTTATCCTAGCCCCTTTATATGTACTCTCTGACAGCAAGTGAGTTACCCTAGTCCCATAGTAGTACTCCCTGACCCCAAGTGAGTTACCATAGCCCCTTTATAAGTACTCCCTGAACCCAAGTGAGTTATCCTAGCCCCTTGATATGTATTCTCTGACCGCAAGAGAGTTACCCTAATCTCATATAAGTACTCCCAGACCCCAAGTGAGTTACCCTAGTCCCATAGAAGTACTCCCTGACCCCAAGTGAGTTATCCTAGCCCCTTTATATGTACTCTCTGACCGCAAGTGAGTTACCCTAGCCCATTTATATGTACTCTCTGACCGCAAGTGAGTTATCCTAGTCGCTTTATATGTACTCCCAGACCCCAAGTGAGTTACCCTAGTCCCTTATAAGTACTCCCTGATCCTAAGTGAGTTACCCTAGCCCTTTAATAAGTACACCCTGGCCCCAAGTGAGTTACCCTAGTCCCATATAAATAATCATTGACCCAAAGTTAGTTACCCTAGCCCCTTTATAAGTACTCCCTGACTCCAAGTGAGTTACCATATCACCTTTATAAGTACTCCCTGACCCCAAGTGAGTTATCCTACCCCCTTTATATGTACTCTCTGACAGCAAGTGAGTTACCCTAATCCCATATAAGTACTCCCAGACCCCAAGTGAGTTACCCTAGTCTCATATATGTACTCTCTGAACTCAAGTGTGTTACCTTAGCACCTTTATAAGTACTCCCTGACCCCAAGTGAGTTATCCTAGCCCCTTTATATGTACTCTCTGACCGTAAGTGAGTTATTCAAACCCCTTATAAGTACTCCCTGACCCCAAGTGTGTTACCCTAGTCTCATATATGTACTCCCTGAACTCAAGTGTATTACCTTAGCCCCTTTATAAGTTCTCCCTGACCCCATGTGAGTTATCCTACCCCCTTTATATGTACCCTCTGACCGCAAGTGAGTTACCCTAATCCCTTATAAATACTCCCAGACCCCAAGTGAGTTACCCTAGTCTCATATATGTATTCTCTGAACTCAAGTGTGTTACCTTAGCACCTTTATAAGTACTCCCTGACCCCAAGTGTGTTATCCTAGCCCCTTTATATGTACTCTCTGACCGCAAGTGAGTTACCCTAGCCCATTTATATGTACTCTCTGACCGCAAGTGAGTTATCCTAGTCGCTTTATATGTACTCCCAGACCCCAAGTGAGTTACCCTAGTCCCTTATAAGTACTCCCTGATCCTAAGTGAGTTACCCTAGCCCTTTAATAAGTACACCCTGGCCCCAATGAGTTACCCTAGTCCCATATAAGTAATCCTTGACCCAAAGTTAGTTACCCTAGCCCCTTTATAAGTACTCCCTGACTCCAAGTGAGTTACCATATCACCTTTATAACTACTCCCTGACCCCAAGTGAGTTATCCTAGCCCCTTTATATGTACTCTCTGACAGCAAGTGAGTTACCCTAGTCCCATATTAGTACTCCCTGACCCCAAGTGAGTTAGCCTAGCCCCTTTATATGTACTCTCTGACCGCAAGTGAGTTACACTAACCCAGTTATATGTACTCTCTGACCGCAAGTGTGTTATCCTATTCGCATTTTATGTACTCTCAGACCCCAAGTGAGTTACCCTAGTCCCTTATAAGTACTCCCTGATCCTAAGTGAGTTACCCTAGCCCTTTAATAAGTACACCCTGGCCCCAAGTGAGTTTCCCTAGTCCCATATAAGTAATCCTTGACCCAAAGTGAGTTACCCTAGCCCCTTTATATTACTCCCTGACCCCAAGTGAGTTACCATATCACCTTTATAAGTACTCCCTGAACCCAAGTGAGTTATCCTAGCCCCTTTATATGTACTCTCTGACAGCAAGTGAGTTACCCTAGTCCCATAGTAGTACTCCCTGACCCCAAGTGAGTTACCATAGCCCCTTTATAAGTACTCCCTGACCCCAAGTGAGTTATCCTACCCCCTTTATATGTACTCTCTGACCGCAAGTGAGTTACCCTAGTCCCATAGTAGTACTCCCTGACCCCAAGTGAGTTACCATAGCCCCTTTATAAGTACTCCCTGACTCCAAGTGAGTTATCCTAACACCTTTATATGTACTCTCTGGCCGCAAGTGAGTTACCGTAGTCCCATAGTAGTACTCCCTTACCCCAAGTGAGTTAGCCTAGCCCCTTTATAAGTACTCCCTGACTCCAAGTGAGTTATCCTAACACCTTTATATGTACTCTCTGGCCGCAAGTGAGTTACCGTAGTCCCATAGTAGTACTCCCTTACCGAAAGTGAGTTAGCCTAGCCCCTTTATATGTACTCTCTGACCGCAAGTGAGTTACCCTAGTCCAATATAAGTACTCCCTGACCCCAAGTGAGTTACCATAGCCCCTTTATAAGTACTCCCTGAACCCAAGTGAGTTATCCTAGCCCCTTGATATGTATTCTCTGACCGCAAGAGAGTTACCCTAATCCCATATAAGTACTCCCAGACCCCAAGTGTGTTACCCTAGTCCCATAGAAGTACTCCCTGACCCCAAGTGAGTTATCCTACCCCCTTTATATGTACTCTCTGACCGCAAGTGAATTACCCTACTCCCATATAGGTACTCCCTGACACCAAATGAGTTACCATAGCCCCTTTATAAGTACTCCCTGACCCCAAGTGAGTTACCATAACCCCTTTATAAGTACTCCCTGACCCCAAGTGAGTTATCCTACCCCCTTTATATGTACTCTCTGACCGCAAGTGAGTTACCCTAGTCCCATAGAAGTACTCCCTGACCCCAAGTGAGTTATCCTAGCCCCTTTATATGTACTCTCTGACAGCAAGTGAGTTACCCTAGTCCCATAGTAGTACTCCCTGACCCCAAGTGAGTTACCATAGCCCCTTTATAAGTACTCCCTGACCCCAAGTGAGTTATCCTACCCCCTTTATATGTACTCTCTGACCGCAAGTGAGTTACCCTAATCCCATATAAGTACTCCCAGACCCCAAGTGAGTTAGCCTACCCCCTTTATATGTACCCTCTGACCGCAAGTGAGTTACCCTAATCCCTTATAAGTACTCCCAGACCCCAAGTGAGTTACCCTAGTCTCATATATGTATTCTCTGAACTCAAGTGTGTTACCTTAGCACCTTTATAAGTACTCCCTGACCCCAAGTGTGTTATACTAGCCCCTTTATATGTACTCTCTGACCGCAAGTGAGTTACCCTAGCCCATTTATATGTACTCTCTGACCGCAAGTGAGTTTTCCTAGTCGCTTTATATGTACTCCCAGACCCCAAGTGAGTTACCCTACTCCCATATAGGTACTCCCTGCCACCAAGTGAGTTACCATAGCCCCTTTATAAGTACTCCCTGACCCCAAGTGAGTTACCATAGCCCCTTTATAAGTACTCCCAGACCTCAAGCGAGTTACCCTAGTCCCATATAAGTTCTCCTTGACCCAAAGTGAGTTACCCTAGCCCCTTTATAAGTACTCCCTGACCCCAAGTGAGTTACCCTACACCCATATAAGTACTCCTAGACCCCAAGTGAGTTATCCTAGCCCCTTTATATGTACTCTCTGACCGCAAGTGAGTTACCCTAGTCCAATATAGGTACTCCCTGACCCCATGTGAGTTACCATAGCCCCTTTTGTAAGTACAACCTGACCCCAAGTGAGTTATCCTAGCCCCTTTATATGTACTCTCTGACAGCAAGTGAGTTACCCTAGTCCCATAGTAGTACTCCCTGACCCCAAGTGAGTTACCATAGCCCCTTTATAAGTACTCCCTGACCCCAAGTGAGTTATCCTACCCCCTTTATATGTACTCTCTGACCGGAAGTGAGTTACCCTAATCCCATATAAGTACTCCCAGACCCCAAGTGAGTTAGCCTACCCCCTTTATATGTACCCTCTGACCGCAAGTGAGTTACCCTAATCCCTTATAAGTACTCCCAGACCCCAAGTGAGTTACCCTAGTCTCATATATGTATTCTCTGAACTCAAGTGTGTTACCTTAGCACCTTTATAAGTACTCCCTGACCCCAAGTGTGTTATCCTAGCCACTTTATATGTACTCTCTGACCGCAAGTGAGTTACCCTAGCCCATTTATATGTACTCTCTGACCGCAAGTGAGTTATCCTAGTCGCTTTATATGTACTCCCAGACCCCAAGTGAGTTACCCTAGTCCCTTATAAGTACTCCCTGATCCTAAGTGAGTTACCCTAGCCCTTTAATAAGTACACCCTGGCCCCAAGTGAGTTACCCTAGTCCAATATAAGTAATCCTTGACCCAAAGTTAGTTACACTAGCCCCTTTATAAGTACTCCCTGACTCCAAGTGAGTTACCATATCACCTTTATAAGTACTCCCTGACCCCAAGTGAGTTATCCTAGCCCCTTTATATGTACTCTCTGACAGCAAGTGAGTTACCCTAGTCCCATATTAGTACTCCCTGACCTCAAGTGAGTTAGCCTAGCCCCTTTATATGTACTCTCTGACCGCAAGTGAGTTACACTAACCCATTTATATGTACTCTCTGACCGCAAGTGAGTTATCCTATTCGCATTATATGTACTCTCAGACCCCAAGTGAGTTACCCTAGTCCCTTATAAGTACTCCCTGATCCTAAGTGAGTTACCCTAGCCCTTTAATAAGTACACCCTGGCCCCAAGTGAGTTTCCCTAGTCCCATATAAGTAATCCTTGACCCAAAGTGAGTTACCCTAGCCCCTTTATATTACTCCCTGACCCCAAGTGAGTTACCATATCACCTTTATAAGTACTCCCTGAACCCAAGTGAGTTATCCTAGCCCCTTTATATGTACTCTCTGACAGCAAGTGAGTTACCCTAGTCCCATAGTAGTACTCCCTGACCCCAAGTGAGTTACCATAGCCCCTTTATAAGTACTCCCTGAACCCAAGTGAGTTATCCTAGCCCCTTGATATGTATTCTCTGACCGCAAGAGAGTTACCCTAATCCCATATAAGTACTCCCAGACCCCAAGTGAGTTACCCTAGTCCCATAGAAGTTCTCCCTGACCCCAAGTGAGTTATCCTAGCCCCTTTATATGTACTCTCTGACCGCAAGTGAGTTACCCTAGCCCATTTATATGTACTCTCTGACCGCAAGTGAGTTATCCTAGTCGCTTTATATGTACTCCCAGACCCCAAGTGAGTTACCCTAGTCCCTTAAAAGTACTCCCTGATCCTAAGTGAGTTACCCTAGCCCTTTAATAAGTACACCCTGGCCCCAAGTGAGTTACCCTAGTCCCATATAAATAATCATTGACCCAAAGTTAGTTACCCTAGCCCCTTTATAAGTACTCCCTGACTCCAAGTGAGTTACCATATCACCTTTATAAGTACTCCCTGACCCCAAGTGAGTTATCCTACCCCCTTTATATGTACTCTCTGACCGCAAGTGAGTTACCCTAATCCCATATAAGTACTCCCAGACCCCAAGTGAGTTACCCTAGTCTCATATATGTACTCTCTGAACTCAAGTGTGTTACCTTAGCACCTTTATAAGTACTCCCTGACCCCAAGTGAGTTATCCTAGCCCCTTTATATGTACTCTCTGACAGCAAGTGAGTTACACTAGTCCCATAGTAGTACTCCCTGACCCCAAGTAAGTTACCATAGCCCCTTTATAAGTACTCCCTGAACCCAAGTGAGTTATCCTAGCCCCTTGATATGTATTCTCTGACCGCAAGAGAGTTACCCTAATCCCATATAAGTACTCCCAGGCCCCAAGTGAGTTACCCTAGTCCCATAGAAGTACTCCCTGACCCCAAGTGAGTTATCCTAGCCCCTTTATATGTACTCTCTGACCGCAAGTGAGTTACCCTAGCCCATTTATATGTACTCTCTGACCGCAAGTGAGTTATCCTAGTCGCTTTATATGTACTCCCAGACCCCAAGTGAGTTACCCTAGTCCCTTATAAGTACTCCCTGATCCTAAGTGAGTTACCCTAGCCCTTTAATAAGTACACCCTGGCCCCAAGTGAGTTACCCTAGTCCCATATAAGTAATCATTGACCCAAAGTTAGTTACCCTAGCCCCTTTATAAGTACTCCCTGACTCCAAGTGAGTTACCATATCACCTTTATAAGTACTCCCTGACCCCAAGTGAGTTATCCTAGCCCCTTTATATGTACTCTCTGACAGCAAGTGAGTTACCCTAGTCCCATAGTAGTACTCCCTGACCCCAAGTGAGTTACCATAGCTCCTTTATAAGTACTCCCTGACCCCAAGTGAGTTATCCTACCCCCTTTATATGTACTCTCTGACCGCAAGTGAGTTACCCTAATCCCATATAAGTACTCCCAGACCCCAAGTGAGTAAGCCTAGCCCCTTTATATGTACTCTCTGACCGCAAGTGAGTTACCCTAGTCCAATATAAGTACTCCCTGACCCCAAGTGAGTTACCATAGCCCCTTTATAAGTACTCCCTGAACCCAAGTGAGTTATCCTAGCCCCTTGATATGTATTCTCTGACCGCAAGAGAGTTACCCTAATCCCATATAAGTACTCCCAGACCCCAAGTGAGTTAGCCTAGCCCCTTTATATGTACTCTCTGACCGCAAGTGAGTTACCCTAGTCCAATATAAGTACTCCCTGACCCCAAGTGAGTTACCATAGCCCCTTTATAAGTACTCCCTGAACCCAAGTGAGTTATCCTAGCCCCTTGATATGTATTCTCTGACCGCAAGAGAGTTACCCTAATCCCATATAAGTACTCCCAGACCCCAAGTGAGTTACCCTAGTCCCATAGAAGTACTCCCTGACCCCAAGTGAGTTATCCTACCCCCTTTATATGTACTATCTGACCGCAAGTGAATTACCCTACTCCCATATAGGTACTCCCTGACACAAAATGAGTTACCATAGCCCCTTTATAAGTACTCCCTGACCCCAAGTGAGTTACCATAGCCCCTTTATAAGTACTCCCTGACCCCAAGTGAGTTATCCTAGCCCCTTTATATGTACTCTCTGACCGTAAGTGAGTTATTCAAACCCCTTATAAGTACTCCCTGACCCCAAGTGTGTTACCCTAGTCTCATATATGTACTCCCTGAACTCAAGTGTATTACCTTAGCCCCTTTATAAGTTCTCCCTGACCCCAAGTGAGTTATCCTAGCCCCTTTATGAGTACTCCCTGACCCCAAGTGAGTTATCCTTCCCCCTATATATGTACCCTCTGTCAGCAAGTGAGTTACCCTAGCCCATTTATATGTACTCTCTGACCGCAAGTGAGTTATCATAGTCGCTTTATATGTACTCCCAGACCCCAAGTGAGTTACCCTAGCCCCTTATAAGTTCTCCCTGATCCTAAGTGAGTTACCCTAGCCCTTTAATAAATACACCCTGGCCCCAAGTGAGTTACCCTAGTCCCATAGAAGTACTCCCTGACCCCAAGTGAGTTACCATAGCCCCTTTATGAGTACTCCCTGACCCCAAGTGAGTTATCCTTCCCCCTATATATGTACCCTCTGTCCGCAAGTGAGTTACCCTAGCCCATTTATATGTACTCTCTGACCGCAAGTGAGTTATCATAGTCGCTTTATATGTACTCCCAGACCCCAAGTGAGTTACCCTAGCCCCTTATAAGTACTCCCTGATCCTAAGTGAGTTACCCTAGCCCTTTAATAAATACACCCTGGCCCCAAGTGAGTTACCCTAGTCCCATATAAGTAATCCGTGACCCAAAGTTAGTTACCCTAGCCCCTTTATAAGTACTCCCTGACCCCAAGTAAGTTACCATATCACCTTTATAAGTACTCCCTGACCCCAAGTGAGTTATCCTAGCCCCTTTATATGTACTCTCTGACAGCAAGTGAGTTACCCTAGTCCCACAGTAGTACTTCCTGACCCCAAGTGAGTTAGCCTAGCCTCTTTATATGTACTCTCTGACCGCAAGTGAGTTACCCTAGTCCAATATAAGTACTCCCTGACCCCAAGTGAGTTACCATAGCCCCTTTATAAGTACTGCCTGAACCCAAGTGAGTTATCCTAGCCCCTTGATATGTATTCTCTGACCGCAAGATAGTTATCCTAATCCCATATAAGTACTCCCAGACCCCAAGTGAGTTACCCTAGTCCCATAGAAGTACTCCCTGACCCCAAGTGAGTTATCCTACCCCCTTTATATGTACTCTCTGACTGCAAGTGAGTTACACTAACCCATTTATATGTACTCTCTGACCGCAAGTGAGTTATCCTATTCGCATTATATGTACTATCAGACCCCAAGTGAGTTACCCTAGTCCCTTATAAGTACTCCCTGATCCTAAGTGAGTTACCCTAGCCCTTTAATAAGTACACCCTGGCCCCAAGTGAGTTTCCCTAGTCCCATATAAGTAATCCTTGACCCAAAGTGAGTTACCCTAGCCCCTTTATATTACTCCCTGACCCCAAGTGAGTTACCATATCACCCTTATAAGTACTCCCTGAACCCAAGTGAGTTATCCTAGCCCCTTTATATGTACTCTCTGACAGCAAGTGAGTTACCCTAGTCCCATAGTAGTACTCCCTGACCCCAAGTGAGTTACCATAGCCCCTTTATAAGTACTCCCTGACCCCAAGTGAGTTATCCTACCCCCTTTATATGTACTCTCTGACCGCAAGTGAGTTACCCTAGTCCCATAGTAGTACTCCCTGACCCCAAGTGAGTTACCATAGCCCCTTTATAAGTACTCCCTGACTCCAAGTGAGTTATCCTAACACCTTTATATGTACTCTCTGGCCGCAAGTGAGTTACCGTAGTCCCATAGTAGTACTCCCTTACCCCAAGTGAGTTAGCCTAGCCCCTTTATAAGTACTCCCTGACTCCAAGTGAGTTATCCTAACACCTTTATATGTACTCTCTGGCCGCAAGTGAGTTACCGTAGTCCCATAGTAGTACTCCCTTACCGCAAGTGAGTTAGCCTAGCCCCTTTATATGTACTCTCTGACCGCAAGTGAGTTACCCTAGTCCAATATAAGTACTCCCTGACCCCAAGTGAGTTACCATAGCCCCTTTATAAGTACTCCCTGAACCCAAGTGAGTTATCCTAGCCCCTTGATATGTATTCTCTGACCGCAAGAGAGTTACCCTAATCCCATATAAGTACTCCCAGACCCCAAGTGAGTTACCCTAGTCCCATAGAAGTACTCCCTGACCCCAAGTGAGTTATCCTACCCCCTTTATATGTACTCTCTGACCGCAAGTGAATTACCCTACTCCCATATAGGTACTCCCTGACACCAAATGAGTTACCATAGCCCCTTTATAAGTACTCCCTGACCCCAAGTGAGTTACCATAACCCCTTTATAAGTACTCCCTGACCCCAAGTGAGTTATCCTACCCCCTTTATATGTACTCTCTGACCGCAAGTGAGTTACCCTAGTCCCATAGAAGTACTCCCTGACCCCAAGTGAGTTATCCTAGCCCCTTTATATGTACTCTCTGACAGCAAGTGAGTTACCCTAGTCCCATAGTAGTACTCCCTGACCCCAAGTGAGTTACCATAGCCCCTTTATAAGTACTCCCTGACCCCAAGTGAGTTATCCTACCCCCTTTATATGTACTCTCTGACCGCAAGTGAGTTACCCTAATCCCATATAAGTACTCCCAGACCCCAAGTGAGTTAGCCTACCCCCTTTATATGTACCCTCTGACCGCAAGTGAGTTACCCTAATCCCTTATAAGTACTCCCAGACCCCAAGTGAGTTACCCTAGTCTCATATATGTATTCTCTGAACTCAAGTGTGTTACCTTAGCACCTTTATAAGTACTCCCTGACCCCAAGTGTGTTATACTAGCCCCTTTATATGTACTCTCTGACCGCAAGTGAGTTACCCTAGCCCATTTATATGTACTCTCTGACCGCAAGTGAGTTTTCCTAGTCGCTTTATATGTACTCCCAGACCCCAAGTGAGTTACCCTACTCCCATATAGGTACTCCCTGCCACCAAGTGAGTTACCATAGCCCCTTTATAAGTACTCCCTGACCCCAAGTGAGTTACCATAGCCCCTTTATAAGTACTCCCAGACCTCAAGCGAGTTACCCTAGTCCCATATAAGTTCTCCTTGACCCAAAGTGAGTTACCCTAGCCCCTTTATAAGTACTCCCTGACCCCAAGTGAGTTACCCTACACCCATATAAGTACTCCTAGACCCCAAGTGAGTTATCCTAGCCCCTTTATATGTACTCTCTGACCGCAAGTGAGTTACCCTAGTCCAATATAGGTAGTCCCTGACCCCATGTGAGTTACCATAGCCCCTTTTGTAAGTACAACCTGACCCCAAGTGAGTTATCCTAGCCCCTTTATATGTACTCTCTGACAGCAAGTGAGTTACCCTAGTCCCATAGTAGTACTCCCTGACCCCAAGTGAGTTACCATAGCCCCTTTATAAGTACTCCCTGACCCCAAGTGAGTTATCCTACCCCCTTTATATGTACTCTCTGACCGGAAGTGAGTTACCCTAATCCCATATAAGTACTCCCAGACCCCAAGTGAGTTAGCCTACCCCCTTTATATGTACCCTCTGACCGCAAGTGAGTTACCCTAATCCCTTATAAGTACTCCCAGACCCCAAGTGAGTTACCCTAGTCTCATATATGTATTCTCTGAACTCAAGTGTGTTACCTTAGCACCTTTATAAGTACTCCCTGACCCCAAGTGTGTTATCCTAGCCACTTTATATGTACTCTCTGACCGCAAGTGAGTTACCCTAGCCCATTTATATGTACTCTCTGACCGCAAGTGAGTTATCCTAGTCGCTTTATATGTACTCCCAGACCCCAAGTGAGTTACCCTAGTCCCTTATAAGTACTCCCTGATCCTAAGTGAGTTACCCTAGCCCTTTAATAAGTACACCCTGGCCCCAAGTGAGTTACCCTAGTCCAATATAAGTAATCCTTGACCCAAAGTTAGTTACACTAGCCCCTTTATAAGTACTCCCTGACTCCAAGTGAGTTACCATATCACCTTTATAAGTACTCCCTGACCCCAAGTGAGTTATCCTAGCCCCTTTATATGTACTCTCTGACAGCAAGTGAGTTACCCTAGTCCCATATTAGTACTCCCTGACCCCAAGTGAGTTAGCCTAGCCCCTTTATATGTACTCTCTGACCGCAAGTGAGTTACACTAACCCATTTATATGTACTCTCTGACCGCAAGTGAGTTATCCTATTCGCATTATATGTACTCCCAGACCCCAAGTGAGTAAGCCTAGCCCCTTTATATGTACTCTCTGACCGCAAGTGAGTTACCCTAGTCCAATATAAGTACTCCCTGACCCCAAGTGAGTTACCATAGCCCCTTTATAAGTACTCCCTGAACCCAAGTGAGTTATCCTAGCCCCTTGATATGTATTCTCTGACCGCAAGAGAGTTACCCTAATCCCATATAAGTACTCCCAGACCCCAAGTGAGTTAGCCTAGCCCCTTTATATGTACTCTCTGACCGCAAGTGAGTTACCCTAGTCCAATATAAGTACTCCCTGACCCCAAGTGAGTTACCATAGCCCCTTTATAAGTACTCCCTGAACCCAAGTGAGTTATCCTAGCCCCTTGATATGTATTCTCTGACCGCAAGAGAGTTACCCTAATCCCATATAAGTACTCCCAGACCCCAAGTGAGTTACCCTAGTCCCATAGAAGTACTCCCTGACCCCAAGTGAGTTATCCTACCCCCTTTATATGTACTATCTGACCGCAAGTGAATTACCCTACTCCCATATAGGTACTCCCTGACACAAAATGAGTTACCATAGCCCCTTTATAAGTACTCCCTGACCCCAAGTGAGTTACCATAGCCCCTTTATAAGTACTCCCTGACCCCAAGTGAGTTATCCTAGCCCCTTTATATGTACTCTCTGACCGTAAGTGAGTTATTCAAACCCCTTATAAGTACTCCCTGACCCCAAGTGTGTTACCCTAGTCTCATATATGTACTCCCTGAACTCAAGTGTATTACCTTAGCCCCTTTATAAGTTCTCCCTGACCCCAAGTGAGTTATCCTAGCCCCTTTATGAGTACTCCCTGACCCCAAGTGAGTTATCCTTCCCCCTATATATGTACCCTCTGTCCGCAAGTGAGTTACCCTAGCCCATTTATATGTACTCTCTGACCGCAAGTGAGTTATCATAGTCGCTTTATATGTACTCCCAGACCCCAAGTGAGTTACCCTAGCCCCTTATAAGTTCTCCCTGATCCTAAGTGAGTTACCCTAGCCCTTTAATAAATACACCCTGGCCCCAAGTGAGTTACCCTAGTCCCATAGAAGTACTCCCTGACCCCAAGTGAGTTACCATAGCCCCTTTATGAGTACTCCCTGACCCCAAGTGAGTTATCCTTCCCCCTATATATGTACCCTCTGTCCGCAAGTGAGTTACCCTAGCCCATTTATATGTACTCTCTGACCGCAAGTGAGTTATCATAGTCGCTTTATATGTACTCCCAGACCCCAAGTGAGTTACCCTAGCCCCTTATAAGTACTCCCTGATCCTAAGTGAGTTACCCTAGCCCTTTAATAAATACACCCTGGCCCCAAGTGAGTTACCCTAGTCCCATATAAGTAATCCTTGACCCAAAGTTAGTTACCCTAGCCCCTTTATAAGTACTCCCTGACCCCAAGTAAGTTACCATATCACCTTTATAAGTACTCCCTGACCCCAAGTGAGTTATCCTAGCCCCTTTATATGTACTCTCTGACAGCAAGTGAGTTACCCTAGTCCCATAGTAGTACTTCCTGACCCCAAGTGAGTTAGCCTAGCCTCTTTATATGTACTCTCTGACCGCAAGTGAGTTACCCTAGTCCAATATAAGTACTCCCTTACCCCAAGTGAGTTACCATAGCCCCTTTATAAGTACTGCCTGAACCCAAGTGAGTTATCCTAGCCCCTTGATATGTATTCTCTGACCGCAAGATAGTTATCCTAATCCCATATAAGTACTCCCAGACCCCAAGTGAGTTACCCTAGTCCCATAGAAGTACTCCCTGACCCCAAGTGAGTTATCCTACCCCCTTTATATGTACTCTCTGACTGCAAGTGAGTTACACTAACCCATTTATATGTACTCTCTGACCGCAAGTGAGTTATCCTATTCGCATTATATGTACTATCAGACCCCAAGTGAGTTACCCTAGTCCCTTATTAGTACTCCCTGATCCTAAGTGAGTTACCCTAGCCCTTTAATAAGTACACCCTGGCCCCAAGTGAGTTTCCCTAGTCCCATATAAGTAATCCTTGACCCAAAGTGAGTTACCCTATCCCCTTTATATTACTCCCTGACCCCAAGTGAGTTACCATATCACCCTTATAAGTACTCCCTGAACCCAAGTGAGTTATCCTAGCCCCTTTATATGTACTCTCTGACAGCAAGTGAGTTACCCTAGTCCCATAGTAGTACTCCCTGACCCCAAGTGAGTTACCATAGCCCCTTTATAAGTACTCCCTGACCCCAAGTGAGTTATCCTAACACCTTTATATGTACTCTCTGACCGCAAGTGAGTTACCCTAATCCCATATAAGTACTCCCATACCCCAAGTGAGTTACCCTAGTCTCATATATGTACTCTCTGAACTCAAGTGTGTTACCTTAGCACCTTTATAAGTACTCCCTGACCCCAAGTGAGTTATCCTAGCCCCTTTATATGTACTCTCTGACAGCAAGTGAGTTACCCTAGTCCCATAGTAGTACTCCCTGACCCCAAGTGAGTTACCATAGCCCCTTTATAAGTACTCCCTGACCCCAAGTGAGTTACCATAGCCTCTTTATAAGTACTCCCTGACCCCAAGTGAGTTATCCTAACACCCCTTTATATGTACTCTCTGGCCGCAAGTGAGTTACCGTAGTGCCATAGTAGTACTCCCTTACCCCAAGTGAGTTATCCTAGCCCCTTTATATGTACTCTCTGACAGCTAGTGAGTTACCCTAGTCCCATAGTAGTACTCCCTGACCCCAAGTGAGTTACCATAGCCCCTTTATAAGTACTCCCTGACCCCAAGTGAGTTATCCTAGCCCCTTTATATGTACTCTCTGACAGCTAGTGAGTTACCCTAGTCCCATAGTAGTACTCCCTGACCCCAAGTGAGTTACCATAGCCCCTTTATAAGTACTCCCTGACCCCAAAAGAGTTATCCTAGCCCCTTTATATGTACTCTCTGACCGTAAGTGAGTTATTCAAACCCCTTATAAGTACTCCCTGACCCCAAGTGTGTTACCCTAGTCTCATATATGTACTCCCTGAACTCAAGTGTATTACCTTAGCCCCTTTATAAGTTCTCCCTGACCCCAAGTGAGTTATCCTAGCCCCTTTATATGTACTCTCTGACCGCAAGTGAGTTACCCTAGTCCCATAGAAGTACTCCCTGACCCCAAGTGAGTTACCATAGCCCCTTTATGAGTACTCCCTGACCCCAAGTGAGTTATCCTACCCCCTATATATGTACCCTCTGTCCGCAAGTGAGTTACCCTAGCCCATTTATATGTACTCTCTGACCGCAAGTGAGTTATCATAGTCGCTTTATATGTACTCCCAGACCCCAAGTGAGTTACCCTAGCCCCTTATAAGTACTCCCTGATCCTAAGTGAGTTAACCTAGCCCTTTAATAAATACACCCTGGCCCCAAGTGAGTTACCCTAGTCCCATATAAGTAATCCTTGACCCAAAGTTAGTTACCCTAGCCCCTTTATAAGTACTCCCTGACCCCAAGTAAGTTACCATATCACCTTTATAAGTACTCCCTGACCCCAAGTGAGTTATCCTAGCCCCTTTATATGTACTCTCTGACAGCAAGTGAGTTACCCTAGTCCCATAGTAGTACTTCCTGACCCCAAGTGAGTTAGCCTAGCCTCTTTATATGTACTCTCTGACCGCAAGTGAGTTACCCTAGTCCAATATAAGTACTCCCTTACCCCAAGTGAGTTACCATAGCCCCTTTATAAGTACTGCCTGAACCCAAGTGAGTTATCCTAGCCCCTTGATATGTATTCTCTGACCGCAAGATAGTTATCCTAATCCCATATAAGTACTCCCAGACCCCAAGTGAGTTACCCTAGTCCCATAGAAGTACTCCCTGACCCCAAGTGAGTTATCCTACCCCCTTTATATGTACTCTCTGACTGCAAGTGAGTTACACTAACCCATTTATATGTACTCTCTGACCGCAAGTGAGTTATCCTATTCGCATTATATGTACTATCAGACCCCAAGTGAGTTACCCTAGTCCCTTATTAGTACTCCCTGATCCTAAGTGAGTTACCCTAGCCCTTTAATAAGTACACCCTGGCCCCAAGTGAGTTTCCCTAGTCCCATATAAGTAATCCTTGACCCAAAGTGAGTTACCCTAGCCCCTTTATATTACTCCCTGACCCCAAGTGAGTTACCATATCACCCTTATAAGTACTCCCTGAACCCAAGTGAGTTATCCTAGCCCCTTTATATGTACTCTCTGACAGCAAGTGAGTTACCCTAGTCCCATAGTAGTACTCCCTGACCCCAAGTGAGTTACCATAGCCCCTTTATAAGTACTCCCTGACCCCAAGTGAGTTATCCTAACACCTTTATATGTACTCTCTGACCGCAAGTGAGTTACCCTAATCCCATATAAGTACTCCCATACCCCAAGTGAGTTACCCTAGTCTCATATATGTACTCTCTGAACTCAAGTGTGTTACCTTAGCACCTTTATAAGTACTCCCTGACCCCAAGTGAGTTATCCTAGCCCCTTTATATGTACTCTCTGACAGCAAGTGAGTTACCCTAGTCCCATAGTAGTACTCCCTGACCCCAAGTGAGTTACCATAGCCCCTTTATAAGTACTCCCTGACCCCAAGTGAGTTACCATAGCCTCTTTATAAGTACTCCCTGACCCCAAGTGAGTTATCCTAACACCCCTTTATATGTACTCTCTGGCCGCAAGTGAGTTACCGTAGTGCCATAGTAGTACTCCCTTACCCCAAGTGAGTTATCCTAGCCCCTTTATATGTACTCTCTGACAGCTAGTGAGTTACCCTAGTCCCATAGTAGTACTCCCTGACCCCAAGTGAGTTACCATAGCCCCTTTATAAGTACTCCCTGACCCCAAGTGAGTTATCCTAGCCCCTTTATATGTACTCTCTGACAGCTAGTGAGTTACCCTAGTCCCATAGTAGTACTCCCTGACCCCAAGTGAGTTACCATAGCCCCTTTATAAGTACTCCCTGACCCCAAGTGAGTTATCCTAGCCCCTTTATATGTACTCTCTGACAGCTAGTGAGTTACCCTAGTCCCATAGTAGTACTCCCTGACCCCAAGTGAGTTACCATAGCCCCTTTATAAGTACTCCCTGACCCCAAAAGAGTTATCCTAGCCCCTTTATATGTACTCTCTGACCGTAAGTGAGTTATTCAAACCCCTTATAAGTACTCCCTGACCCCAAGTGTGTTACCCTAGTCTCATATATGTACTCCCTGAACTCAAGTGTATTACCTTAGCCCCTTTATAAGTTCTCCCTGACCCCAAGTGAGTTATCCTAGCCCCTTTATATGTACTCTCTGACCGCAAGTGAGTTACCCTAGTCCCATAGAAGTACTCCCTGACCCCAAGTGAGTTACCATAGCCCCTTTATGAGTACTCCCTGACCCCAAGTGAGTTATCCTACCCCCTATATATGTACCCTCTGTCCGCAAGTGAGTTACCCTAGCCCATTTATATGTACTCTCTGACCGCAAGTGAGTTATCATAGTCGCTTTATATGTACTCCCAGACCCCAAGTGAGTTACCCTAGCCCCTTATAAGTACTCCCTGATCCTAAGTGAGTTAACCTAGCCCTTTAATAAATACACCCTGGCCCCAAGTGAGTTACCCTAGTCCCATATAAGTAATCCTTGACCCAAAGTTAGTTACCCTACCCCCTTTATAAGTACTCCCTGACCCCAAGTAAGTTACCATATCACCTTTATAAGTACTCCCTGACCCCAAGTGAGTTATCCTAGCCCCTTTATATGTACTCTCTGACAGCAAGTGAGTTACCCTAGTCCCATAGTAGTACTTCCTGACCCCAAGTGAGTTAGCCTAGCCTCTTTATATGTACTCTCTGACCGCTAGTGAGTTACCCTAGTCCAATATAAGTACTCCCTGACCCCAAGTGAGTTACCATAGCCCCTTTATAAGTACTGCCTGAACCCAAGTGAGTTATCCTAGCCCCTTGATATGTATTCTCTGACCGCAAGAGAGTTATCCTAATCCCATATAAGTACTCCCAGACCCCAAGTTAGTTACCCTAGTCCCATAGAAGTACTCCCTGACCCCAAGTGAGTTATCCTACCCCCTTTATATGTACTCTCCGACCGCAAGTGAATTACCCTACTCCCATATAGGTACTCCCTGCCACCAAGTGAGTTACCATAGCCCCTTTATAAGTACTACCTGACCCCAAGTGAGTTACCATAGCCCCTTTATAAGTACTCCCTGACCCCAAGTGAGTTATCCTAGCCCCTTTATATGTACTCTCTGACAGCAAGTGAGTTACCCTAGTCCCATATTAGTACTCCCTGACCCCAAGTGAGTTAGCCTAGCCCCTTTATATGTACTCTCTGACCTCAAGTGAGTTACACTAACCCATTTATATGTACTCTCTGACCGCAAGTGAGTTATCCTATTCGCTTTATATGTACTCTCAGACCCCAAGTTAGTTACCCTAGTCCCTTATAAGTACTCCCTGATCCTAAGTGAGTTACCCTAGCCCTTTAATAAGTACACCCTGGCCCCAAGTGAGTTTCCCTAGTCCCATATAAGTAATCCTTGACCCAAAGTGAGTTACCCTAGCCCCTTTATATTACTCCCTGACCCCAAGTGAGTTACCATATCACCTTTATAAGTACTCCCTGAACCCAAGTGAGTTATCCTAGCCCCTTTATATGTACTCTCTGACAGCAAGTGAGTTACCATAGCCTCTTTATAAGTACTCCCTGACCCCAAGTGAGTTATCCTAACACCTTTATATGTACTATCTGGCCGCAAGTGTGTTACCGTAGTCCCATAGTAGTACTCCCTTACGCCAAGTGAGTTATCCTAGCCCCTTTATATGTACTCTCTGACCCAAGTGAGTTACCCTAGTCCAATGTAAGTACTCCCTGACCCCAAGTTAGTTACCATAGCCCCTTTATGAGTACTCCCTGACCCCAAGTGAGTTATCCTACCCCCTTTATATGTACTCTCTGACCGCAAGTGAGTTACCCTAATCCCATATAAGTACTCCCAGAGCCCAAGTGAGTTACCCTAGCCTCATATATGTACTCTCTGTACTCAAGTGTGTTACCTTAGCACCTTTATAAGTACTCCCTGACCCCAAGTGAGTAATCCTAGCCCCTTTATATGTACTCTCTGACCGCAAGTGAGTTACCCTAGCCCATTTATATGTACTCTCTGACCGCAAGTGAGTTATCCTAGTCGCTTTATATGTAATCCCAGACCCCAAGTGAGTTACCCTAGTCCCTTATAAGTACTCCCTGATCCTAAGTGAGTTACCCTAGCCCTTTAATAAGTACACCCTGGCCCCAAGTGAGTTACCCTAGTCCCATATAAGTAATCATTGACCCAAAGTTAGTTACCCTAGCCCCTTTATAAGTACTCCCTGACTCCAAGTGAGTTACCATATCACCTTTATAAGTACTCCCTGACCCCAAGTGAGTTATCCTACCCCCTTTATATGTACTCTCTGACCGCAAGTGAGTTACCCTAATCCCATATAAGTACTCCCAGACCCCAAGTGAGTTACCCTAGTCTCATATATGTACTCTCTGAACTCAAGTGTGTTACCTTAGCACCTTTATAAGTACTCCCTGACCCCAAGTGAGTTATCCTAGACCCTTTATATGTACTCTCTGACAGCAAGTGAGTTACCCTAGTCCCATAGTAGTACTCCCTGACCCCAAGTAAGTTACCATAGCCCCTTTATAAGTACTCCCTGAACCCAAGTGAGTTATCCTAGCCCCTTGATATGTATTCTCTGACCGCAAGAGAGTTACCCTAATCCCATATAAGTACTCCCAGGCCCCAAGTGAGTTACCCTAGTCCCATAGAAGTACTCCCTGACCCCAAGTGAGTTATCCTAGCCCCTTTATATGTACTCTCTGACCGCAAGTGAGTTACTCTAGCCCATTTATATGTACTCTCTGACCGCAAGTGAGTTATCCTAGTCGCTTTATATGTACTCCCAGACCCCAAGTGAGTTACCCTAGTCCCTTATAAGTACTCCCTGATCCTAAGTGAGTTACCCTAGCCCTTTAATAAGTACACCCTGGCCCCAAGTGAGTTACCCTAGTCCCATATAAGTAATCATTGACCCAAAGTTAGTTACCCTAGCCCCTTTATAAGTACTCCCTGACTCCAAGTGAGTTACCATATCACCTTTATAAGTACTCCCTGACCCCAAGTGAGTTATCCTACCCCCTTTATATGTACTCTCTGACCGCAAGTGAGTTACCCTAATCCCATATAAGTACTCCCAGACCCCAAGTGAGTTACCCTAGTCTCATATATGTACTCTCTGAACTCAAGTGTGTTACCTTAGCACCTTTATAAGTACTCCCTGACCCCAAGTGAGTTATCCTAGCCCCTTTATATGTACTCTCTGACAGCAAGTGAGTTACCCTAGTCCCATAGTAGTACTCCCTGACCCCAAGTGAGTTACCATAGCTCCTTTATAAGTACTCCCTGACCCCAAGTGAGTTATCCTACCCCCTTTATATGTACTCTCTGACCGCAAGTGAGTTACCCTAATCCCATATAAGTACTCCCAGACCCCAAGTGAGTAAGCCTAGCCCCTTTATATGTACTCTCTGACCGCAAGTGAGTTACCCTAGTCCAATATAAGTACTCCCTGACCCCAAGTGAGTTACCATAGCCCCTTTATAAGTACTCCCTGAACCCAAGTGAGTTATCCTAGCCCCTTGATATGTATTCTCTGACCGCAAGAGAGTTACCCTAATCCCATATAAGTACTCCCAGACCCCAAGTGAGTTAGCCTAGCCCCTTTATATGTACTCTCTGACCGGAAGTGAGTTACCCTAGTCCAATATAAGTACTCCCTGACCCCAAGTGAGTTACCATAGCCCCTTTATAAGTACACCCTAAACCCAAGTGAGTTATCCTAGCCCCTTGATATGTATTCTCTGACCGCAAGAGAGTTACCCTAATCCCATATAAGTACTCCCAGACCCCAAGTGAGTTACCCTAGTCCCATAGAAGTACTCCCTGACCCCAAGTGAGTTATCCTACCCCCTTTATATGTACTATCTGACCGCAAGTGAATTACCCTACTCCCATATAGGTACTCCCTGACACAAAATGAGTTACCATAGCCCCTTTATAAGTACTCCCTGACCCCAAGTGAGTTACCATAGCCCCTTTATAAGTACTCCCTGACCCCAAGTGAGTTATCCTAGCCCCTTTATATGTACTCTCTGACCGTAAGTGAGTTATTCAAACCCCTTATAAGTACTCCCTGACCCCAAGTGTGTTACCCTAGTCTCATATATGTACTCCCTGAACTCAAGTGTATTACCTTAGCCCCTTTATAAGTTCTCCCTGACCCCAAGTGAGTTATCCTAGCCCCTTTATGAGTACTCCCTGACCCCAAGTGAGTTATCCTTCCCCCTATATATGTACCCTCTGTCCGCAAGTGAGTTACCCTAGCCCATTTATATGTACTCTCTGACCGCAAGTGAGTTATCATAGTCGCTTTATATGTACTCCCAGACCCCAAGTGAGTTACCCTAGCCCCTTATAAGTACTCCCTGATCCTAAGTGAGTTACCCTAGCCCTTTAATAAATACACCCTGGCCCCAAGTTAGTTACCCTAGTCCCATAGAAGTACACCCTGACCCCAAGTGAGTTATCCTACCCCCTTTATATGTACTCTCCGACCGCAAGTGAATTACCCTACTCCCATATAGGTACTCCCTGCCACCAAGTGAGTTACCATAGCCCCTTTATAAGTACTCCCTGACCCCAAGTGAGTTACCATAGCCCCTTTATAAGTACTCCCTGACCCCAAGTGAGTTATCCTAGCCCCTTTATATGTACTCTCTGACAGCAAGTGAGTTACCCTAGTCCCATATTAGTACTCCCTGACCCCAAGTGAGTTAGCCTAGCCCCTTTATATGTACTCTCTGACCGCAAGTGAGTTACACTAACCCATTTATATGTACTCTCTGACCGCAAGTGAGTTATCCTATTCGCTTTATATGTACTCTCAGACCCCAAGTGAGTTACCCTAGTCCCTTATAAGTACTCCCTGATCCTAAGTGAGTTACCCTAGCCCTTTAATAAGTACACCCTGGCCCCAAGTGAGTTTCCCTAGTCCCATATAAGTAATCCTTGACCCAAAGTGAGTTACCCTAGCCCCTTTATATTACTCCCTGACCCCAAGTGAGTTACCATATAACCTTTATAAGTACTCCCTGATCCCAAGTGAGTTATCCTAGCCCCTTTATATGTACTCTCTGGCCGCAAGTGTGTTACCGTAGTCCCATAGTAGTACTCCCTTACGCCAAGTGAGTTATCCTAGCCCCTTTATATGTACTCTCTGACCCAAGTGAGTTACCCTAGTCCAATGTAAGTACTCCCTGACCCCAAGTTAGTTACCATAGCCCCTTTATGAGTACTCCCTGACCCCAAGTGAGTTATCCTACCCCCTTTATATGTACTCTCTGACCGCAAGTGAGTTACCCTAATCCCATATAAGTACTCCCAGAGCCCAAGTGAGTTACCCTAGTCTCATATATGTACTCTCTGAACTCAAGTGTGTTACCTTAGCACCTTTATAAGTACTCCCTGACCCCAAGTGAGTTATCCTAGCCCCTTTATATGTACTCTCTGACAGCAAGTGAGTTACCATAGCCCCTTTATAAGTACTCCCTGACCCCAAGTGAGTTATCCTACCCCCTTTATAAGTACTCCCTGACCCCAAGTGAGTTATCCTAACCCCTTTATATGTACTCTCTGACCGCAAGTGTGTTACCCTAGTCTCATATATGTACTCCCTGAACTCAAGTGTATTACCTTAGCCCCTTTATAAGTTCTCCCTGACCCCAAGTGAGTTATCCTAGCCCCTTGATATGTATTCTCTGACCGCAAGAGAGTTACCCTAATCCCATATAAGTACTCTCTGACCCCAAGTGAGTTATCCTAACCCCTTTATATGTACTCTCTGACCGCAAGTGTGTTACCCTAGTCTCATATATGTACTCCCTGAACTCAAGTGTATTACCTTAGCCCCTTTATAAGTTCTCCCTGACCCCAAGTGAGTTATCTTAGCCCCTTGATATGTATTCTCTGACCGCAAGAGAGTTACCCTAATCCCATATAAGTACTCCCAGACCCCAAGTTAGTTACCCTAGTCCCATAGAAGTACTCCCTGACCCCAAGTGAGTTATCCTACCCCCTTTATATGTACTCTCCGACCGCAAGTGAATTACCCTACTCCCATATAGGTACTCCCTGCCACCAAGTGAGTTACCATAGCCCCTTTATAAGTACTCACCTGACCCCAAGTGAGTTATCCTAGCCCCTTGATATGTATTCTCTGACCGCAAGAGAGTTACCCTAATCCCATATAAGTACTCCCTGACCCCAAGTGAGTTATCCTAACCCCTTTATATGTACTCTCTGACCGCAAGTGTGTTACCCTAGTCTCATATATGTACTCCCTGAACTCAAGTGTATTACCTTAGCCCCTTTATAAGTTCTCCCTGACCCCAAGTGAGTTATCTTAGCCCCTTTATATGTACTCTCTGACAGCAAGTGAGTTACCCTAATGCCATATAAGTACTCCCAGACCCCAAGTGAGTTACCCTAGTCCCATAGAAGTACTCCCTGACCCCAATTGTGTTACCCTAGCCCCTTATATAAGTACTCCCTGACCGCAAGTGAGTTACCCTAGTCCCATAGAAGTACTCCCTGACCCCAAGTGAGTTACCATATCACCTTTATAAGTACTCCCTGACCCCAAGTGAGTTATCCTAGCCCCTTTATATGTACTCTCTGACCGCAAGTGAGTTATTCAAACCCCTTATAAGTACTCCCTGATCCCAAGTGTGTTACCCTAGTCTCATATATGTACTCTCTGAACACAAGTGTGTTACCTTAGCACCTTTATATGTACTCCCTGACCCCAAGTGAGTTATCCTAACACCTTTATATGTACTCTCTGGCCGCAAGTGAGTTACCGTAGTCCCATAGTAGTACTCCCTTACCCCAAGTGAGTTATCCTAGCCCCTTTATATGTACTCTCTGACAGCTAGTGAGTTACCCTAGTCCCATAGTAGTTCTCCCTGACCCCAAGTGAGTTACCATAGCCCCTTTATAAGTACTCCCTGACCCCAAGTGAGTTATCCTAGCCCCTTTATATGTACTCTCTGACAGCTAGTGAGTTACCCTAGTCCCATAGTAGTACTCCCTGACCCCAAGTGAGTTACCATAGCCCCTTTATAAGTACTCCCTGACCCCAAGTGAGTTATCCTACCCCCTTTATATGTACTCTCTGACCGCAAGTGAGTTACCCTAATCCCATATAAGTACTCCCAGACCCCAAGTGAGTTACCCTAGTCTCATATATGTACTCTCTGAACTCAAGTGTGTTACCTTAGCACCTTTATAAGTACTCCCTGACCCCAAGTGAGTTATCCTAGCCCCTTTATATGTACTCTCTGACAGCTAGTGAGTTACCCTAGTCCCATAGTAGTACTCCCTGACCCCAAGTGAGTTACCATAGCCCCTTTATAAGTACTCCCTGACCCCAAGTGAGTTATCGTACCCCCTTTATATGTACTCTCTGACCGCAAGTGAGTTACCCTAATCCCATATAAGTACTCCCTGACCCCAAGTGAGTTACCATAGCCCCTTTATAAGTACTCCCTGAACCCAAGTGAGTTATCCTAGCCCCTTGATATGTATTCTCTGACCGCAAGAGAGTTACCCTAAACCCATATAAGTACTCCCAGACCCCAAGTGAGTTACCCTAGTCCCATAGAAGTACTCCCTGACCCCAAGTGAGTTATCCTACCCCCTTTATATGTACTCTCTGACCGCAAGTGAATTACCCTACTCCCATATAGGTACTCCCTGACACCAAATGAGTTACCATAGCCCCTTTATAAGTACTCCCTGACCCCAAGTGAGTTACCATAGCCCCTTTATAAGTACTCCCTGACCCCAAGTGAGTTATCCTAGCCCCTTTCTATGTACTCTCTGATCGGAAGTGAGTTATTCAAACCCCTTATAAGTACTCCCTGACCCCAAGTGTGTTACCCTATTCTCATATATGTACTCCCTGAACTCAAGTGTATTACCTTAGCACCTTTATAAGTTCTCCCTGACCCGAAGTGAGTTATCCTAGCCCCTTTATATGTACTCTCTGACCGCAAGTGAGTTACCCTAGTCCCATAGAAGTACTCCCTGACCCCAAGTGAGTTACCATAGCCCCTTTATGAGTACTCCCTGACCCCAAGTGAGTTAGCCTAGCCCCTTTATATGTACTCTCTGACCGCTAGTGAGTTACCCTAGTCCAATATAGGTACTCCCTGACCCCAAGTGAGTTACCATAGCCCCTTTTGTAAGTACTCCCTGACCCCAAGTGAGTTACCATAGCCCCTTTATAAGTACTCCCTGACCCCAAGTGAGTTATCCTAGCCCCTTTATATGTACTCTCTGACCGCAAGTGATTATTCAAACCCCTTATAAGTACTCCCTGATCCCAAGTGTGTTACCCTAGTCTCATATATGTACTCTCTGAACACAAGTGTGTTACCTTAGCACCTTTATAAGTTCTCCCTGACCCCAAGTGAGTTATCCTAGCCCCTTTATATGTACTCTCAGACCCCAAGTGAGTTACCCTAGTCCCTTATAAGTACTCCCTGATCCTAAGTGAGTTACCCTAGCCCTTTAATAAGTACACCCTGGCCCCAAGTGAGTTACCCTAGTCCCATATAAGTAATCCTTGACCCAAAGTGAGTTACCCTAGCCCCTTTATAAGTACTCCCTGACCCCAAGTGAGTTACCATATCACATTTATAAATACTCCCTGACCCCAAGTGAGTTATCCTAGTCCCTTTATATGTACTCTCTGACAGCAAGTGAGTTACCCTAGTCCCATAGTAGTACTCCCTGACCCCAAGTTAGTTACCATAGCCCCTTTATAAGTACTCCCTGACCCCAAGTGAGTTATCCTAACACCTTTATATGTACTCTCTGGCCGCAAGTGAGTTACCGTAGTCCCATAGTAGTACTCCCTTACCCCAAGTGAGTAATCCTAGCCCCTTTATATGTACTCTCTGACCCAAGTGAGTTACCCTAGTCCAATATAAGTACTCCCTGACCCCAAGTGAGTTATCCTACCCCCTTTATATGTACTCTCTGACCGCAAGTGAATTACCCTACTCCCATATAGGTACTCCCTGACACGAAATGAGTTACCATAGCCCCTTTATAAATACTCCCTGACCCCAAGTGAGTTATCCTAGCCCCTTTATAAGTACTCCCTGACCCCAAGTGAGTTATCCTAGCCCCTTTATATGTACTCTCTGACAGCAAGTGAGTTACCCTAGTCCCATATTAGTACTCCCTGACCCCAAGTGAGTTAGCCTAGCCCCTTTATATGTACTCTCTGACCGCAAGTGAGTTACACTAACCCATTTATATGTACTCTCTGACCGCAAGTGAGTTATCCTATTCGCTTTATATGTACTCTCAGACCCCAAGTGAGTTACCCTAGTCCCTTATAAGTACTCCCTGATCCTAAGTGAGTTACCCTAGCCCTTTAATAAGTACACCCTGGCCCCAAGTGAGTTTCCCTAGTCCCATATAAGTAATCCTTGACCCAAAGTGAGTTACCCTAGCCCCTTTATATTACTCCCTGACCCCAAGTTAGTTACCATAGCCCCTTTATGAGTACTCCCTGACCCCAAGTGAGTTATCCTAGCCCCTTTATATGTACTCTCTGACAGCAAGTGAGTTACCATAGCCTCTTTGTAAGTACTCCCTGACCCCAAGTGAGTTATCCTAACACCTTTATATGTACTATCTGGCCGCAAGTGTGTTACCGTAGTCCCATAGTAGTACTCCCTTACGCCAAGTGAGTTATCCTAGCCCCTTTATATGTACTCTCTGACCCAAGTGAGTTACCCTAGTCCAATGTAAGTACTCCCTGACCCCAAGTTAGTTACCATAGCCCCTTTATGAGTACTCCCTGACCCCAAGTGAGTTATCCTACCCCCTTTATATGTACTCTCTGACCGCAAGTGAGTTACCCTAATCCCATATAAGTACTCCCAGAGCCCAAGTGAGTTACCCTAGTCTCATATATGTACTCTCGGAACTCAAGTGTGTTACCTTAGCACCTTTATAAGTACTCCCTGACCCCAAGTGAGTTATCCTAGCCCCTTTATATGTACTCTCTGACAGCTAGTGAGTTACCCTAGTCCCATAGTAGTACTCCCTGACCCCAAGTGAGTTACCATAGCCCCTTTATAAGTACTCCCTGACCCCAAGTGAGTTATCGTACCCCCTTTATATGTACTCTCTGACCGCAAGTGAGTTACCCTAATCCCATATAAGTACTCCCTGACCCCAAGTGAGTTACCATAGCCCCTTTATAAGTACTCCCTGAACCCAAGTGAGTTATCCTAGCCCCTTGATATGTATTCTCTGACCGCAAGAGAGTTACCCTAAACCCATATAAGTACTCCCAGACCCCAAGTGAGTTACCCTAGTCCCATAGAAGTACTCCCTGACCCCAAGTGAGTTATCCTACCCCCTTTATATGTACTCTCTGACCGCAAGTGAATTACCCTACTCCCATATAGGTACTCCCTGACACCAAATGAGTTACCATAGCCCCTTTATAAGTACTCCCTGACCCCAAGTGAGTTACCATAGCCCCTTTATAAGTACTCCCTGACGCCAAGTGAGTTATCCTAGCCCCTTTCTATGTACTCTCTGATCGTAAGTGAGTTATTCAAACCCCTTATAAGTACTCCCTGACCCCAAGTGTGTTACCCTATTCTCATATATGTACTTCCTGAACTCAAGTGTATTACCTTAGCACCTTTATAAGTTCTCCCTGACCCCAAGTGAGTTATCCTAGCCCCTTTATATGTACTCTCTGACCGCAAGTGAGTTACCCTAGTCCCATAGAAGTACTCCCTGACCCCAAGTGAGTTACCATAGCCCCTTTATGAGTACTCCCTGACCCCAAGTGAGTTAGCCTAGCCCCTTTATATGTACTCTCTGACCGCTAGTGAGTTACCCTAGTCCAATATAGGTACTCCCTGACCCCAAGTGAGTTACCATAGCCCCTTTTGTAAGTACTCCCTGACCCCAAGTGAGTTACCATAGCCCCTTTATAAGTACTCCCTGACCCCAAGTGAGTTATCCTAGCCCCTTTATATGTACTCTCTGACCGCAAGTGATTATTCAAACCCCTTATAAGTACTCCCTGATCCCAAGTGTGTTACCCTAGTCTCATATATGTACTCTCTGAACACAAGTGTGTTACCTTAGCACCTTTATAAGTTCTCCCTGACCCCAAGTGAGTTATCCTAGCCCCTTTATATGTACTCTCAGACCCCAAGTGAGTTACCCTAGTCCCTTATAAGTACTCCCTGATCCTAAATGAGTTACCCTAGCCCTTTAATAAGTACACCCTGGCCCCAAGTGAGTTACCCTAGTCCCATATAAGTAATCCTTGACCCAAAGTGAGTTACCCTAGCCCCTTTATAAGTACTCCCTGACCCCAAGTGAGTTACCATATCACATTTATAAATACTCCCTGACCCCAAGTGAGTTATCCTAGTCCCTTTATATGTACTCTCTGACAGCAAGTGAGTTACCCTAGTCCCATAGTAGTACTCCCTGACCCCAAGTTAGTTACCATAGCCCCTTTATAAGTACTCCCTGACCCCAAGTGAGTTATCCTAACACCTTTATATGTACTCTCTGGCCGCAAGTGAGTTACCGTAGTCCCATAGTAGTACTCCCTTACCCCAAGTGAGTAATCCTAGCCCCTTTATATGTACTCTCTGACCCAAGTGAGTTACCCTAGTCCAATATAAGTACTCCCTGACCCCAAGTGAGTTATCCTACCCCCTTTATATGTACTCTCTGACCGCAAGTGAATTACCCTACTCCCATATAGGTACTCCCTGACACGAAATGAGTTACCATAGCCCCTTTATAAATACTCCCTGACCCCAAGTGAGTTATCCTAGCCCCTTTATAAGTACTCCCTGACCCCAAGTGAGTTATCCTAGCCCCTTTATATGTACTCTCTGACAGCAAGTGAGTTACCCTAGTCCCATATTAGTACTCCCTGACCCCAAGTGAGTTAGCCTAGCCCCTTTATATGTACTCTCTGACCGCAAGTGAATTACACTAACCCATTTATATGTACTCTCTGACCGCAAGTGAGTTATCCTATTCGCTTTATATGTACTCTCAGACCCCAAGTGAGTTACCCTAGTCCCTTATAAGTACTCCCTGATCCTAAGTGAGTTACCCTAGCCCTTTAATAAGTACACCCTGGCCCCAAGTGAGTTTCCCTAGTCCCATATAAGTAATCCTTGACCCAAAGTGAGTTACCCTAGCCCCTTTATATTACTCCCTGACCCCAAGTGAGTTACCATATCACCTTTATAAGTACTCCCTGAACCCAAGTGAGTTATCCTAGCCCCTTTATATGTACTCTCTGACAGCAAGTGAGTTACCATAGCCTCTTTGTAAGTACTCCCTGACCCCAAGTGAGTTATCCTAACACCTTTATATGTACTATCTGGCCGCAAGTGTGTTACCGTAGTCCCATAGTAGTACTCCCTTACGCCAAGTGAGTTATCCTAGCCCCTTTATATGTACTCTCTGACCCAAGTGAGTTACCCTAGTCCAATGTAAGTACTCCCTGACCCCAAGTTAGTTACCATAGCCCCTTTATGAGTACTCCCTGACCCCAAGTGAGTTATCCTACCCCCTTTATATGTACTCTCTGACCGCAAGTGAGTTACCCTAATCCCATATAAGTACTCCCAGTGCCCAAGTGAGTTACCCTAGTCTCATATATGTACTCTCGGAACTCAAGTGTGTTACCTTAGCACCTTTATAAGTACTCCCTGACCCCAAGTGAGTTATCCTAGCCCCTTTATATGTACTCTCTGACAGCAAGTGAGTTACCATAGCCCCTTTATAAGTACTCCCTGACCCCAAGTGAGTTATCCTACCCCCTTTATAAGTACTCCCTGACCCCAAGTGAGTTATCCTAACCCCTTTATATGTACTCTCTGACCGCAAGTGTGTTACCCTAGTCTCAAATATGTACTCCCTGAACTCAAGTGTATTACCTTAGCCCCTTTATAAGTTCTCCCTGACCCCAAGTGAGTTATCCTAGCCCCTTGATATGTATTCTCTGACCGCAAGAGAGTTACCCTAATCCCATATAAGTACTCCCTGACCCCAAGTGAGTTATCCTAACCCCTTTATATGTACTCTCTGACCGCAAGTGTGTTACCCTAGTCTCATATATGTACTCCCTGAACTCAAGTGTATTACCTTAGCCCCTTTATAAGTTCTCCCTGACCCCAAGTGAGTTATCTTAGCCCCTTGATATGTATTCTCTGACCGCAAGAGAGTTACCCTAATCCCATATAAGTACTCCCAGACCCCAAGTTAGTTACCCTAGTCCCATAGAAGTACTCCCTGACCCCAAGTGAGTTATCCTACCCCTTTTATATGTACTCTCCGACCGCAAGTGAATTACCCTACTCCCATATAGGTACTCCCTGCCACCAAGTGAGTTACCATAGCCCCTTTATAAGTACTCACCTGACCCCAAGTGAGTTACCATAGCCCCTTTATAAGTACTCCCTGACCCCAAGTGAGTTATCCTAACCCCTTTATATGTACTCTCTGGCCGCAAGTGTGTTACCGTAGTCCCATAGTAGTACTCCCTTACGCCAAGTGAGTTATCCTAGCCCCTTTATATGTACTCTCTGACCCAAGTGAGTTACCCTAGTCCAATGTAAGTACTCCCTGACCCCAAGTTAGTTAACATAGCCCCTTTATGAGTACTCCCTGACCCCAAGTGAGTTATCCTACCCCCTTTATATGTACTCTCTGACCGCAAGTGAGTTACCCTAATCCCATATAAGTACTCCCAGAGCCCAAGTGAGTTACCCTAGTCTCATATATGTACTCTCTGAACTCAAGTGTGTTACCTTAGCACCTTTATAAGTACTCCCTGACCCCAAGTGAGTTATCCTAGCCCCTTTATATGTACTCTCTGACAGCAAGTGAGTTACCATAGCCCCTTTATAAGTACTCCCTGACCCCAAGTGAGTTATCCTACCCCCTTTATAAGTACTCCCTGACCCCAAGTGAGTTATCCTAACCCCTTTATATGTACTCTCTGACCGCAAGTGTGTTACCCTAGTCTCATATATGTACTCCCTGAACTCAAGTGTATTACCTTAGCCCCTTTATAAGTTCTCCCTGACCCCAAGTGAGTTATCCTAGCCCCTTGATATGTATTCTCTGACCGCAAGAGAGTTACCCTAATCCCATATAAGTACTCCCTGACCCCAAGTGAGTTATCCTAACCCCTTTATATGTACTCTCTGACCGCAAGTGTGTTACCCTAGTCTCATATATGTACTCCCTGAACTCAAGTGTATTACCTTAGCCCCTTTATAAGTTCTCCCTGACCCCAAGTGAGTCATCTTAGCCCCTTGATATGTATTCTCTGACCGCAAGAGAGTTACCCTAATCCCATATAAGTACTCCCAGACCCCAAGTTAGTTACCCTAGTCCCATAGAAGTACTCCCTGGCCCCAAGTGAGTTATCCTACCCCCTTTATATGTACTCTCCGACCGCAAGTGAATTACCCTACTCCCATATAGGTACTCCCTGCCACCAAGTGAGTTACCATAGCCCCTTTATAAGTACTCACCTGACCCCAAGTGAGTTACCATAGCCCCTTTATAAGTACTCCCTGACCCCAAGTGAGTTATCCTAACCCCTTTATATGTATTCTCTGACCGCAAGTGTGTTACCCTAGTCTCATATATGTACTCCCTGAACTCAAGTGTATTACCTTAGCCCCTTTATAAGTTCTCCCTGACCCCAAGAGAGTTATCCTAGCCCCTTGATATGTATTCTCTGACCGCAAGAGAGTTACCCTAATCCCATATAAGTACTCCCTGACCCCAAGTGAGTTATCTTAACCCCTTTATATGTACTCTCTGACCGCAAGTGTGTTACCCTAGTCTCATATATGTACTCCCTGAACTCAAGTGTATTACCTTAGCCCCTTTATAAGTTCTCCCTGACCCCAAGTGAGTTATCTTAGCCCCTTTATATGTACTCTCTGACAGCAAGTGAGTTACCCTAATGCCATATAAGTACTCCCAGACCCCAAGTGAGTTACCCTAGTCCCATAGAAGTACTCCCTGACCCCAATTGTGTTACCCTAGCCCCTTATATAAGTACTCCCTGACCGCAAGTGAGTTACCCTAGTCCCATAGAAGTACTCCCTGACCCCAAGTGAGTTACCATATCACCTTTATAAGTACTCCCTGACCCCAAGTGAGTTATCCTAGCCTCTTTATATGTACTCTCTGACCGCAAGTGAGTTATTCAAACCCCTTATAAGTACTCCCTGATCCCAAGTGTGTTACCCTAGTCTCATATATGTACTCTCTGAACACAAGTGTGTTACCTTAGCACCTTTATATGTACTCCCTGACCCCAAGTGAGTTATCCTACCCCCTTTATAAGTACTCCCTGACCCCAAGTGAGTTATCCTAACCCCTTTATATGTACTCTCTGACCGCAAGTGTGTTACCCTAGTCTCATATATGTACTCCCTGAACTCAAGTGTATTACCTTAGCCCCTTTATAAGTTCTCCCTGACCCCAAGTGAGTTATCCTAGCCCCTTGATATGTATTCTCTGACCGCAAGAGAGTTACCCTAATCCCATATAAGTACTCCCTGACCCCAAGTGAGTTATCCTAACCCCTTTATATGTACTCTCTGACCGCAAGTGTGTTACCCTAGTCTCATATATGTACTCCCTGAACTCAAGTGTATTACCTTAGCCCCTTTATAAGTTCTCCCTGACCCCAAGTGAGTTATCTTAGCCCCTTGATATGTATTCTCTGACCGCAAGAGAGTTACCCTAATCCCATATAAGTACTCCCAGACCCCAAGTTAGTTACCCTAGTCCCATAGAAGTACTCCCTGACCCCAAGTGAGTTATCCTACCCCCTTTATATGTACTCTCCGACCGCAAGTGAATTACCCTACTCCCATATAGGTACTCCCTGCCACCAAGTGAGTTACCATAGCCCCTTTATAAGTACTCACCTGACCCCAAGTGAGTTACCATAGCCCCTTTATAAGTACTCCCTGACCCCAAGTGAGTTATCCTAACCCCTTTATATGTACTCTCTGACCGCAAGTGTGTTACCCTAGTCTCATATATGTACTCCCGGAACTCAAGTGTATTACCTTAGCCACTTATATAAGTACTCCCTGACCGCAAGTGAGTTACCCTAGTCCCATAGAAGTACTCCCTGACCCCAAGTGAGTTACCATATCACCTTTATAAGTACTCCCTGACCCCAAGTGAGTTATCCTAGCCCCTTTATATGTACTCTCTGACCGCAAGTGAGTTATTCAAACCCCTTATAAGTACTCCCTGATCCCAAGTGTGTTACCCTAGTCTCATATATGTACTCTCTGAACACAAGTGTGTTACCTTAGCACCTTTATATGTACTCCCTGACCCCAAGTGAGTTATCCTAACACCTTTATATGTACTCTCTGGCCGCAAGTGAGTTACCGTAGTCCCATAGTAGTACTCCCTTACCCAAAGTGAGTTATCCTAGCCCCTTTATATGTACTCTCTGACAGCTAGTGAGTTACCCTAGTCCCATAGTAGTTCTCCCTGACCCCAAGTGAGTTACCATAGCCCCTTTATAAGTACTCCCTGACCCCAAGTGAGTTATCCTAGCCCCTTTATATGTACTCTCTGACAGCTAGTGAGTTACCCTAGTCCCATAGTAGTACTCCCTGACCCCAAGTGAGTTACCATAGCCCCTTTATAAGTACTCCCTGACCCCAAGTGAGTTATCCTACCCCCTTTATATGTACTCTCTGACCGCAAGTGAGTTACCCTAATCCCATATAAGTACTCCCAGACCCCAAGTGAGTTACCCTAGTCTCATATATGTACTCTCTGAACTCAAGTGTGTTACCTTAGCACCTTTATAAGTACTCCCTGACCCCAAGTGAGTTATCCTAGCCCCTTTATATGTACTCTCTGACCGCAAGTGAGTTACCCTAATCCCATATAAGTACTCCCTGACCCCAAGTGAGTTACCATAGCCCCTTTATAAGTACTCCCTGAACCCAAGTGAGTTATCCTAGCCCCTTGATATGTATTCTCTGACCGCAAGAGAGTTACCCTAAACCCATATAAGTACTCCCAGACCCCAAGTGAGTTACCCTAGTCCCATAGAAGTACTCCCTGACCCCAAGTGAGTTATCCTACCCCCTTTATATGTACTCTCTGACCGCAAGTGAATTACCCTACTCCCATATAGGTACTCCCTGACACCAAATGAGTTACCATAGCCCCTTTATAAGTACTCCCTGACCCCAAGTGAGTTACCATAGCCCCTTTGTATGTACTCTCTGACCGCAAGTGATTATTCAAACCCCTTATAAGTACTCCCTGACCCCAAGTGTGTTACCCTAGTTTCATATATGTTCTCTCTGAACTCAAGTGTGTTACCTTAGCACCTTTATAAGTAATCCCTGAACCCAAGTGAGTTATCCTAGCCCCTTGATATGTATTCTCTGACCGCAAGAGAGTTACCCTAAACCCATATAAGTACTCCCAGACCCCAAGTGAGTTACCCTAGTCCCATAGAAGTACTCCCTGACCCCAAGTGAGTTATCCTACCCCCTTTATATGTACTCTCCGACCGCAAGTGAATTACCCTACTCCCATATAGGTACTCCCTGACCCCAAGTGAGTTACCATAGCCCCTTTATAAGTACTCCCTGACCCCAAGTGAGTTATCCTAACCCCTTTATATGTACTCTCTGACCGCAAGTGTGTTACCCTAGTCTCATATATGTACTCCCTGAACTCAAGTGTATTACCTTAGCCCCTTTATAAGTTCTCCCTGATCCAAGAGAGTTATCCTAGCCACTTGATATGTATTCTCTGACCGCAAGAGAGTTACCCTAATCCCATATAAGTACTCCCTGACCCCAAGTGAGTTATCCTAACCCCTTTATATGTACTCTCTGACCGCAAGTGTGTTACCCTAGTCTCATATATGTACTCCCTGAACTCAAGTGTATTACCTTAGCCCCTTTATAAGTTCTCCCTGACCCCAAGTGAGTTATCTTAGCCCCTTTATATGTACTCTCTGACAGCAAGTGAGTTACCCTAATGCCATATAAGTACTCCCAGACCCCAAGTGAGTTACCCTAGTCCCATAGAAGTACTCCCTGACCCCAATTGTGTTACCCTAGCCCCTTATATAAGTACTCCCTGACCGCAAGTGAGTTACCCTAGTCCCATAGAAGTACTCCCTGACCCCAAGTGAGTTACCATATCACCTTTATAAGTACTCCCTGACCCCAAGTGAGTTATCCTAGCCTCTTTATATGTACTCTCTGACCGCAAGTGAGTTATTCAAACCCCTTATAAGTACTCCCTGATCCCAAGTGTGTTACCCTAGTCTCATATATGTACTCTCTGAACACAAGTGTGTTACCTTAGCACCTTTATATGTACTCCCTGACCCCAAGTGAGTTATCCTACCCCCTTTATAAGTACTCCCTGACCCCAAGTGAGTTATCCTAACCCCTTTATATGTACTCTCTGACCGCAAGTGTGTTACCCTAGTCTCATATATGTACTCCCTGAACTCAAGTGTATTACCTTAGCCCCTTTATAAGTTCTCCCTGACCCCAAGTGAGTTATACTAGCCCCTTGATATGTATTCTCTGACCGCAAGAGAGTTACCCTAATCCCATATAAGTACTCCCTGACCCCAAGTGAGTTATCCTAACCCCTTTATATGTACTCTCTGACCGCAAGTGTGTTACCCTAGTCTCATATATGTACTCCCTGAACTCAAGTGTATTACCTTAGCCTTTTATAAGTTCTCCCTGACCCCAAGTGAGTTATCTTAGCCCCTTGATATGTATTCTCTGACCGCAAGAGAGTTACCCTAATCCCATATAAGTACTCCCAGACCCCAAGTTAGTTACCCTAGTCCCATAGAAGTACTCCCTGACCCCAAGTGAGTTATCCTACCCCCTTTATATGTACTCTCCGACCGCAAGTGAATTACCCTACTCCCATATAGGTACTCCCTGCCACCAAGTGAGTTACCATAGCCCCTTTATAAGTACTCACCTGACCCCAAGTGAGTTACCATAGCCCCTTTATAAGTACTCCCTGACCCCAAGTGAGTTATCCTAACCCCTTTATATGTACTCTCTGACCGCAAGTGTGTTACCCTAGTCTCATATATGTACTCCCGGAACTCAAGTGTATTACCTTAGCCCCTTTATAAGTTCTCCCTGACCCCAAGAGAGTTATCCTAGCCCCTTGATATGTATTCTCTGACCGCAAGAGAGTTACCCTAATCCCATATAAGTACTCCCTGACCCCAAGTGAGTTATCCTAACCCCTTTATATGTACTCTCTGACCGCAAGTGTGTTACCCTAGTCTCATATATGTACTCCCTGAACTCAAGTGTATTACCTTAGCCCCTTTATAAGTTCTCCCTGACCCCAAGTGAGTTATCTTAGCCCCTTTATATGTACTCTCTGACAGCAAGTGAGTTACCCTAATGCCATATAAGTACTCCCAGACCCCAAGTGAGTTACCCTAGTCCCATAGAAGTACTCCCTGACCCCAATTGTGTTACCCTAGCCCCTTATATAAGTACTCCCTGACCGCAAGTGAGTTACCCTAGTCCCATAGAAGTACTCCCTGACCCCAAGTGAGTTACCATATCACCTTTATAAGTACTCCCTGACCCCAAGTGAGTTATCCTAGCCCCTTTATATGTACTCTCTGACCGCAAGTGAGTTATTCAAACCCCTTATAAGTACTCCCTGATCCCAAGTGTGTTACCCTAGTCTCATATATGTACTCTCTGAACACAAGTGTGTTACCTTAGCACCTTTATATGTACTCCCTGACCCCAAGTGAGTTATCCTAACACCTTTATATGTACTCTCTGGCCGCAAGTGAGTTACCGTAGTCCCATAGTAGTACTCCCCTACCCAAAGTGAGTTATCCTAGCCCCTTTATATGTACTCTCTGACAGCTAGTGAGTTACCCTAGTCCCATAGTAGTTCTCCCTGACCCCAAGTGAGTTACCATAGCCCCTTTATAAGTACTCCCTGACCCCAAGTGAGTTATCCTAGCCCCTTTATATGTACTCTCTGACAGCTAGTGAGTTACCCTAGTCCCATAGTAGTACTCCCTGACCCCAAGTGAGTTACCATAGCCCCTTTATAAGTACTCCCTGACCCCAAGTGAGTTATCCTACCCCCTTTATATGTACTCTCTGACCGCAAGTGAGTTACCCTAATCCCATATAAGTACTCCCAGACCCCAAGTGAGTTACCCTAGTCTCATATATGTACTCTCTGAACTCAAGTGTGTTACCTTAGCACCTTTATAAGTACTCCCTGACCCCAAGTGAGTTATCCTAGCCCCTTTATATGTACTCTCTGACCGCAAGTGAGTTACCCTAATCCCATATAAGTACTCCCTGACCCCAAGTGAGTTACCATAGCCCCTTTATAAGTACTCCCTGAACCCAAGTGAGTTATCCTAGCCCCTTGATATGTATTCTCTGACCGCAAGAGAGTTACCCTAAACCCATATAAGTACTCCCAGACCCCAAGTGAGTTACCCTAGTCCCATAGAAGTACTCCCTGACCCCAAGTGAGTTATCCTACCCCCTTTATATGTACTCTCTGACCGCAAGTGAATTACCCTACTCCCATATAGGTACTCCCTGACACCAAATGAGTTACCATAGCCCCTTTATAAGTACTCCCTGACCCCAAGTGAGTTACCATAGCCCCTTTATAAGTACTCCCTGACCCCAAGTGAGTTATCCTAGCCCCTTTGTATGTACTCTCTGACCGCAAGTGATTATTCAAACCCCTTATAAGTACTCCCTGACCCCAAGTGTGTTACCCTAGTTTCATATATGTTCTCTCTGAACTCAAGTGTGTTACCTTAGCACCTTTATAAGTAATCCCTGAACCCAAGTGAGTTATCCTAGCCCCTTGATATGTATTCTCTGACCGCAAGAGAGTTACCCTAAACCCATATAAGTACTCCCAGACCCCAAGTGAGTTACCCTAGTCCCATAGAAGTACTCCCTGACCCCAAGTGAGTTATCCTACCCCCTTTATATGTACTCTCTGACCGCAAGTGAATTACCCTACTCCCATATAGGTACTCCCTGACACCAAATGAGTTACCATAGCCCCTTTATAAGTACTCCCTGACCCCAAGTGAGTTACCATAGCCCCTTTATAAGTACTCCCTGACCCCAAGTGAGTTATCCTACCCCCTTTATATGTACTCTCTGACCGCAAGTGAGTTACCCTAATCCCATAGTAGTACTCCCTGACCCCAAGTGAGTTACCATAGCCCCTTTATAAGTACTCCCTGACCCCAAGTGAGTTATCCTACCCCCTTTATAAGTACTCCGTGACCCCAAGTGTGTTACCCTATTCTCATATATGTACTCCCTGAACTCAAGTGTATTACCTTAGCACCTTTATAAGTTCTCCCTGACCCCAAGTGAGTTATCCTAGCCCCTTTATATGTACTCTCTGACCGCAAGTGAGTTACCCTAGTCCCATAGAAGTACTCCCTGACCCCAAGTGAGTTACCATAGCCCCTTTATGAGTACTCCCTGACCCCAAGTGAGTTAGCCTAGCCCCTTTATATGTACTCTCTGACCGCTAGTGAGTTACCCTAGTCCAATATAGGTACTCCCTGACCCCAAGTGAGTTACCATAGCCCCTTTTGTAAGTACTCCCTGACCCCAAGTGAGTTACCATAGCCCCTTTATAAGTACTCCCTGACCCCAAGTGAGTTATCCTAGCCCCTTTGTATGTACTCTCTGACCGCAAGTGATTATTCAAACCCCTTATAAGTACTCCCTGACCCCAAGTGTGTTACCCTAGTTTCATATATGTTCTCTCTGAACTCAAGTGTGTTACCTTAGCACCTTTATAAGTAATCCCTGACCCCAAGTGAGTTATCCTAGCCCCTTTATATGTTATCTCTGACCGCAAGTGAGTTACACTAGCCCATTTATATGTACTCTCTGACCGCAAGTGAGTTATCCTAGTCGCTTTATATGTACTCTCAGACCCCAAGTGAGTTACCCTAGTCCCTTATAAGTACTCCCTGATCCTAAGTGAGTTACCCTAGCCCTTTAATAAGTACACCCTGGCCCCAAGTGAGTTACCCTAGTCCCATATAAGTATTCCTTGACCCAAAGTGAGTTACCCTAGCCCCTTTATAAGTACTCCCTGACCCCAAGTGAGTTACCATATCACATTTATAAATACTCCCTGACCCCAAGTGAGTTATCCTAGGCCCTTTATATGTACTCTCTGACAGCAAGTGAGTTACCCTAGTCCCATAGTAGTACTCCCTGACCCCAAGTGAGTTACCATAGCCCCTTTATAAGTACTCCCTGACCCCAAGTGAGTTATCCTAACACCTTTATATGTACTCTCTGGCCGCAAGTGAGTTACCGTAGTCCCATAGTAGTACTCCCTTACCCCAAGTGAGTTACCATAGCCCCTTTATAAGTACTCCCTGACCCCAAGTGAGTTATCCTAGCCCCTTTATATGTACTCTCTGACCGCAAGTGATTATTCAAACCCCTTATAAGTACTCCCTGGCCCCAAGTGTGTTACCCTAGTCTCATATATGTACTCTTTGAACTCAAGTGTGTTACCTTAGCACCTTTATAAGTACTCCCTGACCCCAAGTGAGTTATCCTAGCCCCTTTATATGTACTCTCTGACCGCAAGTGAGTTACACTAGCCCATTTATATGTACTCTCTGACCGCAAGTGAGTTATCCTAGTCGCTTTATATGTACTCTCAGACCCCAAGTGAGTTACCCTAGTCCCTTATAAGTACTCCCTGATCCTAAGTGAGTTACCCTAGCCCTTTAATAAGTACACCCTTGCCCCAAGTGAGTTACCCTAGTCCCATATAAGTAATCCTTGACCCAAAGTGAGTTACCCTAGCCCCTTTATAAGTACTCCCTGACCCCAAGTGAGTTACCATATCACCTTTATAAATACTCCCTGACCCCAAGTGAGTTATCCTAACACCTCCTATGTACTCTCTGGCCGCAATTGAGTTACCGTAGTCCCATAGTAGTACTCCCTTACCCCAAGTGACTTATCCTAGCCCTTTATATGTACTCTCTGATCCAAGTGAATTACCCTAGTCCCATTGAAGTACTCCCTGACCCCAAGTGAGTTAGCCTAGCCCTTTTATATGTACTCTCTTACCGCAAGTGAGTAACACTAGCCCATTTATTTGTACACTCTGACCGCAAGTGAGTTATCCTTGCCCCTATATAAGTACTCCCTGACCCCAAGTGAGTTATCCTACCCACTTTATATATACTCTCTGACCGCAAGTGAGTTACCCTAGTCCCATATAAGTTCTCCCTGACCCCATGTGAGTTACCATAGTCTCTTTATAAGTACTCCCAGACCCCAAGTGAGTTACCCTAGTCCCATATAAGTTCTCCTTGACCCAAAGTGATTTACCCTAGCCCCTTTATAAGTACTCCCTGACCCCAAATGAGTTACCTTAGACCCATATAAGTACTCCCAAATCCCAAGTGAGTTACCCTAGTCCCATAGAATTACTCCCTCACCCCAAGTGAGTTATCCTAGCCCCTTTATATGTACTCTCTTACCGCAAGTGAGTTACCATAGCCCATTTATATGTACACTGTGACCGCAAGTGAGTTATCCTAGTAGCTTTATATGTACTCTCAGACCCCAAGTGAGTTACAATGTCCCTTATAAGTACTCCCTGATCCTAAGTGAGTTCCCTAGCCCTTTAATAAGTACACCCTGGCCCCAAGTGAGTTACCCTAGTCCCATATAAGTAATCCTTGACCCAAAGTTAGTTACCCTAGCACCTTTATAAGTACTCCCTGACCCCAAGTGAGTTATCATATCACCTTTATAAGTACTCCCTGACCCCAAGTGAGTTATCCTAGCCCCTTTATATGTACTCTCTGACAGCAAGTGAGTTACCCTAGTCCCATAGTAGTACTCCCTGACCCCAAGTGAGATACCATAGCCCCTTTATAAGTACTCCCTGACCCCAAGTGAGTTATCCTAACACCTTTATATGTACTCTCTGGCCGCAAGTGAGTTACCGTAGTCCCATAGTAGTACTCCCTTACCCCAAGTGAGTTATCCTAGCCCCTTTATATGTACTCTCTGACCCAAGTGAGTTACCCTAGTCCAATATAAGTACTCCCTGACCCCAAGTGAGTTACCATAGCCCCTTTATAAGTAATCCCAGAACCCAATTGAGTTATCCTAGCCCCTTTATATGTACTCTCTGGCCGCAAGTGAGTTACCGTAGTCCCATAGTAGTACTCCCTTACCCCAAGTGAGTTATCCTAGCCCCTTTATATGTACTCTCTGACCGCAAGTGAGTTACCCTAATCACATACAAGTACTCCAAGAAACCCAAGTGAATAACCCTAGTCCCATTGAAGTACTCCCTGACCCCAAGTGAGTTACCCTAGCCCCTTTATATGTACCCTCTTACCGCAAGTGAGTAACCCTAGCCCATTTATATGTACACTCTGACCGCAAGTGAGTTATCCTAGCCCCTTTATAAGTACTCCCTGACCCCAAGTGAGTTATCCTACCCACTTTATATGTACTCTCTGACCGCAAGTGAGTTACCCTAGTCCCATATAAGTTCTCCCTGACCCCAAGTGAGTTACCATAGCCTTTTTATAAGTACTCCCAGACCCCAAGTGAGTTACCCTAGTCCCATATAAGTTCTCCTTGACCCAAAGTGAGTTATCCTAGCCCCTTTATATGTACTCTCTTACCGCAAGTGAGTTAACCTAGCCCCTTTATATGTACTCTCTGACCCAAGTGAATTACCCTAATCCCATATAAGTAATCCCAGACCCCAAGTGAGTTACCCTAGTCTCATATATGTACTCTCTGAACTCAAGTGTGTTACCTTAGCACCTTTATAAGTACTCCCTGACCCCAAGTGAGTTATCCTAGCCCCTTTATATGTACTCTCTGACAGCTAGTGAGTTACCCTAGTCCCATAGTAGTACTCCCAGACCCCAAGTGAGTTACCATAGCCCCTTTATAAGTACTCCCTGACCCCAAGTGAGTTATCCTACCCCCTTTATATGTACTCTCTGACCGCAAGTGAGTTACCCTTGTCCAATATAAGTACTCCCTGACCCCAAGTGAGTTACCATAGCCCCTTTATAAGTACTCCCTGAACCCACGTGAGTTATCCTAGCCCCTTGATATGTATTCTCTGACCGCAAGAGAGTTACCCTAATCCCATATAAGTACTTCCAGACCCCAAGTGAGTTACCCTAGTCCCATAGAAGTACACCCTGACCCCAAGTGAGTTATCCTACCCCCTTTATATGTACTCTCTGACCGCAAGTGAATTACCCTACTCCCAAATAGGTACTCCCTGACACCAAATGAGTTACCATAGCCCCTTTATAAGTACTCCCTGACCCCAAGTGAGTTACCATAGCCCCTTTATAAGAACTCCCTGACCCAAAGTGAGTTATCCTAGCCCCTTTATATGTACTCTCTGACCGCAAGTGAGTTACCCTAATCCCATATAAGTACTCCCAGACCCCAAGTGAGTTAGCCTAGCCCCTTTATATGTACTCTCTTACCGCAAGTGAGTAACCCTAGCCCATTTATATGTACTCTCTGACCGCAAGTGAGTTATCCTAGTCGCTTTATATGTACTCTCAGACCCCAAGTGAGTTACCCTAGTCCCTTATAAGTACTCCCTGATCCTAAGTGAGTTACCCTAGCCCTTTAATAAGTACACCCTTGCCCCAAGTGAGTTACCCTAGTCCCATATAAGTAATCCTTGACCCAAAGTGAGTTACCCTAGCCCCTTTATAAGAACTCCCTGACCCCAAGTGAGTTACCATATCACCTTTATAAATACTCCCTGACCCCAAGTGAGTTATCCTAACACCTCCTATGTACTCTCTGGCCGCAATTGAGTTACCGTAGTCCCATAGTAGTACTCCCTTACCCCAAGTGACTTATCCTAGCCCTTTATATGTACTCTCTGATCCAAGTGAATTACCCTAGTCCCATTGAAGTACTCCCTGACCCCAAGTGAGTTAGCCTAGCCCTTTTATATGTACTCTCTTACCGCAAGTGAGTAACACTAGCCCATTTATTTGTACACTCTGACCGCAAGTGAGTTATCCTTGCCCCTATATAAGTACTCCCTGACCCCAAGTGAGTTATCCTACCCACTTTATATATACTCTCTGACCGCAAGTGAGTTACCCTAGTCCCATATAAGTTCTCCCTGACCCCATGTGAGTTACCATAGTCTCTTTATAAGTACTCCCAGACCCCAAGTGAGTTACCCTAGTCCCATATAAGTTCTCCTTGACCCAAAGTGATTTACCCTAGCCCCTTTATAAGTACTCCCTGACCCCAAATGAGTTACCTTAGACCCATATAAGTACTCCCAAATCCCAAGTGAGTTACCCTAGTCCCATAGAATTACTCCCTCACCCCAAGTGAGTTATCCTAGCCCCTTTATATGTACTCTCTTACCGCAAGTGAGTTACCATAGCCCATTTATATGTACACTGTGACCGCAAGTGAGTTATCCTAGTAGCTTTATATGTACTCTCAGACCCCAAGTGAGTTACAATGTCCCTTATAAGTACTCCCTGATCCTAAGTGAGTTCCCTAGCCCTTTAATAAGTACACCCTGGCCCCAAGTGAGTTACCCTAGTCCCATGTAAGTAATCCTTGACCCAAAGTGAGTTACCCTAGCACCTTTATAAGTACTCCCTGACCCCAAGTGAGTTATCATATCACCTTTATAAGTACTCCCTGACCCCAAGTGAGTTATCCTAGCCCCTTTATATGTACTCTCTGACAGCAAGTGAGTTACCCTAGTCCCATAGTAGTACTCCCTGACCCCAAGTGAGTTACCATAGCCCCTTTATAAGTACTCCCTGACCCCAAGTGAGTTATCCTAACACCTTTATATGTACTCTCTGGCCGCAAGTGAGTTACCGTAGTCCCATAGTAGTACTCCCTTACCCCAAGTGAGTTATCCTAGCCCCTTTATATGTACTCTCTGACCCAAGTGAGTTACCCTAGTCCAATATAAGTACTCCCTGACCCCAAGTGAGTTACCATAGCCCCTTTATAAGTACTCCCAGAACCCAAGTGAGTTATCCTAGCCCCTTTATATGTACTCTCTGGCCGCAAGTGAGTTACCGTAGTCCCATAGTAGTACTCCCTTACCCCAAGTGAGTTATCCTAGCCCCTTTATATGTACTCTCTGACCGCAAGTGAGTTACCCTAATCACATACAAGTACTCCAAGACCCCAAGTGAATAACCCTAGTCCCATTGAAGTACTCCCTGACCCCAAGTGAGTTACCCTAGCCCCTTTATATGTACTCTCTTACCGCAAGTGAGTAACCCTAGCCCATTTATATGTACACTCTGACCGCAAGTGAGTTATCCTAGCCCCTTTATAAGTACTCCCTGACCCCAAGTGAGTTACCATAGCCTCTTTATAAGTACTCCCAGACCCCAAGTGAGTTACCCTAGTCCCATATAAGTTCTCCTTGACCCAAAGTGAGTTATCCTAGCCCCTTTATATGTACTCTCTTACCGCAAGTGAGTTAACCTAGCCCCTTTATATGTACTCTCTGACCCAAGTGAATTACCCTAATCCCATATAAGTAATCCCAGACCCCAAGTGAGTTACCCTAGTCTCATATATGTACTCTCTGAACTCAAGTGTGTTACCTTAGCACCTTTATAAGTACTCCCTGACCCCAAGTGAGTTATCCTAGCCCCTTTATATGTACTCTCTGACAGCTAGTGAGTTACCCTAGTCCCATAGTAGTACTCCCAGACCCCAAGTGAGTTACCATAGCCCCTTTATAAGTACTCCCTGACCCCAAGTGAGTTATCCTACCCCCTTTATATGTACTCTCTGACCGCAAGTGAGTTACCCTTGTCCAATATAAGTACTCCCTGACCCCAAGTGAGTTACCATAGCCCCTTTATAAGTACTCCCTGAACCCACGTGAGTTATCCTAGCCCCTTGATATGTATTCTCTGACCGCAAGAGAGTTACCCTAATCCCATATAAGTACTTCCAGACCCCAAGTGAGTTACCCTAGTCCCATAGAAGTACACCCTGACCCCAAGTGAGTTATCCTACCCCCTTTATATGTACTCTCTGACCGCAAGTGAATTACCCTACTCCCAAATAGGTACTCCCTGACACCAAATGAGTTACCATAGCCCCTTTATAAGTACTCCCTGACCCCAAGTGAGTTACCATAGCCCCTTTATAAGAACTCCCTGACCCAAAGTGAGTTATCCTAGCCCCTTTATATGTACTCTCTGACCGCAAGTGAGTTACCCTAATCCCATATAAGTACTCCCAGACCCCAAGTGAGTTAGCCTAGCCCCTTTATATGTACTCTCTTACCGCAAGTGAGTAACCCTAGCCCATTTATATGTACACTCTGAACGCAAGTGAGTTATCCTAGCCCCTTTATAAGTACTCCCTGACCCCAAGTGAGTTATCCTACCCACTTTATATGTACTCTCTGACCGCAAGTGAGTTACCCTAGTCCCATATAAGTTCTCCTTGACCCAAAGTGAGTTACCCTAACCCCTTTATAAGTACTCCCTGACCCCAAATGAGTTACCTTAGACCCATATAAGTACTCCCAAATCCCAAGTGAGTTACCCTAGTCCCATAGAATTACTCCCTCACCCCAAGTGAGTTATCCTAGCCCCTTTATATGTACTCTCTTACCGCAAGTGAGTTAACCTAGCCCATTTATATGTACACTCTGACCGCAATTGAGTTATCCTAGTCGCTTTATATGTACTCTCAGACCCCAAGTGAGTTACCCTAGTCCCTTATAAGTACTCCCTGATCCTAAGTGAGTTACCCTAGCCCTTTAATAAGTACACCCTGGCCCCAAGTGAGTTACCCTAGTCCCATATAAGTAATCCTTGACCCAAAGTGAGTTACCCTAGCCCCTTTATAAGTACTCCCTGACCCCAAGTGAGTTACCATATCACCTTTATAAGTACTCCCTGACACCAAGTGAGTTATCCTACCCCCTTTATATGTACTCTCTGACCGCAAGTGAATTACCCTACTCCCATATAGGTACTCCCTGACACGAAATGAGTTACCATAGCCCCTTTATAAATACTCCCTGACCCCAAGTGATTTATCCTAGCCCCTTTATATGTACTCTCTGACCGTAAGTGAGTTACCATAGCCCCTTTATGAGTACTCCCTGACCCCAAGTGAGTTAGCCTAGCCCCTTTATATGTAATCTCTGACCGCAAGTGAGTTACCCTAGTCCAATATAGGTACTCCCTGACCCCAAGTGAGTTACCATAGCCCCTTTATAAGTACTCCCTGACCCCAAGTGAGTTATCCTAACCCCTTTATATGTACTCTCTGGCCGCAAGTGTGTTACCGTAGTCCCATAGTAGTACTCCCTTACGCCAAGTGAGTTATCCTAGCCCCTTTATATGTACTCTCTGACCCAAGTGAGTTACCCTAGTCCAATGTAAGTACTCCCTGACCCCAAGTTAGTTAACATAGCCCCTTTATGAGTACTCCCTGACCCCAAGTGAGTTATCCTACCCCCTTTATATGTACTCTCTGACCGCAAGTGAGTTACCCTAATCCCATATAAGTACTCCCAGAGCCCAAGTGAGTTACCCTAGTCTCATATATGTACTCTCTGAACTCAAGTGTGTTACCTTAGCACCTTTATAAGTACTCCCTGACCCCAAGTGAGTTATCCTAGCCCCTTTATATGTACTCTCTGACAGCAAGTGAGTTACCATAGCCCCTTTATAAGTACTCCCTGACCCCAAGTGAGTTATCCTACCCCCTTTATAAGTACTCCCTGACCCCAAGTGAGTTATCCTAACCCCTTTATATGTACTCTCTGACCGCAAGTGTGTTACCCTAGTCTCATATATGTACTCCCTGAACTCAAGTGTATTACCTTAGCCCCTTTATAAGTTCTTCCTGACCCCAAGTGAGTTATCCTAGCCCCTTGATATGTATTCTCTGACCGCAAGAGAGTTACCCTAATCCCATATAAGTACTCCCTGACCCCAAGTGAGTTATCCTAACCCCTTTATATGTACTCTCTGACCGCAAGTGTGTTACCCTAGTCTCATATATGTACTCCCTGAACTCAAGTGTATTACCTTAGCCCCTTTATAAGTTCTCCCTGACCCCAAGTGAGTTATCTTAGCCCCTTGATATGTATTCTCTGACCGCAAGAGAGTTACCCTAATCCCATATAAGTACTCCCAGACCCCAAGTTAGTTACCCTAGTCCCATAGAAGTACTCCCTGACCCCATGTGAGTTATCCTACCCCCTTTATATGTACTCTCCGACCGCAAGTGAATTACCCTACTCCCATATAGGTACTCCCTGCCACCAAGTGAGTTACCATAGCCCCTTTATAAGTACTCACCTGACCCCAAGTGAGTTACCATAGCCCCTTTATAAGTACTCCCTGACCCCAAGTGAGTTATCCTAACCCCTTTATATGTACTCTCTGACCGCAAGTGTGTTACCCTAGTCTCATATATGTACTCCCTGAACTCAAGTGTATTACCTTAGCCCCTTTATAAGTTCTCCCTGACCCCAAGAGAGTTATCCTAGCCCCTTGATATGTATTCTCTGACCGCAAGAGAGTTACCCTAATCCCATATAAGTACTCCCTGACCCCAAGTGAGTTATCCTAACCCCTTTATATGTACTCTCTGACCGCAAGTGTGTTACCCTAGTCTCATATATGTACTCCCTGAACTCAAGTGTATTACCTTAGCCCCTTTATAAGTTCTCCCTGACCCCAAGTGAGTTATCTTAGCCCCTTTATATGTACTCTCTGACAGCAAGTGAGTTACCCTAATGCCATATAAGTACTCCCAGACCCCAAGTGAGTTACCCTAGTCCCATAGAAGTACTCCCTGACCCCAATTGTGTTACCCTAGCCCCTTATATAAGTACTCCCTGACCGCAAGTGAGTTACCCTAGTCCCATAGAAGTACTCCCTGACCCCAAGTGAGTTATCCTAGCCCCTTTATATGTACTCTCTGACCGCAAGTGAGTTATTCAAACCCCTTATAAGTACTCCCTGATCCCAAGTGTGTTACCCTAGTCTCATATATGTACTCTCTGAACACAAGTGTGTTACCTTAGCACCTTTATATGTACTCCCTGACCCCAAGTGAGTTATCCTACCCCCTTTATAAGTACTCCCTGACCCCAAGTGAGTTATCCTAACCCCTTTATATGTACTCTCTGACCGCAAGTGTGTTACCCTAGTCTCATATATGTACTCCCTGAACTCAAGTGTATTACCTTAGCCCCTTTATAAGTTCTCCCTGACCCCAAGTGAGTTATCCTAGCCCCTTGATATGTATTCTCTGACCGCAAGAGAGTTACCCTAATCCCATATAAGTACTCCCTGACCCCAAGTGAGTTATCCTAACCCCTTTATATGTACTCTCTGACCGCAAGTGTGTTACCCTAGTCTCATATATGTACTCCCTGAACTCAAGTGTATTACCTTAGCCCCTTTATAAGTTCTCCCTGACCCCAAGTGAGTTATCTTAGCCCCTTGATATGTATTCTCTGACCGCAAGAGAGTTACCCTAATCCCATATAAGTACTCCCAGACCCCAAGTTAGTTACCCTAGTCCCATAGAAGTACTCCCTGACCCCAAGTGAGTTATCCTACCCCCTTTATATGTACTCTCCGACCGCAAGTGAATTACCCTACTCCCATATAGGTACTCCCTGCCACCAAGTGAGTTACCATAGCCCCTTTATAAGTACTCACCTGACCCCAAGTGAGTTACCATAGCCCCTTTATAAGTACTCCCTGACCCCAAGTGAGTTATCCTAACCCCTTTATATGTACTCTCTGACCGCAAGTGTGTTACCCTAGTCTCATATATGTACTCCCTGAACTCAAGTGTATTACCTTAGCCCCTTTATAAGTTCTCCCTGACCCCAAGAGAGTTATCCTAGCCCCTTGATATGTATTCTCTGACCGCAAGAGAGTTACCCTAATCCCATATAAGTACTCCCTGACCCCAAGTGAGTTATCCTAACCCCTTTATATGTACTCTCTGACCGCAAGTGTGTTACCCTAGTCTCATATATGTACTCCCTGAACTCAAGTGTATTACCTTAGCCCCTTTATAAGTTCTCCCTGACCCCAAGTGAGTTATCTTAGCCCCTTTATATGTACTCTCTGACAGCAAGTGAGTTACCCTAATGCCATATAAGTACTCCCAGACCCCAAGTGAGTTACCCTAGTCCCATAGAAGTACTCCCTGACACCAATTGTGTTACCCTAGCCCCTTATATAAGTACTCCCTCACCGCAAGTGAGTTACCCTAGTCCCATAGAAGTACTCCCTGACCCCAAGTGAGTTACCATATCACCTTTATAAGTACTCCCTGACCCCAAGTGAGTTATCCTAGCCCCTTTATATGTACTCTCTGACCGCAAGTGAGTTATTCAAACCCCTTATAAGTACTCCCTGATCCCAAGTGTGTTACCCTAGTCTCATATATGTACTCTCTGAACACAAGTGTGTTACCTTAGCACCTTTATATGTACTCCCTGACCCCAAGTGAGTTATCCTAACACCTTTATATGTACTCTCTGGCCGCAAGTGAGTTACCGTAGTCCCATAGTAGTACTCCCTTACCCCAAGTGAGTTATCCTAGCCCCTTTATATGTACTCTCTGACAGCTAGTGAGTTACCCTAGTCCCATAGTAGTTCTCCCTGACCCCAAGTGAGTTACCATAGCCCCTTTATAAGTACTCCCTGACCCCAAGTGAGTTATCCTAGCCCCTTTATATGTACTCTCTGACAGCTAGTGAGTTACCCTAGTCCCATAGTAGTACTCCCTGACCCCAAGTGAGTTACCATAGCCCCTTTATAAGTACTCCCTGACCCCAAGTGAGTTATCCTACCCCCTTTATATGTACTCTCTGACCGCAAGTGAGTTACCCTAATCCCATATAAGTACTCCCAGACCCCAAGTGAGTTACCCTAGTCTCATATATGTACTCTCTGAACTCAAGTGTGTTACCTTAGCACCTTTATAAGTACTCCCTGACCCCAAGTGAGTTATCCTAGCCCCTTTATATGTACTCTCTGACAGCTAGTGAGTTACCCTAGTCCCATAGTAGTACTCCCTGACCCCAAGTGAGTTACCATAGCCCCTTTATAAGTACTCCCTGACCCCAAGTGAGTTATCCTACCCCCTTTATATGTACTCTCCGACCGCAAGTGAATTACCCTACTCCCATATAGGTAATCCCTGCCACCAAGTGAGTTACCATAGCCCCTTTATAAGTACTCACCTGACCCCAAGTGAGTTACCATAGCCCCTTTATAAGTACTCCCTGACCCCAAGTGAGTTATCCTAACCCCTTTATATGTACTCTCTGACCGCAAGTGTGTTACCCTAGTCTCATATATGTACTCCCTGAACTCAAGTGTATTACCTTAGCCCCTTTATAAGTTCTCCCTGACCCCAAGTGAGTTATCTTAGCCCCTTGATATGTATTCTCTGACCGCAAGAGAGTTACCCTAATCCCATATAAGTACTCCCAGACCCCAAGTTAGTTACCCTAGTCCCATAGAAGTACTCCCTGACCCCATGTGAGTTATCCTACCCCCTTTATATGTACTCTCCGACCGCAAGTGAATTACCCTACTCCCATATAGGTACTCCCTGCCACCAAGTGAGTTACCATAGCCCCTTTATAAGTACTCACCTGACCCCAAGTGAGTTACCATAGCCCCTTTATAAGTACTCCCTGACCCCAAGTGAGTTATCCTAACCCCTTTATATGTACTCTCTGACCGCAAGTGTGTTACCCTAGTCTCATATATGTACTCCCTGAACTCAAGTGTATTACCTTAGCCCCTTTATAAGTTCTCCCTGACCCCAAGAGAGTTATCCTAGCCCCTTGATATGTATTCTCTGACCGCAAGAGAGTTACCCTAATCCCATATAAGTACTCCCTGACCCCAAGTGAGTTATCCTAACCCCTTTATATGTACTCTCTGACCGCAAGTGTGTTACCCTAGTCTCATATATGTACTCCCTGAACTCAAGTGTATTACCTTAGCCCCTTTATAAGTTCTCCCTGACCCCAAGTGAGTTATCTTAGCCCCTTTATATGTACTCTCTGACAGCAAGTGAGTTACCCTAATGCCATATAAGTACTCCCAGACCCCAAGTGAGTTACCCTAGTCCCATAGAAGTACTCCCTGACCCCAATTGTGTTACCCTAGCCCCTTATATAAGTACTCCCTGACCGCAAGTGAGTTACCCTAGTCCCATAGAAGTACTCCCTGACCCCAAGTGAGTTATCCTAGCCCCTTTATATGTACTCTCTGACCGCAAGTGAGTTATTCAAACCCCTTATAAGTACTCCCTGATCCCAAGTGTGTTACCCTAGTCTCATATATGTACTCTCTGAACACAAGTGTGTTACCTTAGCACCTTTATATGTACTCCCTGACCCCAAGTGAGTTATCCTACCCCCTTTATAAGTACTCCCTGACCCCAAGTGAGTTATCCTAACCCCTTTATATGTACTCTCTGACCGCAAGTGTGTTACCCTAGTCTCATATATGTACTCCCTGAACTCAAGTGTATTACCTTAGCCCCTTTATAAGTTCTCCCTGACCCCAAGTGAGTTATCCTAGCCCCTTGATATGTATTCTCTGACCGCAAGAGAGTTACCCTAATCCCATATAAGTACTCCCTGACCCCAAGTGAGTTATCCTAACCCCTTTATATGTACTCTCTGACCGCAAGTGTGTTACCCTAGTCTCATATATGTACTCCCTGAACTCAAGTGTATTACCTTAGCCCCTTTATAAGTTCTCCCTGACCCCAAGTGAGTTATCTTAGCCCCTTGATATGTATTCTCTGACCGCAAGAGAGTTACCCTAATCCCATATAAGTACTCCCAGACCCCAAGTTAGTTACCCTAGTCCCATAGAAGTACTCCCTGACCCCAAGTGAGTTATCCTACCCCCTTTATATGTACTCTCCGACCGCAAGTGAATTACCCTACTCCCATATAGGTACTCCCTGCCACCAAGTGAGTTACCATAGCCCCTTTATAAGTACTCACCTGACCCCAAGTGAGTTACCATAGCCCCTTTATAAGTACTCCCTGACCCCAAGTGAGTTATCCTAACCCCTTTATATGTACTCTCTGACCGCAAGTGTGTTACCCTAGTCTCATATATGTACTCCCTGAACTCAAGTGTATTACCTTAGCCCCTTTATAAGTTCTCCCTGACCCCAAGAGAGTTATCCTAGCCCCTTGATATGTATTCTCTGACCGCAAGAGAGTTACCCTAATCCCATATAAGTACTCCCTGACCCCAAGTGAGTTATCCTAACCCCTTTATATGTACTCTCTGACCGCAAGTGTGTTACCCTAGTCTCATATATGTACTCCCTGAACTCAAGTGTATTACCTTAGCCCCTTTATAAGTTCTCCCTGACCCCAAGTGAGTTATCTTAGCCCCTTTATATGTACTCTCTGACAGCAAGTGAGTTACCCTAATGCCATATAAGTACTCCCAGACCCCAAGTGAGTTACCCTAGTCCCATAGAAGTACTCCCTGACACCAATTGTGTTACCCTAGCCCCTTATATAAGTACTCCCTGACCGCAAGTGAGTTACCCTAGTCCCATAGAAGTACTCCCTGACCCCAAGTGAGTTACCATATCACCTTTATAAGTACTCCCTGACCCCAAGTGAGTTATCCTAGCCCCTTTATATGTACTCTCTGACCGCAAGTGAGTTATTCAAACCCCTTATAAGTACTCCCTGATCCCAAGTGTGTTACCCTAGTCTCATATATGTACTCTCTGAACACAAGTGTGTTACCTTAGCACCTTTATATGTACTCCCTGACCCCAAGTGAGTTATCCTAACACCTTTATATGTACTCTCTGGCCGCAAGTGAGTTACCGTAGTCCCATAGTAGTACTCCCTTACCCCAAGTGAGTTATCCTAGCCCCTTTATATGTACTCTCTGACAGCTAGTGAGTTACCCTAGTCCCATAGTAGTTCTCCCTGACCCCAAGTGAGTTACCATAGCCCCTTTATAAGTACTCCCTGACCCCAAGTGAGTTATCCTAGCCCCTTTATATGTACTCTCTGACAGCTAGTGAGTTACCCTAGTCCCATAGTAGTACTCCCTGACCCCAAGTGAGTTACCATAGCCCCTTTATAAGTACTCCCTGACCCCAAGTGAGTTATCCTACCCCCTTTATATGTACTCTCTGACCGCAAGTGAGTTACCCTAATCCCATATAAGTACTCCCAGACCCCAAGTGAGTTACCCTAGTCTCATATATGTACTCTCTGAACTCAAGTGTGTTACCTTAGCACCTTTATAAGTACTCCCTGACCCCAAGTGAGTTATCCTAGCCCCTTTATATGTACTCTCTGACAGCTAGTGAGTTACCCTAGTCCCATAGTAGTACTCCCTGACCCCAAGTGAGTTACCATAGCCCCTTTATAAGTACTCCCTGACCCCAAGTGAGTTATCCTACCCCCTTTATATGTACTCTCCGACCGCAAGTGAATTACCCTACTCCCATATAGGTACTCCCTGCCACCAAGTGAGTTACCATAGCCCCTTTATAAGTACTCACCTGACCCCAAGTGAGTTACCATAGCCCCTTTATAAGTACTCCCTGACCCCAAGTGAGTTATCCTAACCCCTTTATATGTACTCTCTGACCGCAAGTGTGTTACCCTAGTCTCATATATGTACTCCCTGAACTCAAGTGTATTACCTTAGCCCCTTTATAAGTTCTGCCTGACCCCAAGAGAGTTATCCTAGCCCCTTGATATGTATTCTCTGACCGCAAGAGAGTTACCCTAATCCCATATAAGTACTCCCTGACCCCAAGTGAGTTATCCTAACCCCTTTATATGTACTCTCTGACCGCAAGTGTGTTACCCTAGTCTCATATATGTACTCCCTGAACTCAAGTGTATTACCTTAGCCCCTTTATAAGTTCTCCCTGACCCCAAGTGAGTTATCTTAGCCCCTTTATATGTACTCTCTGACAGCAAGTGAGTTACCCTAATGCCATATAAGTACTCCCAGACCCCAAGTGAGTTACCCTAGTCCCATAGAAGTACTCCCTGACCCCAATTGTGTTACCCTAGCCCCTTATATAAGTACTCCCTGACCGCAAGTGAGTTACCCTAGTCCCATAGAAGTACTCCCTGACCCCAAGTGAGTTATCCTAGCCCCTTTATATGTACTCTCTGACCGCAAGTGAGTTATTCAAACCCCTTATAAGTACTCCCTGATCCCAAGTGTGTTACCCTAGTCTCATATATGTACTCTCTGAACACAAGTGTGTTACCTTAGCACCTTTATATGTACTCCCTGACCCCAAGTTAGTTATCCTACCCCCTTTATAAGTACTCCCTGACCCCAAGTGAGTTATCCTAACCCCTTTATATGTACTCTCTGACCGCAAGTGTGTTACCCTAGTCTCATATATGTACTCCCTGAACTCAAGTGTATTACCTTAGCCCCTTTATAAGTTCTCCCTGACCCCAAGTGAGTTATCCTAGCCCCTTGATATGTATTCTCTGACCGCAAGAGAGTTACCCTAATCCCATATAAGTACTCCCTGACCCCAAGTGAGTTATCCTTACCCCTTTATATGTACTCTCTGACCGCAAGTGTGTTACCCTAGTCTCATATATGTACTCCCTGAACTCAAGTGTATTACCTTAGCCCCTTTATAAGTTCTCCCTGACCCCAAGTGAGTTATCTTAGCCCCTTGATATGTATTCTCTGACCGCAAGAGAGTTACCCTAATCCCATATAAGTACTCCCAGACCCCAAGTTAGTTACCCTAGTCCCATAGAAGTACTCCCTGACCCCAAGTGAGTTATCCTACCCCCTTTATATGTACTCTCCGACCGCAAGTGAATTACCCTACTCCCATATAGGTACTCCCTGCCACCAAGTGAGTTACCATAGCCCCTTTATAAGTACTCACCTGACCCCAAGTGAGTTACCATAGCCCCTTTATAAGTACTCCCTGACCCCAAGTGAGTTATCCTAACCCCTTTATATGTACTCTCTGACCGCAAGTGTGTTAGCCTAGTCTCATATATGTACTCCCTGAACTCAAGTGTATTACCTTAGCCCCTTTATAAGTTCTCCCTGACCCCAAGAGAGTTATCCTAGCCCCTTGATATGTATTCTCTGACCGCAAGAGAGTTACCCTAATCCCATATAAGTACTCCCTGACCCCAAGTGAGTTATCCTAACCCCGTTATATGTACTCTCTGACCGCAAGTGTGTTACCCTAGTCTCATATATGTACTCCCTGAACTCAAGTGTATTACCTTAGCCCCTTTATAAGTTCTCCCTGACCCCAAGTGAGTTATCTTAGCCCCTTTATATGTACTCTCTGACAGCAAGTGAGTTACCCTAATGCCATATAAGTACTCCCAGACCCCAAGTGAGTTACCCTAGTCCCATAGAAGTACTCCCTGACACCAACTGTGTTACCCTAGCCCCTTATATAAGTACTCCCTGACCGCAAGTGAGTTACCCTAGTCCCATAGAAGTACTCCCTGACCCCAAGTGAGTTACCATATCACCTTTATAAGTACTCCCTGACCCCAAGTGAGTTATCCTAGCCCCTTTATATGTACTCTCTGACCGCAAGTGAGTTATTCAAACCCCTTATAAGTACTCCCTGATCCCAAGTGTGTTACCCTAGTCTCATATATGTACTCTCTGAACACAAGTGTGTTACCTTAGCACCTTTATATGTACTCCCTGACCCCAAGTGAGTTATCCTAACACCTTTATATGTACTCTCTGGCCGCAAGTGAGTTACCGTAGTCCCATAGTAGTACTCCCTTACCCCAAGTGAGTTATCCTAGCCCCTTTATATGTACTCTCTGACAGCTAGTGAGTTACCCTAGTCCCATAGTAGTTCTCCCTGACCCCAAGTGAGTTACCATAGCCCCTTTATAAGTACTCCCTGACCCCAAGTGAGTTATCCTAGCCCCTTTATATGTACTCTCTGACAGCTAGTGAGTTACCCTAGTCCCATAGTAGTACTCCCTGACCCCAAGTGAGTTACCATAGCCCCTTTATAAGTACTCCCTGACCCCAAGTGAGTTATCCTACCCCCTTTATATGTACTCTCTGACCGCAAGTGAGTTACCCTAATCCCATATAAGTACTCCCAGACCCCAAGTGAGTTACCCTAGTCTCATATATGTACTCTCTGAACTCAAGTGTGTTACCTTAGCACCTTTATAAGTACTCCCTGACCCCAAGTGAGTTATCCTAGCCCCTTTATATGTACTCTCTGACAGCTAGTGAGTTACCCTAGTCCCATAGTAGTACTCCCTGACCCCAAGTGAGTTACCATAGCCCCTTTATAAGTACTCCCTGACCCCAAGTGAGTTATCCTACCCCCTTTATATGTACTCTCCGACCGCAAGTGAATTGCCCTACTCCCATATAGGTACTCCCTGCCACCAAGTGAGTTACCATAGCCCCTTTATAAGTACTCACCTGACCCCAAGTGAGTTACCATAGCCCCTTTATAAGTACTCCCTGACCCCAAGTGAGTTATCCTAACCCCTTTATATGTACTCTCTGACCGCAAGTGTGTTACCCTAGTCTCATATATGTACTCCCTGAACTCAAGTGTATTACCTTAGCCCCTTTATAAGTTCTCCCTGACCCCAAGAGAGTTATCCTAGCCCCTTGATATGTATTCTCTGACCGCAAGAGAGTTACCCTAATCCCATATAAGTACTCCCTGACCCCAAGTGAGTTATCCTAACCCCTTTATATGTACTCTCTGACCGCAAGTGTGTTACCCTAGTCTCATATATGTACTCCCTGAACTCAAGTGTATTACCTTAGCCCCTTTATAAGTTCTCCCTGACCCCAAGTGAGTTATCTTAGCCCCTTTATATGTACTCTCTGACAGCAAGTGAGTTACCCTAATGCCATATAAGTACCCCCAGACCCCAAGTGAGTTACCCTAGTCCCATAGAAGTACTCCCTGACCCCAATTGTGTTACCCTAGCCCCTTATATAAGTACTCCCTGACCGCAAGTGAGTTACCCTAGTCCCATAGAAGTACTCCCTGACCCCAAGTGAGTTATCCTAGCCCCTTTATATGTACTCTCTGACCGCAAGTGAGTTATTCAAACCCCTTATAAGTACTCCCTGATCCCAAGTGTGTTACCCTAGTCTCATATATGTACTCTCTGAACACAAGTGTGTTACCTTAGCACCTTTATATGTACTCCCTGACCCCAAGTGAGTTATCCTACCCCCTTTATAAGTACTCCCTGACCCCAAGTGAGTTATCCTAACCCCTTTATATGTACTCTCTGACCGCAAGTGTGTTACCCTAGTCTCATATATGTACTCCCTGAACTCAAGTGTATTACCTTAGCCCCTTTATAAGTTCTCCCTGACCCCAAGTGAGTTATCCTAGCCCCTTGATATGTATTCTCTGACCGCAAGAGAGTTACCCTAATCCCATATAAGTACTCCCTGACCCCAAGTGAGTTATCCTAACCCCTTTATATGTACTCTCTGACCGCAAGTGTGTTACCCTAGTCTCATATATGTACTCCCTGAACTCAAGTGTATTACCTTAGCCCCTTTATAAGTTCTCCCTGACCCCAAGTGAGTTATCTTAGCCCCTTGATATGTATTCTCTGACCGCAAGAGAGTTACCCTAATCCCATATAAGTACTCCCAGACCCCAAGTTAGTTACCCTAGTCCCATAGAAGTACTCCCTGACCCCAAGTGAGTTATCCTACCCCCTTTATATGTACTCTCCGACCGCAAGTGAATTACCCTACTCCCATATAGGTACTCCCTGCCACCAAGTGAGTTACCATAGCCCCTTTATAAGTACTCACCTGACCCCAAGTGAGTTACCATAGCCCCTTTATAAGTACTCCCTGACCCCAAGTGAGTTATCCTAACCCCTTTATATGTACTCTCTGACCGCAAGTGTGTTACCCTAGTCTCATATATGTACTCCCTGAACTCAAGTGTATTACCTTAGCCCCTTTATAAGTTCTCCCTGACCCCAAGAGAGTTATCCTAGCCCCTTGATATGTATTCTCTGACCGCAAGAGAGTTACCCTAATCCCATATAAGTACTCCCTGACCCCAAGTGAGTTATCCTAACCCATTTATATGTACTCTCTGACCGCAAGTGTGTTACCCTAGTCTCATATATGTACTCCCTGAACTCAAGTGTATTACCTTAGCCCCTTTATAAGTTCTCCCTGACCCCAAGTGAGTTATCTTAGCCCCTTTATATGTACTCTCTGACAGCAAGTGAGTTACCCTAATGCCATATAAGTACTCCCAGACCCCAAGTGAGTTACCCTAGTCCCATAGAAGTACTCCCTGACACCAATTGTGTTACCCTAGCCCCTTATATAAGTACTCCCTGACCGCAAGTGAGTTACCCTAGTCCCATAGAAGTACTCCCTGACCCCAAGTGAGTTACCATATCACCTTTATAAGTACTCCCTGACCCCAAGTGAGTTATCCTAGCCCCTTTATATGTACTCTCTGACCGCAAGTGAGTTATTCAAACCCCTTATAAGTACTCCCTGATCCCAAGTGTGTTACCCTAGTCTCATATATGTACTCTCTGAACACAAGTGTGTTACCTTAGCACCTTTATATGTACTCCCTGACCCCAAGTGAGTTATCCTAACACCTTTATATGTACTCTCTGGCCGCAAGTGAGTTACCGTAGTCCCATAGTAGTACTCCCTTACCCCAAGTGAGTTATCCTAGCCCCTTTATATGTACTCTCTGACAGCTAGTGAGTTACCCTAGTCCCATAGTAGTTCTCCCTGACCCCAAGTGAGTTACCATAGCCCCTTTATAAATACTCCCTGACCCCAAGTGAGTTATCCTAGCCCCTTTATATGTACTCTCTGACAGCTAGTGAGTTACCCTAGTCCCATAGTAGTACTCCCTGACCCCAAGTGAGTTACCATAGCCCCTTTATAAGTACTCCCTGACCCCAAGTGAGTTATCCTACCCCCTTTATATGTACTCTCTGACCGCAAGTGATTTACCCTAATCCCATATAAGTACTCCCAGACCCCAAGTGAGTTACCCTAGTCTCATATATGTACTCTCTGAACTCAAGTGTGTTACCTTAGCACCTTTATAAGTACTCCCTGACCCCAAGTGAGTTATCCTAGCCCCTTTATATGTACTCTCTGACAGCTAGTGAGTTACCCTAGTCCCATAGTAGTACTCCCTGACCCCAAGTGAGTTACCATAGCCCCTTTATAAGTACTCCCTGACCCCAAGTGAGTTATCCTACCCCCTTTATATGTACTCTCTGACCGCAAGTGAGTTACCCTAATCCCATATAAGTACTCCCTGACCCCAAGTGAGTTACCCTAGTCCCATAGTAGTACTCCCTGACCCCAAGTGAGTTACCATAGCCCCTTTATAAGTACTCCCTGAACCCAAGTGAGTTATCCTAGCCCCTTGATATGTATTCTCTGACCGCAAGAGAGTTACCCTAAACCCATATAAGTACTCCCAGACCCCAAGTGAGTTACCCTAGTCCCATAGAAGTACTCCCTGACCCCAAGTGTGTTATCCTACCCCCTTTATATGTACTCTCTGACCGCAAGTGAATTACCCTACTCCCATATAGGTACTCCCTGACACCAAATGAGTTACCATAGCCCCTTTATAAGTACTCCCTGACCCCAAGTGAGTTACCATAGCCCCTTTATAAGTACTCCCTGACCCCAAGTGAGTTATCCTAGCCCCTTTCTATGTACTCTCTGATCGTAAGTGAGTTATTCAAACCCCTTATAAGTACTCCCTGACCCCAAGTGTGTTACCCTATTCTCATATATGTACTCCCTGAACTCAAGTGTATTACCTTAGCACCTTTATAAGTTCTCCCTGACCCCAAGTGAGTTATCCTAGCCCCTTTATATGTACTCTCTGACCGCAAGTGAGTTATCCTAGTCCCATAGAAGTACTCCCTGACCCCAAGTGAGTTACCATAGCCCCTTTATGAGTACTCCCTGACCCCAAGTGAGTTAGCCTAGCCCCTTTATATGTACTCTCTGACCGCTAGTGAGTTACCCTAGTCCAATATAGGTACTCCCTGACCCCAAGTGAGTTACCATAGCCCCTTTTGTAAGTACTCCCTGACCCCAAGTGAGTTACCATAGCCCCTTTATAAGTACTCCCTGACCCCAAGTGAGTTATCCTAGCCCCTTTATATGTACTCTCTGACCGCAAGTGATTATTCAAACCCCTTATAAGTACTCCCTGACCCCAAGTGTGTTACCCTAGTTTCATATATGTTCTCTCTGAACTCAAGTGTGTTACCTTAGCACCTTTATAAGTAATCCATGACCCCAAGTGAGTTATCCTAGCCGCTTTATATGTTATCTCTGACCGCAAGTGAGTTACACTAGCCCATTTATATGTACTCTCTGACCGCAAGTGAGTTATCCTAGTCGCTTTATATGTACTCTCAGACCCCAAGTGAGTTACCCTAGTCCCTTATAAGTACTCCCTGATCCTAAGTGAGTTACCCTAGCCCTTTAATAAGTACACCCTGGCCCCAAGTGAGTTACCCTAGTCCCATATAAGTATTCCTTGACCCAAAGTGAGTTACCCTAGCCCCTTTATAAGTACTCCCTGACCCCAAGTGAGTTACCATATCACATTTATAAATACTCCCTGACCCCAAGTGAGTTATCCTAGGCCCTTTATATGTACTCTCTGACAGCAAGTGAGTTACCCTAGTCCCATAGTAGTACTCCCTGACCCCAAGTGAGTTACCATAGCCCCTTTATAAGTACTCCCTGACCCCAAGTGAGTTATCCTAACACCTTTATATGTACTCTCTGGCCGCAAGTGAGTTACCGTAGTCCCATAGTAGTACTCCCTTACCCCAAGTGAGTAATCCTAGCCCCTTTATATGTACTCTCTGACCCAAGTGAGTTACCCTAGTCCAATATAAGTACTCCCTGACCCCAAGTGAGTTATCCTACCCCCTTTATATGTACTCTCTGACCGCAAGTGAATTACCCTACTCCCATATAGGTACTCCCTGACACGAAATGAGTTACCATAGCCCCTTTATAAATACTCCCTGACCCCAAGTGAGTTATCCTAGCCCCTTTATATGTACTCTCTGACCGTAAGTGAGTTACCATAGCCCCTTTATGAGTACTCCCTGACCCCAAGTGAGTTAGCCTAGCCCCTTTATATGTAATCTCTGACCGCAAGTGAGTTACCCTAGTCCAATGTAGGTACTCCCTGACCCCAAGTGAGTTACCATAGCCCCTTTTGTAAGTACTCACTTACCCCAAGTGAGTTACCATAGCCCCTTTATAAGTACTCCCTGACCCCAAGTGAGTTATCCTAGCCCCTTTATATGTACTCTCTGACCGCAAGTGATTATTCAAACCCCTTATAAGTACTCCCTGACCCCAAGTGTGTTACCCTAGTCTCATATATATACTCTTTGAACTCAAGTGTGTTACCTTAGCACCTTTATAAGTACTCCCTGACCCCAAGTGAGTTATCCTAGCCCCTTTATATGTACTCTCTGACCGCAAGTGAGTTACACTAGCCCATTTATATGTACTCTCTGACCGCAAGTGAGTTATCCTAGTCGCTTTATATGTACTCTCAGACCCCAAGTGAGTTACCCTAGTCCCTTATAAGTACTCCCTGATCCTAAGTGAGTTACCCTAGCCCTTTAATAAGTACACCCTTGCCCCAAGTGAGTTACCCTAGTCCCATATAAGTAATACATGACCCAAAGTGAGTTACCCTAGCCCCTTTATAAGTACTCCCTGACCCCAAGTGAGTTACCATATCACCTTTATAAATACTCCCTGACCCCAAGTGAGTTATCCTAACACCTCCTATGTACTCTCTGGCCGCAATTGAGTTACCGTAGTCCCACAGTAGTACTCCCTTACCCCAAGTGACTTATCCTAGCCCTTTATATGTACTCTCTGATCCAAGTGAGTTACCCTAGTCCAATATAAGTACTCCCTGACCTCAAGTGAGTTACCATATCCCCTTTATAAGTACTCCCTGAACCCAAGTGAGTTATCCTAGCCCCTTTATATGTACTCTCTGACCGCAAGTGAGTTACCCTAATCACATATAAGTACTCCTAGACCCCAAGTGAATTACCCTAGTCCCATTGAAGTACTCCCTGACCCCAAGTGAGTTAGCCTAGCCCTTTTATATGTACTCTCTTACCGCAAGTGAGTAACACTAGCCCATTTATTTGTACACTCTGACCGCAAGTGAGTTATCCTTGCCCCTATATAAGTACTCCCTGACCCCAAGTGAGTTATCCTACCCACTTTATATATACTCTCTGACCGCAAGTGAGTTACCCTAGTCCCATATAAGTTCTCCCTGACCCCATGTGAGTTACCATAGTCTCTTTATAAGTACTCCCAGACCCCAAGTGAGTTACCCTAGTCCCATATAAGTTCTCCTTGACCCAAAGTGATTTACCCTAGCCCCTTTATAAGTACTCCCTGACCCCAAATGAGTTACCTTAGACCCATATAAGTACTCCCAAATCCCAAGTGAGTTACCCTAGTCCCATAGAATTACTCCCTCACCCCAAGTGAGTTATCCTAGCCCCTTTATATGTACTCTCTTACCGCAAGTGAGTTACCATAGCCCATTTATATGTACACTGTGACCGCAAGTGAGTTATCCTAGTAGCTTTATATGTACTCTCAGACCCCAAGTGAGTTACAATGTCCCTTATAAGTACTCCCTGATCCTAAGTGAGTTCCCTAGCCCTTTAATAAGTACACCCTGGCCCCAAGTGAGTTACCCTAGTCCCATATAAGTAATCCTTGACCCAAAGTGAGTTACCCTAGCACCTTTATAAGTACTCCCTGACCCCAAGTGAGTTATCATATCACCTTTATAAGTACTCCCTGACCCCAAGTGAGTTATCCTAGCCCCTTTATATGTACTCTCTGACAGCAAGTGAGTTACCCTAGTCCCATAGTAGTACTCCCTGACCCCAAGTGGGTTACCATAGCCCCTTTATAAGTACTCCCTGACCCCAAGTGAGTTATCCTAACACCTTTATATGTACTCTCTGGCCGCAAGTGAGTTACCTTAGTCCCATAGTAGTACTCCCTTACCCCAAGTGAGTTATCCTAGCCCCTTTATATGAACTCTCTGACCCAAGTGAGTTACCCTAGTCCAATATAAGTACTCCCTGACCCCAAGTGAGTTACCATAGCCCCTTTATAAGTACTCCCAGAACCCAAGTGAGTTATCCTAGCCCCTTTATATGTACTCTCTGGCCGCAAGTGAGTTACCGTAGTCCCATAGTAGTACTCCCTTACCCCAAGTGAGTTATCCTAGCCCCTTTATATGTACTCTCTGACCGCAAGTGAGTTACCCTAATCACATACAAGTACTCCAAGACCCCAAGTGAATTACCCTAGTCCCATTGAAGTACTCCCTGACCCCAAGTGAGTTACCCTAGCCCCTTTATATGTACTCTCTTACCGCAAGTGAGTAACCCTAGCCCATTTATATGTACACTCTGACCGCAAGTGAGTTATCCTAGCCCCTTTATAAGTACTCCCTGACCCCAAGTGAGTTATCCTACCCACTTTATATGTACTCTCTGACCGCAAGTGAGTTACCCTAGTCCCATATAAGTTCTCCCTGACCCCAAGTGAGTTACCATAGCCTCTTTATAAGTACTCCCAGACCCCAAGTGAGTTACCCTAGTCCCATATAAGTTCTCCTTGACCCAATGCGAGTTATCCTAGCCCCTTTATATGTACTCTCTTACCGCAAGTGAGTTAACCTAGCCCCTTTATATGTACTCTCTGACCCAAGTGAATTACCCTAATCCCATATAAGTAATCCCAGACCCCAAGTGAGTTACCCTAGTCTCATATATGTACTCTCTGAACTCAAGTGTGTTACCTTAGCACCTTTATAAGTACTCCCTGACCCCAAGTGAGTTATCCTAGCCCCTTTATATGTACCAGAGATGAAACGGGAGATTGCTCATGCGAGGTCCCGAGGCAATCCCTACCGGTAGGCGGCGCTGGTGTTGGCAAACGCGTGTCTCAGGTCCATCTAACCCCTAACGCCATCTATCGGAAGAGACCACGAAGCACGAGCGTTAAGCTTAGAATAGGGTGAAACATATATGCATTGTTGCCAGAAAGCGGAATAAAGAGAGAGCGGAGATATTTTCTCGGACCTCTCTGTTTTTCTCGCTGTTAGCTTCTAGCAGAAGAGTAGAGGCAAAATCTTTCCGTTTCGCTTTGCCGAAAATCTACCAATAATCGATGTCATTTATATTTGCAGGCCAATGCCTTTATACATGATTTTTTCAGCATATTTATTTATCAGCATTGACTTATTTAAATCAATAATAAATTAAGGAAATGCGTATTTGATATATAATAATTATTTTAACTATAATTTCATCGTTATATTTCGCTTATTTCCGTAAAATCTGCATTTCTTTAGTTTATTATTGATTATTGTAAGTCAATGGCAATTAAAAAAAATTTAATCTTAAAAAAAAAAAAAAAGTACCGATCAGGAATCGAACCCGGACCCACGAATCGCCACGCGATTACCTTACCGCCTAGACCACGAGGCTTCTTCAGAGCACCGTAAACAGATAGTCTTTTTAAGGGCTTGAAATCTTCTTTTAAACCATATAAATAAACGAGCAACCGACAGCTTTATTCATTATTATTCTGACATAATGGTACACAAATTAAGGAATAATTATATTTTGAATAGTTTTCAAAAGCTTTTCCAATAGCCAAGAACGAAGATAAATAATCAACGCTCGCAGTTTCCGTTCTTGGTTATTGGAAAAGCTTTTGAAAATCTACATTATATAATTATTCTTTAATTTGTGTACCATTATCATAGAATAATAATGAATAAAGATGTCGGTTCTTCGTTTATTTATATGTTTCAATAGAAGATTTCAAGCCCTTAAAAAGACTATCTGTTTACGGTGCTCTGAAGAAGCCTCGTGGTCTAGGCGGTAAGGTAATCGCGTGGCGATTCGTGGGTCCGGGTTCGATTCCTGATCGGTACTTTTTTTTTTTTTTAAGATTAAATTTTTTTTAATTGCCATTGACTTACAATAATCAATAATAAACTAAAGAAATGCAGATTTTACGGAAATAAGCGAAATATAACGATGAAATTATAGTTAAAATAATTATTATATATCAAATACGCATTTCCTTAATTTATTATTGATTTAAATAAGTCAATGCTGATAAATAAATATGCTGAAAAAATCATGTATAAAGGCATTGGCCTGCAAATATAAATGACATCGATTATTGGTAGATTTTCGGCAAAGCGAAACGGAAAGATTTTGCCTCGACTCTTCTGCTAGAAGCTAACAGCGAGAAAAACAGAGAGGTCCGAGAAAATATCTCCGCTCTCTCTTTATTCCGCTTTCTGGCAACAATGCATATATGTTTTACCCTATTCTAAGCTTAACGCTCGTGCTTCGTGGTCTCTTCCGATAGATGGCGTTAGGGGTTAGATGGACCTGAGACACGCGTTTGCCAACACCAGCGCCGCCTACCGGTAGGGATTGCCTCGGGACCTCGCATGAGCAATCTCCCGTTTCATCTCTGTATGTACTCTCTGACAGCTAGTGAGTTACCCTAGTCCCATAGTAGTACTCCCAGACCCCAAGTGAGTTACCATAGCCCCTTTATAAGTACTCCCTGACCCCAAGTGAGTTATCCTACCCCCTTTATATGTACTCTCTGACCGCAAGTGAGTTACCCTAGTCCAATATAAGTACTCCCTGACCCCAAGTGAGTTACCATAGCCCCTTTATAAGTACTCCCTGAACCCACGTGAGTTATCCTAGCCCCTTGATATGTATTCTCTGACCGCAAGAGAGTTACCCTAATCCCATATAAGTACTTCCAGACCCCAAGTGAGTTACCCTAGTCCCATAGAAGTACACCCTGACCCCAAGTGAGTTATCCTACCCCCTTTATATGTACTCTCTGACCGCAAGTGAATTACCCTACTCCCAAATAGGTACTCCCTGACACCAAATGAGTTACCATAGCCCCTTTATAAGTACTCCCTGACCCCAAGTGAGTTACCATAGCCCCTTTATAAGAACTCCCTGACCCATAGTGAGTTATCCTAGCCCCTTTATATGTACTCTCTGACCGCAAGTGAGTTACCCTAATCCCATATAAGTACTCCCAGACCCCAAGTGAGTTAGCCTAGCCCCTTTATATGTACTCTCTTACCGCAAGTGAGTAACCCTAGCCCATTTATATGTACACTCTGAACGCAAGTGAGTTATCCTAGCCCCTTTATAAGTACTCCCTGACCCCAAGTGAGTTATCCTACCCACTTTATATGTACTCTCTGACCGCAAGTGAGTTACCCTAGTCCCATATAAGTTCTCCTTGACCCAAAGTGAGTTATCCTAACCCCTTTATAAGTACTCCCTGACCCCAAATGAGTTACCTTAGACCCATATAAGTACTCCCAAATCCCAAGTGAGTTACCCTAGTCCCATAGAATTACTCCCTCACCCCAAGTGAGTTATCCTAGCCCCTTTATATGTACTCTCTTACCGCAAGTGAGTTAACCTAGCCCATTTATATGTACACTCTGACCGCAATTGAGTTATCCTAGTCGCTTTATATGTACTCTCAGACCCCAAGTGAGTTACCCTAGTCCCTTATAAGTACTCCCTGATCCTAAGTGAGTTACCCTAGCCCTTTAATAAGTACACCCTGGCCCCAAGTGAGTTACCCTAGTCCCATATAAGTAATCCTTGACCCAAAGTGAGTTACCCTAGCCCCTTTATAAGTACTCCCTGACCCCAAGTGAGTTACCATATCACCTTTATAAGTACTCCCTGACACCAAGTGAGTTATCCTACCCCCTTTATATGTACTCTCTGACCGCAAGTGAATTACCCTACTCCCATATAGGTACTCCCTGACACGAAATGAGTTACCATAGCCCCTTTATAAATACTCCCTGACCCCAAGTGATTTATCCTAGCCCCTTTATATGTACTCTCTGACCGTAAGTGAGTTACCATAGCCCCTTTATGAGTACTCCCTGACCCCAAGTGAGTTAGCCTAGCCCCTTTATATGTAATCTCTGACCGCAAGTGAGTTACCCTAGTCCAATATAGGTACTCCCTGACCCCAAGTGAGTTACCATAGCCCCTTTTGTAAGTACTCACTGACCGCAAGTGATTATTCAAACCCCTTATAAGTACTCCCTGACCCCAAGTGTGTTACCCTAGTCTCATATATGTACTCTTTGAACTCAAGTGTGTTACCTTAGCACCTTTATAAGTACTCCCTGACCCCAAGTGAGTTATCCTAGCCCCTTTATATGTACTCTCTGACCGCAAGTGAGTTACACTAGCCCATTTATATGTACTCTCTGACCGCAAGTGAGTTATCCTAGTCGCTATATATGTACTCTCAGACCCCAAGTGAGTTACCCTAGTCCCTTATAAGTACTCCCTGATCCTAAGTGAGTTACCCTAGCCCTTTAATAAGTACACCCTTGCCCCAAGTGAGTTACCCTAGTCCCATATAAGTAATCCTTGACCCAAAGTGAGTTACCCTAGCCCCTTTATAAGTACTCCCTGACCCCAAGTGAGTTACCATATCACCTTTATAAATACTCCCTGACCCCAAGTGAGATATCCTAACACCTTTATATGTACTCTCTGACAGCAAGTGAGTTACCCTAGTCCCATAGTAGTACTCCCTGACCCCAAGTGAGTTACCATAGCCCCTTTATAAGTACTCCCTGACCCCAAGTGAGTTATCCTAACACCTTCTATGTACTCTCTGGCCGCAATTGAGTTACCGTAGTCCCATAGTAGTACTCCCTTACCCCAAGTGACTTATCCTAGCCCTTTATATGTACTCTCTGATCCAAGTGAGTTACCCTAGTCCAATATAAGTACTCCCTGACCTCAAGTGAGTTACCATAGCCCCTTTATAAGTACTCCCTGAACCCAAGTGAGTTATCCTAGCCCCTTTATATGTACTCTCTGACCGCAAGTGAGTAACACTAGCCCATTTATTTGTACACTCTGACCGCAAGTGAGTTATCCTTGCCCCTATATAAGTACTCCCTGACCCCAAGTGAGTTATCCTACCCACTTTATATATACTCTCTGACCGCAAGTGAGTTACCCTAGTCCCATATAAGTTCTCCCTGACCCCATGTGAGTTACCATAGTCTCTTTATAAGTACTCCCAGACCCCAAGTGAGTTAGCCTAGCCCCTTTATATGTAATCTCTGACCGCAAGTGAGTTACCCTAGTCCAATATAGGTACTCCCTGACCCCAAGTGAGTTACCATAGCCCCTTTTGTAAGTACTCACTGACCCCAAGTGAGTTACCATAGCCCCTTTATAAGTACTCCCTGACCCCAAGTGAGTTATCCTAGCCCCTTTATATGTACTCTCTGACCGCAAGTGATTATTCAAACCCCTTATAAGTACTCCCTGACCCCAAGTGTGTTACCCTAGTCTCATATATGTACTCTTTGAACTCAAGTGTGTTACCTTAGCACCTTTATAAGTACTCCCTGACCCCAAGTGAGTTATCCTAGCCCCTTTATATGTACTCTCTGACCGCAAGTGAGTTACACTAGCCCATTTATATGTACTCTCTGACCGCAAGTGAGTTATCCTAGTCGCTTTATATGTACTCTCAGACCCCAAGTGAGTTACCCTAGTCCCTTATAAGTACTCCCTGACCCCAAGTGAGTTATCCTACCCCCTTTATATGTACTCTCTGAGAGACCGCAAGTGAGTTACCCTAATCCCATATAAGTACTCCCAGACCCCAAGTGAGTTAGCCTAGCCCCTTTATATGTACTCTCTGACCGCAAGTGAGTTACCCTAGTCCAATATAAGTACTCCCTGACCCCAAGTGAGTTACCATAGCCCCTTTATAAGTACTCCCAGACCCCAAGTGAGTTAGCCTAGCCCCTTTATATGTAATCTCTGACCGCAAGTGAGTTACCCTAGTCCAATATAGGTACTCCCTGACCCCAAGTGAGTTACCATAGCCCCTTTTGTAAGTACTCACTGACCCCAAGTGAGTTACCATAGCCCCTTTATAAGTACTCCCTGACCCCAAGTGAGTTATCCTAGCCCCTTTATATGTACTCTCTGACCGCAAGTGATTATTCAAACCCCTTATAAGTACTCCCAGACCCCAAGTTAGTTACCCTAGTCCCATAGAAGTACTCCCTGACCCCAAGTGAGTTATCCTACCCCCTTTATATGTACTCTCCGACCGCAAGTGAATTACCCTACTCCCATATAGGTACTCCCTGCCACCAAGTGAGTTACCATAGCCCCTTTATAAGTACTCCCTGACCCCAAGTGAGTTATCCTAGCCCCTTTATATGTACTCTCTGACCGCAAGTGAGTTATTCAAACCCCTTATAAGTACTCCCTGATCCCAAGTGTGTTACCCTAGTCTCATATATGTACTCTCTGAACACAAGTGTGTTACCTTAGCACCATTATATGTACTCCCTGATCCCAAGTGAGTTATCCTAACACCTTTATATGTACTCTCTGGCCGCAAGTGAATTACCGTAGTCCCATAGTAGTACTCCCTTACCCCAAGTGAGTTATCCTAGCCCCTTTATATGTACTCTCTGACAGCTAGTGAGTTACCCTAGTCCCATAGTAGTACTCCCTGACCCCAAGTGAGTTACCATAGCCCCTTTATAAGTACTCCCTGACCCCAAGTGAGTTATCCTAGCCCCTTTATATGTACTCTCTGACAGCTAGTGAGTTACCCTAGTCCCATAGTAGTACTCGCTGACCCCAAGTGAGTTACCATAGCCCCTTTATAGGTACTCCCTGACCCCAAGTGAGTTATCCTACCCCCTTTATATGTACTCTCTGACCGCAAGTGAGTTACCCTAATCCCATATAAGTACTCCCAGACCCCAAGTGAGTTACCCTAGTCTCATATATGTACTCTCTGAACTCAAGTGTGTTACCTTAGCACCTTTATAAGTACACCCTGACCCCAAGTGAGTTATCCTAGCCCCTTTATATGTACTCTCTGACAGCTAGTGAGTTACCCTAGTCCCATAGTAGTACGCCCTGACCCCAAGTGAGTTACCATAGCCCATTTATAAGTACTCCCTGACCCCAAGTGAGTTATCCTACCCCCTTTATATGTACTCTCTGACCGCAAGTGAGTTACCCTAATCCCATATAAGTACTCCCTGACCCCAAGTGAGTTACCATAGCCCCTTTATAAGTACTCCCTGAACCCAAGTGAGTTATCCTAGCCCCTTGATATGTATTCTCTGACCGCAAGAGAGTTACCCTAAACCCATATAAGTACTCCCAGACCCCAAGTGAGTTACCCTAGTCCCATAGAAGTACTCCCTGAACCCAAGTGAGTTATCCTACCCCCTTTATATGTACTCTCTGACCGCAAGTGAATTACCCTACTCCATATAGGTACTCCCTGACACCAAATGAGTTACCATAGCCCCTTTATAAGTACTCCCTGACCCCAAGTGAGTTACCATAGCCCCTTTATAAGTACTCCCTGACCCCAAGTGAGTTATCCTAGCCCCTTTCTATGTACTCTCTGATCGTAAGTGAGTTATTCAAACCCCTTATAAGTACTCCCTGACCCCAAGTGTGTTACCCTATTCTCATATATGTAATCCCTGAACTCAAGTGTATTACCTTAGCCCCTTTATAAGTTCTCCCTGACCCCAAGTGAGTTATCCTAGCCCCTTTATATGTACTCTCTGACCGCAAGTGAGTTACCCTAGTCCCATAGAAGTACTCCCTGACCCCAAGTGAGTTACCATAGCCCCTTTATGAGTACTCCCTGACCCCAAGTGAGTTAGCCTAGCCCCTTTATATGTACTCTCTGACCGCTAGTGAGTTACCCTAGTCCAATATAGGTACTCCCTGACCCCAAGTGAGTTAACATAGCCCCTTTTGTAAGTACTCCCTGACCCCAAGTGAGTTACCATAGCCCCTTTATAAGTACTCCCTGACCCCAAGTGAGTTATCCTAGCCCCTTTATATGTACTCTCTGACCGCAAGTGATTATTCAAACCCCTTATAAGTACTCCCTGACCCCAAGTGTGTTACCCTAGTTTCATATATGTTCTCTCTGAACTCAAGTGTGTTACCTTAGCACCTTTATAAGTAATCCCTGACCCCAAGTGAGTTATCCTAGCCCCTTTATATGTTATCTCTTACCGCAAGTGAGTTACATTAGCCCATTTATATGTACTCTCTGACCGCAAGTGAGTTATCCTAGTCGCTTTATATGTACTCTCAGACCCCAAGTGAGTTACCCTAGTCCCTTATAAGTACTCCCTGATCCTAAGTGAGTTACCCTAGCCCTTTAATAAGTACACCCTGGCCCCAAGTGAGTTACCCTAGTCCCATATAAGTAATCCTTGACCCAAAGTGAGTTACCCTAGCCCCTTTATAAGTACTCCCTGACCCCAAGTGAGTTACCATATCACATTTATAAATACTCCCTGACCCCAAGTGAGTTATCCTAGTCCCTTTATATGTACTCTCTGACAGCAAGTGAGTTACCCTAGTCCCATAGTAGTACTCCCTGACCCCAAGTGAGTTACCATAGCCCCTTTATAAGTACTCCCTGACCCCAAGTGAGTTACCCTAGTCCCATAGAATTACTCCCTCACCCCAAGTGAGTTATCCTAGCCCCTTTATATGTACTCTCTTACCGCAAGTGAGTTAACCTAGCCCATTTATATGTACACTCTGACCGCAATTGAGTTATCCTAGTCGCTTTATATGTACTCTCAGACCCCAAGTGAGTTACCCTAGTCCCTTATAAGTACTCCCTGATCCTAAGTGAGTTACCCTAGCCCTTTAATAAGTACACCCTGGCCCCAAGTGAGTTACCCTAGTCCCATATAAGTAATCCTTGACCCAAAGTGAGTTACCCTAGCCCCTTTATAAGTACTCCCTGACCCCAAGTGAGTTACCATATCACCTTTATAAGTACTCCCTGACACCAAGTGAGTTATCCTACCCCCTTTATATGTACTCTCTGACCGCAAGTGAATTACCCTACTCCCATATAGGTACTCCCTGACACGAAATGAGTTACCATAGCCCCTTTATAAATACTCCCTGACCCCAAGTGATTTATCCTAGCCCCTTTATATGTACTCTCTGACCGTAAGTGAGTTACCATAGCCCCTTTATGAGTACTCCCTGACCCCAAGTGAGTTAGCCTAGCCCCTTTATATGTAATCTCTGACCGCAAGTGAGTTACCCTAGTCCAATATAGGTACTCCCTGACCCCAAGTGAGTTACCATAGCCCCTTTTGTAAGTACTCACTGACCGCAAGTGATTATTCAAACCCCTTATAAGTACTCCCTGACCCCAAGTGTGTTACCCTAGTCTCATATATGTACTCTTTGAACTCAAGTGTGTTACCTTAGCACCTTTATAAGTACTCCCTGACCCCAAGTGAGTTATCCTAGCCCCTTTATATGTACTCTCTGACCGCAAGTGAGTTACACTAGCCCATTTATATGTACTCTCTGACCGCAAGTGAGTTATCCTAGTCGCTATATATGTACTCTCAGACCCCAAGTGAGTTACCCTAGTCCCTTATAAGTACTCCCTGATCCTAAGTGAGTTACCCTAGCCCTTTAATAAGTACACCCTTGCCCCAAGTGAGTTACCCTAGTCCCATATAAGTAATCCTTGACCCAAAGTGAGTTACCCTAGCCCCTTTATAAGTACTCCCTGACCCCAAGTGAGTTACCATATCACCTTTATAAATACTCCCTGACCCCAAGTGAGATATCCTAACACCTTTATATGTACTCTCTGACAGCAAGTGAGTTACCCTAGTCCCATAGTAGTACTCCCTGACCCCAAGTGAGTTACCATAGCCCCTTTATAAGTACTCCCTGACCCCAAGTGAGTTATCCTAACACCTTCTATGTACTCTCTGGCCGCAATTGAGTTACCGTAGTCCCATAGTAGTACTCCCTTACCCCAAGTGACTTATCCTAGCCCTTTATATGTACTCTCTGATCCAAGTGAGTTACCCTAGTCCAATATAAGTACTCCCTGACCTCAAGTGAGTTACCATAGCCCCTTTATAAGTACTCCCTGAACCCAAGTGAGTTATCCTAGCCCCTTTATATGTACTCTCTGACCGCAAGTGAGTAACACTAGCCCATTTATTTGTACACTCTGACCGCAAGTGAGTTATCCTTGCCCCTATATAAGTACTCCCTGACCCCAAGTGAGTTATCCTACCCACTTTATATATACTCTCTGACCGCAAGTGAGTTACCCTAGTCCCATATAAGTTCTCCCTGACCCCATGTGAGTTACCATAGTCTCTTTATAAGTACTCCCAGACCCCAAGTGAGTTAGCCTAGCCCCTTTATATGTAATCTCTGACCGCAAGTGAGTTACCCTAGTCCAATATAGGTACTCCCTGACCCCAAGTGAGTTACCATAGCCCCTTTTGTAAGTACTCACTGACCCCAAGTGAGTTACCATAGCCCCTTTATAAGTACTCCCTGACCCCAAGTGAGTTATCCTAGCCCCTTTATATGTACTCTCTGACCGCAAGTGATTATTCAAACCCCTTATAAGTACTCCCTGACCCCAAGTGTGTTACCCTAGTCTCATATATGTACTCTTTGAACTCAAGTGTGTTACCTTAGCACCTTTATAAGTACTCCCTGACCCCAAGTGAGTTATCCTAGCCCCTTTATATGTACTCTCTGACCGCAAGTGAGTTACACTAGCCCATTTATATGTACTCTCTGACCGCAAGTGAGTTATCCTAGTCGCTTTATATGTACTCTCAGACCCCAAGTGAGTTACCCTAGTCCCTTATAAGTACTCCCTGACCCCAAGTGAGTTATCCTACCCCCTTTATATGTACTCTCTGAGAGACCGCAAGTGAGTTACCCTAATCCCATATAAGTACTCCCAGACCCCAAGTGAGTTAGCCTAGCCCCTTTATATGTACTCTCTGACCGCAAGTGAGTTACCCTAGTCCAATATAAGTACTCCCTGACCCCAAGTGAGTTACCATAGCCCCTTTATAAGTACTCCCAGACCCCAAGTGAGTTAGCCTAGCCCCTTTATATGTAATCTCTGACCGCAAGTGAGTTACCCTAGTCCAATATAGGTACTCCCTGACCCCAAGTGAGTTACCATAGCCCCTTTTGTAAGTACTCACTGACCCCAAGTGAGTTACCATAGCCCCTTTATAAGTACTCCCTGACCCCAAGTGAGTTATCCTAGCCCCTTTATATGTACTCTCTGACCGCAAGTGATTATTCAAACCCCTTATAAGTACTCCCAGACCCCAAGTTAGTTACCCTAGTCCCATAGAAGTACTCCCTGACCCCAAGTGAGTTATCCTACCCCCTTTATATGTACTCTCCGACCGCAAGTGAATTACCCTACTCCCATATAGGTACTCCCTGCCACCAAGTGAGTTACCATAGCCCCTTTATAAGTACTCCCTGACCCCAAGTGAGTTATCCTAGCCCCTTTATATGTACTCTCTGACCGCAAGTGAGTTATTCAAACCCCTTATAAGTACTCCCTGATCCCAAGTGTGTTACCCTAGTCTCATATATGTACTCTCTGAACACAAGTGTGTTACCTTAGCACCATTATATGTACTCCCTGATCCCAAGTGAGTTATCCTAACACCTTTATATGTACTCTCTGGCCGCAAGTGAATTACCGTAGTCCCATAGTAGTACTCCCTTACCCCAAGTGAGTTATCCTAGCCCCTTTATATGTACTCTCTGACAGCTAGTGAGTTACCCTAGTCCCATAGTAGTACTCCCTGACCCCAAGTGAGTTACCATAGCCCCTTTATAAGTACTCCCTGACCCCAAGTGAGTTATCCTAGCCCCTTTATATGTACTCTCTGACAGCTAGTGAGTTACCCTAGTCCCATAGTAGTACTCGCTGACCCCAAGTGAGTTACCATAGCCCCTTTATAGGTACTCCCTGACCCCAAGTGAGTTATCCTACCCCCTTTATATGTACTCTCTGACCGCAAGTGAGTTACCCTAATCCCATATAAGTACTCCCAGACCCCAAGTGAGTTACCCTAGTCTCATATATGTACTCTCTGAACTCAAGTGTGTTACCTTAGCACCTTTATAAGTACACCCTGACCCCAAGTGAGTTATCCTAGCCCCTTTATATGTACTCTCTGACAGCTAGTGAGTTACCCTAGTCCCATAGTAGTACGCCCTGACCCCAAGTGAGTTACCATAGCCCATTTATAAGTACTCCCTGACCCCAAGTGAGTTATCCTACCCCCTTTATATGTACTCTCTGACCGCAAGTGAGTTACCCTAATCCCATATAAGTACTCCCTGACCCCAAGTGAGTTACCATAGCCCCTTTATAAGTACTCCCTGAACCCAAGTGAGTTATCCTAGCCCCTTGATATGTATTCTCTGACCGCAAGAGAGTTACCCTAAACCCATATAAGTACTCCCAGACCCCAAGTGAGTTACCCTAGTCCCATAGAAGTACTCCCTGAACCCAAGTGAGTTATCCTACCCCCTTTATATGTACTCTCTGACCGCAAGTGAATTACCCTACTCCATATAGGTACTCCCTGACACCAAATGAGTTACCATAGCCCCTTTATAAGTACTCCCTGACCCCAAGTGAGTTACCATAGCCCCTTTATAAGTACTCCCTGACCCCAAGTGAGTTATCCTAGCCCCTTTCTATGTACTCTCTGATCGTAAGTGAGTTATTCAAACCCCTTATAAGTACTCCCTGACCCCAAGTGTGTTACCCTATTCTCATATATGTACTCCCTGAACTCAAGTGTATTACCTTAGCCCCTTTATAAGTTCTCCCTGACCCCAAGTGAGTTATCCTAGCCCCTTTATATGTACTCTCTGACCGCAAGTGAGTTACCCTAGTCCCATAGAAGTACTCCCTGACCCCAAGTGAGTTACCATAGCCCCTTTATGAGTACTCCCTGACCCCAAGTGAGTTAGCCTAGCCCCTTTATATGTACTCTCTGACCGCTAGTGAGTTACCCTAGTCCAATATAGGTACTCCCTGACCCCAAGTGAGTTAACATAGCCCCTTTTGTAAGTACTCCCTGACCCCAAGTGAGTTACCATAGCCCCTTTATAAGTACTCCCTGACCCCAAGTGAGTTATCCTAGCCCCTTTATATGTACTCTCTGACCGCAAGTGATTATTCAAACCCCTTATAAGTACTCCCTGACCCCAAGTGTGTTACCCTAGTTTCATATATGTTCTCTCTGAACTCAAGTGTGTTACCTTAGCACCTTTATAAGTAATCCCTGACCCCAAGTGAGTTATCCTAGCCCCTTTATATGTTATCTCTGACCGCAAGTGAGTTACACTAGCCCATTTATATGTACTCTCTGACCGCAAGTGAGTTATCCTAGTCGCTTTATATGTACTCTCAGACCCCAAGTGAGTTACCCTAGTCCCTTATAAGTACTCCCTGATCCTAAGTGAGTTACCCTAGCCCTTTAATAAGTACACCCTGGCCCCAAGTGAGTTACCCTAGTCCCATATAAGTAATCCTTGACCCAAAGTGAGTTACCCTAGCCCCTTTATAAGTACTCCCTGACCCCAAGTGAGTTACCATATCACATTTATAAATACTCCCTGACCCCAAGTGAGTTATCCTAGTCCCTTTATATGTACTCTCTGACAGCAAGTGAGTTACCCTAGTCCCATAGTAGTACTCCCTGACCCCAAGTGAGTTACCATAGCCCCTTTATAAGTACTCCCTGACCCCAAGTGAGTTATCCTAACACCTTTATATGTACTCTCTGGCCGCAAGTGAGTTACCGTAGTCCCATAGTAGTACTCCCTTACCCCAAGTGAGTAATCCTAGCCCCTTTATATGTACTCTCTGACCCAAGTGTGTTACCCTAGTCCAATATAAGTACTCCCTGACCCCAAGTGAGTTATCCTACCCCCTTTATATGTACTCTCTGACCGCAAGTGAATTACCCTACTCCCATATAGGTACTCCCTGACACGAAATGAGTTACCATAGCCCCTTTATAAATACTCCCTGACCCCAAGTGAGTTATCCTAGCCCCTTTATATGTACTCTCTGACCGTAAGTGAGTTACCATAGCCCCTTTATGAGTACTCCCTGACCCCAAGTGAGTTAGCCTAGCCCCTTTATATGTAATCTCTGACCGCAAGTGAGTTACCCTAGTCCAATATAGGTACTCCCTGACCCCAAGTGAGTTACCATAGCCCCTTTATAAGTACTCCCTGAACCCAAGTGAGTTATCCTAGCCCCTTTATATGTACTCTCTGACCGCAAGTGAGTTACCCTAATCACATATAAGTACTCCTAGACCCCAAGTGAATTACCCTAGTCCCATTGAAGTACTCCCTGACCCCAAGTGAGTTAGCCTAGCCCTTTTATATGTACTCTCTTACCATAAGTGAGTAACACTAGCCCATTTATTTGTACACTCTGACCGCAAGTGAGTTATCCTTGCCCCTATATAAGTACTCCCTGACCCCAAGTGAGTTATCCTACCCACTTTATATATACTCTCTGACCGCAAGTGAGTTACCCTAGTCCCATATAAGTTCTCCCTGAACCCCATGTGAGTTACCATAGTCTCTTTATAAGTACTCCCAGACCCCAAGTGAGTTACCCTAGTCCCATATAAGTTCTCCTTGACCCAAAGTGATTTAACCTAGCCCCTTTATAAGTACTCCCTGACCCCAAATGAGTTACCTTAGACCCATATAAGTACTCCCAAATCCCAAGTGAGTTACCCTAGTCCCATAGAATTACTCCCTCACCCCAAGTGAGTTATCCTAGCCCCTTTATATGTACTCTCTTACCGCAAGTGAGTTACCATAGCCCATTTATATGTACACTGTGACCGCAAGTGAGTTATCCTAGTAGCTTTATATGTACTCTCAGACTCCAAGTGAGTTACAATGTCCCTTATAAGTACTCCCTGATCCTAAGTGAGTTCCCTAGCCCTTTAATAAGTACACCCTGGCCCCAAGTGAGTTACCCTAGTCCCATATAAGTAATCCTTGACCCAAAGTGAGTTACCCTAGCACCTTTATAAGTACTCCCTGACCCCAAGTGAGTTATCATATCACCTTTATAAGTACTCCCTGACCCCAAGTGAGTTATCCTAGCCCCTTTATATGTACTCTCTGACAGCAAGTGAGTTACCCTAGTCCCATAGTAGTACTCCCTGACCCCAAGTGAGTTACCATAGCCCCTTTATAAGTACTCCCTGACCCCAAGTGAGTTATCCTAACACCTTTATATGTACTCTCTGGCCGCAAGTGAGTTACCGTAGTCCCATAGTAGTACTCCCTTACCCCAAGTGAGTTATCCTAGCCCCTTTATATGTACTCTCTGACCCAAGTGAGTTACCCTAGTCCAATATAAGTACTCCCTGACCCCAAGTGAGTTACCATAGCCCCTTTATAAGTACTCCCAGAACGCAAGTGAGTTATCCTAGCCCCTTTATATGTACTCTCTGGCCGCAAGTGAGTTACCGTAGTCCCATAGTAGTACTCCCTTACCCCATGTGAGTTATCCTAGCCCCTTTATATGTACTCTCTGACCGCAAGTGAGTTACCCTAATCACATACAAGTACTCCTAGACCCCAAGTGAATTACCCTAGTCCCATTGAAGTACTCCCTGACCCCAAGTGAGTTACCCTAGCCCCTTTATATGTACTCTCTTACCGCAAGTGAGTTAACCTAGCCCCTTTATATGTACTCTCTGACCCAAGTGAATTACCCTAATCCCATATAAGTAATCCCAGACCCCAAGTGAGTTACCCTAGTCTCATATATGTACTCTCTGAACTCAAGTGTGTTACCTTAGCACCTTTATAAGTACTCCCTGACCCCAAGTGAGTTATCCTAGCCCCTTTATATGTACTCTCTGACAGCTAGTGAGTTACCCTAGTCCCATAGTAGTACTCCCAGACCCCAAGTGAGTTACCATAGCCCCTTTATAAGTACTCCCTGACCCCAAGTGAGTTATCCTACCCCCTTTATATGTACTCTCTGACCGCAAGTGAGTTACCCTAGTCCAATATAAGTACTCCCTGACCCCAAGTGAGTTACCATAGCCCCTTTATAAGTACTCCCTGAACCCACGTGAGTTATCCTAGCCCCTTGATATGTATTCTCTGACCGCAAGAGAGTTACCCTAATCCCATATAAGTACTCCCAGACCCCAAGTGAGTTACCCTAGTCCCATAGAAGTACTCCCTGACCCCAAGTGAGTTATCCTACCCCCTTTATATGTACTCTCTGACCGCAAGTGAATTACCCTACTCCCATATAGGTACTCCCTGACACCAAATGAGTTACCATAGCCCCTTTATAAGTACTCCCTGACCCCAAGTGAGTTACCCTAGTCCCATAGAATTACTCCCTCACCCCAAGTGAGTTACCGTAGTCCCATAGTAGTACTCCCTTACCCCAAGTGAGTTATCCTAGCCCCTTTATATGTACTCTCTGACCGCAAGTGAGTTACCCTAATCACATACAAGTACTCCTAGACCCCAAGTGAATTACCCTAGTCCCATTGAAGTACTCCCTGACCCCAAGTGAGTTACCCTAGCCCCTTTATATGTACTCTCTTACCGCAAGTGAGTAACCCTAGCCCCTTTATAAGTACTCCCTGACCCCAAGTGAGTTATCCTACCCACTTTATATGTACTCTCTGACCGCAAGTGAGTTACCCTAGTCCCATATAAGTTCTCCCTGACCCCAAGTGAGTTACCATAGCCTCTTTATAAGTACTCCCAGACCCCAAGTGAGTTACCCTAGTCCCATATAAGTTCTCCTTGACCCAAAGTGAGTTACCCTAGCCCCTTTATAAGTACTCCCTGACCCCAAATGAGTTACCTTAGACCCATATAAATACTCCCATATCCCAAGTGAGTTACCCTAGTCCCATAGAATTACTCCCTCACCCCAAGTGAGTTATCCTAGCCCCTTTATATGTACTCTCTTACCGCAAGTGAGTTAACCTAGCCCCTTTATATGTACTCTCTGACCCAAGTGAATTACTCTAATCCCATATAAGTAATCCCAGACCCCAAGTGAGTTACCCTAGTCTCATATATGTACTCTCTGAACTCAAGTGTGTTACCTTAGCACCTTTATAAGTACTCCCTGACCCCAAGTGAGTTATCCTAGCCCCTTTATATGTACTCCCTGAACCCACGTGAGTTATCCTAGCCCCTTGATATGTATTCTCTGACCGCAAGAGAGTTACCCTAATCCCATATAAGTACTCCCAGACCCCAAGTGAGTTACCCTAGTCCCATAGAAGTACTCCCTGACCCCAAGTGAGTTATCCTACCCCCTTTATATGTACTCTCTGACCGCAAGTGAATTACCCTACTCCCATATAGGTACTCCCTGACACCAAATGAGTTACCATAGCCCCTTTATAAGTACTCCCTGACCCCAAGTGAGTTACCATAGCCCCTTTATAAGAACTCCCTGACCCAAAGTGAGTTATCCTAGCCCCTTTATATGTACTCTCTGACCGCAAGTGTGTTACCCTAATCCCATATAAGTACTCCCAGACCCCAAGTGAGTTAGCCTAGCCCCTTTATATGTACTCTCTTACCGCAAGTGAGTAACCCTAGCCCATTTATATGTACACTCTGAACGCAAGTGAGTTATCCTAGCCCCTTTATAAGTACTCTCAGACCCCAAGTGAGTTACCCTAGTCCCTTATAAGTACTCCCTGATCCTAAGTGAGTTACCCTAGCCCTTTAATAAGTACACCCTTGCCCCAAGTGAGTTACCCTAGTCCCATATAAGTAATCCTTGACCCAAAGTGAGTTACCCTAGCCCCTTTATAAGTACTCCCTGACCCCAAGTGAGTTACTATATCACCTTTATAAATACTCCCTGACCCCAAGTGAGTTATCCTAGCACCTTTATATGTACTCTCTGACAGCAAGTGAGTTACCCTAGTCCCATAGTAGTACTCCCTGACCCCAAGTGAGTTACCATAGCCCCTTTATAAGTACTCCCTGACCCCAAGTGAGTTATCCTACCCCCTTTATATGTACTCTCTGACCGCAAGTGAGTTACCCTAGTCCAATATAAGTACTCCCTGACCCCAAGTGAGTTACCATAGCCCCTTTATAAGTACTCCCTGAACCCACGTGAGTTATCCTAGCCCCTTGATATGTATTCTCTGACCGCAAGAGAGTTACCCTAATCCCATATAAGTACTCCCAGACCCCAAGTGAGTTACCCTAGTCCCATAGAAGTACTCCCTGACCCCAAGTGAGTTATCCTACCCCCTTTATATGTACTCTCTGACCGCAAGTGAATTACCCTACTCCCATATAGGTACTCCCTGACACCAAATGAGTTACCATAGCCCCTTTATAAGTACTCCCTGACCCCAAGTGAGTTACCATAGCCCCTTTATAAGAACTCCCTGACCCAAAGTGAGTTATCCTAGCCCCTTTATATGTACTCTCTGACCGCAAGTGTGTTACCCTAATCCCATATAAGTACTCCCAGACCCCAAGTGAGTTAGCCTAGCCCCTTTATATGTACTCTCTTACCGCATGTGAGTAACCCTAGCCCATTTATATGTACACTCTGAACGCAAGTGAGTTATCCTAGCCCCTTTATAAGCACTCTCAGACCCCAAGTGAGTTACCCTAGTCCCTTATAAGTACTCCCTGATCCTAAGTGAGTTACCCTAGCCCTTTAATAAGTACACCCTTGCCCCAAGTGAGTTACCCTAGTCCCATATAAGTAATCCTTGACCCAAAGTGAGTTACCCTAGCCCCTTTATAAGTACTCCCTGACCCCAAGTGAGTTACTATATCACCTTTATAAATACTCCCTGACCCCAAGTGAGTTATCCTAGCACCTTTATATGTACTCTCTGACAGCAAGTGAGTTACCCTAGTCCCATAGTAGTACTCCCTGACCCCAAGTGAGTTACCATAGCCCCTTTATAAGTACTCCCTGACCCCAAGTGAGTTATCCTAACACCTTCTATGTACTCTCTGGCCGCAATTGAGTTACCGTAGTCCCATAGTAGTACTCCCTTACCCCAAGTGACTTATCCTAGCCCTTTATATGTACTCTCTGATCCAAGTGAGTTACCCTAGTCCAATATAAGTACTCCCTGACCTCAAGTGAGTTACCATAGCCCCTTTATAAGTACTCCCTGAACCCAAGTGAGTTATCCTAGCCCCTTTATATGTACTCTCTGACCGCAAGTGAGTTACCCTAATCACATATAAGTACTCCTAGACCCCAAGTGAATTACCCTAGTCCCATTGAAGTACTCCCTGACCCCAAGTGAGTTAGCCTAGCCCCTTTATATGTACTCTCTTACCGCAAGTGAGTAACACTAGCCCATTTATTTGTACACTCTGTCCGCAAGTGAGTTATCCTTGCCCCTATATAAGTACTCCCTGACCCCAAGTGAGTTATCCTACCCACTTTATATATACTCTCTGACCGCAAGTGAGTTACCCTAGTCCCATATAAGTTCTCCCTGACCCCATGTGAGTTACCATAGTCTCTTTATAAGTACTCCCAGACCCCAAGTGAGTTACCCTAGTCCCATATAAGTTCTCCTTGACCCAAAGTGATTTACCCTAGCCCCTTTATAAGTACTCCCTGACCCCAAATGAGTTACCTTAGACCCATATAAGTACTCCCAAATCCCAAGTGAGTTACCCTAGTCCCATAGAATTACTCCCTCACCCCAAGTGAGTTATCCTAGCCCCTTTATATGTACTCTCTTACCGCAAGTGAGTTACCATAGCCCATTTATATGTACACTGTGACCGCAAGTGAGTTATCCTAGTAGCTTTATATGTACTCTCAGACCCCAAGTGTGTTACAATATCCCTTATAAGTACTCCCTGATCCTAAGTGAGTTCCCTAGCCCTTTAATAAGTACACCCTGGCCCCAAGTGAGTTACCCTAGTCCCATATAAGTAATCCTTGACCCAAAGTGAGTTACCCTAGCACCTTTATAAGTACTCCCTGACCCCAAGTGAGTTATCATATCACCTTTATAAGTACTCCCTGACCCCAAGTGAGTTATCCTAGCCCCTTTATATGTACTCTCTGACAGCAAGTGAGTTACCCTAGTCCCATAGTAGTACTCCCTGACCCCAAGTGAGTTACCATAGCCCCTTTATAAGTACTCCCTGACCCCAAGTGAGTTATCCTAACACGTTTATATGTACTCTCTGGCCGCAAGTGAGTTACCGTAGTCCCATAGTAGTACTCCCTTACCCCAAGTGAGTAATCCTAGCCCCTTTATATGTACTCTCTGACCCAAGTGAGTTACCCTAGTCCAATATAAGTACTCCCTGACCCCAAGTGAGTTACCATAGCCCCTTTATAAGAACTCCCTGAACCCAAGTGAGTTATCCTAGCCCCTTGACATGTATTCTCTGACCGCAAGAGAGTTACCCTAATCCCATATAAGTACTCCCAGTCCCCAAGTGAGTTACCCTAGTCCCATAGAAGTACTCCCTGACCCCAAGTGAGTTATCCTACCCCCTTTATATGTACTCTCTGACCGCAAGTGAATTACCCTACTCCCATATAGGTACTCCCTGACACGAAATGAGTTACCATAGCCCCTTTATAAGTACTCCCTGACCCCAAGTGAGTTATCCTAGCCCCTTTATATGTACACTCTGACCGTAAGTGAGTTATACAAACCCCTTATAAGTACTCCCTGACCCCAAGTGTGTTACCCTAGTCTCATATATGTACTCCCTGAACTCAAGTGTATTACCTTAGCCCCTTTATAAGTTCTCCCTGTCCCCAAGTGAGTTATCCTAGCCCCTTTATATGTACTCTCTGACCGCAAGTGAGTTACCCTAGTCCCATATAAGTACTCCCTGACCCCAAGTGAGTTACCATAGCCCCTTCATGAGTACTCCCTGACCCCAAGTGAGGTAGCCTAGCCCCTTTATATGTAATTTCTGACCGCAAGTGAGTTACCCTAGTCCAATATAGGTACTCCCTGACCCCAAGTGAGTTACCATAGCCCCTTTTTTAAGTACTCACTGACCCCAAGTGAGTTACCATAGCCCCTTTATATGTACTCTCTGACCGCAAGTGATTATTCAAACCCCTTATAAGTACTCCCTGACCCCAAGTGTGTTACCCTAGTCTCATATATGTACTCTTTGAACTCCAGTGTGTTACCTTAGCACCTTTATAAGTACTCCCTGACCCCAAGTGAGTTATCCTAGCCCCTTTATATGTACTCTCTGACCGCAAGTGAGTTACACTAGCCCATTTATATTTACTCTCTGACCGCAAGTGAGTTATCTTAGTCGCTTTATATGTACTCTCAGACCCCAAGTGAGTTATCCTAACACCTTCTATGTACTCTCTGGCCGCAATTGAGTTACCGTAGTCCCATAGTAGTACTCCCTTACCCCAAGTGACTTATCCTAGCCCTTTATATGTACTCTCTGATCCAAGTGAGTTACCCTAGTCCAATATAGGTACTCCCTGACACCAAATGAGTTACCATAGCCCCTTTATAAGTACTCCCTGACCCCAAGTGAGTTACCATAGCCCCTTTATAAGAACTCCCTGACCCAAAGTGAGTTATCCTAGCCCCTTTATATGTACTCTCTGACCGCAAGTGTGTTACCCTAATCCCATATAAGTACTCCCAGACCCCAAGTGAGTTAGCCTAGCCCCTTTATATGTACTCTCTTACCGCAAGTGAGTAACCCTAGCCCATTTATATGTACACTCTGAACGCAAGTGAGTTATCCTAGCCCCTTTATAAGTACTCTCAGACCCCAAGTGAGTTACCCTAGTCCCTTATAAGTACTCCCTGATCCTAAGTGAGTTACCCTAGCCCTTTAATAAGTACACCCTTGCCCCAAGTGAGTTACCCTAGTCCCATATAAGTAATCCTTGACCCAAAGTGAGTTACCCTAGCCCCTTTATAAGTACTCCCTGACCCCAAGTGAGTTACTATATCACCTTTATAAATACTCCCTGACCCCAAGTGAGTTATCCTAGCACCTTTATATGTACTCTCTGACAGCAAGTGAGTTACCCTAGTCCCATAGTAGTACTCCCTGACCCCAAGTGAGTTACCATAGCCCCTTTATAAGTACTCCCTGACCCCAAGTGAGTTATCCTAACACCTTCTATGTACTCTCTGGCCGCAATTGAGTTACCGTAGTCCCATAGTAGTACTCCCTTACCCCAAGTGACTTATCCTAGCCCTTTATATGTACTCTCTGATCCAAGTGAGTTACCCTAGTCCAATATAAGTACTCCCTGACCTCAAGTGAGTTACCATAGCCCCTTTATAAGTACTCCCTGAACCCAAGTGAGTTATCCTAGCCCCTTTATATGTACTCTCTGACCGCAAGTGAGTTACCCTAATCACATATAAGTACTCCTAGACCCCAAGTGAATTACCCTAGTCCCATTGAAGTACTCCCTGACCCCAAGTGAGTTAGCCTAGCCCCTTTATATGTACTCTCTTACCGCAAGTGAGTAACACTAGCCCATTTATTTGTACACTCTGTCCGCAAGTGAGTTATCCTTGCCCCTATATAAGTACTCCCTGACCCCAAGTGAGTTATCCTACCCACTTTATATATACTCTCTGACCGCAAGTGAGTTACCCTAGTCCCATATAAGTTCTCCCTGACCCCATGTGAGTTACCATAGTCTCTTTATAAGTACTCCCAGACCCCAAGTGAGTTACCCTAGTCCCATATAAGTTCTCCTTGACCCAAAGTGATTTACCCTAGCCCCTTTATAAGTACTCCCTGACCCCAAATGAGTTACCTTAGACCCATATAAGTACTCCCAAATCCCAAGTGAGTTACCCTAGTCCCATAGAATTACTCCCTCACCCCAAGTGAGTTATCCTAGCCCCTTTATATGTACTCTCTTACCGCAAGTGAGTTACCATAGCCCATTTATATGTACACTGTGACCGCAAGTGAGTTATCCTAGTAGCTTTATATGTACTCTCAGACCCCAAGTGTGTTACAATATCCCTTATAAGTACTCCCTGATCCTAAGTGAGTTCCCTAGCCCTTTAATAAGTACACCCTGGCCCCAAGTGAGTTACCCTAGTCCCATATAAGTAATCCTTGACCCAAAGTGAGTTACCCTAGCACCTTTATAAGTACTCCCTGACCCCAAGTGAGTTATCCTAGCCCCTTTATATGTACACTCTGACCGTAAGTGAGTTATACAAACCCCTTATAAGTACTCCCTGACCCCAAGTGTGTTACCCTAGTCTCATATATGTACTCCCTGAACTCAAGTGTATTACCTTAGCCCCTTTATAAGTTCTCCCTGTCCCCAAGTGAGTTATCCTAGCCCCTTTATATGTACTCTCTGACCGCAAGTGAGTTACCCTAGTCCCATATAAGTACTCCCTGACCCCAAGTGAGTTACCATAGCCCCTTCATGAGTACTCCCTGACCCCAAGTGAGGTAGCCTAGCCCCTTTATATGTAATCTCTGACCGCAAGTGAGTTACCCTAGTCCAATATAGGTACTCCCTGACCCCAAGTGAGTTACCATAGCCCCTTTTTTAAGTACTCACTGACCCCAAGTGAGTTACCATAGCCCCTTTATATGTACTCTCTGACCGCAAGTGATTATTCAAACCCCTTATAAGTACTCCCTGACCCCAAGTGTGTTACCCTAGTCTCATATATGTACTCTTTGAACTCCAGTGTGTTACCTTAGCACCTTTATAAGTACTCCCTGACCCCAAGTGAGTTATCCTAGCCCCTTTATATGTACTCTCTGACCGCAAGTGAGTTACACTAGCCCATTTATATTTACTCTCTGACCGCAAGTGAGTTATCTTAGTCGCTTTATATGTACTCTCAGACCCCAAGTGAGTTATCCTAACACCTTCTATGTACTCTCTGGCCGCAATTGAGTTACCGTAGTCCCATAGTAGTACTCCCTTACCCCAAGTGACTTATCCTAGCCCTTTATATGTACTCTCTGATCCAAGTGAGTTACCCTAGTCCAATATAGGTACTCCCTGACACCAAATGAGTTACCATAGCCCCTTTATAAGTACTCCCTGACCCCAAGTGAGTTACCATAGCCCCTTTATAAGAACTCCCTGACCCAAAGTGAGTTATCCTAGCCCCTTTATATGTACTCTCTGACCGCAAGTGTGTTACCCTAATCCCATATAAGTACTCCCAGACCCCAAGTGAGTTAGCCTAGCCCCTTTATATGTACTCTCTTACCGCAAGTGAGTAACCCTAGCCCATTTATATGTACACTCTGAACGCAAGTGAGTTATCCTAGCCCCTTTATAAGTACTCTCAGACCCCAAGTGAGTTACCCTAGTCCCTTATAAGTACTCCCTGATCCTAAGTGAGTTACCCTAGCCCTTTAATAAGTACACCCTTGCCCCAAGTGAGTTACCCTAGTCCCATATAAGTAATCCTTGACCCAAAGTGAGTTACCCTAGCCCCTTTATAAGTACTCCCTGACCCCAAGTGAGTTACTATATCACCTTTATAAATACTCCCTGACCCCAAGTGAGTTATCCTAGCACCTTTATATGTACTCTCTGACAGCAAGTGAGTTACCCTAGTCCCATAGTAGTACTCCCTGACCCCAAGTGAGTTACCATAGCCCCTTTATAAGTACTCCCTGACCCCAAGTGAGTTATCCTAACACCTTCTATGTACTCTCTGGCCGCAATTGAGTTACCGTAGTCCCATAGTAGTACTCCCTTACCCCAAGTGACTTATCCTAGCCCTTTATATGTACTCTCTGATCCAAGTGAGTTACCCTAGTCCAATATAAGTACTCCCTGACCTCAAGTGAGTTACCATAGCCCCTTTATAAGTACTCCCTGAACCCAAGTGAGTTATCCTAGCCCCTTTATATGTACTCTCTGACCGCAAGTGAGTTACCCTAATCACATATAAGTACTCCTAGACCCCAAGTGAATTACCCTAGTCCCATTGAAGTACTCCCTGACCCCAAGTGAGTTAGCCTAGCCCCTTTATATGTACTCTCTTACCGCAAGTGAGTAACACTAGCCCATTTATTTGTACACTCTGTCCGCAAGTGAGTTATCCTTGCCCCTATATAAGTACTCCCTGACCCCAAGTGAGTTATCCTACCCACTTTATATATACTCTCTGACCGCAAGTGAGTTACCCTAGTCCCATATAAGTTCTCCCTGACCCCATGTGAGTTACCATAGTCTCTTTATAAGTACTCCCAGACCCCAAGTGAGTTACCCTAGTCCCATATAAGTTCTCCTTGACCCAAAGTGATTTACCCTAGCCCCTTTATAAGTACTCCCTGACCCCAAATGAGTTACCTTAGACCCATATAAGTACTCCCAAATCCCAAGTGAGTTACCCTAGTCCCATAGAATTACTCCCTCACCCCAAGTGAGTTATCCTAGCCCCTTTATATGTACTCTCTTACCGCAAGTGAGTTACCATAGCCCATTTATATGTACACTGTGACCGCAAGTGAGTTATCCTAGTAGCTTTATATGTACTCTCAGACCCCAAGTGTGTTACAATATCCCTTATAAGTACTCCCTGATCCTAAGTGAGTTCCCTAGCCCTTTAATAAGTACACCCTGGCCCCAAGTGAGTTACCCTAGTCCCATATAAGTAATCCTTGACCCAAAGTGAGTTACCCTAGCACCTTTATAAGTACTCCCTGACCCCAAGTGAGTTATCATATCACCTTTATAAGTACTCCCTAACCCCAAGTGAGTTATCCTAGCCCCTTTATATGTACTCTCTGACAGCAAGTGAGTTACCCTAGTCCCATAGTAGTACTCCCTGACCCCAAGTGAGTTACCATAGCCCCTTTATAAGTACTCCCTGACCCCAAGTGAGTTATCCTAACACGTTTATATGTACTCTCTGGCCGCAAGTGAGTTACCGTAGTCCCATAGTAGTACTCCCTTACCCCAAGTGAGTAATCCTAGCCCCTTTATATGTACTCTCTGACCCAAGTGAGTTACCCTAGTCCAATATAAGTACTCCCTGACCCCAAGTGAGTTACCATAGCCCCTTTATAAGAACTCCCTGAACCCAAGTGAGTTATCCTAGCCCCTTGACATGTATTCTCTGACCGCAAGAGAGTTACCCTAATCCCATATAAGTACTCCCAGTCCCCAAGTGAGTTACCCTAGTCCCATAGAAGTACTCCCTGACCCCAAGTGAGTTATCCTACCCCCTTTATATGTACTCTCTGACCGCAAGTGAATTACCCTACTCCCATATAGGTACTCCCTGACACGAAATGAGTTACCATAGCCCCTTTATAAGTACTCCCTGACCCCAAGTGAGTTATCCTAGCCCCTTTATATGTACACTCTGACCGTAAGTGAGTTATACAAACCCCTTATAAGTACTCCCTGACCCCAAGTGTGTTACCCTAGTCTCATATATGTACTCCCTGAACTCAAGTGTATTACCTTAGCCCCTTTATAAGTTCTCCCTGTCCCCAAGTGAGTTATCCTAGCCCCTTTATATGTACTCTCTGACCGCAAGTGAGTTACCCTAGTCCCATATAAGTACTCCCTGACCCCAAGTGAGTTACCATAGCCCCTTCATGAGTACTCCCTGACCCCAAGTGAGGTAGCCTAGCCCCTTTATATGTAATCTCTGACCGCAAGTGAGTTACCCTAGTCCAATATAGGTACTCCCTGACCCCAAGTGAGTTACCATAGCCCCTTTTTTAAGTACTCACTGACCCCAAGTGAGTTACCATAGCCCCTTTATATGTACTCTCTGACCGCAAGTGATTATTCAAACCCCTTATAAGTACTCCCTGACCCCAAGTGTGTTACCCTAGTCTCATATATGTACTCTTTGAACTCCAGTGTGTTACCTTAGCACCTTTATAAGTACTCCCTGACCCCAAGTGAGTTATCCTAGCCCCTTTATATGTACTCTCTGACCGCAAGTGAGTTACACTAGCCCATTTATATTTACTCTCTGACCGCAAGTGAGTTATCTTAGTCGCTTTATATGTACTCTCAGACCCCAAGTGAGTTATCCTAACACCTTCTATGTACTCTCTGGCCGCAATTGAGTTACCGTAGTCCCATAGTAGTACTCCCTTACCCCAAGTGACTTATCCTAGCCCTTTATATGTACTCTCTGATCCAAGTGAGTTACCCTAGTCCAATATAAGTACTCCCTGACCCCAAGTGTGTTACCATAGCCCCTTTATAAGTACTCCCTGAACCCAAGTGAGTTATCCTAGCCCCTTTATATGTACTCTCTGACCGCAAGTGAGTTACCCTAATCACATATAAGTACTCCTAGACCCCAAGTGAATTACCCTAGTCCCATTGAAGTACTCCCTGACCCCAAGTGAGTTAGCCTAGCCCCTTTATATGTACTCTCTTACCGCAAGTGAGTAACACTAGCCCATTTATATGTACACTCTGACCGCAAGTGAGTTATCCTTGCCCCTATATAAGTACTCTCTGACCCCAAGTGAGTTATCCTACCCACTTTATATATACTCTCTGACCGCAAGTGAGTTACCCTAGTCCCATATAAGTTCTCCCTGACCCCATGTGAGTTGCCATAGTCTCTTTATAAGTACTCCCAGACCCCAAGTGAGTTACCCTAGTCCCATATAAGTTCTCCTTGACCCAAAGTGATTTACCCTAGCCCCTTTATAAGTACTCCCTGACCCCAAATGAGTTACCTTAGACCCATATAAGTACTCCCAAATCCCAAGTGAGTTACCCTAGTCCCATAGAATTACTTCCTGACCCCAAGTGAGTTATCATATCACCTTTATAAGTACTCCCTGACCCCAAGTGAGTTATCCTAGCCCCTTTATATGTACTCTCTGACAGCAAGTGAGTTACCCTAGTCCCATAGTAGTACTCCCTGACCCCAAGTGAGTTACCATAGCCCCTTTATAAGTACTCCCTGACCCCAAGTGAGTTATCCTAACACCTTTATATTTACTCTCTGACCGCAAGAGAGTTACCCTAATCCCATATAAGTACTCCCAGACCCCAAGTGAGTTACCCTAGTCCCATAGAAGTACTCCCTGACCCCAAGTGAGTTATCCTACCCCCTTTATATGTACTCTCTGACCGCAAGTGAATTACCCTACTCCCATACAGGTATTCCCTGACACCAAATGAGTTACCATAGCCCCTTTATAAGTACTCCCTGACCCCAAGTGAGTTATCCTAGCCCCTTTATATGTACTCTCTGACAGCAAGTGAGTTACCCCTGTCCCATAGTAGTACTCCCTGACCCCAAGTGAGTTATCCTAACACCTTCTATGTACTCTCTGGCCGCAATTGAGTTACCGTTGTCCCATAGTAGTACTCCCTTACCCCAAGTGACTTATCCTAGCCCTTTATATGTACTCTCTGATCCAAGTGAGTTACCCTAGTCCAATATAAGTACACCCTGACCCCAAGTGTGTTACCATAGCCCCTTTATAAGTACTCCCTGAACCCAAGTGAGTTATCCTAGCCCCTTTATATGTACTCTCTGACCGCAAGTGAGTTACCCTAATCACATATAAGTACTCCTAGACCCCAAGTGAATTACCCTAGTCCCATTGAAGTACTCCCTGACCCCAAGTGAGTTAGCCTAGCCCCTTTATATGTACTCTCTTACCGCAAGTGAGTAACCCTAGCCCATTTATATGTACACTCTGAACGCAAGTGAGTTATCCTAGCCCCTTTATAAGTACTCCCTGACCCCAAGTGAGTTATCCTACCCACTTTATATGTACTCTCTGACCGCAAGTGAGTTACCCTAGTCCCATATAAGTTCTCCTTGACCCAAAGTGAGTTACCCTAACCCCTTTATAAGTACTCCCTGACCCCAAATGAGTTACCTTAGACCCATATAAGTACTCCCAAATCCCAAGTGAGTTACCCTAGTCCCATAGAATTACTCCCTCACCCCAAGTGAGTTATCCTAGCCCCTTTATATGTACTCTCTTACCGCAAGTGAGTTAACCTAGCCCATTTATATGTACACTCTGACCGCAATTGAGTTATCCTAGTCGCTTTATATGTACTCTCAGACCCCAAGTGAGTTACCCTAGTCCCTTATAAGTACTCCCTGATCCTAAGTGAGTTACCCTAGCCCTTTAATAAGTACACCCTGGCCCCAAGTGAGTTACCCTAGTCCCATATAAGTAATCCTTGACCCAAAGTGAGTTACCCTAGCCCCTTTATAAGTACTCCCTGACCCCAAGTGAGTTACCATATCACCTTTATAAGTACTCCCTGACACCAAGTGAGTTATCCTACCCCCTTTATATGTACTCTCTGACCGCAAGTGAATTACCCTACTCCCATATAGGTACTCCCTGACACGAAATGAGTTACCATAGCCCCTTTATAAATACTCCCTGACCCCAAGTGATTTATCCTAGCCCCTTTATATGTACTCTCTGACCGTAAGTGAGTTACCATAGCCCCTTTATGAGTACTCCCTGACCCCAAGTGAGTTAGCCTAGCCCCTTTATATGTAATCTCTGACCGCAAGTGAGTTACCCTAGTCCAATATAGGTACTCCCTGACCCCAAGTGAGTTACCATAGCCCCTTTATAAGTACTCCCTGACCCCAAGTGAGTTATCCTAACCCCTTTATATGTACTCTCTGGCCGCAAGTGTGTTACCGTAGTCCCATAGTAGTACTCCCTTACGCCAAGTGAGTTATCCTAGCCCCTTTATATGTACTCTCTGACCCAAGTGAGTTACCCTAGTCCAATGTAAGTACTCCCTGACCCCAAGTTAGTTAACATAGCCCCTTTATGAGTACTCCCTGACCCCAAGTGAGTTATCCTACCCCCTTTATATGTACTCTCTGACCGCAAGTGAGTTACCCTAATCCCATATAAGTACTCCCAGAGCCCAAGTGAGTTACCCTAGTCTCATATATGTACTCTCTGAACTCAAGTGTGTTACCTTAGCACCTTTATAAGTACTCCCTGACCCCAAGTGAGTTATCCTAGCCCCTTTATATGTACTCTCTGACAGCAAGTGAGTTACCATAGCCCCTTTATAAGTACTCCCTGACCCCAAGTGAGTTATCCTACCCCCTTTATAAGTACTCCCTGACCCCAAGTGAGTTATCCTAACCCCTTTATATGTACTCTCTGACCGCAAGTGTGTTACCCTAGTCTCATATATGTACTCCCTGAACTCAAGTGTATTACCTTAGCCCCTTTATAAGTTCTTCCTGACCCCAAGTGAGTTATCCTAGCCCCTTGATATGTATTCTCTGACCGCAAGAGAGTTACCCTAATCCCATATAAGTACTCCCTGACCCCAAGTGAGTTATCCTAACCCCTTTATATGTACTCTCTGACCGCAAGTGTGTTACCCTAGTCTCATATATGTACTCCCTGAACTCAAGTGTATTACCTTAGCCCCTTTATAAGTTCTCCCTGACCCCAAGTGAGTTATCTTAGCCCCTTGATATGTATTCTCTGACCGCAAGAGAGTTACCCTAATCCCATATAAGTACTCCCAGACCCCAAGTTAGTTACCCTAGTCCCATAGAAGTACTCCCTGACCCCATGTGAGTTATCCTACCCCCTTTATATGTACTCTCCGACCGCAAGTGAATTACCCTACTCCCATATAGGTACTCCCTGCCACCAAGTGAGTTACCATAGCCCCTTTATAAGTACTCACCTGACCCCAAGTGAGTTACCATAGCCCCTTTATAAGTACTCCCTGACCCCAAGTGAGTTATCCTAACCCCTTTATATGTACTCTCTGACCGCAAGTGTGTTACCCTAGTCTCATATATGTACTCCCTGAACTCAAGTGTATTACCTTAGCCCCTTTATAAGTTCTCCCTGACCCCAAGAGAGTTATCCTAGCCCCTTGATATGTATTCTCTGACCGCAAGAGAGTTACCCTAATCCCATATAAGTACTCCCTGACCCCAAGTGAGTTATCCTAACCCCTTTATATGTACTCTCTGACCGCAAGTGTGTTACCCTAGTCTCATATATGTACTCCCTGAACTCAAGTGTATTACCTTAGCCCCTTTATAAGTTCTCCCTGACCCCAAGTGAGTTATCTTAGCCCCTTTATATGTACTCTCTGACAGCAAGTGAGTTACCCTAATGCCATATAAGTACTCCCAGACCCCAAGTGAGTTACCCTAGTCCCATAGAAGTACTCCCTGACCCCAATTGTGTTACCCTAGCCCCTTATATAAGTACTCCCTGACCGCAAGTGAGTTACCCTAGTCCCATAGAAGTACTCCCTGACCCCAAGTGAGTTATCCTAGCCCCTTTATATGTACTCTCTGACCGCAAGTGAGTTATTCAAACCCCTTATAAGTACTCCCTGATCCCAAGTGTGTTACCCTAGTCTCATATATGTACTCTCTGAACACAAGTGTGTTACCTTAGCACCTTTATATGTACTCCCTGACCCCAAGTGAGTTATCCTACCCCCTTTATAAGTACTCCCTGACCCCAAGTGAGTTATCCTAACCCCTTTATATGTACTCTCTGACCGCAAGTGTGTTACCCTAGTCTCATATATGTACTCCCTGAACTCAAGTGTATTACCTTAGCCCCTTTATAAGTTCTCCCTGACCCCAAGTGAGTTATCCTAGCCCCTTGATATGTATTCTCTGACCGCAAGAGAGTTACCCTAATCCCATATAAGTACTCCCTGACCCCAAGTGAGTTATCCTAACCCCTTTATATGTACTCTCTGACCGCAAGTGTGTTACCCTAGTCTCATATATGTACTCCCTGAACTCAAGTGTATTACCTTAGCCCCTTTATAAGTTCTCCCTGACCCCAAGTGAGTTATCTTAGCCCCTTGATATGTATTCTCTGACCGCAAGAGAGTTACCCTAATCCCATATAAGTACTCCCAGACCCCAAGTTAGTTACCCTAGTCCCATAGAAGTACTCCCTGACCCCAAGTGAGTTATCCTACCCCCTTTATATGTACTCTCCGACCGCAAGTGAATTACCCTACTCCCATATAGGTACTCCCTGCCACCAAGTGAGTTACCATAGCCCCTTTATAAGTACTCACCTGACCCCAAGTGAGTTACCATAGCCCCTTTATAAGTACTCCCTGACCCCAAGTGAGTTATCCTAACCCCTTTATATGTACTCTCTGACCGCAAGTGTGTTACCCTAGTCTCATATATGTACTCCCTGAACTCAAGTGTATTACCTTAGCCCCTTTATAAGTTCTCCCTGACCCCAAGAGAGTTATCCTAGCCCCTTGATATGTATTCTCTGACCGCAAGAGAGTTACCCTAATCCCATATAAGTACTCCCTGACCCCAAGTGAGTTATCCTAACCCCTTTATATGTACTCTCTGACCGCAAGTGTGTTACCCTAGTCTCATATATGTACTCCCTGAACTCAAGTGTATTACCTTAGCCCCTTTATAAGTTCTCCCTGACCCCAAGTGAGTTATCTTAGCCCCTTTATATGTACTCTCTGACAGCAAGTGAGTTACCCTAATGCCATATAAGTACTCCCAGACCCCAAGTGAGTTACCCTAGTCCCATAGAAGTACTCCCTGACACCAATTGTGTTACCCTAGCCCCTTATATAAGTACTCCCTGACCGCAAGTGAGTTACCCTAGTCCCATAGAAGTACTCCCTGACCCCAAGTGAGTTACCATATCACCTTTATAAGTACTCCCTGACCCCAAGTGAGTTATCCTAGCCCCTTTATATGTACTCTCTGACCGCAAGTGAGTTATTCAAACCCCTTATAAGTACTCCCTGATCCCAAGTGTGTTACCCTAGTCTCATATATGTACTCTCTGAACACAAGTGTGTTACCTTAGCACCTTTATATGTACTCCCTGACCCCAAGTGAGTTATCCTAACACCTTTATATGTACTCTCTGGCCGCAAGTGAGTTACCGTAGTCCCATAGTAGTACTCCCTTACCCCAAGTGAGTTATCCTAGCCCCTTTATATGTACTCTCTGACAGCTAGTGAGTTACCCTAGTCCCATAGTAGTTCTCCCTGACCCCAAGTGAGTTACCATAGCCCCTTTATAAGTACTCCCTGACCCCAAGTGAGTTATCCTAGCCCCTTTATATGTACTCTCTGACAGCTAGTGAGTTACCCTAGTCCCATAGTAGTACTCCCTGACCCCAAGTGAGTTACCATAGCCCCTTTATAAGTACTCCCTGACCCCAAGTGAGTTATCCTACCCCCTTTATATGTACTCTCTGACCGCAAGTGAGTTACCCTAATCCCATATAAGTACTCCCAGACCCCAAGTGAGTTACCCTAGTCTCATATATGTACTCTCTGAACTCAAGTGTGTTACCTTAGCACCTTTATAAGTACTCCCTGACCCCAAGTGAGTTATCCTAGCCCCTTTATATGTACTCTCTGACAGCTAGTGAGTTACCCTAGTCCCATAGTAGTACTCCCTGACCCCAAGTGAGTTACCATAGCCCCTTTATAAGTACTCCCTGACCCCAAGTGAGTTATCCTACCCCCTTTATATGTACTCTCCGACCGCAAGTGAATTACCCTACTCCCATATAGGTAATCCCTGCCACCAAGTGAGTTACCATAGCCCCTTTATAAGTACTCACCTGACCCCAAGTGAGTTACCATAGCCCCTTTATAAGTACTCCCTGACCCCAAGTGAGTTATCCTAACCCCTTTATATGTACTCTCTGACCGCAAGTGTGTTACCCTAGTCTCATATATGTACTCCCTGAACTCAAGTGTATTACCTTAGCCCCTTTATAAGTTCTCCCTGACCCCAAGTGAGTTATCTTAGCCCCTTGATATGTATTCTCTGACCGCAAGAGAGTTACCCTAATCCCATATAAGTACTCCCAGACCCCAAGTTAGTTACCCTAGTCCCATAGAAGTACTCCCTGACCCCATGTGAGTTATCCTACCCCCTTTATATGTACTCTCCGACCGCAAGTGAATTACCCTACTCCCATATAGGTACTCCCTGCCACCAAGTGAGTTACCATAGCCCCTTTATAAGTACTCACCTGACCCCAAGTGAGTTACCATAGCCCCTTTATAAGTACTCCCTGACCCCAAGTGAGTTATCCTAACCCCTTTATATGTACTCTCTGACCGCAAGTGTGTTACCCTAGTCTCATATATGTACTCCCTGAACTCAAGTGTATTACCTTAGCCCCTTTATAAGTTCTCCCTGACCCCAAGAGAGTTATCCTAGCCCCTTGATATGTATTCTCTGACCGCAAGAGAGTTACCCTAATCCCATATAAGTACTCCCTGACCCCAAGTGAGTTATCCTAACCCCTTTATATGTACTCTCTGACCGCAAGTGTGTTACCCTAGTCTCATATATGTACTCCCTGAACTCAAGTGTATTACCTTAGCCCCTTTATAAGTTCTCCCTGACCCCAAGTGAGTTATCTTAGCCCCTTTATATGTACTCTCTGACAGCAAGTGAGTTACCCTAATGCCATATAAGTACTCCCAGACCCCAAGTGAGTTACCCTAGTCCCATAGAAGTACTCCCTGACCCCAATTGTGTTACCCTAGCCCCTTATATAAGTACTCCCTGACCGCAAGTGAGTTACCCTAGTCCCATAGAAGTACTCCCTGACCCCAAGTGAGTTATCCTAGCCCCTTTATATGTACTCTCTGACCGCAAGTGAGTTATTCAAACCCCTTATAAGTACTCCCTGATCCCAAGTGTGTTACCCTAGTCTCATATATGTACTCTCTGAACACAAGTGTGTTACCTTAGCACCTTTATATGTACTCCCTGACCCCAAGTGAGTTATCCTACCCCCTTTATAAGTACTCCCTGACCCCAAGTGAGTTATCCTAACCCCTTTATATGTACTCTCTGACCGCAAGTGTGTTACCCTAGTCTCATATATGTACTCCCTGAACTCAAGTGTATTACCTTAGCCCCTTTATAAGTTCTCCCTGACCCCAAGTGAGTTATCCTAGCCCCTTGATATGTATTCTCTGACCGCAAGAGAGTTACCCTAATCCCATATAAGTACTCCCTGACCCCAAGTGAGTTATCCTAACCCCTTTATATGTACTCTCTGACCGCAAGTGTGTTACCCTAGTCTCATATATGTACTCCCTGAACTCAAGTGTATTACCTTAGCCCCTTTATAAGTTCTCCCTGACCCCAAGTGAGTTATCTTAGCCCCTTGATATGTATTCTCTGACCGCAAGAGAGTTACCCTAATCCCATATAAGTACTCCCAGACCCCAAGTTAGTTACCCTAGTCCCATAGAAGTACTCCCTGACCCCAAGTGAGTTATCCTACCCCCTTTATATGTACTCTCCGACCGCAAGTGAATTACCCTACTCCCATATAGGTACTCCCTGCCACCAAGTGAGTTACCATAGCCCCTTTATAAGTACTCACCTGACCCCAAGTGAGTTACCATAGCCCCTTTATAAGTACTCCCTGACCCCAAGTGAGTTATCCTAACCCCTTTATATGTACTCTCTGACCGCAAGTGTGTTACCCTAGTCTCATATATGTACTCCCTGAACTCAAGTGTATTACCTTAGCCCCTTTATAAGTTCTCCCTGACCCCAAGAGAGTTATCCTAGCCCCTTGATATGTATTCTCTGACCGCAAGAGAGTTACCCTAATCCCATATAAGTACTCCCTGACCCCAAGTGAGTTATCCTAACCCCTTTATATGTACTCTCTGACCGCAAGTGTGTTACCCTAGTCTCATATATGTACTCCCTGAACTCAAGTGTATTACCTTAGCCCCTTTATAAGTTCTCCCTGACCCCAAGTGAGTTATCTTAGCCCCTTTATATGTACTCTCTGACAGCAAGTGAGTTACCCTAATGCCATATAAGTACTCCCAGACCCCAAGTGAGTTACCCTAGTCCCATAGAAGTACTCCCTGACACCAATTGTGTTACCCTAGCCCCTTATATAAGTACTCCCTGACCGCAAGTGAGTTACCCTAGTCCCATAGAAGTACTCCCTGACCCCAAGTGAGTTACCATATCACCTTTATAAGTACTCCCTGACCCCAAGTGAGTTATCCTAGCCCCTTTATATGTACTCTCTGACCGCAAGTGAGTTATTCAAACCCCTTATAAGTACTCCCTGATCCCAAGTGTGTTACCCTAGTCTCATATATGTACTCTCTGAACACAAGTGTGTTACCTTAGCACCTTTATATGTACTCCCTGACCCCAAGTGAGTTATCCTAACACCTTTATATGTACTCTCTGGCCGCAAGTGAGTTACCGTAGTCCCATAGTAGTACTCCCTTACCCCAAGTGAGTTATCCTAGCCCCTTTATATGTACTCTCTGACAGCTAGTGAGTTACCCTAGTCCCATAGTAGTTCTCCCTGACCCCAAGTGAGTTACCATAGCCCCTTTATAAGTACTCCCTGACCCCAAGTGAGTTATCCTAGCCCCTTTATATGTACTCTCTGACAGCTAGTGAGTTACCCTAGTCCCATAGTAGTACTCCCTGACCCCAAGTGAGTTACCATAGCCCCTTTATAAGTACTCCCTGACCCCAAGTGAGTTATCCTACCCCCTTTATATGTACTCTCTGACCGCAAGTGAGTTACCCTAATCCCATATAAGTACTCCCAGACCCCAAGTGAGTTACCCTAGTCTCATATATGTACTCTCTGAACTCAAGTGTGTTACCTTAGCACCTTTATAAGTACTCCCTGACCCCAAGTGAGTTATCCTAGCCCCTTTATATGTACTCTCTGACAGCTAGTGAGTTACCCTAGTCCCATAGTAGTACTCCCTGACCCCAAGTGAGTTACCATAGCCCCTTTATAAGTACTCCCTGACCCCAAGTGAGTTATCCTACCCCCTTTATATGTACTCTCCGACCGCAAGTGAATTACCCTACTCCCATATAGGTACTCCCTGCCACCAAGTGAGTTACCATAGCCCCTTTATAAGTACTCACCTGACCCCAAGTGAGTTACCATAGCCCCTTTATAAGTACTCCCTGACCCCAAGTGAGTTATCCTAACCCCTTTATATGTACTCTCTGACCGCAAGTGTGTTACCCTAGTCTCATATATGTACTCCCTGAACTCAAGTGTATTACCTTAGCCCCTTTATAAGTTCTGCCTGACCCCAAGAGAGTTATCCTAGCCCCTTGATATGTATTCTCTGACCGCAAGAGAGTTACCCTAATCCCATATAAGTACTCCCTGACCCCAAGTGAGTTATCCTAACCCCTTTATATGTACTCTCTGACCGCAAGTGTGTTACCCTAGTCTCATATATGTACTCCCTGAACTCAAGTGTATTACCTTAGCCCCTTTATAAGTTCTCCCTGACCCCAAGTGAGTTATCTTAGCCCCTTTATATGTACTCTCTGACAGCAAGTGAGTTACCCTAATGCCATATAAGTACTCCCAGACCCCAAGTGAGTTACCCTAGTCCCATAGAAGTACTCCCTGACCCCAATTGTGTTACCCTAGCCCCTTATATAAGTACTCCCTGACCGCAAGTGAGTTACCCTAGTCCCATAGAAGTACTCCCTGACCCCAAGTGAGTTATCCTAGCCCCTTTATATGTACTCTCTGACCGCAAGTGAGTTATTCAAACCCCTTATAAGTACTCCCTGATCCCAAGTGTGTTACCCTAGTCTCATATATGTACTCTCTGAACACAAGTGTGTTACCTTAGCACCTTTATATGTACTCCCTGACCCCAAGTGAGTTATCCTACCCCCTTTATAAGTACTCCCTGACCCCAAGTGAGTTATCCTAACCCCTTTATATGTACTCTCTGACCGCAAGTGTGTTACCCTAGTCTCATATATGTACTCCCTGAACTCAAGTGTATTACCTTAGCCCCTTTATAAGTTCTCCCTGACCCCAAGTGAGTTATCCTAGCCCCTTGATATGTATTCTCTGACCGCAAGAGAGTTACCCTAATCCCATATAAGTACTCCCTGACCCCAAGTGAGTTATCCTTACCCCTTTATATGTACTCTCTGACCGCAAGTGTGTTACCCTAGTCTCATATATGTACTCCCTGAACTCAAGTGTATTACCTTAGCCCCTTTATAAGTTCTCCCTGACCCCAAGTGAGTTATCTTAGCCCCTTGATATGTATTCTCTGACCGCAAGAGAGTTACCCTAATCCCATATAAGTACTCCCAGACCCCAAGTTAGTTACCCTAGTCCCATAGAAGTACTCCCTGACCCCAAGTGAGTTATCCTACCCCCTTTATATGTACTCTCCGACCGCAAGTGAATTACCCTACTCCCATATAGGTACTCCCTGCCACCAAGTGAGTTACCATAGCCCCTTTATAAGTACTCACCTGACCCCAAGTGAGTTACCATAGCCCCTTTATAAGTACTCCCTGACCCCAAGTGAGTTATCCTAACCCCTTTATATGTACTCTCTGACCGCAAGTGTGTTAGCCTAGTCTCATATATGTACTCCCTGAACTCAAGTGTATTACCTTAGCCCCTTTATAAGTTCTCCCTGACCCCAAGAGAGTTATCCTAGCCCCTTGATATGTATTCTCTGACCGCAAGAGAGTTACCCTAATCCCATATAAGTACTCCCTGACCCCAAGTGAGTTATCCTAACCCCGTTATATGTACTCTCTGACCGCAAGTGTGTTACCCTAGTCTCATATATGTACTCCCTGAACTCAAGTGTATTACCTTAGCCCCTTTATAAGTTCTCCCTGACCCCAAGTGAGTTATCTTAGCCCCTTTATATGTACTCTCTGACAGCAAGTGAGTTACCCTAATGCCATATAAGTACTCCCAGACCCCAAGTGAGTTACCCTAGTCCCATAGAAGTACTCCCTGACACCAACTGTGTTACCCTAGCCCCTTATATAAGTACTCCCTGACCGCAAGTGAGTTACCCTAGTCCCATAGAAGTACTCCCTGACCCCAAGTGAGTTACCATATCACCTTTATAAGTACTCCCTGACCCCAAGTGAGTTATCCTAGCCCCTTTATATGTACTCTCTGACCGCAAGTGAGTTATTCAAACCCCTTATAAGTACTCCCTGATCCCAAGTGTGTTACCCTAGTCTCATATATGTACTCTCTGAACACAAGTGTGTTACCTTAGCACCTTTATATGTACTCCCTGACCCCAAGTGAGTTATCCTAACACCTTTATATGTACTCTCTGGCCGCAAGTGAGTTACCGTAGTCCCATAGTAGTACTCCCTTACCCCAAGTGAGTTATCCTAGCCCCTTTATATGTACTCTCTGACAGCTAGTGAGTTACCCTAGTCCCATAGTAGTTCTCCCTGACCCCAAGTGAGTTACCATAGCCCCTTTATAAGTACTCCCTGACCCCAAGTGAGTTATCCTAGCCCCTTTATATGTACTCTCTGACAGCTAGTGAGTTACCCTAGTCCCATAGTAGTACTCCCTGACCCCAAGTGAGTTACCATAGCCCCTTTATAAGTACTCCCTGACCCCAAGTGAGTTATCCTACCCCCTTTATATGTACTCTCTGACCGCAAGTGAGTTACCCTAATCCCATATAAGTACTCCCAGACCCCAAGTGAGTTACCCTAGTCTCATATATGTACTCTCTGAACTCAAGTGTGTTACCTTAGCACCTTTATAAGTACTCCCTGACCCCAAGTGAGTTATCCTAGCCCCTTTATATGTACTCTCTGACAGCTAGTGAGTTACCCTAGTCCCATAGTAGTACTCCCTGACCCCAAGTGAGTTACCATAGCCCCTTTATAAGTACTCCCTGACCCCAAGTGAGTTATCCTACCCCCTTTATATGTACTCTCCGACCGCAAGTGAATTGCCCTACTCCCATATAGGTACTCCCTGCCACCAAGTGAGTTACCATAGCCCCTTTATAAGTACTCACCTGACCCCAAGTGAGTTACCATAGCCCCTTTATAAGTACTCCCTGACCCCAAGTGAGTTATCCTAACCCCTTTATATGTACTCTCTGACCGCAAGTGTGTTACCCTAGTCTCATATATGTACTCCCTGAACTCAAGTGTATTACCTTAGCCCCTTTATAAGTTCTCCCTGACCCCAAGAGAGTTATCCTAGCCCCTTGATATGTATTCTCTGACCGCAAGAGAGTTACCCTAATCCCATATAAGTACTCCCTGACCCCAAGTGAGTTATCCTAACCCCTTTATATGTACTCTCTGACCGCAAGTGTGTTACCCTAGTCTCATACATGTACTCCCTGAACTCAAGTGTATTACCTTAGCCCCTTTATAAGTTCTCCCTGACCCCAAGTGAGTTATCTTAGCCCCTTTATATGTACTCTCTGACAGCAAGTGAGTTACCCTAATGCCATATAAGTACTCCCAGACCCCAAGTGAGTTACCCTAGTCCCATAGAAGTACTCCCTGACCCCAATTGTGTTACCCTTGCCCCTTATATAAGTACTCCCTGACCGCAAGTGAGTTACCCTAGTCCCATAGAAGTACTCCCTGACCCCAAGTGAGTTATCCTAGCCCCTTTATATGTACTCTCTGACCGCAAGTGAGTTATTCAAACCCCTTATAAGTACTCCCTGATCCCAAGTGTGTTACCCTAGTCTCATATATGTACTCTCTGAACACAAGTGTGTTACCTTAGCACCTTTATATGTACTCCCTGACCCCAAGTGAGTTATCCTACCCCCTTTATAAGTACTCCCTGACCCCAAGTGAGTTATCCTAACCCCTTTATATGTACTCTCTGACCGCAAGTGTGTTACCCTAGTCTCATATATGTACTCCCTGAACTCAAGTGTATTACCTTAGCCCCTTTATAAGTTCTCCCTGACCCCAAGTGAGTTATCCTAGCCCCTTGATATGTATTCTCTGACCGCAAGAGAGTTACCCTAATCCCATATAAGTACTCCCTGACCCCAAGTGAGTTATCCTTACCCCTTTATATGTACTCTCTGACCGCAAGTGTGTTACCCTAGTCTCATATATGTACTCCCTGAACTCAAGTGTATTACCTTAGCCCCTTTATAAGTTCTCCCTGACCCCAAGTGAGTTATCTTAGCCCCTTGATATGTATTCTCTGACCGCAAGAGAGTTACCCTAATCCCATATAAGTACTCCCAGACCCCAAGTTAGTTACCCTAGTCCCATAGAAGTACTCCCTGACCCCAAGTGAGTTATCCTACCCCCTTTATATGTACTCTCCGACCGCAAGTGAATTACCCTACTCCCATATAGGTACTCCCTGCCACCAAGTGAGTTACCATAGCCCCTTTATAAGTACTCACCTGACCCCAAGTGAGTTACCATAGCCCCTTTATAAGTACTCCCTGACCCCAAGTGAGTTATCCTAACCCCTTTATATGTACTCTCTGACCGCAAGTGTGTTAGCCTAGTCTCATATATGTACTCCCTGAACTCAAGTGTATTACCTTAGCCCCTTTATAAGTTCTCCCTGACCCCAAGAGAGTTATCCTAGCCCCTTGATATGTATTCTCTGACCGCAAGAGAGTTACCCTAATCCCATATAAGTACTCCCTGACCCCAAGTGAGTTATCCTAACCCCGTTATATGTACTCTCTGACCGCAAGTGTGTTACCCTAGTCTCATATATGTACTCCCTGAACTCAAGTGTATTACCTTAGCCCCTTTATAAGTTCTCCCTGACCCCAAGTGAGTTATCTTAGCCCCTTTATATGTACTCTCTGACAGCAAGTGAGTTACCCTAATGCCATATAAGTACTCCCAGACCCCAAGTGAGTTACCCTAGTCCCATAGAAGTACTCCCTGACACCAACTGTGTTACCCTAGCCCCTTATATAAGTACTCCCTGACCGCAAGTGAGTTACCCTAGTCCCATAGAAGTACTCCCTGACCCCAAGTGAGTTACCATATCACCTTTATAAGTACTCCCTGACCCCAAGTGAGTTATCCTAGCCCCTTTATATGTACTCTCTGACCGCAAGTGAGTTATTCAAACCCCTTATAAGTACTCCCTGATCCCAAGTGTGTTACCCTAGTCTCATATATGTACTCTCTGAACACAAGTGTGTTACCTTAGCACCTTTATATGTACTCCCTGACCCCAAGTGAGTTATCCTAACACCTTTATATGTACTCTCTGGCCGCAAGTGAGTTACCGTAGTCCCATAGTAGTACTCCCTTACCCCAAGTGAGTTATCCTAGCCCCTTTATATGTACTCTCTGACAGCTAGTGAGTTACCCTAGTCCCATAGTAGTTCTCCCTGACCCCAAGTGAGTTACCATAGCCCCTTTATAAGTACTCCCTGACCCCAAGTGAGTTATCCTAGCCCCTTTATATGTACTCTCTGACAGCTAGTGAGTTACCCTAGTCCCATAGTAGTACTCCCTGACCCCAAGTGAGTTACCATAGCCCCTTTATAAGTACTCCCTGACCCCAAGTGAGTTATCCTACCCCCTTTATATGTACTCTCTGACCGCAAGTGAGTTACCCTAATCCCATATAAGTACTCCCAGACCCCAAGTGAGTTACCCTAGTCTCATATATGTACTCTCTGAACTCAAGTGTGTTACCTTAGCACCTTTATAAGTACTCCCTGACCCCAAGTGAGTTATCCTAGCCCCTTTATATGTACTCTCTGACAGCTAGTGAGTTACCCTAGTCCCATAGTAGTACTCCCTGACCCCAAGTGAGTTACCATAGCCCCTTTATAAGTACTCCCTGACCCCAAGTGAGTTATCCTACCCCCTTTATATGTACTCTCCGACCGCAAGTGAATTGCCCTACTCCCATATAGGTACTCCCTGCCACCAAGTGAGTTACCATAGCCCCTTTATAAGTACTCACCTGACCCCAAGTGAGTTACCATAGCCCCTTTATAAGTACTCCCTGACCCCAAGTGTGTTATCCTAACCCCTTTATATGTACTCTCTGACCGCAAGTGTGTTACCCTAGTCTCATATATGTACTCCCTGAACTCAAGTGTATTACCTTAGCCCCTTTATAAGTTCTCCCTGACCCCAAGAGAGTTATCCTAGCCCCTTGATATGTATTCTCTGACCGCAAGAGAGTTACCCTAATCCCATATAAGTACTCCCTGACCCCAAGTGAGTTATCCTAACCCCTTTATATGTACTCTCTGACCGCAAGTGTGTTACCCTAGTCTCATACATGTACTCCCTGAACTCAAGTGTATTACCTTAGCCCCTTTATAAGTTCTCCCTGACCCCAAGTGAGTTATCTTAGCCCCTTTATATGTACTCTCTGACAGCAAGTGAGTTACCCTAATGCCATATAAGTACTCCCAGACCCCAAGTGAGTTACCCTAGTCCCATAGAAGTACTCCCTGACCCCAATTGTGTTACCCTTGCCCCTTATATAAGTACTCCCTGACCGCAAGTGAGTTACCCTAGTCCCATAGAAGTACTCCCTGACCCCAAGTGAGTTATCCTAGCCCCTTTATATGTACTCTCTGACCGCAAGTGAGTTATTCAAACCCCTTATAAGTACTCCCTGATCCCAAGTGTGTTACCCTAGTCTCATATATGTACTCTCTGAACACAAGTGTGTTACCTTAGCACCTTTATATGTACTCCCTGACCCCAAGTGAGTTATCCTACCCCCTTTATAAGTACTCCCTGACCCCAAGTGAGTTATCCTAACCCCTTTATATGTACTCTCTGACCGCAAGTGTGTTACCCTAGTCTCATATATGTACTCCCTGAACTCAAGTGTATTACCTTAGCCCCTTTATAAGTTCTCCCTGACCCCAAGTGAGTTATCCTAGCCCCTTGATATGTATTCTCTGACCGCAAGAGAGTTACCCTAATCCCATATAAGTACTCCCTGACCCCAAGTGAGTTATCCTAACCCCTTTATATGTACTCTCTGACCGCAAGTGTGTTACCCTAGTCTCATATATGTACTCCCTGAACTCAAGTGTATTACCTTAGCCCCTTTATAAGTTCTCCCTGACCCCAAGTGAGTTATCTTAGCCCCTTGATATGTATTCTCTGACCGCAAGAGAGTTACCCTAATCCCATATAAGTACTCCCAGACCCCAAGTTAGTTACCCTAGTCCCATAGAAGTACTCCCTGACCCCAAGTGAGTTATCCTACCCCCTTTATATGTACTCTCCGACCGCAAGTGAATTACCCTACTCCCATATAGGTACTCCCTGCCACCAAGTGAGTTACCATAGCCCCTTTATAAGTACTCACCTGACCCCAAGTGAGTTACCATAGCCCCTTTATAAGTACTCCCTGACCCCAAGTGAGTTATCCTAACCCCTTTATATGTACTCTCTGACCGCAAGTGTGTTACCCTAGTCTCATATATGTACTCCCTGAACTCAAGTGTATTACCTTAGCCCCTTTATAAGTTCTCCCTGACCCCAAGAGAGTTATCCTAGCCCCTTGATATGTATTCTCTGACCGCAAGAGAGTTACCCTAATCCCATATAAGTACTCCCTGACCCCAAGTGAGTTATCCTAACCCATTTATATGTACTCTCTGACCGCAAGTGTGTTACCCTAGTCTCATATATGTACTCCCTGAACTCAAGTGTATTACCTTAGCCCCTTTATAAGTTCTCCCTGACCCCAAGTGAGTTATCTTAGCCCCTTTATATGTACTCTCTGACAGCAAGTGAGTTACCCTAATGCCATATAAGTACTCCCAGACCCCAAGTGAGTTACCCTAGTCCCATAGAAGTACTCCCTGACACCAATTGTGTTACCCTAGCCCCTTATATAAGTACTCCCTGACCGCAAGTGAGTTACCCTAGTCCCATAGAAGTACTCCCTGACCCCAAGTGAGTTACCATATCACCTTTATAAGTACTCCCTGACCCCAAGTGAGTTATCCTAGCCCCTTTATATGTACTCTCTGACCGCAAGTGAGTTATTCAAACCCCTTATAAGTACTCCCTGATCCCAAGTGTGTTACCCTAGTCTCATATATGTACTCTCTGAACACAAGTGTGTTACCTTAGCACCTTTATATGTACTCCCTGACCCCAAGTGAGTTATCCTAACACCTTTATATGTACTCTCTGGCCGCAAGTGAGTTACCGTAGTCCCATAGTAGTACTCCCTTACCCCAAGTGAGTTATCCTAGCCCCTTTATATGTACTCTCTGACAGCTAGTGAGTTACCCTAGTCCCATAGTAGTTCTCCCTGACCCCAAGTGAGTTACCATAGCCCCTTTATAAGTACTCCCTGACCCCAAGTGAGTTATCCTAGCCCCTTTATATGTACTCTCTGACAGCTAGTGAGTTACCCTAGTCCCATAGTAGTACTCCCTGACCCCAAGTGAGTTACCATAGCCCCTTTATAAGTACTCCCTGACCCCAAGTGAGTTATCCTACCCCCTTTATATGTACTCTCTGACCGCAAGTGATTTACCCTAATCCCATATAAGTACTCCCAGACCCCAAGTGAGTTACCCTAGTCTCATATATGTACTCTCTGAACTCAAGTGTGTTACCTTAGCACCTTTATAAGTACTCCCTGACCCCAAGTGAGTTATCCTAGCCCCTTTATATGTACTCTCTGACAGCTAGTGAGTTACCCTAGTCCCATAGTAGTACTCCCTGACCCCAAGTGAGTTACCATAGCCCCTTTATAAGTACTCCCTGACCCCAAGTGAGTTATCCTACCCCCTTTATATGTACTCTCTGACCGCAAGTGAGTTACCCTAATCCCATATAAGTACTCCCTGACCCCAAGTGAGTTACCCTAGTCCCATAGTAGTACTCCCTGACCCCAAGTGAGTTACCATAGCCCCTTTATAAGTACTCCCTGAACCCAAGTGAGTTATCCTAGCCCCTTGATATGTATTCTCTGACCGCAAGAGAGTTACCCTAAACCCATATAAGTACTCCCAGACCCCAAGTGAGTTACCCTAGTCCCATAGAAGTACTCCCTGACCCCAAGTGAGTTATCCTACCCCCTTTATATGTACTCTCTGACCGCAAGTGAATTACCCTACTCCCATATAGGTACTCCCTGACACCAAATGAGTTACCATAGCCCCTTTATAAGTACTCCCTGACCCCAAGTGAGTTACCATAGCCCCTTTATAAGTACTCCCTGACCCCAAGTGAGTTATCCTAGCCCCTTTCTATGTACTCTCTGATCGTAAGTGAGTTATTCAAACCCCTTATAAGTACTCCCTGACCCCAAGTGTGTTACCCTATTCTCATATATGTACTCCCTGAACTCAAGTGTATTACCTTAGCACCTTTATAAGTTCTCCCTGACCCCAAGTGAGTTATCCTAGCCCCTTTATATGTACTCTCTGACCGCAAGTGAGTTATCCTAGTCCCATAGAAGTACTCCCTGACCCCAAGTGAGTTACCATAGCCCCTTTATGAGTACTCCCTGACCCCAAGTGAGTTAGCCTAGCCCCTTTATATGTACTCTCTGACCGCTAGTGAGTTACCCTAGTCCAATATAGGTACTCCCTGACCCCAAGTGAGTTACCATAGCCCCTTTTGTAAGTACTCCCTGACCCCAAGTGAGTTACCATAGCCCCTTTATAAGTACTCCCTGACCCCAAGTGAGTTATCCTAGCCCCTTTATATGTACTCTCTGACCGCAAGTGATTATTCAAACCCCTTATAAGTACTCCCTGACCCCAAGTGTGTTACCCTAGTTTCATATATGTTCTCTCTGAACTCAAGTGTGTTACCTTAGCACCTTTATAAGTAATCCATGACCCCAAGTGAGTTATCCTAGCCGCTTTATATGTTATCTCTGACCGCAAGTGAGTTACACTAGCCCATTTATATGTACTCTCTGACCGCAAGTGAGTTATCCTAGTCGCTTTATATGTACTCTCAGACCCCAAGTGAGTTACCCTAGTCCCTTATAAGTACTCCCTGATCCTAAGTGAGTTACCCTAGCCCTTTAATAAGTACACCCTGGCCCCAAGTGAGTTACCCTAGTCCCATATAAGTATTCCTTGACCCAAAGTGAGTTACCCTAGCCCCTTTATAAGTACTCCCTGACCCCAAGTGAGTTACCATATCACATTTATAAATACTCCCTGACCCCAAGTGAGTTATCCTAGGCCCTTTATATGTACTCTCTGACAGCAAGTGAGTTACCCTAGTCCCATAGTAGTACTCCCTGACCCCAAGTGAGTTACCATAGCCCCTTTATAAGTACTCCCTGACCCCAAGTGAGTTATCCTAACACCTTTATATGTACTCTCTGGCCGCAAGTGAGTTACCGTAGTCCCATAGTAGTACTCCCTTACCCCAAGTGAGTAATCCTAGCCCCTTTATATGTACTCTCTGACCCAAGTGAGTTACCCTAGTCCAATATAAGTACTCCCTGACCCCAAGTGAGTTATCCTACCCCCTTTATATGTACTCTCTGACCGCAAGTGAATTACCCTACTCCCATATAGGTACTCCCTGACACGAAATGAGTTACCATAGCCCCTTTATAAATACTCCCTGACCCCAAGTGAGTTATCCTAGCCCCTTTATATGTACTCTCTGACCGTAAGTGAGTTACCATAGCCCCTTTATGAGTACTCCCTGACCCCAAGTGAGTTAGCCTAGCCCCTTTATATGTAATCTCTGACCGCAAGTGAGTTACCCTAGTCCAATGTAGGTACTCCCTGACCCCAAGTGAGTTACCATAGCCCCTTTTGTAAGTACTCACTTACCCCAAGTGAGTTACCATAGCCCCTTTATAAGTACTCCCTGACCCCAAGTGAGTTATCCTAGCCCCTTTATATGTACTCTCTGACCGCAAGTGATTATTCAAACCCCTTATAAGTACTCCCTGACCCCAAGTGTGTTACCCTAGTCTCATATATATACTCTTTGAACTCAAGTGTGTTACCTTAGCACCTTTATAAGTACTCCCTGACCCCAAGTGAGTTATCCTAGCCCCTTTATATGTACTCTCTGACCGCAAGTGAGTTACACTAGCCCATTTATATGTACTCTCTGACCGCAAGTGAGTTATCCTAGTCGCTTTATATGTACTCTCAGACCCCAAGTGAGTTACCCTAGTCCCTTATAAGTACTCCCTGATCCTAAGTGAGTTACCCTAGCCCTTTAATAAGTACACCCTTGCCCCAAGTGAGTTACCCTAGTCCCATATAAGTAATACATGACCCAAAGTGAGTTACCCTAGCCCCTTTATAAGTACTCCCTGACCCCAAGTGAGTTACCATATCACCTTTATAAATACTCCCTGACCCCAAGTGAGTTATCCTAACACCTCCTATGTACTCTCTGGCCGCAATTGAGTTACCGTAGTCCCACAGTAGTACTCCCTTACCCCAAGTGACTTATCCTAGCCCTTTATATGTACTCTCTGATCCAAGTGAGTTACCCTAGTCCAATATAAGTACTCCCTGACCTCAAGTGAGTTACCATATCCCCTTTATAAGTACTCCCTGAACCCAAGTGAGTTATCCTAGCCCCTTTATATGTACTCTCTGACCGCAAGTGAGTTACCCTAATCACATATAAGTACTCCTAGACCCCAAGTGAATTACCCTAGTCCCATTGAAGTACTCCCTGACCCCAAGTGAGTTAGCCTAGCCCTTTTATATGTACTCTCTTACCGCAAGTGAGTAACACTAGCCCATTTATTTGTACACTCTGACCGCAAGTGAGTTATCCTTGCCCCTATATAAGTACTCCCTGACCCCAAGTGAGTTATCCTACCCACTTTATATATACTCTCTGACCGCAAGTGAGTTACCCTAGTCCCATATAAGTTCTCCCTGACCCCATGTGAGTTACCATAGTCTCTTTATAAGTACTCCCAGACCCCAAGTGAGTTACCCTAGTCCCATATAAGTTCTCCTTGACCCAAAGTGATTTACCCTAGCCCCTTTATAAGTACTCCCTGACCCCAAATGAGTTACCTTAGACCCATATAAGTACTCCCAAATCCCAAGTGAGTTACCCTAGTCCCATAGAATTACTCCCTCACCCCAAGTGAGTTATCCTAGCCCCTTTATATGTACTCTCTTACCGCAAGTGAGTTACCATAGCCCATTTATATGTACACTGTGACCGCAAGTGAGTTATCCTAGTAGCTTTATATGTACTCTCAGACCCCAAGTGAGTTACAATGTCCCTTATAAGTACTCCCTGATCCTAAGTGAGTTCCCTAGCCCTTTAATAAGTACACCCTGGCCCCAAGTGAGTTACCCTAGTCCCATATAAGTAATCCTTGACCCAAAGTGAGTTACCCTAGCACCTTTATAAGTACTCCCTGACCCCAAGTGAGTTATCATATCACCTTTATAAGTACTCCCTGACCCCAAGTGAGTTATCCTAGCCCCTTTATATGTACTCTCTGACAGCAAGTGAGTTACCCTAGTCCCATAGTAGTACTCCCTGACCCCAAGTGGGTTACCATAGCCCCTTTATAAGTACTCCCTGACCCCAAGTGAGTTATCCTAACACCTTTATATGTACTCTCTGGCCGCAAGTGAGTTACCTTAGTCCCATAGTAGTACTCCCTTACCCCAAGTGAGTTATCCTAGCCCCTTTATATGTACTCTCTGACCCAAGTGAGTTACCCTAGTCCAATATAAGTACTCCCTGACCCCAAGTGAGTTACCATAGCCCCTTTATAAGTACTCCCAGAACCCAAGTGAGTTATCCTAGCCCCTTTATATGTACTCTCTGGCCGCAAGTGAGTTACCGTAGTCCCATAGTAGTACTCCCTTACCCCAAGTGAGTTATCCTAGCCCCTTTATATGTACTCTCTGACCGCAAGTGAGTTACCCTAATCACATACAAGTACTCCAAGACCCCAAGTGAATTACCCTAGTCCCATTGAAGTACTCCCTGACCCCAAGTGAGTTACCCTAGCCCCTTTATATGTACTCTCTTACCGCAAGTGAGTAACCCTAGCCCATTTATATGTACACTCTGACCGCAAGTGAGTTATCCTAGCCCCTTTATAAGTACTCCCTGACCCCAAGTGAGTTATCCTACCCACTTTATATGTACTCTCTGACCGCAAGTGAGTTACCCTAGTCCCATATAAGTTCTCCCTGACCCCAAGTGAGTTACCATAGCCTCTTTATAAGTACTCCCAGACCCCAAGTGAGTTACCCTAGTCCCATATAAGTTCTCCTTGACCCAATGCGAGTTATCCTAGCCCCTTTATATGTACTCTCTTACCGCAAGTGAGTTAACCTAGCCCCTTTATATGTACTCTCTGACCCAAGTGAATTACCCTAATCCCATATAAGTAATCCCAGACCCCAAGTGAGTTACCCTAGTCTCATATATGTACTCTCTGAACTCAAGTGTGTTACCTTAGCACCTTTATAAGTACTCCCTGACCCCAAGTGAGTTATCCTAGCCCCTTTATATGTACCAGAGATGAAACGGGAGATTGCTCATGCGAGGTCCCGAGGCAATCCCTACCGGTAGGCGGCGCTGGTGTTGGCAAACGCGTGTCTCAGGTCCATCTAACCCCTAACGCCATCTATCGGAAGAGACCACGAAGCACGAGCGTTAAGCTTAGAATAGGGTAAAACATATATGCATTGTTGCCAGAAAGCGGAATAAAGAGAGAGCGGAGATATTTTCTCGGACCTCTCTGTTTTTCTCGCTGTTAGCTTCTAGCAGAAGAGTAGAGGCAAATCTTTCCGTTTCGCTTTGCCGAAAATCTACCAATAATCGATGTCATTTATATTTGCAGGCCAATGCCTTTATACATGATTTTTTCAGCATATTTATTTATCAGCATTGACTTATTTAAATCAATAATAAATTAAGGAAATGCGTATTTGATATATAATAATTATTTTAACTATAATTTCATCGTTATATTTCGCTTATTTCCGTAAAATCTGCATTTCTTTAGTTTATTATTGATTATTGTAAGTCAATGGCAATTAAAAAAAATTTAATCTTAAAAAAAAAAAAAAAGTACCGATCAGGAATCGAACCCGGACCCACGAATCGCCACGCGATTACCTTACCCGCCTAGACCACGAGGCTTCTTCAGAGCACCGTAAACAGATAGTCTTTTTAAGGGCTTGAAATCTTCTTTTAAACCATATAAATAAACGAGCAACCGACAGCTTTATTCATTATTATTCTGACATAATGGTACACAAATTAAGGAATAATTATATTTTGAATAGTTTTTCAAAAGCTTTTCCAATAGCCAAGAACGAAGATAAATAATCAACGCTCGCAGTTTCCGTTCTTGGTTATTGGAAAAGCTTTTGAAAATCTACATTATATAATTATTCTTTAATTTGTGTACCATTATCATAGAATAATAATGAATAAAGATGTCGGTTCTTCGTTTATTTATATGTTTCAATAGAAGATTTCAAGCCCTTAAAAAGACTATCTGTTTACGGTGCTCTGAAGAAGCCTCGTGGTCTAGGCGGTAAGGTAATCGCGTGGCGATTCGTGGGTCCGGGTTCGATTCCTGATCGGTACTTTTTTTTTTTTTTAAGATTAAATTTTTTTTAATTGCCATTGACTTACAATAATCAATAATAAACTAAAGAAATGCAGATTTTACGGAAATAAGCGAAATATAACGATGAAATTATAGTTAAAAATAATTATTATATATCAAATACGCATTTCCTTAATTTATTATTGATTTAAATAAGTCAATGCTGATAAATAAATATGCTGAAAAAATCATGTATAAAGGCATTGGCCTGCAAATATAAATGACATCGATTATTGGTAGATTTTCGGCAAAGCGAAACGGAAAGATTTTGCCTCGACTCTTCTGCTAGAAGCTAACAGCGAGAAAAACAGAGAGGTCCGAGAAAATATCTCCGCTCTCTCTTTATTCCGCTTTCTGGCAACAATGCATATATGTTTTACCCTATTCTAAGCTTAACGCTCGTGCTTCGTGGTCTCTTCCGATAGATGGCGTTAGGGGTTAGATGGACCTGAGACACGCGTTTGCCAACACCAGCGCCGCCTACCGGTAGGGATTGCCTCGGGACCTCGCATGAGCAATCTCCCGTTTCATCTCTGTATGTACTCTCTGACAGCTAGTGAGTTACCCTAGTCCCATAGTAGTACTCCCAGACCCCAAGTGAGTTACCATAGCCCCTTTATAAGTACTCCCTGACCCCAAGTGAGTTATCCTACCCCCTTTATATGTACTCTCTGACCGCAAGTGAGTTACCCTAGTCCAATATAAGTACTCCCTGACCCCAAGTGAGTTACCATAGCCCCTTTATAAGTACTCCCTGAACCCACGTGAGTTATCCTAGCCCCTTGATATGTATTCTCTGACCGCAAGAGAGTTACCCTAATCCCATATAAGTACTTCCAGACCCCAAGTGAGTTACCCTAGTCCCATAGAAGTACACCCTGACCCCAAGTGAGTTATCCTACCCCCTTTATATGTACTCTCTGACCGCAAGTGAATTACCCTACTCCCAAATAGGTACTCCCTGACACCAAATGAGTTACCATAGCCCCTTTATAAGTACTCCCTGACCCCAAGTGAGTTACCATAGCCCCTTTATAAGAACTCCCTGACCCATAGTGAGTTATCCTAGCCCCTTTATATGTACTTTCTGACCGCAAGTGAGTTACCCTAATCCCATATAAGTACTCCCAGACCCCAAGTGAGTTAGCCTAGCCCCTTTATATGTACTCTCTTACCGCAAGTGAGTAACCCTAGCCCATTTATATGTACACTCTGAACGCAAGTGAGTTATCCTAGCCCCTTTATAAGTACTCCCTGACCCCAAGTGAGTTATCCTACCCACTTTATATGTACTCTCTGACCGCAAGTGAGTTACCCTAGTCCCATATAAGTTCTCCTTGACCCAAAGTGAGTTATCCTAACCCCTTTATAAGTACTCCCTGACCCCAAATGAGTTACCTTAGACCCATATAAGTACTCCCAAATCCCAAGTGAGTTACCCTAGTCCCATAGAATTACTCCCTCACCCCAAGTGAGTTATCCTAGCCCCTTTATATGTACTCTCTTACCGCAAGTGAGTTAACCTAGCCCATTTATATGTACACTCTGACCGCAATTGAGTTATCCTAGTCGCTTTATATGTACTCTCAGACCCCAAGTGAGTTACCCTAGTCCCTTATAAGTACTCCCTGATCCTAAGTGAGTTACCCTAGCCCTTTAATAAGTACACCCTGGCCCCAAGTGAGTTACCCTAGTCCCATATAAGTAATCCTTGACCCAAAGTGAGTTACCCTAGCCCCTTTATAAGTACTCCCTGACCCCAAGTGAGTTACCATATCACCTTTATAAGTACTCCCTGACACCAAGTGAGTTATCCTACCCCCTTTATATGTACTCTCTGACCGCAAGTGAATTACCCTACTCCCATATAGGTACTCCCTGACACGAAATGAGTTACCATAGCCCCTTTATAAATACTCCCTGACCCCAAGTGATTTATCCTAGCCCCCTTTATATGTACTCTCTGACCGTAAGTGAGTTACCATAGCCCCTTTATGAGTACTCCCTGACCCCAAGTGAGTTAGCCTAGCCCCTTTATATGTAATCTCTGACCGCAAGTGAGTTACCCTAGTCCAATATAGGTACTCCCTGACCCCAAGTGAGTTACCATAGCCCCTTTTGTAAGTACTCACTGACCGCAAGTGATTATTCAAACCCCTTATAAGTACTCCCTGACCCCAAGTGTGTTACCCTAGTCTCATATATGTACTCTTTGAACTCAAGTGTGTTACCTTAGCACCTTTATAAGTACTCCCTGACCCCAAGTGAGTTATCCTAGCCCCTTTATATGTACTCTCTGACCGCAAGTGAGTTACACTAGCCCATTTATATGTACTCTCTGACCGCAAGTGAGTTATCCTAGTCGCTATATATGTACTCTCAGACCCCAAGTGAGTTACCCTAGTCCCTTATAAGTACTCCCTGATCCTAAGTGAGTTACCCTAGCCCTTTAATAAGTACACCCTTGCCCCAAGTGAGTTACCCTAGTCCCATATAAGTAATCCTTGACCCAAAGTGAGTTACCCTAGCCCCTTTATAAGTACTCCCTGACCCCAAGTGAGTTACCATATCACCTTTATAAATACTCCCTGACCCCAAGTGAGATATCCTAACACCTTTATATGTACTCTCTGACAGCAAGTGAGTTACCCTAGTCCCATAGTAGTACTCCCTGACCCCAAGTGAGTTACCATAGCCCCTTTATAAGTACTCCCTGACCCCAAGTGAGTTATCCTAACACCTTCTATGTACTCTCTGGCCGCAATTGAGTTACCGTAGTCCCATAGTAGTACTCCCTTACCCCAAGTGACTTATCCTAGCCCTTTATATGTACTCTCTGATCCAAGTGAGTTACCCTAGTCCAATATAAGTACTCCCTGACCTCAAGTGAGTTACCATAGCCCCTTTATAAGTACTCCCTGAACCCAAGTGAGTTATCCTAGCCCCTTTATATGTACTCTCTGACCGCAAGTGAGTAACACTAGCCCATTTATTTGTACACTCTGACCGCAAGTGAGTTATCCTTGCCCCTATATAAGTACTCCCTGACCCCAAGTGAGTTATCCTACCCACTTTATATATACTCTCTGACCGCAAGTGAGTTACCCTAGTCCCATATAAGTTCTCCCTGACCCCATGTGAGTTACCATAGTCTCTTTATAAGTACTCCCAGACCCCAAGTGAGTTAGCCTAGCCCCTTTATATGTAATCTCTGACCGCAAGTGAGTTACCCTAGTCCAATATAGGTACTCCCTGACCCCAAGTGAGTTACCATAGCCCCTTTTGTAAGTACTCACTGACCCCAAGTGAGTTACCATAGCCCCTTTATAAGTACTCCCTGACCCCAAGTGAGTTATCCTAGCCCCTTTATATGTACTCTCTGACCGCAAGTGATTATTCAAACCCCTTATAAGTACTCCCTGACCCCAAGTGTGTTACCCTAGTCTCATATATGTACTCTTTGAACTCAAGTGTGTTACCTTAGCACCTTTATAAGTACTCCCTGACCCCAAGTGAGTTATCCTAGCCCCTTTATATGTACTCTCTGACCGCAAGTGAGTTACACTAGCCCATTTATATGTACTCGCTGACCGCAAGTGAGTTATCCTAGTCGCTTTATATGTACTCTCAGACCCCAAGTGAGTTACCCTAGTCCCTTATAAGTACTCCCTGACCCCAAGTGAGTTATCCTACCCCCTTCATATGTACTCTCTGAGAGACCGCAAGTGAGTTACCCTAATCCCATATAAGTACTCCCAGACCCCAAGTGAGTTAGCCTAGCCCCTTTATATGTACTCTCTGACCGCAAGTGAGTTACCCTAGTCCAATATAAGTACTCCCTGACCCCAAGTGAGTTACCATAGCCCCTTTATAAGTACTCCCAGACCCCAAGTGAGTTAGCCTAGCCCCTTTATATGTAATCTCTGACCGCAAGTGAGTTACCCTAGTCCAATATAGGTACTCCCTGACCCCAAGTGAGTTACCATAGCCCCTTTTGTAAGTACTCACTGACCCCAAGTGAGTTACCATAGCCCCTTTATAAGTACTCCCTGACCCCAAGTGAGTTATCCTAGCCCCTTTATATGTACTCTCTGACCGCAAGTGATTATTCAAACCCCTTATAAGTACTCCCAGACCCCAAGTTAGTTACCCTAGTCCCATAGAAGTACTCCCTGACCCCAAGTGAGTTATCCTACCCCCTTTATATGTACTCTCCGACCGCAAGTGAATTACCCTACTCCCATATAGGTACTCCCTGCCACCAAGTGAGTTACCATAGCCCCTTTATAAGTACTCCCTGACCCCAAGTGAGTTATCCTAGCCCCTTTATATGTACTCTCTGACCGCAAGTGAGTTATTCAAACCCCTTATAAGTACTCCCCTGATCCCAAGTGTGTTACCCTAGTCTCATATATGTACTCTCTGAACACAAGTGTGTTACCTTAGCACCATTATATGTACTCCCTGATCCCAAGTGAGTTATCCTAACACCTTTATATGTACTCTCTGGCCGCAAGTGAATTACCGTAGTCCCATAGTAGTACTCCCTTACCCCAAGTGAGTTATCCTAGCCCCTTTATATGTACTCTCTGACAGCTAGTGAGTTACCCTAGTCCCATAGTAGTACTCCCTGACCCCAAGTGAGTTACCATAGCCCCTTTATAAGTACTCCCTGACCCCAAGTGAGTTATCCTAGCCCCTTTATATGTACTCTCTGACAGCTAGTGAGTTACCCTAGTCCCATAGTAGTACTCGCTGACCCCAAGTGAGTTACCATAGCCCCTTTATAGGTACTCCCTGACCCCAAGTGAGTTATCCTACCCCCTTTATATGTACTCTCTGACCGCAAGTGAGTTACCCTAATCCCATATAAGTACTCCCAGACCCCAAGTGAGTTACCCTAGTCTCATATATGTACTCTCTGAACTCAAGTGTGTTACCTTAGCACCTTTATAAGTACACCCTGACCCCAAGTGAGTTATCCTAGCCCCTTTATATGTACTCTCTGACAGCTAGTGAGTTACCCTAGTCCCATAGTAGTACGCCCTGACCCCAAGTGAGTTACCATAGCCCATTTATAAGTACTCCCTGACCCCAAGTGAGTTATCCTACCCCCTTTATATGTACTCTCTGACCGCAAGTGAGTTACCCTAATCCCATATAAGTACTCCCTGACCCCAAGTGAGTTACCATAGCCCCTTTATAAGTACTCCCTGAACCCAAGTGAGTTATCCTAGCCCCTTGATATGTATTCTCTGACCGCAAGAGAGTTACCCTAAACCCATATAAGTACTCCCAGACCCCAAGTGAGTTACCCTAGTCCCATAGAAGTACTCCCTGAACCCAAGTGAGTTATCCTACCCCCTTTATATGTACTCTCTGACCGCAAGTGAATTACCCTACTCCATATAGGTACTCCCTGACACCAAATGAGTTACCATAGCCCCTTTATAAGTACTCCCTGACCCCAAGTGAGTTACCATAGCCCCTTTATAAGTACTCCCTGACCCCAAGTGAGTTATCCTAGCCCCTTTCTATGTACTCTCTGATCGTAAGTGAGTTATTCAAACCCCTTATAAGTACTCCCTGACCCCAAGTGTGTTACCCTATTCTCATATATGTAATCCCTGAACTCAAGTGTATTACCTTAGCCCCTTTATAAGTTCTCCCTGACCCCAAGTGAGTTATCCTAGCCCCTTTATATGTACTCTCTGACCGCAAGTGAGTTACCCTAGTCCCATAGAAGTACTCCCTGACCCCAAGTGAGTTACCATAGCCCCTTTATGAGTACTCCCTGACCCCAAGTGAGTTAGCCTAGCCCCTTTATATGTACTCTCTGACCGCTAGTGAGTTACCCTAGTCCAATATAGGTACTCCCTGACCCCAAGTGAGTTAACATAGCCCCTTTTGTAAGTACTCCCTGACCCCAAGTGAGTTACCATAGCCCCTTTATAAGTACTCCCTGACCCCAAGTGAGTTATCCTAGCCCCTTTATATTGTACTCTCTGACCGCAAGTGATTATTCAAACCCCTTATAAGTACTCCCTGACCCCAAGTGTGTTACCCTAGTTTCATATATGTTCTCTCTGAACTCAAGTGTGTTACCTTAGCACCTTTATAAGTAATCCCTGACCCCAAGTGAGTTATCCTAGCCCCTTTATATGTTATCTCTTACCGCAAGTGAGTTACACTAGCCCATTTATATGTACTCTCTGACCGCAAGTGAGTTATCCTAGTCGCTTTATATGTACTCTCAGACCCCAAGTGAGTTACCCTAGTCCCTTATAAGTACTCCCTGATCCTAAGTGAGTTACCCTAGCCCTTTAATAAGTACACCCTGGCCCCAAGTGAGTTACCCTAGTCCCATATAAGTAATCCTTGACCCAAAGTGAGTTACCCTAGCCCCTTTATAAGTACTCCCTGACCCCAAGTGAGTTACCATATCACATTTATAAATACTCCCTGACCCCAAGTGAGTTATCCTAGTCCCTTTATATGTACTCTCTGACAGCAAGTGAGTTACCCTAGTCCCATAGTAGTACTCCCTGACCCCAAGTGAGTTACCATAGCCCCTTTATAAGTACTCCCTGACCCCAAGTGAGTTACCCTAGTCCCATAGAATTACTCCCTCACCCCAAGTGAGTTATCCTAGCCCCTTTATATGTACTCTCTTACCGCAAGTGAGTTAACCTAGCCCATTTATATGTACACTCTGACCGCAATTGAGTTATCCTAGTCGCTTTATATGTACTCTCAGACCCCAAGTGAGTTACCCTAGTCCCTTATAAGTACTCCCTGATCCTAAGTGAGTTACCCTAGCCCTTTAATAAGTACACCCTGGCCCCAAGTGAGTTACCCTAGTCCCATATAAGTAATCCTTGACCCAAAGTGAGTTACCCTAGCCCCTTTATAAGTACTCCCTGACCCCAAGTGAGTTACCATATCACCTTTATAAGTACTCCCTGACACCAAGTGAGTTATCCTACCCCCTTTATATGTACTCTCTGACCGCAAGTGAATTACCCTACTCCCATATAGGTACTCCCTGACACGAAATGAGTTACCATAGCCCCTTTATAAATACTCCCTGACCCCAAGTGATTTATCCTAGCCCCTTTATATGTACTCTCTGACCGTAAGTGAGTTACCATAGCCCCTTTATGAGTACTCCCTGACCCCAAGTGAGTTAGCCTAGCCCCTTTATATGTAATCTCTGACCGCAAGTGAGTTACCCTAGTCCAATATAGGTACTCCCTGACCCCAAGTGAGTTACCATAGCCCCTTTTGTAAGTACTCACTGACCGCAAGTGATTATTCAAACCCCTTATAAGTACTCCCTGACCCCAAGTGTGTTACCCTAGTCTCATATATGTACTCTTTGAACTCAAGTGTGTTACCTTAGCACCTTTATAAGTACTCCCTGACCCCAAGTGAGTTATCCTAGCCCCTTTATATGTACTCTCTGACCGCAAGTGAGTTACACTAGCCCATTTATATGTACTCTCTGACCGCAAGTGAGTTATCCTAGTCGCTATATATGTACTCTCAGACCCCAAGTGAGTTACCCTAGTCCCTTATAAGTACTCCCTGATCCTAAGTGAGTTACCCTAGCCCTTTAATAAGTACACCCTTGCCCCAAGTGAGTTACCCTAGTCCCATATAAGTAATCCTTGACCCAAAGTGAGTTACCCTAGCCCCTTTATAAGTACTCCCTGACCCCAAGTGAGTTACCATATCACCTTTATAAATACTCCCTGACCCCAAGTGAGATATCCTAACACCTTTATATGTACTCTCTGACAGCAAGTGAGTTACCCTAGTCCCATAGTAGTACTCCCTGACCCCAAGTGAGTTACCATAGCCCCTTTATAAGTACTCCCTGACCCCAAGTGAGTTATCCTAACACCTTCTATGTACTCTCTGGCCGCAATTGAGTTACCGTAGTCCCATAGTAGTACTCCCTTACCCCAAGTGACTTATCCTAGCCCTTTATATGTACTCTCTGATCCAAGTGAGTTACCCTAGTCCAATATAAGTACTCCCTGACCTCAAGTGAGTTACCATAGCCCCTTTATAAGTACTCCCTGAACCCAAGTGAGTTATCCTAGCCCCTTTATATGTACTCTCTGACCGCAAGTGAGTAACACTAGCCCATTTATTTGTACACTCTGACCGCAAGTGAGTTATCCTTGCCCCTATATAAGTACTCCCTGACCCCAAGTGAGTTATCCTACCCACTTTATATATACTCTCTGACCGCAAGTGAGTTACCCTAGTCCCATATAAGTTCTCCCTGACCCCATGTGAGTTACCATAGTCTCTTTATAAGTACTCCCAGACCCCAAGTGAGTTAGCCTAGCCCCTTTATATGTAATCTCTGACCGCAAGTGAGTTACCCTAGTCCAATATAGGTACTCCCTGACCCCAAGTGAGTTACCATAGCCCCTTTTGTAAGTACTCACTGACCCCAAGTGAGTTACCATAGCCCCTTTATAAGTACTCCCTGACCCCAAGTGAGTTATCCTAGCCCCTTTATATGTACTCTCTGACCGCAAGTGATTATTCAAACCCCTTATAAGTACTCCCTGACCCCAAGTGTGTTACCCTAGTCTCATATATGTACTCTTTGAACTCAAGTGTGTTACCTTAGCACCTTTATAAGTACTCCCTGACCCCAAGTGAGTTATCCTAGCCCCTTTATATGTACTCTCTGACCGCAAGTGAGTTACACTAGCCCATTTATATGTACTCTCTGACCGCAAGTGAGTTATCCTAGTCGCTTTATATGTACTCTCAGACCCCAAGTGAGTTACCCTAGTCCCTTATAAGTACTCCCTGACCCCAAGTGAGTTATCCTACCCCCTTTATATGTACTCTCTGAGAGACCGCAAGTGAGTTACCCTAATCCCATATAAGTACTCCCAGACCCCAAGTGAGTTAGCCTAGCCCCTTTATATGTACTCTCTGACCGCAAGTGAGTTACCCTAGTCCAATATAAGTACTCCCTGACCCCAAGTGAGTTACCATAGCCCCTTTATAAGTACTCCCAGACCCCAAGTGAGTTAGCCTAGCCCCTTTATATGTAATCTCTGACCGCAAGTGAGTTACCCTAGTCCAATATAGGTACTCCCTGACCCCAAGTGAGTTACCATAGCCCCTTTTGTAAGTACTCACTGACCCCAAGTGAGTTACCATAGCCCCTTTATAAGTACTCCCTGACCCCAAGTGAGTTATCCTAGCCCCTTTATATGTACTCTCTGACCGCAAGTGATTATTCAAACCCCTTATAAGTACTCCCAGACCCCAAGTTAGTTACCCTAGTCCCATAGAAGTACTCCCTGACCCCAAGTGAGTTATCCTACCCCCTTTATATGTACTCTCCGACCGCAAGTGAATTACCCTACTCCCATATAGGTACTCCCTGCCACCAAGTGAGTTACCATAGCCCCTTTATAAGTACTCCCTGACCCCAAGTGAGTTATCCTAGCCCCTTTATATGTACTCTCTGACCGCAAGTGAGTTATTCAAACCCCTTATAAGTACTCCCTGATCCCAAGTGTGTTACCCTAGTCTCATATATGTACTCTCTGAACACAAGTGTGTTACCTTAGCACCATTATATGTACTCCCTGATCCCAAGTGAGTTATCCTAACACCTTTATATGTACTCTCTGGCCGCAAGTGAATTACCGTAGTCCCATAGTAGTACTCCCTTACCCCAAGTGAGTTATCCTAGCCCCTTTATATGTACTCTCTGACAGCTAGTGAGTTACCCTAGTCCCATAGTAGTACTCCCTGACCCCAAGTGAGTTACCATAGCCCCTTTATAAGTACTCCCTGACCCCAAGTGAGTTATCCTAGCCCCTTTATATGTACTCTCTGACAGCTAGTGAGTTACCCTAGTCCCATAGTAGTACTCGCTGACCCCAAGTGAGTTACCATAGCCCCTTTATAGGTACTCCCTGACCCCAAGTGAGTTATCCTACCCCCTTTATATGTACTCTCTGACCGCAAGTGAGTTACCCTAATCCCATATAAGTACTCCCAGACCCCAAGTGAGTTACCCTAGTCTCATATATGTACTCTCTGAACTCAAGTGTGTTACCTTAGCACCTTTATAAGTACACCCTGACCCCAAGTGAGTTATCCTAGCCCCTTTATATGTACTCTCTGACAGCTAGTGAGTTACCCTAGTCCCATAGTAGTACGCCCTGACCCCAAGTGAGTTACCATAGCCCATTTATAAGTACTCCCTGACCCCAAGTGAGTTATCCTACCCCCTTTATATGTACTCTCTGACCGCAAGTGAGTTACCCTAATCCCATATAAGTACTCCCTGACCCCAAGTGAGTTACCATAGCCCCTTTATAAGTACTCCCTGAACCCAAGTGAGTTATCCTAGCCCCTTGATATGTATTCTCTGACCGCAAGAGAGTTACCCTAAACCCATATAAGTACTCCCAGACCCCAAGTGAGTTACCCTAGTCCCATAGAAGTACTCCCTGAACCCAAGTGAGTTATCCTACCCCCTTTATATGTACTCTCTGACCGCAAGTGAATTACCCTACTCCATATAGGTACTCCCTGACACCAAATGAGTTACCATAGCCCCTTTATAAGTACTCCCTGACCCCAAGTGAGTTACCATAGCCCCTTTATAAGTACTCCCTGACCCCAAGTGAGTTATCCTAGCCCCTTTCTATGTACTCTCTGATCGTAAGTGAGTTATTCAAACCCCTTATAAGTACTCCCTGACCCCAAGTGTGTTACCCTATTCTCATATATGTACTCCCTGAACTCAAGTGTATTACCTTAGCCCCTTTATAAGTTCTCCCTGACCCCAAGTGAGTTATCCTAGCCCCTTTATATGTACTCTCTGACCGCAAGTGAGTTACCCTAGTCCCATAGAAGTACTCCCTGACCCCAAGTGAGTTACCATAGCCCCTTTATGAGTACTCCCTGACCCCAAGTGAGTTAGCCTAGCCCCTTTATATGTACTCTCTGACCGCTAGTGAGTTACCCTAGTCCAATATAGGTACTCCCTGACCCCAAGTGAGTTAACATAGCCCCTTTTGTAAGTACTCCCTGACCCCAAGTGAGTTACCATAGCCCCTTTATAAGTACTCCCTGACCCCAAGTGAGTTATCCTAGCCCCTTTATATGTACTCTCTGACCGCAAGTGATTATTCAAACCCCTTATAAGTACTCCCTGACCCCAAGTGTGTTACCCTAGTTTCATATATGTTCTCTCTGAACTCAAGTGTGTTACCTTAGCACCTTTATAAGTAATCCCTGACCCCAAGTGAGTTATCCTAGCCCCTTTATATGTTATCTCTGACCGCAAGTGAGTTACACTAGCCCATTTATATGTACTCTCTGACCGCAAGTGAGTTATCCTAGTCGCTTTATATGTACTCTCAGACCCCAAGTGAGTTACCCTAGTCCCTTATAAGTACTCCCTGATCCTAAGTGAGTTACCCTAGCCCTTTAATAAGTACACCCTGGCCCCAAGTGAGTTACCCTAGTCCCATATAAGTAATCCTTGACCCAAAGTGAGTTACCCTAGCCCCTTTATAAGTACTCCCTGACCCCAAGTGAGTTACCATATCACATTTATAAATACTCCCTGACCCCAAGTGAGTTATCCTAGTCCCTTTATATGTACTCTCTGACAGCAAGTGAGTTACCCTAGTCCCATAGTAGTACTCCCTGACCCCAAGTGAGTTACCATAGCCCCTTTATAAGTACTCCCTGACCCCAAGTGAGTTATCCTAACACCTTTATATGTACTCTCTGGCCGCAAGTGAGTTACCGTAGTCCCATAGTAGTACTCCCTTACCCCAAGTGAGTAATCCTAGCCCCTTTATATGTACTCTCTGACCCAAGTGTGTTACCCTAGTCCAATATAAGTACTCCCTGACCCCAAGTGAGTTATCCTACCCCCTTTATATGTACTCTCTGACCGCAAGTGAATTACCCTACTCCCATATAGGTACTCCCTGACACGAAATGAGTTACCATAGCCCCTTTATAAATACTCCCTGACCCCAAGTGAGTTATCCTAGCCCCTTTATATGTACTCTCTGACCGTAAGTGAGTTACCATAGCCCCTTTATGAGTACTCCCTGACCCCAAGTGAGTTAGCCTAGCCCCTTTATATGTAATCTCTGACCGCAAGTGAGTTACCCTAGTCCAATATAGGTACTCCCTGACCCCAAGTGAGTTACCATAGCCCCTTTATAAGTACTCCCTGAACCCAAGTGAGTTATCCTAGCCCCTTTATATGTACTCTCTGACCGCAAGTGAGTTACCCTAATCACATATAAGTACTCCTAGACCCCAAGTGAATTACCCTAGTCCCATTGAAGTACTCCCTGACCCCAAGTGAGTTAGCCTAGCCCTTTTATATGTACTCTCTTACCATAAGTGAGTAACACTAGCCCATTTATTTGTACACTCTGACCGCAAGTGAGTTATCCTTGCCCCTATATAAGTACTCCCTGACCCCAAGTGAGTTATCCTACCCACTTTATATATACTCTCTGACCGCAAGTGAGTTACCCTAGTCCCATATAAGTTCTCCCTGAACCCCATGTGAGTTACCATAGTCTCTTTATAAGTACTCCCAGACCCCAAGTGAGTTACCCTAGTCCCATATAAGTTCTCCTTGACCCAAAGTGATTTAACCTAGCCCCTTTATAAGTACTCCCTGACCCCAAATGAGTTACCTTAGACCCATATAAGTACTCCCAAATCCCAAGTGAGTTACCCTAGTCCCATAGAATTACTCCCTCACCCCAAGTGAGTTATCCTAGCCCCTTTATATGTACTCTCTTACCGCAAGTGAGTTACCATAGCCCATTTATATGTACACTGTGACCGCAAGTGAGTTATCCTAGTAGCTTTATATGTACTCTCAGACTCCAAGTGAGTTACAATGTCCCTTATAAGTACTCCCTGATCCTAAGTGAGTTCCCTAGCCCTTTAATAAGTACACCCTGGCCCCAAGTGAGTTACCCTAGTCCCATATAAGTAATCCTTGACCCAAAGTGAGTTACCCTAGCACCTTTATAAGTACTCCCTGACCCCAAGTGAGTTATCATATCACCTTTATAAGTACTCCCTGACCCCAAGTGAGTTATCCTAGCCCCTTTATATGTACTCTCTGACAGCAAGTGAGTTACCCTAGTCCCATAGTAGTACTCCCTGACCCCAAGTGAGTTACCATAGCCCCTTTATAAGTACTCCCTGACCCCAAGTGAGTTATCCTAACACCTTTATATGTACTCTCTGGCCGCAAGTGAGTTACCGTAGTCCCATAGTAGTACTCCCTTACCCCAAGTGAGTTATCCTAGCCCCTTTATATGTACTCTCTGACCCAAGTGAGTTACCCTAGTCCAATATAACTACTCCCTGACCCCAAGTGAGTTACCATAGCCCCTTTATAAGTACTCCCAGAACGCAAGTGAGTTATCCTAGCCCCTTTATATGTACTCTCTGGCCGCAAGTGAGTTACCGTAGTCCCATAGTAGTACTCCCTTACCCCATGTGAGTTATCCTAGCCCCTTTATATGTACTCTCTGACCGCAAGTGAGTTACCCTAATCACATACAAGTACTCCTAGACCCCAAGTGAATTACCCTAGTCCCATTGAAGTACTCCCTGACCCCAAGTGAGTTACCCTAGCCCCTTTATATGTACTCTCTTACCGCAAGTGAGTTAACCTAGCCCCTTTATATGTACTCTCTGACCCAAGTGAATTACCCTAATCCCATATAAGTAATCCCAGACCCCAAGTGAGTTACCCTAGTCTCATATATGTACTCTCTGAACTCAAGTGTGTTACCTTAGCACCTTTATAAGTACTCCCTGACCCCAAGTGAGTTATCCTAGCCCCTTTATATGTACTCTCTGACAGCTAGTGAGTTACCCTAGTCCCATAGTAGTACTCCCAGACCCCAAGTGAGTTACCATAGCCCCTTTATAAGTACTCCCTGACCCCAAGTGAGTTATCCTACCCCCTTTATATGTACTCTCTGACCGCAAGTGAGTTACCCTAGTCCAATATAAGTACTCCCTGACCCCAAGTGAGTTACCATAGCCCCTTTATAAGTACTCCCTGAACCCACGTGAGTTATCCTAGCCCCTTGATATGTATTCTCTGACCGCAAGAGAGTTACCCTAATCCCATATAAGTACTCCCAGACCCCAAGTGAGTTACCCTAGTCCCATAGAAGTACTCCCTGACCCCAAGTGAGTTATCCTACCCCCTTTATATGTACTCTCTGACCGCAAGTGAATTACCCTACTCCCATATAGGTACTCCCTGACACCAAATGAGTTACCATAGCCCCTTTATAAGTACTCCCTGACCCCAAGTGAGTTACCCTAGTCCCATAGAATTACTCCCTCACCCCAAGTGAGTTACCGTAGTCCCATAGTAGTACTCCCTTACCCCAAGTGAGTTATCCTAGCCCCTTTATATGTACTCTCTGACCGCAAGTGAGTTACCCTAATCACATACAAGTACTCCTAGACCCCAAGTGAATTACCCTAGTCCCATTGAAGTACTCCCTGACCCCAAGTGAGTTACCCTAGCCCCTTTATATGTACTCTCTTACCGCAAGTGAGTAACCCTAGCCCCTTTATAAGTACTCCCTGACCCCAAGTGAGTTATCCTACCCACTTTATATGTACTCTCTGACCGCAAGTGAGTTACCCTAGTCCCATATAAGTTCTCCCTGACCCCAAGTGAGTTACCATAGCCTCTTTATAAGTACTCCCAGACCCCAAGTGAGTTACCCTAGTCCCATATAAGTTCTCCTTGACCCAAAGTGAGTTACCCTAGCCCCTTTATAAGTACTCCCTGACCCCAAATGAGTTACCTTAGACCCATATAAATACTCCCATATCCCAAGTGAGTTACCCTAAGTCCCATAGAATTACTCCCTCACCCCAAGTGAGTTATCCTAGCCCCTTTATATGTACTCTCTTACCGCAAGTGAGTTAACCTAGCCCCTTTATATGTACTCTCTGACCCAAGTGAATTACTCTAATCCCATATAAGTAATCCCAGACCCCAAGTGAGTTACCCTAGTCTCATATATGTACTCTCTGAACTCAAGTGTGTTACCTTAGCACCTTTATAAGTACTCCCTGACCCCAAGTGAGTTATCCTAGCCCCTTTATATGTACTCTCTGACAGCTAGTGAGTTACCCTAGTCCCATAGTAGTACTCCCAGACCCCAAGTGAGTTACCATAGCCCCTTTATAAGTACTCCCTGACCCCAAGTGAGTTATCCTACCCCCTTTATATGTACTCTCTGACCGCAAGTGAGTTACCCTAGTCCAATATAAGTACTCCCTGACCCCAAGTGAGTTACCATAGCCCCTTTATAAGTACTCCCTGAACCCACGTGAGTTATCCTAGCCCCTTGATATGTATTCTCTGACCGCAAGAGAGTTACCCTAATCCCATATAAGTACTCCCAGACCCCAAGTGAGTTACCCTAGTCCCATAGAAGTACTCCCTGACCCCAAGTGAGTTATCCTACCCCCTTTATATGTACTCTCTGACCGCAAGTGAATTACCCTACTCCCATATAGGTACTCCCTGACACCAAATGAGTTACCATAGCCCCTTTATAAGTACTCCCTGACCCCAAGTGAGTTACCATAGCCCCTTTATAAGAACTCCCTGACCCAAAGTGAGTTATCCTAGCCCCTTTATATGTACTCTCTGACCGCAAGTGTGTTACCCTAATCCCATATAAGTACTCCCAGACCCCAAGTGAGTTAGCCTAGCCCCTTTATATGTACTCTCTTACCGCAAGTGAGTAACCCTAGCCCATTTATATGTACACTCTGAACGCAAGTGAGTTATCCTAGCCCCTTTATAAGTACTCTCAGACCCCAAGTGAGTTACCCTAGTCCCTTATAAGTACTCCCTGATCCTAAGTGAGTTACCCTAGCCCTTTAATAAGTACACCCTTGCCCCAAGTGAGTTACCCTAGTCCCATATAAGTAATCCTTGACCCAAAGTGAGTTACCCTAGCCCCTTTATAAGTACTCCCTGACCCCAAGTGAGTTACTATATCACCTTTATAAATACTCCCTGACCCCAAGTGAGTTATCCTAGCACCTTTATATGTACTCTCTGACAGCAAGTGAGTTACCCTAGTCCCATAGTAGTACTCCCTGACCCCAAGTGAGTTACCATAGCCCCTTTATAAGTACTCCCTGACCCCAAGTGAGTTATCCTACCCCCTTTATATGTACTCTCTGACCGCAAGTGAGTTACCCTAGTCCAATATAAGTACTCCCTGACCCCAAGTGAGTTACCATAGCCCCTTTATAAGTACTCCCTGAACCCACGTGAGTTATCCTAGCCCCTTGATATGTATTCTCTGACCGCAAGAGAGTTACCCTAATCCCATATAAGTACTCCCAGACCCCAAGTGAGTTACCCTAGTCCCATAGAAGTACTCCCTGACCCCAAGTGAGTTATCCTACCCCCTTTATATGTACTCTCTGACCGCAAGTGAATTACCCTACTCCCATATAGGTACTCCCTGACACCAAATGAGTTACCATAGCCCCTTTATAAGTACTCCCTGACCCCAAGTGAGTTACCATAGCCCCTTTATAAGAACTCCCTGACCCAAAGTGAGTTATCCTAGCCCCTTTATATGTACTCTCTGACCGCAAGTGTGTTACCCTAATCCCATATAAGTACTCCCAGACCCCAAGTGAGTTAGCCTAGCCCCTTTATATGTACTCTCTTACCGCATGTGAGTAACCCTAGCCCATTTATATGTACACTCTGAACGCAAGTGAGTTATCCTAGCCCCTTTATAAGCACTCTCAGACCCCAAGTGAGTTACCCTAGTCCCTTATAAGTACTCCCTGATCCTAAGTGAGTTACCCTAGCCCTTTAATAAGTACACCCTTGCCCCAAGTGAGTTACCCTAGTCCCATATAAGTAATCCTTGACCCAAAGTGAGTTACCCTAGCCCCTTTATAAGTACTCCCTGACCCCAAGTGAGTTACTATATCACCTTTATAAATACTCCCTGACCCCAAGTGAGTTATCCTAGCACCTTTATATGTACTCTCTGACAGCAAGTGAGTTACCCTAGTCCCATAGTAGTACTCCCTGACCCCAAGTGAGTTACCATAGCCCCTTTATAAGTACTCCCTGACCCCAAGTGAGTTATCCTAACACCTTCTATGTACTCTCTGGCCGCAATTGAGTTACCGTAGTCCCATAGTAGTACTCCCTTACCCCAAGTGACTTATCCTAGCCCTTTATATGTACTCTCTGATCCAAGTGAGTTACCCTAGTCCAATATAAGTACTCCCTGACCTCAAGTGAGTTACCATAGCCCCTTTATAAGTACTCCCTGAACCCAAGTGAGTTATCCTAGCCCCTTTATATGTACTCTCTGACCGCAAGTGAGTTACCCTAATCACATATAAGTACTCCTAGACCCCAAGTGAATTACCCTAGTCCCATTGAAGTACTCCCTGACCCCAAGTGAGTTAGCCTAGCCCCTTTATATGTACTCTCTTACCGCAAGTGAGTAACACTAGCCCATTTATTTGTACACTCTGTCCGCAAGTGAGTTATCCTTGCCCCTATATAAGTACTCCCTGACCCCAAGTGAGTTATCCTACCCACTTTATATATACTCTCTGACCGCAAGTGAGTTACCCTAGTCCCATATAAGTTCTCCCTGACCCCATGTGAGTTACCATAGTCTCTTTATAAGTACTCCCAGACCCCAAGTGAGTTACCCTAGTCCCATATAAGTTCTCCTTGACCCAAAGTGATTTACCCTAGCCCCTTTATAAGTACTCCCTGACCCCAAATGAGTTACCTTAGACCCATATAAGTACTCCCAAATCCCAAGTGAGTTACCCTAGTCCCATAGAATTACTCCCTCACCCCAAGTGAGTTATCCTAGCCCCTTTATATGTACTCTCTTACCGCAAGTGAGTTACCATAGCCCATTTATATGTACACTGTGACCGCAAGTGAGTTATCCTAGTAGCTTTATATGTACTCTCAGACCCCAAGTGTGTTACAATATCCCTTATAAGTACTCCCTGATCCTAAGTGAGTTCCCTAGCCCTTTAATAAGTACACCCTGGCCCCAAGTGAGTTACCCTAGTCCCATATAAGTAATCCTTGACCCAAAGTGAGTTACCCTAGCACCTTTATAAGTACTCCCTGACCCCAAGTGAGTTATCATATCACCTTTATAAGTACTCCCTGACCCCAAGTGAGTTATCCTAGCCCCTTTATATGTACTCTCTGACAGCAAGTGAGTTACCCTAGTCCCATAGTAGTACTCCCTGACCCCAAGTGAGTTACCATAGCCCCTTTATAAGTACTCCCTGACCCCAAGTGAGTTATCCTAACACGTTTATATGTACTCTCTGGCCGCAAGTGAGTTACCGTAGTCCCATAGTAGTACTCCCTTACCCCAAGTGAGTAATCCTAGCCCCTTTATATGTACTCTCTGACCCAAGTGAGTTACCCTAGTCCAATATAAGTACTCCCTGACCCCAAGTGAGTTACCATAGCCCCTTTATAAGAACTCCCTGAACCCAAGTGAGTTATCCTAGCCCCTTGACATGTATTCTCTGACCGCAAGAGAGTTACCCTAATCCCATATAAGTACTCCCAGTCCCCAAGTGAGTTACCCTAGTCCCATAGAAGTACTCCCTGACCCCAAGTGAGTTATCCTACCCCCTTTATATGTACTCTCTGACCGCAAGTGAATTACCCTACTCCCATATAGGTACTCCCTGACACGAAATGAGTTACCATAGCCCCTTTATAAGTACTCCCTGACCCCAAGTGAGTTATCCTAGCCCCTTTATATGTACACTCTGACCGTAAGTGAGTTATACAAACCCCTTATAAGTACTCCCTGACCCCAAGTGTGTTACCCTAGTCTCATATGTGTACTCCCTGAACTCAAGTGTATTACCTTAGCCCCTTTATAAGTTCTCCCTGTCCCCAAGTGAGTTATCCTAGCCCCTTTATATGTACTCTCTGACCGCAAGTGAGTTACCCTAGTCCCATATAAGTACTCCCTGACCCCAAGTGAGTTACCATAGCCCCTTCATGAGTACTCCCTGACCCCAAGTGAGGTAGCCTAGCCCCTTTATATGTAATCTCTGACCGCAAGTGAGTTACCCTAGTCCAATATAGGTACTCCCTGACCCCAAGTGAGTTACCATAGCCCCTTTTTTAAGTACTCACTGACCCCAAGTGAGTTACCATAGCCCCTTTATATGTACTCTCTGACCGCAAGTGATTATTCAAACCCCTTATAAGTACTCCCTGACCCCAAGTGTGTTACCCTAGTCTCATATATGTACTCTTTGAACTCCAGTGTGTTACCTTAGCACCTTTATAAGTACTCCCTGACCCCAAGTGAGTTATCCTAGCCCCTTTATATGTACTCTCTGACCGCAAGTGAGTTACACTAGCCCATTTATATTTACTCTCTGACCGCAAGTGAGTTATCTTAGTCGCTTTATATGTACTCTCAGACCCCAAGTGAGTTATCCTAACACCTTCTATGTACTCTCTGGCCGCAATTGAGTTACCGTAGTCCCATAGTAGTACTCCCTTACCCCAAGTGACTTATCCTAGCCCTTTATATGTACTCTCTGATCCAAGTGAGTTACCCTAGTCCAATATAGGTACTCCCTGACACCAAATGAGTTACCATAGCCCCTTTATAAGTACTCCCTGACCCCAAGTGAGTTACCATAGCCCCTTTATAAGAACTCCCTGACCCAAAGTGAGTTATCCTAGCCCCTTTATATGTACTCTCTGACCGCAAGTGTGTTACCCTAATCCCATATAAGTACTCCCAGACCCCAAGTGAGTTAGCCTAGCCCCTTTATATGTACTCTCTTACCGCAAGTGAGTAACCCTAGCCCATTTATATGTACACTCTGAACGCAAGTGAGTTATCCTAGCCCCTTTATAAGTACTCTCAGACCCCAAGTGAGTTACCCTAGTCCCTTATAAGTACTCCCTGATCCTAAGTGAGTTACCCTAGCCCTTTAATAAGTACACCCTTGCCCCAAGTGAGTTACCCTAGTCCCATATAAGTAATCCTTGACCCAAAGTGAGTTACCCTAGCCCCTTTATAAGTACTCCCTGACCCCAAGTGAGTTACTATATCACCTTTATAAATACTCCCTGACCCCAAGTGAGTTATCCTAGCACCTTTATATGTACTCTCTGACAGCAAGTGAGTTACCCTAGTCCCATAGTAGTACTCCCTGACCCCAAGTGAGTTACCATAGCCCCTTTATAAGTACTCCCTGACCCCAAGTGAGTTATCCTAACACCTTCTATGTACTCTCTGGCCGCAATTGAGTTACCGTAGTCCCATAGTAGTACTCCCTTACCCCAAGTGACTTATCCTAGCCCTTTATATGTACTCTCTGATCCAAGTGAGTTACCCTAGTCCAATATAAGTACTCCCTGACCTCAAGTGAGTTACCATAGCCCCTTTATAAGTACTCCCTGAACCCAAGTGAGTTATCCTAGCCCCTTTATATGTACTCTCTGACCGCAAGTGAGTTACCCTAATCACATATAAGTACTCCTAGACCCCAAGTGAATTACCCTAGTCCCATTGAAGTACTCCCTGACCCCAAGTGAGTTAGCCTAGCCCCTTTATATGTACTCTCTTACCGCAAGTGAGTAACACTAGCCCATTTATTTGTACACTCTGTCCGCAAGTGAGTTATCCTTGCCCCTATATAAGTACTCCCTGACCCCAAGTGAGTTATCCTACCCACTTTATATATACTCTCTGACCGCAAGTGAGTTACCCTAGTCCCATATAAGTTCTCCCTGACCCCATGTGAGTTACCATAGTCTCTTTATAAGTACTCCCAGACCCCAAGTGAGTTACCCTAGTCCCATATAAGTTCTCCTTGACCCAAAGTGATTTACCCTAGCCCCTTTATAAGTACTCCCTGACCCCAAATGAGTTACCTTAGACCCATATAAGTACTCCCAAATCCCAAGTGAGTTACCCTAGTCCCATAGAATTACTCCCTCACCCCAAGTGAGTTATCCTAGCCCCTTTATATGTACTCTCTTACCGCAAGTGAGTTACCATAGCCCATTTATATGTACACTGTGACCGCAAGTGAGTTATCCTAGTAGCTTTATATGTACTCTCAGACCCCAAGTGTGTTACAATATCCCTTATAAGTACTCCCTGATCCTAAGTGAGTTCCCTAGCCCTTTAATAAGTACACCCTGGCCCCAAGTGAGTTACCCTAGTCCCATATAAGTAATCCTTGACCCAAAGTGAGTTACCCTAGCACCTTTATAAGTACTCCCTGACCCCAAGTGAGTTATCATATCACCTTTATAAGTACTCCCTAACCCCAAGTGAGTTATCCTAGCCCCTTTATATGTACTCTCTGACAGCAAGTGAGTTACCCTAGTCCCATAGTAGTACTCCCTGACCCCAAGTGAGTTACCATAGCCCCTTTATAAGTACTCCCTGACCCCAAGTGAGTTATCCTAACACGTTTATATGTACTCTCTGGCCGCAAGTGAGTTACCGTAGTCCCATAGTAGTACTCCCTTACCCCAAGTGAGTAATCCTAGCCCCTTTATATGTACTCTCTGACCCAAGTGAGTTACCCTAGTCCAATATAAGTACTCCCTGACCCCAAGTGAGTTACCATAGCCCCTTTATAAGAACTCCCTGAACCCAAGTGAGTTATCCTAGCCCCTTGACATGTATTCTCTGACCGCAAGAGAGTTACCCTAATCCCATATAAGTACTCCCAGTCCCCAAGTGAGTTACCCTAGTCCCATAGAAGTACTCCCTGACCCCAAGTGAGTTATCCTACCCCCTTTATATGTACTCTCTGACCGCAAGTGAATTACCCTACTCCCATATAGGTACTCCCTGACACGAAATGAGTTACCATAGCCCCTTTATAAGTACTCCCTGACCCCAAGTGAGTTATCCTAGCCCCTTTATATGTACACTCTGACCGTAAGTGAGTTATACAAACCCCTTATAAGTACTCCCTGACCCCAAGTGTGTTACCCTAGTCTCATATATGTACTCCCTGAACTCAAGTGTATTACCTTAGCCCCTTTATAAGTTCTCCCTGTCCCCAAGTGAGTTATCCTAGCCCCTTTATATGTACTCTCTGACCGCAAGTGAGTTACCCTAGTCCCATATAAGTACTCCCTGACCCCAAGTGAGTTACCATAGCCCCTTCATGAGTACTCCCTGACCCCAAGTGAGGTAGCCTAGCCCCTTTATATGTAATCTCTGACCGCAAGTGAGTTACCCTAGTCCAATATAGGTACTCCCTGACCCCAAGTGAGTTACCATAGCCCCTTTTTTAAGTACTCACTGACCCCAAGTGAGTTACCATAGCCCCTTTATATGTACTCTCTGACCGCAAGTGATTATTCAAACCCCTTATAAGTACTCCCTGACCCCAAGTGTGTTACCCTAGTCTCATATATGTACTCTTTGAACTCCAGTGTGTTACCTTAGCACCTTTATAAGTACTCCCTGACCCCAAGTGAGTTATCCTAGCCCCTTTATATGTACTCTCTGACCGCAAGTGAGTTACACTAGCCCATTTATATTTACTCTCTGACCGCAAGTGAGTTATCTTAGTCGCTTTATATGTACTCTCAGACCCCAAGTGAGTTATCCTAACACCTTCTATGTACTCTCTGGCCGCAATTGAGTTACCGTAGTCCCATAGTAGTACTCCCTTACCCCAAGTGACTTATCCTAGCCCTTTATATGTACTCTCTGATCCAAGTGAGTTACCCTAGTCCAATATAAGTACTCCCTGACCCCAAGTGTGTTACCATAGCCCCTTTATAAGTACTCCCTGAACCCAAGTGAGTTATCCTAGCCCCTTTATATGTACTCTCTGACCGCAAGTGAGTTACCCTAATCACATATAAGTACTCCTAGACCCCAAGTGAATTACCCTAGTCCCATTGAAGTACTCCCTGACCCCAAGTGAGTTAGCCTAGCCCCTTTATATGTACTCTCTTACCGCAAGTGAGTAACACTAGCCCATTTATATGTACACTCTGACCGCAAGTGAGTTATCCTTGCCCCTATATAAGTACTCTCTGACCCCAAGTGAGTTATCCTACCCACTTTATATATACTCTCTGACCGCAAGTGAGTTACCCTAGTCCCATATAAGTTCTCCCTGACCCCATGTGAGTTGCCATAGTCTCTTTATAAGTACTCCCAGACCCCAAGTGAGTTACCCTAGTCCCATATAAGTTCTCCTTGACCCAAAGTGATTTACCCTAGCCCCTTTATAAGTACTCCCTGACCCCAAATGAGTTACCTTAGACCCATATAAGTACTCCCAAATCCCAAGTGAGTTACCCTAGTCCCATAGAATTACTTCCTGACCCCAAGTGAGTTATCATATCACCTTTATAAGTACTCCCTGACCCCAAGTGAGTTATCCTAGCCCCTTTATATGTACTCTCTGACAGCAAGTGAGTTACCCTAGTCCCATAGTAGTACTCCCTGACCCCAAGTGAGTTACCATAGCCCCTTTATAAGTACTCCCTGACCCCAAGTGAGTTATCCTAACACCTTTATATTTACTCTCTGACCGCAAGAGAGTTACCCTAATCCCATATAAGTACTCCCAGACCCCAAGTGAGTTACCCTAGTCCCATAGAAGTACTCCCTGACCCCAAGTGAGTTATCCTACCCCCTTTATATGTACTCTCTGACCGCAAGTGAATTACCCTACTCCCATACAGGTATTCCCTGACACCAAATGAGTTACCATAGCCCCTTTATAAGTACTCCCTGACCCCAAGTGAGTTATCCTAGCCCCTTTATATGTACTCTCTGACAGCAAGTGAGTTACCCCTGTCCCATAGTAGTACTCCCTGACCCCAAGTGAGTTATCCTAACACCTTCTATGTACTCTCTGGCCGCAATTGAGTTACCGTTGTCCCATAGTAGTACTCCCTTACCCCAAGTGACTTATCCTAGCCCTTTATATGTACTCTCTGATCCAAGTGAGTTACCCTAGTCCAATATAAGTACACCCTGACCCCAAGTGTGTTACCATAGCCCCTTTATAAGTACTCCCTGAACCCAAGTGAGTTATCCTAGCCCCTTTATATGTACTCTCTGACCGCAAGTGAGTTACCCTAATCACATATAAGTACTCCTAGACCCCAAGTGAATTACCCTAGTCCCATTGAAGTACTCCCTGACCCCAAGTGAGTTAGCCTAGCCCCTTTATATGTACTCTCTTACCGCAAGTGAGTAACCCTAGCCCATTTATATGTACACTCTGAACGCAAGTGAGTTATCCTAGCCCCTTTATAAGTACTCCCTGACCCCAAGTGAGTTATCCTACCCACTTTATATGTACTCTCTGACCGCAAGTGAGTTACCCTAGTCCCATATAAGTTCTCCTTGACCCAAAGTGAGTTACCCTAACCCCTTTATAAGTACTCCCTGACCCCAAATGAGTTACCTTAGACCCATATAAGTACTCCCAAATCCCAAGTGAGTTACCCTAGTCCCATAGAATTACTCCCTCACCCCAAGTGAGTTATCCTAGCCCCTTTATATGTACTCTCTTACCGCAAGTGAGTTAACCTAGCCCATTTATATGTACACTCTGACCGCAATTGAGTTATCCTAGTCGCTTTATATGTACTCTCAGACCCCAAGTGAGTTACCCTAGTCCCTTATAAGTACTCCCTGATCCTAAGTGAGTTACCCTAGCCCTTTAATAAGTACACCCTGGCCCCAAGTGAGTTACCCTAGTCCCATATAAGTAATCCTTGACCCAAAGTGAGTTACCCTAGCCCCTTTATAAGTACTCCCTGACCCCAAGTGAGTTACCATATCACCTTTATAAGTACTCCCTGACACCAAGTGAGTTATCCTACCCCCTTTATATGTACTCTCTGACCGCAAGTGAATTACCCTACTCCCATATAGGTACTCCCTGACACGAAATGAGTTACCATAGCCCCTTTATAAATACTCCCTGACCCCAAGTGATTTATCCTAGCCCCTTTATATGTACTCTCTGACCGTAAGTGAGTTACCATAGCCCCTTTATGAGTACTCCCTGACCCCAAGTGAGTTAGCCTAGCCCCTTTATATGTAATCTCTGACCGCAAGTGAGTTACCCTAGTCCAATATAGGTACTCCCTGACCCCAAGTGAGTTACCATAGCCCCTTTATAAGTACTCCCTGACCCCAAGTGAGTTATCCTAACCCCTTTATATGTACTCTCTGGCCGCAAGTGTGTTACCGTAGTCCCATAGTAGTACTCCCTTACGCCAAGTGAGTTATCCTAGCCCCTTTATATGTACTCTCTGACCCAAGTGAGTTACCCTAGTCCAATGTAAGTACTCCCTGACCCCAAGTTAGTTAACATAGCCCCTTTATGAGTACTCCCTGACCCCAAGTGAGTTATCCTACCCCCTTTATATGTACTCTCTGACCGCAAGTGAGTTACCCTAATCCCATATAAGTACTCCCAGAGCCCAAGTGAGTTACCCTAGTCTCATATATGTACTCTCTGAACTCAAGTGTGTTACCTTAGCACCTTTATAAGTACTCCCTGACCCCAAGTGAGTTATCCTAGCCCCTTTATATGTACTCTCTGACAGCAAGTGAGTTACCATAGCCCCTTTATAAGTACTCCCTGACCCCAAGTGAGTTATCCTACCCCCTTTATAAGTACTCCCTGACCCCAAGTGAGTTATCCTAACCCCTTTATATGTACTCTCTGACCGCAAGTGTGTTACCCTAGTCTCATATATGTACTCCCTGAACTCAAGTGTATTACCTTAGCCCCTTTATAAGTTCTTCCTGACCCCAAGTGAGTTATCCTAGCCCCTTGATATGTATTCTCTGACCGCAAGAGAGTTACCCTAATCCCATATAAGTACTCCCTGACCCCAAGTGAGTTATCCTAACCCCTTTATATGTACTCTCTGACCGCAAGTGTGTTACCCTAGTCTCATATATGTACTCCCTGAACTCAAGTGTATTACCTTAGCCCCTTTATAAGTTCTCCCTGACCCCAAGTGAGTTATCTTAGCCCCTTGATATGTATTCTCTGACCGCAAGAGAGTTACCCTAATCCCATATAAGTACTCCCAGACCCCAAGTTAGTTACCCTAGTCCCATAGAAGTACTCCCTGACCCCATGTGAGTTATCCTACCCCCTTTATATGTACTCTCCGACCGCAAGTGAATTACCCTACTCCCATATAGGTACTCCCTGCCACCAAGTGAGTTACCATAGCCCCTTTATAAGTACTCACCTGACCCCAAGTGAGTTACCATAGCCCCTTTATAAGTACTCCCTGACCCCAAGTGAGTTATCCTAACCCCTTTATATGTACTCTCTGACCGCAAGTGTGTTACCCTAGTCTCATATATGTACTCCCTGAACTCAAGTGTATTACCTTAGCCCCTTTATAAGTTCTCCCTGACCCCAAGAGAGTTATCCTAGCCCCTTGATATGTATTCTCTGACCGCAAGAGAGTTACCCTAATCCCATATAAGTACTCCCTGACCCCAAGTGAGTTATCCTAACCCCTTTATATGTACTCTCTGACCGCAAGTGTGTTACCCTAGTCTCATATATGTACTCCCTGAACTCAAGTGTATTACCTTAGCCCCTTTATAAGTTCTCCCTGACCCCAAGTGAGTTATCTTAGCCCCTTTATATGTACTCTCTGACAGCAAGTGAGTTACCCTAATGCCATATAAGTACTCCCAGACCCCAAGTGAGTTACCCTAGTCCCATAGAAGTACTCCCTGACCCCAATTGTGTTACCCTAGCCCCTTATATAAGTACTCCCTGACCGCAAGTGAGTTACCCTAGTCCCATAGAAGTACTCCCTGACCCCAAGTGAGTTATCCTAGCCCCTTTATATGTACTCTCTGACCGCAAGTGAGTTATTCAAACCCCTTATAAGTACTCCCTGATCCCAAGTGTGTTACCCTAGTCTCATATATGTACTCTCTGAACACAAGTGTGTTACCTTAGCACCTTTATATGTACTCCCTGACCCCAAGTGAGTTATCCTACCCCCTTTATAAGTACTCCCTGACCCCAAGTGAGTTATCCTAACCCCTTTATATGTACTCTCTGACCGCAAGTGTGTTACCCTAGTCTCATATATGTACTCCCTGAACTCAAGTGTATTACCTTAGCCCCTTTATAAGTTCTCCCTGACCCCAAGTGAGTTATCCTAGCCCCTTGATATGTATTCTCTGACCGCAAGAGAGTTACCCTAATCCCATATAAGTACTCCCTGACCCCAAGTGAGTTATCCTAACCCCTTTATATGTACTCTCTGACCGCAAGTGTGTTACCCTAGTCTCATATATGTACTCCCTGAACTCAAGTGTATTACCTTAGCCCCTTTATAAGTTCTCCCTGACCCCAAGTGAGTTATCTTAGCCCCTTGATATGTATTCTCTGACCGCAAGAGAGTTACCCTAATCCCATATAAGTACTCCCAGACCCCAAGTTAGTTACCCTAGTCCCATAGAAGTACTCCCTGACCCCAAGTGAGTTATCCTACCCCCTTTATATGTACTCTCCGACCGCAAGTGAATTACCCTACTCCCATATAGGTACTCCCTGCCACCAAGTGAGTTACCATAGCCCCTTTATAAGTACTCACCTGACCCCAAGTGAGTTACCATAGCCCCTTTATAAGTACTCCCTGACCCCAAGTGAGTTATCCTAACCCCTTTATATGTACTCTCTGACCGCAAGTGTGTTACCCTAGTCTCATATATGTACTCCCTGAACTCAAGTGTATTACCTTAGCCCCTTTATAAGTTCTCCCTGACCCCAAGAGAGTTATCCTAGCCCCTTGATATGTATTCTCTGACCGCAAGAGAGTTACCCTAATCCCATATAAGTACTCCCTGACCCCAAGTGAGTTATCCTAACCCCTTTATATGTACTCTCTGACCGCAAGTGTGTTACCCTAGTCTCATATATGTACTCCCTGAACTCAAGTGTATTACCTTAGCCCCTTTATAAGTTCTCCCTGACCCCAAGTGAGTTATCTTAGCCCCTTTATATGTACTCTCTGACAGCAAGTGAGTTACCCTAATGCCATATAAGTACTCCCAGACCCCAAGTGAGTTACCCTAGTCCCATAGAAGTACTCCCTGACACCAATTGTGTTACCCTAGCCCCTTATATAAGTACTCCCTGACCGCAAGTGAGTTACCCTAGTCCCATAGAAGTACTCCCTGACCCCAAGTGAGTTACCATATCACCTTTATAAGTACTCCCTGACCCCAAGTGAGTTATCCTAGCCCCTTTATATGTACTCTCTGACCGCAAGTGAGTTATTCAAACCCCTTATAAGTACTCCCTGATCCCAAGTGTGTTACCCTAGTCTCATATATGTACTCTCTGAACACAAGTGTGTTACCTTAGCACCTTTATATGTACTCCCTGACCCCAAGTGAGTTATCCTAACACCTTTATATGTACTCTCTGGCCGCAAGTGAGTTACCGTAGTCCCATAGTAGTACTCCCTTACCCCAAGTGAGTTATCCTAGCCCCTTTATATGTACTCTCTGACAGCTAGTGAGTTACCCTAGTCCCATAGTAGTTCTCCCTGACCCCAAGTGAGTTACCATAGCCCCTTTATAAGTACTCCCTGACCCCAAGTGAGTTATCCTAGCCCCTTTATATGTACTCTCTGACAGCTAGTGAGTTACCCTAGTCCCATAGTAGTACTCCCTGACCCCAAGTGAGTTACCATAGCCCCTTTATAAGTACTCCCTGACCCCAAGTGAGTTATCCTACCCCCTTTATATGTACTCTCTGACCGCAAGTGAGTTACCCTAATCCCATATAAGTACTCCCAGACCCCAAGTGAGTTACCCTAGTCTCATATATGTACTCTCTGAACTCAAGTGTGTTACCTTAGCACCTTTATAAGTACTCCCTGACCCCAAGTGAGTTATCCTAGCCCCTTTATATGTACTCTCTGACAGCTAGTGAGTTACCCTAGTCCCATAGTAGTACTCCCTGACCCCAAGTGAGTTACCATAGCCCCTTTATAAGTACTCCCTGACCCCAAGTGAGTTATCCTACCCCCTTTATATGTACTCTCCGACCGCAAGTGAATTACCCTACTCCCATATAGGTAATCCCTGCCACCAAGTGAGTTACCATAGCCCCTTTATAAGTACTCACCTGACCCCAAGTGAGTTACCATAGCCCCTTTATAAGTACTCCCTGACCCCAAGTGAGTTATCCTAACCCCTTTATATGTACTCTCTGACCGCAAGTGTGTTACCCTAGTCTCATATATGTACTCCCTGAACTCAAGTGTATTACCTTAGCCCCTTTATAAGTTCTCCCTGACCCCAAGTGAGTTATCTTAGCCCCTTGATATGTATTCTCTGACCGCAAGAGAGTTACCCTAATCCCATATAAGTACTCCCAGACCCCAAGTTAGTTACCCTAGTCCCATAGAAGTACTCCCTGACCCCATGTGAGTTATCCTACCCCCTTTATATGTACTCTCCGACCGCAAGTGAATTACCCTACTCCCATATAGGTACTCCCTGCCACCAAGTGAGTTACCATAGCCCCTTTATAAGTACTCACCTGACCCCAAGTGAGTTACCATAGCCCCTTTATAAGTACTCCCTGACCCCAAGTGAGTTATCCTAACCCCTTTATATGTACTCTCTGACCGCAAGTGTGTTACCCTAGTCTCATATATGTACTCCCTGAACTCAAGTGTATTACCTTAGCCCCTTTATAAGTTCTCCCTGACCCCAAGAGAGTTATCCTAGCCCCTTGATATGTATTCTCTGACCGCAAGAGAGTTACCCTAATCCCATATAAGTACTCCCTGACCCCAAGTGAGTTATCCTAACCCCTTTATATGTACTCTCTGACCGCAAGTGTGTTACCCTAGTCTCATATATGTACTCCCTGAACTCAAGTGTATTACCTTAGCCCCTTTATAAGTTCTCCCTGACCCCAAGTGAGTTATCTTAGCCCCTTTATATGTACTCTCTGACAGCAAGTGAGTTACCCTAATGCCATATAAGTACTCCCAGACCCCAAGTGAGTTACCCTAGTCCCATAGAAGTACTCCCTGACCCCAATTGTGTTACCCTAGCCCCTTATATAAGTACTCCCTGACCGCAAGTGAGTTACCCTAGTCCCATAGAAGTACTCCCTGACCCCAAGTGAGTTATCCTAGCCCCTTTATATGTACTCTCTGACCGCAAGTGAGTTATTCAAACCCCTTATAAGTACTCCCTGATCCCAAGTGTGTTACCCTAGTCTCATATATGTACTCTCTGAACACAAGTGTGTTACCTTAGCACCTTTATATGTACTCCCTGACCCCAAGTGAGTTATCCTACCCCCTTTATAAGTACTCCCTGACCCCAAGTGAGTTATCCTAACCCCTTTATATGTACTCTCTGACCGCAAGTGTGTTACCCTAGTCTCATATATGTACTCCCTGAACTCAAGTGTATTACCTTAGCCCCTTTATAAGTTCTCCCTGACCCCAAGTGAGTTATCCTAGCCCCTTGATATGTATTCTCTGACCGCAAGAGAGTTACCCTAATCCCATATAAGTACTCCCTGACCCCAAGTGAGTTATCCTAACCCCTTTATATGTACTCTCTGACCGCAAGTGTGTTACCCTAGTCTCATATATGTACTCCCTGAACTCAAGTGTATTACCTTAGCCCCTTTATAAGTTCTCCCTGACCCCAAGTGAGTTATCTTAGCCCCTTGATATGTATTCTCTGACCGCAAGAGAGTTACCCTAATCCCATATAAGTACTCCCAGACCCCAAGTTAGTTACCCTAGTCCCATAGAAGTACTCCCTGACCCCAAGTGAGTTATCCTACCCCCTTTATATGTACTCTCCGACCGCAAGTGAATTACCCTACTCCCATATAGGTACTCCCTGCCACCAAGTGAGTTACCATAGCCCCTTTATAAGTACTCACCTGACCCCAAGTGAGTTACCATAGCCCCTTTATAAGTACTCCCTGACCCCAAGTGAGTTATCCTAACCCCTTTATATGTACTCTCTGACCGCAAGTGTGTTACCCTAGTCTCATATATGTACTCCCTGAACTCAAGTGTATTACCTTAGCCCCTTTATAAGTTCTCCCTGACCCCAAGAGAGTTATCCTAGCCCCTTGATATGTATTCTCTGACCGCAAGAGAGTTACCCTAATCCCATATAAGTACTCCCTGACCCCAAGTGAGTTATCCTAACCCCTTTATATGTACTCTCTGACCGCAAGTGTGTTACCCTAGTCTCATATATGTACTCCCTGAACTCAAGTGTATTACCTTAGCCCCTTTATAAGTTCTCCCTGACCCCAAGTGAGTTATCTTAGCCCCTTTATATGTACTCTCTGACAGCAAGTGAGTTACCCTAATGCCATATAAGTACTCCCAGACCCCAAGTGAGTTACCCTAGTCCCATAGAAGTACTCCCTGACACCAATTGTGTTACCCTAGCCCCTTATATAAGTACTCCCTGACCGCAAGTGAGTTACCCTAGTCCCATAGAAGTACTCCCTGACCCCAAGTGAGTTACCATATCACCTTTATAAGTACTCCCTGACCCCAAGTGAGTTATCCTAGCCCCTTTATATGTACTCTCTGACCGCAAGTGAGTTATTCAAACCCCTTATAAGTACTCCCTGATCCCAAGTGTGTTACCCTAGTCTCATATATGTACTCTCTGAACACAAGTGTGTTACCTTAGCACCTTTATATGTACTCCCTGACCCCAAGTGAGTTATCCTAACACCTTTATATGTACTCTCTGGCCGCAAGTGAGTTACCGTAGTCCCATAGTAGTACTCCCTTACCCCAAGTGAGTTATCCTAGCCCCTTTATATGTACTCTCTGACAGCTAGTGAGTTACCCTAGTCCCATAGTAGTTCTCCCTGACCCCAAGTGAGTTACCATAGCCCCTTTATAAGTACTCCCTGACCCCAAGTGAGTTATCCTAGCCCCTTTATATGTACTCTCTGACAGCTAGTGAGTTACCCTAGTCCCATAGTAGTACTCCCTGACCCCAAGTGAGTTACCATAGCCCCTTTATAAGTACTCCCTGACCCCAAGTGAGTTATCCTACCCCCTTTATATGTACTCTCTGACCGCAAGTGAGTTACCCTAATCCCATATAAGTACTCCCAGACCCCAAGTGAGTTACCCTAGTCTCATATATGTACTCTCTGAACTCAAGTGTGTTACCTTAGCACCTTTATAAGTACTCCCTGACCCCAAGTGAGTTATCCTAGCCCCTTTATATGTACTCTCTGACAGCTAGTGAGTTACCCTAGTCCCATAGTAGTACTCCCTGACCCCAAGTGAGTTACCATAGCCCCTTTATAAGTACTCCCTGACCCCAAGTGAGTTATCCTACCCCCTTTATATGTACTCTCCGACCGCAAGTGAATTACCCTACTCCCATATAGGTACTCCCTGCCACCAAGTGAGTTACCATAGCCCCTTTATAAGTACTCACCTGACCCCAAGTGAGTTACCATAGCCCCTTTATAAGTACTCCCTGACCCCAAGTGAGTTATCCTAACCCCTTTATATGTACTCTCTGACCGCAAGTGTGTTACCCTAGTCTCATATATGTACTCCCTGAACTCAAGTGTATTACCTTAGCCCCTTTATAAGTTCTGCCTGACCCCAAGAGAGTTATCCTAGCCCCTTGATATGTATTCTCTGACCGCAAGAGAGTTACCCTAATCCCATATAAGTACTCCCTGACCCCAAGTGAGTTATCCTAACCCCTTTATATGTACTCTCTGACCGCAAGTGTGTTACCCTAGTCTCATATATGTACTCCCTGAACTCAAGTGTATTACCTTAGCCCCTTTATAAGTTCTCCCTGACCCCAAGTGAGTTATCTTAGCCCCTTTATATGTACTCTCTGACAGCAAGTGAGTTACCCTAATGCCATATAAGTACTCCCAGACCCCAAGTGAGTTACCCTAGTCCCATAGAAGTACTCCCTGACCCCAATTGTGTTACCCTAGCCCCTTATATAAGTACTCCCTGACCGCAAGTGAGTTACCCTAGTCCCATAGAAGTACTCCCTGACCCCAAGTGAGTTATCCTAGCCCCTTTATATGTACTCTCTGACCGCAAGTGAGTTATTCAAACCCCTTATAAGTACTCCCTGATCCCAAGTGTGTTACCCTAGTCTCATATATGTACTCTCTGAACACAAGTGTGTTACCTTAGCACCTTTATATGTACTCCCTGACCCCAAGTGAGTTATCCTACCCCCTTTATAAGTACTCCCTGACCCCAAGTGAGTTATCCTAACCCCTTTATATGTACTCTCTGACCGCAAGTGTGTTACCCTAGTCTCATATATGTACTCCCTGAACTCAAGTGTATTACCTTAGCCCCTTTATAAGTTCTCCCTGACCCCAAGTGAGTTATCCTAGCCCCTTGATATGTATTCTCTGACCGCAAGAGAGTTACCCTAATCCCATATAAGTACTCCCTGACCCCAAGTGAGTTATCCTTACCCCTTTATATGTACTCTCTGACCGCAAGTGTGTTACCCTAGTCTCATATATGTACTCCCTGAACTCAAGTGTATTACCTTAGCCCCTTTATAAGTTCTCCCTGACCCCAAGTGAGTTATCTTAGCCCCTTGATATGTATTCTCTGACCGCAAGAGAGTTACCCTAATCCCATATAAGTACTCCCAGACCCCAAGTTAGTTACCCTAGTCCCATAGAAGTACTCCCTGACCCCAAGTGAGTTATCCTACCCCCTTTATATGTACTCTCCGACCGCAAGTGAATTACCCTACTCCCATATAGGTACTCCCTGCCACCAAGTGAGTTACCATAGCCCCTTTATAAGTACTCACCTGACCCCAAGTGAGTTACCATAGCCCCTTTATAAGTACTCCCTGACCCCAAGTGAGTTATCCTAACCCCTTTATATGTACTCTCTGACCGCAAGTGTGTTAGCCTAGTCTCATATATGTACTCCCTGAACTCAAGTGTATTACCTTAGCCCCTTTATAAGTTCTCCCTGACCCCAAGAGAGTTATCCTAGCCCCTTGATATGTATTCTCTGACCGCAAGAGAGTTACCCTAATCCCATATAAGTACTCCCTGACCCCAAGTGAGTTATCCTAACCCCGTTATATGTACTCTCTGACCGCAAGTGTGTTACCCTAGTCTCATATATGTACTCCCTGAACTCAAGTGTATTACCTTAGCCCCTTTATAAGTTCTCCCTGACCCCAAGTGAGTTATCTTAGCCCCTTTATATGTACTCTCTGACAGCAAGTGAGTTACCCTAATGCCATATAAGTACTCCCAGACCCCAAGTGAGTTACCCTAGTCCCATAGAAGTACTCCCTGACACCAACTGTGTTACCCTAGCCCCTTATATAAGTACTCCCTGACCGCAAGTGAGTTACCCTAGTCCCATAGAAGTACTCCCTGACCCCAAGTGAGTTACCATATCACCTTTATAAGTACTCCCTGACCCCAAGTGAGTTATCCTAGCCCCTTTATATGTACTCTCTGACCGCAAGTGAGTTATTCAAACCCCTTATAAGTACTCCCTGATCCCAAGTGTGTTACCCTAGTCTCATATATGTACTCTCTGAACACAAGTGTGTTACCTTAGCACCTTTATATGTACTCCCTGACCCCAAGTGAGTTATCCTAACACCTTTATATGTACTCTCTGGCCGCAAGTGAGTTACCGTAGTCCCATAGTAGTACTCCCTTACCCCAAGTGAGTTATCCTAGCCCCTTTATATGTACTCTCTGACAGCTAGTGAGTTACCCTAGTCCCATAGTAGTTCTCCCTGACCCCAAGTGAGTTACCATAGCCCCTTTATAAGTACTCCCTGACCCCAAGTGAGTTATCCTAGCCCCTTTATATGTACTCTCTGACAGCTAGTGAGTTACCCTAGTCCCATAGTAGTACTCCCTGACCCCAAGTGAGTTACCATAGCCCCTTTATAAGTACTCCCTGACCCCAAGTGAGTTATCCTACCCCCTTTATATGTACTCTCTGACCGCAAGTGAGTTACCCTAATCCCATATAAGTACTCCCAGACCCCAAGTGAGTTACCCTAGTCTCATATATGTACTCTCTGAACTCAAGTGTGTTACCTTAGCACCTTTATAAGTACTCCCTGACCCCAAGTGAGTTATCCTAGCCCCTTTATATGTACTCTCTGACAGCTAGTGAGTTACCCTAGTCCCATAGTAGTACTCCCTGACCCCAAGTGAGTTACCATAGCCCCTTTATAAGTACTCCCTGACCCCAAGTGAGTTATCCTACCCCCTTTATATGTACTCTCCGACCGCAAGTGAATTGCCCTACTCCCATATAGGTACTCCCTGCCACCAAGTGAGTTACCATAGCCCCTTTATAAGTACTCACCTGACCCCAAGTGAGTTACCATAGCCCCTTTATAAGTACTCCCTGACCCCAAGTGAGTTATCCTAACCCCTTTATATGTACTCTCTGACCGCAAGTGTGTTACCCTAGTCTCATATATGTACTCCCTGAACTCAAGTGTATTACCTTAGCCCCTTTATAAGTTCTCCCTGACCCCAAGAGAGTTATCCTAGCCCCTTGATATGTATTCTCTGACCGCAAGAGAGTTACCCTAATCCCATATAAGTACTCCCTGACCCCAAGTGAGTTATCCTAACCCCTTTATATGTACTCTCTGACCGCAAGTGTGTTACCCTAGTCTCATACATGTACTCCCTGAACTCAAGTGTATTACCTTAGCCCCTTTATAAGTTCTCCCTGACCCCAAGTGAGTTATCTTAGCCCCTTTATATGTACTCTCTGACAGCAAGTGAGTTACCCTAATGCCATATAAGTACTCCCAGACCCCAAGTGAGTTACCCTAGTCCCATAGAAGTACTCCCTGACCCCAATTGTGTTACCCTTGCCCCTTATATAAGTACTCCCTGACCGCAAGTGAGTTACCCTAGTCCCATAGAAGTACTCCCTGACCCCAAGTGAGTTATCCTAGCCCCTTTATATGTACTCTCTGACCGCAAGTGAGTTATTCAAACCCCTTATAAGTACTCCCTGATCCCAAGTGTGTTACCCTAGTCTCATATATGTACTCTCTGAACACAAGTGTGTTACCTTAGCACCTTTATATGTACTCCCTGACCCCAAGTGAGTTATCCTACCCCCTTTATAAGTACTCCCTGACCCCAAGTGAGTTATCCTAACCCCTTTATATGTACTCTCTGACCGCAAGTGTGTTACCCTAGTCTCATATATGTACTCCCTGAACTCAAGTGTATTACCTTAGCCCCTTTATAAGTTCTCCCTGACCCCAAGTGAGTTATCCTAGCCCCTTGATATGTATTCTCTGACCGCAAGAGAGTTACCCTAATCCCATATAAGTACTCCCTGACCCCAAGTGAGTTATCCTTACCCCTTTATATGTACTCTCTGACCGCAAGTGTGTTACCCTAGTCTCATATATGTACTCCCTGAACTCAAGTGTATTACCTTAGCCCCTTTATAAGTTCTCCCTGACCCCAAGTGAGTTATCTTAGCCCCTTGATATGTATTCTCTGACCGCAAGAGAGTTACCCTAATCCCATATAAGTACTCCCAGACCCCAAGTTAGTTACCCTAGTCCCATAGAAGTACTCCCTGACCCCAAGTGAGTTATCCTACCCCCTTTATATGTACTCTCCGACCGCAAGTGAATTACCCTACTCCCATATAGGTACTCCCTGCCACCAAGTGAGTTACCATAGCCCCTTTATAAGTACTCACCTGACCCCAAGTGAGTTACCATAGCCCCTTTATAAGTACTCCCTGACCCCAAGTGAGTTATCCTAACCCCTTTATATGTACTCTCTGACCGCAAGTGTGTTAGCCTAGTCTCATATATGTACTCCCTGAACTCAAGTGTATTACCTTAGCCCCTTTATAAGTTCTCCCTGACCCCAAGAGAGTTATCCTAGCCCCTTGATATGTATTCTCTGACCGCAAGAGAGTTACCCTAATCCCATATAAGTACTCCCTGACCCCAAGTGAGTTATCCTAACCCCGTTATATGTACTCTCTGACCGCAAGTGTGTTACCCTAGTCTCATATATGTACTCCCTGAACTCAAGTGTATTACCTTAGCCCCTTTATAAGTTCTCCCTGACCCCAAGTGAGTTATCTTAGCCCCTTTATATGTACTCTCTGACAGCAAGTGAGTTACCCTAATGCCATATAAGTACTCCCAGACCCCAAGTGAGTTACCCTAGTCCCATAGAAGTACTCCCTGACACCAACTGTGTTACCCTAGCCCCTTATATAAGTACTCCCTGACCGCAAGTGAGTTACCCTAGTCCCATAGAAGTACTCCCTGACCCCAAGTGAGTTACCATATCACCTTTATAAGTACTCCCTGACCCCAAGTGAGTTATCCTAGCCCCTTTATATGTACTCTCTGACCGCAAGTGAGTTATTCAAACCCCTTATAAGTACTCCCTGATCCCAAGTGTGTTACCCTAGTCTCATATATGTACTCTCTGAACACAAGTGTGTTACCTTAGCACCTTTATATGTACTCCCTGACCCCAAGTGAGTTATCCTAACACCTTTATATGTACTCTCTGGCCGCAAGTGAGTTACCGTAGTCCCATAGTAGTACTCCCTTACCCCAAGTGAGTTATCCTAGCCCCTTTATATGTACTCTCTGACAGCTAGTGAGTTACCCTAGTCCCATAGTAGTTCTCCCTGACCCCAAGTGAGTTACCATAGCCCCTTTATAAGTACTCCCTGACCCCAAGTGAGTTATCCTAGCCCCTTTATATGTACTCTCTGACAGCTAGTGAGTTACCCTAGTCCCATAGTAGTACTCCCTGACCCCAAGTGAGTTACCATAGCCCCTTTATAAGTACTCCCTGACCCCAAGTGAGTTATCCTACCCCCTTTATATGTACTCTCTGACCGCAAGTGAGTTACCCTAATCCCATATAAGTACTCCCAGACCCCAAGTGAGTTACCCTAGTCTCATATATGTACTCTCTGAACTCAAGTGTGTTACCTTAGCACCTTTATAAGTACTCCCTGACCCCAAGTGAGTTATCCTAGCCCCTTTATATGTACTCTCTGACAGCTAGTGAGTTACCCTAGTCCCATAGTAGTACTCCCTGACCCCAAGTGAGTTACCATAGCCCCTTTATAAGTACTCCCTGACCCCAAGTGAGTTATCCTACCCCCTTTATATGTACTCTCCGACCGCAAGTGAATTGCCCTACTCCCATATAGGTACTCCCTGCCACCAAGTGAGTTACCATAGCCCCTTTATAAGTACTCACCTGACCCCAAGTGAGTTACCATAGCCCCTTTATAAGTACTCCCTGACCCCAAGTGTGTTATCCTAACCCCTTTATATGTACTCTCTGACCGCAAGTGTGTTACCCTAGTCTCATATATGTACTCCCTGAACTCAAGTGTATTACCTTAGCCCCTTTATAAGTTCTCCCTGACCCCAAGAGAGTTATCCTAGCCCCTTGATATGTATTCTCTGACCGCAAGAGAGTTACCCTAATCCCATATAAGTACTCCCTGACCCCAAGTGAGTTATCCTAACCCCTTTATATGTACTCTCTGACCGCAAGTGTGTTACCCTAGTCTCATACATGTACTCCCTGAACTCAAGTGTATTACCTTAGCCCCTTTATAAGTTCTCCCTGACCCCAAGTGAGTTATCTTAGCCCCTTTATATGTACTCTCTGACAGCAAGTGAGTTACCCTAATGCCATATAAGTACTCCCAGACCCCAAGTGAGTTACCCTAGTCCCATAGAAGTACTCCCTGACCCCAATTGTGTTACCCTTGCCCCTTATATAAGTACTCCCTGACCGCAAGTGAGTTACCCTAGTCCCATAGAAGTACTCCCTGACCCCAAGTGAGTTATCCTAGCCCCTTTATATGTACTCTCTGACCGCAAGTGAGTTATTCAAACCCCTTATAAGTACTCCCTGATCCCAAGTGTGTTACCCTAGTCTCATATATGTACTCTCTGAACACAAGTGTGTTACCTTAGCACCTTTATATGTACTCCCTGACCCCAAGTGAGTTATCCTACCCCCTTTATAAGTACTCCCTGACCCCAAGTGAGTTATCCTAACCCCTTTATATGTACTCTCTGACCGCAAGTGTGTTACCCTAGTCTCATATATGTACTCCCTGAACTCAAGTGTATTACCTTAGCCCCTTTATAAGTTCTCCCTGACCCCAAGTGAGTTATCCTAGCCCCTTGATATGTATTCTCTGACCGCAAGAGAGTTACCCTAATCCCATATAAGTACTCCCTGACCCCAAGTGAGTTATCCTAACCCCTTTATATGTACTCTCTGACCGCAAGTGTGTTACCCTAGTCTCATATATGTACTCCCTGAACTCAAGTGTATTACCTTAGCCCCTTTATAAGTTCTCCCTGACCCCAAGTGAGTTATCTTAGCCCCTTGATATGTATTCTCTGACCGCAAGAGAGTTACCCTAATCCCATATAAGTACTCCCAGACCCCAAGTTAGTTACCCTAGTCCCATAGAAGTACTCCCTGACCCCAAGTGAGTTATCCTACCCCCTTTATATGTACTCTCCGACCGCAAGTGAATTACCCTACTCCCATATAGGTACTCCCTGCCACCAAGTGAGTTACCATAGCCCCTTTATAAGTACTCACCTGACCCCAAGTGAGTTACCATAGCCCCTTTATAAGTACTCCCTGACCCCAAGTGAGTTATCCTAACCCCTTTATATGTACTCTCTGACCGCAAGTGTGTTACCCTAGTCTCATATATGTACTCCCTGAACTCAAGTGTATTACCTTAGCCCCTTTATAAGTTCTCCCTGACCCCAAGAGAGTTATCCTAGCCCCTTGATATGTATTCTCTGACCGCAAGAGAGTTACCCTAATCCCATATAAGTACTCCCTGACCCCAAGTGAGTTATCCTAACCCATTTATATGTACTCTCTGACCGCAAGTGTGTTACCCTAGTCTCATATATGTACTCCCTGAACTCAAGTGTATTACCTTAGCCCCTTTATAAGTTCTCCCTGACCCCAAGTGAGTTATCTTAGCCCCTTTATATGTACTCTCTGACAGCAAGTGAGTTACCCTAATGCCATATAAGTACTCCCAGACCCCAAGTGAGTTACCCTAGTCCCATAGAAGTACTCCCTGACACCAATTGTGTTACCCTAGCCCCTTATATAAGTACTCCCTGACCGCAAGTGAGTTACCCTAGTCCCATAGAAGTACTCCCTGACCCCAAGTGAGTTACCATATCACCTTTATAAGTACTCCCTGACCCCAAGTGAGTTATCCTAGCCCCTTTATATGTACTCTCTGACCGCAAGTGAGTTATTCAAACCCCTTATAAGTACTCCCTGATCCCAAGTGTGTTACCCTAGTCTCATATATGTACTCTCTGAACACAAGTGTGTTACCTTAGCACCTTTATATGTACTCCCTGACCCCAAGTGAGTTATCCTAACACCTTTATATGTACTCTCTGGCCGCAAGTGAGTTACCGTAGTCCCATAGTAGTACTCCCTTACCCCAAGTGAGTTATCCTAGCCCCTTTATATGTACTCTCTGACAGCTAGTGAGTTACCCTAGTCCCATAGTAGTTCTCCCTGACCCCAAGTGAGTTACCATAGCCCCTTTATAAGTACTCCCTGACCCCAAGTGAGTTATCCTAGCCCCTTTATATGTACTCTCTGACAGCTAGTGAGTTACCCTAGTCCCATAGTAGTACTCCCTGACCCCAAGTGAGTTACCATAGCCCCTTTATAAGTACTCCCTGACCCCAAGTGAGTTATCCTACCCCCTTTATATGTACTCTCTGACCGCAAGTGATTTACCCTAATCCCATATAAGTACTCCCAGACCCCAAGTGAGTTACCCTAGTCTCATATATGTACTCTCTGAACTCAAGTGTGTTACCTTAGCACCTTTATAAGTACTCCCTGACCCCAAGTGAGTTATCCTAGCCCCTTTATATGTACTCTCTGACAGCTAGTGAGTTACCCTAGTCCCATAGTAGTACTCCCTGACCCCAAGTGAGTTACCATAGCCCCTTTATAAGTACTCCCTGACCCCAAGTGAGTTATCCTACCCCCTTTATATGTACTCTCTGACCGCAAGTGAGTTACCCTAATCCCATATAAGTACTCCCTGACCCCAAGTGAGTTACCCTAGTCCCATAGTAGTACTCCCTGACCCCAAGTGAGTTACCATAGCCCCTTTATAAGTACTCCCTGAACCCAAGTGAGTTATCCTAGCCCCTTGATATGTATTCTCTGACCGCAAGAGAGTTACCCTAAACCCATATAAGTACTCCCAGACCCCAAGTGAGTTACCCTAGTCCCATAGAAGTACTCCCTGACCCCAAGTGAGTTATCCTACCCCCTTTATATGTACTCTCTGACCGCAAGTGAATTACCCTACTCCCATATAGGTACTCCCTGACACCAAATGAGTTACCATAGCCCCTTTATAAGTACTCCCTGACCCCAAGTGAGTTACCATAGCCCCTTTATAAGTACTCCCTGACCCCAAGTGAGTTATCCTAGCCCCTTTCTATGTACTCTCTGATCGTAAGTGAGTTATTCAAACCCCTTATAAGTACTCCCTGACCCCAAGTGTGTTACCCTATTCTCATATATGTACTCCCTGAACTCAAGTGTATTACCTTAGCACCTTTATAAGTTCTCCCTGACCCCAAGTGAGTTATCCTAGCCCCTTTATATGTACTCTCTGACCGCAAGTGAGTTATCCTAGTCCCATAGAAGTACTCCCTGACCCCAAGTGAGTTACCATAGCCCCTTTATGAGTACTCCCTGACCCCAAGTGAGTTAGCCTAGCCCCTTTATATGTACTCTCTGACCGCTAGTGAGTTACCCTAGTCCAATATAGGTACTCCCTGACCCCAAGTGAGTTACCATAGCCCCTTTTGTAAGTACTCCCTGACCCCAAGTGAGTTACCATAGCCCCTTTATAAGTACTCCCTGACCCCAAGTGAGTTATCCTAGCCCCTTTATATGTACTCTCTGACCGCAAGTGATTATTCAAACCCCTTATAAGTACTCCCTGACCCCAAGTGTGTTACCCTAGTTTCATATATGTTCTCTCTGAACTCAAGTGTGTTACCTTAGCACCTTTATAAGTAATCCATGACCCCAAGTGAGTTATCCTAGCCGCTTTATATGTTATCTCTGACCGCAAGTGAGTTACACTAGCCCATTTATATGTACTCTCTGACCGCAAGTGAGTTATCCTAGTCGCTTTATATGTACTCTCAGACCCCAAGTGAGTTACCCTAGTCCCTTATAAGTACTCCCTGATCCTAAGTGAGTTACCCTAGCCCTTTAATAAGTACACCCTGGCCCCAAGTGAGTTACCCTAGTCCCATATAAGTATTCCTTGACCCAAAGTGAGTTACCCTAGCCCCTTTATAAGTACTCCCTGACCCCAAGTGAGTTACCATATCACATTTATAAATACTCCCTGACCCCAAGTGAGTTATCCTAGGCCCTTTATATGTACTCTCTGACAGCAAGTGAGTTACCCTAGTCCCATAGTAGTACTCCCTGACCCCAAGTGAGTTACCATAGCCCCTTTATAAGTACTCCCTGACCCCAAGTGAGTTATCCTAACACCTTTATATGTACTCTCTGGCCGCAAGTGAGTTACCGTAGTCCCATAGTAGTACTCCCTTACCCCAAGTGAGTAATCCTAGCCCCTTTATATGTACTCTCTGACCCAAGTGAGTTACCCTAGTCCAATATAAGTACTCCCTGACCCCAAGTGAGTTATCCTACCCCCTTTATATGTACTCTCTGACCGCAAGTGAATTACCCTACTCCCATATAGGTACTCCCTGACACGAAATGAGTTACCATAGCCCCTTTATAAATACTCCCTGACCCCAAGTGAGTTATCCTAGCCCCTTTATATGTACTCTCTGACCGTAAGTGAGTTACCATAGCCCCTTTATGAGTACTCCCTGACCCCAAGTGAGTTAGCCTAGCCCCTTTATATGTAATCTCTGACCGCAAGTGAGTTACCCTAGTCCAATGTAGGTACTCCCTGACCCCAAGTGAGTTACCATAGCCCCTTTTGTAAGTACTCACTTACCCCAAGTGAGTTACCATAGCCCCTTTATAAGTACTCCCTGACCCCAAGTGAGTTATCCTAGCCCCTTTATATGTACTCTCTGACCGCAAGTGATTATTCAAACCCCTTATAAGTACTCCCTGACCCCAAGTGTGTTACCCTAGTCTCATATATATACTCTTTGAACTCAAGTGTGTTACCTTAGCACCTTTATAAGTACTCCCTGACCCCAAGTGAGTTATCCTAGCCCCTTTATATGTACTCTCTGACCGCAAGTGAGTTACACTAGCCCATTTATATGTACTCTCTGACCGCAAGTGAGTTATCCTAGTCGCTTTATATGTACTCTCAGACCCCAAGTGAGTTACCCTAGTCCCTTATAAGTACTCCCTGATCCTAAGTGAGTTACCCTAGCCCTTTAATAAGTACACCCTTGCCCCAAGTGAGTTACCCTAGTCCCATATAAGTAATACATGACCCAAAGTGAGTTACCCTAGCCCCTTTATAAGTACTCCCTGACCCCAAGTGAGTTACCATATCACCTTTATAAATACTCCCTGACCCCAAGTGAGTTATCCTAACACCTCCTATGTACTCTCTGGCCGCAATTGAGTTACCGTAGTCCCACAGTAGTACTCCCTTACCCCAAGTGACTTATCCTAGCCCTTTATATGTACTCTCTGATCCAAGTGAGTTACCCTAGTCCAATATAAGTACTCCCTGACCTCAAGTGAGTTACCATATCCCCTTTATAAGTACTCCCTGAACCCAAGTGAGTTATCCTAGCCCCTTTATATGTACTCTCTGACCGCAAGTGAGTTACCCTAATCACATATAAGTACTCCTAGACCCCAAGTGAATTACCCTAGTCCCATTGAAGTACTCCCTGACCCCAAGTGAGTTAGCCTAGCCCTTTTATATGTACTCTCTTACCGCAAGTGAGTAACACTAGCCCATTTATTTGTACACTCTGACCGCAAGTGAGTTATCCTTGCCCCTATATAAGTACTCCCTGACCCCAAGTGAGTTATCCTACCCACTTTATATATACTCTCTGACCGCAAGTGAGTTACCCTAGTCCCATATAAGTTCTCCCTGACCCCATGTGAGTTACCATAGTCTCTTTATAAGTACTCCCAGACCCCAAGTGAGTTACCCTAGTCCCATATAAGTTCTCCTTGACCCAAAGTGATTTACCCTAGCCCCTTTATAAGTACTCCCTGACCCCAAATGAGTTACCTTAGACCCATATAAGTACTCCCAAATCCCAAGTGAGTTACCCTAGTCCCATAGAATTACTCCCTCACCCCAAGTGAGTTATCCTAGCCCCTTTATATGTACTCTCTTACCGCAAGTGAGTTACCATAGCCCATTTATATGTACACTGTGACCGCAAGTGAGTTATCCTAGTAGCTTTATATGTACTCTCAGACCCCAAGTGAGTTACAATGTCCCTTATAAGTACTCCCTGATCCTAAGTGAGTTCCCTAGCCCTTTAATAAGTACACCCTGGCCCCAAGTGAGTTACCCTAGTCCCATATAAGTAATCCTTGACCCAAAGTGAGTTACCCTAGCACCTTTATAAGTACTCCCTGACCCCAAGTGAGTTATCATATCACCTTTATAAGTACTCCCTGACCCCAAGTGAGTTATCCTAGCCCCTTTATATGTACTCTCTGACAGCAAGTGAGTTACCCTAGTCCCATAGTAGTACTCCCTGACCCCAAGTGGGTTACCATAGCCCCTTTATAAGTACTCCCTGACCCCAAGTGAGTTATCCTAACACCTTTATATGTACTCTCTGGCCGCAAGTGAGTTACCGTAGTCCCATAGTAGTACTCCCTTACCCCAAGTGAGTTATCCTAGCCCCTTTATATGTACTCTCTGACCGCAAGTGAGTTACCCTAATCACATACAAGTACTCCAAGACCCCAAGTGAATTACCCTAGTCCCATTGAAGTACTCCCTGACCCCAAGTGAGTTACCCTAGCCCCTTTATATGTACTCTCTTACCGCAAGTGAGTAACCCTAGCCCATTTATATGTACACTCTGACCGCAAGTGAGTTATCCTAGCCCCTTTATAAGTACTCCCTGACCCCAAGTGAGTTATCCTACCCACTTTATATGTACTCTCTGACCGCAAGTGAGTTACCCTAGTCCCATATAAGTTCTCCCTGACCCCAAGTGAGTTACCATAGCCTCTTTATAAGTACTCCCAGACCCCAAGTGAGTTACCCTAGTCCCATATATGTTCTCCTTGACCCAATGCGAGTTATCCTAGCCCCTTTATATGTACTCTCTTACCGCAAGTGAGTTAACCTAGCCCCTTTATATGTACTCTCTGACCCAAGTGAATTACCCTAATCCCATATAAGTAATCCCAGACCCCAAGTGAGTTACCCTAGTCTCATATATGTACTCTCTGAACTCAAGTGTGTTACCTTAGCACCTTTATAAGTACTCCCTGACCCCAAGTGAGTTATCCTAGCCCCTTTATATGTACCAGAGATGAAACGGGAGATTGCTCATGCGAGGTCCCGAGGCAATCCCTACCGGTAGGCGGCGCTGGTGTTGGCAAACGCGTGTCTCAGGTCCATCTAACCCCTAACGCCATCTATCGGAAGAGACCACGAAGCACGAGCGTTAAGCTTAGAATAGGGTAAAACATATATGCATTGTTGCCAGAAAGCGGAATAAAGAGAGAGCGGAGATATTTTCTCGGACCTCTCTGTTTTTCTCGCTGTTAGCTTCTAGCAGAAGAGTAGAGGCAAAATCTTTCCGTTTCGCTTTGCCGAAAATCTACCAATAATCGATGTCATTTATATTTGCAGGCCAATGCCTTTATACATGATTTTTTCAGCATATTTATTTATCAGCATTGACTTATTTAAATCAATAATAAATTAAGGAAATGCGTATTTGATATATAATAATTATTTTAACTATAATTTCATCGTTATATTTCGCTTATTTCCGTAAAATCTGCATTTCTTTAGTTTATTATTGATTATTGTAAGTCAATGGCAATTAAAAAAAATTTAATCTTAAAAAAAAAAAAAAAGTACCGATCAGGAATCGAACCCGGACCCACGAATCGCCACGCGATTACCTTACCGCCTAGACCACGAGGCTTCTTCAGAGCACCGTAAACAGATAGTCTTTTTAAGGGCTTGAAATCTTCTTTTAAACCATATAAATAAACGAGCAACCGACAGCTTTATTCATTATTATTCTGACATAATGGTACACAAATTAAGGAATAATTATATTTTGAATAGTTTTCAAAAGCTTTTCCAATAGCCAAGAACGAAGATAAATAATCAACGCTCGCAGTTTCCGTTCTTGGTTATTGGAAAAGCTTTTGAAAATCTACATTATATAATTATTCTTTAATTTGTGTACCATTATCATAGAATAATAATGAATAAAGATGTCGGTTCTTCGTTTATTTATATGTTTCAATAGAAGATTTCAAGCCCTTAAAAAGACTATCTGTTTACGGTGCTCTGAAGAAGCCTCGTGGTCTAGGCGGTAAGGTAATCGCGTGGCGATTCGTGGGTCCGGGTTCGATTCCTGATCGGTACTTTTTTTTTTTTTTAAGATTAAATTTTTTTTAATTGCCATTGACTTACAATAATCAATAATAAACTAAAGAAATGCAGATTTTACGGAAATAAGCGAAATATAACGATGAAATTATAGTTAAAATAATTATTATATATCAAATACGCATTTCCTTAATTTATTATTGATTTAAATAAGTCAATGCTGATAAATAAATATGCTGAAAAAATCATGTATAAAGGCATTGGCCTGCAAATATAAATGACATCGATTATTGGTAGATTTTCGGCAAAGCGAAACGGAAAGATTTTGCCTCGACTCTTCTGCTAGAAGCTAACAGCGAGAAAAACAGAGAGGTCCGAGAAAATATCTCCGCTCTCTCTTTATTCCGCTTTCTGGCAACAATGCATATATGTTTTACCCTATTCTAAGCTTAACGCTCGTGCTTCGTGGTCTCTTCCGATAGATGGCGTTAGGGGTTAGATGGACCTGAGACACGCGTTTGCCAACACCAGCGCCGCCTACCGGTAGGGATTGCCTCGGGACCTCGCATGAGCAATCTCCCGTTTCATCTCTGTATGTACTCTCTGACAGCTAGTGAGTTACCCTAGTCCCATAGTAGTACTCCCAGACCCCAAGTGAGTTACCATAGCCCCTTTATAAGTACTCCCTGACCCCAAGTGAGTTATCCTACCCCCTTTATATGTACTCTCTGACCGCAAGTGAGTTACCCTAGTCCAATATAAGTACTCCCTGACCCCAAGTGAGTTACCATAGCCCCTTTATAAGTACTCCCTGAACCCACGTGAGTTATCCTAGCCCCTTGATATGTATTCTCTGACCGCAAGAGAGTTACCCTAATCCCATATAAGTACTTCCAGACCCCAAGTGAGTTACCCTAGTCCCATAGAAGTACACCCTGACCCCAAGTGAGTTATCCTACCCCCTTTATATGTACTCTCTGACCGCAAGTGAATTACCCTACTCCCAAATAGGTACTCCCTGACACCAAATGAGTTACCATAGCCCCTTTATAAGTACTCCCTGACCCCAAGTGAGTTACCATAGCCCCTTTATAAGAACTCCCTGACCCATAGTGAGTTATCCTAGCCCCTTTATATGTACTCTCTGACCGCAAGTGAGTTACCCTAATCCCATATAAGTACTCCCAGACCCCAAGTGAGTTAGCCTAGCCCCTTTATATGTACTCTCTTACCGCAAGTGAGTAACCCTAGCCCATTTATATGTACACTCTGAACGCAAGTGAGTTATCCTAGCCCCTTTATAAGTACTCCCTGACCCCAAGTGAGTTATCCTACCCACTTTATATGTACTCTCTGACCGCAAGTGAGTTACCCTAGTCCCATATAAGTTCTCCTTGACCCAAAGTGAGTTATCCTAACCCCTTTATAAGTACTCCCTGACCCCAAATGAGTTACCTTAGACCCATATAAGTACTCCCAAATCCCAAGTGAGTTACCCTAGTCCCATAGAATTACTCCCTCACCCCAAGTGAGTTATCCTAGCCCCTTTATATGTACTCTCTTACCGCAAGTGAGTTAACCTAGCCCATTTATATGTACACTCTGACCGCAATTGAGTTATCCTAGTCGCTTTATATGTACTCTCAGACCCCAAGTGAGTTACCCTAGTCCCTTATAAGTACTCCCTGATCCTAAGTGAGTTACCCTAGCCCTTTAATAAGTACACCCTGGCCCCAAGTGAGTTACCCTAGTCCCATATAAGTAATCCTTGACCCAAAGTGAGTTACCCTAGCCCCTTTATAAGTACTCCCTGACCCCAAGTGAGTTACCATATCACCTTTATAAGTACTCCCTGACACCAAGTGAGTTATCCTACCCCCTTTATATGTACTCTCTGACCGCAAGTGAATTACCCTACTCCCATATAGGTACTCCCTGACACGAAATGAGTTACCATAGCCCCTTTATAAATACTCCCTGACCCCAAGTGATTTATCCTAGCCCCTTTATATGTACTCTCTGACCGTAAGTGAGTTACCATAGCCCCTTTATGAGTACTCCCTGACCCCAAGTGAGTTAGCCTAGCCCCTTTATATGTAATCTCTGACCGCAAGTGAGTTACCCTAGTCCAATATAGGTACTCCCTGACCCCAAGTGAGTTACCATAGCCCCTTTTGTAAGTACTCACTGACCGCAAGTGATTATTCAAACCCCTTATAAGTACTCCCTGACCCCAAGTGTGTTACCCTAGTCTCATATATGTACTCTTTGAACTCAAGTGTGTTACCTTAGCACCTTTATAAGTACTCCCTGACCCCAAGTGAGTTATCCTAGCCCCTTTATATGTACTCTCTGACCGCAAGTGAGTTACACTAGCCCATTTATATGTACTCTCTGACCGCAAGTGAGTTATCCTAGTCGCTATATATGTACTCTCAGACCCCAAGTGAGTTACCCTAGTCCCTTATAAGTACTCCCTGATCCTAAGTGAGTTACCCTAGCCCTTTAATAAGTACACCCTTGCCCCAAGTGAGTTACCCTAGTCCCATATAAGTAATCCTTGACCCAAAGTGAGTTACCCTAGCCCCTTTATAAGTACTCCCTGACCCCAAGTGAGTTACCATATCACCTTTATAAATACTCCCTGACCCCAAGTGAGATATCCTAACACCTTTATATGTACTCTCTGACAGCAAGTGAGTTACCCTAGTCCCATAGTAGTACTCCCTGACCCCAAGTGAGTTACCATAGCCCCTTTATAAGTACTCCCTGACCCCAAGTGAGTTATCCTAACACCTTCTATGTACTCTCTGGCCGCAATTGAGTTACCGTAGTCCCATAGTAGTACTCCCTTACCCCAAGTGACTTATCCTAGCCCTTTATATGTACTCTCTGATCCAAGTGAGTTACCCTAGTCCAATATAAGTACTCCCTGACCTCAAGTGAGTTACCATAGCCCCTTTATAAGTACTCCCTGAACCCAAGTGAGTTATCCTAGCCCCTTTATATGTACTCTCTGACCGCAAGTGAGTAACACTAGCCCATTTATTTGTACACTCTGACCGCAAGTGAGTTATCCTTGCCCCTATATAAGTACTCCCTGACCCCAAGTGAGTTATCCTACCCACTTTATATATACTCTCTGACCGCAAGTGAGTTACCCTAGTCCCATATAAGTTCTCCCTGACCCCATGTGAGTTACCATAGTCTCTTTATAAGTACTCCCAGACCCCAAGTGAGTTAGCCTAGCCCCTTTATATGTAATCTCTGACCGCAAGTGAGTTACCCTAGTCCAATATAGGTACTCCCTGACCCCAAGTGAGTTACCATAGCCCCTTTTGTAAGTACTCACTGACCCCAAGTGAGTTACCATAGCCCCTTTATAAGTACTCCCTGACCCCAAGTGAGTTATCCTAGCCCCTTTATATGTACTCTCTGACCGCAAGTGATTATTCAAACCCCTTATAAGTACTCCCTGACCCCAAGTGTGTTACCCTAGTCTCATATATGTACTCTTTGAACTCAAGTGTGTTACCTTAGCACCTTTATAAGTACTCCCTGACCCCAAGTGAGTTATCCTAGCCCCTTTATATGTACTCTCTGACCGCAAGTGAGTTACACTAGCCCATTTATATGTACTCTCTGACCGCAAGTGAGTTATCCTAGTCGCTTTATATGTACTCTCAGACCCCAAGTGAGTTACCCTAGTCCCTTATAAGTACTCCCTGACCCCAAGTGAGTTATCCTACCCCCTTTATATGTACTCTCTGAGAGACCGCAAGTGAGTTACCCTAATCCCATATAAGTACTCCCAGACCCCAAGTGAGTTAGCCTAGCCCCTTTATATGTACTCTCTGACCGCAAGTGAGTTACCCTAGTCCAATATAAGTACTCCCTGACCCCAAGTGAGTTACCATAGCCCCTTTATAAGTACTCCCAGACCCCAAGTGAGTTAGCCTAGCCCCTTTATATGTAATCTCTGACCGCAAGTGAGTTACCCTAGTCCAATATAGGTACTCCCTGACCCCAAGTGAGTTACCATAGCCCCTTTTGTAAGTACTCACTGACCCCAAGTGAGTTACCATAGCCCCTTTATAAGTACTCCCTGACCCCAAGTGAGTTATCCTAGCCCCTTTATATGTACTCTCTGACCGCAAGTGATTATTCAAACCCCTTATAAGTACTCCCAGACCCCAAGTTAGTTACCCTAGTCCCATAGAAGTACTCCCTGACCCCAAGTGAGTTATCCTACCCCCTTTATATGTACTCTCCGACCGCAAGTGAATTACCCTACTCCCATATAGGTACTCCCTGCCACCAAGTGAGTTACCATAGCCCCTTTATAAGTACTCCCTGACCCCAAGTGAGTTATCCTAGCCCCTTTATATGTACTCTCTGACCGCAAGTGAGTTATTCAAACCCCTTATAAGTACTCCCTGATCCCAAGTGTGTTACCCTAGTCTCATATATGTACTCTCTGAACACAAGTGTGTTACCTTAGCACCATTATATGTACTCCCTGATCCCAAGTGAGTTATCCTAACACCTTTATATGTACTCTCTGGCCGCAAGTGAATTACCGTAGTCCCATAGTAGTACTCCCTTACCCCAAGTGAGTTATCCTAGCCCCTTTATATGTACTCTCTGACAGCTAGTGAGTTACCCTAGTCCCATAGTAGTACTCCCTGACCCCAAGTGAGTTACCATAGCCCCTTTATAAGTACTCCCTGACCCCAAGTGAGTTATCCTAGCCCCTTTATATGTACTCTCTGACAGCTAGTGAGTTACCCTAGTCCCATAGTAGTACTCGCTGACCCCAAGTGAGTTACCATAGCCCCTTTATAGGTACTCCCTGACCCCAAGTGAGTTATCCTACCCCCTTTATATGTACTCTCTGACCGCAAGTGAGTTACCCTAATCCCATATAAGTACTCCCAGACCCCAAGTGAGTTACCCTAGTCTCATATATGTACTCTCTGAACTCAAGTGTGTTACCTTAGCACCTTTATAAGTACACCCTGACCCCAAGTGAGTTATCCTAGCCCCTTTATATGTACTCTCTGACAGCTAGTGAGTTACCCTAGTCCCATAGTAGTACGCCCTGACCCCAAGTGAGTTACCATAGCCCATTTATAAGTACTCCCTGACCCCAAGTGAGTTATCCTACCCCCTTTATATGTACTCTCTGACCGCAAGTGAGTTACCCTAATCCCATATAAGTACTCCCTGACCCCAAGTGAGTTACCATAGCCCCTTTATAAGTACTCCCTGAACCCAAGTGAGTTATCCTAGCCCCTTGATATGTATTCTCTGACCGCAAGAGAGTTACCCTAAACCCATATAAGTACTCCCAGACCCCAAGTGAGTTACCCTAGTCCCATAGAAGTACTCCCTGAACCCAAGTGAGTTATCCTACCCCCTTTATATGTACTCTCTGACCGCAAGTGAATTACCCTACTCCATATAGGTACTCCCTGACACCAAATGAGTTACCATAGCCCCTTTATAAGTACTCCCTGACCCCAAGTGAGTTACCATAGCCCCTTTATAAGTACTCCCTGACCCCAAGTGAGTTATCCTAGCCCCTTTCTATGTACTCTCTGATCGTAAGTGAGTTATTCAAACCCCTTATAAGTACTCCCTGACCCCAAGTGTGTTACCCTATTCTCATATATGTAATCCCTGAACTCAAGTGTATTACCTTAGCCCCTTTATAAGTTCTCCCTGACCCCAAGTGAGTTATCCTAGCCCCTTTATATGTACTCTCTGACCGCAAGTGAGTTACCCTAGTCCCATAGAAGTACTCCCTGACCCCAAGTGAGTTACCATAGCCCCTTTATGAGTACTCCCTGACCCCAAGTGAGTTAGCCTAGCCCCTTTATATGTACTCTCTGACCGCTAGTGAGTTACCCTAGTCCAATATAGGTACTCCCTGACCCCAAGTGAGTTAACATAGCCCCTTTTGTAAGTACTCCCTGACCCCAAGTGAGTTACCATAGCCCCTTTATAAGTACTCCCTGACCCCAAGTGAGTTATCCTAGCCCCTTTATATGTACTCTCTGACCGCAAGTGATTATTCAAACCCCTTATAAGTACTCCCTGACCCCAAGTGTGTTACCCTAGTTTCATATATGTTCTCTCTGAACTCAAGTGTGTTACCTTAGCACCTTTATAAGTAATCCCTGACCCCAAGTGAGTTATCCTAGCCCCTTTATATGTTATCTCTTACCGCAAGTGAGTTACACTAGCCCATTTATATGTACTCTCTGACCGCAAGTGAGTTATCCTAGTCGCTTTATATGTACTCTCAGACCCCAAGTGAGTTACCCTAGTCCCTTATAAGTACTCCCTGATCCTAAGTGAGTTACCCTAGCCCTTTAATAAGTACACCCTGGCCCCAAGTGAGTTACCCTAGTCCCATATAAGTAATCCTTGACCCAAAGTGAGTTACCCTAGCCCCTTTATAAGTACTCCCTGACCCCAAGTGAGTTACCATATCACATTTATAAATACTCCCTGACCCCAAGTGAGTTATCCTAGTCCCTTTATATGTACTCTCTGACAGCAAGTGAGTTACCCTAGTCCCATAGTAGTACTCCCTGACCCCAAGTGAGTTACCATAGCCCCTTTATAAGTACTCCCTGACCCCAAGTGAGTTACCCTAGTCCCATAGAATTACTCCCTCACCCCAAGTGAGTTATCCTAGCCCCTTTATATGTACTCTCTTACCGCAAGTGAGTTAACCTAGCCCATTTATATGTACACTCTGACCGCAATTGAGTTATCCTAGTCGCTTTATATGTACTCTCAGACCCCAAGTGAGTTACCCTAGTCCCTTATAAGTACTCCCTGATCCTAAGTGAGTTACCCTAGCCCTTTAATAAGTACACCCTGGCCCCAAGTGAGTTACCCTAGTCCCATATAAGTAATCCTTGACCCAAAGTGAGTTACCCTAGCCCCTTTATAAGTACTCCCTGACCCCAAGTGAGTTACCATATCACCTTTATAAGTACTCCCTGACACCAAGTGAGTTATCCTACCCCCTTTATATGTACTCTCTGACCGCAAGTGAATTACCCTACTCCCATATAGGTACTCCCTGACACGAAATGAGTTACCATAGCCCCTTTATAAATACTCCCTGACCCCAAGTGATTTATCCTAGCCCCTTTATATGTACTCTCTGACCGTAAGTGAGTTACCATAGCCCCTTTATGAGTACTCCCTGACCCCAAGTGAGTTAGCCTAGCCCCTTTATATGTAATCTCTGACCGCAAGTGAGTTACCCTAGTCCAATATAGGTACTCCCTGACCCCAAGTGAGTTACCATAGCCCCTTTTGTAAGTACTCACTGACCGCAAGTGATTATTCAAACCCCTTATAAGTACTCCCTGACCCCAAGTGTGTTACCCTAGTCTCATATATGTACTCTTTGAACTCAAGTGTGTTACCTTAGCACCTTTATAAGTACTCCCTGACCCCAAGTGAGTTATCCTAGCCCCTTTATATGTACTCTCTGACCGCAAGTGAGTTACACTAGCCCATTTATATGTACTCTCTGACCGCAAGTGAGTTATCCTAGTCGCTATATATGTACTCTCAGACCCCAAGTGAGTTACCCTAGTCCCTTATAAGTACTCCCTGATCCTAAGTGAGTTACCCTAGCCCTTTAATAAGTACACCCTTGCCCCAAGTGAGTTACCCTAGTCCCATATAAGTAATCCTTGACCCAAAGTGAGTTACCCTAGCCCCTTTATAAGTACTCCCTGACCCCAAGTGAGTTACCATATCACCTTTATAAATACTCCCTGACCCCAAGTGAGATATCCTAACACCTTTATATGTACTCTCTGACAGCAAGTGAGTTACCCTAGTCCCATAGTAGTACTCCCTGACCCCAAGTGAGTTACCATAGCCCCTTTATAAGTACTCCCTGACCCCAAGTGAGTTATCCTAACACCTTCTATGTACTCTCTGGCCGCAATTGAGTTACCGTAGTCCCATAGTAGTACTCCCTTACCCCAAGTGACTTATCCTAGCCCTTTATATGTACTCTCTGATCCAAGTGAGTTACCCTAGTCCAATATAAGTACTCCCTGACCTCAAGTGAGTTACCATAGCCCCTTTATAAGTACTCCCTGAACCCAAGTGAGTTATCCTAGCCCCTTTATATGTACTCTCTGACCGCAAGTGAGTAACACTAGCCCATTTATTTGTACACTCTGACCGCAAGTGAGTTATCCTTGCCCCTATATAAGTACTCCCTGACCCCAAGTGAGTTATCCTACCCACTTTATATATACTCTCTGACCGCAAGTGAGTTACCCTAGTCCCATATAAGTTCTCCCTGACCCCATGTGAGTTACCATAGTCTCTTTATAAGTACTCCCAGACCCCAAGTGAGTTAGCCTAGCCCCTTTATATGTAATCTCTGACCGCAAGTGAGTTACCCTAGTCCAATATAGGTACTCCCTGACCCCAAGTGAGTTACCATAGCCCCTTTTGTAAGTACTCACTGACCCCAAGTGAGTTACCATAGCCCCTTTATAAGTACTCCCTGACCCCAAGTGAGTTATCCTAGCCCCTTTATATGTACTCTCTGACCGCAAGTGATTATTCAAACCCCTTATAAGTACACCCTGACCCCAAGTGTGTTACCCTAGTCTCATATATGTACTCTTTGAACTCAAGTGTGTTACCTTAGCACCTTTATAAGTACTCCCTGACCCCAAGTGAGTTATCCTAGCCCCTTTATATGTACTCTCTGACCGCAAGTGAGTTACACTAGCCCATTTATATGTACTCTCTGACCGCAAGTGAGTTATCCTAGTCGCTTTATATGTACTCTCAGACCCCAAGTGAGTTACCCTAGTCCCTTATAAGTACTCCCTGACCCCAAGTGAGTTATCCTACCCCCTTTATATGTACTCTCTGAGAGACCGCAAGTGAGTTACCCTAATCCCATATAAGTACTCCCAGACCCCAAGTGAGTTAGCCTAGCCCCTTTATATGTACTCTCTGACCGCAAGTGAGTTACCCTAGTCCAATATAAGTACTCCCTGACCCCAAGTGAGTTACCATAGCCCCTTTATAAGTACTCCCAGACCCCAAGTGAGTTAGCCTAGCCCCTTTATATGTAATCTCTGACCGCAAGTGAGTTACCCTAGTCCAATATAGGTACTCCCTGACCCCAAGTGAGTTACCATAGCCCCTTTTGTAAGTACTCACTGACCCCAAGTGAGTTACCATAGCCCCTTTATAAGTACTCCCTGACCCCAAGTGAGTTATCCTAGCCCCTTTATATGTACTCTCTGACCGCAAGTGATTATTCAAACCCCTTATAAGTACTCCCAGACCCCAAGTTAGTTACCCTAGTCCCATAGAAGTACTCCCTGACCCCAAGTGAGTTATCCTACCCCCTTTATATGTACTCTCCGACCGCAAGTGAATTACCCTACTCCCATATAGGTACTCCCTGCCACCAAGTGAGTTACCATAGCCCCTTTATAAGTACTCCCTGACCCCAAGTGAGTTATCCTAGCCCCTTTATATGTACTCTCTGACCGCAAGTGAGTTATTCAAACCCCTTATAAGTACTCCCTGATCCCAAGTGTGTTACCCTAGTCTCATATATGTACTCTCTGAACACAAGTGTGTTACCTTAGCACCATTATATGTACTCCCTGATCCCAAGTGAGTTATCCTAACACCTTTATATGTACTCTCTGGCCGCAAGTGAATTACCGTAGTCCCATAGTAGTACTCCCTTACCCCAAGTGAGTTATCCTAGCCCCTTTATATGTACTCTCTGACAGCTAGTGAGTTACCCTAGTCCCATAGTAGTACTCCCTGACCCCAAGTGAGTTACCATAGCCCCTTTATAAGTACTCCCTGACCCCAAGTGAGTTATCCTAGCCCCTTTATATGTACTCTCTGACAGCTAGTGAGTTACCCTAGTCCCATAGTAGTACTCGCTGACCCCAAGTGAGTTACCATAGCCCCTTTATAGGTACTCCCTGACCCCAAGTGAGTTATCCTACCCCCTTTATATGTACTCTCTGACCGCAAGTGAGTTACCCTAATCCCATATAAGTACTCCCAGACCCCAAGTGAGTTACCCTAGTCTCATATATGTACTCTCTGAACTCAAGTGTGTTACCTTAGCACCTTTATAAGTACACCCTGACCCCAAGTGAGTTATCCTAGCCCCTTTATATGTACTCTCTGACAGCTAGTGAGTTACCCTAGTCCCATAGTAGTACGCCCTGACCCCAAGTGAGTTACCATAGCCCATTTATAAGTACTCCCTGACCCCAAGTGAGTTATCCTACCCCCTTTATATGTACTCTCTGACCGCAAGTGAGTTACCCTAATCCCATATAAGTACTCCCTGACCCCAAGTGAGTTACCATAGCCCCTTTATAAGTACTCCCTGAACCCAAGTGAGTTATCCTAGCCCCTTGATATGTATTCTCTGACCGCAAGAGAGTTACCCTAAACCCATATAAGTACTCCCAGACCCCAAGTGAGTTACCCTAGTCCCATAGAAGTACTCCCTGAACCCAAGTGAGTTATCCTACCCCCTTTATATGTACTCTCTGACCGCAAGTGAATTACCCTACTCCATATAGGTACTCCCTGACACCAAATGAGTTACCATAGCCCCTTTATAAGTACTCCCTGACCCCAAGTGAGTTACCATAGCCCCTTTATAAGTACTCCCTGACCCCAAGTGAGTTATCCTAGCCCCTTTCTATGTACTCTCTGATCGTAAGTGAGTTATTCAAACCCCTTATAAGTACTCCCTGACCCCAAGTGAGTTATCCTAGCCCCTTTATATGTACTCTCTGACCGCAAGTGAGTTACCCTAGTCCCATAGAAGTACTCCCTGACCCCAAGTGAGTTACCATAGCCCCTTTATGAGTACTCCCTGACCCCAAGTGAGTTAGCCTAGCCCCTTTATATGTACTCTCTGACCGCTAGTGAGTTACCCTAGTCCAATATAGGTACTCCCTGACCCCAAGTGAGTTAACATAGCCCCTTTTGTAAGTACTCCCTGACCCCAAGTGAGTTACCATAGCCCCTTTATAAGTACTCCCTGACCCCAAGTGAGTTATCCTAGCCCCTTTATATGTACTCTCTGACCGCAAGTGATTATTCAAACCCCTTATAAGTACTCCCTGACCCCAAGTGTGTTACCCTAGTTTCATATATGTTCTCTCTGAACTCAAGTGTGTTACCTTAGCACCTTTATAAGTAATCCCTGACCCCAAGTGAGTTATCCTAGCCCCTTTATATGTTATCTCTGACCGCAAGTGAGTTACACTAGCCCATTTATATGTACTCTCTGACCGCAAGTGAGTTATCCTAGTCGCTTTATATGTACTCTCAGACCCCAAGTGAGTTACCCTAGTCCCTTATAAGTACTCCCTGATCCTAAGTGAGTTACCCTAGCCCTTTAATAAGTACACCCTGGCCCCAAGTGAGTTACCCTAGTCCCATATAAGTAATCCTTGACCCAAAGTGAGTTACCCTAGCCCCTTTATAAGTACTCCCTGACCCCAAGTGAGTTACCATATCACATTTATAAATACTCCCTGACCCCAAGTGAGTTATCCTAGTCCCTTTATATGTACTCTCTGACAGCAAGTGAGTTACCCTAGTCCCATAGTAGTACTCCCTGACCCCAAGTGAGTTACCATAGCCCCTTTATAAGTACTCCCTGACCCCAAGTGAGTTATCCTAACACCTTTATATGTACTCTCTGGCCGCAAGTGAGTTACCGTAGTCCCATAGTAGTACTCCCTTACCCCAAGTGAGTAATCCTAGCCCCTTTATATGTACTCTCTGACCCAAGTGTGTTACCCTAGTCCAATATAAGTACTCCCTGACCCCAAGTGAGTTATCCTACCCCCTTTATATGTACTCTCTGACCGCAAGTGAATTACCCTACTCCCATATAGGTACTCCCTGACACGAAATGAGTTACCATAGCCCCTTTATAAATACTCCCTGACCCCAAGTGAGTTATCCTAGCCCCTTTATATGTACTCTCTGACCGTAAGTGAGTTACCATAGCCCCTTTATGAGTACTCCCTGACCCCAAGTGAGTTAGCCTAGCCCCTTTATATGTAATCTCTGACCGCAAGTGAGTTACCCTAGTCCAATATAGGTACTCCCTGACCCCAAGTGAGTTACCATAGCCCCTTTATAAGTACTCCCTGAACCCAAGTGAGTTATCCTAGCCCCTTTATATGTACTCTCTGACCGCAAGTGAGTTACCCTAATCACATATAAGTACTCCTAGACCCCAAGTGAATTACCCTAGTCCCATTGAAGTACTCCCTGACCCCAAGTGAGTTAGCCTAGCCCTTTTATATGTACTCTCTTACCATAAGTGAGTAACACTAGCCCATTTATTTGTACACTCTGACCGCAAGTGAGTTATCCTTGCCCCTATATAAGTACTCCCTGACCCCAAGTGAGTTATCCTACCCACTTTATATATACTCTCTGACCGCAAGTGAGTTACCCTAGTCCCATATAAGTTCTCCCTGAACCCCATGTGAGTTACCATAGTCTCTTTATAAGTACTCCCAGACCCCAAGTGAGTTACCCTAGTCCCATATAAGTTCTCCTTGACCCAAAGTGATTTAACCTAGCCCCTTTATAAGTACTCCCTGACCCCAAATGAGTTACCTTAGACCCATATAAGTACTCCCAAATCCCAAGTGAGTTACCCTAGTCCCATAGAATTACTCCCTCACCCCAAGTGAGTTATCCTAGCCCCTTTATATGTACTCTCTTACCGCAAGTGAGTTACCATAGCCCATTTATATGTACACTGTGACCGCAAGTGAGTTATCCTAGTAGCTTTATATGTACTCTCAGACTCCAAGTGAGTTACAATGTCCCTTATAAGTACTCCCTGATCCTAAGTGAGTTCCCTAGCCCTTTAATAAGTACACCCTGGCCCCAAGTGAGTTACCCTAGTCCCATATAAGTAATCCTTGACCCAAAGTGAGTTACCCTAGCACCTTTATAAGTACTCCCTGACCCCAAGTGAGTTATCATATCACCTTTATAAGTACTCCCTGACCCCAAGTGAGTTATCCTAGCCCCTTTATATGTACTCTCTGACAGCAAGTGAGTTACCCTAGTCCCATAGTAGTACTCCCTGACCCCAAGTGAGTTACCATAGCCCCTTTATAAGTACTCCCTGACCCCAAGTGAGTTATCCTAACACCTTTATATGTACTCTCTGGCCGCAAGTGAGTTACCGTAGTCCCATAGTAGTACTCCCTTACCCCAAGTGAGTTATCCTAGCCCCTTTATATGTACTCTCTGACCCAAGTGAGTTACCCTAGTCCAATATAAGTACTCCCTGACCCCAAGTGAGTTACCATAGCCCCTTTATAAGTACTCCCAGAACGCAAGTGAGTTATCCTAGCCCCTTTATATGTACTCTCTGGCCGCAAGTGAGTTACCGTAGTCCCATAGTAGTACTCCCTTACCCCATGTGAGTTATCCTAGCCCCTTTATATGTACTCTCTGACCGCAAGTGAGTTACCCTAATCACATACAAGTACTCCTAGACCCCAAGTGAATTACCCTAGTCCCATTGAAGTACTCCCTGACCCCAAGTGAGTTACCCTAGCCCCTTTATATGTACTCTCTTACCGCAAGTGAGTTAACCTAGCCCCTTTATATGTACTCTCTGACCCAAGTGAATTACCCTAATCCCATATAAGTAATCCCAGACCCCAAGTGAGTTACCCTAGTCTCATATATGTACTCTCTGAACTCAAGTGTGTTACCTTAGCACCTTTATAAGTACTCCCTGACCCCAAGTGAGTTATCCTAGCCCCTTTATATGTACTCTCTGACAGCTAGTGAGTTACCCTAGTCCCATAGTAGTACTCCCAGACCCCAAGTGAGTTACCATAGCCCCTTTATAAGTACTCCCTGACCCCAAGTGAGTTATCCTACCCCCTTTATATGTACTCTCTGACCGCAAGTGAGTTACCCTAGTCCAATATAAGTACTCCCTGACCCCAAGTGAGTTACCATAGCCCCTTTATAAGTACTCCCTGAACCCACGTGAGTTATCCTAGCCCCTTGATATGTATTCTCTGACCGCAAGAGAGTTACCCTAATCCCATATAAGTACTCCCAGACCCCAAGTGAGTTACCCTAGTCCCATAGTAGTACTCCCTGACCCCAAGTGAGTTATCCTACCCCCTTTATATGTACTCTCTGACCGCAAGTGAATTACCCTACTCCCATATAGGTACTCCCTGACACCAAATGAGTTACCATAGCCCCTTTATAAGTACTCCCTGACCCCAAGTGAGTTACCCTAGTCCCATAGAATTACTCCCTCACCCCAAGTGAGTTACCGTAGTCCCATAGTAGTACTCCCTTACCCCAAGTGAGTTATCCTAGCCCCTTTATATGTACTCTCTGACCGCAAGTGAGTTACCCTAATCACATACAAGTACTCCTAGACCCCAAGTGAATTACCCTAGTCCCATTGAAGTACTCCCTGACCCCAAGTGAGTTACCCTAGCCCCTTTATATGTACTCTCTTACCGCAAGTGAGTAACCCTAGCCCCTTTATAAGTACTCCCTGACCCCAAGTGAGTTATCCTACCCACTTTATATGTACTCTCTGACCGCAAGTGAGTTACCCTAGTCCCATATAAGTTCTCCCTGACCCCAAGTGAGTTACCATAGCCTCTTTATAAGTACTCCCAGACCCCAAGTGAGTTACCCTAGTCCCATATAAGTTCTCCTTGACCCAAAGTGAGTTACCCTAGCCCCTTTATAAGTACTCCCTGACCCCAAATGAGTTACCTTAGACCCATATAAATACTCCCATATCCCAAGTGAGTTACCCTAGTCCCATAGAATTACTCCCTCACCCCAAGTGAGTTATCCTAGCCCCTTTATATGTACTCTCTTACCGCAAGTGAGTTAACCTAGCCCCTTTATATGTACTCTCTGACCCAAGTGAATTACTCTAATCCCATATAAGTAATCCCAGACCCCAAGTGAGTTACCCTAGTCTCATATATGTACTCTCTGAACTCAAGTGTGTTACCTTAGCACCTTTATAAGTACTCCCTGACCCCAAGTGAGTTATCCTAGCCCCTTTATATGTACTCTCTGACAGCTAGTGAGTTACCCTAGTCCCATAGTAGTACTCCCAGACCCCAAGTGAGTTACCATAGCCCCTTTATAAGTACTCCCTGACCCCAAGTGAGTTATCCTACCCCCTTTATATGTACTCTCTGACCGCAAGTGAGTTACCCTAGTCCAATATAAGTACTCCCTGACCCCAAGTGAGTTACCATAGCCCCTTTATAAGTACTCCCTGAACCCACGTGAGTTATCCTAGCCCCTTGATATGTATTCTCTGACCGCAAGAGAGTTACCCTAATCCCATATAAGTACTCCCAGACCCCAAGTGAGTTACCCTAGTCCCATAGAAGTACTCCCTGACCCCAAGTGAGTTATCCTACCCCCTTTATATGTACTCTCTGACCGCAAGTGAATTACCCTACTCCCATATAGGTACTCCCTGACACCAAATGAGTTACCATAGCCCCTTTATAAGTACTCCCTGACCCCAAGTGAGTTACCATAGCCCCTTTATAAGAACTCCCTGACCCAAAGTGAGTTATCCTAGCCCCTTTATATGTACTCTCTGACCGCAAGTGTGTTACCCTAATCCCATATAAGTACTCCCAGACCCCAAGTGAGTTAGCCTAGCCCCTTTATATGTACTCTCTTACCGCAAGTGAGTAACCCTAGCCCATTTATATGTACACTCTGAACGCAAGTGAGTTATCCTAGCCCCTTTATAAGTACTCTCAGACCCCAAGTGAGTTACCCTAGTCCCTTATAAGTACTCCCTGATCCTAAGTGAGTTACCCTAGCCCTTTAATAAGTACACCCTTGCCCCAAGTGAGTTACCCTAGTCCCATATAAGTAATCCTTGACCCAAAGTGAGTTACCCTAGCCCCTTTATAAGTACTCCCTGACCCCAAGTGAGTTACTATATCACCTTTATAAATACTCCCTGACCCCAAGTGAGTTATCCTAGCACCTTTATATGTACTCTCTGACAGCAAGTGAGTTACCCTAGTCCCATAGTAGTACTCCCTGACCCCAAGTGAGTTACCATAGCCCCTTTATAAGTACTCCCTGACCCCAAGTGAGTTATCCTACCCCCTTTATATGTACTCTCTGACCGCAAGTGAGTTACCCTAGTCCAATATAAGTACTCCCTGACCCCAAGTGAGTTACCATAGCCCCTTTATAAGTACTCCCTGAACCCACGTGAGTTATCCTAGCCCCTTGATATGTATTCTCTGACCGCAAGAGAGTTACCCTAATCCCATATAAGTACTCCCAGACCCCAAGTGAGTTACCCTAGTCCCATAGAAGTACTCCCTGACCCCAAGTGAGTTATCCTACCCCCTTTATATGTACTCTCTGACCGCAAGTGAATTACCCTACTCCCATATAGGTACTCCCTGACACCAAATGAGTTACCATAGCCCCTTTATAAGTACTCCCTGACCCCAAGTGAGTTACCATAGCCCCTTTATAAGAACTCCCTGACCCAAAGTGAGTTATCCTAGCCCCTTTATATGTACTCTCTGACCGCAAGTGTGTTACCCTAATCCCATATAAGTACTCCCAGACCCCAAGTGAGTTAGCCTAGCCCCTTTATATGTACTCTCTTACCGCATGTGAGTAACCCTAGCCCATTTATATGTACACTCTGAACGCAAGTGAGTTATCCTAGCCCCTTTATAAGCACTCTCAGACCCCAAGTGAGTTACCCTAGTCCCTTATAAGTACTCCCTGATCCTAAGTGAGTTACCCTAGCCCTTTAATAAGTACACCCTTGCCCCAAGTGAGTTACCCTAGTCCCATATAAGTAATCCTTGACCCAAAGTGAGTTACCCTAGCCCCTTTATAAGTACTCCCTGACCCCAAGTGAGTTACTATATCACCTTTATAAATACTCCCTGACCCCAAGTGAGTTATCCTAGCACCTTTATATGTACTCTCTGACAGCAAGTGAGTTACCCTAGTCCCATAGTAGTACTCCCTGACCCCAAGTGAGTTACCATAGCCCCTTTATAAGTACTCCCTGACCCCAAGTGAGTTATCCTAACACCTTCTATGTACTCTCTGGCCGCAATTGAGTTACCGTAGTCCCATAGTAGTACTCCCTTACCCCAAGTGACTTATCCTAGCCCTTTATATGTACTCTCTGATCCAAGTGAGTTACCCTAGTCCAATATAAGTACTCCCTGACCTCAAGTGAGTTACCATAGCCCCTTTATAAGTACTCCCTGAACCCAAGTGAGTTATCCTAGCCCCTTTATATGTACTCTCTGACCGCAAGTGAGTTACCCTAATCACATATAAGTACTCCTAGACCCCAAGTGAATTACCCTAGTCCCATTGAAGTACTCCCTGACCCCAAGTGAGTTAGCCTAGCCCCTTTATATGTACTCTCTTACCGCAAGTGAGTAACACTAGCCCATTTATTTGTACACTCTGTCCGCAAGTGAGTTATCCTTGCCCCTATATAAGTACTCCCTGACCCCAAGTGAGTTATCCTACCCACTTTATATATACTCTCTGACCGCAAGTGAGTTACCCTAGTCCCATATAAGTTCTCCCTGACCCCATGTGAGTTACCATAGTCTCTTTATAAGTACTCCCAGACCCCAAGTGAGTTACCCTAGTCCCATATAAGTTCTCCTTGACCCAAAGTGATTTACCCTAGCCCCTTTATAAGTACTCCCTGACCCCAAATGAGTTACCTTAGACCCATATAAGTACTCCCAAATCCCAAGTGAGTTACCCTAGTCCCATAGAATTACTCCCTCACCCCAAGTGAGTTATCCTAGCCCCTTTATATGTACTCTCTTACCGCAAGTGAGTTACCATAGCCCATTTATATGTACACTGTGACCGCAAGTGAGTTATCCTAGTAGCTTTATATGTACTCTCAGACCCCAAGTGTGTTACAATATCCCTTATAAGTACTCCCTGATCCTAAGTGAGTTCCCTAGCCCTTTAATAAGTACACCCTGGCCCCAAGTGAGTTACCCTAGTCCCATATAAGTAATCCTTGACCCAAAGTGAGTTACCCTAGCACCTTTATAAGTACTCCCTGACCCCAAGTGAGTTATCATATCACCTTTATAAGTACTCCCTGACCCCAAGTGAGTTATCCTAGCCCCTTTATATGTACTCTCTGACAGCAAGTGAGTTACCCTAGTCCCATAGTAGTACTCCCTGACCCCAAGTGAGTTACCATAGCCCCTTTATAAGTACTCCCTGACCCCAAGTGAGTTATCCTAACACGTTTATATGTACTCTCTGGCCGCAAGTGAGTTACCGTAGTCCCATAGTAGTACTCCCTTACCCCAAGTGAGTAATCCTAGCCCCTTTATATGTACTCTCTGACCCAAGTGAGTTACCCTAGTCCAATATAAGTACTCCCTGACCCCAAGTGAGTTACCATAGCCCCTTTATAAGAACTCCCTGAACCCAAGTGAGTTATCCTAGCCCCTTGACATGTATTCTCTGACCGCAAGAGAGTTACCCTAATCCCATATAAGTACTCCCAGTCCCCAAGTGAGTTACCCTAGTCCCATAGAAGTACTCCCTGACCCCAAGTGAGTTATCCTACCCCCTTTATATGTACTCTCTGACCGCAAGTGAATTACCCTACTCCCATATAGGTACTCCCTGACACGAAATGAGTTACCATAGCCCCTTTATAAGTACTCCCTGACCCCAAGTGAGTTATCCTAGCCCCTTTATATGTACACTCTGACCGTAAGTGAGTTATACAAACCCCTTATAAGTACTCCCTGACCCCAAGTGTGTTACCCTAGTCTCATATGTGTACTCCCTGAACTCAAGTGTATTACCTTAGCCCCTTTATAAGTTCTCCCTGTCCCCAAGTGAGTTATCCTAGCCCCTTTATATGTACTCTCTGACCGCAAGTGAGTTACCCTAGTCCCATATAAGTACTCCCTGACCCCAAGTGAGTTACCATAGCCCCTTCATGAGTACTCCCTGACCCCAAGTGAGGTAGCCTAGCCCCTTTATATGTAATCTCTGACCGCAAGTGAGTTACCCTAGTCCAATATAGGTACTCCCTGACCCCAAGTGAGTTACCATAGCCCCTTTATATGTACTCTCTGACCGCAAGTGATTATTCAAACCCCTTATAAGTACTCCCTGACCCCAAGTGTGTTACCCTAGTCTCATATATGTACTCTTTGAACTCCAGTGTGTTACCTTAGCACCTTTATAAGTACTCCCTGACCCCAAGTGAGTTATCCTAGCCCCTTTATATGTACTCTCTGACCGCAAGTGAGTTACACTAGCCCATTTATATTTACTCTCTGACCGCAAGTGAGTTATCTTAGTCGCTTTATATGTACTCTCAGACCCCAAGTGAGTTATCCTAACACCTTCTATGTACTCTCTGGCCGCAATTGAGTTACCGTAGTCCCATAGTAGTACTCCCTTACCCCAAGTGACTTATCCTAGCCCTTTATATGTACTCTCTGATCCAAGTGAGTTACCCTAGTCCAATATAGGTACTCCCTGACACCAAATGAGTTACCATAGCCCCTTTATAAGTACTCCCTGACCCCAAGTGAGTTACCATAGCCCCTTTATAAGAACTCCCTGACCCAAAGTGAGTTATCCTAGCCCCTTTATATGTACTCTCTGACCGCAAGTGTGTTACCCTAATCCCATATAAGTACTCCCAGACCCCAAGTGAGTTAGCCTAGCCCCTTTATATGTACTCTCTTACCGCAAGTGAGTAACCCTAGCCCATTTATATGTACACTCTGAACGCAAGTGAGTTATCCTAGCCCCTTTATAAGTACTCTCAGACCCCAAGTGAGTTACCCTAGTCCCTTATAAGTACTCCCTGATCCTAAGTGAGTTACCCTAGCCCTTTAATAAGTACACCCTTGCCCCAAGTGAGTTACCCTAGTCCCATATAAGTAATCCTTGACCCAAAGTGAGTTACCCTAGCCCCTTTATAAGTACTCCCTGACCCCAAGTGAGTTACTATATCACCTTTATAAATACTCCCTGACCCCAAGTGAGTTATCCTAGCACCTTTATATGTACTCTCTGACAGCAAGTGAGTTACCCTAGTCCCATAGTAGTACTCCCTGACCCCAAGTGAGTTACCATAGCCCCTTTATAAGTACTCCCTGACCCCAAGTGAGTTATCCTAACACCTTCTATGTACTCTGTGGCCGCAATTGAGTTACCGTAGTCCCATAGTAGTACTCCCTTACCCCAAGTGACTTATCCTAGCCCTTTATATGTACTCTCTGATCCAAGTGAGTTACCCTAGTCCAATATAAGTACTCCCTGACCTCAAGTGAGTTACCATAGCCCCTTTATAAGTACTCCCTGAACCCAAGTGAGTTATCCTAGCCCCTTTATATGTACTCTCTGACCGCAAGTGAGTTACCCTAATCACATATAAGTACTCCTAGACCCCAAGTGAATTACCCTAGTCCCATTGAAGTACTCCCTGACCCCAAGTGAGTTAGCCTAGCCCCTTTATATGTACTCTCTTACCGCAAGTGAGTAACACTAGCCCATTTATTTGTACACTCTGTCCGCAAGTGAGTTATCCTTGCCCCTATATAAGTACTCCCTGACCCCAAGTGAGTTATCCTACCCACTTTATATATACTCTCTGACCGCAAGTGAGTTACCCTAGTCCCATATAAGTTCTCCCTGACCCCATGTGAGTTACCATAGTCTCTTTATAAGTACTCCCAGACCCCAAGTGAGTTACCCTAGTCCCATATAAGTTCTCCTTGACCCAAAGTGATTTACCCTAGCCCCTTTATAAGTACTCCCTGACCCCAAATGAGTTACCTTAGACCCATATAAGTACTCCCAAATCCCAAGTGAGTTACCCTAGTCCCATAGAATTACTCCCTCACCCCAAGTGAGTTATCCTAGCCCCTTTATATGTACTCTCTTACCGCAAGTGAGTTACCATAGCCCATTTATATGTACACTGTGACCGCAAGTGAGTTATCCTAGTAGCTTTATATGTACTCTCAGACCCCAAGTGTGTTACAATATCCCTTATAAGTACTCCCTGATCCTAAGTGAGTTCCCTAGCCCTTTAATAAGTACACCCTGGCCCCAAGTGAGTTACCCTAGTCCCATATAAGTAATCCTTGACCCAAAGTGAGTTACCCTAGCACCTTTATAAGTACTCCCTGACCCCAAGTGAGTTATCATATCACCTTTATAAGTACTCCCTAACCCCAAGTGAGTTATCCTAGCCCCTTTATATGTACTCTCTGACAGCAAGTGAGTTACCCTAGTCCCATAGTAGTACTCCCTGACCCCAAGTGAGTTACCATAGCCCCTTTATAAGTACTCCCTGACCCCAAGTGAGTTATCCTAACACGTTTATATGTACTCTCTGGCCGCAAGTGAGTTACCGTAGTCCCATAGTAGTACTCCCTTACCCCAAGTGAGTAATCCTAGCCCCTTTATATGTACTCTCTGACCCAAGTGAGTTACCCTAGTCCAATATAAGTACTCCCTGACCCCAAGTGAGTTACCATAGCCCCTTTATAAGAACTCCCTGAACCCAAGTGAGTTATCCTAGCCCCTTGACATGTATTCTCTGACCGCAAGAGAGTTACCCTAATCCCATATAAGTACTCCCAGTCCCCAAGTGAGTTACCCTAGTCCCATAGAAGTACTCCCTGACCCCAAGTGAGTTATCCTACCCCCTTTATATGTACTCTCTGACCGCAAGTGAATTACCCTACTCCCATATAGGTACTCCCTGACACGAAATGAGTTACCATAGCCCCTTTATAAGTACTCCCTGACCCCAAGTGAGTTATCCTAGCCCCTTTATATGTACACTCTGACCGTAAGTGAGTTATACAAACCCCTTATAAGTACTCCCTGACCCCAAGTGTGTTACCCTAGTCTCATATATGTACTCCCTGAACTCAAGTGTATTACCTTAGCCCCTTTATAAGTTCTCCCTGTCCCCAAGTGAGTTATCCTAGCCCCTTTATATGTACTCTCTGACCGCAAGTGAGTTACCCTAGTCCCATATAAGTACTCCCTGACCCCAAGTGAGTTACCATAGCCCCTTCATGAGTACTCCCTGACCCCAAGTGAGGTAGCCTAGCCCCTTTATATGTAATCTCTGACCGCAAGTGAGTTACCCTAGTCCAATATAGGTACTCCCTGACCCCAAGTGAGTTACCATAGCCCCTTTTTTAAGTACTCACTGACCCCAAGTGAGTTACCATAGCCCCTTTATATGTACTCTCTGACCGCAAGTGATTATTCAAACCCCTTATAAGTACTCCCTGACCCCAAGTGTGTTACCCTAGTCTCATATATGTACTCTTTGAACTCCAGTGTGTTACCTTAGCACCTTTATAAGTACTCCCTGACCCCAAGTGAGTTATCCTAGCCCCTTTATATGTACTCTCTGACCGCAAGTGAGTTACACTAGCCCATTTATATTTACTCTCTGACCGCAAGTGAGTTATCTTAGTCGCTTTATATGTACTCTCAGACCCCAAGTGAGTTATCCTAACACCTTCTATGTACTCTCTGGCCGCAATTGAGTTACCGTAGTCCCATAGTAGTACTCCCTTACCCCAAGTGACTTATCCTAGCCCTTTATATGTACTCTCTGATCCAAGTGAGTTACCCTAGTCCAATATAAGTACTCCCTGACCCCAAGTGTGTTACCATAGCCCCTTTATAAGTACTCCCTGAACCCAAGTGAGTTATCCTAGCCCCTTTATATGTACTCTCTGACCGCAAGTGAGTTACCCTAATCACATATAAGTACTCCTAGACCCCAAGTGAATTACCCTAGTCCCATTGAAGTACTCCCTGACCCCAAGTGAGTTAGCCTAGCCCCTTTATATGTACTCTCTTACCGCAAGTGAGTAACACTAGCCCATTTATATGTACACTCTGACCGCAAGTGAGTTATCCTTGCCCCTATATAAGTACTCTCTGACCCCAAGTGAGTTATCCTACCCACTTTATATATACTCTCTGACCGCAAGTGAGTTACCCTAGTCCCATATAAGTTCTCCCTGACCCCATGTGAGTTGCCATAGTCTCTTTATAAGTACTCCCAGACCCCAAGTGAGTTACCCTAGTCCCATATAAGTTCTCCTTGACCCAAAGTGATTTACCCTAGCCCCTTTATAAGTACTCCCTGACCCCAAATGAGTTACCTTAGACCCATATAAGTACTCCCAAATCCCAAGTGAGTTACCCTAGTCCCATAGAATTACTTCCTGACCCCAAGTGAGTTATCATATCACCTTTATAAGTACTCCCTGACCCCAAGTGAGTTATCCTAGCCCCTTTATATGTACTCTCTGACAGCAAGTGAGTTACCCTAGTCCCATAGTAGTACTCCCTGACCCCAAGTGAGTTACCATAGCCCCTTTATAAGTACTCCCTGACCCCAAGTGAGTTATCCTAACACCTTTATATTTACTCTCTGACCGCAAGAGAGTTACCCTAATCCCATATAAGTACTCCCAGACCCCAAGTGAGTTACCCTAGTCCCATAGAAGTACTCCCTGACCCCAAGTGAGTTATCCTACCCCCTTTATATGTACTCTCTGACCGCAAGTGAATTACCCTACTCCCATACAGGTATTCCCTGACACCAAATGAGTTACCATAGCCCCTTTATAAGTACTCCCTGACCCCAAGTGAGTTATCCTAGCCCCTTTATATGTACTCTCTGACAGCAAGTGAGTTACCCCTGTCCCATAGTAGTACTCCCTGACCCCAAGTGAGTTATCCTAACACCTTCTATGTACTCTCTGGCCGCAATTGAGTTACCGTTGTCCCATAGTAGTACTCCCTTACCCCAAGTGACTTATCCTAGCCCTTTATATGTACTCTCTGATCCAAGTGAGTTACCCTAGTCCAATATAAGTACTCCCTGACCCCAAGTGTGTTACCATAGCCCCTTTATAAGTACTCCCTGAACCCAAGTGAGTTATCCTAGCCCCTTTATATGTACTCTCTGACCGCAAGTGAGTTACCCTAATCACATATAAGTACTCCTAGACCCCAAGTGAATTACCCTAGTCCCATTGAAGTACTCCCTGACCCCAAGTGAGTTAGCCTAGCCCCTTTATATGTACTCTCTTACCGCAAGTGAGTAACCCTAGCCCATTTATATGTACACTCTGAACGCAAGTGAGTTATCCTAGCCCCTTTATAAGTACTCCCTGACCCAAAGTGAGTTATCCTACCCACTTTATATGTACTCTCTGACCGCAAGTGAGTTACCCTAGTCCCATATAAGTTCTCCCTGATCCCAAGTGAGTTCCCATAGCCTCTTTATAAGTACTCCCAGACCCCAAGTGAGTTACCCTAGTCCCTTATAAGTACTCCCTGATCCTAAGTGAGTTACCCTAGCCCTTTAATAAGTACACCCTGGCCCCAAGTGAGTTACCCTAGTCCCATATAAGTAATCCTTGACCCAAAGTGAGTTATCCTAGCCCCTTTATATGTACTCTCTGACCGCAAGTGATTATTCAAACCCCTTATAAGTACTCCCTGACCCCAAGTGAGTTACCTAATCCCATAGAAGTACTCCCTGACCCCAAGTGAGTTACAATAGCCCCTTTATAAGTACTCCCTGACCCCAAGTGAGTTACCATATCACCTTTATAAGTACTCCCTGACCCCAACTGAGTTACCTAATCCCATAGAAGTACTCCCTGACCCCAAGTGAGTTACAATAGCCCCTTTATAAGTACTCCCTGACCCCAAGTGAGTTACCTAATCCCATAGAAGTACTCCCTGACCCCAAGTGAGTTGCAATAGCCCCTTTATAAGTACTCCCTGACCCCAAGTGAGTTACCATATCACCTTTATAAGTACTCCCTGACCCCAAGTGAGTTATCCTAGCCCCTTCATATGTACTCTCTGACAGCAAGTGAGTTACCCTAGTCCCAAAGTAGTACTCCCTGACCCCAAGTGAGTTAGCCTAGCCCCTTTATATGTACTCTCTGACCGCAAGTGAGTTACCCTAATCCCATATAAGTACTCCCAGACCCCAAGTGAGTTACCATATCACCTTTATAAGTACTCCCTGACCCCAAGTGAGTTACCTAATCCCATAGAAGTACTCCCTGACCCCAAGTGAGTTACAATAGCCCCTTTATGAGCACTCCCTGACCCCAAGTGAGTTATCCTACCCCCTTTATATGTACTCTCTGACCGCAAGTGAGTTACCCTAATCCAATATAAGTACTCCCAGACCCCAAGTGAGTTGCCCTAGTCCCATAGAAGTACTCCCTGACCCCAAGTGAGTTACCCTAGCCCCTTATATAAGTACTCCCTGACCGCAAGTGAGTTATCATAGCCCCTCTATATGTACTCTCTGACCGCAAGTGAGTTACCATATCACCTTTATAAGTACTCCCTGACCCCAAGTGAGTTATCCTAGCCCCATTATATGTACTCTCTGACCGCAAGTGAGTTACCTAATCCCATAGAAGTTCTCCCTGACCCCAAGTGAGTTTCCATAGCCCCTTTATGAGTACTCCCTGACCCCAAGTGAGTTACCCTAATCCCACATCAGTACTCCCAGACCCCAAGTGAGTTACCCTAGTCCCATAGAAGTACTCCCTGACCCCAAGTGAGCTACCCTAGCCCCTTAAATAAGTACTCCCTGACCGCAAGTGAGTTATCCTAGCCCCTTTATATGTACTCTCTGACCGCAAGTGAGTTACCCTAATCCCATATAAGTACTCCCAGACCCCAAGTGAGTTATCCTAGCCCTTTATATGTACTCTCTGATCCAAGTGAGTTACCCTAGTCCAATATAAGTACTCCCTGACCTCAAGTGAGTTACCATAGCCCCTTTATAAGTACTCCCTGAACCCAAGTGAGTTATCCTAGCCCCTTTATATGTACTCTCTGACCGCAAGTGAGTAACACTAGCCCATTTATTTGTACACTCTGACCGCAAGTGAGTTATCCTTGCCCCTATATAAGTACTCCCTGACCCCAAGTGAGTTATCCTACCCACTTTATATATACTCTCTGACCGCAAGTGAGTTACCCTAGTCCCATATAAGTTCTCCCTGACCCCATGTGAGTTACCATAGTCTCTTTATAAGTACTCCCAGACCCCAAGTGAGTTAGCCTAGCCCCTTTATATGTAATCTCTGACCGCAAGTGAGTTACCCTAGTCCAATATAGGTACTCCCTGACCCCAAGTGAGTTACCATAGCCCCTTTTGTAAGTACTCACTGACCCCAAGTGAGTTACCATAGCCCCTTTATAAGTACTCCCTGACCCCAAGTGAGTTATCCTAGCCCCTTTATATGTACTCTCTGACCGCAAGTGATTATTCAAACCCCTTATAAGTACTCCCTGACCCCAAGTGTGTTACCCTAGTCTCATATATGTACTCTTTGAACTCAAGTGTGTTACCTTAGCACCTTTATAAGTACTCCCTGACCCCAAGTGAGTTATCCTAGCCCCTTTATATGTACTCTCTGACCGCAAGTGAGTTACACTAGCCCATTTATATGTACTCTCTGACCGCAAGTGAGTTATCCTAGTCGCTTTATATGTACTCTCAGACCCCAAGTGAGTTACCCTAGTCCCTTATAAGTACTCCCTGACCCCAAGTGAGTTATCCTACCCCCTTTATATGTACTCTCTGAGAGACCGCAAGTGAGTTACCCTAATCCCATATAAGTACTCCCAGACCCCAAGTGAGTTAGCCTAGCCCCTTTATATGTACTCTCTGACCGCAAGTGAGTTACCCTAGTCCAATATAAGTACTCCCTGACCCCAAGTGAGTTACCATAGCCCCTTTATAAGTACTCCCAGACCCCAAGTGAGTTAGCCTAGCCCCTTTATATGTAATCTCTGACCGCAAGTGAGTTACCCTAGTCCAATATAGGTACTCCCTGACCCCAAGTGAGTTACCATAGCCCCTTTTGTAAGTACTCACTGACCCCAAGTGAGTTACCATAGCCCCTTTATAAGTACTCCCTGACCCCAAGTGAGTTATCCTAGCCCCTTTATATGTACTCTCTGACCGCAAGTGATTATTCAAACCCCTTATAAGTACTCCCAGACCCCAAGTTAGTTACCCTAGTCCCATAGAAGTACTCCCTGACCCCAAGTGAGTTATCCTACCCCCTTTATATGTACTCTCCGACCGCAAGTGAATTACCCTACTCCCATATAGGTACTCCCTGCCACCAAGTGAGTTACCATAGCCCCTTTATAAGTACTCCCTGACCCCAAGTGAGTTATCCTAGCCCCTTTATATGTACTCTCTGACCGCAAGTGAGTTATTCAAACCCCTTATAAGTACTCCCTGATCCCAAGTGTGTTACCCTAGTCTCATATATGTACTCTCTGAACACAAGTGTGTTACCTTAGCACCATTATATGTACTCCCTGATCCCAAGTGAGTTATCCTAACACCTTTATATGTACTCTCTGGCCGCAAGTGAATTACCGTAGTCCCATAGTAGTACTCCCTTACCCCAAGTGAGTTATCCTAGCCCCTTTATATGTACTCTCTGACAGCTAGTGAGTTACCCTAGTCCCATAGTAGTACTCCCTGACCCCAAGTGAGTTACCATAGCCCCTTTATAAGTACTCCCTGACCCCAAGTGAGTTATCCTAGCCCCTTTATATGTACTCTCTGACAGCTAGTGAGTTACCCTAGTCCCATAGTAGTACTCGCTGACCCCAAGTGAGTTACCATAGCCCCTTTATAGGTACTCCCTGACCCCAAGTGAGTTATCCTACCCCCTTTATATGTACTCTCTGACCGCAAGTGAGTTACCCTAATCCCATATAAGTACTCCCAGACCCCAAGTGAGTTACCCTAGTCTCATATATGTACTCTCTGAACTCAAGTGTGTTACCTTAGCACCTTTATAAGTACACCCTGACCCCAAGTGAGTTATCCTAGCCCCTTTATATGTACTCTCTGACAGCTAGTGAGTTACCCTAGTCCCATAGTAGTACGCCCTGACCCCAAGTGAGTTACCATAGCCCATTTATAAGTACTCCCTGACCCCAAGTGAGTTATCCTACCCCCTTTATATGTACTCTCTGACCGCAAGTGAGTTACCCTAATCCCATATAAGTACTCCCTGACCCCAAGTGAGTTACCATAGCCCCTTTATAAGTACTCCCTGAACCCAAGTGAGTTATCCTAGCCCCTTGATATGTATTCTCTGACCGCAAGAGAGTTACCCTAAACCCATATAAGTACTCCCAGACCCCAAGTGAGTTACCCTAGTCCCATAGAAGTACTCCCTGAACCCAAGTGAGTTATCCTACCCCCTTTATATGTACTCTCTGACCGCAAGTGAATTACCCTACTCCATATAGGTACTCCCTGACACCAAATGAGTTACCATAGCCCCTTTATAAGTACTCCCTGACCCCAAGTGAGTTACCATAGCCCCTTTATAAGTACTCCCTGACCCCAAGTGAGTTATCCTAGCCCCTTTCTATGTACTCTCTGATCGTAAGTGAGTTATTCAAACCCCTTATAAGTACTCCCTGACCCCAAGTGTGTTACCCTATTCTCATATATGTAATCCCTGAACTCAAGTGTATTACCTTAGCCCCTTTATAAGTTCTCCCTGACCCCAAGTGAGTTATCCTAGCCCCTTTATATGTACTCTCTGACCGCAAGTGAGTTACCCTAGTCCCATAGAAGTACTCCCTGACCCCAAGTGAGTTACCATAGCCCCTTTATGAGTACTCCCTGACCCCAAGTGAGTTAGCCTAGCCCCTTTATATGTACTCTCTGACCGCTAGTGAGTTACCCTAGTCCAATATAGGTACTCCCTGACCCCAAGTGAGTTAACATAGCCCCTTTTGTAAGTACTCCCTGACCCCAAGTGAGTTACCATAGCCCCTTTATAAGTACTCCCTGACCCCAAGTGAGTTATCCTAGCCCCTTTATATGTACTCTCTGACCGCAAGTGATTATTCAAACCCCTTATAAGTACTCCCTGACCCCAAGTGTGTTACCCTAGTTTCATATATGTTCTCTCTGAACTCAAGTGTGTTACCTTAGCACCTTTATAAGTAATCCCTGACCCCAAGTGAGTTATCCTAGCCCCTTTATATGTTATCTCTTACCGCAAGTGAGTTACACTAGCCCATTTATATGTACTCTCTGACCGCAAGTGAGTTATCCTAGTCGCTTTATATGTACTCTCAGACCCCAAGTGAGTTACCCTAGTCCCTTATAAGTACTCCCTGATCCTAAGTGAGTTACCCTAGCCCTTTAATAAGTACACCCTGGCCCCAAGTGAGTTACCCTAGTCCCATATAAGTAATCCTTGACCCAAAGTGAGTTACCCTAGCCCCTTTATAAGTACTCCCTGACCCCAAGTGAGTTACCATATCACATTTATAAATACTCCCTGACCCCAAGTGAGTTATCCTAGTCCCTTTATATGTACTCTCTGACAGCAAGTGAGTTACCCTAGTCCCATAGTAGTACTCCCTGACCCCAAGTGAGTTACCATAGCCCCTTTATAAGTACTCCCTGACCCCAAGTGAGTTACCCTAGTCCCATAGAATTACTCCCTCACCCCAAGTGAGTTATCCTAGCCCCTTTATATGTACTCTCTTACCGCAAGTGAGTTAACCTAGCCCATTTATATGTACACTCTGACCGCAATTGAGTTATCCTAGTCGCTTTATATGTACTCTCAGACCCCAAGTGAGTTACCCTAGTCCCTTATAAGTACTCCCTGATCCTAAGTGAGTTACCCTAGCCCTTTAATAAGTACACCCTGGCCCCAAGTGAGTTACCCTAGTCCCATATAAGTAATCCTTGACCCAAAGTGAGTTACCCTAGCCCCTTTATAAGTACTCCCTGACCCCAAGTGAGTTACCATATCACCTTTATAAGTACTCCCTGACACCAAGTGAGTTATCCTACCCCCTTTATATGTACTCTCTGACCGCAAGTGAATTACCCTACTCCCATATAGGTACTCCCTGACACGAAATGAGTTACCATAGCCCCTTTATAAATACTCCCTGACCCCAAGTGATTTATCCTAGCCCCTTTATATGTACTCTCTGACCGTAAGTGAGTTACCATAGCCCCTTTATGAGTACTCCCTGACCCCAAGTGAGTTAGCCTAGCCCCTTTATATGTAATCTCTGACCGCAAGTGAGTTACCCTAGTCCAATATAGGTACTCCCTGACCCCAAGTGAGTTACCATAGCCCCTTTTGTAAGTACTCACTGACCGCAAGTGATTATTCAAACCCCTTATAAGTACTCCCTGACCCCAAGTGTGTTACCCTAGTCTCATATATGTACTCTTTGAACTCAAGTGTGTTACCTTAGCACCTTTATAAGTACTCCCTGACCCCAAGTGAGTTATCCTAGCCCCTTTATATGTACTCTCTGACCGCAAGTGAGTTACACTAGCCCATTTATATGTACTCTCTGACCGCAAGTGAGTTATCCTAGTCGCTATATATGTACTCTCAGACCCCAAGTGAGTTACCCTAGTCCCTTATAAGTACTCCCTGATCCTAAGTGAGTTACCCTAGCCCTTTAATAAGTACACCCTTGCCCCAAGTGAGTTACCCTAGTCCCATATAAGTAATCCTTGACCCAAAGTGAGTTACCCTAGCCCCTTTATAAGTACTCCCTGACCCCAAGTGAGTTACCATATCACCTTTATAAATACTCCCTGACCCCAAGTGAGATATCCTAACACCTTTATATGTACTCTCTGACAGCAAGTGAGTTACCCTAGTCCCATAGTAGTACTCCCTGACCCCAAGTGAGTTACCATAGCCCCTTTATAAGTACTCCCTGACCCCAAGTGAGTTATCCTAACACCTTCTATGTACTCTCTGGCCGCAATTGAGTTACCGTAGTCCCATAGTAGTACTCCCTTACCCCAAGTGACTTATCCTAGCCCTTTATATGTACTCTCTGATCCAAGTGAGTTACCCTAGTCCAATATAAGTACTCCCTGACCTCAAGTGAGTTACCATAGCCCCTTTATAAGTACTCCCTGAACCCAAGTGAGTTATCCTAGCCCCTTTATATGTACTCTCTGACCGCAAGTGAGTAACACTAGCCCATTTATTTGTACACTCTGACCGCAAGTGAGTTATCCTTGCCCCTATATAAGTACTCCCTGACCCCAAGTGAGTTATCCTACCCACTTTATATATACTCTCTGACCGCAAGTGAGTTACCCTAGTCCCATATAAGTTCTCCCTGACCCCATGTGAGTTACCATAGTCTCTTTATAAGTACTCCCAGACCCCAAGTGAGTTAGCCTAGCCCCTTTATATGTAATCTCTGACCGCAAGTGAGTTACCCTAGTCCAATATAGGTACTCCCTGACCCCAAGTGAGTTACCATAGCCCCTTTTGTAAGTACTCACTGACCCCAAGTGAGTTACCATAGCCCCTTTATAAGTACTCCCTGACCCCAAGTGAGTTATCCTAGCCCCTTTATATGTACTCTCTGACCGCAAGTGATTATTCAAACCCCTTATAAGTACACCCTGACCCCAAGTGTGTTACCCTAGTCTCATATATGTACTCTTTGAACTCAAGTGTGTTACCTTAGCACCTTTATAAGTACTCCCTGACCCCAAGTGAGTTATCCTAGCCCCTTTATATGTACTCTCTGACCGCAAGTGAGTTACACTAGCCCATTTATATGTACTCTCTGACCGCAAGTGAGTTATCCTAGTCGCTTTATATGTACTCTCAGACCCCAAGTGAGTTACCCTAGTCCCTTATAAGTACTCCCTGACCCCAAGTGAGTTATCCTACCCCCTTTATATGTACTCTCTGAGAGACCGCAAGTGAGTTACCCTAATCCCATATAAGTACTCCCAGACCCCAAGTGAGTTAGCCTAGCCCCTTTATATGTACTCTCTGACCGCAAGTGAGTTACCCTAGTCCAATATAAGTACTCCCTGACCCCAAGTGAGTTACCATAGCCCCTTTATAAGTACTCCCAGACCCCAAGTGAGTTAGCCTAGCCCCTTTATATGTAATCTCTGACCGCAAGTGAGTTACCCTAGTCCAATATAGGTACTCCCTGACCCCAAGTGAGTTACCATAGCCCCTTTTGTAAGTACTCACTGACCCCAAGTGAGTTACCATAGCCCCTTTATAAGTACTCCCTGACCCCAAGTGAGTTATCCTAGCCCCTTTATATGTACTCTCTGACCGCAAGTGATTATTCAAACCCCTTATAAGTACTCCCAGACCCCAAGTTAGTTACCCTAGTCCCATAGAAGTACTCCCTGACCCCAAGTGAGTTATCCTACCCCCTTTATATGTACTCTCCGACCGCAAGTGAATTACCCTACTCCCATATAGGTACTCCCTGCCACCAAGTGAGTTACCATAGCCCCTTTATAAGTACTCCCTGACCCCAAGTGAGTTATCCTAGCCCCTTTATATGTACTCTCTGACCGCAAGTGAGTTATTCAAACCCCTTATAAGTACTCCCTGATCCCAAGTGTGTTACCCTAGTCTCATATATGTACTCTCTGAACACAAGTGTGTTACCTTAGCACCATTATATGTACTCCCTGATCCCAAGTGAGTTATCCTAACACCTTTATATGTACTCTCTGGCCGCAAGTGAATTACCGTAGTCCCATAGTAGTACTCCCTTACCCCAAGTGAGTTATCCTAGCCCCTTTATATGTACTCTCTGACAGCTAGTGAGTTACCCTAGTCCCATAGTAGTACTCCCTGACCCCAAGTGAGTTACCATAGCCCCTTTATAAGTACTCCCTGACCCCAAGTGAGTTATCCTAGCCCCTTTATATGTACTCTCTGACAGCTAGTGAGTTACCCTAGTCCCATAGTAGTACTCGCTGACCCCAAGTGAGTTACCATAGCCCCTTTATAGGTACTCCCTGACCCCAAGTGAGTTATCCTACCCCCTTTATATGTACTCTCTGACCGCAAGTGAGTTACCCTAATCCCATATAAGTACTCCCAGACCCCAAGTGAGTTACCCTAGTCTCATATATGTACTCTCTGAACTCAAGTGTGTTACCTTAGCACCTTTATAAGTACACCCTGACCCCAAGTGAGTTATCCTAGCCCCTTTATATGTACTCTCTGACAGCTAGTGAGTTACCCTAGTCCCATAGTAGTACGCCCTGACCCCAAGTGAGTTACCATAGCCCATTTATAAGTACTCCCTGACCCCAAGTGAGTTATCCTACCCCCTTTATATGTACTCTCTGACCGCAAGTGAGTTACCCTAATCCCATATAAGTACTCCCTGACCCCAAGTGAGTTACCATAGCCCCTTTATAAGTACTCCCTGAACCCAAGTGAGTTATCCTAGCCCCTTGATATGTATTCTCTGACCGCAAGAGAGTTACCCTAAACCCATATAAGTACTCCCAGACCCCAAGTGAGTTACCCTAGTCCCATAGAAGTACTCCCTGAACCCAAGTGAGTTATCCTACCCCCTTTATATGTACTCTCTGACCGCAAGTGAATTACCCTACTCCATATAGGTACTCCCTGACACCAAATGAGTTACCATAGCCCCTTTATAAGTACTCCCTGACCCCAAGTGAGTTACCATAGCCCCTTTATAAGTACTCCCTGACCCCAAGTGAGTTATCCTAGCCCCTTTCTATGTACTCTCTGATCGTAAGTGAGTTATTCAAACCCCTTATAAGTACTCCCTGACCCCAAGTGAGTTATCCTAGCCCCTTTATATGTACTCTCTGACCGCAAGTGAGTTACCCTAGTCCCATAGAAGTACTCCCTGACCCCAAGTGAGTTACCATAGCCCCTTTATGAGTACTCCCTGACCCCAAGTGAGTTAGCCTAGCCCCTTTATATGTACTCTCTGACCGCTAGTGAGTTACCCTAGTCCAATATAGGTACTCCCTGACCCCAAGTGAGTTAACATAGCCCCTTTTGTAAGTACTCCCTGACCCCAAGTGAGTTACCATAGCCCCTTTATAAGTACTCCCTGACCCCAAGTGAGTTATCCTAGCCCCTTTATATGTACTCTCTGACCGCAAGTGATTATTCAAACCCCTTATAAGTACTCCCTGACCCCAAGTGTGTTACCCTAGTTTCATATATGTTCTCTCTGAACTCAAGTGTGTTACCTTAGCACCTTTATAAGTAATCCCTGACCCCAAGTGAGTTATCCTAGCCCCTTTATATGTTATCTCTGACCGCAAGTGAGTTACACTAGCCCATTTATATGTACTCTCTGACCGCAAGTGAGTTATCCTAGTCGCTTTATATGTACTCTCAGACCCCAAGTGAGTTACCCTAGTCCCTTATAAGTACTCCCTGATCCTAAGTGAGTTACCCTAGCCCTTTAATAAGTACACCCTGGCCCCAAGTGAGTTACCCTAGTCCCATATAAGTAATCCTTGACCCAAAGTGAGTTACCCTAGCCCCTTTATAAGTACTCCCTGACCCCAAGTGAGTTACCATATCACATTTATAAATACTCCCTGACCCCAAGTGAGTTATCCTAGTCCCTTTATATGTACTCTCTGACAGCAAGTGAGTTACCCTAGTCCCATAGTAGTACTCCCTGACCCCAAGTGAGTTACCATAGCCCCTTTATAAGTACTCCCTGACCCCAAGTGAGTTATCCTAACACCTTTATATGTACTCTCTGGCCGCAAGTGAGTTACCGTAGTCCCATAGTAGTACTCCCTTACCCCAAGTGAGTAATCCTAGCCCCTTTATATGTACTCTCTGACCCAAGTGTGTTACCCTAGTCCAATATAAGTACTCCCTGACCCCAAGTGAGTTATCCTACCCCCTTTATATGTACTCTCTGACCGCAAGTGAATTACCCTACTCCCATATAGGTACTCCCTGACACGAAATGAGTTACCATAGCCCCTTTATAAATACTCCCTGACCCCAAGTGAGTTATCCTAGCCCCTTTATATGTACTCTCTGACCGTAAGTGAGTTACCATAGCCCCTTTATGAGTACTCCCTGACCCCAAGTGAGTTAGCCTAGCCCCTTTATATGTAATCTCTGACCGCAAGTGAGTTACCCTAGTCCAATATAGGTACTCCCTGACCCCAAGTGAGTTACCATAGCCCCTTTATAAGTACTCCCTGAACCCAAGTGAGTTATCCTAGCCCCTTTATATGTACTCTCTGACCGCAAGTGAGTTACCCTAATCACATATAAGTACTCCTAGACCCCAAGTGAATTACCCTAGTCCCATTGAAGTACTCCCTGACCCCAAGTGAGTTAGCCTAGCCCTTTTATATGTACTCTCTTACCATAAGTGAGTAACACTAGCCCATTTATTTGTACACTCTGACCGCAAGTGAGTTATCCTTGCCCCTATATAAGTACTCCCTGACCCCAAGTGAGTTATCCTACCCACTTTATATATACTCTCTGACCGCAAGTGAGTTACCCTAGTCCCATATAAGTTCTCCCTGAACCCCATGTGAGTTACCATAGTCTCTTTATAAGTACTCCCAGACCCCAAGTGAGTTACCCTAGTCCCATATAAGTTCTCCTTGACCCAAAGTGATTTAACCTAGCCCCTTTATAAGTACTCCCTGACCCCAAATGAGTTACCTTAGACCCATATAAGTACTCCCAAATCCCAAGTGAGTTACCCTAGTCCCATAGAATTACTCCCTCACCCCAAGTGAGTTATCCTAGCCCCTTTATATGTACTCTCTTACCGCAAGTGAGTTACCATAGCCCATTTATATGTACACTGTGACCGCAAGTGAGTTATCCTAGTAGCTTTATATGTACTCTCAGACTCCAAGTGAGTTACAATGTCCCTTATAAGTACTCCCTGATCCTAAGTGAGTTCCCTAGCCCTTTAATAAGTACACCCTGGCCCCAAGTGAGTTACCCTAGTCCCATATAAGTAATCCTTGACCCAAAGTGAGTTACCCTAGCACCTTTATAAGTACTCCCTGACCCCAAGTGAGTTATCATATCACCTTTATAAGTACTCCCTGACCCCAAGTGAGTTATCCTAGCCCCTTTATATGTACTCTCTGACAGCAAGTGAGTTACCCTAGTCCCATAGTAGTACTCCCTGACCCCAAGTGAGTTACCATAGCCCCTTTATAAGTACTCCCTGACCCCAAGTGAGTTATCCTAACACCTTTATATGTACTCTCTGGCCGCAAGTGAGTTACCGTAGTCCCATAGTAGTACTCCCTTACCCCAAGTGAGTTATCCTAGCCCCTTTATATGTACTCTCTGACCCAAGTGAGTTACCCTAGTCCAATATAAGTACTCCCTGACCCCAAGTGAGTTACCATAGCCCCTTTATAAGTACTCCCAGAACGCAAGTGAGTTATCCTAGCCCCTTTATATGTACTCTCTGGCCGCAAGTGAGTTACCGTAGTCCCATAGTAGTACTCCCTTACCCCATGTGAGTTATCCTAGCCCCTTTATATGTACTCTCTGACCGCAAGTGAGTTACCCTAATCACATACAAGTACTCCTAGACCCCAAGTGAATTACCCTAGTCCCATTGAAGTACTCCCTGACCCCAAGTGAGTTACCCTAGCCCCTTTATATGTACTCTCTTACCGCAAGTGAGTTAACCTAGCCCCTTTATATGTACTCTCTGACCCAAGTGAATTACCCTAATCCCATATAAGTAATCCCAGACCCCAAGTGAGTTACCCTAGTCTCATATATGTACTCTCTGAACTCAAGTGTGTTACCTTAGCACCTTTATAAGTACTCCCTGACCCCAAGTGAGTTATCCTAGCCCCTTTATATGTACTCTCTGACAGCTAGTGAGTTACCCTAGTCCCATAGTAGTACTCCCAGACCCCAAGTGAGTTACCATAGCCCCTTTATAAGTACTCCCTGACCCCAAGTGAGTTATCCTACCCCCTTTATATGTACTCTCTGACCGCAAGTGAGTTACCCTAGTCCAATATAAGTACTCCCTGACCCCAAGTGAGTTACCATAGCCCCTTTATAAGTACTCCCTGAACCCACGTGAGTTATCCTAGCCCCTTGATATGTATTCTCTGACCGCAAGAGAGTTACCCTAATCCCATATAAGTACTCCCAGACCCCAAGTGAGTTACCCTAGTCCCATAGTAGTACTCCCTGACCCCAAGTGAGTTATCCTACCCCCTTTATATGTACTCTCTGACCGCAAGTGAATTACCCTACTCCCATATAGGTACTCCCTGACACCAAATGAGTTACCATAGCCCCTTTATAAGTACTCCCTGACCCCAAGTGAGTTACCCTAGTCCCATAGAATTACTCCCTCACCCCAAGTGAGTTACCGTAGTCCCATAGTAGTACTCCCTTACCCCAAGTGAGTTATCCTAGCCCCTTTATATGTACTCTCTGACCGCAAGTGAGTTACCCTAATCACATACAAGTACTCCTAGACCCCAAGTGAATTACCCTAGTCCCATTGAAGTACTCCCTGACCCCAAGTGAGTTACCCTAGCCCCTTTATATGTACTCTCTTACCGCAAGTGAGTAACCCTAGCCCCTTTATAAGTACTCCCTGACCCCAAGTGAGTTATCCTACCCACTTTATATGTACTCTCTGACCGCAAGTGAGTTACCCTAGTCCCATATAAGTTCTCCCTGACCCCAAGTGAGTTACCATAGCCTCTTTATAAGTACTCCCAGACCCCAAGTGAGTTACCCTAGTCCCATATAAGTTCTCCTTGACCCAAAGTGAGTTACCCTAGCCCCTTTATAAGTACTCCCTGACCCCAAATGAGTTACCTTAGACCCATATAAATACTCCCATATCCCAAGTGAGTTACCCTAGTCCCATAGAATTACTCCCTCACCCCAAGTGAGTTATCCTAGCCCCTTTATATGTACTCTCTTACCGCAAGTGAGTTAACCTAGCCCCTTTATATGTACTCTCTGACCCAAGTGAATTACTCTAATCCCATATAAGTAATCCCAGACCCCAAGTGAGTTACCCTAGTCTCATATATGTACTCTCTGAACTCAAGTGTGTTACCTTAGCACCTTTATAAGTACTCCCTGACCCCAAGTGAGTTATCCTAGCCCCTTTATATGTACTCTCTGACAGCTAGTGAGTTACCCTAGTCCCATAGTAGTACTCCCAGACCCCAAGTGAGTTACCATAGCCCCTTTATAAGTACTCCCTGACCCCAAGTGAGTTATCCTACCCCCTTTATATGTACTCTCTGACCGCAAGTGAGTTACCCTAGTCCAATATAAGTACTCCCTGACCCCAAGTGAGTTACCATAGCCCCTTTATAAGTACTCCCTGAACCCACGTGAGTTATCCTAGCCCCTTGATATGTATTCTCTGACCGCAAGAGAGTTACCCTAATCCCATATAAGTACTCCCAGACCCCAAGTGAGTTACCCTAGTCCCATAGAAGTACTCCCTGACCCCAAGTGAGTTATCCTACCCCCTTTATATGTACTCTCTGACCGCAAGTGAATTACCCTACTCCCATATAGGTACTCCCTGACACCAAATGAGTTACCATAGCCCCTTTATAAGTACTCCCTGACCCCAAGTGAGTTACCATAGCCCCTTTATAAGAACTCCCTGACCCAAAGTGAGTTATCCTAGCCCCTTTATATGTACTCTCTGACCGCAAGTGTGTTACCCTAATCCCATATAAGTACTCCCAGACCCCAAGTGAGTTAGCCTAGCCCCTTTATATGTACTCTCTTACCGCAAGTGAGTAACCCTAGCCCATTTATATGTACACTCTGAACGCAAGTGAGTTATCCTAGCCCCTTTATAAGTACTCTCAGACCCCAAGTGAGTTACCCTAGTCCCTTATAAGTACTCCCTGATCCTAAGTGAGTTACCCTAGCCCTTTAATAAGTACACCCTTGCCCCAAGTGAGTTACCCTAGTCCCATATAAGTAATCCTTGACCCAAAGTGAGTTACCCTAGCCCCTTTATAAGTACTCCCTGACCCCAAGTGAGTTACTATATCACCTTTATAAATACTCCCTGACCCCAAGTGAGTTATCCTAGCACCTTTATATGTACTCTCTGACAGCAAGTGAGTTACCCTAGTCCCATAGTAGTACTCCCTGACCCCAAGTGAGTTACCATAGCCCCTTTATAAGTACTCCCTGACCCCAAGTGAGTTATCCTACCCCCTTTATATGTACTCTCTGACCGCAAGTGAGTTACCCTAGTCCAATATAAGTACTCCCTGACCCCAAGTGAGTTACCATAGCCCCTTTATAAGTACTCCCTGAACCCACGTGAGTTATCCTAGCCCCTTGATATGTATTCTCTGACCGCAAGAGAGTTACCCTAATCCCATATAAGTACTCCCAGACCCCAAGTGAGTTACCCTAGTCCCATAGAAGTACTCCCTGACCCCAAGTGAGTTATCCTACCCCCTTTATATGTACTCTCTGACCGCAAGTGAATTACCCTACTCCCATATAGGTACTCCCTGACACCAAATGAGTTACCATAGCCCCTTTATAAGTACTCCCTGACCCCAAGTGAGTTACCATAGCCCCTTTATAAGAACTCCCTGACCCAAAGTGAGTTATCCTAGCCCCTTTATATGTACTCTCTGACCGCAAGTGTGTTACCCTAATCCCATATAAGTACTCCCAGACCCCAAGTGAGTTAGCCTAGCCCCTTTATATGTACTCTCTTACCGCATGTGAGTAACCCTAGCCCATTTATATGTACACTCTGAACGCAAGTGAGTTATCCTAGCCCCTTTATAAGCACTCTCAGACCCCAAGTGAGTTACCCTAGTCCCTTATAAGTACTCCCTGATCCTAAGTGAGTTACCCTAGCCCTTTAATAAGTACACCCTTGCCCCAAGTGAGTTACCCTAGTCCCATATAAGTAATCCTTGACCCAAAGTGAGTTACCCTAGCCCCTTTATAAGTACTCCCTGACCCCAAGTGAGTTACTATATCACCTTTATAAATACTCCCTGACCCCAAGTGAGTTATCCTAGCACCTTTATATGTACTCTCTGACAGCAAGTGAGTTACCCTAGTCCCATAGTAGTACTCCCTGACCCCAAGTGAGTTACCATAGCCCCTTTATAAGTACTCCCTGACCCCAAGTGAGTTATCCTAACACCTTCTATGTACTCTCTGGCCGCAATTGAGTTACCGTAGTCCCATAGTAGTACTCCCTTACCCCAAGTGACTTATCCTAGCCCTTTATATGTACTCTCTGATCCAAGTGAGTTACCCTAGTCCAATATAAGTACTCCCTGACCTCAAGTGAGTTACCATAGCCCCTTTATAAGTACTCCCTGAACCCAAGTGAGTTATCCTAGCCCCTTTATATGTACTCTCTGACCGCAAGTGAGTTACCCTAATCACATATAAGTACTCCTAGACCCCAAGTGAATTACCCTAGTCCCATTGAAGTACTCCCTGACCCCAAGTGAGTTAGCCTAGCCCCTTTATATGTACTCTCTTACCGCAAGTGAGTAACACTAGCCCATTTATTTGTACACTCTGTCCGCAAGTGAGTTATCCTTGCCCCTATATAAGTACTCCCTGACCCCAAGTGAGTTATCCTACCCACTTTATATATACTCTCTGACCGCAAGTGAGTTACCCTAGTCCCATATAAGTTCTCCCTGACCCCATGTGAGTTACCATAGTCTCTTTATAAGTACTCCCAGACCCCAAGTGAGTTACCCTAGTCCCATATAAGTTCTCCTTGACCCAAAGTGATTTACCCTAGCCCCTTTATAAGTACTCCCTGACCCCAAATGAGTTACCTTAGACCCATATAAGTACTCCCAAATCCCAAGTGAGTTACCCTAGTCCCATAGAATTACTCCCTCACCCCAAGTGAGTTATCCTAGCCCCTTTATATGTACTCTCTTACCGCAAGTGAGTTACCATAGCCCATTTATATGTACACTGTGACCGCAAGTGAGTTATCCTAGTAGCTTTATATGTACTCTCAGACCCCAAGTGTGTTACAATATCCCTTATAAGTACTCCCTGATCCTAAGTGAGTTCCCTAGCCCTTTAATAAGTACACCCTGGCCCCAAGTGAGTTACCCTAGTCCCATATAAGTAATCCTTGACCCAAAGTGAGTTACCCTAGCACCTTTATAAGTACTCCCTGACCCCAAGTGAGTTATCATATCACCTTTATAAGTACTCCCTGACCCCAAGTGAGTTATCCTAGCCCCTTTATATGTACTCTCTGACAGCAAGTGAGTTACCCTAGTCCCATAGTAGTACTCCCTGACCCCAAGTGAGTTACCATAGCCCCTTTATAAGTACTCCCTGACCCCAAGTGAGTTATCCTAACACGTTTATATGTACTCTCTGGCCGCAAGTGAGTTACCGTAGTCCCATAGTAGTACTCCCTTACCCCAAGTGAGTAATCCTAGCCCCTTTATATGTACTCTCTGACCCAAGTGAGTTACCCTAGTCCAATATAAGTACTCCCTGACCCCAAGTGAGTTACCATAGCCCCTTTATAAGAACTCCCTGAACCCAAGTGAGTTATCCTAGCCCCTTGACATGTATTCTCTGACCGCAAGAGAGTTACCCTAATCCCATATAAGTACTCCCAGTCCCCAAGTGAGTTACCCTAGTCCCATAGAAGTACTCCCTGACCCCAAGTGAGTTATCCTACCCCCTTTATATGTACTCTCTGACCGCAAGTGAATTACCCTACTCCCATATAGGTACTCCCTGACACGAAATGAGTTACCATAGCCCCTTTATAAGTACTCCCTGACCCCAAGTGAGTTATCCTAGCCCCTTTATATGTACACTCTGACCGTAAGTGAGTTATACAAACCCCTTATAAGTACTCCCTGACCCCAAGTGTGTTACCCTAGTCTCATATGTGTACTCCCTGAACTCAAGTGTATTACCTTAGCCCCTTTATAAGTTCTCCCTGTCCCCAAGTGAGTTATCCTAGCCCCTTTATATGTACTCTCTGACCGCAAGTGAGTTACCCTAGTCCCATATAAGTACTCCCTGACCCCAAGTGAGTTACCATAGCCCCTTCATGAGTACTCCCTGACCCCAAGTGAGGTAGCCTAGCCCCTTTATATGTAATCTCTGACCGCAAGTGAGTTACCCTAGTCCAATATAGGTACTCCCTGACCCCAAGTGAGTTACCATAGCCCCTTTATATGTACTCTCTGACCGCAAGTGATTATTCAAACCCCTTATAAGTACTCCCTGACCCCAAGTGTGTTACCCTAGTCTCATATATGTACTCTTTGAACTCCAGTGTGTTACCTTAGCACCTTTATAAGTACTCCCTGACCCCAAGTGAGTTATCCTAGCCCCTTTATATGTACTCTCTGACCGCAAGTGAGTTACACTAGCCCATTTATATTTACTCTCTGACCGCAAGTGAGTTATCTTAGTCGCTTTATATGTACTCTCAGACCCCAAGTGAGTTATCCTAACACCTTCTATGTACTCTCTGGCCGCAATTGAGTTACCGTAGTCCCATAGTAGTACTCCCTTACCCCAAGTGACTTATCCTAGCCCTTTATATGTACTCTCTGATCCAAGTGAGTTACCCTAGTCCAATATAGGTACTCCCTGACACCAAATGAGTTACCATAGCCCCTTTATAAGTACTCCCTGACCCCAAGTGAGTTACCATAGCCCCTTTATAAGAACTCCCTGACCCAAAGTGAGTTATCCTAGCCCCTTTATATGTACTCTCTGACCGCAAGTGTGTTACCCTAATCCCATATAAGTACTCCCAGACCCCAAGTGAGTTAGCCTAGCCCCTTTATATGTACTCTCTTACCGCAAGTGAGTAACCCTAGCCCATTTATATGTACACTCTGAACGCAAGTGAGTTATCCTAGCCCCTTTATAAGTACTCTCAGACCCCAAGTGAGTTACCCTAGTCCCTTATAAGTACTCCCTGATCCTAAGTGAGTTACCCTAGCCCTTTAATAAGTACACCCTTGCCCCAAGTGAGTTACCCTAGTCCCATATAAGTAATCCTTGACCCAAAGTGAGTTACCCTAGCCCCTTTATAAGTACTCCCTGACCCCAAGTGAGTTACTATATCACCTTTATAAATACTCCCTGACCCCAAGTGAGTTATCCTAGCACCTTTATATGTACTCTCTGACAGCAAGTGAGTTACCCTAGTCCCATAGTAGTACTCCCTGACCCCAAGTGAGTTACCATAGCCCCTTTATAAGTACTCCCTGACCCCAAGTGAGTTATCCTAACACCTTCTATGTACTCTGTGGCCGCAATTGAGTTACCGTAGTCCCATAGTAGTACTCCCTTACCCCAAGTGACTTATCCTAGCCCTTTATATGTACTCTCTGATCCAAGTGAGTTACCCTAGTCCAATATAAGTACTCCCTGACCTCAAGTGAGTTACCATAGCCCCTTTATAAGTACTCCCTGAACCCAAGTGAGTTATCCTAGCCCCTTTATATGTACTCTCTGACCGCAAGTGAGTTACCCTAATCACATATAAGTACTCCTAGACCCCAAGTGAATTACCCTAGTCCCATTGAAGTACTCCCTGACCCCAAGTGAGTTAGCCTAGCCCCTTTATATGTACTCTCTTACCGCAAGTGAGTAACACTAGCCCATTTATTTGTACACTCTGTCCGCAAGTGAGTTATCCTTGCCCCTATATAAGTACTCCCTGACCCCAAGTGAGTTATCCTACCCACTTTATATATACTCTCTGACCGCAAGTGAGTTACCCTAGTCCCATATAAGTTCTCCCTGACCCCATGTGAGTTACCATAGTCTCTTTATAAGTACTCCCAGACCCCAAGTGAGTTACCCTAGTCCCATATAAGTTCTCCTTGACCCAAAGTGATTTACCCTAGCCCCTTTATAAGTACTCCCTGACCCCAAATGAGTTACCTTAGACCCATATAAGTACTCCCAAATCCCAAGTGAGTTACCCTAGTCCCATAGAATTACTCCCTCACCCCAAGTGAGTTATCCTAGCCCCTTTATATGTACTCTCTTACCGCAAGTGAGTTACCATAGCCCATTTATATGTACACTGTGACCGCAAGTGAGTTATCCTAGTAGCTTTATATGTACTCTCAGACCCCAAGTGTGTTACAATATCCCTTATAAGTACTCCCTGATCCTAAGTGAGTTCCCTAGCCCTTTAATAAGTACACCCTGGCCCCAAGTGAGTTACCCTAGTCCCATATAAGTAATCCTTGACCCAAAGTGAGTTACCCTAGCACCTTTATAAGTACTCCCTGACCCCAAGTGAGTTATCATATCACCTTTATAAGTACTCCCTAACCCCAAGTGAGTTATCCTAGCCCCTTTATATGTACTCTCTGACAGCAAGTGAGTTACCCTAGTCCCATAGTAGTACTCCCTGACCCCAAGTGAGTTACCATAGCCCCTTTATAAGTACTCCCTGACCCCAAGTGAGTTATCCTAACACGTTTATATGTACTCTCTGGCCGCAAGTGAGTTACCGTAGTCCCATAGTAGTACTCCCTTACCCCAAGTGAGTAATCCTAGCCCCTTTATATGTACTCTCTGACCCAAGTGAGTTACCCTAGTCCAATATAAGTACTCCCTGACCCCAAGTGAGTTACCATAGCCCCTTTATAAGAACTCCCTGAACCCAAGTGAGTTATCCTAGCCCCTTGACATGTATTCTCTGACCGCAAGAGAGTTACCCTAATCCCATATAAGTACTCCCAGTCCCCAAGTGAGTTACCCTAGTCCCATAGAAGTACTCCCTGACCCCAAGTGAGTTATCCTACCCCCTTTATATGTACTCTCTGACCGCAAGTGAATTACCCTACTCCCATATAGGTACTCCCTGACACGAAATGAGTTACCATAGCCCCTTTATAAGTACTCCCTGACCCCAAGTGAGTTATCCTAGCCCCTTTATATGTACACTCTGACCGTAAGTGAGTTATACAAACCCCTTATAAGTACTCCCTGACCCCAAGTGTGTTACCCTAGTCTCATATATGTACTCCCTGAACTCAAGTGTATTACCTTAGCCCCTTTATAAGTTCTCCCTGTCCCCAAGTGAGTTATCCTAGCCCCTTTATATGTACTCTCTGACCGCAAGTGAGTTACCCTAGTCCCATATAAGTACTCCCTGACCCCAAGTGAGTTACCATAGCCCCTTCATGAGTACTCCCTGACCCCAAGTGAGGTAGCCTAGCCCCTTTATATGTAATCTCTGACCGCAAGTGAGTTACCCTAGTCCAATATAGGTACTCCCTGACCCCAAGTGAGTTACCATAGCCCCTTTTTTAAGTACTCACTGACCCCAAGTGAGTTACCATAGCCCCTTTATATGTACTCTCTGACCGCAAGTGATTATTCAAACCCCTTATAAGTACTCCCTGACCCCAAGTGTGTTACCCTAGTCTCATATATGTACTCTTTGAACTCCAGTGTGTTACCTTAGCACCTTTATAAGTACTCCCTGACCCCAAGTGAGTTATCCTAGCCCCTTTATATGTACTCTCTGACCGCAAGTGAGTTACACTAGCCCATTTATATTTACTCTCTGACCGCAAGTGAGTTATCTTAGTCGCTTTATATGTACTCTCAGACCCCAAGTGAGTTATCCTAACACCTTCTATGTACTCTCTGGCCGCAATTGAGTTACCGTAGTCCCATAGTAGTACTCCCTTACCCCAAGTGACTTATCCTAGCCCTTTATATGTACTCTCTGATCCAAGTGAGTTACCCTAGTCCAATATAAGTACTCCCTGACCCCAAGTGTGTTACCATAGCCCCTTTATAAGTACTCCCTGAACCCAAGTGAGTTATCCTAGCCCCTTTATATGTACTCTCTGACCGCAAGTGAGTTACCCTAATCACATATAAGTACTCCTAGACCCCAAGTGAATTACCCTAGTCCCATTGAAGTACTCCCTGACCCCAAGTGAGTTAGCCTAGCCCCTTTATATGTACTCTCTTACCGCAAGTGAGTAACACTAGCCCATTTATATGTACACTCTGACCGCAAGTGAGTTATCCTTGCCCCTATATAAGTACTCTCTGACCCCAAGTGAGTTATCCTACCCACTTTATATATACTCTCTGACCGCAAGTGAGTTACCCTAGTCCCATATAAGTTCTCCCTGACCCCATGTGAGTTGCCATAGTCTCTTTATAAGTACTCCCAGACCCCAAGTGAGTTACCCTAGTCCCATATAAGTTCTCCTTGACCCAAAGTGATTTACCCTAGCCCCTTTATAAGTACTCCCTGACCCCAAATGAGTTACCTTAGACCCATATAAGTACTCCCAAATCCCAAGTGAGTTACCCTAGTCCCATAGAATTACTTCCTGACCCCAAGTGAGTTATCATATCACCTTTATAAGTACTCCCTGACCCCAAGTGAGTTATCCTAGCCCCTTTATATGTACTCTCTGACAGCAAGTGAGTTACCCTAGTCCCATAGTAGTACTCCCTGACCCCAAGTGAGTTACCATAGCCCCTTTATAAGTACTCCCTGACCCCAAGTGAGTTATCCTAACACCTTTATATTTACTCTCTGACCGCAAGAGAGTTACCCTAATCCCATATAAGTACTCCCAGACCCCAAGTGAGTTACCCTAGTCCCATAGAAGTACTCCCTGACCCCAAGTGAGTTATCCTACCCCCTTTATATGTACTCTCTGACCGCAAGTGAATTACCCTACTCCCATACAGGTATTCCCTGACACCAAATGAGTTACCATAGCCCCTTTATAAGTACTCCCTGACCCCAAGTGAGTTATCCTAGCCCCTTTATATGTACTCTCTGACAGCAAGTGAGTTACCCCTGTCCCATAGTAGTACTCCCTGACCCCAAGTGAGTTATCCTAACACCTTCTATGTACTCTCTGGCCGCAATTGAGTTACCGTTGTCCCATAGTAGTACTCCCTTACCCCAAGTGACTTATCCTAGCCCTTTATATGTACTCTCTGATCCAAGTGAGTTACCCTAGTCCAATATAAGTACTCCCTGACCCCAAGTGTGTTACCATAGCCCCTTTATAAGTACTCCCTGAACCCAAGTGAGTTATCCTAGCCCCTTTATATGTACTCTCTGACCGCAAGTGAGTTACCCTAATCACATATAAGTACTCCTAGACCCCAAGTGAATTACCCTAGTCCCATTGAAGTACTCCCTGACCCCAAGTGAGTTAGCCTAGCCCCTTTATATGTACTCTCTTACCGCAAGTGAGTAACCCTAGCCCATTTATATGTACACTCTGAACGCAAGTGAGTTATCCTAGCCCCTTTATAAGTACTCCCTGACCCAAAGTGAGTTATCCTACCCACTTTATATGTACTCTCTGACCGCAAGTGAGTTACCCTAGTCCCATATAAGTTCTCCCTGATCCCAAGTGAGTTCCCATAGCCTCTTTATAAGTACTCCCAGACCCCAAGTGAGTTACCCTAGTCCCTTATAAGTACTCCCTGATCCTAAGTGAGTTACCCTAGCCCTTTAATAAGTACACCCTGGCCCCAAGTGAGTTACCCTAGTCCCATATAAGTAATCCTTGACCCAAAGTGAGTTATCCTAGCCCCTTTATATGTACTCTCTGACCGCAAGTGATTATTCAAACCCCTTATAAGTACTCCCTGACCCCAAGTGAGTTACCTAATCCCATAGAAGTACTCCCTGACCCCAAGTGAGTTACAATAGCCCCTTTATAAGTACTCCCTGACCCCAAGTGAGTTACCATATCACCTTTATAAGTACTCCCTGACCCCAACTGAGTTACCTAATCCCATAGAAGTACTCCCTGACCCCAAGTGAGTTACAATAGCCCCTTTATAAGTACTCCCTGACCCCAAGTGAGTTACCTAATCCCATAGAAGTACTCCCTGACCCCAAGTGAGTTGCAATAGCCCCTTTATAAGTACTCCCTGACCCCAAGTGAGTTACCATATCACCTTTATAAGTACTCCCTGACCCCAAGTGAGTTATCCTAGCCCCTTCATATGTACTCTCTGACAGCAAGTGAGTTACCCTAGTCCCAAAGTAGTACTCCCTGACCCCAAGTGAGTTAGCCTAGCCCCTTTATATGTACTCTCTGACCGCAAGTGAGTTACCCTAATCCCATATAAGTACTCCCAGACCCCAAGTGAGTTACCATATCACCTTTATAAGTACTCCCTGACCCCAAGTGAGTTACCTAATCCCATAGAAGTACTCCCTGACCCCAAGTGAGTTACAATAGCCCCTTTATGAGCACTCCCTGACCCCAAGTGAGTTATCCTACCCCCTTTATATGTACTCTCTGACCGCAAGTGAGTTACCCTAATCCAATATAAGTACTCCCAGACCCCAAGTGAGTTGCCCTAGTCCCATAGAAGTACTCCCTGACCCCAAGTGAGTTACCCTAGCCCCTTATATAAGTACTCCCTGACCGCAAGTGAGTTATCATAGCCCCTCTATATGTACTCTCTGACCGCAAGTGAGTTACCATATCACCTTTATAAGTACTCCCTGACCCCAAGTGAGTTATCCTAGCCCCATTATATGTACTCTCTGACCGCAAGTGAGTTACCTAATCCCATAGAAGTTCTCCCTGACCCCAAGTGAGTTTCCATAGCCCCTTTATGAGTACTCCCTGACCCCAAGTGAGTTACCCTAATCCCACATCAGTACTCCCAGACCCCAAGTGAGTTACCCTAGTCCCATAGAAGTACTCCCTGACCCCAAGTGAGCTACCCTAGCCCCTTAAATAAGTACTCCCTGACCGCAAGTGAGTTATCCTAGCCCCTTTATATGTACTCTCTGACCGCAAGTGAGTTACCCTAATCCCATATAAGTACTCCCAGACCCCAAGTGAGTTATCCTAGCCCCTTTATATGTACTCTCTGACCGCAAGTGAGTTACCCTAATCCCATATAAGTACTCCCAGACCCCAAGTGAGTTACCCTAGTCCCATAGAAGTACTCCCTGACCCCAAGTGAGTTACCCTGGCCCCTTATATAAGTACTCCCTGACCGCAAGTGAGTTATCCTAGCCCCTTTATATGTACTCTCTGACCGCAAGTGAGTTACCATATCACCTTTATAAGTACTCCCTGACCCCAAGTGAGTTACCCTAGCCCCTTTATGAGTACTCCCTGAACCCAAGTGAGTTATCCTACCCCCTTTATATGTACTCTCTGACCGCAAGTGAGTTACCCTAGTTCCATATAGGTACTGTTGTGGTTCTATCGCTGATTCACGACAAACTCGAAATTCTTTTGTATAATAAAGTTTATTGACGTTTGATTTACAATGTTTCTTCTTTATACAAATTGATAACCAGAGCTATGAGCTAGATAATTAAAGTTTTAAGAGACAAAGGATTGCCTGGATAAGTTTAAGAGATAAGAGGACTGAAGGTCCTAGGAGACTCGACTTGTTCCTTCTAGCTTTTGACTCGAACTGACTTTTGGGGCTGCACGTTTGGGGCTCCTACCCTCAAAGTGCAGCGTCAAACATTACCTTATATGGTAACATTTGCGGGTCCCAATGGTCAAATGCGTCATTGTTCTAGAACATTCGACTGCCGTCGAAGTGCATTTTGCCACGTGTCGGGACATAGCCTTGGCGACAGTGTGAACGAGCTGCGTCTGGCGCATCGTATTACACTCAGGAATTTGTCGCTTTTAAGAGGCTATTGGTATTTTAGTATAACTATGCTAGATTAAGATTGATTAATTATGTCTCCAATTGAATATAATAATAATGATATTAATTATATAGTGCTTATAATAGCAATGAGTTATGTATGTTTATTCTATGTACATAACACCCCTCCCCCCCTGGAAAAAGAGGGTAGGTGGTTAATAATCGGGTTCGTATTGAATGTTTGCCGCTTGCTCAGGTGTGACGATAGTCATGTGCGTCGGGACAACGTCGTCTATTGCTGGGGCGGCGATGTCGTCTGTTACGATGGCATTGGATGACAATGCCTGTATTGGCCTGAGTCTTGGCTTAGGTTTTGGTCTTCTGTGAAGATATCGCCAGATTATGTAGATGGTTAATCCTATGATGATTAGCGTTGTAGTAGAATATGAGATGGCCATATGTTGATAGGTGTGGTGTTGTCCTAGGTCTTCGTTTTGTACATCCTTTTTCAGCTGTTTTAGCTGGATGCTGAGCGTGTTGAGGTCGTTGACCTTGTTCAAGATGTTATGCAGCCTGGGAATTTTGGTTGTGTTGATTGCTGCTACGTAGTTTTCAGGATCTATGGCTCTCAAAGAGAAATTATAGTGCGGGATATAGTTCTTATGTTTGTTGGGCTTGGAGGTTTGTACGGGTTCCAAAACAAAATCAGTAGCTGTTAGGATACAATTTTTATATAAATTAATTACTCCGGAGCCCATTAATTCTATATTATAGGTAGGTTTTTGTTTGCAGATTACTTCTACAATTTCTAATCGCGGTGTGGAGTATATCCACGAGGCTTGGTTTTTCATCGGAATTAGCATCGGTTGCACTAAATGTATAAGTTTATGCTCGCACGTATTTATATCTATGTATTTTAAGTATAATGCGATTTCGCATGGATTTACTGCTTTTATTTTGTTGGATGGTTTATCCGTTGGACAGAAATAATTATCTTTTATCGTGTAACATTTTCGTAGTTCGTCTTCGGTATATTCTGTGTATCGCTCAGCGATGCTATCTATCGCTATGTAATCCTTTCTTAAATCTATTATGGAGTGTAATGTTGTAGAATTCTGAATAGGGATTGGGATTGGATATATTTGTAAAAGATCGAATTCTTTGGGTGTTGTTAGAGGTATATGGAATACTACAATTAGTTTGTTTGTTTTGGTATAAATTGTGGGTTGCATTAGTTTGGAAATTAAATGGATGTTTAGTGTTTCTAATGGAAAAGGGAATTGCGTGCCAGGGGGGATGTGAGGAATCGCATCTTTAAGGTATTCGATAATTTTTGTATATCGAATAATGTTCGGATTTATTATTCCTTGGCTCGCCATTATCACGAAATTTAATAAGTGTTCTGTGTCTATCATTAATTCTTCGGATGTAAGATTAATGTTATATAGAGCTTCTCGCTCGTCCGCTTGGGCTTCTAGATCACGTGCTGCTTTCGTCAGCATTTTTTCGTTCGCATCTATTTTTTGTATCGTGTTATTATAAGTTTCTATAGTTTGGTCGATAATTTGTATTTGTTTTAGGAGTGCTAATCTGTTGGTTTCTACTGTTTGATCTAAATTTTGTAGATGTTTATTTATTTCTTCTTCGTCGTTACTGTCCATTATTCCGAATAGAATTTTTCCGATTGACCCTACTCCGTTTGCTAGTCCTCGTCTGTTTCTCTCTTGATGTAACGTTAATTCATCTATTTCGTCTAGGATTTTTTCGGCTGTCTCTAATTTGTAGACGGTATCAATGACGGAGTGTTTACAGATTTTTTTTTTTCTTGTGTGGAGCAAAGGGCGTGGTCGTATAGGAATTTGTTTAGTTGCGCGAGGCTTTGGCGATATTCTACTATGTCGGTAGTTATTACTAATTTCCATTTCTCTTTATAAAAATTGACCGTGCCGAATTTTTCATAGAATAGTCCCGGTTGACCTTTGATGGGAATATTTTGGACTTGCTGGGAGCTTCTGTGGATCGTTATGACCATAAGGGTCAGCATGCACCTATAATAAAGGGTATGTTTGGTTAATTGTGGAATTTTAATATGTAAAATTTGAACAAGTTTTATTTCTACATGGGAGTTATTTTAGTCGGTCGCGAAGGTGCGTCTAGTTCGTAGACATTGGGTCAGCGTTTCCGCGTGAGTTTGAGTGAAGGGGGGAATGATGTATAAAATCGCGTTCTTCTCACGGAGCGTTTCATTTCGTATTGCCAATTTGTGGAATTTTAATTTGCTGTGTGTTGTCTCTCTCCTTTTTTTTTTTTTTTTTTTAAAAAAAATGGCTCTCGTGGTGTATAAGAGGCGGGATATGTACGACCGGGGGCTTTTCGATGGTCAAGGGAGGCGCCTATTCGTTCTGGTCGAGGGCGGTAAGTGCGTTGTTTTTGTTTTTATGGTTTTTCTTTTTTTTTCTTTTTATTTTTGATTTCATTCTCTTTCTTTTTCCTTTTAGTTGTAATAAAAAATGAAGAGGCAGTGGCGTTTCGCCGTATGTGTCGGTGGAGCGACCGGAGGCAGATTGAGTTGGAGTGGAGCTACGAGGGGTACGAGAACGATTTTCGGGTGATGTTCGACCTGTACGGAATCCGGTGGCTTCAATATACGGGTGTGGAGGCTTTTCGTGGCTGGGGCTATCCTAATAGCCAAACCGCAGGGTTGTTTGACGGAACTGTATGGACGGAGGGGCAAGTCCTGCGCTACCACAATTTAATTTAAAATATATATATACCTATGTCTAGCTTATAAGATTATTATGTAAGAAGAGAAAGAGAGAGGAGAATACCCATATGTTTTTTTTTTTGAATGAATTCTAAGTTTCTTGTATATGTGTCTATTTTTATTTCTAGTAATCCTTATTAATTTAATTGCTTAATTTATTAGTATAGTAAAAGTATTTAGGAATTGAATTAAAAGAATATTAAGGTTATTAGTATAGTTGGGTAGTTCTAGTGGTAGTAATGTATAGTAATTGCTAGTTGTAAGTTAGTATTGTAGTAAGAAGTAGATTAGGGTGATGGGGAAAAGAGTTAAGAGAGTATAGTGTATGTGAGTGTATGAGTCGGTAACTATACGTGATATGGCTTTAGCCTATTGACGTGGGTTACGATTTTCTTCTTACCTACTGCTAACTCATAATTTAACTCGCTTAGTTTTGCGGTTAATGTATAGGGACCGTCGTATAGGGGTTCCAATTTCTTTGGTCTTCCGGCGCGAATCATTTCTCGCTTTAATAATACTTGGTCTCCTACTTCGTAATTTGATACTTGTGTATTGTGATCATAATAAATCTTCGATTTTTCCTTTTCCAGTATTAATTGGTCTTTCATGACGTTACCTGTTGAGCGAATTCTTTCGCGAAGCTCGTTATAGTAATCTTCGAATGTATATGTAGGTTGCGGCGGATATTTGAGCGTGGTCGGTAATTCAACCTCGCGTCCGAATAGTAGTGAAAAAGGCGTTCGGCCTGTAGCTGTGTGTGGCGTAGTGTTATAGGTGAACATGGCGTAGGGTAACCATTCGTCCCAGTTGTCTAAATCTTCGTTGACAAAGTTTTTTAAGTACGACGCCAATGTTCGTTGCGATCTTTCTACCGCACCATTTGACTGTGGGTGGTATGCCGTGGTCTGTATTTTGTCAATTTTTAATAGCTTACAGACGTCCTTAAAGAGGTTACTTAGAAAGTTAGTACCCTGGTCAGTTAAAACCTTTTGGGGTAGCCCGTATGAAAAAATGATCCTTTCAACGAATAGTCGTGCCACAGTAGAGGCTGACTGGTCTTGAATTGGTAGGGCTATGCTGTACCTTGTGAAAAGGTCTTGGAAGGTTAAGGCATACTTGTTTCCTTGTTTGGTCGCAGGGTATGGTCCTATTATATCTAGGGCGACCTTTTCGAAGGGTTCTACTGGCGTGTCTGTTATCTGCATTGGTGCACGTTTCACGTTGCCTGTTTTATTGCGCTGGCACTTGTCACATTTTTTTATGTATTCCTCAATGTCCTTTTTCATATTTGGCCAAACGTGTTTAATTTTAATTCTTTGCAGGGTTCTATTTACGCCTTCATGTCCTCCGAAAGGAGTATCGTGATACTCGTAAAGGATTTGACTTATCATTGCGGGAGTATAGGTCAATGATTTCTCATCAGCTGCTTCTTCCTCGGCGTCGGAATTAGCTGAGGTTGCATCTTCGTTTGAGTCGGTTGGCCTTGGGGCGGCTTGCCGTGCTCTTGAGCGCGTGGTCGCATATATACGACTTAGCGCATCTGCGTTTGTATTCTGAGTACCTGGTTTGTATCTAATTTCGTAATCGTACTCGGCTAACTTTAATCTCCAACGCATTAATCTGGAGCCTGGGTTTTCTACATTGAAAAGCCAAGTGAGTGGTTGATGATCGGTGATGATGGTAAATTTAGTACCATATAAGTAAGGTCGAAAATTTTGCACAGCCCAAACTATAGCTGCCAATTCCTTTTCCGTGGTGCTGTAATTTACTTCGGCCTTGTTAAGCGTTCTGCTGGCGTAAGCAACGGGGAGGTCTTTGCCTACCTCGCCTTGTGATAACACGGCTCCTATTGCTTTATTGGAGGCGTCCGTGGTCAGAATGAAAGGAAGATGAAAATCTGGGTATTGTAAAAGTGGTGCAGTAGTTAATCTTTCCTTTAGTTTTTCAAATGACGATTGTTCGAGGGAGGTCCAGTTGAACTTCACTCCTTTCTTCAATAGGTTCGTCATAGGTTTTGACAGATCAGCAAAATGGTCAATGAACCTTCGGTAATAGCCTGCTAGGCCTAGAAAGGATTGCACGTTCTTTACGCTCTTGGGTGCTGGAAAATTTTTTACAGCTTCTATTTTACTTGGGTCTGGAGAGATGCCTTTGTCTGTAATTATATGACCCAGGTAGCAAGTTTCTTTGCGAAGGAAACGGCATTTTTCCGGTTGCAGTTTTAGAGTGTTTTCATGCAGTCGAATGAACACTTGTTTCAGTCTTTTATTGTGTTCTATTAGAGTAGGGGCGTGAATTACTATATCATCTAGGTAGACGAAACATTGGATTCCTTGGAGTCCGGATAATACGGTGTTCATTAAGCGTTGAAATGTAGCTGGTGCGTTTTTTAATCCAAAGGGCATGCGGTTGTATTCGTAGTGCCCTAGGGGTGTGGAGAAGGCTGTTTTTTCCTTGTCTTCTTCGGCCATGCCTATCTGGTGAAATCCAGAGGCTAGGTCAAGGGTGGTGAAATATTTCGAGTGGCCTAGTTGGTCCAATATTTCGGTGATGTTTGGCAATGGATAGGCATCACCTATAGTAGCTTCATTTAGCTTGCGAAAATCTACGACGATGCGCATTTTTATATTTCCTTGTGCATCGGGTTTCTTGGGTACCACGAGCAGTGGCGCGTTCCACTGGCTTCGGCTCGGTCGTACTATTCCGTCGACTTCTAGCTGGGAAATTTGTTTATCAATTTCTTGTTTATGCTTTTCAGGTAACCTATAGGGTTTCTTGAAGATAGGCTTGGTATTTTCTACCAAGGTAATAGTGTGTTTTACCGCTTCAGTAGTGAGGAGTTTGTCACCTTCTAGGTGAAATATATCATTGTATTCCTCACAGATTTCTGTTAGACTGCGCAATTCTTCCTGATTTAAATGATTTAGTTCTAATTGAGACTTTAGCCGGGCGAGTCGATCGCTGGCGCAATTATTTACAGCGTATACTGTTATGGGTACAGAAGGGTCGTCGCCCTGAGTCGGTGGACTCGGAATATCTTCTAACACAACTGTAGGCAAGGGTATCTCTAGTTCTTTCTCCGTGATGTTCAAGATGCTGACGCAGCAGGTAGAGTTGGTTGGCCTAGTGGCACAGTTACCTATATACACTCCAGGTAGTATTTGGTGTCCATTTACAATGCCGTCTTGTTTGCTATCAGTTAACGCGGCTACTAATGTTTGGGATCTCGGTTTTAGTGATACCGTGCGTGATACTACTTGTTTCATTGGCCAGGTGTGTCCCAGCATCGTCAAGGACACGTCCTTTTCATAATGGAAGCTATTTCTTTTCCAGAAATCCATACCGATTAGTCCGTCGGCTATTAGCGAAAAGGTATCTGGTACTATTTGAAATTTATGGGTTATGGTGTATTTTCCGACTTTTACGTGTAGGTAAACTGATCCTAGTGTCTTTACAGGTGTTCCACTTATTCCTGTTAGCGTAATCGGAGTTTTGTCAGCTATTGTTTCTTTGCGCAGGACTCTTATTTTAATTATGGAGACGTCGGCTCCAGTGTCGAAGAGTAAGGTTGCTGGTCGAATGAATTCAGCGGCTTGTACTTCGATTAAATTTTTTATAGGAGTACACAATACCATATTAGCGGTTAAATTTCCTACAGGTGTTGGTCGATTCAGGTTTTCGTTAATTGGTTGCTCTGAATTATTTGCATTCTGTTGAGCTTCTCTTTCTCGCTTTGCTTTTAATGTGCGGCACTCTTGGACGGTGTGTCCTGGTTTTTTGCAATAATTGCAAGAGGTGGATACTTTGTTCACGGAAGATGAGTGACTCTGAGTCCGTTTTGCGTTGCTAAGTCGCGCGTAGCATTTTTCGGCTACATGTCCTTTCCTATCGCAGCGTTTGCAATGGAGGTGCGAATTATTTCGTTGTCCGGAGGGTCGTTGTTGTCCTTGGTTATCGCATCTGCCATGGGTCGAGCCCTGTTGAGTTCTGTACTCTTCGTCGGAGCGAGTCAAGGATTCACGATCGATTGCGATAGCAATTGATTCTCTTAGAGTTGCACGCTCGCAAGATGCTACCATAACTTGGAGTTTAAAATTCAATCCTTTTATGAATTGATGTTTCGCTTGTTGCGTTAACAATTCTTCTATGGCTTCGTTTTTAGCCGGGTCATTTGCTGGCGTGATGCATCTTTCTTTCAAACCTGATAATATGTCTTCTAGTCGAGAAGCATAGGATCGTACCGATTCATCTTTTCCTTGTCGGCATCGATTTAAACTATTTTGAAGGGTCGCGGTAGACCGTCGGGGTTTGAATGCTTCTTCTAATTCTCGTATTAGTTGCTCGATATTTTCGATTACTTTGTGCTTAGTTTCGGTATAAGCTTTGCCTCTTAGTATAGTGAATCTAACCTGCCGTAGAAATTCGTCTCTATCTAACGGGTGTAGATTTTGGTTTGCCATAATTATGGAATTCACAAACGGTTCTAGCTCGTCTGGGTCTCCTTTGTACTTTGGAATTCTTCCAAGAGTTACGTGTAGGGAAGCATATCCGTGGTGAGGTTCTTCTTCTTCCTCATCGTCTAGATCTGGCGCGTATCGAGGTCTTTCGCATGGAGTCACATACGATGTTCTTTGTGTCGGTCTTGCCGTGGAGGTCCTCGAGGGGAACCTATTAAAATTTTGTCGTAACCTGGAGAGTTCGTCTCTCAGTCTCGCGTTTTCTTCTTCCATTATGCTAATATCGCGGGGCCTTATGCTGTGGTGTAATCTTCTAATTTCAGCATCTATGGCGCTAGGAGGTACGCTTTCGTCAAGTGGAATCGTGTTTGTTGGTGCGTCTTCTATTCTGATAGGGGGACGTTCCGCGGTGTAACTATGGTCTAAATCTGGGGCGTCGTTGTTCGCGTTGCCACGGTGAGCCATAGTTAATCTATTCTGTCTTCGCGTATTTACGTTTCGAAATGGGGTCCCTTCGTCAAGTTCCCTAAGAGTACGCAAAGTTCTATTCCCTAATTGAGAGATGCAACTGTCTATCTCACGGGAGATTGAAACACGATTTGGTCGAGGTACGCTATGTGTCGCGGGAGTTAAACTGGGTTCAGATTGAGTTCGGTCTAAATTATCGGGATTACGGTACATGGAAAAAATTTAGTACTACGAACGCTATGGGCTCGCGGTTACAATGTTCACAAATAAAATTGCTACTGATATGATTGGTACCGTTCTCACCAAAAGCTCATTTTCACTGGTTGACTGGCTGCAAGTTCTGCTGGTTTCCAGTCGTTGATTTCTTGTAGTCGTGAGGTAGTATGCGGGGTGAACCTCGAAGTTGTGGGTTTGTCGCTCCGTTGCTGAGAAAGGCGAAGTTGGCGGATGTCTCGTTGAGTATCGATGATCATCCACGTCGATTCGTCCTTGTAGAGGTTGGTCGATCGGAGAAATAAATTTTCCTGATTTTCCTTGGGATGAAGATTTATGTAGGTTTGATCTTCACCAGTCAACGGATCCCACCGCTGCCACCAGTTTGTTGTGGTTCTATCGCTGATTCACGACAAACTCGAAATTCTTTTGTATAATAAAGTTTATTGACGTTTGATTTACAATGTTTCTTCTTTATACAAATTGATAACCAGAGCTATGAGCTAGATAATTATAGTTTTAAGAGACAAAGGATTGCCTGGATAAGTTTAAGAGATAAGAGGACTGAAGGTCCTAGGAGACTCGACTTGTTCCTTCTAGCTTTTGACTCGAACTGACTTTTGGGGCTGCACGTTTGGGGCTCCTACCCTCAAAGTGCAGCGTCAAACATTACCTTATATGGTAACATTTGCGGGTCCCAATGGTCAAATGCGTCATTGTTCTAGAACATTCGACTGCCGTCGAAGTGCATTTTGCCACGTGTCGGGACTTAGCCTTGGCGACAGTATGAACGAGCTGCGTCTGGCGCATCGTATTACACTCAGGAATTTGTCGCTTTTAAGAGGCTATTGGTATTTTAGTATAACTATGCTAGATTAAGATTGATTAATTATGTCTCCAATTGAATATAATAATAATGATATTAATTATATAGTGCTTATAATAGCAATGAGTTATGTATGTTTATTCTATGTACATAACAGTACTCCCTGACCCCAAGTGAGTTACCATATCACCTTTATAAGTACTCCCTGACCCCAAGTGAGTTATCCTAGCCCCTTTATATGTACTCTCTGACAGCAAGTGAGTTACCCTAGTCCCATAGTAGTACTCCCTCACCCCAAGTGAGTTAGCCTAGCCCCTTTATATGTACTCTCTGACCGCAAGTGAGTTACCCTAGTCCAATATAAGTACTCCCTGACCCCAAGTGAGTTACCATAGCCCCTTTATAAGTACTCCCTGAACCCAAGTGAGTTATCCTAGCCCCTTGATATGTATTCTCTGACCGCAAGAGAGTTACCCTAAACCCATGTAAGTTCTCCCTGACCCCAAGTGAGTTATCCTAGCACCTTTATATGTACTCTCTGGCCGCAAGTGAGTTACCCTAGCCCATTTATATGTACTCTCTGACCGCAAGTGAGTTATCCTATTCGCTTTATATGTACTCCCAGACCCCAAGTGAGTTATCCTAGCCCCTTTATATGTAGTCTCTGACCGCAAGTGAGTTACCCTAATCCTATATAAGTACTCCCAGACCCCAAGTGAGTTACCCTAGTCCCATAGAAGTACTCCCTGACCCCAAGTGAGTTATCCTAGCACCTTTATATGTACTCTCTGACCGCAAGTGAGTTACCGTAGTCCCATAGTAGTACTCCCTTACCCCAAGTGAGTTATCCTAGCCCCTTTATATGTACTCTCTGACCCAAGTGAGTTACCCTAGTCTCATTGAAGTACTCCCTGACCCCAAGTGAGTTACCCTAGCCCCCTTATATGTACTCTCTTACCGCAAGTGAGTAACCCTAGCCCATTTATATGTACACTCTGACCGCAAGTGAGTTATCCTAGCCCCTTTATAAGTACTCCCTGACCCCAAGTGAGTTACCTTAGACCCATATAAGTACTCCCAAATCCCAAGTGAGTTACCCTAGTCCCATAGAATTACTCCCTGACCCCAAGTGAGTTACCCTAGCCCCTTATATAAGTACTCCCTGACCGCAAGTGAGTTATCCTTGCCCCTTTATATGTACTCTCTGACCGCAAGTGAGTTACCATATCACCTTTATAAGTACTCCCTGACCCCAAGTGAGTTATCCTAGCCCCCTTATATGTACTCTCTGACCGCAAGTGAGTTACCTAATCCCATAGAAGTACTCCCTGACCCCAAGTGAGTTTCCATAGCCCCTTTATGAGTACTCCCTGACCCCAAGTGAGTTATCCTACCCCCTTTATATGTACTCTCTGACCGCAAGTGAGTTACCCTAATCCCATATCAGTACTCCCAGACCCCAAGTGAGTTACCCTATCCCCTTAAATAAGTACTCCCTGACCGCAAGTGAGTTATCCTAGCCCCTTTATATGTACTCTCTGACCGCAAGTGAGTTACCCTAGTCCCATAGAAGTACTCCCTGACCCAAAGTGAGTTACCATAGCCCCTTTATGGGTACTCCCAGACCCCAAGTGAGTTACCCTAGTCTCATATATGTACTCTCCGAACTCAAGTGTGTTACCTTAGCACCTTTATAAGTACTCCCTGACCCCAAGTGAGTTATCCTAGCCCCTTTATATGTACTCTCTGACCGCAAGTGAGTTACCCTAGCCCATTTATATGTACTCTCTGACCGCAAGTGAGTTATCCTAGTCGCTTTATATGTACTCCCAGACCCCAAGTGAGTTATCCTAGCCCCTTTATATGTAGTCGCTGACCGCAAGTGAGTTAACCTAATCCTATATAAGTACTCCCTGACTCCAAGTGAGTTACCCTAGCCCCTTATATAAGTACTCCCTGACCCCAAGTGAGTTACCCTAGCCCCTTATATAAGTACTCCCTGACCGCAAGTGAGTTATCCTAGCCCCCTTATATGTACTCTCTGACCGCAAGTGAGTTATCCTAGTCGCTTTATATGTACTCCCAGACCCCAAGTGAGTTATCCTAGCCCCTTTATATGTAGTCTCTGACCGCAAGTGAGTTAACCTAATCCTATATAAGTACTCCCAGACCCCAAGTGAGTTACCCTAGTCCCATAGAAGTACTCCCTGACCCCAAGTGAGTTACCCTAGCCCCTTATATAAGTACTCCCTGACCGCAAGTGAGTTATCCTAGCCCCTTTATATGTACCCTCTGACCGCAAGTGAGTTACCATATCACCTTTATAAGTACTCCCTGACCCCAAGTGAGTTACCCTAGCCCCTTATATAAGTACTCCCAGACCGCAAGTGAGTTTTCCTAGCCCCTTTATATGTACTCTCTGACCGCAAGTGAGTTAGCCTAGTCCCATAGAAGTACTCCCTGACCCCAATTGAGTTACCATATCACCTTTATAAGTACTCCCTGACCCCAAGTGAGTTACCTAATCCCATAGAAGTACTCCCTGACCCCAAGTGAGTTACCCTAGCCCCTTATATAAGTACTCCCTGACCGCAAGTGAGTTATCCTAGCCCCTTTATATGTACTCTCTGACCGCAAGTGAGTTACCATATCACCTTTATAAGTACTCCCTGACTCCAAGTGAGTTACCCTAGCCCCTTATATAAGTACTCCCTGACCCCAAGTGAGTTACCCTAGCCCCTTATATAAGTACTCCCTGACCGCAAGTGAGTTATCCTAGCCCCCTTATATGTACTCTCTGACCGCAAGTGAGTTACCCTAATCCCATATCAGTACTCCCAGACCCCAAGTGAGTTACCCTAGTCCCATAGAAGTACTCCCTGACCCCAAGTGAGTTACCCTAGCCCCTTATATAAGTACTCCCTGACCGCAAGTGAGTTATCCTAGCCCCTTTATATGTAATCTCTGACCGCAAGTGAGTTACCCTAGTACCATAGAAGTACTCCCTGACCCCAAGTGAGTTACCATAGCCCCTTTATGAGTACTCCCTGACCCCAAGTGAGTTATCCTACCCCCTTTATATGTACTCTCGGCGCGAAGTGAGTTACCCTAATCCCATATAAGTACTCCCAGACCCCAAGTGAGTTACCCTAGTCTCATATATGTACTCTCTGAACTCAAGTGTGTTACCTTAGCACCTTTATAAGTACTCCCTGACCCCAAGTGAGTTATCCTAGCCCCTTTATATGTACTCTCTGGCCGCAAGTGAGTTACCCTAGCCCATTTATATGTACTCTCTGACCGCAAGTGAGTTATCCTAGTCGCTTTACATGTACTCCCAGACCCCAAGTGAGTTACCCTAGACCCTTATAAGTACTCCCTGATCCTAAGCGAGTTACCATATCGCCTTAATAAGTACTCCCTGACCCCAAGTGAGTTATCCTAGCCCCTTTATATGTACTCTCTGACAGCAAGTGAGTTACCCTAATCCAAAATAAGTACTCCCTGACCCCAAGTGAGTTACCATAGCCCCTTTATAAGTACTCCCTGACCCCAAGTGAGTTATCCTAACACCTTTATATGTACTCTCTGGCCGCAAGTGAGTTACCGTAGTCGCATAGTAGTACTCCCTTACCCCAAGTGAGTTAACCTAGCCCCTTTATATGTACTCTCTGACCGCAAGTGAGTTACCCTAGTCCAATATAAGTACTCCCTGACCCCAAGTGAGTTACCATAGCCCCTTTATAAGTACTCCCTGACCCCAAGTGAGTTATCCTACCCACTTTATATGTACTCTCTGACCGCAAGTGAGTTACCCTAGTCCCATATAAGTTCTCCCTGACCCCAAGTGAGTTACCATAGCCTCTTTATAAGTACTCCCAGACCCCAAGTGAGTTACCCTAGTCCCATATAAGTTCTCCTTGACCCAAAGTGAGTTACCCTAGCCCCTTTATAAGTACTCCCTGACCCCAAATGAGTTACCTTAGACCCATATAAGTACTCCCAAATCCCAAGTGAGTTACCCTAGTCCCATAGAATTACTCCCTCACCCCAAGTGAGTTATCCTAGCCCCTTTATATGTACTCTCTTACCGCAAGTGAGTTAATCTAGCCCATTTATATGTACACTCTCACCGCAAGTGAGTTATCCTACCCCCTTTATATGTACTCTCGGACCGCAAGTGAGTTACCCTAATCCCATATAAGTACTCCCAGACCCCAAGTGAGTTACCCTAGTCTCATATATGTACTCTCTGAACTCAAGTGTGTTACCTTAGCACCTTTATAAGTACTCCCTGACCCCAAGTGAGTTATCCTAGCCCCTTTATATGTACTCTCTGGCCGCAAGTGAGTTACCCTAGCCCATTTATATGTACTCTCTGACCGCAAGTGAGTTATCCTAGTCGCTTTATATGTACTCCCAACCCCAAGTGAGTTACCCTAGTCCCTTATAAGTACTCCCTGATCCTAAGCGAGTTACCATATCACCTTTATAAGTACTCCCTGACCCCAAGTGAGTTATCCTAGCCCCTTTATATGTACTCTCTGACAGCAAGTGAGTTACCCTAGTCCAAAATATGTACTCCCTGACCCCAAGTGAGTTACCATAGCCCCTTTATAAGTACTCCCTGACCCCAAGTGAGTTATCCTAACACCTTTATATGTACTCTCTGGCCGCAAGTGAGTTACCGTAGTCGCATAGTAGTACACCCTTACCCCAAGTGAGTTATCCTAGCCCCTTTATATGTACTCTCTGACCGCAAGTGAGTTACCCTAGTCCAATATAAGTACTCCCTGACCCCAAGTGAGTTACCATAGCCCCTTTATAAGTACTCCCTGACCCCAAGTGAGTTATCCTACCCACTTTATATGTAGTCTCTGACCGCAAGTGAGTTACCCTAGTCCCATATAAGTTCTCCCTGACCCCAAGTGAGTTACCATAGCCTCTTTATAAGTACTCCCAGACCCCAAGTGAGTTACCCTAGTCCCATATAAGTTCTCCTTGACCCAAAGTGAGTTACCCTAGCCCCTTTATAAGTACTCCCTGACCCCAAATGAGTTACCTTAGACCCATATAAGTACTCCCAAATCCCAAGTGAGTTACCCTAGTCCCATAGAATTACTCCCTCACCCCAAGTGAGTTATCCTAGCCCCTTTATATGTACTCTCTTACTGCAAGTGAGTTAACCTAGCCCATTTATATGTACACTCTGACCGCAAGTGAGTTATCCTAGTCGCTTTATATGTACTCTCAGACCCCAAGTGAGTTATCCTAGCCCCTTTATATGTACTCTCTGACAGCAAGTAAGTTACCCTAGTCCCATAGTAGTACTCTCTGACCCCAAGTGAGTTAGCCTAGCCCCTTTATATGTACTCTCTGACCGCAAGTGAGTTACCCTAGTCCCATAGAATTACTCCCTCACCCCAAGTGAGTTATCCTAGCCCCTTTATATGTACTCTCTTACCGCAAGTGAGTTAACCTAGCCCATTTATATGTACACTCTGACCGCAAGTGAGTTATCCTAGTCGCTTTATATGTACTCTCAGACCCCAAGTGAGTTATCCTAGCCCCTTTATAAGTACTCCCTGACCCCAAATGAGTTACCTTAGACCCATATAAGTACTCCCAAATCCCAAGTGAGTTACCCTAGTCCCATAGAATTACTCCCTCACCCCAAGTGAGTTAACCTAGCCCATTTATATGTACACTCTGACCGCAAGTGAGTTATCCTAGTCGCTTTATATGTACTCTCAGACCCCAAGTGAGTTATCCTAGCCCCTTTATATGTACTCTCTGCAGCAAGTGAGTTACCCTAGTCCCATAGTAGTACTCTCTGACCCCAAGTGAGTTAGCCTAGCCCCTTTATATGTTCTCTCTGACCGCAAGTGAGTTACCCTAGTCCTATATAAGTACTCCCTGACCCCAAGTGAGTTACCATAGCCCCTTTATAAGTACTCCCTGAACCCAAGTGAGTTATCCTAGCCCCTTGATATATATTCTCTGACCGCAAGAGAGTTACCCTAATCCCATGTAGGTACTCCCAGACCCCAAGTGAGTTAGCTTAGCCCCTTTATATGTACTCTCTGACCGCAAGTGAGTTACCCTAATCCCATATAAGTACTCCGAGACCCCAAGTGAGTTACCCTAGCCCCTTTATATGTACTCTCTGTCAGCAAGTGAGTTACCCTAGTCCCATAGTAGTACTCCCTGACCCCAAGTGAGTTAGCCTAGCCCCTTTATATGTACTCTCTGACCGCAAGTGAGTTACCCTAATCCCATATAAGTACTCCCAGACCCCAAGTGAGTTACCCTAGTCGCATAGAAGTACTCCCTGACCCCAAGTGATTATACCCTAGCCCCTTATAAAAGTACTCCCTGACCGCAAGTGAGTTATCCTAGCCCCTTTATATGTACTCTCTGACCGCAAGTGAGTTACCCTAGTCCCATAGAAGTACTCCCTGACCCCAAGTGAGTTACCATATCACCTTTATAAGTACTCCCTGACCCCAAGTGAGTTACCTAATCCCATAGAAGTACTCCCTGACCCCAAGTGAGTTACAATAGCCCCTTTATGAGCACTCCCTTACCCCAAGTGAATTATCCTACCCCCTTTATATGTACTCTCTGACCGCAAGTGAGTTACCCTAATCCCATATTAGTACTCCCAGACCCCAAGTGAGTTACCCTAGTCCCATAGAAGTACTCCCTGACCCCAAGTGAGTTACCCTAGCCCCTTATATAAGTACTCCCTGACCGCAAGTGAGTTATCCTAGCCCCTCTATATGTACTCTCTGACCGCAAGTGAGTTACCATATCACCTTTATATGTACTCCCTGACCCAAAGTGAGTTATCCTAGCCCCATTATATGTACTCTCTGACCGCAAGTGAGATACCTAATCCCATAGAAGTACTCCCTGACCCCAAGTGAGTTTCCATAGCCCCTTTATGAGTACTCCCTGACCCCAAGTGAGTTACCCTAATCCCATATCAGTACTCCCAGACCCCAAGTGAGTTACCCTAGTCCCATAGAAGTACTCCCTGACCCCAAGTGAGTTACCCTAGCCCCTTAAATAAGTACTCCCTGACCGCAAGTGAGTTATCCTAGCCCCTTTATATGTACTCTCTGACCGCAATTGAGTTACCCTAGTCCCATATAAGTACTCCCAGACCCCAAGTGAGTTACCCTAGTCTCATATATGTACTCTCTGAACTCAAGTGTGTTACCTTAGCACCTTTATAAGTACTCCCTGACCCCAAGTGTGTTATCCTAGCCCCTTTATATGTACTCTCTGACCGCAAGTGAGTTACCCTAGCCCATTTATATGTACTCCCAGACCCCAAGTGAGTTATCCTAGCACCTTTATATGTACTCTCTGACCGCAAGTGAGTTACCCTAATCCCATATAAGTACTCCCAGACCCCAAGTGAGTTACCCTAGTCTCATATATGTACTCTCTGAACTCAAGTGTGTTACCTTAGCACCTTTATAAGTACTCCCTGACCCCAAGTGAGTTATCCTAGCCCCTTTATATGTACTCTCTGACCGCAAGTGAGTTACCCTAATCCCATATAAGTACTCCCAGACCCCAAGTGAGTTACCCTAGTCTCATATATGTACTCTCTGAACTCAAGTGTGTTACCTTAGCACCTTTATAAGTACTCCCTGACCCCAAGTGAGTTATCCTAGCCCCTTTATATGTACTCTCTGACCGCAAGTGAGTTACCCTAGCCCATTTATATGTACTCCCAGACCCCAAGTGAGTTATCCTAGCCCCTTTATATGTACTCTCTGACCGCAAGTGAGTTACCCTAATCCTATAAAAGTACTCCCAGACCCCAAGTGAATTACCCTAGTCCCATAGAAGTACTCCCTGACCCCAAGTGAGTTACCCTGGCCCATTATATAAGTACTCCCTGACCGCAAGTGAGTTATCCTAGCCCCTTTATATGTACTCTCTGACCGCAAGTGAGTTACCATATCACCTTTATAAGTACTCCCTGACCCCAAGTGAGTTATCCTAGCCCCTTTATGAGTACTCCCTGAACCCAAGTGAGTTATCCCACCCCCTTTATATGTACTCTCTGACCGCAAGTGAGTTACCCTAGTTCCATATAGGTACTCCCTGGCCCCAAGTGAGTTACCATATCACCTTTATAAGTACTCCCTGACCCCAAGTGAGTTATCCTAGCCCCCTTATATGTACTCTCTGACCGCAAGTGAGTTACCTAATCCCATAGAAGTACTCCCTGACCTCAAGTGAGTTTCCATAGCCCCATTATGAGTACTCCCTGACTCCAAGTGAGTTATCCTACCCCCTTTATATGTACTCTCTGACCGCAAGTGAGTTACCCTAATCCCATATCAGTACTCCCAGACCCCAAGTGAGTTACCCTAGTCCCATAGAAGTACTCCCTGACCCCAAGTGAGTTACCCTATCCCCTTAAATAAGTACTCCCTGACCGCAAGTGAGTTATCCTAGCCCCTTTATATGTACTCTCTGACCGCAAGTGAGTTACCCTAGTCCCATAGAAGTACTCCCTGACCCCAAGTGAGTTACCATAGCCCCTTTATGGGTACTCCCAGACCCCAAGTGAGTTACCCTAGTCTCATATATGTACTCTCTGAACTCAAGTGTGTTACCTTAGCCCCTTTATATGTACTCTCTGACCGCAAGTGAGTTACCCTAGCCCATTTATATGTACTCTCTGACCGCAAGTGAGTTATCCTAGTCGCTTTATATGTACTCCCAGACCCCAAGTGAGTTATCCTAGCCCCTTTATATGTAGTCTCTGACCGCAAGTGAGTTACCCTAATCCTATATAAGTACTCCCAGACCCCAAGTGAGTTACCCTAGTCCCATAGAAGTACTCCCTGACCCCAAGTGAGTTACCCTAGCCCCTTATATAAGTACTCCCTGACCGCAAGTGAGTTATCCTAGGCCCTTTATATGTACTCTCTGACCGCAAGTGAGTTACCATATCACCTTTATAAGTACTCCCTGACCCCAAGTGAGTTACCCTAGCCCCTTATATAAGTACTCCCTGACCGCAAGTGAGTTATCCTAGCCCCTTTATATGTACTCTCTGACCGCAAGTGAGTTACCCTAGTCCCATAGAAGTACTCCCTGACCCCAAGTGAGTTACCATATCACCTTTTTTAAGTACTCCCTGACCGCAAGTGAGTTATCCTAGCCCCTTTATATGTAATCTCTGACCGCAAGTGAGTTACCCTAGTACCATAGAAGTACTCCCTGACCCCAAGTGAGTTACCATAGCCCCTTTATAAGTACTCCCTGACCCCAAGTGAGTTATCCTAACACCTTTATATGTACTCTCTGGCCGCAAGTGAGTTACCGTAGTCGCATAGTAGTACTCCCTTACCCCAAGTGAGTTATCCTAGCCCCTTTATATGTACTCTCTGACCGCAAGTGAGTTACCCTAGTCCAATATAAGTACTCCCTGACCCCAAGTGAGTTACCATAGCCCCTTTATAAGTACTCCCTGACCCCAAGTGAGTTATCCTACCCACTTTATATGTACTCTCTGACCGCAAGTGAGTTACCCTAGTCCCATATAAGTTCTCCCTGACCCCAAGTGAGTTACCATAGCCTCTTAATAAGTACTCCCAGACCCCAAGTGAGTTACCCTAGTCCCATATAAGTTCTCCTTGACCCAAAGTGAGTTACCCTAGCCCCTTTATATGTACTCTCTTACCGCAAGTGAGTTAACCTAGCCCATTTATATGTACACTCTGACCGCAAGTGAGTTATCCTAGTCGCTTTATATGTACTCTCAGACCCCAAGTGAGTTACCCTAGTCCCTTATAAGTACTCCCTGACCCCAAGTGAGTTATCCTAGTCGCTTTATATGTACTCCCAGACCCCAAGTGAGTTATCCTAGCCCCTTTATATGTAGTCTCTGACCGCAAGTGAGTTACCCTAATCCTATATAAGTACTCCCAGACCCCAAGTGAGTTACCCTAGTCCCATAGAAGTACTCCCTGACCCCAAGTGAGTTACCCTAGCCCCTTATATAAGTACTCCCTGACCGCAAGTGAGTTATCCTAGGCCCTTTATATGTACTCTCTGACCGCAAGTGAGTTACCATATCACCTTTATAAGTACTCCCTGACCCCAAGTGAGTTACCCTAGCCCCTTATATAAGTACTCCCTGACCGCAAGTGAGTTATCCTAGCCCCTTTATATGTACTCTCTGACCGCAAGTGAGTTACCCTAGTCCCATAGAAGTACTCCCTGACCCCAAGTGAGTTACCATATCACCTTTTTTAAGTACTCCCTGACCGCAAGTGAGTTATCCTAGCCCCTTTATATGTAATCTCTGACCGCAAGTGAGTTACCCTAGTACCATAGAAGTACTCCCTGACCCCAAGTGAGTTACCATATCCCCTTTATAAGTACTCCCTGACCCCAAGTGAGTTATCCTAACACCTTTATATGTACTCTCTGGCCGCAAGTGAGTTACCGTAGTCGCATAGTAGTACTCCCTTACCCCAAGTGAGTTATCCTAGCCCCTTTATATGTACTCTCTGACCGCAAGTGAGTTACCCTAGTCCAATATAAGTACTCCCTGACCCCAAGTGAGTTACCATAGCCCCTTTATAAGTACTCCCTGACCCCAAGTGAGTTATCCTACCCACTTTATATGTACTCTCTGACCGCAAGTGAGTTACCCTAGTCCCATATAAGTTCTCCCTGACCCCAAGTGAGTTACCATAGCCTCTTAATAAGTACTCCCAGACCCCAAGTGAGTTACCCTAGTCCCATATAAGTTCTCCTTGACCCAAAGTGAGTTACCCTAGCCCCTTTATATGTACTCTCTTACCGCAAGTGAGTTAACCTAGCCCATTTGTATGTACACTCTGACCGCAAGTGAGTTATCCTAGTCGCTTTATATGTACTCTCAGACCCCAAGTGAGTTACCCTAGTCCCTTATAAGTACTCCCTGACCCCAAGTGAGTTATCCTAGTCGCTTTATATGTACTCCCAGACCCCAAGTGAGTTATCCTAGCCCCTTTATATGTAGTCTCTGACCGCAAGTGAGTTACCCTAATCCTATATAAGTACTCCCAGACCCCAAGTGAGTTACCCTAGTCCCATAGAAGTACTCCCTGACCCCAAGTGAGTTACCCTAGCCCCTTATATAAGTACTCCCTGACCGCAAGTGAGTTATCCTAGGCCCTTTATATGTACTCTCTGACCGCAAGTGAGTTACCATATCACCTTTATAAGTACTCCCTGACCCCAAGTGAGTTACCCTAGCCCCTTATATAAGTCCTCCCTGACCGCAAGTGAGTTATCCTAGCCCCTTTATATGTACTCTCTGACCGCAAGTGAGTTACCCTAGTCCCATAGAAGTACTCCCTGACCCCAAGTGAGTTACCATATCACCTTTTTTAAGTACTCCCTGACCGCAAGTGAGTTATCCTAGCCCCTTTATATGTAATCTCTGACCGCAAGTGAGTTACCCTAGTACCATAGAAGTACTCCCTGACCCCAAGTGAGTTACCATAGCCCCTTTATAAGTACTCCCTGACCCCAAGTGAGTTATCCTAACACCTTTATATGTACTCTCTGGCCGCAAGTGAGTTACCGTAGTCGCATAGTAGTACTCCCTTACCCCAAGTGAGTTATCCTAGCCCCTTTATATGTACTCTCTGACCGCAAGTGAGTTACCCTAGTCCAATATAAGTACTCCCTGACCCCAAGTGAGTTACCATAGCCCCTTTATAAGTACTCCCTGACCCCAAGTGAGTTATCCTACCCACTTTATATGTACTCTCTGACCGCAAGTGAGTTACCCTAGTCCCATATAAGTTCTCCCTGACCCCAAGTGAGTTACCATAGCCTCTTAATAAGTACTCCCAGACCCCAAGTGAGTTACCCTAGTCCCATATAAGTTCTCCTTGACCCAAAGTGAGTTACCCTAGCCCCTTTATAAGTACTCCCTGACCCCAAATGAGTTACCTTAGACCCATATAAGTACTCCCAAATCCCAAGTGAGTTACCCTAGTCCCATAGAATTACTCCCTCACCCCAAGTGAGTTATCCTAGCCCCTTTATATGTACTCTCTTACTGCAAGTGAGTTAACCTAGCCCATTTATATGTACACTCTGACCGCAAGTGAGTTATCCTAGTCGCTTTATATGTACTCTCAGACCCCAAGTGAGTTATCCTAGCCCCTTTATATGTACTCTCTGACAGCAAGTGAGTTACCCTAGTCCCATAGTAGTACTCTCTGACCCCAAGTGAGTTAGCCTAGCCCCTTTATATGTACTCTCTGACCGCAAGTGAGTTACCCTAGTCCCATAGAATTACTCCCTCACCCCAAGTGAGTTATCCTAGCCCCTTTATATGTACTCTCTTACCGCAAGTGAGTTAACCTAGCCCATTTATATGTACACTCTGACCGCAAGTGAGTTATCCTAGTCGCTTTATATGTACTCTCAGACCCCAAGTGAGTTATCCTAGCCCCTTTATATGTACTCTCTTACCGCAAGTGAGTTAACCTAGCCCCTTTATATGTACTCTCTGACCGCAAGTGAGTTACCCTAATCCCATATAAGTACTCCCAGACCCCAAGTGAGTTACCCTAGTCTCATATATGTACTCTCTGAACTCAAGTGTGTTACCTTAGCACCTTTATAAGTACTCCCTGACCCCAAGTGAGTTATCCTAGCCCCTTTATATGTACTCTCTGACCGCAAGTGAGTTACCCTAATCCCATATAAGTACTCCCAGACCCCAAGTGAGTTACCCTAGTCTCATATATGTACTCTCTGAACTCAAGTGTGTTACCTTAGCACCTTTATAAGTACTCCCTGACCCCAAGTGAGTTATCCTAGCCCCTTTATATGTACTCTCTGACCGCAAGTGAGTTACCCTAGCCCATTTATATGTACTCCCAGACCCCAAGTGAGTTATCCTAGCCCCTTTATATGTACTCTCTGACCGCAAGTGAGTTACCCTAATCCTATAAAAGTACTCCCAGACCCCAAGTGAATTACCCTAGTCCCATAGAAGTACTCCCTGACCCCAAGTGAGTTACCCTGGCCCATTATATAAGTACTCCCTGACCGCAAGTGAGTTATCCTAGCCCCTTTATATGTACTCTCTGACCGCAAGTGAGTTACCATATCACCTTTATAAGTACTCCCTGACCCCAAGTGAGTTACCCTAGCCCCTTTATGAGTACTCCCTGAACCCAAGTGAGTTATCCCACCCCCTTTATATGTACTCTCTGACCGCAAGTGAGTTACCCTAGTTCCATATAGGTACTCCCTGGCCCCAAGTGAGTTACCATATCACCTTTATAAGTACTCCCTGACCCCAAGTGAGTTATCCTAGCCCCCTTATATGTACTCTCTGACCGCAAGTGAGTTACCTAATCCCATAGAAGTACTCCCTGACCTCAAGTGAGTTTCCATAGCCCCTTTATGAGTACTCCCTGACTCCAAGTGAGTTATCCTACCCCCTTTATATGTACTCTCTGACCGCAAGTGAGTTACCCTAATCCCATATCAGTACTCCCAGACCCCAAGTGAGTTACCCTAGTCCCATAGAAGTACTCCCTGACCCCAAGTGAGTTACCCTATCCCCTTAAATAAGTACTCCCTGACCGCAAGTGAGTTATCCTAGCCCCTTTATATGTACTCTCTGACCGCAAGTGAGTTACCCTAGTCCCATAGAAGTACTCCCTGACCCCAAGTGAGTTACCATAGCCCCTTTATGGGTACTCCCAGACCCCAAGTGAGTTACCCTAGTCTCATATATGTACTCTCTGAACTCAAGTGTGTTACCTTAGCCCCTTTATATGTACTCTCTGACCGCAAGTGAGTTACCCTAGCCCATTTATATGTACTCTCTGACCGCAAGTGAGTTATCCTAGTCGCTTTATATGTACTCCCAGACCCCAAGTGAGTTATCCTAGCCCCTTTATATGTAGTCTCTGACCGCAAGTGAGTTACCCTAATCCTATATAAGTACTCCCAGACCCCAAATGAGTTACCCTAGTCCCATAGAAGTACTCCCTGACCCCAAGTGAGTTACCCTAGCCCCTTATATAAGTACTCCCTGACCGCAAGTGAGTTATCCTAGGCCCTTTATATTTACTCTCTGACCGCAAGTGAGTTACCATATCACCTTTATAAGTACTCCCTGACCCCAAGTGAGTTACCCTAGCCCCTTATATAAGTACTCCCTGACCGCAAGTGAGTTATCCTAGCCCCTTTATATGTACTCTCTGACCGCAAGTGAGTTACCCTAGTCCCATAGAAGTACTCCCTGACCCCAAGTGAGTTACCATATCACCTTTTTTAAGTACTCCCTGACCGCAAGTGAGTTATCCTAGCCCCTTTATATGTAATCTCTGACCGCAAGTGAGTTACCCTAGTACCATAGAAGTACTCCCTGACCCCAAGTGAGTTACCATAGCCCCTTTATAAGTACTCCCTGACCCCAAGTGAGTTATCCTAACACCTTTATATGTACTCTCTGGCCGCAAGTGAGTTACCGTAGTCGCATAGTAGTACTCCCTTACCCCAAGTGAGTTATCCTAGCCCCTTTATATGTACTCTCTGACCGCAAGTGAGTTACCCTAGTCCAATATAAGTACTCCCTGACCCCAAGTGAGTTACCATAGCCCCTTTATAAGTACTCCCTGACCCCAAGTGAGTTATCCTAGTCCCATATAAGTTCTCCTTGACCCAAAGTGAGTTACCCTAGCCCCTTTATATGTACTCTCTTACCGCAAGTGAGTTAACCTAGCCCATTTATATGTACACTCTGACCGCAAGTGAGTTATCCTAGTCGCTTTATATGTACTCTCAGACCCCAAGTGAGTTACCCTAGTCCCTTATAAGTACTCCCTGACCCCAAGTGAGTTATCCTAGTCGCTTTATATGTACTCCCAGACCCCAAGTGAGTTATCCTAGCCCCTTTATATGTAATCTCTGACCGCAAGTGAGTTACCCTAATCCTATATAAGTACTCCCAGACCCCAAGTGAGTTACCCTAGTCCCATAGAAGTACTCCCTGACCCCAAGTGAGTTACCCTAGCCCCTTATATAAGTACTCCCTGACCGCAAGTGAGTTATCCTAGGCCCTTTATATGTACTCTCTGACCGCAAGTGAGTTACCATATCACCTTTATAAGTACTCCCTGACCCCAAGTGAGTTACCCTAGCCCCTTATATAAGTACTCCCTGACCGCAAGTGAGTTATCCTAGCCCCTTTATATGTACTCTCTGACCGCAAGTGAGTTACCCTAGTCCCATAGAAGTACTCCCTGACCCCAAGTGAGTTACCATATCACCTTTTTTAAGTACTCCCTGACCGCAAGTGAGTTATCCTAGCCCCTTTATATGTAATCTCTGACCGCAAGTGAGTTACACTAGTACCATAGAAGTACTCCCTGACCCCAAGTGAGTTACCATAGCCCCTTTATAAGTACTCCCTGACCCCAAGTGAGTTATCCTAACACCTTTATATGTACTCTCTGGCCGCAAGTGAGTTACCGTAGTCGCATAGTAGTACTCCCTTACCCCAAGTGAGTTATCCTAGCCCCTTTATATGTACTCTCTGACCGCAAGTGAGTTACCCTAGTCCAATATAAGTACTCCCTGACCCCAAGTGAGTTACCATAGCCCCTTTATAAGTACTCCCTGACCCCAAGTGAGTTATCCTACCCACTTTATATGTACTCTCTGACCGCAAGTGAGTTACCCTAGTCCCATATAAGTTCTCCCTGACCCCAAGTGAGTTACCATAGCCTCTTAATAAGTACTCCCAGACCCCAAGTGAGTTACCCTAGTCCCATATAAGTTCTCCTTGACCCAAAGTGAGTTACCCTAGCCCCTTTATATGTACTCTCTTACCGCAAGTGAGTTAACCTAGCCCATTTATATGTACACTCTGACCGCAAGTGAGTTATCCTAGTCGCTTTATATGTACTCTCAGACCCCAAGTGAGTTACCCTAGTCCCTTATAAGTACTCCCTGACCCCAAGTGAGTTATCCTAGTCGCTTTATATGTACTCCCAGACCCCAAGTGAGTTATCCTAGCCCCTTTATATGTAGTCTCTGACCGCAAGTGAGTTACCCTAATCCTATATAAGTACTCCCAGACCCCAAGTGAGTTACCCTAGTCCCATAGAAGTACTCCCTGACCCCAAGTGAGTTACCCTAGCCCCTTATATAAGTACTCCCTGACCGCAAGTGAGTTATCCTAGGCCCTTTATATGTACTCTCTGACCGCAAGTGAGTTACCATATCACCTTTATAAGTACTCCCTGACCCCAAGTGAGTTATCCTAGCCCCTTTATATGTACTCTCTGACCGCAAGTGAGTTACCCTAGTCCCATAGAAGTACTCCCTGACCCCAAGTGAGTTACCATATCACCTTTTTTAAGTACTCCCTGACCGCAAGTGAGTTATCCTAGCCCCTTTATATGTAATCTCTGACCGCAAGTGAGTTACCCTAGTACCATAGAAGTACTCCCTGACCCCAAGTGAGTTACCATAGCCCCTTTATAAGTACTCCCTGACCCCAAGTGAGTTATCCTAACACCTTTATATGTACTCTCTGGCCGCAAGTGAGTTACCGTAGTCGCATAGTAGTACTCCCTTACCCCAAGTGAGTTATCCTAGCCCCTTTATATGTACTCTCTGACCGCAAGTGAGTTACCCTAGTCCAATATAAGTACTCCCTGACCCCAAGTGAGTTACCATAGCCCCTTTATAAGTACTCCCTGACCCCAAGTGAGTTATCCTACCCACTTTATATGTACTCTCAGACCCCAAGTGAGTTACCCTAGTCCCTTATAAGTACTCCCTGACCCCAAGTGAGTTATCCTAGCCCCTTTATATGTACTCTCTGACAGCAAGTGAGTTACCCTAGTCCCATAGTAGTACTCCCTGACCCCAAGTGAGTTACCTTAGACCCATATAAGTACTCCCAAATCCCAAGTGAGTTACCCTAGTCCCATAGAATTACTCCCTCACCCCAAGTGAGTTATCCTATCCCCTTTATATGTACTCTCTTACCGCAAGTGAGTTAACCTAGCCCATTTATATGTACACTCTGACCGCAAGTGAGTTATCCTAGTCGCTTTATATGTACTCTCAGACCCCAAGTGAGTTACCCTAGTCCCTTATAAGTACTCCCTGACCCCAAGTGAGTTATCCTAGCCCCTTTATATGTAATCTCTGACCGCAAGTGAGTTACCCTAGTACCATAGAAGTACTCCCTGACCCCAAGTGAGTTACCATAGCCCCTTTATAAGTACTCCCTGACCCCAAGTGAGTTATCCTAACACCTTTATATGTACTCTCTGGCCGCAAGTGAGATACCGTAGTCGCATAGTAGTACTCCCTTACCCCAAGTGAGTTATCCTAGCCCCTTTATATGTACTCTCTGACCGCAAGTGAGTTACCCTAGTCCAATATAAGTACTCCCTGACCCCAAGTGAGTTATCCTACCCACTTTATATGTACTCTCTGACCGCAAGTGAGTTACCCTAGTCCCATATAAGTTCTCCCTGACCCCAAGTGAGTTACCATAGCCTCTTAATAAGTACTCCCAGACCCCAAGTGAGTTACCCTAGTCCCATATAAGTTCTCCTTGACCCAAAGTGAGTTACCCTAGCCCCTTTATATGTACTCTCTTACCGCAAGTGAGTTAACCTAGCCCATTTATATGTACACTCTGACCGCAAGTGAGTTATCCTAGTCGCTTTATATGTACTCTCAGACCCCAAGTGAGTTACCCTAGTCCCTTATAAGTACTCCCTGACCCCAAGTGAGTTATCCTAGCCCCTTTATATGTACTCTCTGACAGCAAGTGAGTTACCCTAGTCCCATAGTAGTACTCCCTGACCCCAAGTGAGTTACCTTAGACCCATATAAGTACTCCCAAATCCCAAGTGAGTTACCCTAGTCCCATAGAATTACTCCCTCACCCCAAGTGAGTTATCCTATCCCCTTTATATGTACTCTCTTACCGCAAGTGAGTTAACCTAGCCCATTTATATGTACACTCTGACCGCAAGTGAGTTATCCTAGTCGCTTTATATGTACTCTCAGACCCCAAGTGAGTTACCCTAGTCCCTTATAAGTACTCCCTGACCCCAAGTGAGTTATCCTAGCCCCTTTATATGTACTCTCTGACAGCAAGTGAGTTACCCTAGTCCCATAGTAGTACTCCCTGACCCCAAGTGAGTTAGCCTAGCCCCTTTATATGTACTCTCTGACCGCAAGTGAGTTACCCTAGTCCTATATAAGTACTCCCTGACCCCAAGTGAGTTACCATAGCCCCTTTATAAGTACTCCCTGAACCCAAGTGAGTTATCCTAGCCCCTTGATATATATTCTCTGACCGCAAGTGAGTTACCCTAATCCCATGTAGGTACTCCCAGACCCCAAGTGAGTTAGCCTAGCCCCTTTATATGTACTCTCTGACCGCAAGTGAGTTACCCTAATCCCATATAAGTACTCCCAGACCCCAAGTGAGTTACCCTAGCCCCTTTATATGTACTCTCTGTCAGCAAGTGAGTTACCCTAGTCCCATAGTAGTACTCCCTGACCCCAAGTGAGTTAGCCTAGCCCCTTTATATGTACTCTCTGACCGCAAGTGAGTTACCCTAATCCCATATAAGTACTCCCAGACCCCAAGTGAGTTACCCTAGTCGCATAGAAGTACTCCCTGACCCCAAGTGAGTTACCCTAGCCCCTTATATAAGTACTCCCTGACCGCAAGTGAGTTATCCTAGCCCCTTTATATGTACTCTCTGACCGCAAGTGAGTTACCCTAGTCCCATATAAGTACTCCCTGACCCCAAATGAGTTACCTTAGACCCATATAAGTACTCCCAAATCCCAAGTGAGTTACCCTAGTCCCATAGAATTACTCCCAGACCCCAAGTGAGTTATCCTAGCCCCTTTATATGTACTCTCTTACAGCAAGTGAGTTAACCTAGCCCATTTATATGTACTCTCTAACCTCAAGTGAGTTATCCTAGTCGCTTTATATGTACTCTCAGACCCCAAGTGAGTTACCCTAGTCCCTTATAAGTACTCCCTGACCCCAAGTGAGTTATCCTAGCCCCTTTATATGTACTCTCTGACAGCAAGTGAGTTACCCTAGTCCCATAGTAGTACTCCCTGACCCCAAGTGAGTTACCTTAGACCCATATAAATACTCCCAAATCCCAAGTGAGTTACCCTAGTCCCATAGAATTACTCCCTCACCCCAAGTGAATTATCCTATCCCCTTTATATGTACTCTCTTACCGCAAGTGAGTTAACCTAGCCCATTTATATGTACACTCTGACCGCAAGTGAGTTATCCTAGTCGCTTTATATGTACTCTCAGACCCCAAGTGAGTTACCCTAGTCCCTTATAAGTACTCCCTGACCCCAAGTGAGTTATCCTAGCCCCTTTATATGTACTCTCTGACAGCAAGTGAGTTACCCTAGTCCCATAGTAGTACTCCCTGACCCCAAGTGAGTTAGCCTAGCCCCTTTATATGTACTCTCTGACCGCAAGTGAGTTACCCTAGTCCTATATAAGTACTCCCTGACCCCAAGTGAGTTACCATAGCCCCTTTATAAGTACTCCCTGAACCCAAGTGAGTTATCCTAGCCCCTTGATATATATTCTCTGACCGCAAGAGAGTTACCCTTATCCCATGTAGGTACTCCCAGACCCCAAGTGAGTTAGCCTAGCCCCTTTATATGTACTCTCTGACCGCAAGTGAGTTACCCTAATCCCATATAAGTACTCCCAGACCCCAAGTGAGTTACCCTAGCCCCTTTATATGTACTCTCTGTCAGCAAGTGAGTTACCCTAGTCCCATAGTAGTACTCCCTGACCCCAAGTGAGTTAGCCTAGCCCCTTTATATGTACTCTCTGACCGCAAGTGAGTTACCCTAAACCCATATAAGTACTCCCAGACCCCAAGTGAGTCACCCTAGTCGCATAGAAGTACTCCCTGACCCCAAGTGAGTTACCCTAGCCCGTTATATAAGTACTCCCTGACCGCAAGTGAGTTATCCTAGCCCCTTTATATTTAATCTCTGACCGCAAGTGAGTTACCCTAGTCCCATAGAAGTACTCCCTGACCCCAAGTGAGTTACCATATCACCTTTATAAGTACTCCCTGACCCCAAGTGAGTTACCTAATCCCATAGAAGTACTCCCTGACCCCAAGTGAGTTACAATAGCCCCTTTATGAGCACTCCCTTACCCCAAGTGAATTATCCTTCCCCCTTTATATGTACTCTCTGACCGCAAGTGAGTTACCCTAATCCCATATAAATACTCCCAGACCCCAAGTGAGTTACCCTAGTCCCATAGAAGTACTCCCTGACCCCTAGTGAGTTACCCTAGCCCCTTATATAAGTACTCCCTGACCGCGAGTGAGTTATCCTAGCCCCTTTATATTTAATCTCTGACCGCAAGTGAGTTACCCTAGTACCATAGAAGTACTCCCTGACCCCAAGTGAGTTACCATAGCCCCTTTATGAGTACTCCCTGACCCCAAGTGAGTTATCCTACCCCCTTTATATGTACTCTCTGTCCGCAAGTGAGTTAGCCTAGTCCCAAAGAAGTACTCCCTGACCCCAAGTGAGTTACCATATCACCTTTATAAGTACTCCCTGACCCCAAGTGAGTTACCTAATCCCATAGAAGTACTCCCTGACCCCAAGTGATTTACAATAGCCCCTTTATGAGTACTCCCTGACCCCAAGTGAGTTATCCTACCCCCTTTATATGTACTCTCTGACCGCAAGTGAGTTACCCTATTCCAAATAAGTACTCCCACACCCCAAGTGAGTTACCCTAGTCCCATAGAAGTACTCCCTGACCCCAAGTGAGTTACCCTAGCCCCTTATATAAGTACTCCCTGACCGCAAGTGAGTTATCCTAGCCCCTTTATATCTACTCTCTGGCCGCAAGTGAGTTACCCTAGCCCATTTTTATGTACTCTCTGACCGCAAGTGAGTTATCCTAGTCGCTTTATATGTACTCCCAGACCCCAAGTGAGTTACCCTAGTCCCTTATAAGTACTCCCTGATCCTAAGCGAGTTACCATATCACCTTTATAAGTACTACCTGACCTTAAGTGAGTTATCCTAGCCCCTTTATATGTACTCTCTGACAGCAAGTGAGTTACCCTAGTCCAATATAAGTACTCCCTGACCCCAAGTGAGTTACCATAGCCCCTTTATAAGTACTCCCTGACCCCAAGTGAGTTATCCTAACACCTTTATATGTACTCTCTGGCCGCAAGTGAGTTACCGTAGTCGCATAGTAGTACTCCCTTACCCCAAGTGAGTTATCCTAGCCCCTTTATATGTACTCTCTGACCGCAAGTGAGTTACCCTAGTCCCATATAAGTTCTCCTTGACCCAAAGTGAGTTACCCTAGCCGCTTTATAAGTACTCCCTGACCCCAAATGAGTTACCTCAGACCCATATAAGTACTCCCAAATCCCAAGTGAGTTACCCTAGCCCATTTTTATGTACTCTCTGACCGCAAGTGAGTTATCCTAGTCGCTTTATATGTACTCCCAGACCCCAAGTGAGTTACCCTAGTCCCTTATAAGTACTCCCTGATCCTAAGCGAGTTACCATATCACCTTTATAAGTACTACCTGACCTTAAGTGAGTTATCCTAGCCCCTTTATATGTACTCTCTGACAGCAAGTGAGTTACCCTAGTCCAATATAAGTACTCCCTGACCCCAAGTGAGTTACCATAGCCCCTTTATAAGTACTCCCTGACCCCAAGTGAGTTATCCTAACACCTTTATATGTACTCTCTGGCCGCAAGTGAGTTACCGTAGTCGCATAGTAGTACTCCCTTACCCCAAGTGAGTTATCCTAGCCCCTTTATATGTACTCTCTGACCGCAAGTGAGTTACCCTAGTCCCATATAAGTTCTCCTTGACCCAAAGTGAGTTACCCTAGCCCCTTTATAAGTACTCCCTGACACCAAATGAGTTACCTCAGACCCATATAAGTACTCCCAAATCCCAAGTGAGTTACCCTAGTCCTATAAAATTACTCCCTCACCCCAAGTGAGTTATCCTAGCCCCTTTATATGTTCTCTCTTACCGCAAGTGAGTTAACCTAGCCCATTTATATGTACACTCTGACCGCAAGTGAGTTATCCTAGTCGCTTTATATGTACTCTCAGACCCCAAGTGAGTTACCATATCACCTTTATAAGTACTCTCTGACCCCAAGTGAGTTATCCTAGCCCCTTTATATGTACTCTCTGACAGCAAGTGAGTTACCCTAGTCCCATAGTAGTACTCCCTGACCCCAAGTGAGTTAACATAGCCCTTTTATAAGTATTCCCTGACCCCAAGTGAGTTATCCTAACACCTTTATATGTACACTCTGACCCAAGTGCGTTACCCTAGTCCAATATAAGAACTCCCTGACCCCAAGTGAGTTACCATAGCCCCTTTATAAGTACTCCCTGAACCCAAGTGAGTTATCCTAGCCCCTTTATATGTACTCAATGACCGCAAGTGAGTTACCCTAATCACATATAAGTACTCCTAGACCCCAAGTGAATTACCCTAGTCCCATTGAAGTACTCCCTGACCCCAAGTGAGTTACCCTAGCCCCTTTATATGTACTCCCTTACCGCAAGTGAGTTATCCTAGCCCCTTTATATGTACTCTCTGACCGCAAGTGAGTTACCCTAGTCCCATAGAAGTACTCCCTGACCCCAAATGAGTTACCTTAGACCCATATAAGTACTCCCAAATCCCAAGTGAGTTACCCTAGTCCCATAGAATTACTCCCTGACCCCAAGTGAGTTACCCTAGCCCCTTATATAAGTACTCCCTTACCGCAAGTGAGTTAGCCTAGCCCCTTTATATGTACACTCTGACCGCAAGTGAGTTACCCTAATCCCATATAAGTACTCCCAGACCCCAAGTGAGTTACCCTAGCCCCTTTATATGTACTCTCTGTCAGCAAGTGAGTTACCCTAGTCCCATAGTAGTACTCCCTGACCCCAAGTGAGTTAGCCTAGCCCCTTTATATGTACTCTCTGACCGCAAGTGAGTTACCCTAATCCCATATAAGTACTCCCAGACCCCAAGTGAGTTACCCTAGTCGCATAGAAGTACTCCCTGACCCCAAGTGAGTTACCCTAGCCCCTTATATAAGTACTCCCTGACCGCAAGTGAGTTATCCTAGCCCCTTTATATGTACTCTCTGACCGCAAGTGAGTTACCCTAGTCCCATAGAAGTACTCCCTGACCCCAAGTGAGTTACCTAATCCCATGGAAGTACTCCCTGACCCCAAGTGAGTTACAATAGCCCCTTTATGAGCACTCCCTTACCCCAAGTGAATTATCCTACCCCCTTTATATGTACTCTCTGACCGCAAGTGAGTTACCCTAATCCCATATAAATACTCCCAGACCCCAAGTGAGTTACCCTAGTCCCATAGAAGTACTCCCTGACCCCTAGTGAGTTACCCTAGCCCCTTATATAAGTACGCCCTGACCGCAAGTGAGTTATCCTAGCCCCTCTATATGTACTCTCTGACCGCAAGTGAGTTACCATATCAACTTTATATGTACTCCCTGACCCCAAGTGAGTTATCCTAGCCCCATTATATGTACTCTCTGACCGCAAGTGAGTTACCTAATCCCATAGAAGTACTCCCTGACCCCAAGTGAGTTTCCATAGCCCCTTTATGAGTACTCCCTGACCCCAAGTGAGTTACCCTAATCCCATATCACTACTCCCAGACCCCAAGTGAGTTACCCTAGTCCCATAGAAGTACTCCCTGACCCCTAGTGAGTTACCCTAGCCCCTTATATAAGTACGCCCTGACCGCAAGTGAGTTATCCTAGCCCCTCTATATGTACTCTCTGACCGCAAGTGAGTTACCATATCAACTTTATATGTACTCCCTGACCCCAAGTGAGTTATCCTAGCCCCTTTATATGTACTCTCTGACTGCAATTGAGTTACCCTAGTCCCATAGAAGTACTCCCAGACCCCAAGTGAGTTACCCTAGTCTCATATATGTACTCTCTGAACTCAAGAGTGTTACCTTAGCACCTTTATAAGTACTCCCTGACCCCAAGTGAGTTATCCTAGCCCCTTTATATGTACTCTCTGACCGCAAGTGAGTTACCCTAGCCCATTTATATGTACTCCCAGACCCCAAGTGAGTTATCCTAGCCCCTTTATATGTACTCTCTGACCGCAAGTGAGTTACCCTAATCCTATAAAAGTACTCCCAGACCCCAAGTGATTTACCCTAGTCCCATAGAAGTACTCCCTGACCCCAAGTGAGTTACCCTGGCCCCTTATATAAGTACTCCCTGACCGCAAGTGAGTTATCCTAGCCCCTTTATATGTACTCTCTGACCGCAAGTGAGTTACCATATCACCTTTATAAGTACTCCCTGACCCCAAGTGAGTTACCCTAGCCCCTTTATGAGTACTCCCTGAACCCAAGTGAGTTATCCTACCCCCTTTATATGTACTCTCTGACCGCAAGTGAGTTGCCCTAGTTCCATATAGGTACTCCCTGGCCCCAAGTGAGTTACCATATCACCTTTATAAGTACTCCCTGACCCCAAGTGAGTTATCCTAGCCCCTTTATATGTACTATCTGACAGCAAGTGAGTTACCCTAGTCCCATAGTAGTACTCCCTCACCCCAAGTGAGTTAGCCTAGCCCCTTTATATGTACTCTCTGACCGCAAGAGAGTTACCCTAAACCCATGTAAGTACTCCCAGACCCCAAGTGAGTTATCCTAGCCCCTTTATATGTACTCTCTGACCGCAAGTGACTTATTCAAACCCCTTATAAGTACTCCCTGACCCCAAGTGTGTTACCCTAGTCGCATAGAAGTACTCCCTGACCCCAAGTGAGTTACCCTTGCCCCTTTATATGTACTCTCTGACCGCAAGTGAGTTACCCTAATCACATATAAGTACTCCTAGACCCCAAGTGAATTACCCTAGTCCCATTGAAGTACTCCCTGACCCCAACTGAGTTACCCTAGCCTTTTTAAATGTACTCTCTTACCGCAAGTGAGTAACCCTAGCCCATTTATATGTACTCCCTGACCCCAAGTGAGTTACCCTAGCCCCTTATATAAGTACTCCCTGACCGCAAGTGAGTTATCCTAGCCCCTTTATATGTACTCTCTGACCGCAAGTGAGTTACCCTAGTCCCATAGAAGTACTCCCTGACCCCAAGTGAGTTACCTAATCCCATAGAAGTACTCCCTGACCCTAAGTGAGTTACAATAGCCCCTTTATGAGCACTCCCTTACCCCAAGTGAATTATCCTACCCCCTTTATATGTACTCTCTGACCGCAAGTGAGTTACCCTAATCCCATATAAATACTCCCAGACCCCAAGTGAGTTACCCTAGTCCCATAGAAGTACTCCCTGACCCCTAGTGAGTTACCCTAGCCCCTTATATAAGTACGCCCTGACCGCAAGTGAGTTATCCTAGCCCCTCTATATGTACTCTCTGACCGCAAGTGAGTTACCATATCAACTTTATATGTACTCCCTGACCCCAAGTGAGTTATCCTAGCCCCATTATATGTACTCTCTGACCGCAAGTGAGTTACCTAATCCCATAGAAGTACTCCCTGACCCCAAGTGAGTTTCCATAGCCCCTTTATGAGTACTCCCTGACCCCAAGTGAGTTACTCTAATCCCATATCACTACTCCCAGACCCCAAGTGAGTTACCCTAGTCCCATAGAAGTACTCCCTGACCCCAAGTGAGTTACCCTAGCCCCTTAAATAAGTACTCCCTGACCGCAAGTGAGTTATCCTAGCCCCTTTATATGTACTCTCTGACTGCAATTGAGTTACCCTAGTCCCATAGAAGTACTCCCAGACCCCAAGTGAGTTACCCTAGTCTCATATATGTACTCTCTGAACTCAAGAGTGTTACCTTAGCACCTTTATAAGTACTCCCTGACCCCAAGTGAGTTATCCTAGCCCCTTTATATGTACTCTCTGACCGCAAGTGAGTTACCCTAGCCCATTTATATGTACTCCCAGACCCCAAGTGAGTTATCCTAGCCCCTTTATATGTACTCTCTGACCGCAAGTGAGTTACCCTAATCCTATAAAAGTACTCCCAGACCCCAAGTGATTTACCCTAGTCCCATAGAAGTACTCCCTGACCCCAAGTGAGTTACCCTGGCCCCTTATATAAGTACTCCCTGACCGCAAGTGAGTTATCCTAGCCCCTTTATATGTACTCTCTGACCGCAAGTGAGTTACCATATCACCTTTATAAGTACTCCCTGACCCCAAGTGAGTTACCCTAGCCCCTTTATGAGTACTCCCTGAACCCAAGTGAGTTATCCTACCCCCTTTATATGTACTCTCTGACCGCAAGTGAGTTGCCCTAGTTCCATATAGGTACTCCCTGGCCCCAAGTGAGTTACCATATCACCTTTATAAGTACTCCCTGACCCCAAGTGAGTTATCCTAGCCCCTTTATATGTACTATCTGACAGCAAGTGAGTTACCCTAGTCCCATAGTAGTACTCCCTCACCCCAAGTGAGTTAGCCTAGCCCCTTTATATGTACTCTCTGACCGCAAGAGAGTTACCATAAACCCATGTAAGTACTCCCAGACCCCAAGTGAGTTATCCTAGCCCCTTTATATGTACTCTCTGACCGCAAGTGACTTATTCAAACCCCTTATAAGTACTCCCCAGTGATGGGAACTTGTGGGAATTCGGTATTCCCACCACGCCGCCACTAGCCAGCACGCACACAGTGCCAGCGGTACATCGGTGAGCCAACCCCACTACTGTCGCCGCTCGCTGGTCACGCACACAGCTACATCGTTACGTGCGTGTCTCGGCTTTCGCCGTTGAAGTTCGGTTAGCTCCGTTGAGGTATGAGTACGAGAGGGATGAATATAATTTTTTCTCGGACCTCTCTTTCGCTCTCTATTTCTCCCAAGTTTAGTCAACGAGCCGCGTCAAACTCCTTTTCCACAGTATCGGCCGGTTCGATGCAATGGGAAAATAAATTTACTTTTTGACAATTATAATTCATGAAAATTTTTAAATGTTATTACAATTTGATAAATATTTTGAAAATGGTAAAAAATTATTGTGGAAAAAAAAATAAAAGTAACAAATAAATAATATTGTCCGTGACAGTAATTGAAAGAAAAAATCCTTGTTATATTGCACAAAATTATCACTGAAGTGTGACATTTAAAATTCATTAAACAAACAAAAATTATACGAAAATGCATTAAAGATTGATTAGTATGAAAAAATGGTTAAAAATTAGGTAAAAACTCGTACATTCTCTTGCAATATCACTGCATCGACAGCAATTCGGATTTGTAAATATGACCAAATTCATTAATATATACTATGAAATGCAAAAATCTGACCTAATTTCTATGATGAGAGCCTAATAACAGAAAATGTGAGGCTACTCGGAAATTTCTTCGGTTATTTTCCAATATGGAACACCTAAGCGAACTGAAATATCCTAAACTATATGCAAAAATAATAATAGGAAATAAAATTAGGACTTAATATATCAAAATGTGAAATAATGTCAAGAAATAGCTCAAACCCACTATTTTCAAATTTTTTTTATGCAAAATTTGAGTCTAGAAGGTACTTCTGCCTTGAAACTTTTGCAAATTCATATATAATTGTTAATAACTAAATAATTATTGCTCCAGAATTTACTTAAAATAAAAGTTTATTGAAATTGAGTTTTACGCTATGATATTGATAAATCTGACTTTATCTCTGCATTGAGAGGCAAATAACTGAATTTCTTATGCTTCTCGGATGTTTCTTCGGCTATAATCTGGTATAATATGTCCGAATGAACACAAATAGATGCTATTAATTATCAACAAATTATGTGGGAATCAAAATTGGGGATTCTAAGCTATGCTACAAAATAATGACCAGAAATGGCTAAAATTGTCCAATTTCAAATTGATTTTCTACAAAATTGGAGTATCGTAGGCGCTTTCGGTTTGAATTTTTTGCAATTTCAGTTATGTCCGAAGAATCATCCGAGAAATACGAGAAATTTAATTATTTGCATCTGAATATTTGCATAAAGCCAGATTTTTCAATATCATAGGGCAAAACTCAATTTCAATAAACTCACCATTTTAGAGCTTTCAGAATTTCGGGCAACATCATCTTTAGAAGAAGAGCGACTACCGCTAACCAACACACTTTTATATGTCATCCGTGTAAAGTGATGTAGCGTTTACCCAAAAACTCTAAGCAAATCAAAATCTTTTTCCTCATTTAGATTTTAATTTTTACAAAATGCTTGTATATAGCCATTAATTAATTACATTTGGTAATAAATACATATAAAATGCATTCTTATTATATCAAATAATAAGTTGAGGTACAATAAACTCAATGTTTTTATATTAATCTGCCAACAAATACATTTTTTGTGTTTATTATAGAGTCCAATAAGTTAATGGTTATTAAAAAAAAAATCCTTGTAATGAAAAAAAATGAAAAAATTTTAAGCTTCGTCAAGACTCGAACCCGAGCCTTCCGCGTGACAAACGGCTGCCTTACCATCTGCGCTACAGTGCTCACTTGGTGTACCAAAAGCAAAAGAGTCTTTTAAAGACTGGCTACAATTCTTTCATTAACTTGTCATAAACGATTAAGAAATAGCTGCAATAATAAATACACTTATTTACACAGCATTATTACACTAAATTTATTATGTTTTTAATTTGAAGCATACATTTTGCATGAAGATATGATAGTTTAACGGTAACCATGCAGTACATTAAATACAAAGTTATTCATATGCTACATTGTCGTAAATAATTCGAGTACACGTAACATATATTGTAATATTACTTAATTAATTTACGACAATGTAGCATATGAATAGCTTTGTATTTAGTGTACTGCATGGTTACCGTTAAACTATCATATCTTCATGCAAAATGTATGCTTCAAATTAAAAACATAATAAATTTAGTGTAATAATGCTGTGTAAATAAGTGTATTTATTATTGCAGCTATTTCTTAATCGTTTATGACAAGTTAATGAAAGAATTGTAGCCAGTCTTTAAAAGGCTCTTTTGCTTTTGGTACACCAAGTAAGCACTGAAGTGCAGATGGTAAGGCAGCCGTTTGTCACGCGGAAGGCTCGGGTTCGAGTCTTGACGAAGCTTAAAATTTTTTCATTTTTTTCATTACAAGGATTTTTTTTTTAATAACCATTAACTTATTGGACTCTATAATAAACACAAAAAATGTATTTGTTGGCAGATTAATATAAAAACATTGAGTTTATTGTACCTCAACTTATTATTTGATATAATAAGAATGCATTTTATATGTATTTATTACCAAATGTAATTAATTAATGGCTATATACAAGCATTTTGTAAAAATTAAAATCTAAATGAGGAAAAAGATTTTGATTTGCTTAGAGTTTTTGGGTAAAGGCTACATCACTTTACACGGATGACATATAAAAGTGTGTTGGTTAGCGGTAGTCGCTCTTCTTCTAAAGCTGATGTTGCCCGAAATTCTGAAAGCTCTAAAATGGTGAGTTTATTGAAATTGAGTTTTCCCCTATGATATTGAAAAATCTGGCTTTATGCAAATATTCAGATGCAAATAATTAAATTTCTCGTATTTCTCGGATGATTCTTCGGACATAACTGAAATTGCAAAAAATTCAAACCGAAAGCGCCTACGATACTCCAATTTTGTAGAAAATCAATTTGAAATTGGACAATTTTAGCCATTTCTGGTCATTATTTTATAGCATAGCTTAGAATCCCCAATTTTGATTCCCACATAATTTGTTGATAATTAATAGCATCTATTTGTGTTCATTCGGACATATTATACCAGATTATAGCCGCAGAAACATCCGAGAAGCATAAGAAATTGAGTTATTTGCCTCTCAATGCAGAGATAAAGTCAGATTTATCAATATCATAGCGTAAAACTCAATTTCAATAAACTTTTATTTTAAGTAAATTCTGGAGCAATAATTATTTAGTTATTAACAATTATATATGAATTTGCAAAAGTTTCAAGGCAGAAGTACCTTCTAGACTCAAATTTTGCAGAAAAAAAATTTGAAAATAGTGGGTTTGAGCTATTTCTTGACATTATTTCACATTTTGATATATTATGTCCTAATTTTATTTCCTATTATTATTTTTGCATATAGTTTAGGATATTTCAGTTCGCTTAGGTGTTCCATATTGGAAAATAACCGAAGAAATTTCCGAGCAGCCTCACATTTTCTGTTATTAGGCTCTCATCATAGAAATTAGGTCAGATTTTTGCATTTCATAGTATATATTAATGAATTTGGTCATATTTACAAATCCGAATTGCTATCGATGCAGTGATATTGCAAGAGAATGTACGAGTTTTTACCTAATTTTTAACCATTTTTTCATACTAATCAATCTTTAATGTATTTTCGTATAATTTTTGTTTGTTTAATGAATTTTAAATGTCACACTTCAGTGATAATTTTGTGCAATATAACAAGGATTTTTTCTTTCAATTACTGTCACGGACAATATTATTTATTTGTTACTTTTATTTTTTTTTCCACAATAATTTTTTACCATTTTCAAAATATTTATCAAATTGTAATAACATTTAAAAATTTTCATGAATTATAATTGTCAAAAAGTAAATTTATTTTCCCATTGCATCGAACCGGCCGATACTGTGGAAAAGGAGTTTGGCGCGGCTCGTTGGCTAAACTTGGGAGAAATAGAGAGCGAAAGAGAGGTCCGAGAAAAAATTATATTCATCCCTCTCGTACTCATACCTCAACGGAGCTAACCGAACTTCAACGGCGAAAGCCGAGACACGCACGTAACGATGTAGCTGTGTGCGTGACCAGCGAGCGGCGACAGTAGTGGGGTTGGCTCACCGATGTACCGCTGGCACTGTGTGCGTGCTAGCTAGTGGCGGCGTGGTGGGGATACCGAATTCCCACAAGTTCCCATCACTGGTACTCCCTGACCCCAAGTGTGTTACCCTAGTCGCATAGAAGTACTCCCTGACCCCAAGTGAGTTACCCTTGCCCCTTTATATGTACTCTCTGACCGCAAGTGAGTTACCCTAATCACATATAAGTACTCCTAGACCCCAAGTGATTTACCCTAGTCCCATTGAAGTACTCCCTGACCCCAAGTGAGTTACCCTAGCCTTTTTAAATGTACTCTCTTACCGCAAGTGAGTAACCCTAGCCCATTTATATGTACACTCTGACCGCAAGTGTGTTATCCTAGCCCCTTTATAAGTACTCCCTGACCCCAAGTGAGTTATCCTACCCACTTTATATGTACTCTCTGACCGCAAGTGAGTTACCCTAGTCCCATATAAGTTCTCCCTGACCCCAAGTGAGTTACCATAGCCTCTTTATAAGTACTCCCAGACCCCAAGTGAGTTACCCTAGTCCCATATAAGTTCTCCTTGACCCAAAGTGATTTACCCTAGCCCCTTTATAAGTACTCCCTGACCCCAAATGAGTTACCTTAGACCCATATAAGTACTCCCAAATCCCAAGTGAGTTACCCTAGTCCCATAGAATTACTCCCTCACCCCAAGTGAGTTATCCTATCCCCTTTATATGTACTCTCTTACCGCAAGTGAGTTTCCATAGCCCATTTATATGTACTCTCTGACCGCAAGTGAGTTACCCTAGTCCCATAGTAGTACTCCCTGACCCCAAGTGAGTTACCATAGCCCCTTTATAAGTACTCCCTGACCCCAAGTGAGTTATCCTAACACCTTTATATGTACTCTCTGGCCGCAAGTGAGTTACAGTAGTCCCATAGTAGTACTCCCTTACCCCAAGTGAGTTATCCTAGCCCCTTTGTAAGTACTCCCTGACCCCAAGTGAGTTACCTTAGACCCATATAAGTACTCCCAAATCCCAAGTGAGTTTCCCTAGTCCCATAGGATTACTCCTTGACCCCAAGTGAGTTACCCTAGCCCCTTATATAAGTACTCCCTGACCGCAAGTGAGTTATCCTAGCCCCTTTATATGTACTCTCTGACCGCAAGTGAGTTACACTAGTCCCATAGAAGTACTCCCTGACCGCAAGTGAGTTATCCTAGCCCCTTTATATGTACTCTCTGACCGCAAGTGAGTTACCCTAGTCCAATATAAGTACTCCCTGACCCCAAGTGAGTTACAATAGCCCCTTTCTGAGTACTCCCTGACCCCAAGTGAGTTATCCTACCCCCTTTATATGTACTCTCTGACCGCAAGTGAGTTACCCTAATCCCATATAAGTACTCCCAGACCCCAAGTGAGTTACCCTAGTCCCATAGAAGAACTCCCTGACCCCAAGTGAGTTACCCTAGCCCCTTATATAAGTACTCCCTGACCGCAAGTGAGTTATCCTAGCCCCTTTATATGTACTCTCTGACCGCAAGTGAGTTACCATATCACCTTTATAAGTACTCCCTGACCCCAAGTGAGTTATCCTAGCCCCCTTATATGTACTCTCTGACCGCAAGTGAGTTACCCTAATTCCATATCAGTACTCCCAGACCCCAAGTGAGTTACCCTAGCCCCTTATATAAGTACTCCCTGACCGCAAGTGAGTTATCCTAGCCCCTTTATATGTAATCTCTGACCGCAAGTGAGTTACCCTAGTACCATAGAAGTACTCCCTGATCCCAAGTGAGTTACCATAGCCCCTTTATGAGTACTCCCTGACCCCAAGTGAGTTATCCTACCCCCTTTATATGTACTCTCTGACCGCAAGTGAGTTACCCTAATCCCATATAAGTACTCCCAGACCCCAAGTGAGTTACCCTAGTCTCATATATGTACTCCCTGAACTCAAGTGTGTTACCTTAGCCCCTTTATAAGTACTCCCTGACCCCAAGTGAGTTATCCTACCCCCTTTATATGTACTCTCTGACCGCAAGTGAGTTACCCTAGTCTCATATATGTACTCTCTGAACTCAAGTGTGTTACCTAATCCCATAGAAGTACTCCCTGACCCCAAGTGAGTTACCATAGCCCCTTTATGAGTACTCCCTGACCACAAGTGAGTTATCCTACCCCCTTTATATGTACTCTCTGACCGCAAGTGAGTTACCCTAGTCCCATAGAAGTACTCCCTGACCCCAAGTGAGTTACCATATCACCTTTATAAGTACTCCCTGACCCCAAGTGAGTTACCTAATCCCATAGAAGTACTCCCTGACCCCAAGTGAGTTACAATAGCCCCTTTATGAGTACTCCCTGACCCCAAGTGAGTTACAATAGCCCCTTTATGAGTACTCCCTGACCCCAAGTGAGTTATCCTACCCCCTTTATATGTACTCTCTGACCGCAAGTGAGTTACCCTATTCCTATATAAGTACTCCCACACCCCAAGTGAGTTACCCTAGTCCCATAGAAGTACTCCCTGACCCCAAGTGAGTTACCCTAGCCCCTCATATAAGTACTCCCTGACCGCAAGTGAGTTATCCTAGCCCCTTTATATCTACTCTCTGGCCGCAAGTGAGTTACCCTAGCCCATTTTTATGTACTCTCTGACCGCAAGTGAGTTATCCTAGTCGCTTTATATGTACTCCCAGACCCCAAGTGAGTTACCCTAGTCCCTTATAAGTACTCCCTGATCCTAAGCGAGTTACCATATCACCTTTATAAGTACTCCCTGACTTTAAGTGAGTTATCCTAGCCCCTTTATATGTACTCTCTGACAGCAAGTGAGTTACCCTAGTCCAATATAAGTACTCCCTGACCCCAAGTGAGTTACCATAGCCCCTTTATAAGTACTCCCTGACCCCAAGTGAGTTATCCTAACACCTTTATATGTACTCTCTGGCAGCAAGTGAGTTACCGTAGTCGCATAGTAGTACTCCCTTACCCCAAGTGAGTTATCCTAGCCCCTTTATATGTACTCTCTGACCGCAAGTGAGTTACCCTAGTCCCATAGAAGTACTCCCTGACCCCAAATGAGTTACCTTAGACCCATATAAGTACTCCCAAATCCCAAGTGAGTTACCCTAGTCCAATATAAGTACTCCCTGACCCCAAGTGAGTTACCATAGCCCCTTTATAAGTACTCCCTGACCCCAAGTGAGTTATCCTAACACCTTTATATGTACTCTCTGGCCGCAAGTGAGTTACCGTAGTCGCATAGTAGTACTCCCTTACCCCAAGTGAGTTATCCTAGCCCCCTTATATGTACTCTCTGACCGCAAGTGAGTTACCCTATTCCGATAGAAGTACTCTCTGACCCCAAGTGAGTTACCTTAGCCCCTTTATGAGTACTCCCTGAACCCAAGTGAGTTATCCTACCCCCTTTATATGTACTCTCTGACCGCAAGTGAGTTACCCTAGTCCCATATAGGTACTCCCTGACCCCAAGTGAGTTACCATATCACCTTTATAAGTACTACCTGACCCCAAGTGAGTTATCTTAGCCCCTTTATATGTACTCTCTGACAGCAAGTGAGTTACCCTAGTCCCATAGTAGTACTCCCTGACCCCAAGTGAGTTAGCCTAGCCCCTTTATATGTACTCTCTGACCGCAAGTGAGTTACCCTAATCCCATATAAGTACTCCCAGACCCCAAGTGAGTTACCCTAGTCGCATAGAAGTACTCCCTGACCCCAAGTGAGTTACCCTAGCCCCTTATATAAGTACTCCCTGACCGCAAGTGAGTTATCCTAGCCCCTTTATATGTACACTCTGAACGCAAGTGAGTTACCCTAGTCCCATAGAAATACTCCCTGACCCCAAGTGAGTTACCATATCACCTTTATAAGTACTCCCTGACCCCAAGTGAGTTACCTAATCCCATAGAAGTACTCCCTGACCCCAAGTGAGTTACAATAGCCCCTTTATGAGTACTCCCTGACCCCAAGTGAATCATCCTACCCCCTTTATATGTACTCTCTGACCGCAAGTGAGTTACCCTAATCCCATATAAATACTCCCAGACCCCAAGTGAGTTACCCTAGTCCCATAGAAGTACTCCCTGACCCCTAGTGAGTTACCCTAGCCCCTTATATAAGTACGCCCTAACCGCAAGTGAGTTATCCTAGCCCTCTATATGTACTCTTTGACCGCAAGTGAGTTACCATATCAACTTTATATGTACTCCCTGACCCCAAGTGAGTTATCCTAGCCCCATTATATGTACTCTCTGACCGCAAGTGAGTTACCTAATCCCATAGAAGTACTCCCTGACCCCAAGTGAGTTTCCATAGCCCCTTTATGAGTACTCCCTGACCCCAAAGTGAGTTACCCTAATCCCATATCAGTACTCCCAGACCCCAAGTGAGTTACCCTAGTCCCATAGAAGTACTCCCTGACCCCAGAGTGAGTTACCCTAGCCCCTTAAATAAGTACTCTCTGACCGCAATTGAGTTACCCTAGTCCCATAGAAGTACTCCCAGACCCCAAGTGAGTTACCCTAGTCTCATATATGTACTCTCTGAACTCATGTGTGTTACCTTAGCACCTTTATAAGTACTCCATGACCCCAAGTGAATTATCCTAGCCCCTTTATATGTACTCTCTGACCGCAAGTGAGTTACCCTGGCCCCTTATATAAGTACTCCCTGACCGCAAGTGAGTTATCCTAGCCCCTTTATATGTACTCTCTGACCGCAAGTGAGTTACCATATCACCTTTATAAGTACTCCCTGACCCCAAGTGAGTTACCCTAGCCCCTTTATGAGTACTCCCTGAACCCAAGTGAGTTATCCTACCCCCTTTATATGTACTCTCTGACCGCAAGTGAGTTGCCCTAGTTCCATATAGGTACTCCCTGGCCCCAAGTGAGTTACCATATCACCTTTATAAGTACTCCCTGACCCCAAGTGAGTTATCCTAGCCCCTTTATATGTACTCTCTGACCGCAAGTGAGTTACCATATCACCTTATATAAGTACTCCTGACCCCAAGTGAGTTACCCTAGCCCATTTATATGTACTCCCAGACCCCAAGTGAGTTATCCTAGCCCCTTTATATGTACTCTCTGACCGCAAGTGAGTTACCCTAATCCTATAAAAGTACTCCCAGGACCCCAAGTGAATTACCCTAGTCCCATAGAAGTACTCCCTAACCCCAAGTGAGTTACCCTGGCCCCTTATATAAGTACTCCCTGACCGCAAGTGAGTTATCCTAGCCCCTTTATATGTACTCTCTGACCGCAAGTGAGTTACCATATCACCTTTATAAGTACTCCCTGACCCCAAGTGAGTTACCCTAGCCCCTTTATGAGTACTCCCTGAACCCAAGTGAGTTATCCTACCCCCTTTATATGTACTCTCTGACCGCAAGTGAGTTGCCCTAGTTCCATATAGGTACTCCCTGGCCCCAAGTGAGTTACCATATCACCTTTATAAGTACTCCCTGACCCCAGTGAGTTATCCTAGCCCCTTTATATGTACTATCTGACAGCAAGTGAGTTACCTTAGTCCCATAGTAGTACTCCCTCACCCCAAGTGAGTTAGCCTAGCCCCTTTATATGTACTCTCTGACCGCAAGTGAGTTACCCTAGTCCAATATAAGTACTCCCTGACCCCAAGTGAGTTACCATAGCCCCTTTATAAGTACTCCTGAACCCAAGTGAGTTATCCTAGCCCCTTGATATGTATTCTCTGACCGCAAGAGAGTTACCCTAAACCCATGTAAGTACTCCCAGACCCCAAGTGAGTTATCCTAGCCCCTTTATATGTACTCTCTGACCGCAAGTGACTTATTCAAACCCCTTATAAGTACTCCCTGACCCCAAGTGTGTTACCCTAGTCGCATAGAAGTGCTCCCTGACCCCAAGTGAGTTACCCTTGCCCCTTTATATGTACTCTCTGACCGCAAGTGAGTTACCCTAATCACATATAAGTACTCCTAGACCCCAAGTGAATTACCCAAGTCCATTGAAGTACTCCCTGACCCCAAGTGAGTTACCCTAGCCTTTTTAAATGTACTCTCTTACCGCAAGTGAGTTACCCTAGTCCCATATAAGTTCTCCCTGACCCCAAGTGAGTTACCATAGCCTCTTTATAAGTACTCCCAGACCCCAAGTGAGTTACCATAGTCCCATATAAGTTCTCCTTGACCCAAAGTGATTTACCCTAGCCCCTTTATAAGTACTCCCTGACCCCAAATGAGTTACCTTAGACCCATATAAGTACTCCCAAATCCCAAGTGAGTTACCCTAGTCCCATAGAATTACTCCCTCACCCCAAGTGAGTTATCCTATCCCCTTTATATGTACTCTCTTACCGCAAGTGAGTTTCCATAGCCCATTTATATGTACACTCTGACCGCAAGTGAGTTATCCTAGTCGCTTTATATGTACTCTCAGACCCCAAGTGAGTTACATGTCCCCTTATAAGTACTCCCTGATCCTAAGTGAGTTAACCTAGCCCTTTAATAAGTACACCCTGGCCCCAAGTGAGTTACCCTAGTCCCATATAAGTAATCCTTGACCCAAAGTGAGTTACCCTAGCCCCTTTATAAGTACTCCCTGACCCAAGTGAGTTATCCTAACACCTTTATATGTACTCTCTGGCCGCAAGTGAGTTACAGTAGTCCCATAGTAGTACTCCCTTACCCAAGTGAGTTATCCTAGCCCCTTTATATGTACTCTCTGACCCAAGTGAGTTACCCTAGTCCCATAGTAGTACTCCCTGACCCCAAGTGAGTTACCATAGCCCCTTTATAAGTACTCCCTGACCCCAAGTGAGTTATCGTAACACCTTTATATGTACTCTCTGGCCGCAAGTGAGTTACAGTAGTCCCATAGTAGTACTCCCTTACCCCAAGTGAGTTATCCTAGCCCCTTTATAAGTACTCCCCTGAACCCAAAGTGAGTTACCTTAGACCCATATAAGTACTCCCAAATCCCAAGTGAGTTACCCTAGTCCCATAGAATTACCTCCCTTGACCCCAAGTGAGTTACCCTAGCCCCTTATGTAAGTACTCCCTGACCGCAAGTGAGTTATCCTAGCCCCTTTATATGTACTCTCTGACCGCAAGTGAGTTACCCTAGCCCCTTATATAAATACTCCCTGACCCCAAGTGAGTTATCCTAGCCCCTTTATATGTACTCTCTGACAGCAAGTGTGTTACCCTAGTCCCATAATAGTACTCCTGACCCCAAGTGAGTTAGCCTAGCCCCTTTATATGTACTCTCTGACCGCAAGTGAGTTACCCTAGTCCAATATAAGTACTCCCTGACCCCAAGTGAGTTACAATAGCCCCTTTCTGAGTACTCCCTGACCCCCAAGTGAGTTATCCTACCCCCTTTATATGTACTCTCTGACCGCAAGTGAGTTACCCTAATCCCATATAAGTACTCCCAGGACCCAAGTGAGTTACCCTAGTCCCATAGAAGTACTCCCTGACCCCAACTGAGTTACCCTAGCCCCTTATATAAGTACTCCCTGACCGCAAGTGAGTTATCCTAGCCCCTTTATATGTACTCTCTGACCGCAAGTGAGTTACCATATCACCTTTATAAGTACTCCCTGACCCCAAGTGAGTTATCCTAGCCCCCTTATATGTACTCTCTGACCGCAAGTGAGTTACCCTAATTCCATATCAGTACTCCCAGACCCCAAGTGAGTTACCCTAGTCCATAGGAGTACTCCCTGACCCCAAGTGAGTTACCCTAGCCCCCTTATATAAGTACTCCCTGACCGCAAGTGAGTTATCCTAGCCCCTTTATATGTAATCTCTGACCGCAAGTGAGTTACCCTAGTACCATAGAAGTACTCCCTGACCCCAAGTGAGTTACCATCTGCCCCTTTATGAGTACTCCCTGACCCCAAGTGAGTTATCCTACCCCCTTTATATGTACTCTCTGACCGCAAGTGAGTTAGCCTAGTCCCATAGAAGTACTCCCCTGACCCCAAGTGAGTTACCATATCACCTTTATATAAGTACTCCCTGACCCCAAGTGAGTTACCTAATCCCATAGAAGTACTCCCTGACCCCAAGTGAGTTACAATAGCCCCTTTATGAGTACTCCCTGACCCCAAGTGAGTTATCCTACCCCCTTTATATGTACTCTCTGACCGCAAGTGAGTTACCCTAATTCCATATCAGTACTCCCAGACCCCAAGTGAGTTACCCTAGTCCCATAGAAGTACTCCCTGACCCCAAGTGAGTTACCCTAGCCCCTTATATAAGTACTCCCTGACCGCAAGTGAGTTATCCTAGCCCCTTTATATGTAATCTCTGACCGCAAGTGAGTTACCCTAGTACCATAGAAGTACTCCCTGACCCCAAGTGAGTTACCATTGCCCCTTTATGAGTACTCCCTGACCCCAAGTGAGTTATCCTACCCCCTTTATATGTACTCTCTGACCGCAAGTGAGTTAGCCTAGTCCCATAGAAGTACTCCCTGACCCCAAGTGAGTTACCATATCACCTTTATAAGTACTCCCTGACCCCAAGTGAGTTACCTAATCCCATAGAAGTACTCCCTGACCCCAAGTGAGTTACAATAGCCCCTTTATGAGTACTCCCACACCCCAAGTGAGTTACCCTAGTCCCATAGAAGTACTCCCTGACCCCAAGTGAGTTACCCTAGCCCCTTATATAAGTACTCCCTGACCGCAAGTGAGTTATCCTAGCCCCTTTATATCTACTCTCTGGCCGCAAGTGAGTTACCCTAGCCCATGTTTATGTACTCTCTGACCGCAAGTGAGTTATCCTAGTCGCTTTATATGTACTCCCAGACCCCAAGTGAGTTACCCTAGTCCCTTATAAGTACTCCCTGATCCTAAGCGAGTTACCATATCACCTTTATAAGTACTCCCTGACCCCAAATGAGTTATCCTAGCCCCTTTATATGTACTCTCTGACAGCAAGTGAGTTACCCTAGTCCAATATAAGTACTCCCTGACCCCAAGTGAGTTACCATAGCCCCTTTATAAGTACTCCCTGACCCCAAGTGAGTTATCCACCTTTATATGTACTCTCTGGCCGCAAGTGAGTTACCGTAGTCGCATAGTAGTACTCCCTTACCCCAAGTGAGTTATCCTAGCCCCTTTATATGTACTCTCTGACCGCAAGTGAGTTACCCTAGTCCCATAGAAGTACTCCCTGACCCCAAATGAGTTACCATATCACCTTTATAAGTACTCAATGACCCCAAGTGAGTTATCCTAGCCCCCTTATATGTACTCTCTGACCGCAAGTGAGTTACCCTATTCCCATAGAAGTACTCTCTGACCCCAAGTGAGTTACCTTAGCCCCTTTATGAGTACTCCCTGAACCCAAGTGAGTTATCCTACCCCCTTTATATGTACACTCTGACCGCAAGTGAGTTACCCTAGTCCCATATAGGTACTCCCTGACCCCAAGTGAGTTACCATATCACCTTTATAAGTACTACCTGACCCCAAGTGAGTTATCTTAGCCCCTTTATATGTACTCTCTGACAGCAAGTGAGTTACCCTAGTCCCATAGTAGTACTCCCTGACCCCAAGTGAGTTAGCCTAGCCCCTTTATATGTACTCTCTGACCGCAAGTGAGTTACCCTAGTCCAATATAAGTATTCCCTGACCCCAAGTGAGTTACCATAGCCCCTTTATAAGTACTCCCTGAACCCAAGTGAGTTATCCTAGCCCCTTGATATGTATTCTCTGACCGCAAGAGAGTTACCCTAATCCCATGTAAGTACTCCCAGACCCCAAGTGAGTTAGCCTATCCCCTTTATATGTACTCTCTCACCGCAAGTGAGTTACCCTAATCCCATATAAGTACTCCCAGACCCCAAGTGAGTTACCCTAGTCGCATAGAAGTACTCCCTGACCCCAAGTGAGTTACACTAGCCCATTATATAAGTACTCCCTGACCGCAAGTGAGTTATCCTAGCCCCTTTATATGTTCTCTCTGACCGCAAGTGAGTTACCCTAGTCCCATAGAAATACTCCCTGACCCCAAGTGAGTTATCCTAGCCCCCTTATATGTACTCTCTGACCGCAAGTGAGTTACCTAATCCCATAGAAGTACTCCCTGACCCCAAGTGAGTTTCCATAGCCCCTTTATGAGTACTCCCTGACCCCAAGTGAGTTATCCTACCCCCATTATATGTACTCTCTGAGCGCAAGTGAGTTACCCTAATCCCATATCAGTACTCCCAGACCCCAAGTGAGTTACCTAATCCCATAGAAGTACTCCCTGACCCCAAGTGAGTTACCCTAGCCCCTTAAATAAGTACTCCCTGACCGCAAGTGAGTTATCCTAGCCCCTTTATATGTACTCTCTGACCGCAAGTGAGTTACCCTAGTCCCATAGAAGTACTCCCTGACCCCAAGTGAGTTACCATAGCCCATTTATGAGTGCTCCCTGACCCCAAGTGAGTTATCCTACCCCCTTTATATGTACTCTCTGACCGCAAGTGAGTTACCCTAATCCCATATAAGTACTCCCAAACCCCAAGTGAGTTACCCTAGTCTCATATATGTACTCTCTGAACTCAAGTGTGTTACCTTAGCACCTTTATAAGTACTCCCTGACCCCAAATGAGTTATCCTAGCCCCTATATATGTACTCTCTGACCGCAAGTGAGTTACCCTAGCCCATTTATATGTACTCTCTGACCGCAAGTGAGTTATCATAGTCGCTTTATATGTACTCCCAGACCCCAAGTGAGTTATCCTAGCCCCTTTATATGTACTCTCTGACCGCAAGTGAGTTACCCTATTCCCATAGAAGTACTCTCTGACCCCAAGTGAGTTACCTTAGCCCCTTTATGAGTACTCCCTGAACCCAAGTGAGTTATCCTACCCCCTTTATATGTACACTCTGACCGCAAGTGAGTTACCCTAGTCCCATATAGGTACTCCCTGACCCCAAGTGAGTTACCATATCACCTTTATAAGTACTCCCTGACCCCAAGTGAGTTATCCTAGCCCCATTATATGTACTCTCTGACAGCAAGCGAGTTACCCTAGTCCCATAGTAGTACTCCCTCACCCCAAGTGAGTTACCTTAGCCCCTTTATGAGTACTCCCTGAACCCAAGTGAGTTATCCTATCCCCTTTATATGTACTCTCTGACCGCAAGTGAGTTACGCTAGTCCCATAGAAGTACTCCCTGACCCCAAGTGAGTTACCATAGCCCATTTATGAGTACTCCCTGACCCCAAGTGAGTTATCCTAGCCCCTTTATGTGTAATCTCTGACCGCAAGTGAGTTACCCTAGTACCATAGAAGTACTCCCTGACCCCAAGTGAGTTACCATAGCCCCTTTATGAGTACTCCCTGACCCCAAGTGAGTTATCCTACCCCCTTTATATGTACTCTCTGACCGCAAGTGAGTTACCCTAGTCCCATAGAAGTACTCCCTGACCCCAAGTGAGTTACCATATCACCTTTATAAGTACTCCCTGACCCCAAGTGAGTTATCCTAGCCCCTTTATGTGTAATCTCTGACCGCAAGTGAGTTACCCTAGTACCATAGAAGTACTCCCTGACCCCAAGTGAGTTACCATAGCCCCTTTATGAGTACTCCCTGACCCCAAGTGAGTTATCCTACCCCCTTTATATGTACTCTCTGACCGCAAGTGAGTTAGCCTAGTCCCATAGAAGTACTCCCTGACCCCAAGTGAGTTACCATATCACCTTTATAAGTACTCCCTGACCCCAAGTGAGTTACAATAGCCCCTTTATGAGTACTCCCTGACCCCAAGTGAGTTATCCTACCCCCTTTATATGTACTCTCTGACCGCAAGTGATTTACCCTATTCCTATATAAGTACTCCCAGACCCCAAGTGAGTTACCCTAGCCCCTTATATAAGTACTCCCTGACTGCAAGTGAGTTATCCTAGCCCCTTTATATGTACTCTCTGGCCGCAAGTGAGTTACCGTAGTCGCATAGTAGTACTCCCTTACCCCAAGTGAGTTATCCTAGCCCCTTTATAAGTACTCCCAGACCCCAAGTGAGTTACCCTAGTCCCATATAAGTTCTCCTTGACCCAAAGTGAGTTACCCTAGCCCCTTTATAAGTACTCCCTGACCCCAAATGAGTTACCTCAGACCCATATAAGTACTCCCAAATCCCAAGTGAGTTACCCTAGTCCTATAGAATTACTCCCTCACCCCAAGTGAGTTATCCTAGCCCATTTATATGTACACTCTGACCGCAAGTGAGTTATCCTAGTCGCTTTATATGTACTCTCAGACCCCAAGTGAGTTACCCTAGTCCCTTATAAGTACTCCCTGATCCTAAGTGAGTTACCATATCACCTTTATAAGAACTCCCTGACCCCAAGTGAGTTACCATAGCCCCTTTATAAGTACTCCCTGAACCCAAGTGAGTTATCCTAGCCCCTTTATATGTACTCAATGACCGCAAGTGAGTTACCCTAATCACATATAAGTACTCCTAGACCCCAAGTGAATTACCCTAGTCCCATTGAAGTACTCCCTGACCCCAAGTGAGTTACCCTAGCCCCTTTATATGTACTCCCTTACCGCAAGTGAGTTACCCTAGTCCCATAGAAGTACTCCCTGACCCCAAGTGAGTTACCCTAGTCCCATTGAAGTACTCCCTGACCCCAAGTGAGTAACCCTAGCCTTTTTAAATGTACTCTCTTACCGCAAGTGAGTAACCCTAGCCCATTTATATGTACACTCTGACCGCAAGTGTGTTATCCTAGCCCCTTTATAAGTACTCCCTGACCCCAAGTGAGTTATCCTACCCATTTTATATGTACTCTCTGACCGCAAGTGAGTTACCCTAGTCCCATATAAGTTCTCCCTGACTCCAAGTGAGTTACCATAGCCTCTTTATAAGTACTCCCAGACCCCAAGTGAGTTACCCTAGTCCCATATAAGTTCTCCTTGACCCAAAGTGATTTACCCTAGCCCCTTTATAAGTACTCCCTGACCCCAAATGAGTTACCTTAGACCCATATAAGTACTCCCAAATCCCAAGTGAGTTACCCTAGTCCCATAGAATTACTCCCTCACCCCAAGTGAGTTATCCTATCCCCTTTATATGTACTCTCTTACCGCAAGTGAGTTTCCATAGCCCATTTATATGTACACTCTGACCGCAAGTGAGTTATCCTAGTCGCTTTATATGTACTCTCAGACCCCAAGTGAGTTACAATGTCCCTTATAAGTACTCCCTGATCCTAAGTGAGTTAACCTAGCCCTTTAATAAGTACACCCTGGCCCCAAGTGAGTTACCCTAGTCCCATATAAGTAATCCTTGACCCAAAGTGAGTTACCCTAGCCCCTTTATAAGTACTCCCTGACCCCAAGTGAGTTATCCTAACACCTTTATATGTACTCTCTGGCCGCAAGTGAGTTACAGTAGTCCCATAGTAGTACTCCCTTACCCCAAGTGAGTTATCCTAGCCCCTTTATATGTACTCTCTGACCCAAGTGAGTTACCCTAGTCCCATAGTAGTACTCCCTGACCCCAAGTGAGTTACCATAGCCCCTTTATAAGTACTCCCTGACCCCAAGTGAGTTATCCTAACACCTTTATATGTACTCTCTGGCCGCAAGTGAGTTACAGTAGTCCCATAGTAGTACTCCCTTACCCCAAGTGAGTTATCCTAGCCCCTTTATATGTACTCTCTGACCGCAAGTGAGTTACCCTAGTCCAATATAAGTACTCCCAGACCCCAAGTGAGTTACCCTAGTCCCATAGAAGTACTCCCTGACCCCAAGTGAGTTAGCCTAGCCCCTTTATATGTACTCTCTGACCGCAAGTGAGTTACCCTAGTCCAATATAAGTACTCCCAGACCCCAAGTGAGTTACCCTAGTCCCATAGAAGTACTCCCTGACCCCAAGTGAGTTACCCTAGCCCCTTATATAAGTACTCCCTGACCGCAAGTGAGTTATCCTAGCCCCTTTATATGTACTCTCTGACCGCAAGTGAGTTACCCTAATTCCATATCAGTACTCCCAGACCCCAAGTGAGTTACCATATCACCTTTATAAGTACTCCCTGACCCCAAGTGAGTTATCCTAGCACCCTTATATGTACTCTCTGACCGCAAGTGAGTTACCATAGCCTCTTTATAAGTACTCCCAGACCCCAAGTGAGTTACCCTAGTCCCATATAAGTTCTCCTTGACCCAAAGTGAGTTACCCTAGCCCCTTTATAAGTACTCCCTGACCCCAAATGAGTTACCTCAGACCCATATAAGTACTCCCAAATCCCAAGTGAGTTACCCTAGTCCTATAGAATTACTCCCTCACCCCAAGTGAGTTATCCTAGCCCCTTTATATGTTCTCTTTTACGGCAAGTGAGTTAACCTAGCCCATTTATATGTACACTCTGACCGCAAGTGAGTTATCCTAGTCGCTTTATATGTACTCTCAGACCCCAAGTGAGTTACCATATCACCTTTATAAGTACTCTCTGACCCCAAGTGAGTTATCCTAGCCCCTTTATATGTACTCTCTGACAGCAAGTGAGTTACCCTAGTCCCATAGTAGTACTCCCTGACCCCAAGTGAGTTAACATAGCCCCTTTATAAGTATTCCCTGACCCCAAGTGAGTTATCCTAACACCTTTATATGCACACTCTGACCCAAGTGCGTTACCCTAGTCCAATATAAGAACTCCCTGACCCCAAGTGAGTTACCATAGCCCCTTTATAAGTTCTCCCTGAACCCAAGTGAGTTATCCTAGCCCCTTTATATGTACTCAATGACCGCAAGTGAGTTACCCTAATCACATATAAGTACTCCTAGACCCCAAGTGAATTACCCTAGTCCCATTGAAGTACTCCCTGACCCCAAGTGAGTTACCCTAGCCCCTTTATATGTACTCCCTTACCGCAAGTGAGTTATCCTAGCCCCTTTATATGTACTATCTGACCGCAAGTGAGTTACCCTAGTCCCATAGAATTACTCCCTGACCCCAAGTGAGTTACCCTAGCCCCTTATATAAGTACTCCCTTACCGCAAGTGAGTTATCCTAGCCCCTTTATATGTACTCTCTGACCGCAAGTGAGTTACCCTAGTCCCATAGAAGTACTCCCTGACCCCAAGTGAGTTACCATATCACCTTTATAAGTACTCAATGACCCCAAGTGAGTTATCCTAGCCCCCTTATATGTACTCTCTGACCGCAAGTGAGTTACCCTATTCCCATAGAAGTACTCTCTGACCCCAAGTGAGTTACCTTAGCCCCTTTATGAGTACTCCCTGAACCCAAGTGAGTTATCCTACCCCCTTTATATGTACTCTCTGACCGCAAGTGAGTTACCCTAGTCCCATATAGGTACTCCCTGACCCCAAGTGAGTTACCATATCACCTTTATAAGTACTACCTGACCCCAAGTGAGTTATCTTAGCCCCTTTATATGTACTCTCTGACAGCAAGTGAGTTACCCTAGTCCCATAGTAGTACTCCCTGACCCCAAGTGAGTTAGCCTAGCCCCTTTATATGTACTCTCTGACCGCAAGTGTGTTACCCTAGTCCAATATAAGTACTCCCTGACCCCAAGTGAGTTACCATAGCCCCTTTATAAGTACTCCCTGAACCCAAGTGAGTTATCCTAGCCCCTTGATATGTATTCTCTGACCGCAAGAGAGTTACCCTAATCCCATGTAAGTACTCCCAGACCCCAAGTGAGTTAGCCTATCCCCTTTATATGTACTCTCTCACCGCAAGTGAGTTACCCTAATCCCATATAAGTACTCCCAGACCCCAAGTGAGTTACCCTAGTCGCATAGAAGTACTCCCTGACCCCAAGTGAGTTACACTAGCCCATTATATAAGTACTCCCTGACCGCAAGTGAGTTATCCTAGCCCCTTTATATGTACTCTCTGACCGCAAGTGAGTTACCCTAGTCCCATAGAAATACTCCCTGACCCCAAGTGAGTTATCCTAGCCCCCTTATATGTACCCTCTGACCGCAAGTGAGTTACCTAATCCCATAGAAGTACTCCCTGACCCCAAGTGAGTTTCCATAGCCCCTTTATGAGTACTCCCTGACCCCAAGTGAGTTATCCTACCCCCATTATATGTACTCTCTGAGCGCAAGTGAGTTACCCTAATCCCATATCAGTACTCCCAGACCCCAAGTGAGTTACCTAATCCCATAGAAGTACTCCCTGACCCCAAGTGAGTTACCCTAGCCCCTTAAATAAGTACTCCCTGACCGCAAGTGAGTTATCCTAGCCCCTTTATATGTACTCTCTGACCGCAAGTGAGTTACCCTATTCCCATAGAAGTACTCTCTGACCCCAAGTGAGTTACCTCAGCCCCTTTATGAGTACTCCCTGAACCCAAGTGAGTTATCCTACCCCCTTTATATGTACACTCTGACCGCAAGTGAGTTACCCTAGTCCCATATAGGTACTCCCTGACCCCAAGTGAGTTACCATATCACCTTTATAAGTACTCCCTGACCCCAAGTGAGTTATCCTAGCCCCATTATATGTACTCTCTGACAGCAAGCGAGTTACCCTAGTCCCATAGTAGTACTCCCTCACCCCAAGTGAGTTACCTTAGCCCCTTTATGAGTACTCCCTGAACCCAAGTGAGTTATCCTACCCCCTTTATATGTACTCTCTGACTGCAAGTGAGTTATTCTAGCCCCTTTATAAGTACTCCCTGACCCCAAATGAGTTACCTCAGACCCATATAAGTACTCCCAAATCCCAAGTGAGTTACCCTAGTCCTATAGAATTACTCCCTCACCCCAAGTGAGTTATCCTAGCCCATTTATATGTACACTCTGACCGCAAGTGAGTTATCCTAGTCGCTTTATATGTACTCTCAGACCCCAAGTGAGTTACCCTAGTCCCTTATAAGTACTCCCTGATCCTAAGTGAGTTACCATATCACCTTTATAAGTACTCTCTGACCCCAAGTGAGTTATCCTAGCCCCTTTATATGTACTCTCTGACAGCAAGTGAGTTACCCTAGTCCCATAGTAGTACTCCCTGACCCCAAGTGAGTTACCATAGCCCCTTTATAAGTACTCCCTGACCCCAAGTGAGTTATCCTAACACCTTTATATGTACACTCTGACCCAAGTGCGTTACCCTAGTCCAATATAAGAACTCCCTGACTCCAAGTGAGTTACCATAGCCACTTTATAAGTACTCCCTGAACCCAAGTGAGTTATCCTAGCCCCTTTATATGTACTCAATGACCGCAAGTGAGTTACCCTAATCACATATAAGTACTCCTAGACCCCAAGTGAATTACCCTAGTCCCATTGAAGTACTCCCTGACCCCAAGTGAGTTACCCTAGCCCCTTTATATGTACTCCCTTACCGCAAGTGAGTTACCCTAGTCCCATAGAAGTACTCCCTGACCCCAAATGAGTTACCTTAGACCCATATAAGTACTCCCAAATCCCAAGTGAGTTACCCTAGTCCCATAGAATTACTCCCTGACCCCAAGTGAGTTACCCTAGTCCCATTGAAGTACTCCCTGACCCCAAGTGAGTTACCCTAGCCTTTTTAAATGTACTCTCTTACCGCAAGTGAGTAACCCTAGCCCATTTATATGTACACTCTGACCGCAAGTGTGTTATCCTAGCCCCTTTATAAGTACTCCCTGACCCCAAGTGAGTTATCCTACCCATTTTATATGTACTCTCTGACCGCAAGTGAGTTACCCTAGTCCCATATAAGTTCTCCCTGACCCCAAGTGAGTTACCATAGCCTCTTTATAAGTACTCCCAGACCCCAAGTGAGTTACCCTAGTCCCATATAAGTTCTCCTTGACCCAAAGTGATTTACCCTAGCCCCTTTATAAGTACTCCCTGACCCCAAATGAGTTACCTTAGACCCATATAAGTACTCCCAAATCCCAAGTGAGTTACCCTAGTCCCATAGAATTACTCCCTCACCCCAAGTGAGTTATCATATCCCCTTTATATGTACTCTCTTACCGCAAGTGAGTTTCCATAGCCCATTTATATGTACACTCTGACCGCAAGTGAGTTATCCTAGTCGCTTTATATGTACTCTCAGACCCCAAGTGAGTTACAATGTCCCTTATAAGTACTCCCTGATCCTAAGTGAGTTAACCTAGCCCTTTAATAAGTACACCCTGGCCCCAAGTGAGTTACCCTAGTCCCATATAAGTAATCCTTGACCCAAAGTGAGTTACCCTAGCCCCTTTATAAGTACTCCCTGACCCCAAGTGAGTTATCCTAACACCTTTATATGTACTCTCTGGCCGCAAGTGAGTTACAGTAGTCCCATAGTAGTACTCCCTTACCCCAAGTGAGTTATCCTAGCCCCTTTATATGTACTCTCTGACCCAAGTGAGTTACCCTAGTCCCATAGTAGTACTCCCTGACCCCAAGTGAGTTACCATAGCCCCTTTATGAGTACTCCCTGACCCCAAGTGAATCATCCTACCCCCTTTATATGTACTCTCTGACCGCAAGTGAGTTACCCTAATCCCATATAAATACTCCCAGACCCCAAGTGAGTTACCCTAGTCCCATAGAAGTACTCCCTGACCCCTAGTGAGTTACCCTAGCCCCTTATATAAGTACGCCCTAACCGCAAGTGAGTTATCCTAGCCCCTCTATATGTACTCTTTGACCGCAAGTGAGTTACCATATCAACTTTATATGTACTCCCTGACCCCAAGTGAGTTATCCTAGCCCCATTATATGTACTCTCTGACCGCAAGTGAGTTACCTAATCCCATAGAAGTACTCCCTGACCCCAAGTGAGTTTCCATAGCCCCTTTATGAGTACTCCCTGACCCCAAGTGAGTTACCCTAATCCCATATCAGTACTCCCAGACCCCAAGTGAGTTACCCTAGTCCCATAGAAGTACTCCCTGACCCCAAGTGAGTTACCCTAGCCCCTTAAATAAGTACTCTCTGACCGCAATTGAGTTACCCTAGTCCCATAGAAGTACTCCCAGACCCCAAGTGAGTTACCCTAGTCTCATATATGTACTCTCTGAACTCAAGTGTGTTACCTTAGCACCTTTATAAGTACTCCATGACCCCAAGTGAATTATCCTAGCCCCTTTATATGTACTCTCTGACCGCAAGTGAGTTACCCTGGCCCCTTATATAAGTACTCCCTGACCGCAAGTGAGTTATCCTAGCCCCTTTATATGTACTCTCTGACCGCAAGTGAGTTACCATATCACCTTTATAAGTACTCCCTGACCCCAAGTGAGTTACCCTAGCCCCTTTATGAGTACTCCCTGAACCCAAGTGAGTTATCCTACCCCCTTTATATGTACTCTCTGACCGCAAGTGAGTTGCCCTAGTTCCATATAGGTACTCCCTGGCCCCAAGTGAGTTACCATATCACCTTTATAAGTACTCCCTGACCCCAAGTGAGTTATCCTAGCCCCTTTATATGTACTCTCTGACCGCAAGTGAGTTACCATATCACCTTTATAAGTACTCCCTGACCCCAAGTGAGTTACCCTAGCCCATTTATATGTACTCCCAGACCCCAAGTGAGTTATCCTAGCCCCTTTATATGTACTCTCTGACCGCAAGTGAGTTACCCTAATCCTATAAAAGTACTCCCAGACCCCAAGTGAATTACCCTAGTCCCATAGAAGTACTCCCTAACCCCAAGTGAGTTACCCTGGCCCCTTATATAAGTACTCCCTGACCGCAAGTGAGTTATCCTAGCCCCTTTATATGTACTCTCTGACCGCAAGTGAGTTACCATATCACCTTTATAAGTACTCCCTGACCCCAAGTGAGTTACCCTAGCCCCTTTATGAGTACTCCCTGAACCCAAGTGAGTTATCCTACCCCCTTTATATGTACTCTCTGACCGCAAGTGAGTTACCCTAGTCCCATATAGGTACTCCCTGACCCCAAGTGAGTTACCATATCACCTTTATAAGTACTCCCTGACCCCAAGTGAGTTATCCTAGCCCCATTATATGTACTCTCTGACAGCAAGCGAGTTACCCTAGTCCCATAGTAGTACTCCCTCACCCCAAGTGAGTTACCTTAGCCCCTTTATGAGTACTCCCTGAACCCAAGTGAGTTATCCTATCCCCTTTATATGTACTCTCTGACCGCAAGTGAGTTACGCTAGTCCCATAGAAGTACTCCCTGACCCCAAGTGAGTTACCATAGCCCATTTATGAGTACTCCCTGACCCCAAGTGAGTTATCCTAGCCCCTTTATGTGTAATCTCTGACCGCAAGTGAGTTACCCTAGTACCATAGAAGTACTCCCTGACCCCAAGTGAGTTACCATAGCCCCTTTATGAGTACTCCCTGACCCCAAGTGAGTTATCCTACCCCCTTTATATGTACTCTCTGACCGCAAGTGAGTTACCCTAGTCCCATAGAAGTACTCCCTGACCCCAAGTGAGTTACCATATCACCTTTATAAGTACTCCCTGACCCCAAGTGAGTTATCCTAGCCCCTTTATGTGTAATCTCTGACCGCAAGTGAGTTACCCTAGTACCATAGAAGTACTCCCTGACCCCAAGTGAGTTACCATAGCCCCTTTATGAGTACTCCCTGACCCCAAGTGAGTTATCCTACCCCCTTTATATGTACTCTCTGACCGCAAGTGAGTTAGCCTAGTCCCATAGAAGTACTCCCTGACCCCAAGTGAGTTACCATATCACCTTTATAAGTACTCCCTGACCCCAAGTGAGTTACAATAGCCCCTTTATGAGTACTCCCTGACCCCAAGTGAGTTATCCTACCCCCTTTATATGTACTCTCTGACCGCAAGTGATTTACCCTATTCCTATATAAGTACTCCCAGACCCCAAGTGAGTTACCCTAGCCCCTTATATAAGTACTCCCTGACTGCAAGTGAGTTATCCTAGCCCCTTTATATGTACTCTCTGGCCGCAAGTGAGTTACCGTAGTCGCATAGTAGTACTCCCTTACCCCAAGTGAGTTATCCTAGCCCCTTTATAAGTACTCCCAGACCCCAAGTGAGTTACCCTAGTCCCATATAAGTTCTCCTTGACCCAAAGTGAGTTACCCTAGCCCCTTTATAAGTACTCCCTGACCCCAAATGAGTTACCTCAGACCCATATAAGTACTCCCAAATCCCAAGTGAGTTACCCTAGTCCTATAGAATTACTCCCTCACCCCAAGTGAGTTATCCTAGCCCATTTATATGTACACTCTGACCGCAAGTGAGTTATCCTAGTCGCTTTATATGTACTCTCAGACCCCAAGTGAGTTACCCTAGTCCCTTATAAGTACTCCCTGATCCTAAGTGAGTTACCATATCACCTTTATAAGAACTCCCTGACCCCAAGTGAGTTACCATAGCCCCTTTATAAGTACTCCCTGAACCCAAGTGAGTTATCCTAGCCCCTTTATATGTACTCAATGACCGCAAGTGAGTTACCCTAATCACATATAAGTACTCCTAGACCCCAAGTGAATTACCCTAGTCCCATTGAAGTACTCCCTGACCCCAAGTGAGTTACCCTAGCCCCTTTATATGTACTCCCTTACCGCAAGTGAGTTACCCTAGTCCCATAGAAGTACTCCCTGACCCCAAGTGAGTTACCCTAGTCCCATTGAAGTACTCCCTGACCCCAAGTGAGTAACCCTAGCCTTTTTAAATGTACTCTCTTACCGCAAGTGAGTAACCCTAGCCCATTTATATGTACACTCTGACCGCAAGTGTGTTATCCTAGCCCCTTTATAAGTACTCCCTGACCCCAAGTGAGTTATCCTACCCATTTTATATGTACTCTCTGACCGCAAGTGAGTTACCCTAGTCCCATATAAGTTCTCCCTGACTCCAAGTGAGTTACCATAGCCTCTTTATAAGTACTCCCAGACCCCAAGTGAGTTACCCTAGTCCCATATAAGTTCTCCTTGACCCAAAGTGATTTACCCTAGCCCCTTTATAAGTACTCCCTGACCCCAAATGAGTTACCTTAGACCCATATAAGTACTCCCAAATCCCAAGTGAGTTACCCTAGTCCCATAGAATTACTCCCTCACCCCAAGTGAGTTATCCTATCCCCTTTATATGTACTCTCTTACCGCAAGTGAGTTTCCATAGCCCATTTATATGTACACTCTGACCGCAAGTGAGTTATCCTAGTCGCTTTATATGTACTCTCAGACCCCAAGTGAGTTACAATGTCCCTTATAAGTACTCCCTGATCCTAAGTGAGTTAACCTAGCCCTTTAATAAGTACACCCTGGCCCCAAGTGAGTTACCCTAGTCCCATATAAGTAATCCTTGACCCAAAGTGAGTTACCCTAGCCCCTTTATAAGTACTCCCTGACCCCAAGTGAGTTATCCTAACACCTTTATATGTACTCTCTGGCCGCAAGTGAGTTACAGTAGTCCCATAGTAGTACTCCCTTACCCCAAGTGAGTTATCCTAGCCCCTTTATATGTACTCTCTGACCCAAGTGAGTTACCCTAGTCCCATAGTAGTACTCCCTGACCCCAAGTGAGTTACCATAGCCCCTTTATAAGTACTCCCTGACCCCAAGTGAGTTATCCTAACACCTTTATATGTACTCTCTGGCCGCAAGTGAGTTACAGTAGTCCCATAGTAGTACTCCCTTACCCCAAGTGAGTTATCCTAGCCCCTTTATATGTACTCTCTGACCGCAAGTGAGTTACCCTAGTCCAATATAAGTACTCCCAGACCCCAAGTGAGTTACCCTAGTCCCATAGAAGTACTCCCTGACCCCAAGTGAGTTAGCCTAGCCCCTTTATATGTACTCTCTGACCGCAAGTGAGTTACCCTAGTCCAATATAAGTACTCCCAGACCCCAAGTGAGTTACCCTAGTCCCATAGAAGTACTCCCTGACCCCAAGTGAGTTACCCTAGCCCCTTATATAAGTACTCCCTGACCGCAAGTGAGTTATCCTAGCCCCTTTATATGTACTCTCTGACCGCAAGTGAGTTACCCTAATTCCATATCAGTACTCCCAGACCCCAAGTGAGTTACCATATCACCTTTATAAGTACTCCCTGACCCCAAGTGAGTTATCCTAGCACCCTTATATGTACTCTCTGACCGCAAGTGAGTTACCATAGCCTCTTTATAAGTACTCCCAGACCCCAAGTGAGTTACCCTAGTCCCATATAAGTTCTCCTTGACCCAAAGTGAGTTACCCTAGCCCCTTTATAAGTACTCCCTGACCCCAAATGAGTTACCTCAGACCCATATAAGTACTCCCAAATCCCAAGTGAGTTACCCTAGTCCTATAGAATTACTCCCTCACCCCAAGTGAGTTATCCTAGCCCCTTTATATGTTCTCTTTTACGGCAAGTGAGTTAACCTAGCCCATTTATATGTACACTCTGACCGCAAGTGAGTTATCCTAGTCGCTTTATATGTACTCTCAGACCCCAAGTGAGTTACCATATCACCTTTATAAGTACTCTCTGACCCCAAGTGAGTTATCCTAGCCCCTTTATATGTACTCTCTGACAGCAAGTGAGTTACCCTAGTCCCATAGTAGTACTCCCTGACCCCAAGTGAGTTAACATAGCCCCTTTATAAGTATTCCCTGACCCCAAGTGAGTTATCCTAACACCTTTATATGCACACTCTGACCCAAGTGCGTTACCCTAGTCCAATATAAGAACTCCCTGACCCCAAGTGAGTTACCATAGCCCCTTTATAAGTTCTCCCTGAACCCAAGTGAGTTATCCTAGCCCCTTTATATGTACTCAATGACCGCAAGTGAGTTACCCTAATCACATATAAGTACTCCTAGACCCCAAGTGAATTACCCTAGTCCCATTGAAGTACTCCCTGACCCCAAGTGAGTTACCCTAGCCCCTTTATATGTACTCCCTTACCGCAAGTGAGTTATCCTAGCCCCTTTATATGTACTATCTGACCGCAAGTGAGTTACCCTAGTCCCATAGAATTACTCCCTGACCCCAAGTGAGTTACCCTAGCCCCTTATATAAGTACTCCCTTACCGCAAGTGAGTTATCCTAGCCCCTTTATATGTACTCTCTGACCGCAAGTGAGTTACCCTAGTCCCATAGAAGTACTCCCTGACCCCAAGTGAGTTACCATATCACCTTTATAAGTACTCAATGACCCCAAGTGAGTTATCCTAGCCCCCTTATATGTACTCTCTGACCGCAAGTGAGTTACCCTATTCCCATAGAAGTACTCTCTGACCCCAAGTGAGTTACCTTAGCCCCTTTATGAGTACTCCCTGAACCCAAGTGAGTTATCCTACCCCCTTTATATGTACTCTCTGACCGCAAGTGAGTTACCCTAGTCCCATATAGGTACTCCCTGACCCCAAGTGAGTTACCATATCACCTTTATAAGTACTACCTGACCCCAAGTGAGTTATCTTAGCCCCTTTATATGTACTCTCTGACAGCAAGTGAGTTACCCTAGTCCCATAGTAGTACTCCCTGACCCCAAGTGAGTTAGCCTAGCCCCTTTATATGTACTCTCTGACCGCAAGTGTGTTACCCTAGTCCAATATAAGTACTCCCTGACCCCAAGTGAGTTACCATAGCCCCTTTATAAGTACTCCCTGAACCCAAGTGAGTTATCCTAGCCCCTTGATATGTATTCTCTGACCGCAAGAGAGTTACCCTAATCCCATGTAAGTACTCCCAGACCCCAAGTGAGTTAGCCTATCCCCTTTATATGTACTCTCTCACCGCAAGTGAGTTACCCTAATCCCATATAAGTACTCCCAGACCCCAAGTGAGTTACCCTAGTCGCATAGAAGTACTCCCTGACCCCAAGTGAGTTACACTAGCCCATTATATAAGTACTCCCTGACCGCAAGTGAGTTATCCTAGCCCCTTTATATGTACTCTCTGACCGCAAGTGAGTTACCCTAGTCCCATAGAAATACTCCCTGACCCCAAGTGAGTTATCCTAGCCCCCTTATATGTACCCTCTGACCGCAAGTGAGTTACCTAATCCCATAGAAGTACTCCCTGACCCCAAGTGAGTTTCCATAGCCCCTTTATGAGTACTCCCTGACCCCAAGTGAGTTATCCTACCCCCATTATATGTACTCTCTGAGCGCAAGTGAGTTACCCTAATCCCATATCAGTACTCCCAGACCCCAAGTGAGTTACCTAATCCCATAGAAGTACTCCCTGACCCCAAGTGAGTTACCCTAGCCCCTTAAATAAGTACTCCCTGACCGCAAGTGAGTTATCCTAGCCCCTTTATATGTACTCTCTGACCGCAAGTGAGTTACCCTATTCCCATAGAAGTACTCTCTGACCCCAAGTGAGTTACCTCAGCCCCTTTATGAGTACTCCCTGAACCCAAGTGAGTTATCCTACCCCCTTTATATGTACACTCTGACCGCAAGTGAGTTACCCTAGTCCCATATAGGTACTCCCTGACCCCAAGTGAGTTACCATATCACCTTTATAAGTACTCCCTGACCCCAAGTGAGTTATCCTAGCCCCATTATATGTACTCTCTGACAGCAAGCGAGTTACCCTAGTCCCATAGTAGTACTCCCTCACCCCAAGTGAGTTACCTTAGCCCCTTTATGAGTACTCCCTGAACCCAAGTGAGTTATCCTACCCCCTTTATATGTACTCTCTGACTGCAAGTGAGTTATTCTAGCCCCTTTATAAGTACTCCCTGACCCCAAATGAGTTACCTCAGACCCATATAAGTACTCCCAAATCCCAAGTGAGTTACCCTAGTCCTATAGAATTACTCCCTCACCCCAAGTGAGTTATCCTAGCCCATTTATATGTACACTCTGACCGCAAGTGAGTTATCCTAGTCGCTTTATATGTACTCTCAGACCCCAAGTGAGTTACCCTAGTCCCTTATAAGTACTCCCTGATCCTAAGTGAGTTACCATATCACCTTTATAAGTACTCTCTGACCCCAAGTGAGTTATCCTAGCCCCTTTATATGTACTCTCTGACAGCAAGTGAGTTACCCTAGTCCCATAGTAGTACTCCCTGACCCCAAGTGAGTTACCATAGCCCCTTTATAAGTACTCCCTGACCCCAAGTGAGTTATCCTAACACCTTTATATGTACACTCTGACCCAAGTGCGTTACCCTAGTCCAATATAAGAACTCCCTGACTCCAAGTGAGTTACCATAGCCACTTTATAAGTACTCCCTGAACCCAAGTGAGTTATCCTAGCCCCTTTATATGTACTCAATGACCGCAAGTGAGTTACCCTAATCACATATAAGTACTCCTAGACCCCAAGTGAATTACCCTAGTCCCATTGAAGTACTCCCTGACCCCAAGTGAGTTACCCTAGCCCCTTTATATGTACTCCCTTACCGCAAGTGAGTTACCCTAGTCCCATAGAAGTACTCCCTGACCCCAAATGAGTTACCTTAGACCCATATAAGTACTCCCAAATCCCAAGTGAGTTACCCTAGTCCCATAGAATTACTCCCTGACCCCAAGTGAGTTACCCTAGTCCCATTGAAGTACTCCCTGACCCCAAGTGAGTTACCCTAGCCTTTTTAAATGTACTCTCTTACCGCAAGTGAGTAACCCTAGCCCATTTATATGTACACTCTGACCGCAAGTGTGTTATCCTAGCCCCTTTATAAGTACTCCCTGACCCCAAGTGAGTTATCCTACCCATTTTATATGTACTCTCTGACCGCAAGTGAGTTACCCTAGTCCCATATAAGTTCTCCCTGACCCCAAGTGAGTTACCATAGCCTCTTTATAAGTACTCCCAGACCCCAAGTGAGTTACCCTAGTCCCATATAAGTTCTCCTTGACCCAAAGTGATTTACCCTAGCCCCTTTATAAGTACTCCCTGACCCCAAATGAGTTACCTTAGACCCATATAAGTACTCCCAAATCCCAAGTGAGTTACCCTAGTCCCATAGAATTACTCCCTCACCCCAAGTGAGTTATCATATCCCCTTTATATGTACTCTCTTACCGCAAGTGAGTTTCCATAGCCCATTTATATGTACACTCTGACCGCAAGTGAGTTATCCTAGTCGCTTTATATGTACTCTCAGACCCCAAGTGAGTTACAATGTCCCTTATAAGTACTCCCTGATCCTAAGTGAGTTAACCTAGCCCTTTAATAAGTACACCCTGGCCCCAAGTGAGTTACCCTAGTCCCATATAAGTAATCCTTGACCCAAAGTGAGTTACCCTAGCCCCTTTATAAGTACTCCCTGACCCCAAGTGAGTTATCCTAACACCTTTATATGTACTCTCTGGCCGCAAGTGAGTTACAGTAGTCCCATAGTAGTACTCCCTTACCCCAAGTGAGTTATCCTAGCCCCTTTATATGTACTCTCTGACCCAAGTGAGTTACCCTAGTCCCATAGTAGTACTCCCTGACCCCAAGTGAGTTACCATAGCCCCTTTATAAGTACTCCCTGACCCCAAGTGAGTTATCCTAACACCTTTATATGTACTCTCTGGCCGCAAGTGAGTTACAGTAGTCCCATAGTAGTACTCCCTTACCCCAAGTGAGTTATCCTAGCCCCTATATAAGTACTCCCTGACCCAAAGTGAGTTACCTTAGACCCATATAAGTACTCCCAAATCCCAAGTGAGTTACCCTAGTCCCATAGAAGTACTCCCTGACCCCAAGTGAGTTAGCCTAGCCCCTTTATATGTACTCTCTGACCGCAAGTGAGTTACCCTAGTCCAATGTAAGTACTCCCTGACCCCAAGTGAGTTACAATAGCCCCTTTCTGAGTACTCCCTGACCCCAAGTGAGTTATCCTAACACCTTTATATGTACTCTCTGGCAGCAAGTGAGTTACCGTAGTCGCATAGTAGTACTCCCTTACCCCAAGTGAGTTATCCTAGCCCCTTTATATGTACTCTCTGACCGCAAGTGAGTTACCCTAGTCCCATAGAAGTACTCCCTGACCCCAAATGAGTTACCTTAGACCCATATAAGTACTCCCAAATCCCAAGTGAGTTACCCTAGTCCAATATAAGTACTCCCTGACCCCAAGTGAGTTACCATAGCCCCTTTATAAGTACTCCCTGACCCCAAGTGAGTTATCCTAACACCTTTATATGTACTCTCTGGCCGCAAGTGAGTTACCGTAGTCGCATAGTAGTACTCCCTTACCCCAAGTGAGTTATCCTAGCCCCCTTATATGTACTCTCTGACCGCAAGTGAGTTACCCTATTCCGATAGAAGTACTCTCTGACCCCAAGTGAGTTACCTTAGCCCCTTTATGAGTACTCCCTGAACCCAAGTGAGTTATCCTACCCCCTTTATATGTACTCTCTGACCGCAAGTGAGTTACCCTAGTCCCATATAGGTACTCCCTGACCCCAAGTGAGTTACCATATCACCTTTATAAGTACTACCTGACCCCAAGTGAGTTATCTTAGCCCCTTTATATGTACTCTCTGACAGCAAGTGAGTTACCCTAGTCCCATAGTAGTACTCCCTGACCCCAAGTGAGTTAGCCTAGCCCCTTTATATGTACTCTCTGACCGCAAGTGAGTTACCCTAATCCCATATAAGTACTCCCAGACCCCAAGTGAGTTACCCTAGTCGCATAGAAGTACTCCCTGACCCCAAGTGAGTTACCCTAGCCCCTTATATAAGTACTCCCTGACCGCAAGTGAGTTATCCTAGCCCCTTTATATGTACACTCTGAACGCAAGTGAGTTACCCTAGTCCCATAGAAATACTCCCTGACCCCAAGTGAGTTACCATATCACCTTTATAAGTACTCCCTGACCCCAAGTGAGTTACCTAATCCCATAGAAGTACTCCCTGACCCCAAGTGAGTTACAATAGCCCCTTTATGAGTACTCCCTGACCCCAAGTGAATCATCCTACCCCCTTTATATGTACTCTCTGACCGCAAGTGAGTTACCCTAATCCCATATAAATACTCCCAGACCCCAAGTGAGTTACCCTAGTCCCATAGAAGTACTCCCTGACCCCTAGTGAGTTACCCTAGCCCCTTATATAAGTACGCCCTAACCGCAAGTGAGTTATCCTAGCCCCTCTATATGTACTCTTTGACCGCAAGTGAGTTACCATATCAACTTTATATGTACTCCCTGACCCCAAGTGAGTTATCCTAGCCCCATTATATGTACTCTCTGACCGCAAGTGAGTTACCTAATCCCATAGAAGTACTCCCTGACCCCAAGTGAGTTTCCATAGCCCCTTTATGAGTACTCCCTGACCCCAAGTGAGTTACCCTAATCCCATATCAGTACTCCCAGACCCCAAGTGAGTTACCCTAGTCCCATAGAAGTACTCCCTGACCCCAAGTGAGTTACCCTAGCCCCTTAAATAAGTACTCTCTGACCGCAATTGAGTTACCCTAGTCCCATAGAAGTACTCCCAGACCCCAAGTGAGTTACCCTAGTCTCATATATGTACTCTCTGAACTCAAGTGTGTTACCTTAGCACCTTTATAAGTACTCCATGACCCCAAGTGAATTATCCTAGCCCCTTTATATGTACTCTCTGACCGCAAGTGAGTTACCCTGGCCCCTTATATAAGTACTCCCTGACCGCAAGTGAGTTATCCTAGCCCCTTTATATGTACTCTCTGACCGCAAGTGAGTTACCATATCACCTTTATAAGTACTCCCTGACCCCAAGTGAGTTACCCTAGCCCCTTTATGAGTACTCCCTGAACCCAAGTGAGTTATCCTACCCCCTTTATATGTACTCTCTGACCGCAAGTGAGTTGCCCTAGTTCCATATAGGTACTCCCTGGCCCCAAGTGAGTTACCATATCACCTTTATAAGTACTCCCTGACCCCAAGTGAGTTATCCTAGCCCCTTTATATGTACTCTCTGACCGCAAGTGAGTTACCATATCACCTTTATAAGTACTCCCTGACCCCAAGTGAGTTACCCTAGCCCATTTATATGTACTCCCAGACCCCAAGTGAGTTATCCTAGCCCCTTTATATGTACTCTCTGACCGCAAGTGAGTTACCCTAATCCTATAAAAGTACTCCCAGACCCCAAGTGAATTACCCTAGTCCCATAGAAGTACTCCCTAACCCCAAGTGAGTTACCCTGGCCCCTTATATAAGTACTCCCTGACCGCAAGTGAGTTATCCTAGCCCCTTTATATGTACTCTCTGACCGCAAGTGAGTTACCATATCACCTTTATAAGTACTCCCTGACCCCAAGTGAGTTACCCTAGCCCCTTTATGAGTACTCCCTGAACCCAAGTGAGTTATCCTACCCCCTTTATATGTACTCTCTGACCGCAAGTGAGTTGCCCTAGTTCCATATAGGTACTCCCTGGCCCCAAGTGAGTTACCATATCACCTTTATAAGTACTCCCTGACCCCAAGTGAGTTATCCTAGCCCCTTTATATGTACTATCTGACAGCAAGTGAGTTACCTTAGTCCCATAGTAGTACTCCCTCACCCCAAGTGAGTTAGCCTAGCCCCTTTATATGTACTCTCTGACCGCAAGTGAGTTACCCTAGTCCAATATAAGTACTCCCTGACCCCAAGTGAGTTACCATAGCCCCTTTATAAGTACTCCCTGAACCCAAGTGAGTTATCCTAGCCCCTTGATATGTATTCTCTGACCGCAAGAGAGTTACCCTAAACCCATGTAAGTACTCCCAGACCCCAAGTGAGTTATCCTAGCCCCTTTATATGTACTCTCTGACCGCAAGTGACTTATTCAAACCCCTTATAAGTACTCCCTGACCCCAAGTGTGTTACCCTAGTCGCATAGAAGTGCTCCCTGACCCCAAGTGAGTTACCCTTGCCCCTTTATATGTACTCTCTGACCGCAAGTGAGTTACCCTAATCACATATAAGTACTCCTAGACCCCAAGTGAATTACCCAAGTCCCATTGAAGTACTCCCTAACCCCAAGTGAGTTACCCTAGCCTTTTTAAATGTACTCTCTTACCGCAAGTGAGTTACCCTAGTCCCATATAAGTTCTCCCTGACCCCAAGTGAGTTACCATAGCCTCTTTATAAGTACTCCCAGACCCCAAGTGAGTTACCATAGTCCCATATAAGTTCTCCTTGACCCAAAGTGATTTACCCTAGCCCCTTTATAAGTACTCCCTGACCCCAAATGAGTTACCTTAGACCCATATAAGTACTCCCAAATCCCAAGTGAGTTACCCTAGTCCCATAGAATTACTCCCTCACCCCAAGTGAGTTATCCTATCCCCTTTATATGTACTCTCTTACCGCAAGTGAGTTTCCATAGCCCATTTATATGTACACTCTGACCGCAAGTGAGTTATCCTAGTCGCTTTATATGTACTCTCAGACCCCAAGTGAGTTACAATGTCCCTTATAAGTACTCCCTGATCCTAAGTGAGTTAACCTAGCCCTTTAATAAGTACACCCTGGCCCCAAGTGAGTTACCCTAGTCCCATATAAGTAATCCTTGACCCAAAGTGAGTTACCCTAGCCCCTTTATAAGTACTCCCTGACCCCAAGTGAGTTATCCTAACACCTTTATATGTACTCTCTGGCCGCAAGTGAGTTACAGTAGTCCCATAGTAGTACTCCCTTACCCCAAGTGAGTTATCCTAGCCCCTTTATATGTACTCTCTGACCCAAGTGAGTTACCCTAGTCCCATAGTAGTACTCCCTGACCCCAAGTGAGTTACCATAGCCCCTTTATAAGTCCTCCCTGACCCCAAGTGAGTTATCGTAACACCTTTATATGTACTCTCTGGCCGCAAGTGAGTTACAGTAGTCCCATAGTAGTACTCCCTTACCCCAAGTGAGTTATCCTAGCCCCTTTATAAGTACTCCCTGAACCCAAGTGAGTTACCTTAGACCCATATAAGTACTCCCAAATCCCAAGTGAGTTACCCTAGTCCCATAGAATTACTCCTTGACCCCAAGTGAGTTACCCTAGCCCCTTATGTAAGTACTCCCTGACCGCAAGTGAGTTATCCTAGCCCCTTTATATGTACTCTCTGACCGCAAGTGAGTTACCCTAGCCCCTTATATAAATACTCCCTGACCCCAAGTGAGTTATCCTAGCCCCTTTATATGTACTCTCTGACAGCAAGTGTGTTACCCTAGTCCCATAGTAGTACTCCCTGACCCCAAGTGAGTTAGCCTAGCCCCTTTATATGTACTCTCTGACCGCAAGTGAGTTACCCTAGTCCAATATAAGTACTCCCTGACCCCAAGTGAGTTACAATAGCCCCTTTCTGAGTACTCCCTGACCCCAAGTGAGTTATCCTACCCCCTTTATATGTACTCTCTGACCGCAAGTGAGTTACCCTAATCCCATATAAGTACTCCCAGACCCCAAGTGAGTTACCCTAGTCCCATAGAAGTACTCCCTGACCCCAAGTGAGTTACCCTAGCCCCTTATATAAGTACTCCCTGACCGCAAGTGAGTTATCCTAGCCCCTTTATATGTACTCTCTGACCGCAAGTGAGTTACCATATCACCTTTATAAGTACTCCCTGACCCCAAGTGAGTTATCCTAGCCCCCTTATATGTACTCTCTGACCGCAAGTGAGTTACCCTAATTCCATATCAGTACTCCCAGACCCCAAGTGAGTTACCCTAGTCCCATAGGAGTACTCCCTGACCCCAAGTGAGTTACCCTAGCCCCTTATATAAGTACTCCCTGACCGCAAGTGAGTTATCCTAGCCCCTTTATATGTAATCTCTGACCGCAAGTGAGTTACCCTAGTACCATAGAAGTACTCCCTGACCCCAAGTGAGTTACCATTGCCCCTTTATGAGTACTCCCTGACCCCAAGTGAGTTATCCTACCCCCTTTATATGTACTCTCTGACCGCAAGTGAGTTAGCCTAGTCCCATAGAAGTACTCCCTGACCCCAAGTGAGTTACCATATCACCTTTATAAGTACTCCCTGACCCCAAGTGAGTTACCTAATCCCATAGAAGTACTCCCTGACCCCAAGTGAGTTACAATAGCCCCTTTATGAGTACTCCCTGACCCCAAGTGAGTTATCCTACCCCCTTTATATGTACTCTCTGACCGCAAGTGAGTTACCCTAATTCCATATCAGTACTCCCAGACCCCAAGTGAGTTACCCTAGTCCCATAGAAGTACTCCCTGACCCCAAGTGAGTTACCCTAGCCCCTTATATAAGTACTCCCTGACCGCAAGTGAGTTATCCTAGCCCCTTTATATGTAATCTCTGACCGCAAGTGAGTTACCCTAGTACCATAGAAGTACTCCCTGACCCCAAGTGAGTTACCATTGCCCCTTTATGAGTACTCCCTGACCCCAAGTGAGTTATCCTACCCCCTTTATATGTACTCTCTGACCGCAAGTGAGTTAGCCTAGTCCCATAGAAGTACTCCCTGACCCCAAGTGAGTTACCATATCACCTTTATAAGTACTCCCTGACCCCAAGTGAGTTACCTAATCCCATAGAAGTACTCCCTGACCCCAAGTGAGTTACAATAGCCCCTTTATGAGTACTCCCACACCCCAAGTGAGTTACCCTAGTCCCATAGAAGTACTCCCTGACCCCAAGTGAGTTACCCTAGCCCCTTATATAAGTACTCCCTGACCGCAAGTGAGTTATCCTAGCCCCTTTATATCTACTCTCTGGCCGCAAGTGAGTTACCCTAGCCCATGTTTATGTACTCTCTGACCGCAAGTGAGTTATCCTAGTCGCTTTATATGTACTCCCAGACCCCAAGTGAGTTACCCTAGTCCCTTATAAGTACTCCCTGATCCTAAGCGAGTTACCATATCACCTTTATAAGTACTCCCTGACCCCAAATGAGTTATCCTAGCCCCTTTATATGTACTCTCTGACAGCAAGTGAGTTACCCTAGTCCAATATAAGTACTCCCTGACCCCAAGTGAGTTACCATAGCCCCTTTATAAGTACTCCCTGACCCCAAGTGAGTTATCCTAACACCTTTATATGTACTCTCTGGCCGCAAGTGAGTTACCGTAGTCGCATAGTAGTACTCCCTTACCCCAAGTGAGTTATCCTAGCCCCTTTATATGTACTCTCTGACCGCAAGTGAGTTACCCTAGTCCCATAGAAGTACTCCCTGACCCCAAATGAGTTACCATATCACCTTTATAAGTACTCAATGACCCCAAGTGAGTTATCCTAGCCCCCTTATATGTACTCTCTGACCGCAAGTGAGTTACCCTATTCCCATAGAAGTACTCTCTGACCCCAAGTGAGTTACCTTAGCCCCTTTATGAGTACTCCCTGAACCCAAGTGAGTTATCCTACCCCCTTTATATGTACTCTCTGACCGCAAGTGAGTTACCCTAGTCCCATATAGGTACTCCCTGACCCCAAGTGAGTTACCATATCACCTTTATAAGTACTACCTGACCCCAAGTGAGTTATCTTAGCCCCTTTATATGTACTCTCTGACAGCAAGTGAGTTACCCTAGTCCCATAGTAGTACTCCCTGACCCCAAGTGAGTTAGCCTAGCCCCTTTATATGTACTCTCTGACCGCAAGTGAGTTACCCTAGTCCAATATAAGTATTCCCTGACCCCAAGTGAGTTACCATAGCCCCTTTATAAGTACTCCCTGAACCCAAGTGAGTTATCCTAGCCCCTTGATATGTATTCTCTGACCGCAAGAGAGTTACCCTAATCCCATGTAAGTACTCCCAGACCCCAAGTGAGTTAGCCTATCCCCTTTATATGTACTCTCTCACCGCAAGTGAGTTACCCTAATCCCATATAAGTACTCCCAGACCCCAAGTGAGTTACCCTAGTCGCATAGAAGTACTCCCTGACCCCAAGTGAGTTACACTAGCCCATTATATAAGTACTCCCTGACCGCAAGTGAGTTATCCTAGCCCCTTTATATGTTCTCTCTGACCGCAAGTGAGTTACCCTAGTCCCATAGAAATACTCCCTGACCCCAAGTGAGTTATCCTAGGCCCCTTATATGTACTCTCTGACCGCAAGTGAGTTACCTAATCCCATAGAAGTACTCCCTGACCCCAAGTGAGTTTCCATAGCCCCTTTATGAGTACTCCCTGACCCCAAGTGAGTTATCCTACCCCCATTATATGTACTCTCTGAGCGCAAGTGAGTTACCCTAATCCCATATCAGTACTCCCAGACCCCAAGTGAGTTACCTAATCCCATAGAAGTACTCCCTGACCCCAAGTGAGTTACCCTAGCCCCTTAAATAAGTACTCCCTGACCGCAAGTGAGTTATCCTAGCCCCTTTATATGTACTCTCTGACCGCAAGTGAGTTACCCTAGTCCCATAGAAGTACTCCCTGACCCCAAGTGAGTTACCATAGCCCATTTATGAGTGCTCCCTGACCCCAAGTGAGTTATCCTACCCCCTTTATATGTACTCTCTGACCGCAAGTGAGTTACCCTAATCCCATATAAGTACTCCCAAACCCCAAGTGAGTTACCCTAGTCTCATATATGTACTCTCTGAACTCAAGTGTGTTGCCTTAGCACCTTTATAAGTACTCCCTGACCCCAAATGAGTTATCCTAGCCCCTATATATGTACTCTCTGACCGCAAGTGAGTTACCCTAGCCCATTTATATGTACTCTCTGACCGCAAGTGAGTTATCATAGTCGCTTTATATGTACTCCCAGACCCCAAGTGAGTTATCCTAGCCCCTTTATATGTACTCTCTGACCGCAAGTGAGTTACCCTATTCCCATAGAAGTACTCTCTGACCCCAAGTGAGTTACCTTAGCCCCTTTATGAGTACTCCCTGAACCCAAGTGAGTTATCCTACCCCCTTTATATGTACACTCTGACCGCAAGTGAGTTACCCTAGTCCCATATAGGTACTCCCTGACCCCAAGTGAGTTACCATATCACCTTTATAAGTACTCCCTGACCCCAAGTGAGTTATCCTAGCCCCATTATATGTACTCTCTGACAGCAAGCGAGTTACCCTAGTCCCATAGTAGTACTCCCTCACCCCAAGTGAGTTACCTTAGCCCCTTTATGAGTACTCCCTGAACCCAAGTGAGTTATCCTATCCCCTTTATATGTACTCTCTGACCGCAAGTGAGTTACGCTAGTCCCATAGAAGTACTCCCTGACCCCAAGTGAGTTACCATAGCCCATTTATGAGTACTCCCTGACCCCAAGTGAGTTATCCTAGCCCCTTTATGTGTAATCTCTGACCGCAAGTGAGTTACCCTAGTACCATAGAAGTACTCCCTGACCCCAAGTGAGTTACCATAGCCCCTTTATGAGTACTCCCTGACCCCAAGTGAGTTATCCTACCCCCTTTATATGTACTCTCTGACCGCAAGTGAGTTACCCTAGTCCCATAGAAGTACTCCCTGACCCCAAGTGAGTTACCATATCACCTTTATAAGTACTCCCTGACCCCAAGTGAGTTATCCTAGCCCCTTTATGTGTAATCTCTGACCGCAAGTGAGTTACCCTAGTACCATAGAAGTACTCCCTGACCCCAAGTGAGTTACCATAGCCCCTTTATGAGTACTCCCTGACCCCAAGTGAGTTATCCTACCCCCTTTATATGTACTCTCTGACCGCAAGTGAGTTAGCCTAGTCCCATAGAAGTACTCCCTGACCCCAAGTGAGTTACCATATCACCTTTATAAGTACTCCCTGACCCCAAGTGAGTTACAATAGCCCCTTTATGAGTACTCCCTGACCCCAAGTGAGTTATCCTACCCCCTTTATATGTACTCTCTGACCGCAAGTGATTTACCCTATTCCTATATAAGTACTCCCAGACCCCAAGTGAGTTACCCTAGCCCCTTATATAAGTACTCCCTGACTGCAAGTGAGTTATCCTAGCCCCTTTATATGTACTCTCTGGCCGCAAGTGAGTTACCGTAGTCGCATAGTAGTACTCCCTTACCCCAAGTGAGTTATCCTAGCCCCTTTATAAGTACTCCCAGACCCCAAGTGAGTTACCCTAGTCCCATATAAGTTCTCCTTGACCCAAAGTGAGTTACCCTAGCCCCTTTATAAGTACTCCCTGACCCCAAATGAGTTACCTCAGACCCATATAAGTACTCCCAAATCCCAAGTGAGTTACCCTAGTCCTATAGAATTACTCCCTCACCCCAAGTGAGTTATCCTAGCCCATTTATATGTACACTCTGACCGCAAGTGAGTTATCCTAGTCGCTTTATATGTACTCTCAGACCCCAAGTGAGTTACCCTAGTCCCTTATAAGTACTCCCTGATCCTAAGTGAGTTACCATATCACCTTTATAAGTACTCTCTGACCCCAAGTGAGTTATCCTAGCCCCTTTATATGTACTCTCTGACAGCAAGTGAGTTACCCTAGTCCCATAGTAAAACTCCCTGACCCCAAGTGAGTTACCATAGCCCCTTTATAAGTACTCCCTGACCCCAAGTGAGTTATCCTAACACCTTTATATGTACACTCTGACCCAAGTGCGTTACCCTAGTCCAATATAAGAACTCCCTGACCCCAAGTGAGTTACCATAGCCCCTTTATAAGTACTCCCTGAACCCAAGTGAGTTATCCTAGCCCCTTTATATGTACTCAATGACCGCAAGTGAGTTACCCTAATCACATATAAGTACTCCTAGACCCCAAGTGAATTACCCTAGTCCCATTGAAGTACTCCCTGACCCCAAGTGAGTTACCCTAGCCCCTTTATATGTACTCCCTTACCGCAAGTGAGTTACCCTAGTCCCATAGAAGTACTCCCTGACCCCAAGTGAGTTACCCTAGTCCCATTGAAGTACTCCCTGACCCCAAGTGAGTAACCCTAGCCTTTTTAAATGTACTCTCTTACCGCAAGTGAGTAACCCTAGCCCATTTATATGTACACTCTGACCGCAAGTGTGTTATCCTAGCCCCTTTATAAGTACTCCCTGACCCCAAGTGAGTTATCCTACCCATTTTATATGTACTCTCTGACCGCAAGTGAGTTACCCTAGTCCCATATAAGTTCTCCCTGACTCCAAGTGAGTTACCATAGCCTCTTTATAAGTACTCCCAGACCCCAAGTGAGTTACCCTAGTCCCATATAAGTTCTCCTTGACCCAAAGTGATTTACCCTAGCCCCTTTATAAGTACTCCCTGACCCCAAATGAGTTACCTTAGACCCATATAAGTACTCCCAAATCCCAAGTGAGTTACCCTAGTCCCATAGAATTACTCCCTCACCCCAAGTGAGTTATCCTATCCCCTTTATATGTACTCTCTTACCGCAAGTGAGTTTCCATAGCCCATTTATATGTACACTCTGACCGCAAGTGAGTTATCCTAGTCGCTTTATATGTACTCTCAGACCCCAAGTGAGTTACAATGTCCCTTATAAGTACTCCCTGATCCTAAGTGAGTTAACCTAGCCCTTTAATAAGTACACCCTGGCCCCAAGTGAGTTACCCTAGTCCCATATAAGTAATCCTTGACCCAAAGTGAGTTACCCTAGCCCCTTTATATGTACTCTCTGGCCGCAAGTGAGTTACAGTAGTCCCATAGTAGTACTCCCTTACCCCAAGTGAGTTATCCTAGCCCCTTTATATGTACTCTCTGACCCAAGTGAGTTACCCTAGTCCCATAGTAGTACTCCCTGACCCCAAGTGAGTTACCATAGCCCCTTTATAAGTACTCCCTGACCCCAAGTGAGTTATCCTAACACCTTTATATGTACTCTCTGGCCGCAAGTGAGTTACAGTAGTCCCATAGTAGTACTCCCTTACCCCAAGTGAGTTATCCTAGCCCCTATATAAGTACTCCCTGACCCAAAGTGAGTTACCTTAGACCCATATAAGTACTCCCAAATCCCAAGTGAGTTACCCTAGTCCCATAGAAGTACTCCCTGACCCCAAGTGAGTTAGCCTAGCCCCTTTATATGTACTCTCTGACCGCAAGTGAGTTACCCTAGTCCAATATAAGTACTCCCAGACCCCAAGTGAGTTACCCTAGTCCCATAGAAGTACTCCCTGACCCCAAGTGAGTTACCCTAGCCCCTTATATAAGTACTCCCTGACCGCAAGTGAGTTATCCTAGCCCCTTTATATGTACTCTCTGACCGCAAGTGAGTTACCCTAATTCCATATCAGTACTCCCAGACCCCAAGTGAGTTACCATATCACCTTTATAAGTACTCCCTGACCCCAAGTGAGTTATCCTAGCACCCTTATATGTACTCTCTGACCGCAAGTGAGTTACCATAGCCTCTTTATAAGTACTCCCAGACCCCAAGTGAGTTACCCTAGTCCCATATAAGTTCTCCTTGACCCAAAGTGAGTTACCCTAGCCCCTTTATAAGTACTCCCTGACCCCAAATGAGTTACCTCAGACCCATATAAGTACTCCCAAATCCCAAGTGAGTTACCCTAGTCCTATAGAATTACTCCCTCACCCCAAGTGAGTTATCCTAGCCCCTTTATATGTTCTCTTTTACGGCAAGTGAGTTAACCTAGCCCATTTATATGTACACTCTGACCGCAAGTGAGTTATCCTAGTCGCTTTATATGTACTCTCAGACCCCAAGTGAGTTACCATATCACCTTTATAAGTACTCTCTGACCCCAAGTGAGTTATCCTAGCCCCTTTATATGTACTCTCTGACAGCAAGTGAGTTACCCTAGTCCCATAGTAGTACTCCCTGACCCCAAGTGAGTTAACATAGCCCCTTTATAAGTATTCCCTGACCCCAAGTGAGTTATCCTAACACCTTTATATGCACACTCTGACCCAAGTGCGTTACCCTAGTCCAATATAAGAACTCCCTGACCCCAAGTGAGTTACCATAGCCCCTTTATAAGTTCTCCCTGAACCCAAGTGAGTTATCCTAGCCCCTTTATATGTACTCAATGACCGCAAGTGAGTTACCCTAATCACATATAAGTACTCCTAGACCCCAAGTGAATTACCCTAGTCCCATTGAAGTACTCCCTGACCCCAAGTGAGTTACCCTAGCCCCTTTATATGTACTCCCTTACCGCAAGTGAGTTATCCTAGCCCCTTTATATGTACTATCTGACCGCAAGTGAGTTACCCTAGTCCCATAGAATTACTCCCTGACCCCAAGTGAGTTACCCTAGCCCCTTATATAAGTACTCCCTTACCGCAAGTGAGTTATCCTAGCCCCTTTATATGTACTCTCTGACCGCAAGTGAGTTACCCTAGTCCCATAGAAGTACTCCCTGACCCCAAGTGAGTTACCATATCACCTTTATAAGTACTCTCTGACCCCAAGTGAGTTATCCTAGCCCCTTTATATGTACTCTCTGACAGCAAGTGAGTTACCCTAGTCCCATAGTAGTACTCCCTGACCCCAAGTGAGTTAACATAGCCCCTTTATAAGTATTCCCTGACCCCAAGTGAGTTATCCTAACACCTTTATATGCACACTCTGACCCAAGTGCGTTACCCTAGTCCAATATAAGAACTCCCTGACCCCAAGTGAGTTACCATAGCCCCTTTATAAGTTCTCCCTGAACCCAAGTGAGTTATCCTAGCCCCTTTATATGTACTCAATGACCGCAAGTGAGTTACCCTAATCACATATAAGTACTCCTAGACCCCAAGTGAATTACCCTAGTCCCATTGAAGTACTCCCTGACCCCAAGTGAGTTACCCTAGCCCCTTTATATGTACTCCCTTACCGCAAGTGAGTTATCCTAGCCCCTTTATATGTACTATCTGACCGCAAGTGAGTTACCCTAGTCCCATAGAATTACTCCCTGACCCCAAGTGAGTTACCCTAGCCCCTTATATAAGTACTCCCTTACCGCAAGTGAGTTATCCTAGCCCCTTTATATGTACTCTCTGACCGCAAGTGAGTTACCCTAGTCCCATAGAAGTACTCCCTGACCCCAAGTGAGTTACCATATCACCTTTATAAGTACTCAATGACCCCAAGTGAGTTATCCTAGCCCCCTTATATGTACTCTCTGACCGCAAGTGAGTTACCCTATTCCCATAGAAGTACTCTCTGACCCCAAGTGAGTTACCTTAGCCCCTTTATGAGTACTCCCTGAACCCAAGTGAGTTATCCTACCCCCTTTATATGTACTCTCTGACCGCAAGTGAGTTACCCTAGTCCCATATAGGTACTCCCTGACCCCAAGTGAGTTACCATATCACCTTTATAAGTACTACCTGACCCCAAGTGAGTTATCTTAGCCCCTTTATATGTACTCTCTGACAGCAAGTGAGTTACCCTAGTCCCATAGTAGTACTCCCTGACCCCAAGTGAGTTAGCCTAGCCCCTTTATATGTACTCTCTGACCGCAAGTGTGTTACCCTAGTCCAATATAAGTACTCCCTGACCCCAAGTGAGTTACCATAGCCCCTTTATAAGTACTCCCTGAACCCAAGTGAGTTATCCTAGCCCCTTGATATGTATTCTCTGACCGCAAGAGAGTTACCCTAATCCCATGTAAGTACTCCCAGACCCCAAGTGAGTTAGCCTATCCCCTTTATATGTACTCTCTCACCGCAAGTGAGTTACCCTAATCCCATATAAGTACTCCCAGACCCCAAGTGAGTTACCCTAGTCGCATAGAAGTACTCCCTGACCCCAAGTGAGTTACACTAGCCCATTATATAAGTACTCCCTGACCGCAAGTGAGTTATCCTAGCCCCTTTATATGTACTCTCTGACCGCAAGTGAGTTACCCTAGTCCCATAGAAATACTCCCTGACCCCAAGTGAGTTATCCTAGCCCCCTTATATGTACCCTCTGACCGCAAGTGAGTTACCCTATTCCCATAGAAGTACTCTCTGACCCCAAGTGAGTTACCTCAGCCCCTTTATGAGTACTCCCTGAACCCAAGTGAGTTATCCTACCCCCTTTATATGTACACTCTGACCGCAAGTGAGTTACCCTAGTCCCATATAGGTACTCCCTGACCCCAAGTGAGTTACCATATCACCTTTATAAGTACTCCCTGACCCCAAGTGAGTTATCCTAGCCCCATTATATGTACTCTCTGACAGCAAGCGAGTTACCCTAGTCCCATAGTAGTACTCCCTCACCCCAAGTGAGTTACCTTAGCCCCTTTATGAGTACTCCCTGAACCCAAGTGAGTTATCCTACCCCCTTTATATGTACTCTCTGACTGCAAGTGAGTTATTCTAGCCCCTTTATAAGTACTCCCTGACCCCAAATGAGTTACCTCAGACCCATATAAGTACTCCCAAATCCCAAGTGAGTTACCCTAGTCCTATAGAATTACTCCCTCACCCCAAGTGAGTTATCCTAGCCCATTTATATGTACACTCTGACCGCAAGTGAGTTATCCTAGTCGCTTTATATGTACTCTCAGACCCCAAGTGAGTTACCCTAGTCCCTTATAAGTACTCCCTGATCCTAAGTGAGTTACCATATCACCTTTATAAGTACTCTCTGACCCCAAGTGAGTTATCCTAGCCCCTTTATATGTACTCTCTGACAGCAAGTGAGTTACCCTAGTCCCATAGTAGTACTCCCTGACCCCAAGTGAGTTACCATAGCCCCTTTATAAGTACTCCCTGACCCCAAGTGAGTTATCCTAACACCTTTATATGTACACTCTGACCCAAGTGCGTTACCCTAGTCCAATATAAGAACTCCCTGACTCCAAGTGAGTTACCATAGCCACTTTATAAGTACTCCCTGAACCCAAGTGAGTTATCCTAGCCCCTTTATATGTACTCAATGACCGCAAGTGAGTTACCCTAATCACATATAAGTACTCCTAGACCCCAAGTGAATTACCCTAGTCCCATTGAAGTACTCCCTGACCCCAAGTGAGTTACCCTAGCCCCTTTATATGTACTCCCTTACCGCAAGTGAGTTACCCTAGTCCCATAGAAGTACTCCCTGACCCCAAATGAGTTACCTTAGACCCATATAAGTACTCCCAAATCCCAAGTGAGTTACCCTAGTCCCATAGAATTACTCCCTGACCCCAAGTGAGTTACCCTAGTCCCATTGAAGTACTCCCTGACCCCAAGTGAGTTACCCTAGCCTTTTTAAATGTACTCTCTTACCGCAAGTGAGTAACCCTAGCCCATTTATATGTACACTCTGACCGCAAGTGTGTTATCCTAGCCCCTTTATAAGTACTCCCTGACCCCAAGTGAGTTATCCTACCCATTTTATATGTACTCTCTGACCGCAAGTGAGTTACCCTAGTCCCATATAAGTTCTCCCTGACCCCAAGTGAGTTACCATAGCCTCTTTATAAGTACTCCCAGACCCCAAGTGAGTTACCCTAGTCCCATATAAGTTCTCCTTGACCCAAAGTGATTTACCCTAGCCCCTTTATAAGTACTCCCTGACCCCAAATGAGTTACCTTAGACCCATATAAGTACTCCCAAATCCCAAGTGAGTTACCCTAGTCCCATAGAATTACTCCCTCACCCCAAGTGAGTTATCATATCCCCTTTATATGTACTCTCTTACCGCAAGTGAGTTTCCATAGCCCATTTATATGTACACTCTGACCGCAAGTGAGTTATCCTAGTCGCTTTATATGTACTCTCAGACCCCAAGTGAGTTACAATGTCCCTTATAAGTACTCCCTGATCCTAAGTGAGTTAACCTAGCCCTTTAATAAGTACACCCTGGCCCCAAGTGAGTTACCCTAGTCCCATATAAGTAATCCTTGACCCAAAGTGAGTTACCCTAGCCCCTTTATAAGTACTCCCTGACCCCAAGTGAGTTATCCTAACACCTTTATATGTACTCTCTGGCCGCAAGTGAGTTACAGTAGTCCCATAGTAGTACTCCCTTACCCCAAGTGAGTTATCCTAGCCCCTTTATATGTACTCTCTGACCCAAGTGAGTTACCCTAGTCCCATAGTAGTACTCCCTGACCCCAAGTGAGTTACCATAGCCCCTTTATAAGTACTCCCTGACCCCAAGTGAGTTATCCTAACACCTTTATATGTACTCTCTGGCCGCAAGTGAGTTACAGTAGTCCCATAGTAGTACTCCCTTACCCCAAGTGAGTTATCCTAGCCCCTATATAAGTACTCCCTGACCCAAAGTGAGTTACCTTAGACCCATATAAGTACTCCCAAATCCCAAGTGAGTTACCCTAGTCCCATAGAAGTACTCCCTGACCCCAAGTGAGTTAGCCTAGCCCCTTTATATGTACTCTCTGACCGCAAGTGAGTTACCCTAGTCCAATGTAAGTACTCCCTGACCCCAAGTGAGTTACAATAGCCCCTTTCTGAGTACTCCCTGACCCCAAGTGAGTTATCCTAACACCTTTATATGTACTCTCTGGCAGCAAGTGAGTTACCGTAGTCGCATAGTAGTACTCCCTTACCCCAAGTGAGTTATCCTAGCCCCTTTATATGTACTCTCTGACCGCAAGTGAGTTACCCTAGTCCCATAGAAGTACTCCCTGACCCCAAATGAGTTACCTTAGACCCATATAAGTACTCCCAAATCCCAAGTGAGTTACCCTAGTCCAATATAAGTACTCCCTGACCCCAAGTGAGTTACCATAGCCCCTTTATAAGTACTCCCTGACCCCAAGTGAGTTATCCTAACACCTTTATATGTACTCTCTGGCCGCAAGTGAGTTACCGTAGTCGCATAGTAGTACTCCCTTACCCCAAGTGAGTTATCCTAGCCCCCTTATATGTACTCTCTGACCGCAAGTGAGTTACCCTATTCCGATAGAAGTACTCTCTGACCCCAAGTGAGTTACCTTAGCCCCTTTATGAGTACTCCCTGAACCCAAGTGAGTTATCCTACCCCCTTTATATGTACTCTCTGACCGCAAGTGAGTTACCCTAGTCCCATATAGGTACTCCCTGACCCCAAGTGAGTTACCATATCACCTTTATAAGTACTACCTGACCCCAAGTGAGTTATCTTAGCCCCTTTATATGTACTCTCTGACAGCAAGTGAGTTACCCTAGTCCCATAGTAGTACTCCCTGACCCCAAGTGAGTTAGCCTAGCCCCTTTATATGTACTCTCTGACCGCAAGTGAGTTACCCTAATCCCATATAAGTACTCCCAGACCCCAAGTGAGTTACCCTAGTCGCATAGAAGTACTCCCTGACCCCAAGTGAGTTACCCTAGCCCCTTATATAAGTACTCCCTGACCGCAAGTGAGTTATCCTAGCCCCTTTATATGTACACTCTGAACGCAAGTGAGTTACCCTAGTCCCATAGAAATACTCCCTGACCCCAAGTGAGTTACCATATCACCTTTATAAGTACTCCCTGACCCCAAGTGAGTTACCTAATCCCATAGAAGTACTCCCTGACCCCAAGTGAGTTACAATAGCCCCTTTATGAGTACTCCCTGACCCCAAGTGAATCATCCTACCCCCTTTATATGTACTCTCTGACCGCAAGTGAGTTACCCTAATCCCATATAAATACTCCCAGACCCCAAGTGAGTTACCCTAGTCCCATAGAAGTACTCCCTGACCCCTAGTGAGTTACCCTAGCCCCTTATATAAGTACGCCCTAACCGCAAGTGAGTTATCCTAGCCCCTCTATATGTACTCTTTGACCGCAAGTGAGTTACCATATCAACTTTATATGTACTCCCTGACCCCAAGTGAGTTATCCTAGCCCCATTATATGTACTCTCTGACCGCAAGTGAGTTACCTAATCCCATAGAAGTACTCCCTGACCCCAAGTGAGTTTCCATAGCCCCTTTATGAGTACTCCCTGACCCCAAGTGAGTTACCCTAATCCCATATCAGTACTCCCAGACCCCAAGTGAGTTACCCTAGTCCCATAGAAGTACTCCCTGACCCCAAGTGAGTTACCCTAGCCCCTTAAATAAGTACTCTCTGACCGCAATTGAGTTACCCTAGTCCCATAGAAGTACTCCCAGACCCCAAGTGAGTTACCCTAGTCTCATATATGTACTCTCTGAACTCAAGTGTGTTACCTTAGCACCTTTATAAGTACTCCATGACCCCAAGTGAATTATCCTAGCCCCTTTATATGTACTCTCTGACCGCAAGTGAGTTACCCTGGCCCCTTATATAAGTACTCCCTGACCGCAAGTGAGTTATCCTAGCCCCTTTATATGTACTCTCTGACCGCAAGTGAGTTACCATATCACCTTTATAAGTACTCCCTGACCCCAAGTGAGTTACCCTAGCCCCTTTATGAGTACTCCCTGAACCCAAGTGAGTTATCCTACCCCCTTTATATGTACTCTCTGACCGCAAGTGAGTTGCCCTAGTTCCATATAGGTACTCCCTGGCCCCAAGTGAGTTACCATATCACCTTTATAAGTACTCCCTGACCCCAAGTGAGTTATCCTAGCCCCTTTATATGTACTCTCTGACCGCAAGTGAGTTACCATATCACCTTTATAAGTACTCCCTGACCCCAAGTGAGTTACCCTAGCCCATTTATATGTACTCCCAGACCCCAAGTGAGTTATCCTAGCCCCTTTATATGTACTCTCTGACCGCAAGTGAGTTACCCTAATCCTATAAAAGTACTCCCAGACCCCAAGTGAATTACCCTAGTCCCATAGAAGTACTCCCTAACCCCAAGTGAGTTACCCTGGCCCCTTATATAAGTACTCCCTGACCGCAAGTGAGTTATCCTAGCCCCTTTATATGTACTCTCTGACCGCAAGTGAGTTACCATATCACCTTTATAAGTACTCCCTGACCCCAAGTGAGTTACCCTAGCCCCTTTATGAGTACTCCCTGAACCCAAGTGAGTTATCCTACCCCCTTTATATGTACTCTCTGACCGCAAGTGAGTTGCCCTAGTTCCATATAGGTACTCCCTGGCCCCAAGTGAGTTACCATATCACCTTTATAAGTACTCCCTGACCCCAAGTGAGTTATCCTAGCCCCTTTATATGTACTATCTGACAGCAAGTGAGTTACCTTAGTCCCATAGTAGTACTCCCTCACCCCAAGTGAGTTAGCCTAGCCCCTTTATATGTACTCTCTGACCGCAAGTGAGTTACCCTAGTCCAATATAAGTACTCCCTGACCCCAAGTGAGTTACCATAGCCCCTTTATAAGTACTCCCTGAACCCAAGTGAGTTATCCTAGCCCCTTGATATGTATTCTCTGACCGCAAGAGAGTTACCCTAAACCCATGTAAGTACTCCCAGACCCCAAGTGAGTTATCCTAGCCCCTTTATATGTACTCTCTGACCGCAAGTGACTTATTCAAACCCCTTATAAGTACTCCCTGACCCCAAGTGTGTTACCCTAGTCGCATAGAAGTGCTCCCTGACCCCAAGTGAGTTACCCTTGCCCCTTTATATGTACTCTCTGACCGCAAGTGAGTTACCCTAATCACATATAAGTACTCCTAGACCCCAAGTGAATTACCCAAGTCCCATTGAAGTACTCCCTGACCCCAAGTGAGTTACCCTAGCCTTTTTAAATGTACTCTCTTACCGCAAGTGAGTTACCCTAGTCCCATATAAGTTCTCCCTGACCCCAAGTGAGTTACCATAGCCTCTTTATAAGTACTCCCAGACCCCAAGTGAGTTACCATAGTCCCATATAAGTTCTCCTTGACCCAAAGTGATTTACCCTAGCCCCTTTATAAGTACTCCCTGACCCCAAATGAGTTACCTTAGACCCATATAAGTACTCCCAAATCCCAAGTGAGTTACCCTAGTCCCATAGAATTACTCCCTCACCCCAAGTGAGTTATCCTATCCCCTTTATATGTACTCTCTTACCGCAAGTGAGTTTCCATAGCCCATTTATATGTACACTCTGACCGCAAGTGAGTTATCCTAGTCGCTTTATATGTACTCTCAGACCCCAAGTGAGTTACAATGTCCCTTATAAGTACTCCCTGATCCTAAGTGAGTTAACCTAGCCCTTTAATAAGTACACCCTGGCCCCAAGTGAGTTACCCTAGTCCCATATAAGTAATCCTTGACCCAAAGTGAGTTACCCTAGCCCCTTTATAAGTACTCCCTGACCCCAAGTGAGTTATCCTAACACCTTTATATGTACTCTCTGGCCGCAAGTGAGTTACAGTAGTCCCATAGTAGTACTCCCTTACCCCAAGTGAGTTATCCTAGCCCCTTTATATGTACTCTCTGACCCAAGTGAGTTACCCTAGTCCCATAGTAGTACTCCCTGACCCCAAGTGAGTTACCATAGCCCCTTTATAAGTACTCCCTGACCCCAAGTGAGTTATCGTAACACCTTTATATGTACTCTCTGGCCGCAAGTGAGTTACAGTAGTCCCATAGTAGTACTCCCTTACCCCAAGTGAGTTATCCTAGCCCCTTTATAAGTACTCCCTGAACCCAAGTGAGTTACCTTAGACCCATATAAGTACTCCCAAATCCCAAGTGAGTTACCCTAGTCCCATAGAATTACTCCTTGACCCCAAGTGAGTTACCCTAGCCCCTTATGTAAGTACTCCCTGACCGCAAGTGAGTTATCCTAGCCCCTTTATATGTACTCTCTGACCGCAAGTGAGTTACCCTAGCCCCTTATATAAATACTCCCTGACCCCAAGTGAGTTATCCTAGCCCCTTTATATGTACTCTCTGACAGCAAGTGTGTTACCCTAGTCCCATAGTAGTACTCCCTGACCCCAAGTGAGTTAGCCTAGCCCCTTTATATGTACTCTCTGACCGCAAGTGAGTTACCCTAGTCCAATATAAGTACTCCCTGACCCCAAGTGAGTTACAATAGCCCCTTTCTGAGTACTCCCTGACCCCAAGTGAGTTATCCTACCCCCTTTATATGTACTCTCTGACCGCAAGTGAGTTACCCTAATCCCATATAAGTACTCCCAGACCCCAAGTGAGTTACCCTAGTCCCATAGAAGTACTCCCTGACCCCAAGTGAGTTACCCTAGCCCCTTATATAAGTACTCCCTGACCGCAAGTGAGTTATCCTAGCCCCTTTATATGTACTCTCTGACCGCAAGTGAGTTACCATATCACCTTTATAAGTACTCCCTGACCCCAAGTGAGTTATCCTAGCCCCCTTATATGTACTCTCTGACCGCAAGTGAGTTACCCTAATTCCATATCAGTACTCCCAGACCCCAAGTGAGTTACCCTAGTCCCATAGGAGTACTCCCTGACCCCAAGTGAGTTACCCTAGCCCCTTATATAAGTACTCCCTGACCGCAAGTGAGTTATCCTAGCCCCTTTATATGTAATCTCTGACCGCAAGTGAGTTACCCTAGTACCATAGAAGTACTCCCTGACCCCAAGTGAGTTACCATTGCCCCTTTATGAGTACTCCCTGACCCCAAGTGAGTTATCCTACCCCCTTTATATGTACTCTCTGACCGCAAGTGAGTTAGCCTAGTCCCATAGAAGTACTCCCTGACCCCAAGTGAGTTACCATATCACCTTTATAAGTACTCCCTGACCCCAAGTGAGTTACCTAATCCCATAGAAGTACTCCCTGACCCCAAGTGAGTTACAATAGCCCCTTTATGAGTACTCCCTGACCCCAAGTGAGTTATCCTACCCCCTTTATATGTACTCTCTGACCGCAAGTGAGTTACCCTAATTCCATATCAGTACTCCCAGACCCCAAGTGAGTTACCCTAGTCCCATAGAAGTACTCCCTGACCCCAAGTGAGTTACCCTAGCCCCTTATATAAGTACTCCCTGACCGCAAGTGAGTTATCCTAGCCCCTTTATATGTAATCTCTGACCGCAAGTGAGTTACCCTAGTACCATAGAAGTACTCCCTGACCCCAAGTGAGTTACCATTGCCCCTTTATGAGTACTCCCTGACCCCAAGTGAGTTATCCTACCCCCTTTATATGTACTCTCTGACCGCAAGTGAGTTAGCCTAGTCCCATAGAAGTACTCCCTGACCCCAAGTGAGTTACCATATCACCTTTATAAGTACTCCCTGACCCCAAGTGAGTTACCTAATCCCATAGAAGTACTCCCTGACCCCAAGTGAGTTACAATAGCCCCTTTATGAGTACTCCCACACCCCAAGTGAGTTACCCTAGTCCCATAGAAGTACTCCCTGACCCCAAGTGAGTTACCCTAGCCCCTTATATAAGTACTCCCTGACCGCAAGTGAGTTATCCTAGCCCCTTTATATCTACTCTCTGGCCGCAAGTGAGTTACCCTAGCCCATGTTTATGTACTCTCTGACCGCAAGTGAGTTATCCTAGTCGCTTTATATGTACTCCCAGACCCCAAGTGAGTTACCCTAGTCCCTTATAAGTACTCCCTGATCCTAAGCGAGTAACCATATCACCTTTATAAGTACTCCCTGACCCCAAATGAGTTATCCTAGCCCCTTTATATGTACTCTCTGACAGCAAGTGAGTTACCCTAGTCCAATATAAGTACTCCCTGACCCCAAGTGAGTTACCATAGCCCCTTTATAAGTACTCCCTGACCCCAAGTGAGTTATCCTAACACCTTTATATGTACTCTCTGGCCGCAAGTGAGTTACCGTAGTCGCATAGTAGTACTCCCTTACCCCAAGTGAGTTATCCTAGCCCCTTTATATGTACTCTCTGACCGCAAGTGAGTTACCCTAGTCCCATAGAAGTACTCCCTGACCCCAAATGAGTTACCATATCACCTTTATAAGTACTCAATGACCCCAAGTGAGTTATCCTAGCCCCCTTATATGTACTCTCTGACCGCAAGTGAGTTACCCTATTCCCATAGAAGTACTCTCTGACCCCAAGTGAGTTACCTTAGCCCCTTTATGAGTACTCCCTGAACCCAAGTGAGTTATCCTACCCCCTTTATATGTACTCTCTGACCGCAAGTGAGTTACCCTAGTCCCATATAGGTACTCCCTGACCCCAAGTGAGTTACCATATCACCTTTATAAGTACTACCTGACCCCAAGTGAGTTATCTTAGCCCCTTTATATGTACTCTCTGACAGCAAGTGAGTTACCCTAGTCCCATAGTAGTACTCCCTGACCCCAAGTGAGTTAGCCTAGCCCCTTTATATGTACTCTCTGACCGCAAGTGAGTTACCCTAGTCCAATATAAGTATTCCCTGACCCCAAGTGAGTTACCATAGCCCCTTTATAAGTACTCCCTGAACCCAAGTGAGTTATCCTAGCCCCTTGATATGTATTCTCTGACCGCAAGAGAGTTACCCTAATCCCATGTAAGTACTCCCAGACCCCAAGTGAGTTAGCCTATCCCCTTTATATGTACTCTCTCACCGCAAGTGAGTTACCCTAATCCCATATAAGTACTCCCAGACCCCAAGTGAGTTACCCTAGTCGCATAGAAGTACTCCCTGACCCCAAGTGAGTTACACTAGCCCATTATATAAGTACTCCCTGACCGCAAGTGAGTTATCCTAGCCCCTTTATATGTTCTCTCTGACCGCAAGTGAGTTACCCTAGTCCCATAGAAATACTCCCTGACCCCAAGTGAGTTATCCTAGCCCCCTTATATGTACTCTCTGACCGCAAGTGAGTTACCTAATCCCATAGAAGTACTCCCTGACCCCAAGTGAGTTTCCATAGCCCCTTTATGAGTACTCCCTGACCCCAAGTGAGTTATCCTACCCCCATTATATGTACTCTCTGAGCGCAAGTGAGTTACCCTAATCCCATATCAGTACTCCCAGACCCCAAGTGAGTTACCTAATCCCATAGAAGTACTCCCTGACCCCAAGTGAGTTACCCTAGCCCCTTAAATAAGTACTCCCTGACCGCAAGTGAGTTATCCTAGCCCCTTTATATGTACTCTCTGACCGCAAGTGAGTTACCCTAGTCCCATAGAAGTACTCCCTGACCCCAAGTGAGTTACCATAGCCCATTTATGAGTGCTCCCTGACCCCAAGTGAGTTATCCTACCCCCTTTATATGTACTCTCTGACCGCAAGTGAGTTACCCTAATCCCATATAAGTACTCCCAAACCCCAAGTGAGTTACCCTAGTCTCATATATGTACTCTCTGAACTCAAGTGTGTTACCTTAGCACCTTTATAAGTACTCCCTGACCCCAAATGAGTTATCCTAGCCCCTATATATGTACTCTCTGACCGCAAGTGAGTTACCCTAGCCCATTTATATGTACTCTCTGACCGCAAGTGAGTTATCATAGTCGCTTTATATGTACTCCCAGACCCCAAGTGAGTTATCCTAGCCCCTTTATATGTACTCTCTGACCCCAAGTGAGTTACCTTAGCCCCTTTATGAGTACTCCCTGAACCCAAGTGAGTTATCCTACCCCCTTTATATGTACACTCTGACCGCAAGTGAGTTACCCTAGTCCCATATAGGTACTCCCTGACCCCAAGTGAGTTACCATATCACCTTTATAAGTACTCCCTGACCCCAAGTGAGTTATCCTAGCCCCATTATATGTACTCTCTGACAGCAAGCGAGTTACCCTAGTCCCATAGTAGTACTCCCTCACCCCAAGTGAGTTACCTTAGCCCCTTTATGAGTACTCCCTGAACCCAAGTGAGTTATCCTATCCCCTTTATATGTACTCTCTGACCGCAAGTGAGTTACGCTAGTCCCATAGAAGTACTCCCTGACCCCAAGTGAGTTACCATAGCCCATTTATGAGTACTCCCTGACCCCAAGTGAGTTATCCTAGCCCCTTTATGTGTAATCTCTGACCGCAAGTGAGTTACCCTAGTACCATAGAAGTACTCCCTGACCCCAAGTGAGTTACCATAGCCCCTTTATGAGTACTCCCTGACCCCAAGTGAGTTATCCTACCCCCTTTATATGTACTCTCTGACCGCAAGTGAGTTACCCTAGTCCCATAGAAGTACTCCCTGACCCCAAGTGAGTTACCATATCACCTTTATAAGTACTCCCTGACCCCAAGTGAGTTATCCTAGCCCCTTTATGTGTAATCTCTGACCGCAAGTGAGTTACCCTAGTACCATAGAAGTACTCCCTGACCCCAAGTGAGTTACCATAGCCCCTTTATGAGTACTCCCTGACCCCAAGTGAGTTATCCTACCCCCTTTATATGTACTCTCTGACCGCAAGTGAGTTAGCCTAGTCCCATAGAAGTACTCCCTGACCCCAAGTGAGTTACCATATCACCTTTATAAGTACTCCCTGACCCCAAGTGAGTTACAATAGCCCCTTTATGAGTACTCCCTGACCCCAAGTGAGTTATCCTACCCCCTTTATATGTACTCTCTGACCGCAAGTGATTTACCCTATTCCTATATAAGTACTCCCAGACCCCAAGTGAGTTACCCTAGCCCCTTATATAAGTACTCCCTGACTGCAAGTGAGTTATCCTAGCCCCTTTATATGTACTCTCTGGCCGCAAGTGAGTTACCGTAGTCGCATAGTAGTACTCCCTTACCCCAAGTGAGTTATCCTAGCCCCTTTATAAGTACTCCCAGACCCCAAGTGAGTTACCCTAGTCCCATATAAGTTCTCCTTGACCCAAAGTGAGTTACCCTAGCCCCTTTATAAGTACTCCCTGACCCCAAATGAGTTACCTCAGACCCATATAAGTACTCCCAAATCCCAAGTGAGTTACCCTAGTCCTATAGAATTACTCCCTCACCCCAAGTGAGTTATCCTAGCCCATTTATATGTACACTCTGACCGCAAGTGAGTTATCCTAGTCGCTTTATATGTACTCTCAGACCCCAAGTGAGTTACCCTAGTCCCTTATAAGTACTCCCTGATCCTAAGTGAGTTACCATATCACCTTTATAAGTACTCTCTGACCCCAAGTGAGTTATCCTAGCCCCTTTATATGTACTCTCTGACAGCAAGTGAGTTACCCTAGTCCCATAGTAAAACTCCCTGACCCCAAGTGAGTTACCATAGCCCCTTTATAAGTACTCCCTGACCCCAAGTGAGTTATCCTAACACCTTTATATGTACACTCTGACCCAAGTGCGTTACCCTAGTCCAATATAAGAACTCCCTGACCCCAAGTGAGTTACCATAGCCCCTTTATAAGTACTCCCTGAACCCAAGTGAGTTATCCTAGCCCCTTTATATGTACTCAATGACCGCAAGTGAGTTACCCTAATCACATATAAGTACTCCTAGACCCCAAGTGAATTACCCTAGTCCCATTGAAGTACTCCCTGACCCCAAGTGAGTTACCCTAGCCCCTTTATATGTACTCCCTTACCGCAAGTGAGTTACCCTAGTCCCATAGAAGTACTCCCTGACCCCAAGTGAGTTACCCTAGTCCCATTGAAGTACTCCCTGACCCCAAGTGAGTAACCCTAGCCTTTTTAAATGTACTCTCTTACCGCAAGTGAGTAACCCTAGCCCATTTATATGTACACTCTGACCGCAAGTGTGTTATCCTAGCCCCTTTATAAGTACTCCCTGACCCCAAGTGAGTTATCCTACCCATTTTATATGTACTCTCTGACCGCAAGTGAGTTACCCTAGTCCCATATAAGTTCTCCCTGACTCCAAGTGAGTTACCATAGCCTCTTTATAAGTACTCCCAGACCCCAAGTGAGTTACCCTAGTCCCATATAAGTTCTCCTTGACCCAAAGTGATTTACCCTAGCCCCTTTATAAGTACTCCCTGACCCCAAATGAGTTACCTTAGACCCATATAAGTACTCCCAAATCCCAAGTGAGTTACCCTAGTCCCATAGAATTACTCCCTCACCCCAAGTGAGTTATCCTATCCCCTTTATATGTACTCTCTTACCGCAAGTGAGTTTCCATAGCCCATTTATATGTACACTCTGACCGCAAGTGAGTTATCCTAGTCGCTTTATATGTACTCTCAGACCCCAAGTGAGTTACAATGTCCCTTATAAGTACTCCCTGATCCTAAGTGAGTTAACCTAGCCCTTTAATAAGTACACCCTGGCCCCAAGTGAGTTACCCTAGTCCCATATAAGTAATCCTTGACCCAAAGTGAGTTACCCTAGCCCCTTTATAAGTACTCCCTGACCCCAAGTGAGTTATCCTAACACCTTTATATGTACTCTCTGGCCGCAAGTGAGTTACAGTAGTCCCATAGTAGTACTCCCTTACCCCAAGTGAGTTATCCTAGCCCCTTTATATGTACTCTCTGACCCAAGTGAGTTACCCTAGTCCCATAGTAGTACTCCCTGACCCCAAGTGAGTTACCATAGCCCCTTTATAAGTACTCCCTGACCCCAAGTGAGTTATCCTAACACCTTTATATGTACTCTCTGGCCGCAAGTGAGTTACAGTAGTCCCATAGTAGTACTCCCTTACCCCAAGTGAGTTATCCTAGCCCCTATATAAGTACTCCCTGACCCAAAGTGAGTTACCTTAGACCCATATAAGTACTCCCAAATCCCAAGTGAGTTACCCTAGTCCCATAGAAGTACTCCCTGACCCCAAGTGAGTTAGCCTAGCCCCTTTATATGTACTCTCTGACCGCAAGTGAGTTACCCTAGTCCAATATAAGTACTCCCAGACCCCAAGTGAGTTACCCTAGTCCCATAGAAGTACTCCCTGACCCCAAGTGAGTTACCCTAGCCCCTTATATAAGTACTCCCTGACCGCAAGTGAGTTATCCTAGCCCCTTTATATGTACTCTCTGACCGCAAGTGAGTTACCCTAATTCCATATCAGTACTCCCAGACCCCAAGTGAGTTACCATATCACCTTTATAAGTACTCCCTGACCCCAAGTGAGTTATCCTAGCACCCTTATATGTACTCTCTGACCGCAAGTGAGTTACCATAGCCTCTTTATAAGTACTCCCAGACCCCAAGTGAGTTACCCTAGTCCCATATAAGTTCTCCTTGACCCAAAGTGAGTTACCCTAGCCCCTTTATAAGTACTCCCTGACCCCAAATGAGTTACCTCAGACCCATATAAGTACTCCCAAATCCCAAGTGAGTTACCCTAGTCCTATAGAATTACTCCCTCACCCCAAGTGAGTTATCCTAGCCCCTTTATATGTTCTCTTTTACGGCAAGTGAGTTAACCTAGCCCATTTATATGTACACTCTGACCGCAAGTGAGTTATCCTAGTCGCTTTATATGTACTCTCAGACCCCAAGTGAGTTACCATATCACCTTTATAAGTACTCTCTGACCCCAAGTGAGTTATCCTAGCCCCTTTATATGTACTCTCTGACAGCAAGTGAGTTACCCTAGTCCCATAGTAGTACTCCCTGACCCCAAGTGAGTTAACATAGCCCCTTTATAAGTATTCCCTGACCCCAAGTGAGTTATCCTAACACCTTTATATGCACACTCTGACCCAAGTGCGTTACCCTAGTCCAATATAAGAACTCCCTGACCCCAAGTGAGTTACCATAGCCCCTTTATAAGTTCTCCCTGAACCCAAGTGAGTTATCCTAGCCCCTTTATATGTACTCAATGACCGCAAGTGAGTTACCCTAATCACATATAAGTACTCCTAGACCCCAAGTGAATTACCCTAGTCCCATTGAAGTACTCCCTGACCCCAAGTGAGTTACCCTAGCCCCTTTATATGTACTCCCTTACCGCAAGTGAGTTATCCTAGCCCCTTTATATGTACTATCTGACCGCAAGTGAGTTACCCTAGTCCCATAGAATTACTCCCTGACCCCAAGTGAGTTACCCTAGCCCCTTATATAAGTACTCCCTTACCGCAAGTGAGTTATCCTAGCCCCTTTATATGTACTCTCTGACCGCAAGTGAGTTACCCTAGTCCCATAGAAGTACTCCCTGACCCCAAGTGAGTTACCATATCACCTTTATAAGTACTCAATGACCCCAAGTGAGTTATCCTAGCCCCCTTATATGTACTCTCTGACCGCAAGTGAGTTACCCTATTCCCATAGAAGTACTCTCTGACCCCAAGTGAGTTACCTTAGCCCCTTTATGAGTACTCCCTGAACCCAAGTGAGTTATCCTACCCCCTTTATATGTACTCTCTGACCGCAAGTGAGTTACCCTAGTCCCATATAGGTACTCCCTGACCCCAAGTGAGTTACCATATCACCTTTATAAGTACTACCTGACCCCAAGTGAGTTATCTTAGCCCCTTTATATGTACTCTCTGACAGCAAGTGAGTTACCCTAGTCCCATAGTAGTACTCCCTGACCCCAAGTGAGTTAGCCTAGCCCCTTTATATGTACTCTCTGACCGCAAGTGTGTTACCCTAGTCCAATATAAGTACTCCCTGACCCCAAGTGAGTTACCATAGCCCCTTTATAAGTACTCCCTGAACCCAAGTGAGTTATCCTAGCCCCTTGATATGTATTCTCTGACCGCAAGAGAGTTACCCTAATCCCATGTAAGTACTCCCAGACCCCAAGTGAGTTAGCCTATCCCCTTTATATGTACTCTCTCACCGCAAGTGAGTTACCCTAATCCCATATAAGTACTCCCAGACCCCAAGTGAGTTACCCTAGTCGCATAGAAGTACTCCCTGACCCCAAGTGAGTTACACTAGCCCATTATATAAGTACTCCCTGACCGCAAGTGAGTTATCCTAGCCCCTTTATATGTACTCTCTGACCGCAAGTGAGTTACCCTAGTCCCATAGAAATACTCCCTGACCCCAAGTGAGTTATCCTAGCCCCCTTATATGTACCCTCTGACCGCAAGTGAGTTACCTAATCCCATAGAAGTACTCCCTGACCCCAAGTGAGTTTCCATAGCCCCTTTATGAGTACTCCCTGACCCCAAGTGAGTTATCCTACCCCCATTATATGTACTCTCTGAGCGCAAGTGAGTTACCCTAATCCCATATCAGTACTCCCAGACCCCAAGTGAGTTACCTAATCCCATAGAAGTACTCCCTGACCCCAAGTGAGTTACCCTAGCCCCTTAAATAAGTACTCCCTGACCGCAAGTGAGTTATCCTAGCCCCTTTATATGTACTCTCTGACCGCAAGTGAGTTACCCTATTCCCATAGAAGTACTCTCTGACCCCAAGTGAGTTACCTCAGCCCCTTTATGAGTACTCCCTGAACCCAAGTGAGTTATCCTACCCCCTTTATATGTACACTCTGACCGCAAGTGAGTTACCCTAGTCCCATATAGGTACTCCCTGACCCCAAGTGAGTTACCATATCACCTTTATAAGTACTCCCTGACCCCAAGTGAGTTATCCTAGCCCCATTATATGTACTCTCTGACAGCAAGCGAGTTACCCTAGTCCCATAGTAGTACTCCCTCACCCCAAGTGAGTTACCTTAGCCCCTTTATGAGTACTCCCTGAACCCAAGTGAGTTATCCTACCCCCTTTATATGTACTCTCTGACTGCAAGTGAGTTATTCTAGCCCCTTTATAAGTACTCCCTGACCCCAAATGAGTTACCTCAGACCCATATAAGTACTCCCAAATCCCAAGTGAGTTACCCTAGTCCTATAGAATTACTCCCTCACCCCAAGTGAGTTATCCTAGCCCATTTATATGTACACTCTGACCGCAAGTGAGTTATCCTAGTCGCTTTATATGTACTCTCAGACCCCAAGTGAGTTACCCTAGTCCCTTATAAGTACTCCCTGATCCTAAGTGAGTTACCATATCACCTTTATAAGTACTCTCTGACCCCAAGTGAGTTATCCTAGCCCCTTTATATGTACTCTCTGACAGCAAGTGAGTTACCCTAGTCCCATAGTAGTACTCCCTGACCCCAAGTGAGTTACCATAGCCCCTTTATAAGTACTCCCTGACCCCAAGTGAGTTATCCTAACACCTTTATATGTACACTCTGACCCAAGTGCGTTACCCTAGTCCAATATAAGAACTCCCTGACTCCAAGTGAGTTACCATAGCCACTTTATAAGTACTCCCTGAACCCAAGTGAGTTATCCTAGCCCCTTTATATGTACTCAATGACCGCAAGTGAGTTACCCTAATCACATATAAGTACTCCTAGACCCCAAGTGAATTACCCTAGTCCCATTGAAGTACTCCCTGACCCCAAGTGAGTTACCCTAGCCCCTTTATATGTACTCCCTTACCGCAAGTGAGTTACCCTAGTCCCATAGAAGTACTCCCTGACCCCAAATGAGTTACCTTAGACCCATATAAGTACTCCCAAATCCCAAGTGAGTTACCCTAGTCCCATAGAATTACTCCCTGACCCCAAGTGAGTTACCCTAGTCCCATTGAAGTACTCCCTGACCCCAAGTGAGTTACCCTAGCCTTTTTAAATGTACTCTCTTACCGCAAGTGAGTAACCCTAGCCCATTTATATGTACACTCTGACCGCAAGTGTGTTATCCTAGCCCCTTTATAAGTACTCCCTGACCCCAAGTGAGTTATCCTACCCATTTTATATGTACTCTCTGACCGCAAGTGAGTTACCCTAGTCCCATATAAGTTCTCCCTGACCCCAAGTGAGTTACCATAGCCTCTTTATAAGTACTCCCAGACCCCAAGTGAGTTACCCTAGTCCCATATAAGTTCTCCTTGACCCAAAGTGATTTACCCTAGCCCCTTTATAAGTACTCCCTGACCCCAAATGAGTTACCTTTTTTTTTTTTTTTTTTTTTTTTTTTTTTTTTTTTCCGACGCTTTGCGAGGTAGGGGGAAACTTCTTAAAGCCTTACGGCTTGTTAAGTACCTCCGGCGGCCGATGTTTTGGCCAGAGGTTATGTGGGATTCTAACCCACCAAAACCCCCTACCTGCCCCCCTACCCGGTACCAAGCATAGCTTATAACATCAGGTAGGAGGGTATACGCTCTACTCTACGACCGTATGCGGTCATCCCAAGACAAACAAAAACCCCAGACTCTACCCCACCCCAGAGGAGAGAGCAGCAGACTCCTCAGCTCGGACTCTACTGTCCTTGGAGGTGAGGACCCTAACCGAGAAGCTGGAAAATGCATTCCAAGCTCTCGGCGTACTCGTAACATGGGACACAAGGGTCTCCACCTCCAACGAGGGCACACCTAAAGCATCACAGAGTTCTGCTCTTTCGCATTCCCACAGGGGACACCACAACAGCGTGTGCTCCGCCGTATCCGCGACCGGATTCGGGGAGCACCAGCAGTCGGGAGTCGCCCTGCGGCCCACCCTCGCGCGATGACTCATGAAACTACCATGCCCCAGGAGCATCTGGGAAACATGGTAGTTCAAGCTTCTACAATTAGCAGCCAGCCAGGACCGGATGTCCGGGATGAGGCGGTGGGTCCACCTACCCCGACCATCCGAGTCCCATGCTGCCTGCCATCTCTCTACTAAATTAGCCCTCGCCAATCTCCGCGCTTCGGCCACGCCAGCCGAGGAGCCACCCGCACGCGACGCATCGTACACCTCCCTGCGCTCCAAAGCTAAAAGATGGGCCGGTGGTATGCCCGAGATTACTAATAGCGCACAGGACGAAGCCGTACGACACGCGCGGGAAACCCTCAGCGCCATGACCCTCTGCGCGGAGATTAGGGACCTCGCAATGGTTGGGCGAGAGGCAGCCTCAGCCCAGCAAGGCGCCCCGTAAAGAAGAATGCTGTGCACTAAATTCGTGTACAACATCCTTCCCGAGACCCCCGACCCACCCACGTTCGGCAATAAATTACTCAACGCCCACCCAGCCTTTTTGGCTTTTCCCACCATGCAATCAATGTGAAACTTGAAGGAAAGACGACGATCCAACCACACACCGAGGTATTTCGCCCGCGGGGAGACGGAAACCGTCTCGCCCCCGACCGAAAACCGCGGAGCCCGATCAGACCGCCTCCTAGAGAAGAAAACAGCCTCCGATTTGGAGACGTTCACCTCCAGGTTCCTCCCCTCAAGCCACAGAACGATACGCGACAAAGCCCTGTTAGCCTTCAACTGCAAGGACCCGACGCTTCCCGCAGACACACACAATGCCGTATCGTCCGCGTAACAAGTCAACGTGCAGCCCTCCGGGAGACTCAACCGCAGCAGACCGTCGAAACAAATGTTCCACAGGAGAGGTCCTAAGACCGATCCCTGCGGAACACCCGCCCCAACGCGCCACTGCCGTCCAGCGCACTCAATGACCCGGTCCCCCAGGTAACTGCGGACTATATCCACAATCACCCCCGGGACCGCGCCATTGGCGGCCAGGGCCTCCAAGATGGCCGCATGCGACACAGAATTGAACGCGTTCTTAATGTCGAGAAGGATTACGGCCACGCGTTTGCTCCGGTACACAGACCCCCGAAGGGCGATCCGAATAAAATTCTGGACAGCCGATACGGCATCCATGGTACTTCTACCAGGACGGAACCCGTATTGACCGTCCGCGAGAGGTGCGACCCCCTCATAAACCTCCGTAAGACGAGCGACAACTACCCTCTCGAACAACTTCCCCACCACCGGTAGGAGAGATATGGGTCTGAAGCCCCCGATCCCTTTCGGGATTAGGACAACCCTCGCCCTCCTCCAGATAGCGGGAAAGTCGCCGAGTTCCAGGCAGCGGTTGAACAACCGGGCAAAATCAGCGGGGCAGCTCATTGCTGCAACCTTAACCACTTCCGGGAGAATGCCATCGACACCAGGGGCCCCCTTTGCAGGGGACCTCCCGGCAGCCATGACAATCTCTGCTTCCGTGATGAGATCAGACTCCAAGATCGGCCTGGTGTTACCGCGAAACACGAATGGAACGCCCCCAGGCCTCACTTGCGACGTCGAGAAAAGACTCTCAATCGCAACCACCGTCTCAGACTCCGTCAGACTAGCAGATGTCTGTCTCTTCAATCTCTTGTAGGCCACCCAGAAGGGGCGACCCCAAGGATCTGCCTCCACTTCATTCACCAGCGCCAACCATGCGGCCCGCTTCCTCTCGCGTATAGCGGAGGAGAAAGCGGTTCTCGCCGTCTTATAGGCTTCGCGCAAGTGAACTTCCGTATTGGCACCCCTCGACCTCGACCACCTCCTGCGGGCAGCATTCGCTGCCTTACGGAGACGGTCGAGGTCCTCACACCACCAATACGCTGCTTTCCAGCGCTTGGCAGTTCCGTGAGCCCTGGGCATAGAAGCGTCGGACGCCCCGACGAGTCTCCGGAGATAACCCTCCGGCGAGACGCCCGAGCCGTCACCGCCGACGTCCGCCCCGGCCCTCCCCCGCCCGGACGGAGGGGAAGCTGAGCTGCTCGAGGCTATTCCCCACGCAAATGCCAATTCGCATAAGAGTGGGTCGAACCTCGAGCGAACCCAGCGCACCCCCCGCTCCGGCGAGGCAGGGTCAGGACCCCCATCCGTGAGAATCCACTGGATGAAGCGGTGATCGCTCAGAGTCTCGTCATCGAGCACCTCCCAAGAGACTACTCTCGAGGCGATCGACGACGATACCCAGGTGAGATCTATTATACTACCACGGTCGCCTGAGACGAAGGTCGGAGAACGACCTCGGTTGAGCAATGTCAACCCGAGCTGACCGCCCCATTCCTCAACAAGCTCTCCACGTCGGTTAGTGCAACCGGATCCCCATGATGTCGACCACGAGTTGAAGTCTCCACCAATGAGGACCGGCACCCCATGCTCCCTGACACTCCCCGCCAAGTCCTCCAGGAAAGCCTCGAACTCCCCGATGGGGGCATTAGGGGTAAAGTAAACACTGTACACCCTAATGCCCCCAACGAGAGACGAACAAAACCCCCGACCGGACGAGACGGATGCCATTTTGCACGAAGCACCGGGCAGCATAGCCGAATCCCCCCCGACATCCTCCAAGCCGGTGCTTGGGAAATTACTATTCCTATGCTGCTCTGAGACAAGGCAGACCGTGTACTCGCCAGAGTACGTGCAATGGACGGCCAAGTCCTGAGCAGATCGCGAACGATTGACATTGATCTGGAGACCCTTCATGTACGTCTCGATCCTCTCCACACCCCGATCGATCCGCACGCTGAAGAGCCCCCAGCGTGATCATGCGCAAGCCCCGAGTCCCTACAGGCGAGACAACAAGGAGAACCCCTACAACTGGCAGAGGCATGACCCCCCTCCCCGCATCTCCAACACAGCCCCGAACGGTCTGTGCTGAATTTGCAGCTACCCGAGGTGTGACCGAAGTGGTGACACCTCTTGCACCGCACGATACTGGTCGCAGGGCGAACCCTGCAGACCACCCACCCAACGCGAACGCGCCCAAGCCGCAACAACTTGCCAGCCACCTCGGGTGGCATGGAAGCGCCGACGGCCCAGGAGCCCCCACCAGTTCTTCGCGGCGCGGAGACTCTAACCCCGGCTGCCTCCTCGCCCAGTGCGGCCAGAAGGGCCGCACGCACATCCTCCCCGGACGAAACCCCATCGAGGTCCCGGATCTCCACCCTCTCCATCGGAGAGAGAGCAGAGACCGGAATCCCGTTACCCAACGCCTCCGCGACCGCCCCCGCGAGCGTGGACGCGGAGCCCCCTCCTTTGTTCAGCTCAATCAGGAGGTCTCCCCTGCGAGTCCTCCTGATCGACCTGACCTCAACCCCGACCTTACCGGGGTCCACCCTTTCCTTCAGCAACCTCATCGCCCCCCCATACCCATCCGACCCGCACGCTACGAGCACGGCCTGGGCACGGGGGCGACGAGGAGGTGCCCCAACCCTACCCGAATGAGGAGGACGGGATATCGGGGCCGGCCCCAAATCCCTCCTCCCCCTTCCCTTCCGCCCAGCCACGACCGACCATTGCACCCCCTCCTCCCGCGGAGGAGATGCCGTAGCCACTGGTGGCGGGCCAGCTGCCCCAGAGGCCCCCTCCTTCGGCGGAGAAGGCGTCCCCAGGGCAGCTCCCCTTTTCGCGCCCCTTTCCCTATTGCCGCTTCCACCCGACTTAATCGAAACCCCCCTCCCCCCTTTAGAAGTCGGCGGAAGCGGAAGCGACGTCTGCGTACCCTTATTCTTCAGCGCTGGCCGTTGCATCTCTTCTCGCGCTTCGTCCCGCTCCCTCGTCTCAAGAAGCACAGGGAGAAGTGACCCACAATCCTGGGTCGCAGCTCCCTGCACCTCCTGCACAGCGGAGACGACGAGATCCCGAAGGTCCCTCACTTTTCCCTGGATGCTCCTCTTGACGCCCTTTCTCCCGTCCGTGAGTCCAAGAAGCTCCGTCATTGCTACTGACATACGCTGGATGAGCGTATGCAGTTCCTGCGCACTTTTGTCACGGGCCTCCAGGCGCAGCCGCACCTCCTCCAAGTCCATGGCTCTGGAGCCCGATCCTGCGCTAACGCCGTTACCTGTAGGGGAAGAATAAGAAGAAGTTTGGTTTTCCATAAATTAATAAATAATCACCAGCATGCGGAGCGTCTCCGAACGCGCCGCCTCAGGAAGTGGAGGGGTGATCACCATGATGCCTACCTCCATCAGACACCATGGCTTGGGGCTCAAGCCCGGGGACAAACATCCAGGCCGCCTTACACCTTCTTCCATCACTGGCATTCCGCATACCTCCGTGGGAGGACGGTGCGTAGACACCGGGATCCGACACGAGCACGACCTTACTGGAATCATCCACACATCCCTTTCGGGCAGTGTCAACGCAGAGGCCGTACCCGTGTCCCCTGAAATGGGTGAAATGAGAAAAGTGATGTTATGGGGCCCTCGTCCGGAATCCGTACGACGGCAGATGACACATGAGAATGAAATGAGGCGAGGGTGAGAATACCATTTTGGTTCGCGACTGCTTATTCGTCCGTATGAAACGGCTTATTTCGCAGCTAACCGGCATATCTGCCGGCCGTCCCCCTATCCACCACCCGGGGACGCGCCAGGTAGCGTGGTAAACCGCCCCAGGGAGTTACCTTAGACCCATATAAGTACTCCCAAATCCCAAGTGAGTTACCCTAGTCCCATAGAATTACTCCCTCACCCCAAGTGAGTTATCATATCCCCTTTATATGTACTCTCTTACCGCAAGTGAGTTTCCATAGCCCATTTATATGTACACTCTGACCGCAAGTGAGTTATCCTAGTCGCTTTATATGTACTCTCAGACCCCAAGTGAGTTACAATGTCCCTTATAAGTACTCCCTGATCCTAAGTGAGTTAACCTAGCCCTTTAATAAGTACACCCTGGCCCCAAGTGAGTTACCCTAGTCCCATATAAGTAATCCTTGACCCAAAGTGAGTTACCCTAGCCCCTTTATAAGTACTCCCTGACCCCAAGTGAGTTATCCTAACACCTTTATATGTACTCTCTGGCCGCAAGTGAGTTACAGTAGTCCCATAGTAGTACTCCCTTACCCCAAGTGAGTTATCCTAGCCCCTTTATATGTACTCTCTGACCCAAGTGAGTTACCCTAGTCCCATAGTAGTACTCCCTGACCCCAAGTGAGTTACCATAGCCCCTTTATAAGTACTCCCTGACCCCAAGTGAGTTATCCTAACACCTTTATATGTACTCTCTGGCCGCAAGTGAGTTACAGTAGTCCCATAGTAGTACTCCCTTACCCCAAGTGAGTTATCCTAGCCCCTTTATATGTACTCTCTGACCCAAGTGAGTTACCCTAGTCCCATAGTAGTACTCCCTGACCCCAAGTGAGTTACCATAGCCCCTTTATAAGTACTCCCTGACCCCAAGTGAGTTATCCTAACACCTTTATATGTACTCTCTGGCCGCAAGTGAGTTACAGTAGTCCCATAGTAGTACTCCCTTACCCCAAGTGAGTTATCCTAGCCCCTATATAAGTACTCCCTGACCCAAAGTGAGTTACCTTAGACCCATATAAGTACTCCCAAATCCCAAGTGAGTTACCCTAGTCCCATAGAAGTACTCCCTGACCCCAAGTGAGTTAGCCTAGCCCCTTTATATGTACTCTCTGACCGCAAGTGAGTTACCCTAGTCCAATGTAAGTACTCCCTGACCCCAAGTGAGTTACAATAGCCCCTTTCTGAGTACTCCCTGACCCCAAGTGAGTTACCCTAGTCCCATAGAAGTACTCCCTGACCCCAAGTGAGTTACCCTAGCCCCTTATATAAGTACTCCCTGACCGCAAGTGAGTTATCCTAGCCCCTTTATATGTACTCTCTGACCGCAAGTGAGTTACCCTAATTCCATATCAGTACTCCCAGACCCCAAGTGAGTTACCCTAGTCCCATAGAAGTACTCCCTGACCCCAAGTGAGTTACCCTAGCCCCTTATATAAGTACTCCCTGACCGCAAGTGAGTTATCCTAGCCCCTTTATATGTACTCTCTGACCGCAAGTGAGTTACCCTAATTCCATATCAGTACTCCCAGACCCCAAGTGAGTTACCATATCACCTTTATAGGTACTCCCTGACCCCAAGTGAGTTATCCTAGCCCCCTTATATGTACTCTCTGACCGCAAGTGAGTTACCCTAATTCCATATCAGTACTCCCAGACCCCAAGTGAGTTACCATAGCCTCTTTATAAGTACTCCCAGACCCCAAGTGAGTTACCCTAGTCCCATATAAGTTCTCCTTGACCCAAAGTGAGTTACCCTAGCCCCTTTATAAGTACTCCCTGACCCCAAATGAGTTACCTCAGACCCATATAAGTACTCCCAAATCCCAAGTGAGTTACCCTAGTCCTATAGAATTACTCCCTCACCCCAAGTGAGTTATCCTAGCCCCTTTATATGTTCTCTCTTACCGCAAGTGAGTTAACCTAGCCCATTTATATGTACACTCTGACCGCAAGTGAGTTATCCTAGTCGCTTTATATGTACTCTCAGACCCCAAGTGAGTTACCATATCACCTTTATAAGTACTCTCTGACCCCAAGTGAGTTATCCTAGCCCCTTTATTAGTACTCTCTGACAGCAAGTGAGTTACCCTAGTCCCATAGTAGTACTCCCTGACCCCAAGTGAGTTAACATAGCCCCTTTATAAGTATTCCCTGACCCCAAGTGAGTTATCCTAACACCTTTATATGCACACTCTGACCCAAGTGCGTTACCCTAGTCCAATATAAGAACTCCCTGACCCCAAGTGAGTTACCATAGCCCCTTTATAAGTTCTCCCTGAACCCAAGTGAGTTATCCTAGCCCCTTTATATGTACTCAATGACCGCAAGTGAGTTACCCTAATCACATATAAGTACTCCTAGACCCCAAGTGAATTACCCTAGTCCCATTGAAGTACTCCCTGACCCCAAGTGAGTTACCCTAGCCCCTTTATATGTACTCCCTTACCGCAAGTGAGTTATCCTAGCCCCTTTATATGTACTCTCTGACCGCAAGTGAGTTACCTTAGTCCCATAGAATTACTCCCTGACCCCAAGTGAGTTACCCTAGCCCCTTATATAAGTACTCCCTTACCGCAAGTGAGTTATCCTAGCCCCTTTATATGTACTCTCTGACCGCAAGTGAGTTACCCTAGTCCCATAGAAGTACTCCCTGACCCCAAGTGAGTTACCATATCACCTTTATAAGTACTCAATGACCCCAAGTGAGTTATCCTAGCCCCCTTATATGTACTCTCTGACCGCAAGTGAGTTACCCTATTCCCATATAAGTAATCCTTGACCCAAAGTGAGTTACCCTAGCCCCTTTATAAGTACTCCCTGACCCCAAGTGAGTTATCCTAACACCTTTATATGTACTCTCTGGCCGCAAGTGAGTTACAGTAGTCCCATAGTAGTACTCCCTTACCCCAAGTGAGTTATCCTAGCCCCTTTATATGTACTCTCTGACCCAAGTGAGTTACCCTAGTCCCATAGTAGTACTCCCTGACCCCAAGTGAGTTACCATAGCCCCTTTATAAGTACTCCCTGACCCCAAGTGAGTTATCCTAACACCTTTATATGTACACTCTGACCGCAAGTGTGTTATCCTAGCCCCTTTATAAGTACTCCCTGACCCCAAGTGAGTTATCCTACCCACTTTATATGTACTCTCTGACCGCAAGTGAGTTACCCTAGTCCCTTATAAGTTCTCCCTGACCCCAAGTGAGTTACCATAGCCTCTTTATAAGTACTCCCAGACCCCAAGTGAGTTACCCTAGTCCCATATAAGTTCTCCTTGACCCAAAGTGATTTACCCTAGCCCCTTTATAAGTACTCCCTGACCCCAAATGAGTTACCTTAGACCCATATAAGTACTCCCAAATCCCAAGTGAGTTACCCTAGTCCCATAGAATTACTCCCTCACCCCAAGTGAGTTATCCTATCCCCTTTATATGTACTCTCTTACCGCAAGTGAGTTTCCATAGCCCATTTATATGTACTCTCTGACCGCAAGTGAGTTACCCTAGTCCCATAGTAGTACTCCCTGACCCCAAGTGAGTTACCATAGCCCCTTTATAAGTACTCCCTGACCCCAAGTGAGTTATCCTAACACCTTTATATGTACTCTCTGGCCGCAAGTGAGTTACAGTAGTCCCATAGTAGTACTCCCTTACCCCAAGTGAGTTATCCTAGCCCCTTTGTAAGTACTCCCTGACCCCAAGTGAGTTACCTTAGACCCATATAAGTACTCCCAAATCCCAAGTGAGTTTCCCTAGTCCCATAGGATTACTCCTTGACCCCAAGTGAGTTACCCTAGCCCCTTATATAAGTACTCCCTGACCGCAAGTGAGTTATCCTAGCCCCTTTATATGTACTCTCTGACCGCAAGTGAGTTACACTAGTCCCATAGAAGTACTCCCTGACCGCAAGTGAGTTATCCTAGCCCCTTTATATGTACTCTCTGACCGCAAGTGAGTTACCCTAGTCCAATATAAGTACTCCCTGACCCCAAGTGAGTTACAATAGCCCCTTTCTGAGTACTCCCTGACCCCAAGTGAGTTATCCTACCCCCTTTATATGTACTCTCTGACCGCAAGTGAGTTACCCTAATCCCATATAAGTACTCCCAGACCCCAAGTGAGTTACCCTAGTCCCATAGAAGAACTCCCTGACCCCAAGTGAGTTACCCTAGCCCCTTATATAAGTACTCCCTGACCGCAAGTGAGTTATCCTAGCCCCTTTATATGTACTCTCTGACCGCAAGTGAGTTACCATATCACCTTTATAAGTACTCCCTGACCCCAAGTGAGTTATCCTAGCCCCCTTATATGTACTCTCTGACCGCAAGTGAGTTACCCTAATTCCATATCAGTACTCCCAGACCCCAAGTGAGTTACCCTAGCCCCTTATATAAGTACTCCCTGACCGCAAGTGAGTTATCCTAGCCCCTTTATATGTAATCTCTGACCGCAAGTGAGTTACCCTAGTACCATAGAAGTACTCCCTGATCCCAAGTGAGTTACCATAGCCCCTTTATGAGTACTCCCTGACCCCAAGTGAGTTATCCTACCCCCTTTATATGTACTCTCTGACCGCAAGTGAGTTACCCTAATCCCATATAAGTACTCCCAGACCCCAAGTGAGTTACCCTAGTCTCATATATGTACTCCCTGAACTCAAGTGTGTTACCTTAGCCCCTTTATAAGTACTCCCTGACCCCAAGTGAGTTATCCTACCCCCTTTATATGTACTCTCTGACCGCAAGTGAGTTACCCTAGTCTCATATATGTACTCTCTGAACTCAAGTGTGTTACCTAATCCCATAGAAGTACTCCCTGACCCCAAGAGAGTTACCATAGCCCCTTTATGAGTACTCCCTGACCCCAAGTGAGTTATCCTACCCCCTTTATATGTACTCTCTGACCGCAAGTGAGTTACCCTAGTCCCATAGAAGTACTCCCTGACCCCAAGTGAGTTACCATATCACCTTTATAAGTACTCCCTGACCCCAAGTGAGTTACCTAATCCCATAGAAGTACTCCCTGACCCCAAGTGAGTTACAATAGCCCCTTTATGAGTACTCCCTGACCCCAAATGAGTTACAATAGCCCCTTTATGAGTACTCCCTGACCCCAAGTGAGTTATCCTACCCCCTTTATATGTACTCTCTGACCGCAAGTGAGTTACCCTATTCCTATATAAGTACTCCCACACCCCAAGTGAGTTACCCTAGTCCCATAGAAGTACTCCCTGACCCCAAGTGAGTTACCCTAGCCCCTCATATAAGTACTCCCTGACCGCAAGTGAGTTATCCTAGCCCCTTTATATCTACTCTCTGGCCGCAAGTGAGTTACCCTAGCCCATTTTTATGTACTCTCTGACCGCAAGTGAGTTATCCTAGTCGCTTTATATGTACTCCCAGACCCCAAGTGAGTTACCCTAGTCCCTTATAAGTACTCCCTGATCCTAAGCGAGTTACCATATCACCTTTATAAGTACTCCCTGACTTTAAGTGAGTTATCCTAGCCCCTTTATATGTACTCTCTGACAGCAAGTGAGTTACCCTAGTCCAATATAAGTACTCCCTGACCCCAAGTGAGTTACCATAGCCCCTTTATAAGTACTCCCTGACCCCAAGTGAGTTATCCTAACACCTTTATATGTACTCTCTGGCCGCAAGTGAGTTACCGTAGTCGCATAGTAGTACTCCCTTACCCCAAGTGAGTTATCCTAGCCCCCTTATATGTACTCTCTGACCGCAAGTGAGTTACCCTATTCCGATAGAAGTACTCTCTGACCCCAAGTGAGTTACCTTAGCCCCTTTATGAGTACTCCCTGAACCCAAGTGAATTATCCTACCCCCTTTATATGTACTCTCTGACCGCAAGTGAGTTACCCTAGTCCCATATAGGTACTCCCTGACCCCAAGTGAGTTACCATATCACCTTTATAAGTACTACCTGACCCCAAGTGAGTTATCTTAGCCCCTTTATATGTACTCTCTGACAGCAAGTGAGTTACCCTAGTCCCATAGTAGTACTCCCTGACCCCAAGTGAGTTAGCCTAGCCCCTTTATATGTACTCTCTGACCGCAAGTGAGTTACCCTAATCCCATAAGAGTACTCCCAGACCCCAAGTGAGTTACCCTAGTCGCATAGAAGTACTCCCTGACCCCAAGTGAGTTACCCTAGCCCCTTATATAAGTACTCCCTGACCGCAAGTGAGTTATCCTAGCCCCTTTATATGTACACTCTGACCGCAAGTGAGTTACCCTAGTCCCATAGAAATACTCCCTGACCCCAAGTGAGTTACCATATCACCTTTATAAGTACTCCCTGACCCCAAGTGAGTTACCTAATCCCATAGAAGTACTCCCTGACCCCAAGTGAGTTACAATAGCCCCTTTATGAGTACTCCCTGACCCCAAGTGAATCATCCTACCCCCTTTATATGTACTCTCTGACCGCAAGTGAGTTACCCTAATCCCATATAAATACTCCCAGACCCCAAGTGAGTTACCCTAGTCCCATAGAAGTACTCCCTGACCCCTAGTGAGTTACCCTAGCCCCTTATATAAGTACGCCCTAACCGCAAGTGAGTTATCCTAGCCCCTCTATATGTACTCTTTGACCGCAAGTGAGTTACCATATCAACTTTATATGTACTCCCTGACCCCAAGTGAGTTATCCTAGCCCCATTATATGTACTCTCTGACCGCAAGTGAGTTACCTAATCCCATAGAAGTACTCCCTGACCCCAAGTGAGTTTCCATAGCCCCTTTATGAGTACTCCCTGACCCCAAGTGAGTTACCCTAATCCCATATCAGTACTCCCAGACCCCAAGTGAGTTACCCTAGTCCCATAGAAGTACTCCCTGACCCCAAGTGAGTTACCCTAGCCCCTTAAATAAGTACTCTCTGACCGCAATTGAGTTACCCTAGTCCCATAGAAGTACTCCCAGACCCCAAGTGAGTTACCCTAGTCTCATATATGTACTCTCTGAACTCAAGTGTGTTACCTTAGCACCTTTATAAGTACTCCATGACCCCAAGTGAATTATCCTAGCCCCTTTATATGTACTCTCTGACCGCAAGTGAGTTACCCTGGCCCCTTATATAAGTACTCCCTGACCGCAAGTGAGTTATCCTAGCCCCTTTATATGTACTCTCTGACCGCAAGTGAGTTACCATATCACCTTTATAAGTACTCCCTGACCCCAAGTGAGTTACCCTAGCCCCTTTATGAGTACTCCCTGAACCCAAGTGAGTTATCCTACCCCCTTTATATGTACTCTCTGACCGCAAGTGAGTTGCCCTAGTTCCATATAGGTACTCCCTGGCCCCAAGTGAGTTACCATATCACCTTTATAAGTACTCCCTGACCCCAAGTGAGTTATCCTAGCCCCTTTATATGTACTCTCTGACCGCAAGTGAGTTACCATATCACCTTTATAAGTACTCCCTGACCCCAAGTGAGTTACCCTAGCCCATTTATATGTACTCCCAGACCCCAAGTGAGTTATCCTAGCCCCTTTATATGTACTCTCTGACCGCAAGTGAGTTACCCTAATCCTATAAAAGTACTCCCAGACCCCAAGTGAATTACCCTAGTCCCATAGAAGTACTCCCTGACCCCAAGTGAGTTACCCTGGCCCCTTATATAAGTACTCCCTGACCGCAAGTGAGTTATCCTAGCCCCTTTATATGTACTCTCTGACCGCAAGTGAGTTACCATATCACCTTTATAAGTACTCCCTGACCCCAAGTGAGTTACCCTAGCCCCTTTATGAGTACTCCCTGAACCCAAGTGAGTTATCCTACCCCCTATATATGTACTCTCTGACCGCAAGTGAGTTGCCCTAGTTCCATATAGGTACTCCCTGGCCCCAAGTGAGTTACCATATCACCTTTATAAGTACTCCCTGACCCCAAGTGAGTTATCCTAGCCCCTTATATGTACTATCTGACAGCAAGTGAGTTACCTTAGTCCCATAGTAGTACTCCCTCACCCCAAGTGAGTTAGCCTAGCCCCTTTATATGTACTCTCTGACCGCAAGTGAGTTACCCTAGTCCAATATAAGTACTCCCTGACCCCAAGTGAGTTACCATAGCCCCTTTATAAGTACTCCCTGAACCCAAGTGAGTTATCCTAGCCCCTTGATATGTATTCTCTGACCGCAAGAGAGTTACCCTAAACCCATGTAAGTACTCCCAGACCCCAAGTGAGTTATCCTAGCCCCTTTATATGTACTCTCTGACCGCAAGTGACTTATTCAAACCCCTTATAAGTACTCCCTGACCCCAAGTGTGTTACCCTAGTCGCATAGAAGTGCTCCCTGACCCCAAGTGAGTTACCCTTGCCCCTTTATATGTACTCTCTGACCGCAAGTGAGTTACCCTAATCACATATAAGTACTCCTAGACCCCAAGTGAATTACCCAAGTCCCATTGAAGTACTCCCTGACCCCAAGTGAGTTACCCTAGCCTTTTTAAATGTACTCTCTTACCGCAAGTGAGTTACCCTAGTCCCATATAAGTTCTCCCTAACCCCAAGTGAGTTACCATAGCCTCTTTATAAGTACTCCCAGACCCCAAGTGAGTTACCATAGTCCCATATAAGTTCTCCTTGACCCAAAGTGATTTACCCTAGCCCCTTTATAAGTACTCCCTGACCCCAAATGAGTTACCTTAGACCCATATAAGTACTCCCAAATCCCAAGTGAGTTACCCTAGTCCCATAGAATTACTCCCTCACCCCAAGTGAGTTATCCTATCCCCTTTATATGTACTCTCTTACCGCAAGTGAGTTTCCATAGCCCATTTATATGTACACTCTGACCGCAAGTGAGTTATCCTAGTCGCTTTATATGTACTCTCAGACCCCAAGTGAGTTACAATGTCCCTTATAAGTACTCCCTGATCCTAAGTGAGTTAACCTAGCCCTTTAATAAGTACACCCTGGCCCCAAGTGAGTTACCCTAGTCCCATATAAGTAATCCTTGACCCAAAGTGAGTTACCCTAGCCCCTTTATAAGTACTCCCTGACCCCAAGTGAGTTATCCTAACACCTTTATATGTACTCTCTGGCCGCAAGTGAGTTACAGTAGTCCCATAGTAGTACTCCCTTACCCCAAGTGAGTTATCCTAGCCCCTTTATAAGTACTCCCTGACCCCAAGTGAGTTACCTTAGACCCATATAAGTACTCCCAAATCCCAAGTGAGTTACCCTAGTCCCATAGAATTACTCCTTGACCCCAAGTGAGTTACCCTAGCCCCTTATGTAAGTACTCCCTGACCGCAAGTGAGTTATCCTAGCCCCTTTATATGTACTCTCTGACCGCAAGTGAGTTACCCTAGCCCCTTATATAAATACTCCCTGACCCCAAGTGAGTTATCCTAGCCCCTTTATATGTACTCTCTGACAGCAAGTGTGTTACCCTAGTCCCATAGTAGTACTCCCTGACCCCAAGTGAGTTAGCCTAGCCCCTTTATATGTACTCTCTGACCGCAAGTGAGTTACCCTAGTCCAATATAAGTACTCCCTGACCCCAAGTGAGTTACAATAGCCCCTTTCTGAGTACTCCCTGACCCCAAGTGAGTTATCCTACCCCCTTTATATGTACTCTCTGACCGCAAGTGAGTTACCCTAATCCCATATAAGTACTCCCAGACCCCAAGTGAGTTACCCTAGTCCCATAGAAGTACTCCCTGACCCCAAGTGAGTTACCCTAGCCCCTTATATAAGTACTCCCTGACCGCAAGTGAGTTATCCTAGCCCCTTTATATGTACTCTCTGACCGCAAGTGAGTTACCATATCACCTTTATAAGTACTCCCTGACCCCAAGTGAGTTATCCTAGCCCCCTTATATGTACTCTCTGACCGCAAGTGAGTTACCCTAATTCCATATCAGTACTCCCAGACCCCAAGTGAGTTACCCTAGTCCCATAGAAGTACTCCCTGACCCCAAGTGAGTTACCCTAGCCCCTTATATAAGTACTCCCTGACCGCAAGTGAGTTATCCTAGCCCCTTTATATGTAATCTCTGACCGCAAGTGAGTTACCCTAGTACCATAGAAGTACTCCCTGACCCCAAGTGAGTTATCCTACCCCCTTTATATGTACTCTCTGACCGCAAGTGAATTAGCCTAGTCCCATAGAAGTACTCCCTGACCCCAAGTGAGTTACCATATCACCTTTATAAGTACTCCCTGACCCCAAGTGAGTTACCTAATCCCATAGAAGTACTCCCTGACCCCAAGTGAGTTACAATAGCCCCTTTATGAGTACTCCCTGACCCCAAGTGAGTTATCCTACCCCCTTTATATGTACTCTCTGACCGCAAGTGAGTTACCCTAATTCCATATCAGTACTCCCAGACCCCAAGTGAGTTACCCTAGTCCCATAGAAGTACTCCCTGACCCCAAGTGAGTTACCCTAGCCCCTTATATAAGTACTCCCTGACCGCAAGTGAGTTATCCTAGCCCCTTTATATGTAATCTCTGACCGCAAGTGAGTTACCCTAGTACCATAGAAGTACTCCCTGACCCCAAGTGAGTTACCATTGCCCCTTTATGAGTACTCCCTGACCCCAAGTGAGTTATCCTACCCCCTTTATATGTACTCTCTGACCGCAAGTGAGTTAGCCTAGTCCCATAGAAGTACTCCCTGACCCCAAGTGAGTTACCATATCACCTTTATAAGTACTCCCTGACCCCAAGTGAGTTACCTAATCCCATAGAAGTACTCCCTGACCCCAAGTGAGTTACCTAATCCCATAGAAGTACTCCCTGACCCCAAGTGAGTTACAATAGCCCCTTTATGAGTACTCCCACACCCCAAGTGAGTTACCCTAGTCCCATAGAAGTACTCCCTGACCCCAAGTGAGTTACCCTAGCCCCTTATATAAGTACTCCCTGACCGCAAGTGAGTTATCCTAGCCCCTTTATATCTACTCTCTGGCCGCAAGTGAGTTACCCTAGCCCATGTTTATGTACTCTCTGACCGCAAGTGAGTTATCCTAGTCGCTTTATATGTACTCCCAGTCCCCAAGTGAGTTACCCTAGTCCCTTATAAGTACTCCCTGATCCTAAGCGAGTTACCATATCACCTTTATAAGTACTCCCTGACCCCAAATGAGTTATCCTAGCCCCTTTATATGTACTCTCTGACAGCAAGTGAGTTACCCTAGTCCAATATAAGTACTCCCTGACCCCAAGTGAGTTACCATAGCCCCTTTATAAGTACTCCCTGACCCCAAGTGAGTTATCCTAACACCTTTATATGTACTCTCTGGCCGCAAGTGAGTTACCGTAGTCGCATAGTAGTACTCCCTTACCCCAAGTGAGTTATCCTAGCCCCTTTATATGTACTCTCTGACCGCAAGTGAGTTACCCTAGTCCCATAGAAGTACTCCCTGACCCCAAATGAGTTACCATATCACCTTTATAAGTACTCAATGACCCCAAGTGAGTTATCCTAGCCCCCTTATATGTACTCTCTGACCGCAAGTGAGTTACCCTATTCCCATAGAAGTACTCTCTGACCCCAAGTGAGTTACCTTAGCCCCTTTATGAGTACTCCCTGAACCCAAGTGAGTTATCCTACCCCCTTTATATGTACTCTCTGACCGCAAGTGAGTTACCCTAGTCCCATATAGGTACTCCCTGACCCCAAGTGAGTTACCATATCACCTTTATAAGTACTACCTGACCCCAAGTGAGTTATCTTAGCCCCTTTATATGTACTCTCTGACAGCAAGTGAGTTACCCTAGTCCCATAGTAGTACTCCCTGACCCCAAGTGAGTTAGCCTAGCCCCTTTATATGTACTCTCTGACCGCAAGTGAGTTACCCTAGTCCAATATAAGTATTCCCTGACCCCAAGTGAGTTACCATAGCCCCTTTATAAGTACTCCCTGAACCCAAGTGAGTTATCCTAGCCCCTTGATATGTATTCTCTGACCGCAAGAGAGTTACCCTAATCCCATGTAAGTACTCCCAGACCCCAAGTGAGTTAGCCTATCCCCTTTATATGTACTCTCTCACCGCAAGTGAGTTACCCTAATCCCATATAAGTACTCCCAGACCCCAAGTGAGTTACCCTAGTCGCATAGAAGTACTCCCTGACCCCAAGTGAGTTACACTAGCCCATTATATAAGTACTCCCTGACCGCAAGTGAGTTATCCTAGCCCCTTTATATGTTCTCTCTGACCGCAAGTGAGTTATCCTAGCCCCCTTATATGTACTCTCTGACCGCAAGTGAGTTACCTAATCCCATAGAAGTACTCCCTGACCCCAAGTGAGTTTCCATAGCCCCTTTATGAGTACTCCCTGACCCCAAGTGAGTTATCCTACCCCCATTATATGTACTCTCTGAGCGCAAGTGAGTTACCCTAATCCCATATCAGTACTCCCAGACCCCAAGTGAGTTACCTAATCCCATAGAAGTACTCCCTGACCCCAAGTGAGTTACCCTAGCCCCTTAAATAAGTACTCCCTGACCGCAAGTGAGTTATCCTAGCCCCTTTATATGTACTCTCTGACCGCAAGTGAGTTACCCTAGTCCCATAGAAGTACTCCCTGACCCCAAGTGAGTTACCATAGCCCATTTATGAGTGCTCCCTGACCCCAAGTGAGTTATCCTACCCCCTTTATATGTACTCTCTGACCGCAAGTGAGTTACCCTAATCCCATATAAGTACTCCCAAACCCCAAGTGAGTTACCCTAGTCTCATATATGTACTCTCTGAACTCAAGTGTGTTACCTTAGCACCTTTATAAGTACTCCCTGACCCCAAATGAGTTATCCTAGCCCCTATATATGTACTCTCTGACCGCAAGTGAGTTACCCTAGCCCATTTATATGTACTCTCTGACCGCAAGTGAGTTATCATAGTCGCTTTATATGTACTCCCAGACCCCAAGTGAGTTATCCTAGCCCCTTTATATGTACTCTCTGACCGCAAGTGAGTTACCCTATTCCCATAGAAGTACTCTCTGACCCCAAGTGAGTTACCTTAGCCCCTTTATGAGTACTCCCTGAACCCAAGTGAGTTATCCTACCCCCTTTATAAGTACACTCTGACCGCAAGTGAGTTACCCTAGTCCCATATAGGTACTCCCTGACCCCAAGTGAGTTACCATATCACCTTTATAAGTACTCCCTGACCCCAAGTGAGTTATCCTAGCCCCATTATATGTACTCTCTGACCGCAAGTGAGTTACCCTAGTCCCATATAAGTTCTCCCTGACTCCAAGTGAGTTACCATAGCCTCTTTATAAGTACTCCCAGACCCCAAGTGAGTTACCCTAGTCCCATATAAGTTCTCCTTGACCCAAAGTGATTTACCCTAGCCCCTTTATAAGTACTCCCTGACCCCAAATGAGTTACCTTAGACCCATATAAGTACTCCCAAATCCCAAGTGAGTTACCCTAGTCCCATATAGGTACTCCCTGACCCCAAGTGAGTTACCATATCACCTTTATAAGTACTCCCTGACCCCAAGTGAGTTATCCTAGCCCCATTATATGTACTCTCTGACAGCAAGCGAGTTACCCTAGTCCCATAGTAGTACTCCCTCACCCCAAGTGAGTTACCTTAGCCCCTTTATGAGTACTCCCTGAACCCAAGTGAGTTATCCTATCCCCTTTATATGTACTCTCTGACCGCAAGTGAGTTACGCTAGTCCCATAGAAGTACTCCCTGACCCCAAGTGAGTTACCATAGCCCATTTATGAGTACTCCCTGACCCCAAGTGAGTTATCCTAGCCCCTTTATGTGTAATCTCTGACCGCAAGTGAGTTACCCTAGTACCATAGAAGTACTCCCTGACCCCAAGTGAGTTACCATAGCCCCTTTATGAGTACTCCCTGACCCCAAGTGAGTTATCCTACCCCCTTTATATGTACTCTCTGACCGCAAGTGAGTTACCCTAGTCCCATAGAAGTACTCCCTGACCCCAAGTGAGTTACCATATCACCTTTATAAGTACTCCCTGACCCCAAGTGAGTTATCCTAGCCCCTTTATGTGTAATCTCTGACCGCAAGTGAGTTACCCTAGTACCATAGAAGTACTCCCTGACCCCAAGTGAGTTACCATAGCCCCTTTATGAGTACTCCCTGACCCCAAGTGAGTTATCCTACCCCCTTTATATGTACTCTCTGACCGCAAGTGAGTTAGCCTAGTCCCATAGAAGTACTCCCTGACCCCAAGTGAGTTACCATATCACCTTTATAAGTACTCCCTGACCCCAAGTGAGTTACAATAGCCCCTTTATGAGTACTCCCTGACCCCAAGTGAGTTATCCTACCCCCTTTATATGTACTCTCTGACCGCAAGTGATTTACCCTATTCCTATATAAGTACTCCCAGACCCCAAGTGAGTTACCCTAGCCCCTTATATAAGTACTCCCTGACTGCAAGTGAGTTATCCTAGCCCCTTTATATGTACTCTCTGGCCGCAAGTGAGTTACCGTAGTCGCATAGTAGTACTCCCTTACCCCAAGTGAGTTATCCTAGCCCCTTTATAAGTACTCCCAGACCCCAAGTGAGTTACCCTAGTCCCATATAAGTTCTCCTTGACCCAAAGTGAGTTACCCTAGCCCCTTTATAAGTACTCCCTGACCCCAAATGAGTTACCTCAGACCCATATAAGTACTCCCAAATCCCAAGTGAGTTACCCTAGTCCTATAGAATTACTCCCTCACCCCAAGTGAGTTATCCTAGCCCATTTATATGTACACTCTGACCGCAAGTGAGTTATCCTAGTCGCTTTATATGTACTCTCAGACCCCAAGTGAGTTACCCTAGTCCCTTATAAGTACTCCCTGATCCTAAGTGAGTTACCATATCACCTTTATAAGTACTCTCTGACCCCAAGTGAGTTATCCTAGCCCCTTTATATGTACTCTCTGACAGCAAGTGAGTTACCCTAGTCCCATAGTAGTACTCCCTGACCCCAAGTGAGTTACCATAGCCCCTTTATAAGTACTCCCTGACCCCAAGTGAGTTATCCTAACACCTTTATATGTACACTCTGACCCAAGTGCGTTACCCTAGTCCAATATAAGAACTCCCTGACCCCAAGTGAGTTACCATAGCCCCTTTATAAGTACTCCCTGAACCCAAGTGAGTTATCCTAGCCCCTTTATATGTACTCAATGACCGCATGTGAGTTACCCTAATCACATATAAGTACTCCTAGACCCCAAGTGAATTACCCTAGTCCCATAGAAGTACTCCCTGACCCCAAGTGAGTTACCCTAGCCCCTTTATATGTACTCCCTTACCGCAAGTGAGTTACCCTAGTCCCATAGAAGTACTCCCTGACCCCAAGTGAGTTACCCTAGTCCCATTGAAGTACTCCCTGACCCCAAGTGAGTAACCCTAGCCTTTTTAAATGTACTCTCTTACCGCAAGTGAGTAACCCTAGCCCATTTATATGTACACTCTGACCGCAAGTGTGTTATCCTAGCCCCTTTATAAGTACTCCCTGACCCCAAGTGAGTTATCCTACCCATTTTATATGTACTCTCTGACCGCAAGTGAGTTACCCTAGTCCCATATAAGTTCTCCCTGACTCCAAGTGAGTTACCATAGCCTCTTTATAAGTACTCCCAGACCCCAAGTGAGTTACCCTAGTCCCATATAAGTTCTCCTTGACCCAAAGTGATTTACCCTAGCCCCTTTATAAGTACTCCCTGACCCCAAATGAGTTACCTTAGACCCATATAAGTACTCCCAAATCCCAAGTGAGTTACCCTAGTCCCATAGAATTACTCCCTCACCCCAAGTGAGTTATCCTATCCCCTTTATATGTACTCTCTTACCGCAAGTGAGTTTCCATAGCCCATTTATATGTACACTCTGACCGCAAATGAGTTATCCTAGTCGCTTTATATGTACTCTCAGACCCCAAGTGAGTTACAATGTCCCTTATAAGTACTCCCTGATCCTAAGTGAGTTAACCTAGCCCTTTAATAAGTACACCCTGGCCCCAAGTGAGTTACCCTAGTCCCATATAAGTAATCCTTGACCCAAAGTGAGTTACCCTAGCCCCTTTATAAGTACTCCCTGACCCCAAGTGAGTTATCCTAACACCTTTATATGTACTCTCTGGCCGCAAGTGAGTTACAGTAGTCCCATAGTAGTACTCCCTTACCCCAAGTGAGTTATCCTAGCCCCTTTATATGTACTCTCTGACCCAAGTGAGTTACCCTAGTCCCATAGTAGTACTCCCTGACCCCAAGTGAGTTACCATAGCCCCTTTATAAGTACTCCCTGACCCCAAGTGAGTTATCCTAACACCTTTATATGTACTCTCTGGCCGCAAGTGAGTTACAGTAGTCCCATAGTAGTACTCCCTTACCCCAAGTGAGTTATCCTAGCCCCTATATAAGTACTCCCTGACCCAAAGTGAGTTACCTTAGACCCATATAAGTACTCCCAAATCCCAAGTGAGTTACCCTAGTCCCATAGAAGTACTCCCTGACCCCAAGTGAGTTAGCCTAGCCCCTTTATATGTACTCTCTGACCGCAAGTGAGTTACCCTAGTCCAATATAAGTACTCCCAGACCCCAAGTGAGTTACCCTAGTCCCATAGAAGTACTCCCTGACCCCAAGTGAGTTACCCTAGCCCCTTATATAAGTACTCCCTGACCGCAAGTGAGTTATCCTAGCCCCTTTATATGTACTCTCTGACCGCAAGTGAGTTACCCTAATTCCATATCAGTACTCCCAGACCCCAAGTGAGTTACCATATCACCTTTATAAGTACTCCCTGACCCCAAGTGAGTTATCCTAGCACCCTTATATGTACTCTCTGACCGCAAGTGAGTTACCATAGCCTCTTTATAAGTACTCCCAGACCCCAAGTGAGTTACCCTAGTCCCATATAAGTTCTCCTTGACCCAAAGTGAGTTACCCTAGCCCCTTTATAAGTACTCCCTGACCCCAAATGAGTTACCTCAGACCCATATAAGTACTCCCAAATCCCAAGTGAGTTACCCTAGTCCTATAGAATTACTCCCTCACCCCAAGTGAGTTATCCTAGCCCCTTTATATGTTCTCTCTTACCGCAAGTGAGTTAACCTAGCCCATTTATATGTACACTCTGACCGCAAGTGAGTTATCCTAGTCGCTTTATATGTACTCTCAGACCCCAAGTGAGTTACCATATCACCTTTATAAGTACTCTCTGACCCCAAGTGAGTTATCCTAGCCCCTTTATATGTACTCTCTGACAGCAAGTGAGTTACCCTAGTCCCATAGTAGTACTCCCTGACCCCAAGTGAGTTAACATAGCCCCTTTATAAGTATTCCCTGACCCCAAGTGAGTTATCCTAACACCTTTATATGCACACTCTGACCCAAGTGCGTTACCCTAGTCCAATATAAGAACTCCCTGACCCCAAGTGAGTTACCATAGCCCCTTTATAAGTTCTCCCTGAACCCAAGTGAGTTATCCTAGCCCCTTTATATGTACTCAATGACCGCAAGTGAGTTACCCTAATCACATATAAGTACTCCTAGACCCCAAGTGAATTACCCTAGTCCCATTGAAGTACTCCCTGACCCCAAGTGAGTTACCCTAGCCCCTTTATATGTACTCCCTTACCGCAAGTGAGTTATCCTAGCCCCTTTATATGTACTATCTGACCGCAAGTGAGTTACCCTAGTCCCATAGAATTACTCCCTGACCCCAAGTGAGTTACCCTAGCCCCTTATATAAGTACTCCCTTACCGCAAGTGAGTTATCCTAGCCCCTTTATATGTACTCTCTGACCGCAAGTGAGTTACCCTAGTCCCATAGAAGTACTCCCTGACCCCAAGTGAGTTACCATATCACCTTTATAAGTACTCAATGACCCCAAGTGAGTTATCCTAGCCCCCTTATATGTACTCTCTGACCGCAAGTGAGTTACCCTATTCCCATAGAAGTACTCTCTGACCCCAAGTGAGTTACCTTAGCCCCTTTATGAGTACTCCCTGAACCCAAGTGAGTTATCCTACCCCCTTTATATGTACTCTCTGACCGCAAGTGAGTTACCCTAGTCCCATATAGGTACTCCCTGACCCCAAGTGAGTTACCATATCACCTTTATAAGTACTACCTGACCCCAAGTGAGTTATCTTAGCCCCTTTATATGTACTCTCTGACAGCAAGTGAGTTACCCTAGTCCCATAGTAGTACTCCCTGACCCCAAGTGAGTTAGCCTAGCCCCTTTATATGTACTCTCTGACCGCAAGTGAGTTACCCTAGTCCAATATAAGTACTCCCTGACCCCAAGTGAGTTACCATAGCCCCTTTATAAGTACTCCCTGAACCCAAGTGAGTTATCCTAGCCCCTTGATATGTATTCTCTGACCGCAAGAGAGTTACCCTAATCCCATGTAAGTACTCCCAGACCCCAAGTGAGTTAGCCTATCCCCTTTATATGTACTCTCTCACCGCAAGTGAGTTACCCTAATCCCATATAAGTACTCCCAGACCCCAAGTGAGTTACCCTAGTCGCATAGAAGTACTCCCTGACCCCAAGTGAGTTACACTAGCCCATTATATAAGTACTCCCTGACCGCAAGTGAGTTATCCTAGCCCCTTTATATGTACTCTCTGACAGCAAGTGAGTTACCCTAGTCCCATAGTAGTACTCCCTGACCCCAAGTGAGTTAGCCTAGCCCCTTTATATGTACTCTCTGACCGCAAGTGAGTTACCCTAGTCCAATATAAGTACTCCCTGACCCCAAGTGAGTTACCATAGCCCCTTTATAAGTACTCCCTGAACCCAAGTGAGTTATCCTAGCCCCTTGATATGTATTCTCTGACCGCAAGAGAGTTACCCTAATCCCATGTAAGTACTCCCAGACCCCAAGTGAGTTACCCTAGTCCCATATAAGTTCTCCTTGACCCAAAGTGATTTACCCTAGCCCCTTTATAAGTACTCCCTGACCCCAAATGAGTTACCTTAGACCCATATAAGTACTCCCAAATCCCAAGTGAGTTACCCTAGTCCCATAGAATTACTCCCTCACCCCAAGTGAGTTATCCTATCCCCTTTATATGTACTCTCTTACCGCAAGTGAGTTTCCATAGCCCATTTATATGTACACTCTGACCGCAAATGAGTTATCCTAGTCGCTTTATATGTACTCTCAGACCCCAAGTGAGTTACAATGTCCCTTATAAGTACTCCCTGATCCTAAGTGAGTTAACCTAGCCCTTTAATAAGTACACCCTGGCCCCAAGTGAGTTACCCTAGTCCCATATAAGTAATCCTTGACCCAAAGTGAGTTACCCTAGCCCCTTTATAAGTACTCCCTGACCCCAAGTGAGTTATCCTAACACCTTTATATGTACTCTCTGGCCGCAAGTGAGTTACAGTAGTCCCATAGTAGTACTCCCTTACCCCAAGTGAGTTATCCTAGCCCCTTTATATGTACTCTCTGACCCAAGTGAGTTACCCTAGTCCCATAGTAGTACTCCCTGACCCCAAGTGAGTTACCATAGCCCCTTTATAAGTACTCCCTGACCCCAAGTGAGTTATCCTAACACCTTTATATGTACTCTCTGGCCGCAAGTGAGTTACAGTAGTCCCATAGTAGTACTCCCTTACCCCAAGTGAGTTATCCTAGCCCCTATATAAGTACTCCCTGACCCAAAGTGAGTTACCTTAGACCCATATAAGTACTCCCAAATCCCAAGTGAGTTACCCTAGTCCCATAGAAGTACTCCCTGACCCCAAGTGAGTTAGCCTAGCCCCTTTATATGTACTCTCTGACCGCAAGTGAGTTACCCTAGTCCAATATAAGTACTCCCAGACCCCAAGTGAGTTACCCTAGTCCCATAGAAGTACTCCCTGACCCCAAGTGAGTTACCCTAGCCCCTTATATAAGTACTCCCTGACCGCAAGTGAGTTATCCTAGCCCCTTTATATGTACTCTCTGACCGCAAGTGAGTTACCCTAATTCCATATCAGTACTCCCAGACCCCAAGTGAGTTACCATATCACCTTTATAAGTACTCCCTGACCCCAAGTGAGTTATCCTAGCACCCTTATATGTACTCTCTGACCGCAAGTGAGTTACCATAGCCTCTTTATAAGTACTCCCAGACCCCAAGTGAGTTACCCTAGTCCCATATAAGTTCTCCTTGACCCAAAGTGAGTTACCCTAGCCCCTTTATAAGTACTCCCTGACCCCAAATGAGTTACCTCAGACCCATATAAGTACTCCCAAATCCCAAGTGAGTTACCCTAGTCCTATAGAATTACTCCCTCACCCCAAGTGAGTTATCCTAGCCCCTTTATATGTTCTCTCTTACCGCAAGTGAGTTAACCTAGCCCATTTATATGTACACTCTGACCGCAAGTGAGTTATCCTAGTCGCTTTATATGTACTCTCAGACCCCAAGTGAGTTACCATATCACCTTTATAAGTACTCTCTGACCCCAAGTGAGTTATCCTAGCCCCTTTATATGTACTCTCTGACAGCAAGTGAGTTACCCTAGTCCCATAGTAGTACTCCCTGACCCCAAGTGAGTTAACATAGCCCCTTTATAAGTATTCCCTGACCCCAAGTGAGTTATCCTAACACCTTTATATGCACACTCTGACCCAAGTGCGTTACCCTAGTCCAATATAAGAACTCCCTGACCCCAAGTGAGTTACCATAGCCCCTTTATAAGTTCTCCCTGAACCCAAGTGAGTTATCCTAGCCCCTTTATATGTACTCAATGACCGCAAGTGAGTTACCCTAATCACATATAAGTACTCCTAGACCCCAAGTGAATTACCCTAGTCCCATTGAAGTACTCCCTGACCCCAAGTGAGTTACCCTAGCCCCTTTATATGTACTCCCTTACCGCAAGTGAGTTATCCTAGCCCCTTTATATGTACTATCTGACCGCAAGTGAGTTACCCTAGTCCCATAGAATTACTCCCTGACCCCAAGTGAGTTACCCTAGCCCCTTATATAAGTACTCCCTTACCGCAAGTGAGTTATCCTAGCCCCTTTATATGTACTCTCTGACCGCAAGTGAGTTACCCTAGTCCCATAGAAGTACTCCCTGACCCCAAGTGAGTTACCATATCACCTTTATAAGTACTCAATGACCCCAAGTGAGTTATCCTAGCCCCCTTATATGTACTCTCTGACCGCAAGTGAGTTACCCTATTCCCATAGAAGTACTCTCTGACCCCAAGTGAGTTACCTTAGCCCCTTTATGAGTACTCCCTGAACCCAAGTGAGTTATCCTACCCCCTTTATATGTACTCTCTGACCGCAAGTGAGTTACCCTAGTCCCATATAGGTACTCCCTGACCCCAAGTGAGTTACCATATCACCTTTATAAGTACTACCTGACCCCAAGTGAGTTATCTTAGCCCCTTTATATGTACTCTCTGACAGCAAGTGAGTTACCCTAGTCCCATAGTAGTACTCCCTGACCCCAAGTGAGTTAGCCTAGCCCCTTTATATGTACTCTCTGACCGCAAGTGAGTTACCCTAGTCCAATATAAGTACTCCCTGACCCCAAGTGAGTTACCATAGCCCCTTTATAAGTACTCCCTGAACCCAAGTGAGTTATCCTAGCCCCTTGATATGTATTCTCTGACCGCAAGAGAGTTACCCTAATCCCATGTAAGTACTCCCAGACCCCAAGTGAGTTAGCCTATCCCCTTTATATGTACTCTCTCACCGCAAGTGAGTTACCCTAATCCCATATAAGTACTCCCAGACCCCAAGTGAGTTACCCTAGTCGCATAGAAGTACTCCCTGACCCCAAGTGAGTTACACTAGCCCATTATATAAGTACTCCCTGACCGCAAGTGAGTTATCCTAGCCCCTTTATATGTACTCTCTGACCGCAAGTGAGTTACCCTAGTCCCATAGAAATACTCCCTGACCCCAAGTGAGTTATCCTAGCCCCCTTATATGTACCCTCTGACCGCAAGTGAGTTACCTAATCCCATAGAAGTACTCCCTGACCCCAAGTGAGTTTCCATAGCCCCTTTATGAGTACTCCCTGACCCCAAGTGAGTTATCCTACCCCCATTATATGTACTCTCTGAGCGCAAGTGAGTTACCCTAATCCCATATCAGTACTCCCAGACCCCAAGTGAGTTACCTAATCCCATAGAAGTACTCCCTGACCCCAAGTGAGTTACCCTAGCCCCTTAAATAAGTACTCCCTGACCGCAAGTGAGTTATCCTAGCCCCTTTATATGTACTCTCTGACCGCAAGTGAGTTACCCTATTCCCATAGAAGTACTCTCTGACCCCAAGTGAGTTACCTCAGCCCCTTTATGAGTACTCCCTGAACCCAAGTGAGTTATCCTACCCCCTTTATATGTACACTCTGACCGCAAGTGAGTTACCCTAGTCCCATATAGGTACTCCCTGACCCCAAGTGAGTTACCATATCACCTTTATAAGTACTCCCTGACCCCAAGTGAGTTATCCTAGCCCCATTATATGTACTCTCTGACAGCAAGCGAGTTACCCTAGTCCCATAGTAGTACTCCCTCACCCCAAGTGAGTTACCTTAGCCCCTTTATGAGTACTCCCTGAACCCAAGTGAGTTATCCTACCCCCTTTATATGTACTCTCTGACTGCAAGTGAGTTATTCTAGCCCCTTTATAAGTACTCCCTGACCCCAAATGAGTTACCTCAGACCCATATAAGTACTCCCAAATCCCAAGTGAGTTACCCTAGTCCTATAGAATTACTCCCTCACCCCAAGTGAGTTATCCTAGCCCATTTATATGTACACTCTGACCGCAAGTGAGTTATCCTAGTCGCTTTATATGTACTCTCAGACCCCAAGTGAGTTACCCTAGTCCCTTATAAGTACTCCCTGATCCTAAGTGAGTTACCATATCACCTTTATAAGTACTCTCTGACCCCAAGTGAGTTATCCTAGCCCCTTTATATGTACTCTCTGACAGCAAGTGAGTTACCCTAGTCCCATAGTAGTACTCCCTGACCCCAAGTGAGTTACCATAGCCCCTTTATAAGTACTCCCTGACCCCAAGTGAGTTATCCTAACACCTTTATATGTACACTCTGACCCAAGTGCGTTACCCTAGTCCAATATAAGAACTCCCTGACCCCAAGTGAGTTACCATAGCCACTTTATAAGTACTCCCTGAACCCAAGTGAGTTATCCTAGCCCCTTTATATGTACTCAATGACCGCAAGTGAGTTACCCTAATCACATATAAGTACTCCTAGACCCCAAGTGAATTACCCTAGTCCCATTGAAGTACTCCCTGACCCCAAGTGAGTTACCCTAGCCCCTTTATATGTACTCCCTTACCGCAAGTGAGTTACCCTAGTCCCATAGAAGTACTCCCTGACCCCAAATGAGTTACCTTAGACCCATATAAGTACTCCCAAATCCCAAGTGAGTTACCCTAGTCCCATAGAATTACTCCCTGACCCCAAGTGAGTTACCCTAGTCCCATTGAAGTACTCCCTGACCCCAAGTGAGTTACCCTAGCCTTTTTAAATGTACTCTCTTACCGCAAGTGAGTAACCCTAGCCCATTTATATGTACACTCTGACCGCAAGTGTGTTATCCTAGCCCCTTTATAAGTGCTCCCTGACCCCAAGTGAGTTATCCTACCCATTTTATATGTACTCTCTGACCGCAAGTGAGTTACCCTAGTCCCATATAAGTTCTCCCTGACCCCAAGTGAGTTACCATAGCCTCTTTATAAGTACTCCCAGACCCCAAGTGAGTTACCCTAGTCCCATATAAGTTCTCCTTGACCCAAAGTGATTTACCCTAGCCCCTTTATAAGTACTCCCTGACCCCAAATGAGTTACCTTAGACCCATATAAGTACTCCCAAATCCCAAGTGAGTTACCCTAGTCCCATAGAATTACTCCCTCACCCCAAGTGAGTTATCATATCCCCTTTATATGTACTCTCTTACCGCAAGTGAGTTTCCATAGCCCATTTATATGTACACTCTGACCGCAAGTGAGTTATCCTAGTCGCTTTATATGTACTCTCAGACCCCAAGTGAGTTACAATGTCCCTTATAAGTACTCCCTGATCCTAAGTGAGTTAACCTAGCCCTTTAATAAGTACACCCTGGCCCCAAGTGAGTTACCCTAGTCCCATATAAGTAATCCTTGACCCAAAGTGAGTTACCCTAGCCCCTTTATAAGTACTCCCTGACCCCAAGTGAGTTATCCTAACACCTTTATATGTACTCTCTGGCCGCAAGTGAGTTACAGTAGTCCCATAGTAGTACTCCCTTACCCCAAGTGAGTTATCCTAGCCCCTTTATATGTACTCTCTGACCCAAGTGAGTTACCCTAGTCCCATAGTAGTACTCCCTGACCCCAAGTGAGTTACCATAGCCCCTTTATAAGTACTCCCTGACCCCAAGTGAGTTATCCTAACACCTTTATATGTACTCTCTGGCCGCAAGTGAGTTACAGTAGTCCCATAGTAGTACTCCCTTACCCCAAGTGAGTTATCCTAGCCCCTATATAAGTACTCCCTGACCCAAAGTGAGTTACCTTAGACCCATATAAGTACTCCCAAATCCCAAGTGAGTTACCCTAGTCCCATAGAAGTACTCCCTGACCCCAAGTGAGTTAGCCTAGCCCCTTTATATGTACTCTCTGACCGCAAGTGAGTTACCCTAGTCCAATATAAGTACTCCCTGACCCCAAGTGAGTTACAATAGCCCCTTTCTGAGTACTCCCTGACCCCAAGTGAGTTATCCTACCCCCTTTATATGTACTCTCTGACCGCAAGTGAGTTACCCTAATCCCATATAAGTACTCCCAGACCCCAAGTGAGTTACCCTAGTCCCATAGAAGTACTCCCTGACCCCAAGTGAGTTACCCTAGCCCCTTATATAAGTACTCCCTGACCGCAAGTGAGTTATCCTAGCCCCTTTATATGTACTCTCTGACCGCAAGTGAGTTACCCTAATTCCATATCAGTACTCCCAGACCCCAAGTGAGTTACCATATCACCTTTATAGGTACTCCCTGACCCCAAGTGAGTTATCCTAGCCCCCTTATATGTACTCTCTGACCGCAAGTGAGTTACCCTAATTCCATATCAGTACTCCCAGACCCCAAGTGAGTTACCATAGCCTCTTTATAAGTACTCCCAGACCCCAAGTGAGTTACCCTAGTCCCATATAAGTTCTCCTTGACCCAAAGTGAGTTACCCTAGCCCCTTTATAAGTACTCCCTGACCCCAAATGAGTTACCTCAGACCCATATAAGTACTCCCAAATCCCAAGTGAGTTACCCTAGTCCTATAGAATTACTCCCTCACCCCAAGTGAGTTATCCTAGCCCATTTATATGTACACTCTGACCGCAAGTGAGTTATCCTAGTCGCTTTATATGTACTCTCAGACCCCAAGTGAGTTACCATATCACCTTTATAAGTACTCTCTGACCCCAAGTGAGTTATCCTAGCCCCTTTATTAGTACTCTCTGACAGCAAGTGAGTTACCCTAGTCCCATAGTAGTACTCCCTGACCCCAAGTGAGTTAACATAGCCCCTTTATAAGTATTCCCTGACCCCAAGTGAGTTATCCTAACACCTTTATATGCACACTCTGACCCAAGTGCGTTACCCTAGTCCAATATAAGAACTCCCTGACCCCAAGTGAGTTACCATAGCCCCTTTATAAGTTCTCCCTGAACCCAAGTGAGTTATCCTAGCCCCTTTATATGTACTCAATGACCGCAAGTGAGTTACCCTAATCACATATAAGTACTCCTAGACCCCAAGTGAATTACCCTAGTCCCATTGAAGTACTCCCTGACCCCAAGTGAGTTACCCTAGCCCCTTTATATGTACTCCCTTACCGCAAGTGAGTTATCCTAGCCCCTTTATATGTACTCTCTGACCGCAAGTGAGTTACCCTAGTCCCATAGAATTACTCCCTGACCCCAAGTGAGTTACCCTAGTCCCTTATATAAGTACTCCCTTACCGCAAGTGAGTTATCCTAGCCCCTTTATATGTACTCTCTGACCGCAAGTGAGTTACCCTAGTCCCATAGAAGTACTCCCTGACCCCAAGTGAGTTACCATATCACCTTTATAAGTACTCAATGACCCCAAGTGAGTTATCCTAGCCCCCTTATATGTACTCTCTGACCGCAAGTGAGTTACCCTATTCCCATAGAAGTACTCTCTGACCCCAAGTGAGTTACCTTAGCCCCTTTATGAGTACTCCCTGAACCCAAGTGAGTTATCCTACCCCCTTTATATGTACTCTCTGACCGCAAGTGAGTTACCCTAGTCCCATATAGGTACTCCCTGACCCCAAGTGAGTTACCATATCACCTTTATAAGTACTACCTGACCCCAAGTGAGTTATCTTAGCCCCTTTATATGTACTCTCTGACAGCAAGTGAGTTACCCTAGTCCCATAGTAGTACTCCCTGACCCCAAGTGAGTTAGCCTAGCCCCTTTATATGTACTCTCTGACCGCAAGTGAGTTACCCTAGTCCAATATAAGTACTCCCTGACCCCAAGTGAGTTACCATAGCCCCTTTATAAGTACTCCCTGAACCCAAGTGAGTTATCCTAGCCCCTTGATATGTATTCTCTGACCGCAAGAGAGTTACCCTAATCCCATTTAAGTACTCCCAGACCCCAAGTGAGTTAGCCTATCCCCTTTATATGTACTCTCTCACCGCAAGTGAGTTACCCTAATCCCATATAAGTACTCCCAGACCCCAAGTGAGTTACCCTAGTCGCATAGAAGTACTCCCTGACCCCAAGTGAGTTACACTAGCCCATTATATAAGTACTCTCTGACCGCAAGTGAGTTACCCTAGTCCCATAGAAATACTCCCTGACCCCAAGTGAGTTATCCTACCCCCATTATATGTACTCTCTGAGCGCAAGTGAGTTACCCTAATCCCATATCAGTACTCCCAGACCCCAAGTGAGTTACCTAATCCCATAGAAGTACTCCCTGACCCCAAGTGAGTTACCCTAGCCCCTTAAATAAGTACTCCCTGACCGCAAGTGAGTTATCCTAGCCCCTTTATATGTACTCTCTGACCGCAAGTGAGTTACCCTATTCCCATAGAAGTACTCTCTGACCCCAAGTGAGTTACCTCAGCCCCTTTATGAGTACTCCCTGAACCCAAGTGAGTTATCCTACCCCCTTTATATGTACACTCTGACCGCAAGTGAGTTACCCTAGTCCCATATAGGTACTCCCTGACCCCAAGTGAGTTACCATATCACCTTTATAAGTACTCCCTGACCCCAAGTGAGTTATCCTAGCCCCATTATATGTAATCTCTGACAGCAAGCGAGTTACCCTAGTCCCATAGTAGTACTCCCTCACCCCAAGTGAGTTACCTTAGCCCCTTTATGAGTACTCCCTGAACCCAAGTGAGTTATCCTACCCCCTTTATATGTACTCTCTGACTGCAAGTGAGTTATTCTAGTCCCATATAGGTACTCCCTGACCCCAAGTGAGTTACCATATCACCTTTATAAGTACTCCCTGACCCCAAGTGAGTTATCCTAGCCCCATTATATGTACTCTCTGACAGCAAGCGAGTTACCCTAGTCCCATAGTAGTACTCCCTCACCCCAAGTGAGTTAGCCTAGCCCCTTTATATGTACTCTCTGCCCTCAAGTGAGTTACCCTAATCCCATATAAGTACTCCCTGACCCCAAGTGAGTTTCCATAGCCCCTTTATGAGTACTCCCTGACCCCAAGTGAGTTATCCTACCCCCATTATATGTACTCTCTGAGCGCAAGTGAGTTACCCTAATCCCATATCAGTACTCCCAGACCCCAAGTGAGTTACCTAATCCCATAGAAGTACTCCCTGACCCCAAGTGAGTTACCCTAGCCCCTACAATAAGTACTCCCTGACCGCAAGTGAGTTATCCTAGCCCCTTTATATGTACTCTCTGACCCCAAGTGAGTTACCATAGCCCATTTATGAGTACTCCCTGACCCAAAGTGAGTTATCCTACCCCCTTTATATGTACTCTCTGACCGCAAGTGAGTTACCCTAATCCCATATAAGTACTCCCAAACCCCAAGTGAGTTACCCTAGTCTCATATATGTACTCTCTGAACTCAAGTGTGTTACCTTAGCACCTTTATAAGTACTCCCTGACCCCAAATGAGTTCTCCTAACCCCTATATATGTACTCTCTGACCGCAAGTGAGTTACCCTAGCCCATTTATATGTACTCTCTGACCGCAAGTGAGTTATCATAGTCGCTTTATATGTACTCCCAGACCCCAAGTGAGTTATCCTAGCCCCTTTAATGTACTCTCTGACCGCAAGTGAGTTACCCTATTCCCATAGAAGTACTCTCTGACCCCAAGTGAGTTACCTTAGCCCCTCTATGAGTACTCCCTGAACCCAAGTGAGTTATCCTACCCCCTTTATATGTACACTCTGACCGCAAGTGAGTTACCCTAGTCCCATATAGGTACTCCCTGACCCCAAGTGAGTTACCATATCACCTTTATAAGTACTCCCTGACCCCAAGTGAGTTATCCTAGCCCCATTATATGTACTCTCTGACAGCAAGCGAGTTACCCTAGTCCCATAGTAGTACTCCCTCACCCCAAGTGAGTTACCTTAGCCCCTTTATGAGTACTCCCTGAACCCAAGTGAGTTATCCTACCCCCTTTATATGTACTCTCTGACCGCAAGTGAGTTATTCTAGTCCCATATAGGTACTCCCTGACCCCAAGTGACTTACCATATCACCTTTATAAGTACTCCCTGACCCCAAGTGAGTTATCCTAGCCCCATTATATGTACTCTCTGACAGCAAGCGAGTTACCCTAGTCCCATAGTAGTACTCCCTCACCCCAAGTGAGTTACCTTAGCCCCTTTATGAGTACTCCCTGAACCCAAGTGAGTTATCCTACCCCCTTTATATGTACTCTCTGACTGCAAGTGAGTTATTCTAGCCCCTTTATAAGTACTCCCTGACCCCAAATGAGTTACCTCAGACCCATATAAGTACTCCCAAATCCCAAGTGAGTTACCCTAGTCCTATAGAATTACTCCCTCACCCCAAGTGAGTTATCCTAGCCCATTTATATGTACACTCTGACCGCAAGTGAGTTATCCTAGTCGCTTTATATGTACTCTCAGACCCCAAGTGAGTTACAATGTCCCTTATAAGTACTCCCTGATCCTAAGTGAGTTAACCTAGCCCTTTAATAAGTACACCCTGGCCCCAAGTGAGTTACCCTAGTCCCATATAAGTAATCCTTGACCCAAAGTGAGTTACCCTAGCCCCTTTATAAGTACTCCCTGACCCCAAGTGAGTTATCCTAACACCTTTATATGTACTCTCTGGCCGCAAGTGAGTTACAGTAGTCCCATAGTAGTACTCCCTTACCCCAAGTGAGTTATCCTAGCCCCTTTATATGTACTCTCTGACCCAAGTGAGTTACCCTAGTCCCATAGTAGTACTCCCTGACCCCAAGTGAGTTACCATAGCCCCTTTATAAGTACTCCCTGACCCCAAGTGAGTTATCCTAACACCTTTATATGTACTCTCTGGCCGCAAGTGAGTTACAGTAGTCCCATAGTAGTACTCCCTTACCCCAAGTGAGTTATCCTAGCCCCTATATAAGTACTCCCTGACCCAAAGTGAGTTACCTTAGACCCATATAAGTACTCCCAAATCCCAAGTGAGTTACCCTAGTCCCATAGAAGTACTCCCTGACCCCAAGTGAGTTAGCCTAGCCCCTTTATATGTACTCTCTGACCGCAAGTGAGTTACCCTAGTCCAATATAAGTACTCCCAGACCCCAAGTGAGTTACCCTAGTCCCATAGAAGTACTCCCTGACCCCAAGTGAGTTACCCTAGCCCCTTATATAAGTACTCCCTGACCGCAAGTGAGTTATCCTAGCCCCTTTATATGTACTCTCTGACCGCAAGTGAGTTACCCTAATTCCATATCAGTACTCCCAGACCCCAAGTGAGTTACCATATCACCTTTATAAGTACTCCCTGACCCCAAGTGAGTTATCCTAGCACCCTTATATGTACTCTCTGACCGCAAGTGAGTTACCATAGCCTCTTTATAAGTACTCCCAGACCCCAAGTGAGTTACCCTAGTCCCATATAAGTTCTCCTTGACCCAAAGTGAGTTACCCTAGCCCCTTTATAAGTACTCCCTGACCCCAAATGAGTTACCTCAGACCCATATAAGTACTCCCAAATCCCAAGTGAGTTACCCTAGTCCTATAGAATTACTCCCTCACCCCAAGTGAGTTATCCTAGCCCCTTTATATGTTCTCTCTTACCGCAAGTGAGTTAACCTAGCCCATTTATATGTACACTCTGACCGCAAGTGAGTTATCCTAGTCGCTTTATATGTACTCTCAGACCCCAAGTGAGTTACCATATCACCTTTATAAGTACTCTCTGACCCCAAGTGAGTTATCCTAGCCCCTTTATATGTACTCTCTGACAGCAAGTGAGTTACCCTAGTCCCATAGTAGTACTCCCTGACCCCAAGTGAGTTAACATAGCCCCTTTATAAGTATTCCCTGACCCCAAGTGAGTTATCCTAACACCTTTATATGCACACTCTGACCCAAGTGCGTTACCCTAGTCCAATATAAGAACTCCCTGACCCCAAGTGAGTTACCATAGCCCCTTTATAAGTTCTCCCTGAACCCAAGTGAGTTATCCTAGCCCCTTTATATGTACTCAATGACCGCAAGTGAGTTACCCTAATCACATATAAGTACTCCTAGACCCCAAGTGAATTACCCTAGTCCCATTGAAGTACTCCCTGACCCCAAGTGAGTTACCCTAGCCCCTTTATATGTACTCCCTTACCGCAAGTGAGTTATCCTAGCCCCTTTATATGTACTATCTGACCGCAAGTGAGTTACCCTAGTCCCATAGAATTACTCCCTGACCCCAAGTGAGTTACCCTAGCCCCTTATATAAGTACTCCCTTACCGCAAGTGAGTTATCCTAGCCCCTTTATATGTACTCTCTGACCGCAAGTGAGTTACCCTAGTCCCATAGAAGTACTCCCTGACCCCAAGTGAGTTACCATATCACCTTTATAAGTACTCAATGACCCCAAGTGAGTTATCCTAGCCCCCTTATATGTACTCTCTGACCGCAAGTGAGTTACCCTATTCCCATAGAAGTACTCTCTGACCCCAAGTGAGTTACCTTAGCCCCTTTATGAGTACTCCCTGAACCCAAGTGAGTTATCCTACCCCCTTTATATGTACTCTCTGACCGCAAGTGAGTTACCCTAGTCCCATATAGGTACTCCCTGACCCCAAGTGAGTTACCATATCACCTTTATAAGTACTACCTGACCCCAAGTGAGTTATCTTAGCCCCTTTATATGTACTCTCTGACAGCAAGTGAGTTACCCTAGTCCCATAGTAGTACTCCCTGACCCCAAGTGAGTTAGCCTAGCCCCTTTATATGTACTCTCTGACCGCAAGTGAGTTACCCTAGTCCAATATAAGTACTCCCTGACCCCAAGTGAGTTACCATAGCCCCTTTATAAGTACTCCCTGAACCCAAGTGAGTTATCCTAGCCCCTTGATATGTATTCTCTGACCGCAAGAGAGTTACCCTAATCCCATGTAAGTACTCCCAGACCCCAAGTGAGTTAGCCTATCCCCTTTATATGTACTCTCTCACCGCAAGTGAGTTACCCTAATCCCATATAAGTACTCCCAGACCCCAAGTGAGTTACCCTAGTCGCATAGAAGTACTCCCTGACCCCAAGTGAGTTACACTAGCCCATTATATAAGTACTCCCTGACCGCAAGTGAGTTATCCTAGCCCCTTTATATGTACTCTCTGACCGCAAGTGAGTTACCCTAGTCCCATAGAAATACTCCCTGACCCCAAGTGAGTTATCCTAGCCCCCTTATATGTACCCTCTGACCGCAAGTGAGTTACCTAATCCCATAGAAGTACTCCCTGACCCCAAGTGAGTTTCCATAGCCCCTTTATGAGTACTCCCTGACCCCAAGTGAGTTATCCTACCCCCATTATATGTACTCTCTGAGCGCAAGTGAGTTACCCTAATCCCATATCAGTACTCCCAGACCCCAAGTGAGTTACCTAATCCCATAGAAGTACTCCCTGACCCCAAGTGAGTTACCCTAGCCCCTTAAATAAGTACTCCCTGACCGCAAGTGAGTTATCCTAGCCCCTTTATATGTACTCTCTGACCGCAAGTGAGTTACCCTATTCCCATAGAAGTACTCTCTGACCCCAAGTGAGTTACCTCAGCCCCTTTATGAGTACTCCCTGAACCCAAGTGAGTTATCCTACCCCCTTTATATGTACACTCTGACCGCAAGTGAGTTACCCTAGTCCCATATAGGTACTCCCTGACCCCAAGTGAGTTACCATATCACCTTTATAAGTACTCCCTGACCCCAAGTGAGTTATCCTAGCCCCATTATATGTACTCTCTGACAGCAAGCGAGTTACCCTAGTCCCATAGTAGTACTCCCTCACCCCAAGTGAGTTACCTTAGCCCCTTTATGAGTACTCCCTGAACCCAAGTGAGTTATCCTACCCCCTTTATATGTACTCTCTGACTGCAAGTGAGTTATTCTAGCCCCTTTATAAGTACTCCCTGACCCAAAATGAGTTACCTCAGACCCATATAAGTACTCCCAAATCCCAAGTGAGTTACCCTAGTCCTATAGAATTACTCCCTCACCCCAAGTGAGTTATCCTAGCCCATTTATATGTACACTCTGACCGCAAGTGAGTTATCCTAGTCGCTTTATATGTACTCTCAGACCCCAAGTGAGTTACCCTAGTCCCTTATAAGTACTCCCTGATCCTAAGTGAGTTACCATATCACCTTTATAAGTACTCTCTGACCCCAAGTGAGTTATCCTAGCCCCTTTATATGTACTCTCTGACAGCAAGTGAGTTACCCTAGTCCCATAGTAGTACTCCCTGACCCCAAGTGAGTTACCATAGCCCCTTTATAAGTACTCCCTGACCCCAAGTGAGTTATCCTAACACCTTTATATGTACACTCTGACCCAAGTGCGTTACCCTAGTCCAATATAAGAACTCCCTGACCCCAAGTGAGTTACCATAGCCACTTTATAAGTACTCCCTGAACCCAAGTGAGTTATCCTAGCCCCTTTATATGTACTCAATGACCGCAAGTGAGTTACCCTAATCACATATAAGTACTCCTAGACCCCAAGTGAATTACCCTAGTCCCATTGAAGTACTCCCTGACCCCAAGTGAGTTACCCTAGCCCCTTTATATGTACTCCCTTACCGCAAGTGAGTTACCCTAGTCCCATAGAAGTACTCCCTGACCCCAAATGAGTTACCTTAGACCCATATAAGTACTCCCAAATCCCAAGTGAGTTACCCTAGTCCCATAGAATTACTCCCTGACCCCAAGTGAGTTGCCCTAGTCCCATTGAAGTACTCCCTGACCCCAAGTGAGTTACCCTAGCCTTTTTAAATGTACTCTCTTACCGCAAGTGAGTAACCCTAGCCCATTTATATGTACACTCTGACCGCAAGTGTGTTATCCTAGCCCCTTTATAAGTACTCCCTGACCCCAAGTGAGTTATCCTAACACCTTTATATGTACTCTCTGGCCGCAAGTGAGTTACAGTAGTCCCATAGTAGTACTCCCTTACCCCAAGTGAGTTATCCTAGCCCCTATATAAGTACTCCCTGACCCAAAGTGAGTTACCTTAGACCCATATAAGTACTCCCAAATCCCAAGTGAGTTACCCTAGTCCCATAGAAGTACTCCCTGACCCCAAGTGAGTTAGCCTAGCCCCTATATATGTACTCTCTGACCGCAAGTGAGTTACCCTAGTCCAATATAAGTACTCCCTGACCCCAAGTGAGTTACAATAGCCCCTTTCTGAGTACTCCCTGACCCCAAGTGAGTTATCCTACCCCCTTTATATGTACTCTCTGACCGCAAGTGAGTTACCCTAATCCCATATAAGTACTCCCAGACCCCAAGTGAGTTACCCTAGTCCCATAGAAGTACTCCCTGACCCCAAGTGAGTTACCCTAGCCCCTTATATAAGTACTCCCTGACCGCAAGTGAGTTATCCTAGCCCCTTTATATGTACTCTTTGACCGCAAGTGAGTTACCCTAATTCCATATCAGTACTCCCAGACCCCAAGTGAGTTACCATATCACCTTTATAGGTACTCCCTGACCCCAAGTGAGTTATCCTAGCCCCCTTATATGTACTCTCTGACCGCAAGTGAGTTACCCTAATTCCATATCAGTACTCCCAGACCCCAAGTGAGTTACCATAGCCTCTTTATAAGTACTCCTAGACCCCAAGTGAATTACCCTAGTCCCATTGAAGTACTCCCTGACCCCAAGTGAGTTACCCTAGCCCCTTTATATGTACTCCCTTACCGCAAGTGAGTTATCCTAGCCCCTTTATATGTACTCTCTGACCGCAAGTGAGTTACCCTAGTCCCATAGAAGTACTCCCTGACCCCAAGTGAGTTACCATATCACCTTTATAAGTACTCAATGACCCCAAGTGAGTTATCCTAGCCCCCTTATATGTACTCTCTGACCGCAAGTGAGTTACCCTATTCCCATAGAAGTACTCTCTGACCCCAAGTGAGTTACCTTAGCCCCTTTATGAGTACTCCCTGAACCCAAGTGAGTTATCCTACCCCCTTTATATGTACTCTCTGACCGCAAGTGAGTTACCCTAGTCCCATATAGGTACTCCCTGACCCCAAGTGAGTTACCATATCACCTTTATAAGTACTACCTGACCCCAAGTGAGTTATCTTAGCCCCTTTATATGTACTCTCTGACAGCAAGTGAGTTACCCTAGTCCCATAGTAGTACTCCCTGACCCCAAGTGAGTTAGCCTAGCCCCTTTATATGTACTCTCTGACCGCAAGTGAGTTACCCTAGTCCAATATAAGTACTCCCTGACCCCAAGTGAGTTACCATAGCCCCTTTATAAGTACTCCCTGAACCCAAGTGAGTTATCCTAGCCCCTTGATATGTATTCTCTGACCGCAAGAGAGTTACCCTAATCCCATTTAAGTACTCCCAGACCCCAAGTGAGTTAGCCTATCCCCTTTATATGTACTCTCTCACCGCAAGTGAGTTACCCTAATCCCATATAAGTACTCCCAGACCCCAAGTGAGTTACCCTAGTCGCATAGAAGTACTCCCTGACCCCAAGTGAGTTACACTAGCCCATTATATAAGTACTCCCTGACCGCAAGTGAGTTATCCTACCCCCTTTATATGTACACTCTGACCGCAAGTGAGTTACCCTAGTCCCATATAGGTACTCCCTGACCCCAAGTGAGTTATCCTAGCCCCATTATATGTAATCTCTGACAGCAAGCGAGTTACCCTAGTCCCATAGTAGTACTCCCTCACCCCAAGTGAGTTACCTTAGCCCATTTATGAGTACTCCCTGAACCCAAGTGAGTTATCCTACCCCCTTTATATGTACTCTCTGACTGCAAGTGAGTTATTCTAGTCCCATATAGGTACTCCCTGACCCCAAGTGAGTTACCATATCACCTTTATAAGTACTCCCTGACCCCAAGTGAGTTATCCTAGCCCCATTATATGTACTCTCTGACAGCAAGCGAGTTACCCTAGTCCCATAGTAGTACTCCCTCACCCCAAGTGAGTTAGCCTAGCCCCTTTATATGTACTCTCTGACCGCAAGTGAGTTACCATACTCCAATATAAGTACTCCCTGACCCCAAGTGAGTTACCATAGCCCCTTTATAAGTACTCCCTGAACCCAAGTGAGTTATCCTAGCCCCTTTATATGTACTCTCTGCCCGCAAGTGAGTTACCCTAATCCCATATAAGTACTCCCTGACCCCAAGTGAGTTTCCATAGCCCCTTTATGAGTACTCCCTGACCCCAAGTGAGTTATCCTACCCCCATTATATGTACTCTCTGAGCGCAAGTGAGTTACCCTAATCCCATATCAGTACTCCCAGACCCCAAGTGAGTTACCTAATCCCATAGAAGTACTCCCTGACCCCAAGTGAGTTACCCTAGCCCCTTAAATAAGTACTCCCTGACCGCAAGTGAGTTATCCTAGCCCCTTTATATGTACTCTCTGACCCCAAGTGAGTTACCATAGCCCATTTATGAGTACTCCCTGACCCCAAGTGAGTTATCCTACCCCCTTTATATGTACTCCCTGACCGCAAGTGAGTTATCCTAGCCCCTTTATATGTACTCTCTGACCGCAAGTGAGTTACCCTAAACCCATATAAGTACTCCCAGACCCCAAGTGAGTTACCCTAGTCCCATAGAAGTACTCCCTGACCCCAAGTGAGTTACCCTAGCCCATTATATAAGTACTCCCTGACCGCAAGTGAGTTATCCTAACCCCCTTATATGTACTCTCTGACCGAAAGTGAGTTACCTAATCCCATAGAAGTACTCCCTGACCCCAAGTGAGTTTCCATAGCCCCTTTATGAGTACTCCCTGACCCCATGTGAGTTATCCTACCCCCTTAATATGTACTCTCTGACCGCAAATGAGTTACCCTTATCCCATATCAGTACTCCCAGACCCCAAGTGAGTTACCCTAGTCCCATCGAAGTACTCCCTGACCCCAAGTGAGTTACCCTAGCCCCTTAAATAAGTACTCCCTGACCGCAAGTGAGTTATCCTAGCCCCTTTATATGTACTCTCTGACCGCAAGTGAGTTACGCTAGTCCCGTAGAAGTACTCCCTGACCCCAAGTGAGTTATCCTACCCCCTTCATATGTACTCTCTGACCGCAAGTGAGTTAGCCTAGTCCCATAGAAGTACTCCCTGACCCCAAGTGAGTTACCATATCACCTTTATAAGTACTCCCTGACCCCAAGTGAGTTATCCTAGCCCCTTTATATGTAATCCCTGACCGCAAGTGAGTTACCCTAGTACCATAGAAGTACTCCCTGACCCCAAGTGAGTTACCATAGCCCCTTTATGAGTACTCCCTGACCCCAAGTGAGTTATCCTACCCCCTTTATATGTACTCTCTGACCGCAAGTGAGTTACCCTAGTCTCATATATGTACTCTCTGAACTCAAGTGTGTTACCTAATCCTATAGAAGTACTCCCTGACCCCAAGTGAGTTACCCTAGCCCCTTATATAAGTACTCCCTGACCGCAAGTGAGTTATCCTAGCCCCTTTATATGTACTCTCTGGCCGCAAGTGAGTTACCCTAGCCCATTTTTATGTACTCTCTGACCGCAAGTGAGTTATCCTAGTCGCTTTATATGTACTCCCAGACCCCAAGTGAGTTACCCTAGTCCCTTATAAGTACTCCCTGATCCTAAGCGAGTTACCATATCACCTTTATAAGTACTTCCTGACCCCAAGTGAGTTATCCTAGCCCCTTTATATGTACTCTCTGACAGCAAGTGAGTTACCCTAGTCCAATATAAGTACTCCCTGACCCCAAGTGAGTTACCATAGCCCCTTTATAAGTACTCCCTGACCCCAAGTGAGTTATCCTAACACCTTTATATGTACTCTCTGGCCGCAAGTGAGTTACCCTAGTCCCATAGAAGTACTCCCTGACCCCAAATGAGTTACCTTAGACCCATATAAGTACTCCCAAATCCCAAGTGAGTTACCCTAGTCCCATAGAATTACTCCCTGACCCCAAGTGAGTTACCATAGCCCCTTTATAAGTACTCCCTGACCCCAAGTGAGTTATCCTAACACCTTTATATGTACACTCTGACCCAAGTGCGTTACCCTAGTCCAATATAAGAACTCCCTGACCCCAAGTGAGTTACCATAGCCCCTTTATAAGTACTCCCTGAACCCAAGTGAGTTATCCTAGCCCCTTTATATGTACTCAATGACCGCAAGTGAGTTACCCTAATCACATATAAGTACTCCTAGACCCTAAGTGAATTACCCTAGTCCCATTGAAGTACTCCCTGACCCCAAGTGAGTTACCCTAGCCCCTTTATATGTACTCCCTTACCGCAAGTGAGTTACCCTAGTCCCATAGAAGTACTCCCTGACCCCAAATGAGTTACCTTAGACCCATATAAGTACTCCCAAATCCCAAGTGAGTTACCCTAGTCCCATAGAATTACTCCCTGACCCCAAGTGAGTTACCCTAGTCCCATTGAAGTACTCCCTGACCCCAAGTGAGTTACCCTAGCCTTTTTAAATGTACTCTCTTACCGCAAGTGTGTTATCCTAGCCCCTTTATAAGTACTCCCTGACCCCAAGTGAGTTATCCTACCCATTTTATATGTACTCTCTGACCGCAAGTGAGTTACCCTAGTCCCATATAAGTTCTCCCTGACCCCAAGTGAGTTACCATAGCCTCTTTATAAGTACTCCCAGACCCCAAGTGAGTTACCCTAGTCCCATATAAGTTCTCCTTGACCCAAAGTGATTTACCCTAGCCCCTTTATAAGTACTCCCTGACCCCAAATGAGTTACCTTAGACCCATATAAGTACTCCCAAATCCCAAGTGAGTTACCCTAGTCCCATAGAATTACTCCCTCACCCCAAGTGAGTTATCCTATCCCCTTTATATGTACTCTCTTACCGCAAGTGAGTTTCCATAGCCCATTTATATGTACTCTCTGACCGCAAGTGAGTTACCCTAGTCCCATAGAATTACTCCCTGACCCCAAGTGAGTTACCCTAGCCTCTTATATAAGTACTCCCTTACCGCAAGTGAGTTATCCTAGCCCCTTTATATGTACTCTCTGACCGCAAGTGAGTTATCCTAGTCGCTTTATATGTACTCTCAGACCCCAAGTGAGTTACAATGTCCCTTATAAGTACTCCCTGATCCTAAGTGAGTTAACCTAGCCCTTTAATAAGTACACCCTGGCCCCAAGTGAGTTACCCTAGTCCCATATAAGTAATCCTTGACCCAAAGTGAGTTACCCTAGCCCCTTTATAAGTACTCCCTGACCCCAAGTGAGTTATCCTAACACCTTTATATGTACTCTCTGGCCGCAAGTGAGTTACAGTAGTCCCATAGTAGTACTCCCTTACCCCAAGTGAGTTATCCTAGCCCCTTTATATGTACTCTCTGACCCAAGTGAGTTACCCTAGTCCCATAGTAGTACTCCCTGACCCCAAGTGAGTTACCATAGCCCCTTTATAAGTACTCCCTGACCCCAAGTGAGTTATCCTAACACCTTTATATGTACTCTCTGGCCGCAAGTGAGTTACAGTAGTCCCATAGTAGTACTCCCTTACCCCAAGTGAGTTATCCTAGCCCCTATATAAGTACTCCCTGACCCAAAGTGAGTTACCTTAGACCCATATAAGTACTCCCAAATCCCAAGTGAGTTACCCTAGTCCCATAGAAGTACTCCCTGACCCCAAGTGAGTTAGCCTAGCCCCTTTATATGTACTCTCTGACCGCAAGTGAGTTACCCTAGTCCAATATAAGTACTCCCTGACCCCAAGTGAGTTACAATAGCCCCTTTCTGAGTACTCCCTGACCCCAAGTGAGTTATCCTACCCCCTTTATATGTACTCTCTGACCGCAAGTGAGTTACCCTAATCCCATATAAGTACTCCCAGACCCCAAGTGAGTTACCCTAGTCCCATAGAAGTACTCCCTGACCCCAAGTGAGTTACCCTAGCCCCTTATATAAGTACTCCCTGACCGCAAGTGAGTTATCCTAGCCCCTTTATATGTACTCCCTGACCCCAAGTGAGTTACCCTAGCCCCTTATATAAGTACTCCCTTACCGCAAGTGAGTTATCCTAGCCCCTTTATATGTACTCTCTGACCGCAAGTGAGTTACCCTAGTCCCATAGAAGTACTCCCTGACCCCAAGTGAGTTACCATATCACCTTTATAAGTACCCAATGACCCCAAGTGAGTTATCCTAGCCCCCTTATATGTACTCTCTGACCGCAAGTGAGTTACCCTATTCCCATAGAAGTACTCTCTGACCCCAAGTGAGTTACCTTAGCCCCTTTATTAGTACTCCCTGAACCCAAGTGAGTTATCCTACCCCCTTTATATGTACTCTCTGACCGCAAGTGAGTTACCCTAGTCCCATATAGGTACTCCCTGACCCCAAGTGAGTTACCATATCACCTTTATAAGTACTACCTGACCCCAAGTGAGTTATCTTAGCCCCTTTATATGTACTCAATGACCGCAAGTGAGTTACCCTAATCACATATAAGTACTCCTAGACCCCAAGTGAATTACCCTAGTCCCATTGAAGTACTCCCTGACCCCAAGTGAGTTACCCTAGCCCCTTTATATGTACTCCCTTACCGCAAGTGAGTTATCCTAGCCCCTTTATATGTACTCTCTGACCGCAAGTGAGTTACCCTAGTCCCATAGAATTACTCCCTGACCCCAAGTGAGTTACCCTAGCCCCTTATATAAGTACTCCCTTACCGCAAGTGAGTTATCCTAGCCCCTTTATATGTACTCTCTGACCGCAAGTGAGTTATCCTAGTCGCTTTATATGTACTCTCAGACCCCAAGTGAGTTACAATGTCCCTTATAAGTACTCCCTGTTCCTAAGTGAGTTAACCTAGCCCTTTAATAAGTACACCCTGGCCCCAAGTGAGTTACCCTAGTCCCATATAAGTAATCCTTGACCCAAAGTGAGTTACCCTAGCCCCTTTATAAGTACTCCCTGACCCCAAGTGAGTTATCCTAACACCTTTATATGTACTCTCTGGCCGCAAGTGAGTTACAGTAGTCCCATAGTAGTACTCCCTTACCCCAAGTGAGTTATCCTAGCCCCTTTATATGTACTCTCTGACCCAAGTGAGTTACCCTAGTCCCATAGTAGTACTCCCTGACCCCAAGTGAGTTACCATAGCCCCTTTATAAGTACTCCCTGACCCCAAGTGAGTTATCCTAACACCTTTATATGTACTCTCTGGCCGCAAGTGAGTTACAGTAGTCCCATAGTAGTACTCCCTTACCCCAAGTGAGTTATCGTAGCCCCTATATAAGTACTCCCTGACCCAAAGTGAGTTACCTTAGACCCATATAAGTACTCCCAAATCCCAAGTGAGTTACCCTAGTCCCATAGAAGTACTCCCTGACCCCAAGTGAGTTAGCCTAGCCCCTTTATATGTACCCTCTGACCGCAAGTGAGTTACCCTAGTCCAATATAAGTACTCCCTGACCCCAAGTGAGTTACAATAGCCCCTTTCTGAGTACTCCCTGACCCCAAGTGAGTTATCCTACCCCCTTTATATGTACTCTCTGACCGCAAGTGAGTTACCCTAATCCCATATAAGTACTCCCAGACCCCAAGTGAGTTACCCTAGTCCCATAGAAGTACTCCCTGACCCCAAGTGAGTTACCCTAGCCCCTTATATAAGTACTCCCTGACCGCAAGTGAGTTATCCTAGCCCCTTTATATGTACTCTCTGACCGCAAGTGAGTTACCATATCACCTTTATAAGTACTCCCTGACCCCAAGTGAGTTATCCTAGCCCCCTTATATGTACTCTCTGACCGCAAGTGAGTTACCCTAATTCCATATCAGTACTCCCAGACCCCAAGTGAGTTACCCTAGTCCCATATAAGTTCTCCTTGACCCAAAGTGAGTTACCCTAGCCCCTTTATAAGTACTCCCTGACCCCAAATGAGTTACCTCAGACCCATATAAGTACTCCCAAATCCCAAGTGAGTTACCCTAGTCCTATAGAATTACTCCCTCACCCCAAGTGAGTTATCCTAGCCCCTTTATATGTTCTCTCTTACCGCAAGTGAGTTAACCTAGCCCATTTATATGTACACTCTGACCGCAAGTGAGTTATCCTAGTCGCTTTATATGTACTCTCAGACCCCAAGTGAGTTACCATATCACCTTTATAAGTACTCTCTGACCCCAAGTGAGTTATCCTAGCCCCTTTATATGTACTCTCTGACAGCAAGTGAGTTACCCTAGTCCCATAGTAGTACTCCCTGACCCCAAGTGAGTTAACATAGCCCCTTTATAAGTATTCCCTGACCCCAAGTGAGTTATCCTAACACCTTTATATGCACACTCTGACCCAAGTGCGTTACCCTAGTCCAATATAAGAACTCCCTGACCCCAAGTGAGTTACCATAGCCCCTTTATAAGTTCTCCCTGAACCCAAGTGAGTTATCCTAGCCCCTTTATATGTACTCAATGACCGCAAGTGAGTTACCCTAATCACATATAAGTACTCCTAGACCCCAAGTGAATTACCCTAGTCCCATTGAAGTACTCCCTGACCCCAAGTGAGTTACCCTAGCCCCTTTATATGTACTCCCTTACCGCAAGTGAGTTATCCTAGCCCCTTTATATGTACTCTCTGACCGCAAGTGAGTTACCCTAGTCCCATAGAATTACTCCCTGACCCCAAGTGAGTTACCCTAGCCCCTTATATAAGTACTCCCTTACCGCAAGTGAGTTATCCTAGCCCCTTTATATGTACTCTCTGACCGCAAGTGAGTTACCCTAGTCCCATAGAAGTACTCCCTGACCCCAAGTGAGTTACCATATCACCTTTATAAGTACTCAATGACCCCAAGTGAGTTATCCTAGCCCCCTTATATGTACTCTCTGACCGCAAGTGAGTTACCCTATTCCCATAGAAGTACTCTCTGACCCCAAGTGAGTTACCTTAGCCCCTTTATGAGTACTCCCTGAACCCAAGTGAGTTATCCTACCCCCTTTATATGTACTCTCTGACCGCAAGTGAGTTACCCTAGTCCCACATAGGTACTCCCTGACCCCAAGTGAGTTACCATATCACCTTTATAAGTACTACCTGACCCCAAGTGAGTTATCTTAGCCCCTTTATATGTACTCTCTGACAGCAAGAGAGTTACCCTAGTCCCATAGTAATACTCCCTGACCCCAAGTGAGTTACCATAGCCCCTTTATAAGTTCTCCCTGAACCCAAGTGAGTTATCCTAGCCCCTTTATATGTACTCAATGACCGCAAGTGAGTTACCCTAATCACATATAAGTACTCCTAGACCCCAAGTGAATTACCCTAGTCCCATTGAAGTACTCCCTGACCCCAAGTGAGTTACCCTAGCCCCTTTATATGTACTCCCTTACCGCAAGTGAGTTATCCTAGCCCCTTTATATGTACTCTCTGACCGCAAGTGAGTTACCCTAGTCCCATAGAATTACTCCCTGACCCCAAGTGAGTTACCCTAGCCCCTTATATAAGTACTCCCTTACCGCAAGTGAGTTATCCTAGCCCCTTTATATGTACTCTCTGACCGCAAGTGAGTTACCCTAGTCCCATAGAAGTACTCCCTGACCCCAAGTGAGTTACCATAGCCCCTTTATAAGTACTCCCTGACCCCAAGTGAGTTATCCTAACACCTTTATATGTACACTCTGACCCAAGTGCGTTACCCTAGTCCAATATAAGAACTCCCTGACCCCAAGTGAGTTACCATAGCCCCTTTATAAGTACTCCCTGAACCCAAGTGAGTTATCCTAGCCCCTTTATATGTACTCAATGACCGCAAGTGAGTTACCCTAATCACATATAAGTACTCCTAGACCCCAAGTGAATTACCCTAGTCCCATTGAAGTACTCCCTGACCCCAAGTGAGTTACCCTAGCCCCTTTATATGTACTCCCTTACCGCAAGTGAGTTACCCTAGTCCCATAGAAGTACTCCCTGACCCCAAATGAGTTACCTTAGACCCATATAAGTACTCCCAAATCCCAAGTGAGTTACCCTAGTCCCATAGAATTACTCCCTGACCCCAAGTGAGTTACCCTAGTCCCATTGAAGTACTCCCTGACCCCAAGTGAGTTACCCTAGCCTTTTTAAATGTACTCTCTTACCGCAAGTGTGTTATCCTAGCCCCTTTATAAGTACTCCCTGACCCCAAGTGAGTTATCCTACCCATTTTATATGTACTCTCTGACCGCAAGTGAGTTACCCTAGTCCCATATAAGTTCTCCCTGACCCCAAGTGAGTTACCATAGCCTCTTTATAAGTACTCCCAGACCCCAAGTGAGTTACCCTAGTCCCATATAAGTTCTCCTTCACCCAAAGTGATTTACCCTAGCCCCTTTATAAGTACTCCCTGACCCCAAATGAGTTACCTTAGACCCATATAAGTACTCCCAAATCCCAAGTGAGTTACCCTAGTTCCATAGAATTACTCCCTCACCCCAAGTGAGTTATCCTATCCCCTTTATATGTACTCTCTTACCGCAAGTGAGTTTCCATAGCCCATTTATATGTACTCTCAGACCCCAAGTGAGTTACAATGTCCCTTATAAGTACTCCCTGATCCTAAGTGAGTTAACCTAGCCCTTTAATAAGTACACCCTGGCCCCAAGTGAGTTACCCTAGTCCCATATAAGTAATCCTTGACCCAAAGTGAGTTACCCTAGCCCCTTTATAAGTACTCCCTGACCCCAAGTGAGTTATCCTAACACCTTTATATGTACTCTCTGGCCGCAAGTGAGTTACAGTAGTCCCATAGTAGTACTCCCTTACCCCAAGTGAGTTATCCTAGCCCCTTTATATGTACCCTCTGACCCAAGTGAGTTACCCTAGTCCCATAGTAGTACTCCCTGACCCCAAGTGAGTTACCATAGCCCCTTTATAAGTACTCCCTGACCCCAAGTGAGTTATCCTAACACCTTTATATGTACTCTCTGGCCGCAAGTGAGTTACAGTAGTCCCATAGTAGTACTCCCTTACCCCAAGTGAGTTATCCTAGCCCCTATATAAGTACTCCCTGACCCAAAGTGAGTTACCTTAGACCCATATAAGTACTCCCAAATCCCAAGTGAGTTACCCTAGTCCCATAGAAGTACTCCCTGACCCCAAGTGAGTTAGCCTAGACCCTTTATATGTACTCTCTGACCGCAAGTGAGTTACCCTAGTCCAATATAAGTACTCCCTGACCCCAAGTGAGTTACAATAGCCCCTTTCTGAGTACTCCCTGACCCCAAGTGAGTTATCCTACCCCCTTTATATGTACTCTCTGACCGCAAGTGACTTACCCTAATCCCATATAAGTACTCCCAGACCCCAAGTGAGTTACCCTAGTCCCATAGAAGTACTCCCTGACCCCAAGTGAGTTACCCTAGCCCCTTATATAAGTACTCCCTGACCGCAAGTGAGTTATCCTAGCCCCTTTATATGTACTCCCTGACCCCAAGTGAGTTACCCTAGCCCCTTATATAAGTACTCCCTTACCGCAAGTGAGTTATCCTAGCCCCTCTATATGTACTCTCTGACCGCAAGTGAGTTACCCTAGTCCCATAGAAGTACTCCCTGACCCCAAGTGAGTTACCATATCACCTTTATAAGTACTCAATGACCCCAAGTGAGTTATCCTAGCCCCCTTATATGTACTCTCTGACCGCAAGTGAGTTACCCTATTCCCATAGAAGTACTCTCTGACCCCAAGTGAGTTACCTTAGCCCCTTTATTAGTACTCCCTGAACCCAAGTGAGTTATCCTACCCCCTTTATATGTACTCTCTGACCGCAAGTGAGTTACCCTAGTCCCATAGAAGTACTCCCTGACCCCAAATGAGTTACCTTAGACCCATATAAGTACTCCCAAATCCCAAGTGAGTTACCCTAGTCCCATAGAATTACTCCCTGACCCCAAGTGAGTTACCCTAGTCCCATTGAAGTACTCCCTGACCCCAAGTGAGTTACCCTAGCCTTTTTAAATGTACTCTCTTACCGCAAGTGTGTTATCCTAGCCCCTTTATAAGTACTCCCTGACCCCAAGTGAGTTATCCTACCCATTTTATATGTACTCTCTGACCGCAAGTGAGTTACCCTAGTCCCATATAAGTTCTCCCTGACCCCAAGTGAGTTACCATAGCCTCTTTATAAGTACTCCCAGACCCCAAGTGAGTTACCCTAGTCCCATATAAGTTCTCCTTGACCCAAAGTGATTTACCCTAGCCCCTTTATAAGTACTCCCTGACCCCAAATGAGTTACCTTAGACCCATATAAGTACTCCCAAATCCCAAGTGAGTTACCCTAGTCCCATAGAATTACTCCCTCACCCCAAGTGAGTTATCCTATCCCCTTTATATGTACTCTCTTACCGCAAGTGAGTTTCCATAGCCCATTTATATGTACTCTCTGACCGCAAGTGAGTTACCCTAGTCCCATAGAATTACTCCCTGACCCCAAGTGAGTTACCCTAGCCTCTTATATAAGTACTCCCTTACCGCAAGTGAGTTATCCTAGCCCCTTTATATGTACTCTCTGACCGCAAGTGAGTTATCCTAGTCGCTTTATATGTACTCTCAGACCCCAAGTGAGTTACAATGTCCCTTATAAGTACTCCCTGATCCTAAGTGAGTTAACCTAGCCCTTTAATAAGTACACCCTGGCCCCAAGTGAGTTACCCTAGTCCCATATAAGTAATCCTTGACCCAAAGTGAGTTACCCTAGCCCCTTTATAAGTACTCCCTGACCCCAAGTGAGTTATCCTAACACCTTTATATGTACTCTCTGGCCGCAAGTGAGTTACAGTAGTCCCATAGTAGTACTCCCTTACCCCAAGTGAGTTATCCTAGCCCCTTTATATGTACTCTCTGACCCAAGTGAGTTACCCTAGTCCCATAGTAGTACTCCCTGACCCCAAGTGAGTTACCATAGCCCCTTTATAAGTACTCCCTGACCCCAAGTGAGTTATCCTAACACCTTTATATGTACTCTCTGGCCGCAAGTGAGTTACAGTAGTCCCATAGTAGTACTCCCTTACCCCAAGTGAGTTATCCTAGCCCCTATATAAGTACTCCCTGACCCAAAGTGAGTTACCTTAGACCCATATAAGTACTCCCAAATCCCAAGTGAGTTACCCTAGTCCCATAGAAGTACTCCCTGACCCCAAGTGAGTTAGCCTAGCCCCTTTATATGTACTCTCTGACCGCAAGTGAGTTACCCTAGTCCAATATAAGTACTCCCTGACCCCAAGTGAGTTACAATAGCCCCTTTCTGAGTACTCCCTGACCCCAAGTGAGTTATCCTACCCCCTTTATATGTACTCTCTGACCGCAAGTGAGTTACCCTAATCCCATATAAGTACTCCCAGACCCCAAGTGAGTTACCCTAGTCCCATAGAAGTACTCCCTGACCCCAAGTGAGTTACCCTAGCCCCTTATATAAGTACTCCCTGACCGCAAGTGAGTTATCCTAGCCCCTTTATATGTACTCCCTGACCCCAAGTGAGTTACCCTAGCCCCTTATATAAGTACTCCCTTACCGCAAGTGAGTTATCCTAGCCCCTTTATATGTACTCTCTGACCGCAAGTGAGTTACCCTAGTCCCATAGAAGTACTCCCTGACCCCAAGTGAGTTACCATATCACCTTTATAAGTACCCAATGACCCCAAGTGAGTTATCCTAGCCCCCTTATATGTACTCTCTGACCGCAAGTGAGTTACCCTATTCCCATAGAAGTACTCTCTGACCCCAAGTGAGTTACCTTAGCCCCTTTATTAGTACTCCCTGAACCCAAGTGAGTTATCCTACCCCCTTTATATGTACTCTCTGACCGCAAGTGAGTTACCCTAGTCCCATATAGGTACTCCCTGACCCCAAGTGAGTTACCATATCACCTTTATAAGTACTACCTGACCCCAAGTGAGTTATCTTAGCCCCTTTATATGTACTCAATGACCGCAAGTGAGTTACCCTAATCACATATAAGTACTCCTAGACCCCAAGTGAATTACCCTAGTCCCATTGAAGTACTCCCTGACCCCAAGTGAGTTACCCTAGCCCCTTTATATGTACTCCCTTACCGCAAGTGAGTTATCCTAGCCCCTTTATATGTACTCTCTGACCGCAAGTGAGTTACCCTAGTCCCATAGAATTACTCCCTGACCCCAAGTGAGTTACCCTAGCCCCTTATATAAGTACTCCCTTACCGCAAGTGAGTTATCCTAGCCCCTTTATATGTACTCTCTGACCGCAAGTGAGTTATCCTAGTCGCTTTATATGTACTCTCAGACCCCAAGTGAGTTACAATGTCCCTTATAAGTACTCCCTGTTCCTAAGTGAGTTAACCTAGCCCTTTAATAAGTACACCCTGGCCCCAAGTGAGTTACCCTAGTCCCATATAAGTAATCCTTGACCCAAAGTGAGTTACCCTAGCCCCTTTATAAGTACTCCCTGACCCCAAGTGAGTTATCCTAACACCTTTATATGTACTCTCTGGCCGCAAGTGAGTTACAGTAGTCCCATAGTAGTACTCCCTTACCCCAAGTGAGTTATCCTAGCCCCTTTATATGTACTCTCTGACCCAAGTGAGTTACCCTAGTCCCATAGTAGTACTCCCTGACCCCAAGTGAGTTACCATAGCCCCTTTATAAGTACTCCCTGACCCCAAGTGAGTTATCCTAACACCTTTATATGTACTCTCTGGCCGCAAGTGAGTTACAGTAGTCCCATAGTAGTACTCCCTTACCCCAAGTGAGTTATCGTAGCCCCTATATAAGTACTCCCTGACCCAAAGTGAGTTACCTTAGACCCATATAAGTACTCCCAAATCCCAAGTGAGTTACCCTAGTCCCATAGAAGTACTCCCTGACCCCAAGTGAGTTAGCCTAGCCCCTTTATATGTACCCTCTGACCGCAAGTGAGTTACCCTAGTCCAATATAAGTACTCCCTGACCCCAAGTGAGTTACAATAGCCCCTTTCTGAGTACTCCCTGACCCCAAGTGAGTTATCCTACCCCCTTTATATGTACTCTCTGACCGCAAGTGAGTTACCCTAATCCCATATAAGTACTCCCAGACCCCAAGTGAGTTACCCTAGTCCCATAGAAGTACTCCCTGACCCCAAGTGAGTTACCCTAGCCCCTTATATAAGTACTCCCTGACCGCAAGTGAGTTATCCTAGCCCCTTTATATGTACTCTCTGACCGCAAGTGAGTTACCATATCACCTTTATAAGTACTCCCTGACCCCAAGTGAGTTATCCTAGCCCCCTTATATGTACTCTCTGACCGCAAGTGAGTTACCCTAATTCCATATCAGTACTCCCAGACCCCAAGTGAGTTACCCTAGTCCCATATAAGTTCTCCTTGACCCAAAGTGAGTTACCCTAGCCCCTTTATAAGTACTCCCTGACCCCAAATGAGTTACCTCAGACCCATATAAGTACTCCCAAATCCCAAGTGAGTTACCCTAGTCCTATAGAATTACTCCCTCACCCCAAGTGAGTTATCCTAGCCCCTTTATATGTTCTCTCTTACCGCAAGTGAGTTAACCTAGCCCATTTATATGTACACTCTGACCGCAAGTGAGTTATCCTAGTCGCTTTATATGTACTCTCAGACCCCAAGTGAGTTACCATATCACCTTTATAAGTACTCTCTGACCCCAAGTGAGTTATCCTAGCCCCTTTATATGTACTCTCTGACAGCAAGTGAGTTACCCTAGTCCCATAGTAGTACTCCCTGACCCCAAGTGAGTTAACATAGCCCCTTTATAAGTATTCCCTGACCCCAAGTGAGTTATCCTAACACCTTTATATGCACACTCTGACCCAAGTGCGTTACCCTAGTCCAATATAAGAACTCCCTGACCCCAAGTGAGTTACCATAGCCCCTTTATAAGTTCTCCCTGAACCCAAGTGAGTTATCCTAGCCCCTTTATATGTACTCAATGACCGCAAGTGAGTTACCCTAATCACATATAAGTACTCCTAGACCCCAAGTGAATTACCCTAGTCCCATTGAAGTACTCCCTGACCCCAAGTGAGTTACCCTAGCCCCTTTATATGTACTCCCTTACCGCAAGTGAGTTATCCTAGCCCCTTTATATGTACTCTCTGACCGCAAGTGAGTTACCCTAGTCCCATAGAATTACTCCCTGACCCCAAGTGAGTTACCCTAGCCCCTTATATAAGTACTCCCTTACCGCAAGTGAGTTATCCTAGCCCCTTTATATGTACTCTCTGACCGCAAGTGAGTTACCCTAGTCCCATAGAAGTACTCCCTGACCCCAAGTGAGTTACCATATCACCTTTATAAGTACTCAATGACCCCAAGTGAGTTATCCTAGCCCCCTTATATGTACTCTCTGACCGCAAGTGAGTTACCCTATTCCCATAGAAGTACTCTCTGACCCCAAGTGAGTTACCTTAGCCCCTTTATGAGTACTCCCTGAACCCAAGTGAGTTATCCTACCCCCTTTATATGTACTCTCTGACCGCAAGTGAGTTACCCTAGTCCCACATAGGTACTCCCTGACCCCAAGTGAGTTACCATATCACCTTTATAAGTACTACCTGACCCCAAGTGAGTTATCTTAGCCCCTTTATATGTACTCTCTGACAGCAAGAGAGTTACCCTAGTCCCATAGTAATACTCCCTGACCCCAAGTGAGTTACCATAGCCCCTTTATAAGTTCTCCCTGAACCCAAGTGAGTTATCCTAGCCCCTTTATATGTACTCAATGACCGCAAGTGAGTTACCCTAATCACATATAAGTACTCCTAGACCCCAAGTGAATTACCCTAGTCCCATTGAAGTACTCCCTGACCCCAAGTGAGTTACCCTAGCCCCTTTATATGTACTCCCTTACCGCAAGTGAGTTATCCTAGCCCCTTTATATGTACTCTCTGACCGCAAGTGAGTTACCCTAGTCCCATAGAATTACTCCCTGACCCCAAGTGAGTTACCCTAGCCCCTTATATAAGTACTCCCTTACCGCAAGTGAGTTATCCTAGCCCCTTTATATGTACTCTCTGACCGCAAGTGAGTTACCCTAGTCCCATAGAAGTACTCCCTGACCCCAAGTGAGTTACCATAGCCCCTTTATAAGTACTCCCTGACCCCAAGTGAGTTATCCTAACACCTTTATATGTACACTCTGACCCAAGTGCGTTACCCTAGTCCAATATAAGAACTCCCTGACCCCAAGTGAGTTACCATAGCCCCTTTATAAGTACTCCCTGAACCCAAGTGAGTTATCCTAGCCCCTTTATATGTACTCAATGACCGCAAGTGAGTTACCCTAATCACATATAAGTACTCCTAGACCCCAAGTGAATTACCCTAGTCCCATTGAAGTACTCCCTGACCCCAAGTGAGTTACCCTAGCCCCTTTATATGTACTCCCTTACCGCAAGTGAGTTACCCTAGTCCCATAGAAGTACTCCCTGACCCCAAATGAGTTACCTTAGACCCATATAAGTACTCCCAAATCCCAAGTGAGTTACCCTAGTCCCATAGAATTACTCCCTGACCCCAAGTGAGTTACCCTAGTCCCATTGAAGTACTCCCTGACCCCAAGTGAGTTACCCTAGCCTTTTTAAATGTACTCTCTTACCGCAAGTGTGTTATCCTAGCCCCTTTATAAGTACTCCCTGACCCCAAGTGAGTTATCCTACCCATTTTATATGTACTCTCTGACCGCAAGTGAGTTACCCTAGTCCCATATAAGTTCTCCCTGACCCCAAGTGAGTTACCATAGCCTCTTTATAAGTACTCCCAGACCCCAAGTGAGTTACCCTAGTCCCATATAAGTTCTCCTTCACCCAAAGTGATTTACCCTAGCCCCTTTATAAGTACTCCCTGACCCCAAATGAGTTACCTTAGACCCATATAAGTACTCCCAAATCCCAAGTGAGTTACCCTAGTTCCATAGAATTACTCCCTCACCCCAAGTGAGTTATCCTATCCCCTTTATATGTACTCTCTTACCGCAAGTGAGTTTCCATAGCCCATTTATATGTACTCTCAGACCCCAAGTGAGTTACAATGTCCCTTATAAGTACTCCCTGATCCTAAGTGAGTTAACCTAGCCCTTTAATAAGTACACCCTGGCCCCAAGTGAGTTACCCTAGTCCCATATAAGTAATCCTTGACCCAAAGTGAGTTACCCTAGCCCCTTTATAAGTACTCCCTGACCCCAAGTGAGTTATCCTAACACCTTTATATGTACTCTCTGGCCGCAAGTGAGTTACAGTAGTCCCATAGTAGTACTCCCTTACCCCAAGTGAGTTATCCTAGCCCCTTTATATGTACCCTCTGACCCAAGTGAGTTACCCTAGTCCCATAGTAGTACTCCCTGACCCCAAGTGAGTTACCATAGCCCCTTTATAAGTACTCCCTGACCCCAAGTGAGTTATCCTAACACCTTTATATGTACTCTCTGGCCGCAAGTGAGTTACAGTAGTCCCATAGTAGTACTCCCTTACCCCAAGTGAGTTATCCTAGCCCCTATATAAGTACTCCCTGACCCAAAGTGAGTTACCTTAGACCCATATAAGTACTCCCAAATCCCAAGTGAGTTACCCTAGTCCCATAGAAGTACTCCCTGACCCCAAGTGAGTTAGCCTAGACCCTTTATATGTACTCTCTGACCGCAAGTGAGTTACCCTAGTCCAATATAAGTACTCCCTGACCCCAAGTGAGTTACAATAGCCCCTTTCTGAGTACTCCCTGACCCCAAGTGAGTTATCCTACCCCCTTTATATGTACTCTCTGACCGCAAGTGACTTACCCTAATCCCATATAAGTACTCCCAGACCCCAAGTGAGTTACCCTAGTCCCATAGAAGTACTCCCTGACCCCAAGTGAGTTACCCTAGCCCCTTATATAAGTACTCCCTGACCGCAAGTGAGTTATCCTAGCCCCTTTATATGTACTCCCTGACCCCAAGTGAGTTACCCTAGCCCCTTATATAAGTACTCCCTTACCGCAAGTGAGTTATCCTAGCCCCTCTATATGTACTCTCTGACCGCAAGTGAGTTACCCTAGTCCCATAGAAGTACTCCCTGACCCCAAGTGAGTTACCATATCACCTTTATAAGTACTCAATGACCCCAAGTGAGTTATCCTAGCCCCCTTATATGTACTCTCTGACCGCAAGTGAGTTACCCTATTCCCATAGAAGTACTCTCTGACCCCAAGTGAGTTACCTTAGCCCCTTTATTAGTACTCCCTGAACCCAAGTGAGTTATCCTACCCCCTTTATATGTACTCTCTGACCGCAAGTGAGTTACCCTAGTCCCATATAGGTACTCCCTGACCCCAAGTGAGTTACCATATCACCTTTATAAGTACTACCTGACCCCAAGTGAGTTATCTTAGCCCTTTTATATGTACTCAATGACCGCAAGTGAGTTACCCTAATCACATATAAGTACTCCTAGACCCCAAGTGAATTACCCTAGTCCCATTGAAGTACTCCCTGACCCCAAGTGAGTTACCCTAGCCCCTTTATATGTACTCCCTTACCGCAAGTGAGTTATCCTAGCCCCTTTATATGTACTCTCTGACCGCAAGTGAGTTACCCTAGTCCCATAGAATTACTCCCTGACCCCAAGTGAGTTACCCTAGCCCCTTATATAAGTACTCCCTTACCGCAAGTGAGTTATCCTAGCCCCTTTATATGTACTCTCTGACCGCAAGTGAGTTATCCTAGTCGCTTTATATGTACTCTCAGACCCCAAGTGAGTTACAATGTCCCTTATAAGTACTCCCTGATCCTAAGTGAGTTAACCTAGCCCTTTAATAAGTACACCCTGGCCCCAAGTGAGTTACCCTAGTCCCATATAAGTAATCCTTGACCCAAAGTGAGTTACCCTAGCCCCTTTATAAGTACTCCCTGACCCCAAGTGAGTTATCCTAACACCTTTATATGTACTCTCTGGCCGCAAGTGAGTTACAGTAGTCCCATAGTAGTACTCCCTTACCCCAAGTGAGTTATCCTAGCCCCTTTATATGTACTCTCTGACCCAAGTGAGTTACCCTAGTCCCATAGTAGTACTCCCTGACCCCAAGTGAGTTACCATAGCCCCTTTATAAGTACTCCCTGACCCCAAGTGAGTTATCCTAACACCTTTATATGTACTCTCTGGCCGCAAGTGAGTTACAGTAGTCCCATAGTAGTACTCCCTTACCCCAAGTGAGTTATCCTAGCCCCTATATAAGTACTCCCTGACCCAAAGTGAGTTACCTTAGACCCATATAAGTACTCCCAAATCCCAAGTGAGTTACCCTAGTCCCATAGAAGTACTCCCTGTCCCCAAGTGAGTTAGCCTAGCCCCTTTATATGTACCCTCTGACCGCAAGTGAGTTACCCTAGTCCAATATAAGTACTCCCTGACCCCAAGTGAGTTACAATAGCCCCTTTCTGAGTACTCCCTGACCCCAAGTGAGTTATCCTACCCCCTTTATATGTACTCTCTGACCGCAAGTGAGTTACCCTAATCCCATATAAGTACTCCCAGACCCCAAGTGAGTTACCCTAGTCCCATAGAAGTACTCCCTGACCCCAAGTGAGTTACCCTAGCCCCTTATATAAGTACTCCCTGACCGCAAGTGAGTTATCCTAGCCCCTTTATATGTACACTCTGACCGCAAGTGAGTTACCCTAGTCCCATATAGGTACTCCCTGACCCCAAGTGAGTTACCATATCACCTTTATAAGTACTCCCTGACCCCAAGTGAGTTATCCTAGCCCCATTATATGTACTCTCTGACAGCAAGCGAGTTACCCTAGTCCCATAGTAGTACTCCCTGACCCCAAGTGAGTTACCTTAGCCCCTTTATGAGTACTCCCTGAACCCAAGTGAGTTATCCTACCCCCTTTATATGTACTCTCTGACCGCAAGTGATTTACCCTAGTCCCATATAGGTACTCCCTGACCCCAAGTGAGTTACCATATCACCTTTATAAGTACTCCCTGACCCCAAGTGAGTTATCCTAGCCCCATTATATGTACTCTTTGACAGCAAGCGAGTTACCCTAGTCCCATAGTAGTACTCCCTCACCCCAAGTGAGTTAGCCTAGCCCCTTTATATGTACTCTCTGACCGCAAGTGAGTTACCATAGTCCAATATAAGTACTCCCTGACCCCAAGTGAGTTACCAAAGCCCCTTTATAAGTACTCCCTGAACCCAAGTGGGTTATCCTAGCCCCTTTATATGTACTCTCTGACCGCAAGTGACTTATTCAAACCCCTTATAAGTACTCCCTGACCCCAAGTGTGTTACCCTAGTCTCATATATGTACTCCCTGAACTCAAGTGTATTACCTTAGCCCCTTTATAAGTTCTCCCTGACCCCAAGTGAGTTATCCTAGCCCCTTTATATGTACTCTCTGCCCGCAAGTGAGTTACCCTAATCACATATAAGTACTCCCAGACCCTAAGTGAGTTACCCTAGTCCCATAGAATTACTCCCTGACCCCAAGTGAGTTACCCTAGCCCATTATATAAGTACTCCCTGACCGCAAGTGAGTTATCCTAACCCCCTTATATGTACTCTCTGACCGCAAGTGAGTTACCTAATCCCATAGAAGTACTCCCTGACCCCAAGTGAGTTTCCATAGCCCCTTTATGAGTACTCCCTGACCCCATGTGAGTTATCCTACCCCCTTTATATGTACTCTCTGACCGCAAATGAGTTACCCTAATCCCATATCAGTACTCCCAGACCCCAAGTGAGTTACCCTAGTCCCATAGAAGTACTCCCTGACCCCAAGTGAGTTACCCTAGCCCCTTAAATAAGTACTCCCTGACCGCAAGTGAGTTATCCTAGCCCCTTTATATGTACTCTCTGACCGCAAGTGAGTTACCCTAGACCCATAGAAGTACTCCCTGACCCCAAGTGAGTTACCATAGCCCATTTATGAGTACTCCCTGACCCCAAGTGAGTTATCCTACCCCCTTTATATGTACTCTCTGACCGCAAGTGAGTTACCCTAATCCCATATAAGTACTCCCAGACCCCAAGTGAGTTACCCTAGTCTCATATATGTACTCTCTGAACTCAAGTGTGTTACCTTAGCACCTTTATAAGTACTCCCTGACCCCAAATGAGTTATCCTAGCCCCTATATATGTACTCTCTGACCGCAAGTGAGTTACCCTAGCCCATTTATATGTACTCTCTGACCGCAAGTGAGTTATCATAGTCGCTTTATATGTACTCCCAGACCCCAAGTGAGTTATCCTAGCCCCTTTATATGTACTCTCTGACCGCAAGTGAGTTACCCTATTCCCATAGAAGTACTCTCTAACCCCAAGTGAGTTACCTTAGCCCCTTTATGAGTACTCCCTGAACCCAAGTGAGTTATCCTACCCCCTTTATATGTACACTCTGACCGCAAGTGAGTTACCCTAGTCCCATATAGGTACTCCCTGACCCCAAGTGAGTTACCATATCACCTTTATAAGTACTCCCTGACCCCAAGTGAGTTATCCTAGCCCCATTATATGTACTCTCTGACAGCAAGCGAGTTACCCTAGTCCCATAGTAGTACTCCCTGACCCCAAGTGAGTTACCTTAGCCCCTTTATGAGTACTCCCTGAACCCAAGTGAGTTATCCTACCCCCTTTATATGTACTCTCTGACCGCAAGTGAGTTACCCTAGTCCCATATAGGTACTCCCTGACCCCAAGTGAGTTACCATATCACCTTTATAAGTACTCCCTGACCCCAAGTGAGTTATCCTAGCCCCATTATATGTACTCTTTGACAGCAAGCGAGTTACCCTAGTCCCATAGTAGTACTCCCTCACCCCAAGTGAGTTAGCCTAGCCCCTTTATATGTACTCTCTGACCGCAAGTGAGTTACCATAGTCCAATATAAGTACTCCCTGACCCCAAGTGAGTTACCAAAGCCCCTTTATAAGTACTCCCTGAACCCAAGTGGGTTATCCTAGCCCCTTTATATGTACTCTCTGACCGCAAGTGACTTATTCAAACCCCTTATAAGTACTCCCTGACCCCAAGTGTGTTACCCTAGTCTCATATATGTACTCCCTGAACTCAAGTGTATTACCTTAGCCCCTTTATAAGTTCTCCCTGACCCCAAGTGAGTTATCCTAGCCCCTTTATATGTACTCTCTGCCCGCAAGTGAGTTACCCTAATCACATATAAGTACTCCCAGACCCTAAGTGAGTTACCCTAGTCCCATAGAATTACTCCCTGACCCCAAGTGAGTTACCCTAGCCCATTATATAAGTACTCCCTGACCGCAAGTGAGTTATCCTAACCCCCTTATATGTACTCTCTGACCGCAAGTGAGTTACCTAATCCCATAGAAGTACTCCCTGACCCCAAGTGAGTTTCCATAGCCCCTTTATGAGTACTCCCTGACCCCATGTGAGTTATCCTACCCCCTTTATATGTACTCTCTGACCGCAAATGAGTTACCCTAATCCCATATCAGTACTCCCAGACCCCAAGTGAGTTACCCTAGTCCCATAGAAGTACTCCCTGACCCCAAGTGAGTTACCCTAGCCCCTTAAATAAGTACTCCCTGACCGCAAGTGAGTTATCCTAGCCCCTTTATATGTACTCTCTGACCGCAAGTGAGTTACCCTAGTCCCATAGAAGTACTCCCTGACCCCAAGTGAGTTACCATATCACCTTTATAAGTACTCCCTGACCCCAAGTGAGTTACCTAATCCCATAGAAGTACTCCCTGACCACAAGTGAGTTACAATAGCCCCTTTATGAGTACTCCCTGACCCCAAGTGAGTTATCCTACACCCTTTATATGTACACCCTGACCGCAAGTGAGTTATCCTAGCCCCTTTATATGTACTCTCTGACCGCAAGTGAGTTACCCTAGTCCCATAGAAGTACTCCCTGACCCCAAGTGAGTTACCATATCACCTTTATAAGTACTCCCTGACCCCAAGTGAGTTACCTAATCCCATAGAAGTACTCCCTGACCACAAGTGAGTTACAATAGCCCCTTTATGAGTACTCCCTGAACCCAAGTGAGTTATCCTACCCCCATTATATGTACTCTCTGACAGCAAGCGAGTTACCCTAGTCCCATAGTAGTACTCCCTCACCCCAAGTGAGTTACCTTAGCCCCTTTATGAGTACTCCCTGAACCCAAGTGAGTTATCCTACCCCCTTTATATGTACTCTCTGACCGCAAGTGAGTTACCCTAGTCCCATATAGGTACTCCCTGACCCCAAGTGAGTTACCATATCACCTTTATAAGTACTCCCTGACCCCAAGTGAGTTATCCTAGCCCCATTATATGTACTCTCTGACAGCAAGCGAGTTACCCTAGTCCCATAGTAGTACTCCCTCACCCCAAGTGAGTTAGCCTAGCCCCTTTATATGTACTCTCTGACCGCAAGTGAGTTACCATAGTCCAATATAAGTACTCCCTGACCCCAAGTGAGTTACCATAGCCCCTTTATAAGTACTCCCTGAACCCAAGTGAGTTATCCTAGCCCCTTTATATGTACTCTCTGACCGCAAGTGACTTATTCAAACCCCTTATAAGTACTCCCTGACCCCAAGTGTGTTACCCTAGTCTCATATATGTACTCCCTGAACTCAAGTGTATTACCTTAGCCCCTTTATAAGTTCTCCCTGACCCCAAGTGAGTTATCCTAGCCCCTTTATATGTACTCTCTGCCCGCAAGTGAGTTACCCTAATCCCATATAAGTACTCCCAGACCCCAAGTGAGTTACCCTAGTCGCATAGAAGTACTCCCTGACCCCAAGTGAGTTACCCTAGCCCCTTATATAAGTACTCCCTGACCGCAAGTGAGTTATCCTAGCCCCTTTATATGTACTCTCTGACCGCAAGTGAGTTACCCTAATCCCATATAAGTACTCCCTGATCCCAAGTGAGTTACCTAATCCCATAGAAGTACTCCCTGACCACAAGTGAGTTACAATAACCCCTTTATGAGTACTCCCTGAACCCAAGTGAGTTATCCTACCCCCTTTATATGTACTCTCTGACCGCAAGTGAGTTACCCTAATCCCATATAAGTACTCCCAGACCCCAAGTGAGTTACCCTAGTCCCATAGAAGTACTCCCTGACACCAAGTGAGTTACCCTAGCCCATTATATAAGTACTCCCTGAAAGCAAGTGAGTTACCCTAGTCCCATAGAAGTACTCCCTGACCCCAAGTGAGTTACCCTAGCCCATTACATAAGTACCCCCTGACCACAAGTGAGTTATCCTAACCCCCTTATATGTACTCTCTGACCGCAAGCGAGTTACCCTAGTCCCATAGTAGTACTCCCTCACCCCAAGTGTGATAGCCTAGCCCCTTTATATGTACTCTCTGACCGCAAGTGAGTTACCATACTCCAATATAAGGACTCCCTGACCCCAAGTGAGTTACCCTAGCCCCTTATATAAGTACTCCCTGACCGCAAGTGAGTTATCCTAGCCCCTTTATATGTACTCTCTGACCGCAAGTGAGTTACCCTAATCCCATATAAGTACTCCCTGACCCCAAGTGAGTTACCCTAGCCCCTTATATAAGTACTCCCTGACCCCAAGTGAGTTACCATATCACCTTTATAAGTACTCCCTGACCCCAAGTGAGTTATCCTAGCACCATTATATGTACTCTCTGACAGCAAGCGAGTTACCCTAGTCCCATAGTAGTACTCCCTCACCCCAAGTGAGATAGCCTAGCCCCTTTATATGTACTCTCTGACCGCAAGTGAGTTACCATACTCCAATATAAGTACTCCCTGACCCCAAGTGAGTTACCCTAGCCCCTTATATAAGTACTCCCTGACCGCAAGTGAGTTATCCTAGCCCCTTTATATGTACTCTCTGACCGCAAGTGAGTTACCCTAATCCCATATAAGTACTCCCAGACCCCAAGTGAGTTACCCTAGTCCCATAGAAGTACTCCCTGACCCCAAGTGAGTTACCCTAGCCCATTACATAAGTACCCCCTGACCACAAGTGAGTTATCCTAACCCCCTTATATGTACTCTCTGACCGCAAGTGAGTTACCTAATCCCATAGAAGTACTCCCTGACCCCAAGTGAGTTTCCATAGCCCCTTTATGAGTACTCCCTGACCCCATGTGAGTTATCCTACCCCCTTTATATGTACTCTCTGACCGCAAATGAGTTACCCTAATCCCATATCAGTACTCCCAGACCCCAAGTGAGTTACCCTAGTCCCATCGAAGTACTCCCTCACCCCAAGTGATTTACCCTAGCCCCTTAAATAAGTACTCCCTGACCGCAAGTGAGTTATCCTAGCCCCTTTATATGTACTCTCTGACCGCAAGTGAGTTACGCTAGTCCCATAGAAGTACTCCCTGACCCCAAGTGAGTTACCATAGCCCATTTATGAGTACTCCCTGACCCCAAGTGAGTTATCCTACCCCCTTCATATGTACTCTCTGACCGCAAGTGAGTTAGCCTAGTCCCATAGAAGTACTCCCTGACCCCAAGTGAGTTACCATATCACCTTTATAAGTACTCCCTGACCCCAAGTGAGTTATCCTAGCCCCTTTATATGTAATCCCTGACCGCAAGTGAGTTACCCTAGTACCATAGAAGTACTCCCTGACCCCAAGTGAGTTACCATAGCCCCTTTATGAGTACTCCCTGACCCCAAGTGAGTTATCCTACCCCCTTTATATGTACTCTCTGACCGCAAGTGAGTTACCCTAATCCCATATAAGTACTCCCAGACCCCAAGTGAGTTACCCTAGTCTCATATATGTACTCTCTGAACTCAAGTGTGTTACCTAATCCCATAGAAGTACTCCCTGACCCCAAGTGAGTTTCCATAGCCCCTTTATGAGTACTCCCTGACCCCAAGTGTGTTATCCTACCCCCTTTATATGTACTCTCTGACCGCAAGTGAGTTACCCTAATCCCATATAAGTACTCCCAGACCCCAATTGAGTTACCCTAGTCTCATATATGTACTCTCTGAACTCAAGTGTGTTACCTAATCCCATAGTAGTACTCCCTGACCCCAAGTGAGTTAGCCTAGCCCCTTTATATGTACTCTCTGACCGCAAGTGAGTTACCCTAGTCCAATATAAGTACTCCCTGACCCCAAGTGAGTTACCATAGCCCCTTTATAAGTACTCCCTGAACCCAAGTGAGTTATCCTAGCCCCTTTATATGTACTCTCTGACCGCAAGTGAGTTACCCTATTCCCATAGAAGTACTCTCTGACCCCAAGTGAGTTACATTAGCCCCTTTATGAGTACTCCCTGAACCCAAGTGAGTTATCCTACCCCCTTTATATGTACACTCTGACCGCAAGTGAGTTACCCTAGTCCCATATAGGTACTCCCTGACCCCAAGTGAGTTACCATATCACCTTTATAAGTACTCCCTGACCCCAAGTGAGTTATCCTAGCCCCATTATATGTACTCTCTGACAGCAAGCGAGTTACCCTAGTCCCATAGTAGTACTCCCTCACCCCAAGTGAGTTACCTTAGCCCCTTTATGAGTACTCCCTGAACCCAAGTGAGTTATCCTACCCCCTTTATATGTACTCTCTGACTGCAAGTGAGTTATTCTAGTCCCATATAGGTACTCCCTGACCCCAAGTGAGTTATCCTACCCCCTTTATATGTACTCTCTGACCGCAAGTGAGTTACCATACTCCAATATAAGTACTCCCTGACCCCAAGTGAGTTTCCATAGCCCCTTTATGAGTACTCCCTGACCCCAAGTGAGTTATCCTACCCCCATTATATGTACTCTCTGAGCGCAAGTGAGTTACCCTAATCCCATATCAGTACTCCCAGACCCCAAGTGAGTTACCCTAGCCCCTTAAATAAGTACTCCCTGACCGCAAGTGAGTTATCCTAGCCCCTTTATATGTACTCCCTGAACTCAAGTGTATTACCTTAGCCCCTTTATAAGTTCTCCCTGACCCCAAGTGAGTTATCCTAGCCCCTTTATATGTACTCTCTGCCCGCAAGTGAGTTACCCTAATCCCATATAAGTACTCCCAGACCCCAAGTGAGTTACCCTAGTCGCATAGAAGTACTCCCTGACCCCAAGTGAGTTACCCTAGCCCCTTATATAAGTACTCCCTGACCGCAAGTGAGTTATCCTAGCCCCTTTATATGTACTCTCTGACCGCAAGTGAGTTACCCTAATCCCATATAAGTACTCCCTGATCCCAAGTGAGTTACCTAATCCCATAGAAGTACTCCCTGACCACAAGTGAGTTACAATAACCCCTTTATGAGTACTCCCTGAACCCAAGTGAGTTATCCTACCCCCTTTATATGTACTCTCTGACCGCAAGTGAGTTACCCTAATCCCATATAAGTACTCCCAGACCCCAAGTGAGTTACCCTAGTCCCATAGAAGTACTCCCTGACCCCAAGTGAGTTACCCTAGCCCATTATATAAGTACTCCCTGACCGCAAGTGAGTTACCCTAGTCCCATAGAAGTACTCCCTGACCCCAAGTGAGTTACCCTAGCCCATTACATAAGTACCCCCTGACCACAAGTGAGTTATCCTAACCCCCTTATATGTACTCTCTGACCGCAAGCGAGTTACCCTAGTCCCATAGTAGTACTCCCTCACCCCAAGTGTGATAGCCTAGCCCCTTTATATGTACTCTCTGACCGCAAGTGAGTTACCATACTCCAATATAAGTACTCCCTGACCCCAAGTGAGTTACCCTAGCCCCTTATATAAGTACTCCCTGACCGCAAGTGAGTCATCCTAGCCCCTTTATATGTACTCTCTGACCGCAAGTGAGTTACCCTAATCCCATATAAGTACTCCCTGACCCCAAGTGAGTTACCCTAGCCCCTTATATAAGTACTCCCTGACCCCAAGTGAGTTACCATATCACCTTTATAAGTACTCCCTGACCCCAAGTGAGTTATCCTAGCCCCATTATATGTACTCTCTGACAGCAAGCGAGTTACCCTAGTCCCATAGTAGTACTCCCTCACCCCAAGTGAGATAGCCTAGCCCCTTTATATGTACTCTCTGACCGCAAGTGAGTTACCCTAGTCCAATATAAGTACTCCCTGACCCCAAGTGAGTTACCATAGCCCCTTTATAAGTACTCCCTGAACCCAAGTGAGTTATCCTAGCCCCTTTATATGTACTCTCTGACCGCAAGTGAGTTACCCTATTCCCATAGAAGTACTCTCTGACCCCAAGTGAGTTACATTAGCCCCTTTATGAGTACTCCCTGAACCCAAGTGAGTTATCCTACCCCCTTTATATGTACACTCTGACCGCAAGTGAGTTACCCTAGTCCCATATAGGTACTCCCTGACCCCAAGTGAGTTACCATATCACCTTTATAAGTACTCCCTGACCCCAAGTGAGTTATCCTAGCCCCATTATATGTACTCTCTGACCGCAAGTGAGTTACGCTAGTCCCATAGAAGTACTCCCTGACCCCAAGTGAGTTACCATAGCCCATTTATGAGTACTCCCTGACCCCAAGTGAGTTATCCTACCCCCTTCATATGTACTCTCTGACCGCAAGTGAGTTAGCCTAGTCCCATAGAAGTACTCCCTGACCCCAAGTGAGTTACCATATCACCTTTATAAGTACTCCCTGACCCCAAGTGAGTTATCCTAGCCCCTTTATATGTAATCCCTGACCGCAAGTGAGTTACCCTAGTACCATAGAAGTACTCCCTGACCCCAAGTGAGTTACCATAGCCCCTTTATGAGTACTCCCTGACCCCAAATGAGTTATCCTACCCCCTTTATATGTACTCTCTGACCGCAAGTGAGTTACCCTAATCCCATATAAGTACTCCCAGACCCCAAGTGAGTTACCCTAGTCTCATATATGTACTCTCTGAACTCAAGTGTGTTACCTAATCCCATAGAAGTACTCCCTGACCCCAAGTGAGTTTCCATAGCCCCTTTATGAGTACTCCCTGACCCCAAGTGTGTTATCCTACCCCCTTTATATGTACTCTCTGACCGCAAGTGAGTTACCCTAATCCCATATAAGTACTCCCAGACCCCAATTGAGTTACCCTAGTCTCATATATGTACTCTCTGAACTCAAGTGTGTTACCTAATCCCATAGTAGTACTCCCTGACCCCAAGTGAGTTAGCCTAGCCCCTTTATATGTACTCTCTGACCGCAAGTGAGTTACCCTAGTCCAATATAAGTACTCCCTGACCCCAAGTGAGTTACCATAGCCCCTTTATAAGTACTCCCTGAACCCAAGTGAGTTATCCTAGCCCCTTTATATGTACTCTCTGACCGCAAGTGAGTTACCCTATTCCCATAGAAGTACTCTCTGACCCCAAGTGAGTTACATTAGCCCCTTTATGAGTACTCCCTGAACCCAAGTGAGTTATCCTACCCCCTTTATATGTACACTCTGACCGCAAGTGAGTTACCCTAGTCCCATATAGGTACTCCCTGACCCCAAGTGAGTTACCATATCACCTTTATAAGTACTCCCTGACCCCAAGTGAGTTATCCTAGCCTCATTATATGTACTCTCTGACAGCAAGCGAGTTACCCTAGTCCCATAGTAGTACTCCCTCACCCCAAGTGAGTTACCTTAGCCCCTTTATGAGTACTCCCTGAACCCAAGTGAGTTATCCTACCCCCTTTATATGTACTCTCTGACTGCAAGTGAGTTATTCTAGTCCCATATAGGTACTCCCTGACCCCAAGTGAGTTATCCTACCCCCTTTATATGTACTCTCTGACCGCAAGTGAGTTACCATACTCCAATATAAGTACTCCCTGACCCCAAGTGAGTTTCCATAGCCCCTTTATGAGTACTCCCTGACCCCAAGTGAGTTATCCTTCCCCCATTATATGTACTCTCTGAGCGCAAGTGAGTTACCCTAATCCCATATCAGTACTCCCAGACCCCAAGTGAGTTACCCTAGCCCCTTAAATAAGTACTCCCTGACCGCAAGTGAGTTATCCTAGCCCCTTTATATGTACTCTCTGACCCCAAGTGAGTTACCATAGCCCATTTATGAGTACTCCCTGACCCCAAGTGAGTTATCCTACCCCCTTTATATGTACTCTCTGACCGCAAGTGAGTTACCCTAATCCCATATAAGTACTCCCAGACCCCAAGTGAGTTACCCTATTCCCATAGAAGTACTCTCTGACCCCAAATGAGTTACCTTAGCCCCTTTATGAGTACTCCCTGAACCCAATTGAGTTATCCTACCCCCTTTATATGTACTCTCTGACCGCAAGTGAGTTACCCTAGTCCCATATAGGTACTCCCTGGCCCCAAGTGAGTTACCATATCACCTTTATAAGTACTACCTGACCCCAAGTGAGTTATCTTAGCCCCTTTATATGTACTCTCTGACAGCAAGTGAGTTACCCTAGTCCCATAGTAGTACTCCCTGACCCCAAGTGAGTTAGCCTAGCCCCTTTATATGTACTCTCTGACCGCAAGTGAGTTACCCTAGTCCAATATAAGTACTCCCTGACCCCAAGTGAGTTACCATAGCCCCTTTATAAGTACTCCCTGAACCCAAGTGAGTTATCCTAGCCCCTTGATATGTATTCTCTGACCGCAAGAGAGTTACCCTAATCCCATGTAAGTACTCCCAGACCCCAAGTGAGTTAGCCTATCCCCTTTATATGTACTCCCTGAACTCAAGTGTATTACCTTAGCCCCTTTATAAGTTCTCCCTGACCCCAAGTGAGTTATCCTAGCCCCTTTATATGTACTCTCTGCCCGCAAGTGAGTTACCCTAATCCCATATCAGTACTCCCAGACCCCAAGTGAGTTACCTAATCCCATAGAAGTACTCCCTGACCCCAAGTGAGTTACCCTAGCCCCTTAAATAAGTACTCCCTCACCCCAAGTGAGTTACCTTAGCCCCTTTATGAGTACTCCCTGAACCCAAGTGAGTTATCCTACCCCCTTTATATGTACTCTCTGACCGCAAGTGAGTTACCCTAGTCCCATATAGGTACTCCCTGACCCCAAGTGAGTTACCATATCACCTTTATAAGTACTCCCTGACCCCAAGTGAGTTATCCTAGCCCCATTATATGTACTCTCTGACAGCAAGCGAGTTACCCTAGTCCCATAGTAGTACTCCCTCACCCCAAGTGAGTTAGCCTAGCCCCTTTATATGTACTCTCTGACCGCAAGTGAGTTACCATAGTCCAATATAAGTACTCTCTGACCCCAAGTGAGTTACCATAGCCCCTTTATAAGTACTCCCTGAACCCAAGTGAGTTATCCTAGCCCCTTTATATGTACTCTCTGACCGCAAGTGACTTATTCAAACCCCTTATAAGTACTCCCTGACCCCAAGTGTGTTACCCTAGTCTCATATATGTACTCCCTGAACTCAAGTGTATTACCTTAGCCCCTTTATAAGTTCTCCCTGACCCCAAGTGAGTTATCCTAGCCCCTTTATATGTACTCTCTGCCCGCAAGTGAGTTACCCTAATCCCATATAAGTACTCCCAGACCCCAAGTGAGTTACCCTAGTCGCATAGAAGTACTCCCTGACCCCAAGTGAGTTACCCTAGCCCCTTATATAAGTACTCCCTGACCGCAAGTGAGTTATCCTAGCCCCTTTATATGTACTCTCTGACCGCAAGTGAGTTACCCTAATCCCATATAAGTACTCCCTGATCCCAAGTGAGTTACCTAATCCCATAGAAGTACTCCCTGACCACAAGTGAGTTACAATAACCCCTTTATGAGTACTCCCTGAACCCAAGTGAGTTATCCTACCCCCTTTATATGTACTCTCTGACCGCAAGTGAGTTACCCTAATCCCATATAAGTACTCCCAGACCCCAAGTGAGTTACCCTAGTCCCATAGAAGTACTCCCTGACCCCAAGTGAGTTACCCTAGCCCATTATATAAGTACTCCCTGACCGCAAGTGAGTTACCCTAGTCCCATAGAAGTACTCCCTGACCCCAAGTGAGTTACCCTAGCCCATTACATAAGTACCCCCTGACCACAAGTGAGTTATCCTAACCCCCTTATATGTACTCTCTGACCGCAAGCGAGTTACCCTAGTCCCATAGTAGTACTCCCTCACCCCAAGTGTGATAGCCTAGCCCCTTTATATGTACTCTCTGACCGCAAGTGAGTTACCATACTCCAATATAAGTACTCCCTGACCCCAAGTGAGTTACCCTAGCCCCTTATATAAGTACTCCCTGACCGCAAGTGAGTTATCCTAGCCCCTTTATATGTACTCTCTGACCGCAAGTGAGTTACCCTAATCCCATATAAGTACTCCCTGACCCCAAGTGAGTTACCCTAGCCCCTTATATAAGTACTCCCTGACCCCAAGTGAGTTACCATATCACCTTTATAAGTACTCCCTGACCCCAAGTGAGTTATCCTAGCCCCATTATATGTACTCTCTGACAGCAAGCGAGTTACCCTAGTCCCATAGTAGTACTCCCTCACCCCAAGTGAGATAGCCTAGCCCCTTTATATGTACTCTCTGACCGCAAGTGAGTTACCATACTCCAATATAAGTACTCCCTGACCCCAAGTGAGTTACCCTAGCCCCTTATATAAGTACTCCCTGACCGCAAGTGAGTTATCCTAGCCCCTTTATATGTACTCTCTGACCGCAAGTGAGTTACCCTAATCCCATATAAGTACTCCCAGACCCCAAGTGAGTTACCCTAGTCCCATAGAAGTACTCCCTGACCCCAAGTGAGTTACCCTAGCCCATTACATAAGTACCCCCTGACCACAAGTGAGTTATCCTAACCCCCTTATATGTACTCTCTGACCGCAAGTGAGTTACCTAATCCCATAGAAGTACTCCCTGACCCCAAGTGAGTTTCCATAGCCCCTTTATGAGTACTCCCTGACCCCATGTGAGTTATCCTACCCCCTTTATATGTACTCTCTGACCGCAAATGAGTTACCCTAATCCCATATCAGTACTCCCAGACCCCAAGTGAGTTACCCTAGTCCCATCGAAGTACTCCCTCACCCCAAGTGAGTTACCCTAGCCCCTTAAATAAGTACTCCCTGACCGCAAGTGAGTTATCCTAGCCCCTTTATATGTACTCTCTGACCGCAAGTGAGTTACGCTAGTCCCATAGAAGTACTCCCTGACCCCAAGTGAGTTACCATAGCCCATTTATGAGTACTCCCTGACCCCAAGTGAGTTATCCTACCCCCTTCATATGTACTCTCTGACCGCAAGTGAGTTAGCCTAGTCCCATAGAAGTACTCCCTGACCCCAAGTGAGTTACCATATCACCTTTATAAGTACTCCCTGACCCCAAGTGAGTTATCCTAGCCCCTTTATATGTAATCCCTGACCGCAAGTGAGTTACCCTAGTACCATAGAAGTACTCCCTGACCCCAAGTGAGTTACCATAGCCCCTTTATGAGTACTCCCTGACCCCAAGTGAGTTATCCTACCCCCTTTATATGTACTCTCTGACCGCAAGTGAGTTACCCTAATCCCATATAAGTACTCCCAGACCCCAAGTGAGTTACCCTAGTCTCATATATGTACTCTCTGAACTCAAGTGTGTTACCTAATCCCATAGAAGTACTCCCTGACCCCAAGTGAGTTTCCATAGCCCCTTTATGAGTACTCCCTGACCCCAAGTGTGTTATCCTACCCCCTTTATATGTACTCTCTGACCGCAAGTGAGTTACCCTAATCCCATATAAGTACTCCCAGACCCCAATTGAGTTACCCTAGTCTCATATATGTACTCTCTGAACTCAAGTGTGTTACCTAATCCCATAGTAGTACTCCCTGACCCCAAGTGAGTTAGCCTAGCCCCTTTATATGTACTCTCTGACCGCAAGTGAGTTACCCTAGTCCAATATAAGTACTCCCTGACCCCAAGTGAGTTACCATAGCCCCTTTATAAGTACTCCCTGAACCCAAGTGAGTTATCCTAGCCCCTTTATATGTACTCTCTGACCGCAAGTGAGTTACCCTATTCCCATAGAAGTACTCTCTGACCCCAAGTGAGTTACATTAGCCCCTTTATGAGTACTCCCTGAACCCAAGTGAGTTATCCTACCCCCTTTATATGTACACTCTGACCGCAAGTGAGTTACCCTAGTCCCATATAGGTACTCCCTGACCCCAAGTGAGTTACCATATCACCTTTATAAGTACTCCCTGACCCCAAGTGAGTTATCCTAGCCCCATTATATGTACTCTCTGACAGCAAGCGAGTTACCCTAGTCCCATAGTAGTACTCCCTCACCCCAAGTGAGTTACCTTAGCCCCTTTATGAGTACTCCCTGAACCCAAGTGAGTTATCCTACCCCCTTTATATGTACTCTCTGACTGCAAGTGAGTTATTCTAGTCCCATATAGGTACTCCCTGACCCCAAGTGAGTTACCATATCACCTTTATAAGTACTCCCTGACCCCAAGTGAGTTATCCTAGCCCCATTATATGTACTCTCTGACAGCAAGCGAGTTACCCTAGTCCCATAGTAGTACTCCCTCACGCCAAGTGAGTTAGCCTAGCCCCTTTATATGTACTCTCTGACCGCAAGTGAGTTACCATACTCCAATATAAGTACTCCCTGACCCCAAGTGAGTTTCCATAGCCCCTTTATGAGTACTCCCTGACCCCAAGTGAGTTATCCTACCCCCATTATATGTACTCTCTGAGCGCAAGTGAGTTACCCTAATCCCATATCAGTACTCCCAGACCCCAAGTGAGTTACCCTAGCCCCTTAAATAAGTACTCCCTGACCGCAAGTGAGTTATCCTAGCCCCTTTATATGTACTCTCTGACCCCAAGTGAGTTACCATAGCCCATTTATGAGTACTCCCTGACCCCAAGTGAGTTATCCTACCCCCTTTATATGTACTCTCTGACCGCAAGTGAGTTACCCTAATCCCATATAAGTACTCCCAGACCCCAAGTGAGTTACCCTATTCCCATAGAAGTACTCTCTGACCCCAAATGAGTTACCTTAGCCCCTTTATGAGTACTCCCTGAACCCAATTGAGTTATCCTACCCCCTTTATATGTACTCTCTGACCGCAAGTGAGTTACCCTAGTCCCATATAGGTACTCCCTGACCCCAAGTGAGTTACCATATCAGCTTTATAAGTACTACCTGACCCCAAGTGAGTTATCTTAGCCCCTTTATATGTACTCTCTGACAGCAAGTGAGTTACCCTAGTCCCATAGTAGTACTCCCTGACCCCAAGTGAGTTAGCCTAGCCCCTTTATATGTACTCTCTGACCGCAAGTGAGTTACCCTAGTCCAATATAAGTACTCCCTGACCCCAAGTGAGTTACCATAGCCCCTTTATAAGTACTCCCTGAACCCAAGTGAGTTATCCTAGCCCCTTGATATGTATTCTCTGACCGCAAGAGAGTTACCCTAATCCCATGTAAGTACTCCCAGACCCCAAGTGAGTTAGCCTATCCCCTTTATATGTACTCCCTGAACTCAAGTGTATTACCTTAGCCCCTTTATAAGTTCTCCCTGACCCCAAGTGAGTTATCCTAGCCCCTTTATATGTACTCTCTGCCCGCAAGTGAGTTACCCTAATCCCATATCAGTACTCCCAGACCCCAAGTGAGTTACCTAATCCCATAGAAGTACTCCCTGACCCCAAGTGAGTTACCCTAGCCCCTTAAATAAGTACTCCCTGAACCCAAGTGAGTTACCATAGCCCATTTATGAGTACTCCCTGACCCCAAGTGAGTTATCCTACCCCCTTTATATGTACTCTCTGACCGCAAGTGAGTTACCCTAATCCCATATAAGTACTCCCAGACCCCAAGTGAGTTACCCTAGTCTCATATATGTACTCTCTGAACTCAAGTGTGTTACCTTAGCACCTTTATAAGTACTCCCTGACCCCAAATGAGTTATCCTAGCCCCTTTATATGTACTCTCTGACCGCAAGTGAGTTACCCTAGGCCATTTATATGTACTCTCTGACGGCAAGTGAGTTATCATAGTCGCTTTATATGTACTCCCAGACCCCAAGTGAGTTATCCTAGCCCCTTTATATGTACTCTCTGACCGCAAGTGAGTTACCCTAGTCCCATATAGGTACTCCCTGACCCCAAGTGAGTTACCATATCACCTTTATAAGTACTCCCTGACCCCAAGTGAGTTATCCTAGCCCCATTATATGTACTCTCTGACAGCAAGCGAGTTACCCTAGTCCCATAGTAGTACTCCCTGACCCCAAGTGAGTTACCTTAGCCCCTTTATGAGTACTCCCTGAACCCAAGTGAGTTATCCTACCCCCTTTATATGTACTCTCTGACCGTAAGTGAGTTACCCTAGTCCCATATAGGTACTACCTGACCCCAAGTGAGTTACCATATCACCTTTATAAGTACTCCCTGACCCCAAGTGAGTTATCCTAGCCCCATTATATGTACTCTTTGACAGCAAGCGAGTTACCCTAGTCCCATAGTAGTACTTCCTCACCCCAAGTGAGTTAGCCTAGCCCCTTTATATGTACTCTCTGACCGCAAGTGAGTTACCATAGTCCAATATAAGTACTCCCTGACCCCAAGTGAGTTACCAAAGCCCCTTTATAAGTACTCCCTGAACCCAAGTGGGTTATCCTAGCCCCTTTATATGTACTCTCTGACCGCAAGTGACTTATTCAAGCCCCTTATAAGTACTCCCTGACCCCAAGTGTGTTACCCTAGTCTCATATATGTACTCCCTGAACTCAAGTGTATTACCTTAGCCCCTTTATAAGTTCTCCCTGACCCCAAGTGAGTTATCCTAGCCCCTTTATATGTACTCTCTGCCCGCAAGTGAGTTACCCTAATCACATATAAGTACTCCCAGACCCCAAGTGAGTTACCCTAGTCGCATAGAAGTACTCCCTGACCCCAAGTGAGTTACCCTAGCCCCTTATATAAGTACTCCCTGACCGCAAGTGAGTTATCCTAGCCCCTTTATATGTACTCTCTGACCGCAAGTGAGTTACCCTAATCCCATATAAGTACTCCCAGACCCCAAGTGAGTTACCCTAGTCCCATAGAATTACTCCCTGACCCCAAGTGAGTTACCCTAGCCCATTATATAAGTACTCCCTGACCGCAAGTGAGTTATCCTAACCCCCTTATATGTACTCTCTGACCGCAAGTGAGTTACCTAATCCCATAGAAGTACTCCCTGACCCCAAGTGAGTTTCCATAGCCCCTTTATGAGTACTCCCTGACCCCATGTGAGTTATCCTACCCCCTTTATATGTACTCTCTGACCGCAAATGAGTTACCCTAATCCCATATCAGTACTCCCAGACCCCAAGTGAGTTACCCTAGTCCCATAGAAGTACTCCCTGACCCCAAGTGAGTTACCCTAGCCCCTTAAATAAGTACTCCCTGACCGCAAGTGAGTTATCCTAGCCCCTTTATATGTACTCTCTGACCGCAAGTGAGTTACCCTAGTCCCATAGAAGTACTCCCTGACCCCAAGTGAGTTACCATATCACCTTTATAAGTACTCCCTGACCCCAAATGAGTTACCTAATCCCATAGAAGTACTCCCTGACAACAAGTGAGTTACAATAGCCCCTTTATGAGTACTCCCTGACCCCAAGTGAGTTATCCTACCCCCTTTATATGTACACCCTGACCCCAAGTGAGTTACCTAATCCCATAGAAGTACTCCCTGACCACAAGTGAGTTACAATAGCCCCTTTATGAGTACTCCCTGAACCCAAGTGAGTTATCCTACCCCCATTATATGTACTCTCTGACAGCAAGCGAGTTACCCTAGTCCCATAGTAGTACTCCCTCACCCCAAGTGAGTTACCTTAGCCCCTTAATGAGTACTCCCTGAACCCAAGTGAGTTATCCTACCCCCTTTATATGTACTCTCTGACCGCAAGTGAGTTACCCTAGTCCCATATAGGTACTCCCTGACCCCAAGTGAGTTACCATATCACCTTTATAAGTACTCCCTGACCCCAAGTGAGTTATCCTAGCCCCATTATATGTACTCTCTGACAGCAAGCGAGTTACCCTAGTCCCATAGTAGTACTCCCTCACCCCAAGTGAGTTACCTTAGCCCCTTAATGAGTACTCCCTGAACCCAAGTGAGTTATCCTACCCCCTTTATATGTACTCTCTGACCGCAAGTGAGTTACCCTAGTCCCATAGTAGTACTTCCTCACCCCAAGTGAGTTAGCCTAGCCCCTTTATATGTAATCCCTGACCGCAAGTGAGTTACCCTAGTACCATAGAAGTACTCCCTGACCCCAAGTGAGTTACCATAGCCCCTTTATGAGTACTCCCTGACCCCAAGTGAGTTATCCTACCCCCTTTATATGTACTCTCTGACCGCAAGTGAGTTACCCTAATCCCATAGTAGTACTCCCTGACCCCAAGTGAGTTAGCCTAGCCCCTTTATATGTACTCTCTGACCGCAAGTGAGTTACCCTAGTCCAATATAAGTACTCCCTGACCCCAAGTGAGTTACCATAGCCCCTTTATAAGTACTCCCTGAACCCAAGTGAGTTATCCTAGCCCCTTTATATGTACTCTCTGACCGCAAGTGAGTTACCCTATTCCCATAGAAGTACTCTCTGACCCCAAGTGAGTTACATTAGCCCCTTTATGAGTACTCCCTGAACCCAAGTGAGTTATCCTACCCCCTTTATATGTACACTCTGACCGCAAGTGAGTTACCCTAGTCCCATATAGGTACTCCCTGACCCCAAGTGAGTTACCATATCACCTTTATAAGTACTCCCTGACCCCAAGTGAGTTATCCTAGCCTCATTATATGTACTCTCTGACAGCAAGCGAGTTACCCTAGTCCCATAGTAGTACTCCCTCACCCCAAGTGAGTTACCTTAGCCCCTTTATGAGTACTCCCTGAACCCAAGTGAGTTATCCTACCCCCTTTATATGTACTCTCTGACTGCAAGTGAGTTATTCTAGTCCCATATAGGTACTCCCTGACCCCAAGTGAGTTATCCTACCCCCTTTATATGTACTCTCTGACCGCAAGTGAGTTACCATACTCCAATATAAGTACTCCCTGACCCCAAGTGAGTTTCCATAGCCCCTTTATGAGTACTCCCTGACCCCAAGTGAGTTATCCTTCCCCCATTATATGTACTCTCTGAGCGCAAGTGAGTTACCCTAATCCCATATCAGTACTCCCAGACCCCAAGTGAGTTACCCTAGCCCCTTAAATAAGTACTCCCTGACCGCAAGTGAGTTATCCTAGCCCCTTTATATGTACTCTCTGACCCCAAGTGAGTTACCATAGCCCATTTATGAGTACTCCCTGACCCCAAGTGAGTTATCCTACCCCCTTTATATGTACTCTCTGACCGCAAGTGAGTTACCCTAATCCCATATAAGTACTCCCAGACCCCAAGTGAGTTACCCTATTCCCATAGAAGTACTCTCTGACCCCAAATGAGTTACCTTAGCCCCTTTATGAGTACTCCCTGAACCCAATTGAGTTATCCTACCCCCTTTATATGTACTCTCTGACCGCAAGTGAGTTACCCTAGTCCCATATAGGTACTCCCTGGCCCCAAGTGAGTTACCATATCACCTTTATAAGTACTACCTGACCCCAAGTGAGTTATCTTAGCCCCTTTATATGTACTCTCTGACAGCAAGTGAGTTACCCTAGTCCCATAGTAGTACTCCCTGACCCCAAGTGAGTTAGCCTAGCCCCTTTATATGTACTCTCTGACCGCAAGTGAGTTACCCTAGTCCAATATAAGTACTCCCTGACCCCAAGTGAGTTACCATAGCCCCTTTATAAGTACTCCCTGAACCCAAGTGAGTTATCCTAGCCCCTTGATATGTATTCTCTGACCGCAAGAGAGTTACCCTAATCCCATGTAAGTACTCCCAGACCCCAAGTGAGTTAGCCTATCCCCTTTATATGTACTCCCTGAACTCAAGTGTATTACCTTAGCCCCTTTATAAGTTCTCCCTGACCCCAAGTGAGTTATCCTAGCCCCTTTATATGTACTCTCTGCCCGCAAGTGAGTTACCCTAATCCCATATCAGTACTCCCAGACCCCAAGTGAGTTACCTAATCCCATAGAAGTACTCCCTGACCCCAAGTGAGTTACCCTAGCCCCTTAAATAAGTACTCCCTCACCCCAAGTGAGTTACCTTAGCCCCTTTATGAGTACTCCCTGAACCCAAGTGAGTTATCCTACCCCCTTTATATGTACTCTCTGACCGCAAGTGAGTTACCCTAGTCCCATATAGGTACTCCCTGACCCCAAGTGAGTTACCATATCACCTTTATAAGTACTCCCTGACCCCAAGTGAGTTATCCTAGCCCCATTATATGTACTCTCTGACAGCAAGCGAGTTACCCTAGTCCCATAGTAGTACTCCCTCACCCCAAGTGAGTTAGCCTAGCCCCTTTATATGTACTCTCTGACCGCAAGTGAGTTACCATAGTCCAATATAAGTACTCTCTGACCCCAAGTGAGTTACCATAGCCCCTTTATAAGTACTCCCTGAACCCAAGTGAGTTATCCTAGCCCCTTTATATGTACTCTCTGACCGCAAGTGACTTATTCAAACCCCTTATAAGTACTCCCTGACCCCAAGTGTGTTACCCTAGTCTCATATATGTACTCCCTGAACTCAAGTGTATTACCTTAGCCCCTTTATAAGTTCTCCCTGACCCCAAGTGAGTTATCCTAGCCCCTTTATATGTACTCTCTGCCCGCAAGTGAGTTACCCTAATCCCATATAAGTACTCCCAGACCCCAAGTGAGTTACCCTAGTCGCATAGAAGTACTCCCTGACCCCAAGTGAGTTACCCTAGCCCCTTATATAAGTACTCCCTGACCGCAAGTGAGTTATCCTAGCCCCTTTATATGTACTCTCTGACCGCAAGTGAGTTACCCTAATCCCATATAAGTACTCCCTGATCCCAAGTGAGTTACCTAATCCCATAGAAGTACTCCCTGACCACAAGTGAGTTACAATAACCCCTTTATGAGTACTCCCTGAACCCAAGTGAGTTATCCTACCCCCTTTATATGTACTCTCTGACCGCAAGTGAGTTACCCTAATCCCATATAAGTACTCCCAGACCCCAAGTGAGTTACCCTAGTCCCATAGAAGTACTCCCTGACCCCAAGTGAGTTACCCTAGCCCATTATATAAGTACTCCCTGACCGCAAGTGAGTTACCCTAGTCCCATAGAAGTACTCCCTGACCCCAAGTGAGTTACCCTAGCCCATTACATAAGTACCCCCTGACCACAAGTGAGTTATCCTAACCCCCTTATATGTACTCTCTGACCGCAAGCGAGTTACCCTAGTCCCATAGTAGTACTCCCTCACCCCAAGTGTGATAGCCTAGCCCCTTTATATGTACTCTCTGACCGCAAGTGAGTTACCATACTCCAATATAAGTACTCCCTGACCCCAAGTGAGTTACCCTAGCCCCTTATATAAGTACTCCCTGACCGCAAGTGAGTTATCCTAGCCCCTTTATATGTACTCTCTGACCGCAAGTGAGTTACCCTAATCCCATATAAGTACTCCCTGACCCCAAGTGAGTTACCCTAGCCCCTTATATAAGTACTCCCTGACCCCAAGTGAGTTACCATATCACCTTTATAAGTACTCCCTGACCCCAAGTGAGTTATCCTAGCCCCATTATATGTACTCTCTGACAGCAAGCGAGTTACCCTAGTCCCATAGTAGTACTCCCTCACCCCAAGTGAGATAGCCTAGCCCCTTTATATGTACTCTCTGACCGCAAGTGAGTTACCATACTCCAATATAAGTACTCCCTGACCCCAAGTGAGTTACCCTAGCCCCTTATATAAGTACTCCCTGACCGCAAGTGAGTTATCCTAGCCCCTTTATATGTACTCTCTGACCGCAAGTGAGTTACCCTAATCCCATATAAGTACTCCCAGACCCCAAGTGAGTTACCCTAGTCCCATAGAAGTACTCCCTGACCCCAAGTGAGTTACCCTAGCCCATTACATAAGTACCCCCTGACCACAAGTGAGTTATCCTAACCCCCTTATATGTACTCTCTGACCGCAAGTGAGTTACCTAATCCCATAGAAGTACTCCCTGACCCCAAGTGAGTTTCCATAGCCCCTTTATGAGTACTCCCTGACCCCATGTGAGTTATCCTACCCCCTTTATATGTACTCTCTGACCGCAAATGAGTTACCCTAATCCCATATCAGTACTCCCAGACCCCAAGTGAGTTACCCTAGTCCCATCGAAGTACTCCCTCACCCCAAGTGAGTTACCCTAGCCCCTTAAATAAGTACTCCCTGACCGCAAGTGAGTTATCCTAGCCCCTTTATATGTACTCTCTGACCGCAAGTGAGTTACGCTAGTCCCATAGAAGTACTCCCTGACCCCAAGTGAGTTACCATAGCCCATTTATGAGTACTCCCTGACCCCAAGTGAGTTATCCTACCCCCTTCATATGTACTCTCTGACCGCAAGTGAGTTAGCCTAGTCCCATAGAAGTACTCCCTGACCCCAAGTGAGTTACCATATCACCTTTATAAGTACTCCCTGACCCCAAGTGAGTTATCCTAGCCCCTTTATATGTAATCCCTGACCGCAAGTGAGTTACCCTAGTACCATAGAAGTACTCCCTGACCCCAAGTGAGTTACCATAGCCCCTTTATGAGTACTCCCTGACCCCAAGTGAGTTATCCTACCCCCTTTATATGTACTCTCTGACCGCAAGTGAGTTACCCTAATCCCATATAAGTACTCCCAGACCCCAAGTGAGTTACCCTAGTCTCATATATGTACTCTCTGAACTCAAGTGTGTTACCTAATCCCATAGAAGTACTCCCTGACCCCAAGTGAGTTTCCATAGCCCCTTTATGAGTACTCCCTGACCCCAAGTGTGTTATCCTACCCCCTTTATATGTACTCTCTGACCGCAAGTGAGTTACCCTAATCCCATATAAGTACTCCCAGACCCCAATTGAGTTACCCTAGTCTCATATATGTACTCTCTGAACTCAAGTGTGTTACCTAATCCCATAGTAGTACTCCCTGACCCCAAGTGAGTTAGCCTAGCCCCTTTATATGTACTCTCTGACCGCAAGTGAGTTACCCTAGTCCAATATAAGTACTCCCTGACCCCAAGTGAGTTACCATAGCCCCTTTATAAGTACTCCCTGAACCCAAGTGAGTTATCCTAGCCCCTTTATATGTACTCTCTGACCGCAAGTGAGTTACCCTATTCCCATAGAAGTACTCTCTGACCCCAAGTGAGTTACATTAGCCCCTTTATGAGTACTCCCTGAACCCAAGTGAGTTATCCTACCCCCTTTATATGTACACTCTGACCGCAAGTGAGTTACCCTAGTCCCATATAGGTACTCCCTGACCCCAAGTGAGTTACCATATCACCTTTATAAGTACTCCCTGACCCCAAGTGAGTTATCCTAGCCCCATTATATGTACTCTCTGACAGCAAGCGAGTTACCCTAGTCCCATAGTAGTACTCCCTCACCCCAAGTGAGTTACCTTAGCCCCTTTATGAGTACTCCCTGAACCCAAGTGAGTTATCCTACCCCCTTTATATGTACTCTCTGACTGCAAGTGAGTTATTCTAGTCCCATATAGGTACTCCCTGACCCCAAGTGAGTTACCATATCACCTTTATAAGTACTCCCTGACCCCAAGTGAGTTATCCTAGCCCCATTATATGTACTCTCTGACAGCAAGCGAGTTACCCTAGTCCCATAGTAGTACTCCCTCACGCCAAGTGAGTTAGCCTAGCCCCTTTATATGTACTCTCTGACCGCAAGTGAGTTACCATACTCCAATATAAGTACTCCCTGACCCCAAGTGAGTTTCCATAGCCCCTTTATGAGTACTCCCTGACCCCAAGTGAGTTATCCTACCCCCATTATATGTACTCTCTGAGCGCAAGTGAGTTACCCTAATCCCATATCAGTACTCCCAGACCCCAAGTGAGTTACCCTAGCCCCTTAAATAAGTACTCCCTGACCGCAAGTGAGTTATCCTAGCCCCTTTATATGTACTCTCTGACCCCAAGTGAGTTACCATAGCCCATTTATGAGTACTCCCTGACCCCAAGTGAGTTATCCTACCCCCTTTATATGTACTCTCTGACCGCAAGTGAGTTACCCTAATCCCATATAAGTACTCCCAGACCCCAAGTGAGTTACCCTATTCCCATAGAAGTACTCTCTGACCCCAAATGAGTTACCTTAGCCCCTTTATGAGTACTCCCTGAACCCAATTGAGTTATCCTACCCCCTTTATATGTACTCTCTGACCGCAAGTGAGTTACCCTAGTCCCATATAGGTACTCCCTGACCCCAAGTGAGTTACCATATCAGCTTTATAAGTACTACCTGACCCCAAGTGAGTTATCTTAGCCCCTTTATATGTACTCTCTGACAGCAAGTGAGTTACCCTAGTCCCATAGTAGTACTCCCTGACCCCAAGTGAGTTAGCCTAGCCCCTTTATATGTACTCTCTGACCGCAAGTGAGTTACCCTAGTCCAATATAAGTACTCCCTGACCCCAAGTGAGTTACCATAGCCCCTTTATAAGTACTCCCTGAACCCAAGTGAGTTATCCTAGCCCCTTGATATGTATTCTCTGACCGCAAGAGAGTTACCCTAATCCCATGTAAGTACTCCCAGACCCCAAGTGAGTTAGCCTATCCCCTTTATATGTACTCCCTGAACTCAAGTGTATTACCTTAGCCCCTTTATAAGTTCTCCCTGACCCCAAGTGAGTTATCCTAGCCCCTTTATATGTACTCTCTGCCCGCAAGTGAGTTACCCTAATCCCATATCAGTACTCCCAGACCCCAAGTGAGTTACCTAATCCCATAGAAGTACTCCCTGACCCCAAGTGAGTTACCCTAGCCCCTTAAATAAGTACTCCCTGAACCCAAGTGAGTTACCATAGCCCATTTATGAGTACTCCCTGACCCCAAGTGAGTTATCCTACCCCCTTTATATGTACTCTCTGACCGCAAGTGAGTTACCCTAATCCCATATAAGTACTCCCAGACCCCAAGTGAGTTACCCTAGTCTCATATATGTACTCTCTGAACTCAAGTGTGTTACCTTAGCACCTTTATAAGTACTCCCTGACCCCAAATGAGTTATCCTAGCCCCTTTATATGTACTCTCTGACCGCAAGTGAGTTACCCTAGGCCATTTATATGTACTCTCTGACGGCAAGTGAGTTATCATAGTCGCTTTATATGTACTCCCAGACCCCAAGTGAGTTATCCTAGCCCCTTTATATGTACTCTCTGACCGCAAGTGAGTTACCCTAGTCCCATATAGGTACTCCCTGACCCCAAGTGAGTTACCATATCACCTTTATAAGTACTCCCTGACCCCAAGTGAGTTATCCTAGCCCCATTATATGTACTCTCTGACAGCAAGCGAGTTACCCTAGTCCCATAGTAGTACTCCCTGACCCCAAGTGAGTTACCTTAGCCCCTTTATGAGTACTCCCTGAACCCAAGTGAGTTATCCTACCCCCTTTATATGTACTCTCTGACCGTAAGTGAGTTACCCTAGTCCCATATAGGTACTACCTGACCCCAAGTGAGTTACCATATCACCTTTATAAGTACTCCCTGACCCCAAGTGAGTTATCCTAGCCCCATTATATGTACTCTTTGACAGCAAGCGAGTTACCCTAGTCCCATAGTAGTACTTCCTCACCCCAAGTGAGTTAGCCTAGCCCCTTTATATGTACTCTCTGACCGCAAGTGAGTTACCATAGTCCAATATAAGTACTCCCTGACCCCAAGTGAGTTACCAAAGCCCCTTTATAAGTACTCCCTGAACCCAAGTGGGTTATCCTAGCCCCTTTATATGTACTCTCTGACCGCAAGTGACTTATTCAAGCCCCTTATAAGTACTCCCTGACCCCAAGTGTGTTACCCTAGTCTCATATATGTACTCCCTGAACTCAAGTGTATTACCTTAGCCCCTTTATAAGTTCTCCCTGACCCCAAGTGAGTTATCCTAGCCCCTTTATATGTACTCTCTGCCCGCAAGTGAGTTACCCTAATCACATATAAGTACTCCCAGACCCCAAGTGAGTTACCCTAGTCGCATAGAAGTACTCCCTGACCCCAAGTGAGTTACCCTAGCCCCTTATATAAGTACTCCCTGACCGCAAGTGAGTTATCCTAGCCCCTTTATATGTACTCTCTGACCGCAAGTGAGTTACCCTAATCCCATATAAGTACTCCCAGACCCCAAGTGAGTTACCCTAGTCCCATAGAATTACTCCCTGACCCCAAGTGAGTTACCCTAGCCCATTATATAAGTACTCCCTGACCGCAAGTGAGTTATCCTAACCCCCTTATATGTACTCTCTGACCGCAAGTGAGTTACCTAATCCCATAGAAGTACTCCCTGACCCCAAGTGAGTTTCCATAGCCCCTTTATGAGTACTCCCTGACCCCATGTGAGTTATCCTACCCCCTTTATATGTACTCTCTGACCGCAAATGAGTTACCCTAATCCCATATCAGTACTCCCAGACCCCAAGTGAGTTACCCTAGTCCCATAGAAGTACTCCCTGACCCCAAGTGAGTTACCCTAGCCCCTTAAATAAGTACTCCCTGACCGCAAGTGAGTTATCCTAGCCCCTTTATATGTACTCTCTGACCGCAAGTGAGTTACCCTAGTCCCATAGAAGTACTCCCTGACCCCAAGTGAGTTACCATATCACCTTTATAAGTACTCCCTGACCCCAAATGAGTTACCTAATCCCATAGAAGTACTCCCTGACAACAAGTGAGTTACAATAGCCCCTTTATGAGTACTCCCTGACCCCAAGTGAGTTATCCTACCCCCTTTATATGTACACCCTGACCCCAAGTGAGTTACCTAATCCCATAGAAGTACTCCCTGACCACAAGTGAGTTACAATAGCCCCTTTATGAGTACTCCCTGAACCCAAGTGAGTTATCCTACCCCCATTATATGTACTCTCTGACAGCAAGCGAGTTACCCTAGTCCCATAGTAGTACTCCCTCACCCCAAGTGAGTTACCTTAGCCCCTTAATGAGTACTCCCTGAACCCAAGTGAGTTATCCTACCCCCTTTATATGTACTCTCTGACCGCAAGTGAGTTACCCTAGTCCCATATAGGTACTCCCTGACCCCAAGTGAGTTACCATATCACCTTTATAAGTACTCCCTGACCCCAAGTGAGTTATCCTAGCCCCATTATATGTACTCTCTGACAGCAAGCGAGTTACCCTAGTCCCATAGTAGTACTCCCTCACCCCAAGTGAGTTAGCCTAGCCCCTTTATATGTACTCTCTGACCGCAAGTGAGTTACCATAGTCCAATATAAGTACTCCCTGACCCCAAGTGAGTTACCATAGCCCCTTTATAAGTACTCCCTGAACCCAAGTGAGTTATCCTAGCCCCTTTATATGTACTCTCTGACCGCAAGTGACTTATGCAAACCCCTTATAAGTACTCCCTGACCCCAAGTGTGTTACCCTAGTCTCATATATGTACTCCCTGAACTCAAGTGTATCACCTTAGCCCCTTTATAAGTTCTCCCTGACCCCAAGTGAGTTATCCTAGCCCCTTTATATGTACTCTCTGCCCGCAAGTGAGTTACCCTAATCCCATATAAGTACTCCCAGACCCCAAGTGAGTTACCCTAGTCGCATAGAAGTACTCCCTGACCCCAAGTGAGTTACCCTAGCCCCTTTATATGTACTCTCTGACCGCAAGTGAGTTACCCTAATCCCATATAAGTACTCCCTGATCCCTAGTGAGTTACCTAATCCCATAGAAGTACTCCCTGACCACAAGTGAGTTACAATAGCCCCTTTATGAGTACTCCCTGAACCCAAGTGAGTTATCCTACCCCCTTTATATGTACTCTCTGACCGCAAGTGAGTTACCATACTCCAATATAAGTACTCCCTGACCCCAAGTGAGTTACCCTAGCCCCTTATATAAGTACTCCCTGACCGCAAGTGAGTTATCCTAGCCCCTTTATATGTACTCTCTGACCGCAAGTGAGTTACCCTAATCCCATATAAGTACTCCCAGACCCCAAGTGAGTTACCCTAGTCCCATAGAAGTACTCCCTGACCCCAAGTGAGTTACCCTAGCCCATTACATAAGTACCCCCTGACCACAAGTGAGTTATCCTAACCCCCTTATATGTACTCTCTGACCGCAAGTGAGTTACCTAATCCCATAGAAGTACTCCCTGACCCCAAGTGAGTTTCCATAGCCCCTTTATGAGTACTCCCTGACCCCATGTGAGTTATCCTACCCCCTTTATATGTACTCTCTGACCGCAAATGAGTTACCCTAATCCCATATCAGTACTCCCAGACCCCAAGTGAGTTACCCTAGTCCCATCGAAGTACTCCCTCACCCCAAGTGAGTTACCCTAGCCCCTTAAATAAGTACTCCCTGACCGCAAGTGAGTTATCCTAGCCCCTTTATATGTACTCTCTGACCGCAAGTGAGTTACGCTAGTCCCATAGAAGTACTCCCTGACCCCAAGTGAGTTACCATAGCCCATTTATGAGTACTCCCTGACCCCAAGTGAGTTATCCTACCCCCTTCATATGTACTCTCTGACCGCAAGTGAGTTAGCCTAGTCCCATAGAAGTACTCCCTGACCCCAAGTGAGTTACCATATCACCTTTATAAGTACTCCCTGACCCCAAGTGAGTTATCCTAGCCCCTTTATATGTAATCCCTGACCGCAAGTGAGTTACCCTAGTACCATAGAAGTACTCCCTGACCCCAAGTGAGTTACCATAGCCCCTTTATGAGTACTCCCTGACCCCAAGTGAGTTATCCTACCCCCTTTATATGTACTCTCTGACCGCAAGTGAGTTACCCTAATCCCATATAAGTACTCCCAGACCCCAAGTGAGTTACCCTAGTCTCATATATGTACTCTCTGAACTCAAGTGTGTTACCTAATCCCATAGAAGTACTCCCTGACCCCAAGTGAGTTTCCATAGCCCCTTTATGAGTACTCCCTGACCCCAAGTGTGTTATCCTACCCCCTTTATATGTACTCTCTGACCGCAAGTGAGTTACCCTAATCCCATATAAGTACTCCCAGACCCCAATTGAGTTACCCTAGTCTCATATATGTACTCTCTGAACTCAAGTGTGTTACCTAATCCCATAGTAGTACTCCCTGACCCCAAGTGAGTTAGCCTAGCCCCTTTATATGTACTCTCTGACCGCAAGTGAGTTACCCTAGTCCAATATAAGTACTCCCTGACCCCAAGTGAGTTACCATAGCCCCTTTATAAGTACTCCCTGAACCCAAGTGAGTTATCCTAGCCCCTTTATATGTACTCTCTGACCGCAAGTGAGTTACCCTATTCCCATAGAAGTACTCTCTGACCCCAAGTGAGTTACATTAGCCCCTTTATGAGTACTCCCTGAACCCAAGTGAGTTATCCTACCCCCTTTATATGTACACTCTGACCGCAAGTGAGTTACCCTAGTCCCATATAGGTACTCCCTGACCCCAAGTGAGTTACCATATCACCTTTATAAGTACTCCCTGACCCCAAGTGAGTTATCCTAGCCCCATTATATGTACTCTCTGACAGCAAGCGAGTTACCCTAGTCCCATAGTAGTACTCCCTCACCCCAAGTGAGTTAGCCTAGCCCCTTTATATGTACTCTCTGACCGCAAGTGAGTTACCATACTCCAATATAAGTACTCCCTGACCCCAAGTGAGTTTCCATAGCCCCTTTATGAGTACTCCCTGACCCCAAGTGAGTTATCCTACCCCCATTATATGTACTCTCTGAGCGCAAGTGAGTTACCCTAATCCCATATCAGTACTCCCAGACCCCAAGTGAGTTACCCTAGCCCCTTAAATAAGTACTCCCTGACCGCAAGTGAGTTATCCTAGCCCCTTTATATGTACTCTCTGACCCCAAGTGAGTTACCATAGCCCATTTATGAGTACTCCCTGACCCCAAGTGAGTTATCCTACCCCCTTTATATGTACTCTCTGACCGCAAGTGAGTTACCCTAATCCCATATAAGTACTCCCAGACCCCAAGTGAGTTACCCTATTCCCATAGAAGTACTCTCTGACCCCAAATGAGTTACCTTAGCCCCTTTATGAGTACTCCCTGAACCCAATTGAGTTATCCTACCCCCTTTATATGTACTCTCTGACCGCAAGTGAGTTACCCTAGTCCCATATAGGTACTCCCTGACCCCAAGTGAGTTACCATATCACCTTTATAAGTACTACCTGACCCCAAGTGAGTTATCTTAGCCCCTTTATATGTACTCTCTGACAGCAAGTGAGTTACCCTAGTCCCATAGTAGTACTCCCTGACCCCAAGTGAGTTAGCCTAGCCCCTTTATATGTACTCTCTGACCGCAAGTGAGTTACCCTAGTCCAATATAAGTACTCCCTGACCCCAAGTGAGTTACCATAGCCCCTTTATAAGTACTCCCTGAACCCAAGTGAGTTATCCTAGCCCCTTGATATGTATTCTCTGACCGCAAGAGAGTTACCCTAATCCCATGTAAGTACTCCCAGATCCCAAGTGAGTTAGCCTATCCCCTTTATATGTACTCCCTGAACTCAAGTGTATTACCTTAGCCCCTTTATAAGTTCTCCCTGACCCCAAGTGAGTTATCCTAGCCCCTTTATATGTACTCTCTGCCCGCAAGTGAGTTACCCTAATCCCATATCAGTACTCCCAGACCCCAAGTGAGTTACCTAATCCCATAGAAGTACTCCCTGACCCCAAGTGAGTTACCCTAGCCCCTTAAATAAGTACTCCCTGACCCCAAGTGAGTTACCATAGCCCATTTATGAGTACTCCCTGACCCCAAGTGAGTTATCCTACCCCCTTTATATGTACTCTCTGACCGCAAGTGAGTTACCCTAATCCCATATAAGTACTCCCAGACCCCAAGTGAGTTACCCTAGTCTCATATATGTACTCTCTGAACTCAAGTGTGTTACCTTAGCACCTTTATAAGTACTCCCTGACCCCAAATGAGTTATCCTAGCCCCTTTATATGTACTCTCTGACCGCAAGTGAGTTACCCTAGGCCATTTATATGTACTCTCTGACGGCAAGTGAGTTATCATAGTCGCTTTATATGTACTCCCAGACCCCAAGTGAGTTATCCTAGCCCCTTTATATGTACTCTCTGACCGCAAGTGAGTTACCCTAGTCCCATATAGGTACTCCCTGACCCCAAGTGAGTTACCATATCACCTTTATAAGTACTCCCTGACCCCAAGTGAGTTATCCTAGCCCCATTATATGTACTCTCTGACAGCAAGCGAGTTACCCTAGTCCCATAGTAGTACTCCCTGACCCCAAGTGAGTTACCTTAGCCCCTTTATGAGTACTCCCTGAACCCAAGTGAGTTATCCTACCCCCTTTATATGTACTCTCTGACCGTAAGTGAGTTACCCTAGTCCCATATAGGTACTACCTGACCCCAAGTGAGTTACCATATCACCTTTATAAGTACTCCCTGACCCCAAGTGAGTTATCCTAGCCCCATTATATGTACTCTTTGACAGCAAGCGAGTTACCCTAGTCCCATAGTAGTACTTCCTCACCCCAAGTGAGTTAGCCTAGCCCCTTTATATGTACTCTCTGACCGCAAGTGAGTTACCATAGTCCAATATAAGTACTCCCTGACCCCAAGTGAGTTACCAAAGCCCCTTTATAAGTACTCCCTGAACCCAAGTGGGTTATCCTAGCCCCTTTATATGTACTCTCTGACCGCAAGTGACTTATTCAAGCCCCTTATAAGTACTCCCTGACCCCAAGTGTGTTACCCTAGTCTCATATATGTACTCCCTGAACTCAAGTGTATTACCTTAGCCCCTTTATAAGTTCTCCCTGACCCCAAGTGAGTTATCCTAGCCCCTTTATATGTACTCTCTGCCCGCAAGTGAGTTACCCTAATCACATATAAGTACTCCCAGACCCCAAGTGAGTTACCCTAGTCGCATAGAAGTACTCCCTGACCCCAAGTGAGTTACCCTAGCCCCTTATATAAGTACTCCCTGACCGCAAGTGAGTTATCCTAGCCCCTTTATATGTACTCTCTGACCGCAAGTGAGTTACCCTAATCCCATATAAGTACTCCCAGACCCCAAGTGAGTTACCCTAGTCCCATAGAATTACTCCCTGACCCCAAGTGAGTTACCCTAGCCCATTATATAAGTACTCCCTGACCGCAAGTGAGTTATCCTAACCCCCTTATATGTACTCTCTGACCGCAAGTGAGTTACCTAATCCCATAGAAGTACTCCCTGACCCCAAGTGAGTTTCCATAGCCCCTTTATGAGTACTCCCTGACCCCATGTGAGTTATCCTACCCCCTTTATATGTACTCTCTGACCGCAAATGAGTTACCCTAATCCCATATCAGTACTCCCAGACCCCAAGTGAGTTACCCTAGTCCCATAGAAGTACTCCCTGACCCCAAGTGAGTTACCCTAGCCCCTTAAATAAGTACTCCCTGACCGCAAGTGAGTTATCCTAGCCCCTTTATATGTACTCTCTGACCGCAAGTGAGTTACCCTAGTCCCATAGAAGTACTCCCTGACCCCAAGTGAGTTACCATATCACCTTTATAAGTACTCCCTGACCCCAAATGAGTTACCTAATCCCATAGAAGTACTCCCTGACAACAAGTGAGTTACAATAGCCCCTTTATGAGTACTCCCTGACCCCAAGTGAGTTATCCTACCCCCTTTATATGTACACCCTGACCCCAAGTGAGTTACCTAATCCCATAGAAGTACTCCCTGACCACAAGTGAGTTACAATAGCCCCTTTATGAGTACTCCCTGAACCCAAGTGAGTTATCCTACCCCCATTATATGTACTCTCTGACAGCAAGCGAGTTACCCTAGTCCCATAGTAGTACTCCCTCACCCCAAGTGAGTTACCTTAGCCCCTTAATGAGTACTCCCTGAACCCAAGTGAGTTATCCTACCCCCTTTATATGTACTCTCTGACCGCAAGTGAGTTACCCTAGTCCCATATAGGTACTCCCTGACCCCAAGTGAGTTACCATATCACCTTTATAAGTACTCCCTGACCCCAAGTGAGTTATCCTAGCCCCATTATATGTACTCTCTGACAGCAAGCGAGTTACCCTAGTCCCATTGTAGTACTCCCTCACCCCAAGTGAGTTAGCCTAGCCCCTTTATATGTACTCTCTGACCGCAAGTGAGTTACCATAGTCCAATATAAGTACTCCCTGACCCCAAGTGAGTTACCATAGCCCCTTTATAAGTACTCCCTGAACCCAAGTGAGTTATCCTAGCCCCTTTATATGTACTCTCTGACCGCAAGTGACTTATGCAAACCCCTTATAAGTACTCCCTGACCCCAAGTGTGTTACCCTAGTCTCATATATGTACTCCCTGAACTCAAGTGTATCACCTTAGCCCCTTTATAAGTTCTCCCTGACCCCAAGTGAGTTATCCTAGCCCCTTTATATGTACTCTCTGCCCGCAAGTGAGTTACCCTAATCCCATATAAGTACTCCCAGACCCCAAGTGAGTTACCCTAGTCGCATAGAAGTACTCCCTGACCCCAAGTGAGTTACCCTAGCCCCTTTATATGTACTCTCTGACCGCAAGTGAGTTACCCTAATCCCATATAAGTACTCCCTGATCCCTAGTGAGTTACCTAATCCCATAGAAGTACTCCCTGACCACAAGTGAGTTACAATAGCCCCTTTATGAGTACTCCCTGAACCCAAGTGAGTTATCCTACCCCCTTTATATGTACTCTCTGACCGCAAGTGAGTTACCATACTCCAATATAAGTACTCCCTGACCCCAAGTGAGTTACCCTAGCCCCTTATATAAGTACTCCCTGACCGCAAGTGAGTTATCCTAGCCCCTTTATATGTACTCTCTGACCGCAAGTGAGTTACCCTAATCCCATATAAGTACTCCCAGACCCCAAGTGAGTTACCCTAGTCCCATAGAAGTACTCCCTGACCCCAAGTGAGTTACCCTAGCCCATTACATAAGTATCCCCTGACCACAAGTGAGTTATCCTAACCCCCTTATATGTACTCTCTGACCGCAAGTGAGTTACCTAATCCCATAGAAGTACTCCCTGACCCCAAGTGAGTTTCCATAGCCCCTTTATGAGTACTCCCTGACCCCATGTGAGTTATCCTACCCCCTTTATATGTACTCTCTGACCGCAAATGAGTTACCCTAATCCCATATCAGTACTCCCAGACCCCAAGTGAGTTACCCTAGTCCCATCGAAGTACTCCCTCACCCCAAGTGAGTTACCCTAGCCCCTTAAATAAGTACTCCCTGACCGCAAGTGAGTTATCCTAGCCCCTTTATATGTACTCTCTGACCGCAAGTGAGTTACGCTAGTCCCATAGAAGTACTCCCTGACCCCAAGTGAGTTACCATAGCCCATTTATGAGTACTCCCTGACCCCAAGTGAGTTATCCTACCCCCTTCATATGTACTCTCTGACCGCAAGTGAGTTAGCCTAGTCCCATAGAAGTACTCCCTGACCCCAAGTGAGTTACCATATCACCTTTATAAGTACTCCCTGACCCCAAGTGAGTTATCCTAGCCCCTTTATATGTAATCCCTGACCGCAAGTGAGTTACCCTAGTACCATAGAAGTACTCCCTGACCCCAAGTGAGTTACCATAGCCCCTTTATGAGTACTCCCTGACCCCAAGTGAGTTATCCTACCCCCTTTATATGTACTCTCTGACCGCAAGTGAGTTACCCTAGTCCCATAGAAGTACTCCCTGACCCCAAGTGAGTTACCATATCACCTTTATAAGTACTCCCTGACCCCAAGTGAGTTATCCTAGCCCCTTTATATGTAATCCCTGACCGCAAGTGAGTTACCCTAGTACCATAGAAGTACTCCCTGACCCCAAGTGAGTTACCATAGCCCCTTTATGAGTACTCCCTGACCCCAAGTGAGTTATCCTACCCCCTTTATATGTACTCTCTGACCGCAAGTGAGTTACCCTAATCCCATATAAGTACTCCCAGACCCCAAGTGAGTTACCCTAGTCTCATATATGTACTCTCTGAACTCAAGTGTGTTACCTAATCCCATAGAAGTACTCCCTGACCCCAAGTGAGTTTCCATAGCCCCTTTATGAGTACTCCCTGACCCCAAGTGTGTTATCCTACCCCCTTTATATGTACTCTCTGACCGCAAGTGAGTTACCCTAATCCCATATAAGTACTCCCAGACCCCAATTGAGTTACCCTAGTCTCATATATGTACTCTCTGAACTCAAGTGTGTTACCTAATCCCATAGTAGTACTCCCTGACCCCAAGTGAGTTAGCCTAGCCCCTTTATATGTACTCTCTGACCGCAAGTGAGTTACCCTAGTCCAATATAAGTACTCCCTGACCCCAAGTGAGTTACCATAGCCCCTTTATAAGTACTCCCTGAACCCAAGTGAGTTATCCTAGCCCCTTTATATGTACTCTCTGACCGCAAGTGAGTTACCCTATTCCCATAGAAGTACTCTCTGACCCCAAGTGAGTTACATTAGCCCCTTTATGAGTACTCCCTGAACCCAAGTGAGTTATCCTACCCCCTTTATATGTACACTCTGACCGCAAGTGAGTTACCCTAGTCCCATATAGGTACTCCCTGACCCCAAGTGAGTTACCATATCACCTTTATAAGTACTCCCTGACCCCAAGTGAGTTATCCTAGCCCCATTATATGTACTCTCTGACAGCAAGCGAGTTACCCTAGTCCCATAGTAGTACTCCCTCACCCCAAGTGAGTTACCTTAGCCCCTTTATGAGTACTCCCTGAACCCAAGTGAGTTATCCTACCCCCTTTATATGTACTCTCTGACTGCAAGTGAGTTATTCTAGTCCCATATAGGTACTCCCTGACCCCAAGTGAGTTACCATATCACCTTTATAAGTACTCCCTGACCCCAAGTGAGTTATCCTAGCCCCATTATATGTACTCTCTGACAGCAAGCGAGTTACCCTAGTCCCATAGTAGTACTCCCTCACCCCAAGTGAGTTAGCCTAGCCCCTTTATATGTACTCTCTGACCGCAAGTGAGTTACCATACTCCAATATAAGTACTCCCTGACCCCAAGTGAGTTTCCATAGCCCCTTTATGAGTACTCCCTGACCCCAAGTGAGTTATCCTACCCCCATTATATGTACTCTCTGAGCGCAAGTGAGTTACCCTAATCCCATATCAGTACTCCCAGACCCCAAGTGAGTTACCCTAGCCCCTTAAATAAGTACTCCCTGACCGCAAGTGAGTTATCCTAGCCCCTTTATATGTACTCTCTGACCCCAAGTGAGTTACCATAGCCCATTTATGAGTACTCCCTGACCCCAAGTGAGTTATCCTACCCCCTTTATATGTACTCTCTGACCGCAAGTGAGTTACCCTAATCCCATATAAGTACTCCCAGACCCCAAGTGAGTTACCCTATTCCCATAGAAGTACTCTCTGACCCCAAATGAGTTACCTTAGCCCCTTTATGAGTACTCCCTGAACCCAATTGAGTTATCCTACCCCCTTTATATGTACTCTCTGACCGCAAGTGAGTTACCCTAGTCCCATATAGGTACTCCCTGACCCCAAGTGAGTTACCATATCACCTTTATAAGTACTACCTGACCCCAAGTGAGTTATCTTAGCCCCTTTATATGTACTCTCTGACAGCAAGTGAGTTACCCTAGTCCCATAGTAGTACTCCCTGACCCCAAGTGAGTTAGCCTAGCCCCTTTATATGTACTCTCTGACCGCAAGTGAGTTACCCTAGTCCAATATAAGTACTCCCTGACCCCAAGTGAGTTACCATAGCCCCTTTATAAGTACTCCCTGAACCCAAGTGAGTTATCCTAGCCCCTTGATATGTATTCTCTGACCGCAAGAGAGTTACCCTAATCCCATGTAAGTACTCCCAGATCCCAAGTGAGTTAGCCTATCCCCTTTATATGTACTCCCTGAACTCAAGTGTATTACCTTAGCCCCTTTATAAGTTCTCCCTGACCCCAAGTGAGTTATCCTAGCCCCTTTATATGTACTCTCTGCCCGCAAGTGAGTTACCCTAATCCCATATCAGTACTCCCAGACCCCAAGTGAGTTACCTAATCCCATAGAAGTACTCCCTGACCCCAAGTGAGTTACCCTAGCCCCTTAAATAAGTACTCCCTGACCCCAAGTGAGTTACCATAGCCCATTTATGAGTACTCCCTGACCCCAAGTGAGTTATCCTACCCCCTTTATATGTACTCTCTGACCGCAAGTGAGTTACCCTAATCCCATATAAGTACTCCCAGACCCCAAGTGAGTTACCCTAGTCTCATATATGTACTCTCTGAACTCAAGTGTGTTACCTTAGCACCTTTATAAGTACTCCCTGACCCCAAATGAGTTATCCTAGCCCCTATATATGTACTCTCTGACCGCAAGTGAGTTACCCTAGGCCATTTATATGTACTCTCTGACGGCAAGTGAGTTATCATAGTCGCTTTATATGTACTCCCAGACCCCAAGTGAGTTATCCTAGCCCCTTTATATGTACTCTCTGACCGCAAGTGAGTTACCCTAGTCCCATATAGGTACTCCCTGACCCCAAGTGAGTTACCATATCACCTTTATAAGTACTCCCTGACCCCAAGTGAGTTATCCTAGCCCCATTATATGTACTCTCTGACAGCAAGCGAGTTACCCTAGTCCCATAGTAGTACTCCCTGACCCCAAGTGAGTTACCTTAGCCCCTTTATGAGTACTCCCTGAACACAAGTGAGTTATCCTACCCCCTTTATATGTACTCTCTGACCGTAAGTGAGTTACCCTAGTCCCATATAGGTACTACCTGACCCCAAGTGAGTTACCATATCACCTTTATAAGTACTCCCTGACCCCAAGTGAGTTATCCTAGCCCCATTATATGTACTCTTTGACAGCAAGCGAGTTACCCTAGTCCCATAGTAGTACTTCCTCACCCCAAGTGAGTTAGCCTAGCCCCTTTATATGTACTCTCTGACCGCAAGTGAGTTACCATAGTCCAATATAAGTACTCCCTGACCCCAAGTGAGTTACCAAAGCCCCTTTATAAGTACTCCCTGAACCCAAGTGGGTTATCCTAGCCCCTTTATATGTACTCTCTGACCGCAAGTGACTTATTCAAACCCCTTATAAGTACTCCCTGACCCCAAGTGTGTTACCCTAGTCTCATATATGTACTCCCTGAACTCAAGTGTATTACCTTAGCCCCTTTATAAGTTCTCCCTGACCCCAAGTGAGTTATCCTAGCCCCTTTATATGTACTCTCTGCCCGCAAGTGAGTTACCCTAATCACATATAAGTACTCCCAGACCCCAAGTGAGTTACCCTAGTCGCATAGAAGTACTCCCTGACCCCAAGTGAGTTACCCTAGCCCCTTATATAAGTACTCCCTGACCGCAAGTGAGTTATCCTAGCCCCTTTATATGTACTCTCTGACCGCAAGTGAGTTACCCTAATCCCATATAAGTACTCCCAGACCCCAAGTGAGTTACCCTAGTCCCATAGAATTACTCCCTGACCCCAAGTGAGTTACCCTAGCCCATTATATAAGTACTCCCTGACCGCAAGTGAGTTATCCTAACCCCCTTATATGTACTCTCTGACCGCAAGTGAGTTACCTAATCCCATAGAAGTACTCCCTGACCCCAAGTGAGTTTCCATAGCCCCTTTATGAGTACTCCCTGACCCCATGTGAGTTATCCTACCCCCTTTATATGTACTCTCTGACCGCAAATGAGTTACCCTAATCCCATATCAGTACTCCCAGACCCCAAGTGAGTTACCCTAGTCCCATAGAAGTACTCCCTGACCCCAAGTGAGTTACCCTAGCCCCTTAAATAAGTACTCCCTGACCGCAAGTGAGTTATCCTAGCCCCTTTATATGTACTCTCTGACCGCAAGTGAGTTACCCTAGTCCCATAGAAGTACTCCCTGACCCCAAGTGAGTTACCATATCACCTTTATAAGTACTCCCTGACCCCAAGTGAGTTACCTAATCCCATAGAAGTACTCCCTGACAACAAGTGAGTTACAATAGCCCCTTTATGAGTACTCCCTGACCCCAAGTGAGTTATCCTACCCCCTTTATATGTACACCCTGACCCCAAGTGAGTTACCTAATCCCATAGAAGTACTCCCTGACCACAAGTGAGTTACAATAGCCCCTTTATGAGTACTCCCTGAACCCAAGTGAGTTATCCTACCCCCATTATATGTACTCTCTGACAGCAAGCGAGTTACCCTAGTCCCATAGTAGTACTCCCTCACCCCAAGTGAGTTACCTTAGCCCCTTAATGAGTATTCCCTGAACCCAAGTGAGTTATCCTACCCCCTTTATATGTACTCTCTGACCGCAAGTGAGTTACCCTAGTCCCATATAGGTACTCCCTGACCCCAAGTGAGTTACCATATCACCTTTATAAGTACTCCCTGACCGCAAGTGAGTTACCATAGCCCCTTTATAAGTACTCCCTGAACCCAAGTGAGTTATCCTAGCCCCTTTATATGTACTCTCTGACCGCAAGTGACTTATGCAAACCCCTTATAAGTACTCCCTGACCCCAAGTGTGTTACCATAGCCCCTTTATAAGTACTCCCTGAACCCAAGTGAGTTATCCTAGCCCCTTTATATGTACTCTCTGACCGCAAGTGACTTATGCAAACCCCTTATAAGTACTCCCTGACCCCAAGTGTGTTACCCTAGTCTCATATATGTACTCCCTGAACTCAAGTGTATCACCTTAGCTCCTTTATAAGTTCTCCCTGACCCCAAGTGAGTTATCCTAGCCCCTTTATATGTACTCTCTGCCCGCAAGTGAGTTACCCTAATCCCATATAAGTACTCCCAGACCCCAAGTGAGTTACCCTAGTCGCATAGAAGTACTCCCTGACCCCAAGTGAGTTACCCTAGCCCCTTATATAAGTACTCCCTGACCGCAAGTGAGTTATCCTAGCCCCTTTATATGTACTCTCTGACCGCAAGTGAGTTACCCTAATCCCATATAAGTACTCCCTGATCCCTAGTGAGTTACCTAATCCCATAGAAGTACTCCCTGACCACAAGTGAGTTACAATAGCCCCTTTATGAGTACTCCCTGAACCCAAGTGAGTTATCCTACCCCCTTTATATGTACTCTCTGACCGCAAGTGAGTTACCCTAATCCCATATAAGTACTCCCAGACCCCAAGTGAGTTACCCTAGTCCCATAGAAGTACTCCCTGACCCCAAGTGAGTTACCCTAGCCCATTATATAAGTACTCCCTGACCGCAAGTGAGTTATCCTACCCCCTTTATATGTACTCTCTGACCGCAAGTGAGTTATTCTAGTCCCATATAGGTACTCCCTGACCCCAAGTGAGTTACCATATCACCTTTATAAGTACTCCCTGATCCCAAGTGAGTTATCCTAGCCCCATTATATGTACTCTCTGACAGCAAGCGAGTTACCCTAGTCCCATAGTAGTACTCCCTCACCCCAAGTGAGTTAGCCTAGCCCCTTTATATGTACTCTCTGACCGCAAGTGAGTTACCATACTCCAATATAAGTACTCCCTGACCCCAAGTGAGTTACCATAGCCCCTTTATAAGTACTCCCTGAACCCAAGTGAGTTATCCTAGCCCCTTTATATGTACTCTCTGCCCGCAAGTGAGTTACCCTAATCCCATATGAGTACTCCCAGACCCCAAGTGAGTTACCCTAGTCGCATAGAAGTACTCCCTGACCCCAAGTGAGTTACCCTAGCCCCTTATATAAGTACTCCCTGACCGCAAGTGAGTTATCCTAGCCCCTTTATATGTACCCTCTGACCGCAAGTGAGTTACCCTAATCCCATATAAGTACTCCCAGACCCCAAGTGAGTTACCCTAGTCCCATAGAAGTACTCCCTGACCCCAAGTGAGTTACCCTAGCCCATTATATAAGTACTCCCTGACCGCAAGTGAGTTATCCTAACCCCCTTATATGTACTCTCTGACCGCAATTGAGTTACCTAATCCCATAGAAGTACTCCCTGACCCCAAGTGAGTTTCCATAGCCCCTTTATGAGTACTCCCTGACCCCAAGTGAGTTATCCTACCCCCTTCATATGTACTCTCTGACCGCAAGTGAGTTAGCCTAGTCCCATAGAAGTACTCCCTGACCCCAAGTGAGTTACCATATCACCTTTATAAGTACTCCCTGACCCCAAGTGAGTTATCCTAGCCCCTTTATATGTAATCCCTGACCGCAAGTGAGTTACCCTAGTACCATAGAAGTACTCCCTGACCCCAAGTGAGTTACCATAGCCCCTTTATGAGTACTCCCTGACCCCAAGTGAGTTATCCTACCCCCTTTATATGTACTCTCTGACCGCAAGTGAGTTACCCTAATCCCATATAAGTACTCCCAGACCCCAAGTGAGTTACCCTAGTCTCATATATGTACTCTCTGAACTCAAGTGTGTTACCTAATCCCATAGAAGTACTCCCTGACCCCAAGTGAGTTACCCTAGCCCCTTATATAAGTACTCCCTGACCGCAAGTGAGTTATACTAGCCCCTTTATATGTACTCTCTGGCCGCAAGTGAGTTACCCTAGCCCATTTTTATGTACTCTCTGACCGCAAGTGAGTTATCCTAGTCGCTTTATATGTACTCCCAGACCCCAAGTGAGTTACCCTAGTCCCTTATAAGTACTCCCTGATCCTAAGCGAGTTACCATATCACCTTTATAAGTACTTCCTGACCCCAAGTGAGTTATCCTAGCCCCTTTATATGTACTCTCTGACAGCAAGTGAGTTACCCTACTCCAATATAAGTACTCCCTGACCCCAAGTGAGTTACCATAGCCCCTTTATAAGTACTCCCTGACCCCAAGTGAGTTATCCTAACACCTTTATATGTACTCTCTGGCCGCAAGTGAGTTACCGTAGTCGCATAGTAGTACTCCCTTACCCCAAGTGAGTTATCCTAGCCCCTTTATATGTTCTCTCTTACCGCAAGTGAGTTAACCTAGCCCATTTATATGTACACTCTGACCGCAAGTGAGTTATCCTAGTCGCTTTATATGTACTCTCAGACCCCAAGTGAGTTACCCTAGTCCCTTATAAGTACTCCCTGATCCTAAGTGAGTTACCATATCACCTTTATAAGTACTCTCTGACCACAAGTGAGTTATCCTAGCCCCTTTATATGTACTCTCTGCCAGCAAGTGAGTTACCCTAGTCCCATAGTAGTACTCCCTGACCCCAAGTGAGTTACCATAGCCCCTTTATAAGTACTCCCTGACCCCAAGTGAGTTATTCTAACACCTTTATATGTACACTCTGACCGAAGTGCGTTACCCTAGTCCAATATAAGAACTCCCTGACCCCAAGTGAGTTACCATAGCCCCTTTATAAGTACTCCCTGAACCCAAGTGAGTTATCCTATCCCCTTTATATGTACTCAATGACCGCAAGTGAGTTACCCTAATCACATATAAGTACTCCTAGACCCCAAGTGAATTACCCTAGCCCCTTATATAAGTACTCCCTGACCCCAAGTGAGTTACCCTAGCCCCTTTATATGTACTCCCTTACCGCAAGTGAGTTATCCTAGCCCCTTTATATGTACTCTCTGACCGCAAGTGAGTTACCCTAGTCCCATAGAAGTACTCCCTGACCCCAAATGAGTTACCTTAGACCCATATAAGTACTCCCAAATCCCAAGTGAGTTACCCTAGTCCCATAGAATTACTCCCTGACCCCAAGTGAGTTACCCTAGCCCCTTATATAAGTACTCCCTTACCGCAAGTGAGTTACCCTAGCCCCTTATATAAGTACTCCCTGACCGCAAGTGAGTTATCCTAGCCCCTTTATATGTACTCTCTGACCGCAAGTGAGTTACCCTAATCCCATATAAGTACTCCCAGACCCCAAGTGAGTTACCCTAGTCCCATAGAATTACTCCCTGACCCCAAGTGAGTTACCCTAGCCCATTATATAAGTACTCCCTGACCGCAAGTGAGTTATCCTAACCCCCTTATATGTACTCTCTGACCGCAAGTGAGTTACCTAATCCCATAGAAGTACTCCCTGACCCCAAGTGAGTTTCCATAGCCCCTTTATGAGTACTCCCTGACCCCATTTGAGTTATCCTACCCCCTTTATATGTACTCTCTGACCGCAAATGAGTTACCCTAATCCCATATCAGTACTCCCAGACCCCAAGTGAGTTACCCTAGTCCCATAGAAGTACTCCCTGACCCCAAGTGAGTTACCCTAGCCCCTTAAATAAGTACTCCCTGACCGCAAGTGAGTTATCCTAGCCCCTTTATATGTACTCTCTGACCGCAAGTGAGTTACCCTAGTCCCATAGAAGTACTCCCTGACCCCAAGTGAGTTACCATATCACCTTTATAAGTACTCCCTGACCCCAAGTGAGTTACCTAATCCCATAGAAGTACTCCCTGACCACAAGTGAGTTACAATAGCCCCTTTATGAGTACTCCCTGACCCCAAGTGAGTTATCCTACCCCCTTTATATGTACACCCTGACCCCAAGTGAGTTACCTAATCCCATAGAAGTACTCCCTGACCACAAGTGAGTTACAATAGCCCCTTTATGAGTACTCCCTGAACCCAAGTGAGTTATCCTACCCCCATTATATGTACTCTCTGACAGCAAGCGAGTTACCCTAGTCCCATAGTAGTACTCCCTCACCCCAAGTGAGTTACCTTAGCCCCTTTATGAGTACTCCCTGAACCCAAGTGAGTTATCCTACCCCCTTTATATGTACTCTCTGACCGCAAGTGAGTTACCCTAGTCCCATATAGGTACTCCCTGACCCCAAGTGAGTTACCATATCACCTTTATAAGTACTCCCTGACCCCAAGTGAGTTATCCTAGCCCCATTATATGTACTCTCTGACAGCAAGCGAGTTACCCTAGTCCCATAGTAGTACTCCCTCACCCCAAGTGAGTTAGCCTAGCCCTTTTATATGTACTCTCTGACCGCAAGTGAGTTACCATAGTCCAATATAAGTACTCCCTGACCCCAAGTGAGTTACCATAGCCCCTTTATAAGTACTCCCTGAACCCAAGTGAGTTATCCTAGCCCCTTTATATGTACTCTCTGACGGCAAGTGACTTATTCAAACCCCTTATAAGTACTCCCTGACCCCAAGTGTGTTACCCTAGTCTCATATATGTACTCCCTGACCCCAAGTGAGTTACAATAGCCCCTTTATGAGTACTCCCTGACCCCAAGTGAGTTATCCTAGCCCCTTTATATGTACTCTCTGCCCACAAGTGAGTTACCCTAATCCCATATAAGTACTCCCAGACCCTAAGTGAGTTACCCTAGTCCCATAGAAGTACTCCCTGACCCCAAGTGAGTTACCCTAGCCCATTATATAAGTACTCCCTGACCGCAAGTGAGTTATCCTAGCCCCTTTATATGTACTCCCTGTCCCCAAGTGAGTTACCCTAGTACCATAGAAGTACTCCCTGACCCCAAGTGAGCTACCATAGCCCCTTTATGAGTACTCCCTGACCCCAAGTGAGTTATCCTACCCCCTTTATATGTACTCTCTGACCGCAAGTGAGTTACCCTAATCCCTTATAAGCACTCCCAGACCCCAAGTGAGTTACCCTAGTCTCATATATGTACTCTCTGAACTCAAGTGTGTTACCTTAGCACCCTTATAAGTACTCCCTGACCCCAAGTGAGTTATCCTAGCCCCTTTATATGTACTCTCTGACCGCAAGTGAGTCACCCTAGCCCATTTATATGTACTCCCAGACCCCAAGTGAGTTACCCTAGTCCCTTATAGGTACTCCCTGATCCTAAGTGAGTTATCCTAGCCCTTTAATAAGTACACCCTGGCCCCAAGTGAGTTACCCTAGTCCCATATAAGTAATCCTTGACCCAAAGTTAGTTACCCTAAACCCTTTATAAGTACTCCCTGACCCCAAGTGAGTTACCATATCACCTTTATAAGTACTCCCTGACCCCAAGTGAGTTACCTAATCCCATATAAGTACTCCCAGACCCCAAGTGAGTTACCCTAGTCCCATAGAAGTACTCCCTGACCCCAAGTGAGTTACCCTAGTACCATAGAAGTACTCCCTGACCCCAAGTGAGCTACCATAGCCCCTTTATGAGTACTCCCTGAACCCAAGTGAGTTATCCTACCCCCTTTATATGTACTCTCTGACAGCAAGTGAGTTACCCTAGTCCCTTATAACTACTCCCTGACCCAAAGTGAGTTACCCTAGTCCCATAGAAGTACTCCCAGACCCCAAGTGAGTTACCCTAGTCCCTTATAACTACTCCCAGACCCCAAGTGAGTTACCCTAGTCCCATAGAAGTACTCCCTGACCCTAAGTGAGTTACCCTAGCCCCTATATAAGTACTCCCTGATCCCAAGTAGGTTATCCTAGCCCCATTATGTGTACTCTCTGACAGCAAGTGAGTTACCCTAATCCCATATAAGTACTCCCTGACCCCAAGTGAGTTACCCTAGCCCCTTATATAAGTACTCCCTGACCCCAAGTGAGTTACCATATCACCTTTATAAGTACTCCCTGACCCCAAGTGAGTTATCCTAGCCCCATTATATGTACTCTCTGACAGCAAGCGAGTTACCCTAGTCCCATAGTAGTACTCCCTCACCCCAAGTGAGACAGCCTAGCCCCTTTATATGTACTCTCTGACCGCAAGTGAGTTACCATACTCCAATATAAGTACTCCCTGACCCCAAGTGAGTTACCCTAGCCCCTTATATAAGTACTCCCTGACCGCAAGTGAGTTATCCTAGCCCCTTTATATGTACTCTCTGACCGCAAGTGAGTTACCCTAATCCCATATAAGTACTCCCAGACCCCAAGTGAGTTACCCTAGTCCCATAGAAGTACTCCATGACCCCAAGTGAGTTACCCTAGCCCATTACATAAGTACCCCCTGACCACAAGTGAGTTATCCTAACCCCCTTATATGTACTCTCTGACCGCAAGTGAGTTACCTAATCCCATAGAAGTACTCCCTGACCCCAAGTGAGTTTCCATAGCCCCTTTATGAGTACTCCCTGACCCCATGTGAGTTATCCTACCCCCTTTATATGTACTCTCTGACCGCAAATGAGTTACCCTAATCCCATATCAGTACTCCCAGACCCCAAGTGAGTTACCCTAGTCCCATCGAAGTACTCCCTCACCCCAAGTGAGTTACCCTAGCCCCTTAAATAAGTACTCCCTGACCGCAAGTGAGTTATCCTAGCCCCTTTATATGTACTCTCTGACCGCAAGTGAGTTACGCTAGTCCCATAGAAGTACTCCCTGACCCCAAGTGAGTTACCATAGCCCATTTATGAGTACTCCCTGACCCCAAGTGAGTTATCCTACCCCCTTCATATGTACTCTCTGACCGCAAGTGAGTTAGCCTAGTCCCATAGAAGTACTCCCTGACCCCAAGTGAGATACCATATCACCTTTATAAGTACTCCCTGACCCCAAGTGAGTTATCCTAGCCCCTTTATATGTAATCCCTGACCGCAAGTGAGTTACCCTAGTACCATAGAAGTACTCCCTGACCCCAAGTGAGTTACCATAGCCCCTTTATGAGTACTCCCTGACCCCAAGTGAGTTATCCTACCCCCTTTATATGTACTCTCTGACCGCAAGTGAGTTACCCTAATCCCATATAAGTACTCCCAGACCCCAAGTGAGTTACCCTAGTCTCATATATGTACTCTCTGAACTCAAGTGTGTTACCTAATCCCATAGAAGTACTCCCTGACCCCAAGTGAGTTTCCATAGCCCCTTTATGAGTACTCCCTGACCCCAAGTGTGTTATCCTACCCCCTTTATATGTACTCTCTGACCGCAAGTGAGTTACCCTAATCCCATATAAGTACTCCCAGACCCCAATTGAGTTACCCTAGTCTCATATATGTACTCTCTGAACTCAAGTGTGTTACCTAATCCCATAGTAGTACTCCCTGACCCCAAGTGAGTTAGCCTAGCCCCTTTATATGTACTCTCTGACCGCAAGTGAGTTACCCTAGTCCAATATAAGTACTCCCTGACCCCAAGTGAGTTACCATAGCCCCTTTATAAGTACTCCCTGAACCCAAGTGAGTTATCCTAGCCCCTTTATATGTACTCTCTGACCGCAAGTGAGTTACCCTATTCCCATAGAAGTACTCTCTGACCCCAAGTGAGTTACATTAGCCCCTTTATGAGTACTCCCTGAACCCAAGTGAGTTATCCTACCCCCTTTATATGTACACTCTGACCGCAAGTGAGTTACCCTAGTCCCATATAGGTACTCCCTGACCCCAAGTGAGTTACCATATCACCTTTATAAGTACTCCCTGACCCCAAGTGAGTTATCCTAGCCCCATTATATGTACTCTCTGACAGCAAGCGTGTTACCCTAGTCCCATAGTAGTACTCCCTCACCCCAAGTGAGTTACCTTAGCCCCTTTATGAGTACTCCCTGAACCCAAGTGAGTTATCCTACCCCCTTTATATGTACTCTCTGACTGCAAGTGAGTTATTCTAGTCCCATATAGGTACTCCCTGACCCCAAGTGAGTTATCCTAGCCCCATTATATGTACTCTCTGACAGCAAGCGAGTTACCCTAGTCCCATAGTAGTACTCCCTCACCCCAAGTGAGTTAGCCTAGCCCCTTTATATGTGCTCTCTGACCGCAAGTGAGTTACCATACTCCAATATAAGTACTCCCTGACCCCAAGTGAGTTTCCATAGCCCCTTTATGAGTACTCCCTGACCCCAAGTGAGTTATCCTACCCCCATTATATGTACTCTCTGAGCGCAAGTGAGTTACCCTAATCCCATATCAGTACTCCCAGACCCCAAGTGAGTTACCCTAGCCCCTTAAATAAGTACTCCCTGACCGCAAGTGAGTTATCCTAGCCCCTTTATATGTACTCTCTGACCCCAAGTGAGTTACCATAGCCCATTTATGAGTACTCCCTGACCCCAAGTGAGTTATCCTACCCCCTTTATATGTACTCTCTGACCGCAAGTGAGTTACCCTAATCCCATATAAGTACTCCCAGACCCCAAGTGAGTTACCCTATTCCCATAGAAGTACTCTCTGACCCCAAATGAGTTACCTTAGCCCCTTTATGAGTACTCCCTGAACCCAATTGAGTTATCCTACCCCCTTTATATGTACTCTCTGACCGCAAGTGAGTTACCCTAGTCCCATATAGGTACTCCCTGACCCCAAGTGAGTTACCATATCACCTTTATAAGTACTACCTGACCCCAAGTGAGTTATCTTAGCCCCTTTATATGTACTCTCTGACAGCAAGTGAGTTACCCTAGTCCCATAGTAGTACTCCCTGACCCCAAGTGAGTTAGCCTAGCCCCTTTATATGTACTCTCTGACCGCAAGTGAGTTACCCTAGTCCAATATAAGTACTCCCTGACCCCAAGTGAGTTACCATAGCCCCTTTATAAGTACTCCCTGAACCCAAGTGAGTTATCCTAGCCCCTTGATATGTATTCTCTGACCGCAAGAGAGTTACCCTAATCCCATGTAAGTACTCCCAGACCCCAAGTGAGTTAGCCTATCCCCTTTATATGTACTCCCTGAACTCAAGTGTATTACCTTAGCCCCTTTATAAGTTCTCCCTGACCCCAAGTGAGTTATCCTAGCCCCTTTATATGTACTCTCTGCCCGCAAGTGAGTTACCCTAATCCCATATCAGTACTCCCAGACCCCAAGTGAGTTACCTAATCCCATAGAAGTACTCCCTGACCCCAAGTGAGTTACCCTAGCCCCTTAAATAAGTACTCCCTGAACCCAAGTGAGTTACCATAGCCCATTTATGAGTACTCCCTGACCCCAAGTGAGTTATCCTACCCCCTTTATATGTACTCTCTGACCGCAAGTGAGTTACCCTAATCCCATATAAGTACTCCCAGACCCCAAGTGAGTTACCCTAGTCTCATATATGTACTCTCTGAACTCAAGTGTGTTACCTTAGCACCTTTATAAGTACTCCCTGACCCCAAATGAGTTATCCTAGCCCCTATATATGTACTCTCTGACCGCAAGTGAGTTACCCTAGGCCATTTATATGTACTCTCTGACGGCAAGTGAGTTATCATAGTCGCTTTATATGTACTCCCAGACCCCAAGTGAGTTATCCTAGCCCCTTTATATGTACTCTCTGACCGCAAGTGAGTTACCCTAGTCCCAAATAGGTACTCCCTGACCCCAAGTGAGTTACCATATCACCTTTATAAGTACTCCCTGACCCCAAGTGAGTTATCCTAGCCCCATTATATGTACTCTTTGACAGCAAGCGAGTTACCCTAGTCCCATAGTAGTACTTCCTCACCCCAAGTGAGTTAGCCTAGCCCCTTTATATGTACTCTCTGACCGCAAGTGAGTTACCATAGTCCAATATAAGTACTCCCTGACCCCAAGTGAGTTACCAAAGCCCCTTTATAAGTACTCCCTGAACCCAAGTGGGTTATCCTAGCCCCTTTATATGTACTCTCTGACCGCAAGTGACTTATTCAAACCCCTTATAAGTACTCCCTGACCCCATGTGTGTTACCCTAGTCTCATATATGTACTCCCTGAACTCAAGTGTATTACCTTAGCCCCTTTATAAGTTCTCCCTGACCCCATGTGAGTTATCCTAGCCCCTTTATATGTACTCTCTGCCCGCAAGTGAGTTACCCTAATCACATATAAGTACTCCCAGACCCCAAGTGAGTTACCCTAGTCGCATAGAAGTACTCCCTGACCCCAAGTGAGTTACCCTAGCCCCTTATATAAGTACTCCCTGACCGCAAGTGAGTTATCCTATCCCCTTTATATGTACTCTCTGACCGCAAGTGAGTTACCCTAATCCCATATAAGTACTCCCAGACCCCAAGTGAGTTACCCTAGTCCCATAGAATTACTCCCTGACCCCAAGTGAGTTACCCTAGCCCATTATATAAGTACTCCCTGACCGCAAGTGAGTTATCCTAACCCCCTTATATGTACTCTCTGACCGCAAGTGAGTTACCTAATCCCATAGAAGTACTCCCTGACCCCAAGTGAGTTTCCATAGCCCCTTTATGAGTACTCCCTGACCCCATGTGAGTTATCCTACCCCCTTTATATGTACTCTCTGACCGCAAATGAGTTACCCTAATCCCATATCAGTACTCCCAGACCCCAAGTGAGTTACCCTAGTCCCATAGAAGTACTCCCTGACCCCAAGTGAGTTACCCTAGCCCCTTAAATAAGTACTCCCTGACCGCAAGTGAGTTATCCTAGCCCCTTTATATGTACTCTCTGACCGCAAGTGAGTTACCCTAGTCCCATAGAAGTACTCCCTGACCCCAAGTGAGTTACCATATCACCTTTATAAGTACTCCCTGACCCCAAGTGAGTTACCTAATCCCATAGAAGTACTCCCTGACCACAAGTGAGTTACAATAGCCCCTTTATGAGTACTCCCTGACCCCAAGCGAGTTATCCTACCCCCTTTATATGTACACCCTGACCCCAAGTGAGTTACCTAATCCCATAGAAGTACTCCCTGACCACAAGTGAGTTACAATAGCCCCTTTATGAGTACTCCCTGAACCCAAGTGAGTTATCCTACCCCCATTATATGTACTCTCTGACAGCAAGCGAGTTACCCTAGTCCCATAGTAGTACTCCCTCACCCCAAGTGAGTTACCTTAGCCCCTTAATGAGTACTCCCTGAACCCAAGTGAGTTATCCTACCCCCTTTATATGTACTCTCTGACCGCAAGTGAGTTACCCTAGTCCCATATAGGTACTCCCTGACCCCAAGTGAGTTACCATATCACCTTTATAAGTACTCCCTGACCCCAAGTGAGTTATCCTAGCCCCATTATATGTACTCTCTGACAGCAAGCGAGTTACCCTAGTCCCATAGTAGTACTCCCTCACCCCAAGTGAGTTAGCCTAGCCCCTTTATATGTACTCTCTGACCGCAAGTGAGTTACCATAGTCCAATATAAGTACTCCCTGACCCCAAGTGAGTTACCATAGCCCCTTTATAAGTACTCCCTGAACCCAAGTGAGTTATCCTAGCCCCTTTATATGTACTCTCTGACCGCAAGTGACTTATGCAAACCCCTTATAAGTACTCCCTGACCCCAAGTGTGTTACCCTAGTCTCATATATGTACTCCCTGAACTCAAGTGTATCACCTTAGCCCCTTTATAAGTTCTCCCTAACCCCAAGTGAGTTATCCTAGCCCCTTTATATGTACTCTCTGCCCGCAAGTGAGTTACCCTAATCCCATATAAGTACTCCCAGACCCCAAGTGAGTTACCCTAGTCGCATAGAAGTACTCCCTGACCCCAAGTGAGTTACCCTAGCCCCTTATATAAGTACTCCCTGACCGCAAGTGTGTTATCCTAGCCCCTTTATATGTACTCTCTGACCGCAAGTGAGTTACCCTAATCCCATATAAGTACTCCCTGATCCCTAGTGAGTTACCTAATCCCATAGAAGTACTCCCTGACCACAAGTGAGTTACAATAGCCCCTTTATGAGTACTCCCTGAACCCAAGTGAGTTATCCTACCCCCTTTATATGTACTCTCTGACCGCAAGTGAGTTACCCTAATCCCATATAAGTACTCCCAGACCCCAAGTGAGTTACCCTAGTCCCATAGAAGTACTCCCTGACCCCAAGTGAGTTACCCTAGCCCATTATATAAGTACTCCCTGACCGCAAGTGAGTTATCCTACCCCCTTTATATGTACTCTCTGACCGCAAGTGAGTTATTCTAGTCCCATATAGGTACTCCCTGACCCCAAGTGAGTTACCATATCACCTTTATAAGTACTCCCTGACCCCAAGTGAGTTATCCTAGCCCCATTATATGTACTCTCTGACAGCAAGCGAGTTACCCTAGTCCCATAGTAGTACTCCCTCACCCCAAGTGAGTTAGCCTAGCCCCTTTATATGTACTCTCTGACCGCAAGTGAGTTACCATAGCCCCTTTATAAGTACTCCCTGAACCCAAGTGAGTTATCCTAGCCCCTTTATATGTACTCTCTGCCCGCAAGTGAGTTACCCTAATCCCATATAAGTACTCCCAGACCCCAAGTGAGTTACCCTAGTCGCATAGAAGTACTCCCTGACCCCAAGTGAGTTACCCTAGCCCCTTATATAAGTACTCCCTGACCGCAAGTGAGTTATCCTAGCCCCTTTATATGTACTCTCTGACCGCAAGTGAGTTACACTAATCCCATATAAGTACTCCCAGACCCCAAGTGAGTTACCCTAGTCCCATAGAAGTACTCCCTGACCCCAAGTGAGTTACCCTAGCCCATTATATAAGTACTCCCTGACCGCAAGTGAGTTATCCTAACCCCCTTATATGTACTCTCTGACCGCAATTGAGTTACCTAATCCCATAGAAGTACTCCCTGACCCCAAGTGAGTTTCCATAGCCCCTTTATGAGTACTCCCTGACCCCAAGTGAATTATCCTACCCCCTTCATATGTACTCTCTGACCGCAAGTGAGTTAGCCTAGTCCCATAGAAGTACTCCCTGACCCCAAGTGAGTTACCATATCACCTTTATAAGTACTCCCTGACCCCAAGTGAGTTATCCTAGCCCCTTTATATGTAATCCCTGACCGCAAGTGAGTTACCCTAGTACCATAGAAGTACTCCCTGACCCCAAGTGAGTTACCATAGCCCCTTTATGAGTACTCCCTGACCCCAAGTGAGTTATCCTACCCCCTTTATATGTACTCTCTGACCGCAAGTGAGTTACCCTAATCCCATATAAGTACTCCCAGACCCCAAGTGAGTTACCCTAGTCTCATATATGTACTCTCTGAACTCAAGTGTGTTACCTAATCCCATAGAAGTACTCCCTGACCCCAAGTGAGTTACCCTAGCCCCTTATATAAGTACTCCCTGACCGCAAGTGAGTTATCCTAGCCCCTTTATATGTACTCTCTGGCCGCAAGTGAGTTACCCTAGCCCATTTTTATGTACTCTCTGACCGCAAGTGAGTTATCCTAGTCGCTTTATATGTACTCCCAGACCCCAAGTGAGTTACCCTAGTCCCTTATAAGTACTCCCTGATCCTAAGCGAGTTACCATATCACCTTTATAAGTACTTCCTGACCCCAAGTGAGTTATCCTAGCCCCTTTATATGTACTCTCTGACAGCAAGTGAGTTACCCTAGTCCAATATAAGTACTCCCTGACCCCAAGTGAGTTACCATAGCCCCTTTATAAGTACTCCCTGACCCCAAGTGAGTTATCCTAACACCTTTATATGTACTCTCTGGCCGCAAGTGAGTTACCGTAGTCGCATAGTAGTACTCCCTTACCCCAAGTGAGTTATCCTAGCCCCTTTATATGTTCTCTCTTACCGCAAGTGAGTTAACCTAGCCCATTTATATGTACACTCTGACAGCAAGTGAGTTATCCTAGTCGCTTTATATGTACTCTCAGACCCCAAGTGAGTTACCCTAGTCCCTTATAAGTACTCCCTGATCCTAAGTGAGTTACCATATCACCTTTATAAGTACTCTCTGACCACAAGTGAGTTATCCTAGCCCCTTTATATGTACTCTCTGCCAGCAAGTGAGTTACCCTAGTCCCATAGTAGTACTCCCTGACCCCAAGTGAGTTACCATAGCCCCTTTATAAGTACTCCCTGACCCCAAGTGAGTTATTCTAACACCTTTATATGTACACTCTGACCGAAGTGCGTTACCCTAGTCCAATATAAGAACTCCCTGACCCCAAGTGAGTTACCATAGCCCCTTTATAAGTACTCCCTGAACCCAAGTGAGTTATCCTATCCCCTTTATATGTACTCAATGACCGCAAGTGAGTTACCCTAATCACATATAAGTACTCCTAGACCCCAAGTGAATTACCCTAGTCCCATTGAAGTACTCCCTGACCCCAAGTGAGTTACCCTAGCCCCTTTATATGTACTCCCTTACCGCAAGTGAGTTATCCTAGCCCCTTTATATGTACTCTCTGACCGCAAGTGAGTTACCCTAGTCCCATAGAAGTACTCCCTGACCCCAAATGAGTTACCTTAGACCCATATAAGTACTCCCAAATCCCAAGTGAGTTACCCTAGTCCCATAGAATTACTCCCTGACCCCAAGTGAGTTACCCTAGCCCCTTATATAAGTACTCCCTTACCGGAAGTGAGTTACCCTAGCCCCTTATATAAGTACTCCCTGACCGCAAGTGAGTTATCCTAGCCCCTTTATATGTACTCTCTGACCGCAAGTGAGTTACCCTAATTCCATATAAGTACTCCCAGACCCCAAGTGAGTGACCCTAGTCCCATAGAATTACTCCCTGACCCCAAGTGACTTACCCTAGCCCATTATATAAGTACTCCCTGACCGCAAGTGAGTTATCCTAACCCCCTTATATGTACTCTCTGACCGCAAGTGAGTTACCTAATCCCATAGAAGTACTCCCTGACCCCAAGTGAGTTTCCATAGCCCCTTTATGAGTACTCCCTGACCCCATTTGAGTTATCCTACCCCCTTTATATGTACTCTCTGACCGCAAATGAGTTACCCTAATCCCATATCAGTACTCCCAGACCCCAAGTGAGTTACCCTAGTCCCATAGAAGTACTCCCTGACCCCAAGTGAGTTACCCTAGCCCCTTAAATAAGTACTCCCTGACCGCAAGTGAGTTATCCTAGCCCCTTTATATGTACTCTCTGACCGCAAGTGAGTTACCCTAGTCCCATAGAAGTACTCCCTGACCCCAAGTGAGTTACCATATCACCTTTATAAGTACTCCCTGACCCCAAGTGAGTTACCTAATCCCATAGAAGTACTCCCTGACCACAAGTGAGTTACAATAGCCCCTTTATGAGTACTCCCTGACCCAAAGTGAGTTATCCTACCCCCTTTATATGTACACCCTGACCCCAAGTGAGTTACCTAATCCCATAGAAGTACTCCCTGACCACAAGTGAGTTACAATAGCCCCTTTATGAGTACTCCCTGAACCCAAGTGAGTTATCCTACCCCCATTATATGTACTCTCTGACAGCAAGCGAGTTACCCTAGTCCCATAGTAGTACTCCCTCACCCCAAGTGAGTTACCTTAGCCCCTTTATGAGTACTCCCTGAACCCAAGTGAGTTATCCTACCCCCTTTATATGTACTCTCTGACCGCAAGTGAGTTACCCTAGTCCCATATAGGTACTCCCTGACCCCAAGTGAGTTACCATATCACCTTTATAAGTACTCCCTGACCCCAAGTGAGTTATCCTAGCCCCATTATATGTACTCTCTGACAGCAAGCGAGTTACCCTAGTCCCATAGTAGTACTCCCTCACCCCAAGTGAGTTAGCCTAGCCCTTTTATATGTACTCTCTGACCGCAAGTGAGTTACCATAGTCCAATATAAGTACTCCCTGACCCCAAGTGAGTTACCATAGCCCCTTTATAAGTACTCCCTGAACCCAAGTGAGTTATCCTAGCCCCTTTATATGTACTCTCTGACGGCAAGTGACTTATTCAAACCCCTTATAAGTACTCCCTGACCCCAAGTGTGTTACCCTAGTCTCATATATGTACTCCCTGAACTCAAGTGTATTACCTTAGCCCCTTTATAAGTTCTCCCTGACCCCAAGTGAGTTATCCTAGCCCCTTTATATGTACTCTCTGCCCGCAAGTGAGTTACCCTAATCGCATATAAGTACTCCCAGACCCCAAGTGAGTTACCTTAGTCGCATAGAAGTACTCCCTGACCCCAAGTGAGTTACCCTAGCCCCTTATATAAGTACTCCCTGACCGCAAGTGAGTTATCCTAGCCCCTTTATATGTACTCTCTGACCGCAAGTGAGTTACCCTAGTCCCATAGAAGTACTCCCTGACCCCAAGTGAGTTACCCTAGCCCCTTAAATAAGTACTCCCTGACCGCAAGTGAGTTATCCTAGCCCCTTTATATGTACTCTATGACCGCAAGTGAGTTACGCTAGTCCCATAGAAGTACTCCCTGACCCCAAGTGAGTTACCATAGCCCATTTATGAGTACTCCCTGACCCCAAGTGAGTTATCCTACCCCCTTTATATGTACTCTCTGACCGCAAGTGAGTTACCCTAATCCCTAATAAGTACTCCCAGACCCCAAGTGAGTTACCCTAGTCTTATATATGTACTCTCTGAACTCAAGTGTTCTACATTAGCACCTTTATAAGTACTCCCTGACCCCAAGTGAGTTATCCTAGCCCCTTTATATGTACTCTCTGACCGCAAGTGAGTTACCATATCACCTTTATAAGTACTCCCTGACCCCAAGTGAGTTACCTAATCCCATAGAAGTACTCCCTGACCCCAAGTGAGTTACAATAGCCCCTTTATGAGTACTCCCTGACCCCAAGTGAGTTATCCTACCCCCTTTATATGTACTCTCTGACCGCAAGTGAGTTACCCTAATCCCATATAAGTACTCCCAGACCCCAAGTGAGTTACCCTAGTCCCATAGAAGTACTCCCTGACCCCAAGTGAGTTACCCTAGCCCATTATATAAGTACTCCCTGACCGCAAGTGAGTTATCCTAGCCCCTTTATATGTACTCCCTGACCCCAAGTGAGTTACCCTAGTACCATAGAAGTACTCCCTGACCCCAAGTGAGCTACCATAGCCCCTTTATGAGTACTCCCTGACCCCAAGTGAGTTATCCTACCCCCTTTATATGTACTCTCTGACCGCAAGTGAGTTACCCTAATCCCTTATAAGCACTCCCAGACCCCAAGTGAGTTACCCTAGTCTCATATATGTACTCTCTGAACTCAAGTGTGTTACCTTAGCACCCTTATAAGTACTCCCTGACCCCAAGTGAGTTATCCTAGCCCCTTTATATGTACTCTCTGACCGCAAGTGAGTCACCCTAGCCCATTTATATGTACTCCCAGACCCCAAGTGAGTTACCCTAGTCCCTTATAGGTACTCCCTGATCCTAAGTGAGTTATCCTAGCCCTTTAATAAGTACACCCTGGCCCCAAGTGAGTTACCCTAGTCCCATATAAGTAATCCTTGACCCATAGTGAGTTACCCTAAACCCTTTATAAGTACTCCCTGACCCCAAGTGAGTTACCCTAGTCCCTTATAACTACTCCCAGACCCCAAGTGAGTTACCCTAGTCCCATAGAAGTACTCCCTGACCCTAAGTGAGTTACCCTAGACCCTATATAAGTACTCCCTGATCCCAAGTAGGTTATCCTAGCCCCATTATGTGTACTCTCTGACAGCAAGCGAGTTACCCTAGTCCCATAGTAGTACTCCCTCACCCCAAGTGAGTTACCTTAGCCCCTTTATGAGTACTCCCTGAACACAAGTGAGTTATCCTAGCCCCTTTATATGTACTCCCTGACCCCAAGTGAGTTACCCTAGTACCATAGAAGTACTCCCTGACCCCAAGTGAGCTACCATAGCCCCTTTATGAGTACTCCCTGAACCCAAGTGAGTTATCCTACCCCCTTTATATGTACTCTCTGACAGCAAGTGAGTTACCCTAGTCCCTTATAACTACTCCCTGACCCAAAGTGAGTTACCCTAGTCCCATAGAAGTACTCCCAGACCCCAAGTGAGTTACCCTAGTCCCTTATAACTACTCCCAGACCCCAAGTGAGTTACCCTAGTCCCATAGAAGTACTCCCTGACCCTAAGTGAGTTACCCTAGACCCTATATAAGTACTCCCTGATCCCAAGTAGGTTATCCTAGCCCCATTATGTGTACTCTCTGACAGCAAGCGAGTTACCCTAGTCCCATAGTAGTACTCCCTCACCCCAAGTGAGTTACCTTAGCCCCTTTATGAGTACTCCCTGAACACAAGTGAGTTATCCTACCCCCTTTATATGTACTCTCTGACCGCAAGTGAGTTACCCTAGTCCCATATAGGTACTCCCTGACCCCAAATGAGTTACCATATCACCTTTATAAGTACTCCCTGACCCCAAGTGAGTTAGCCTAGCCCCTTTATATGTACTCTCTGACCGCAAGTGAGTTACCATAGTCCAATATAAGTACTCCCTGACCCCAAGTGAGTTACCATAGCCCCTTTATAAGTACTCCCTGAACCCAAGTGAGTTATCCTAGCCCCTTTATATGTACTCTCTGACCGCAAGTGACTTATTCAAACCCCTTATAAGTACTCCCTGAACCCAAGTGTGTTACCCTAGTCTCATATATGTACTCCCTGAACTCAAGTGTATTACCTTAGCCCCTTTATAAGTTCTCCCTGACCCCAAGTGAGTTATCCCAGCCCCTTTATATGTACTCTCTGCCCGCAAGTGAGTTACCCTAATCCCATATAAGTACTCCCAGACCCCAAGTGAGTTACCCTAGTCGCATAGAAGTACTCCCTCACCCCAAGTGAGTTACCTAGCCCCTTATATAAGTACTCCCTGACCGCAAGTGAGTTATCCTAGCCCCTTTATATGTACTCTCTGACCGCAAGTGAGTTACCCTAATCCCATATAAGTACTCCCAGACCCCAAGTGAGTTACCCTAGTCCCATAGAAGTACTCCCTGACCCCAAGTGAGTTACCCTAGCCCATTATATAAGTACTCCCTGACCGCAAGTGAGTTATCCTAACCCCCTTATATGTACTCTCTGACCGCAAGTGAGTTACCTAATCCAATAGAAGTACTCCCTGACCCCAAGTGAGTTAGCCTAGCCCCTTTATATGTACTCTCTGACCGCAAGTGAGTTACCATAGTCCAATATAAGTACTCCCTGACCCCAAGTGAGTTACCATAGCCCCTTTATAAGTACTCCCTGAACCCAAGTGAGTTATCCTAGCCCCTTTATATGTACTCTCTGACCGCAAGTGACTTATTCAAACCCCTTATAAGTACTCCCAGACTCCAAGTGAGTTACCCTAGTCGCATAGAAGTACTCCCTGACCCCAAGTGAGTTACCCTAGCCCCTTATATAAGTACTCCCTGACCGCAAGTGAGTTATCCTAACCCCCTTATATGTACTCTCTGACCGCAAGTGAGTTACCTAATCCCATACAAGTACTCCCTGACCCCAAGTGAGTTTCCATAGCCCCTTTGTGAGTACTCCCTGACCCCATGTGAGTTATCCTACCCCCTTTATATGTACTCTCTGACCGCAAATGAGTTACCCTAATCCCATATCAGTACTCCCAGACGCCAAGTGAGTTACCCTAGTCCCATAGAAGTACTCCCTGAACCCAAGTGAGTTATCCTACCCCCTTTATATGTACTCTCTGACCGCAAGTGAGTTACCCTAATCCCATATAAGAACTCCCAGACCCCAAGTGAGTTACCCTAGTCCCATAGAAGTACTCCCTGACCCCAAGTGAGTTACCCTAGCCCATTATATAAGTACTCCCTGACCGCAAGTGAGTTATCCTAGCCCCTTTATATGTACTCTCTGACCGCAAGTGAGTTACCTAATCCCATAGAAGTACTCCCTGACCCCAAGTGAGTTTCCATAGCTCCTTTATGAGTACTCCATGACCCCAAGTGAGTTATCCTACCCCCTTTATATGTACTCTCTGACCGCAAGTGAGTTACCCTAGTCCCATAGAAGTACTCCCTGACCCCAAGTGATTTACCATATCACCTTTATAAGTACTCCCTGACCGCAAGTGAGTTATCCTACCCCCTTTATATGTACTCTCTGACCGCAAGTGAGTTACCCTAGTCCCATATAGGTACTCCCTGACCCCAAGTGAGTTACCATATCACCTTTATAAGTACTCCCTGACCCCAAGTGAGTTATCCTAGCCCCATTATATGTACTCTCTGACAGCAAGCGAGTTACCCTAGTCCCATAGTAGTACTCCCTCACCCCAAGTGAGTTACCTTAGCCCCTTTATGAGTACTCCCTGACCCCATGTGAGTTATCCTACCCCCTTTATATGTACTCTCTGACCGCAAATGAGTTACCCTAATCCCATATCAGTACTCCCAGACGCCAAGTGAGTTACCCTAGTCCCATAGAAGTACTCCCTGACCCCAAGTGAGTTACCCTAGCCCCTTAAATAAGTACTCCCTGACCGCAAGTGAGTTATCCTGGCCCCTTTTTATGTACTCTCTGACCGCAAGTGAGTTACGCTAGTCCCATAGAAGTACTCCCTGACCCCAAGTGAGTTACCATAGCCCATTTATGAGTACTCCCTGACCCCAAGTGAGTTATCCTACCCCCTTTATATGTACTCTCTGACCGCAAGTGAGTTACCCTAGTCCCATAGAAGTACTCCCTGACCCCAAGTGAGTTACCATATCACCTTTATAAGTACTCCTTGACCCCAAGTGAGTTACCTAATCCCATAGAAGTACTCCCTGACTACAAGTGAGTTACAATAGCCCCTTTATGAGTACTCCCTGACCCCAAGTGAGTTATCCTACCCCCTTTATATGTACTCTCTGACCGCAAGTGAGTTACCCTAATCCCATATAAGTACTCCCAGACCCCAAGTGAGTTACCCTAATCCCATATAAGTACTCCCAGACCCCAAGTGAGTTACCCTAGTCCCATAGAAGTACTCCCTGACCCCAAGTGAGTTACCCTAGCCCCTTATATAAGTACTCCCTGACTGCAAGTGAGTTATCCTAGCCCCTTTATATGTACTCTCTGACCGCAAGTGAGTTACCATATCACCTTTATAAGTACTCCCTGACCCCAAGTGAGTTATCCTAGCCCCCTTATATGTACTCTCTGACCGCAAGTGAGTTACCTAATCCCATAGAAGTACTCCCTGACCCCAAGTGAGTTTCCATAGCCCCTTTATGAGTACTCCCTGACCCCATGTGAGTTATCCTACCCCCTTTATATGTACTCTCTGACCGCAAATGAATTACCCTAATCCCATATCAGTACTCCCAGACCCCAAGTGAGTTACCCTAGTCCCATAGAAGTACTCCCTGACCCCAAGTGAGTTACCCTAGCCCCTTAAATAAGTACTCCCTGACCGCAAGTGAGTTATCCTAGCCCCTTTATATGTACTCTCTGACCGCAAGTGAGTTACGCTAGTCCCATAGAAGTACTCCCTGACCCCAAGTGAGTTACCATAGCCCATTTATGAGTACTCCCTGACCCCAAGTGAGTTATCCTACCCCCTTTATATGTACTCTCTGACCGCAAGTGAGTTACCCTAATCCCTAATAAGTACTCCCAGACCCCAAGTGAGTTACCCTAGTCTCATATATGTACTCTCTGAACTCAAGTGTTTTACCTTAGCACCTTTATAAGTACTCCCTGACCCCATGTGAGTTATCCTAGCCCCTTTATATGTACTCTCTGACCGCAAGTGAGTTACCATATCACCTTTATAAGTACTCCCTGACCCCAAGTGAGTTACAATAGCCCCTTTATGAGTACTCCCTGACCCCAAGTGAGTTATCCTACCCCCTTTATATGTACTCTCTGACCGCAAGTGAGTTACCCTAATCCCATATAAGTACTCCCAGACCCCAAGTGAGTTACCCTAGTCCCATAGAAGTACTCCCTGACCCCAAGTGAGTTACCCTAGCCCATTATATAAGTACTCCCTGACCCCAAGTGAGTTATCCTACCCCCTTTATTTGTACTCTCTGACCGCAAGTGAGTTACCTAATCCTATAGAAGTACTCCCTGACTACAAGTGAGTTACAATAGCCCCTTTATGAGTACTCCCTGACCCCAAGTGAGTTATCCTACCCCCTTTATATGTACTCTCTGACCGCAAGTGAGTTACCCTAATCCCATATAAGTACTCCCAGACCCCAAGTGAGTTACCCTAATCCCATATAAGTACTCCCAGACCCCAAGTGAGTTACCCTAGTCCCATAGAAGTACTCCCTGACCCCAAGTGAGTTACCCTAGCCCCTTATATAAGTACTCCCTGACTGCAAGTGAGTTATCCTAGCCCCTTTATATGTACTCTCTGACCGCAAGTGAGTTACCATATCACCTTTATAAGTACTCCCTGACCCCAAGTGAGTTATCCTAGCCCCCTTATATGTACTCTCTGACCGCAAGTGAGTTACCTAATCCCATAGAAGTACTCCCTGACCCCAAGTGAGTTTCCATAGCCCCTTTATGAGTACTCCCTGACCCCATGTGAGTTATCCTACCCCCTTTATATGTACTCTCTGACCGCAAATGAGTTACCCTAGTCCCATAGAAGTACTCCCTGACCCCAAGTGAGTTACCCTAGCCCCTTAAATAAGTACTCCCTGACCGCAAGTGAGTTATCCTAGCCCCTTTATATGTACTCTCTGACCGCAAGTGAGTTACGCTAGTCCCATAGAAGTACTCCCTGACCCCAAGTGAGTTACCATAGCCCATTTATGAGTACTCCCTGACCCCAAGTGAGTTATCCTACCCCCTTTATATGTACTCTCTGACCGCAAGTGAGTTACCCTAATCCCTAATAAGTACTCCCAGACCCCAAGTGAGTTACCCTAGTCTTATATATGTACTCTCTGAACTCAAGTGTTCTACCTTAGCACCTTTATAAGTACTCCCTGACCCCAAGTGAGTTATCCTAGCCCCTTTATATGTACTCTCTGACCGCAAGTGAGTTACCATATCACCTTTATAAGTACTCCCTGACCCCAAGTGAGTTACCTAATCCCATAGAAGTACTCCCTGACCCCAAGTGAGTTACAATAGCCCCTTTATGAGTACTCCCTGACCCCAAGTGAGTTATCCTACCCCCTTTATATGTACTCTCTGACCGCAAGTGAGTTACCCTAATCCCATATAAGTACTCCCAGACCCCAAGTGAGTTACCCTAGTCCCATAGAAGTACTCCCTGACCCCAAGTGAGTTACCCTAGCCCATTATATAAGTACTCCCTGACCGCAAGTGAGTTATCCTAGCCCCTTTATATGTACTCCCTGACCCCAAGTGAGTTACCCTAGCCCATTATATAAGTACTCCCTGACCCCAAGTGAGTTATCCTACCCCCTTTATTTGTACTCTCTGACCGCAAGTGAGTTACCTAATCCCATAGAAGTACTCCCTGACTACAAGTGAGTTACAATAGCCCCTTTATGAGTACTCCCTGACCCCAAGTGAGTTATCCTACCCCCTTTATATGTACTCTCTGACCGCATGTGAGTTACCCTAATCCCATATAAGTACTCCCAGACCCCAAGTGAGTTACCCTAATCCCATATAAGTACTCCCAGACCCCAAGTGAGTTACCCTAGTCCCATAGAAGTACTCCCTGACCCCAAGTGATTTACCCTAGCCCCTTATATAAGTACTCCCTGACTGCAAGTGAGTTATCCTAGCCCCTTTATATGTACTCTCTGACCGCAAGTGAGTTACCATATCACCTTTATAAGTACTCCCTGACCCCAAGTGAGTTATCCTAGCCCCCTTATATGAACTCTCTGACCGCAAGTGAGTTACCTAATCCCATAGAAGTACTCCCTGACCCCAAGTGAGTTTCCATAGCCCCTTTATGAGTACTCCCTGACCCCATGTGAGTTATCCTACCCCCTTTATATGTACTCTCTGACCGCAAATGAGTTACCCTAGTCCCATAGAAGTACTCCCTGACCCCAAGTGAGTTACCCTAGCCCCTTAAATAAGTACTCCCTGACCGCAAGTGAGTTATCCTAGCCCCTTTATATGTACTCTCTGACCGCAAGTGAGTTACGCTAGTCCCATAGAAGTACTCCCTGACCCCAAGTGAGTTACCATAGCCCATTTATGAGTACTCCCTGACCCCAAGTGAGTTATCCTACCCCCTTTATATGTACTCTCTGACCGCAAGTGAGTTACCCTAATCCCTAATAAGTACTCCCAGACCCCAAGTGAGTTACCCTAGTCTTATATATGTACTCTCTGAACTCAAGTGTTCTACCTTAGCACCTTTATAAGTACTCCCTGACCCCAAGTGAGTTATCCTAGCCCCTTTATATGTACTCTCTGACCGCAAGTGAGTTACCATATCACCTTTATAAGTACTCCCTGACCCCAAGTGAGTTACCTAATCCCATAGAAGTACTCCCTGACCCCAAGTGAGTTACAATAGCCCCTTTATGAGTACTCCCTGACCCCAAGTGAGTTATCCTACCCCCTTTATATGTACTCTCTGACCGCAAGTGAGTTACCCTAATCCCATATAAGTACTCCCAGACCCCAAGTGAGTTACCCTAGTCCCATAGAAGTACTCCCTGACCCCAAGTGAGTTACCCTAGCCCATTATATAAGTACTCCCTGACCGCAAGTGAGTTATCCTAGCCCCTTTATATGTACTCCCTGACCCCAAGTGAGTTACCCTAGTACCATAGATGTACTCCCTGACCCCAAGTGAGCTACCATAGCCCCTTTATGAGTACTCCCTGACCCCAAGTGAGTTATCCTACCCCCTTTATATGTACTCTCTGACCGCAAGTGAGTTACCCTAATCCCTTATAAGCACTCCCAGACCCCAAGTGAGTTACCCTAGTCTCATATATGTACTCTCTGAACTCAAGTGTGTTACCTTAGCACCCTTATAAGTACTCCCTGACCCCAAGTGAGTTATCCTAGCCCCTTTATATGTACTCTCTGACCGCAAGCGAGTCACCCTAGCCCATTTATATGTACTCCCAGACCCCAAGTGAGTTACCCTAGTCCCTTATAGGTACTCCCTGATCCTAAGTGAGTTATCCTAGCCCTTTAATAAGTACACCCTGGCCCCAAGTGAGTTACCCTAGTCCCATATAAGTAATCCTTGACCCAAAGTTAGTTACCCTAAACCCTTTATAAGTACTCCCTGACCCCAAGTGAGTTACCATATCACCTTTATAAGTACTCCCTGACCCCAAGTGAGTTACCTAATCCCATATAAGTACTCCCAGACCCCAAGTGAGTTACCCTAGTCCCATAGAAGTACTCCCTGACCCCAAGTGAGTTACCCTAGCCCATTATATAAGTACTCCCTGACCGCAAGTGAGTTATCCTAGCCCCTTTATATGTACTCCCTGACCCCAAGTGAGTTACCCTAGTACCATAGAAGTACTCCCTGACCCCAAGTGAGCTACCATAGCCCCTTTATGAGTACTCCCTGAACCCAAGTGAGTTATCCTACCCCCTTTATATGTACTCTCTGACAGCAAGTGAGTTACCCTAGTCCCATATAGGTACTCCCTGACCCCAAGTGAGTTACCATATCACCTTTATAAGTACTCCCTGACCCCAAGTGAGTTATCCTAGCCCCATTATATGTACTCTCTGACAGCAAGCGAGTTACCCTAGTCCCATAGTAGTACTCCCTCACCCCAAGTGAGTTACCTTAGCCCCTTTATGAGTACTCCCTGAACACAAGTGAGTTATCCTACCCCCTTTATATGTACTCTCTGACCGCAAGTGAGTTACCCTAGTCCCATATAGGTACTCCCTGACCCCAAGTGAGTTACCATATCACCTTTATAAGTACTCCCTGACCCCAAGTGAGTTAGCCTAGCCCCTTTATATGTACTCTCTGACCGCAAGTGAGTTACCATAGTCCAATATAAGTACTCCCTGACCCCAAGTGAGTTACCATAGCCCCTTTATAAGTACTCCCTGAACCCAAGTGAGTTATCCTAGCCCCTTTATATGTACTCTCTGACCGCAAGTGACTTATTCAAACCCCTTATAAGTACTCCCTGAACCCAAGTGTGTTACCCTAGTCTCATATATGTACTCCCTGAACTCAAGTGTATTACCTTAGCCCCCTTATAAGTTCTCCCTGACCCCAAGTGAGTTATCCTAGCCCCTTTATATGTACTCTCTGCCCGCAAGTGAGTTACCCTAATCCCATATAAGTACTCCCAGACCCCAAGTGAGTTACCCTAGTCGCATAGAAGTACTCCCTGACCCCAAGTGAGTTACCCTAGCCCCTTATATAAGTACTCCCTGACCGCAAGTGAGTTATCCTAGCCCCTTTATATGTACTCTCTGACCGCAAGTGAGTTACCCTAATCCCATATAAGTACTCCCAGACCCCAAGTGAGTTACCCTAGTCCCATAGAAGTACTCCCTGACCCCAAGTGAGTTACCCTAGCCCATTATATAAGTACTCCCTGACCGCAAGTAAGTTATCCTAACCCCCTTATATGTACTCTCTGACCGCAAGTGAGTTACCTAATCCAATAGAAGTACTCCCTGACCCCAAGTGAGTTAGCCTAGCCCCTTTATATGTACTCTCTGACCGCAAGTGAGTTACCATAGTCCAATATAAGTACTCCCTGACCCCAAGTGAGTTACCATAGCCCCTTTATAAGTACTCCCTGAACCCAAGTGAGTTATCCTAGCCCCTTTATATGTACTCTCTGACCGCAAGTGACTTATTCAAACCCCTTATAAGTACTCCCAGACCCCAAGTGAGTTACCCTAGTCGCATAGAAGTACTCCCTGACCCCATGTGAGTTATCCTACCCCCTTTATATGTACTCTCTGACCGCAAATGAGTTACCCTAATCCCATATCAGTACTCCCAGACCCCAAGTGAGTTACCCTAGTCCCATAGAAGTACTCCCTGACCCCAAGTGAGTTACCCTAGCCCCTTAAATAAGTACTCCCTGACCGCAAGTGAGTTATCCTAGCCCCTTTATATGTACTCTCTGACCGCAAGTGAGTTACGCTAGTCCCATAGAAGTACTCCCTGACCCCAAGTGAGTTACCATAGCCCATTTATGAGTACTCCCTGACCCCAAGTGAGTTATCCTACCCCCTTTATATGTACTCTCTGACCGCAAGTGAGTTACCCTAGTCCCATAGAAGTACTCCCTGACCCCAAGTGAGTTACCATATCACCTTTATAAGTACTCCCTGACCCCAAGTGAGTTACCTAATCCCATAAAAGTACTCCCTGACCCCAAGTGAGTTACCCTAGCCCCTTATATAAGTACTCCCTGACCGCAAGTGAGTTATCCTAGCCCCTTTATATGTACTCTCTGACCGCAAGTGAGTTACCCTAGTCCCATAGAAGTACTCCCTGACCCCAAGTGAGTTACCTAATCCCATAGAAGTACTCCCTGACCACAAGTGAGTTACAATAGCCCCTTTATGAGTACTCCCTGAACCCAAGTGAGTTATCCTACCCCCTTTATATGTACTCTCTGACCGCAAGTGAGTTACCCTAATCCCATATAAGAACTCCCAGACCCCAAGTGAGTTACCCTAGTCCCATAGAAGTACTCCCTGACCCCAAGTGAGTTACCCTAGCCCATTATATAAGTACTCCCTGACCGCAAGTGAGTTATCCTAGCCCCTTTATATGTACTCTCTGACCGCAAGTGAGTTACCTAGTCCCATAGAAGTACTCCCTGACCCCAAGTGAGTTACCATAGCCCATTTATGAGTACTCCCTGACCCCAAGTGAGTTATCCTACCCCCTTTATATGTACTCTCTGACCGCAAGTGAGTTACCCTAATCCCTAATAAGTACTCCCAGACCCCAAGTGAGTTACCCTAGTCTCATATATGTACTCTCTGAACTCAAGTGTGTTACCTTAGCACCTTTATAAGTACTCCCTGACCCCAAGTGAGTTATCCTAGCCCCTTTATATGTACTCTCTGACCGCAAGTGAGTTACCATATCACCTTTATAAGTACTCCCTGACCCCAAGTGAGTTACCTAATCCCATAGAAGTACTCCCTGACCCCAAGTGAGTTATCCTAGCCCCTTTATATGTACTCTCTGACCGCAAGTGAGTCACCCTAGCCCATTTATATGTACTCCCAGACCCCAAGTGAGTTACCCTAGTCCCTTATAAGTACTCCCTGATCCTAAGTGAGTTATCCTAGCCCTTTAATAAGTACACCCTGGCCCCAAGTGAGTTACCCTAGTCCCATATAAGTAATCCTTGACCCAAAGTTAGTTACCCTAGACCCTTTATAAGTACTCCCTGACCCCAAGTGAGTTACCATATCACCTTTATAAGTACTCCCTGACCCCAAGTGAGTTATCCTAGCCCCTTTATATGTACTCTCTGACCGCAAGTGAGTTATCCTAGCCCCTTTATATGTACTCTCTGACAGCAAGTGAGTTACCCTAGTCCCATATTAGTACTCCCTGACCCCAAGTGAGTTAGCCTAGCCCCTTTATATGTACTCTCTGACCGCAAGTGAGTTATCCTAGCCCCTTTATATGTACTCTCTGACCGCAAGTGAGTTACCCTAGTCCCATATTAGTACTCCCTGACCCCAAGTCAGTTAGCCTAGCCCCTTTATATGTACACTCTGACCGCAAGTGAGTTACCCTAGTCCAATATTAGTACTCCCTGACCCCAAGTGAGTTATCCTAGCCCCTTTATATGTACTCTCTGACCGCAAGTGACTTATTCAAACCCCTTATAAGTACTCCCTGACACCAAGTGTGTTACCCTAGTCTCATATATGTACTCCCTGAACTCAAGTGTATTACCTTAGCCCCTTTATAAGTTCTCCCTGACCACAAGTGAGTTATCCTAGCCCCTTTATATGTACTCTCTGACCGCAAGTGAGTTACCCTAGTCCCATATTAGTACTCCCTGACCCCAAGTGAGTTAGCCTAGCCCCTTTATATGTACTCTCTGACCGCAAGTGAGTTACCCTAGTCCCATATTAGTACTCCCTGACCCCAAGTGAGTTATCCTAGCCCCTTTATATGTACTCTCTGACCGCAAGTGACTTATTCAAACCCCTTATAAGTACTCCCTGACTCCAAGTGTGTTACCCTAGTCTCATATATGTACTCCCTGAACTCAAGTGTATTACCTTAGCCCCTTTATAATTTCTCCCTGACCCCAAGTGAGTTATCCTAGCCCCTTTATATGTACTCTCTGACCCCAAGTGAGTTACCCTAGCCCCTTATATAAGTACTCCCTGACCGCAAGTGAGTTATCCTAGCCCCTTTATATGTACTCTCTGACCGCAAGTGAGTTACCCTAGTCCCATAGAAGTACTCCCTGACCCCAAGTGAGTTACCATATCACCTTTATAAGTACTCCCTGACCCCAAGTGAGTTACCTAATCCCATAGAAGTACTCCCTGACCCCAAGTGAGTTACAATAGCCCCTTTATGAGTACTCCCTGACCCCAAGTGAGTTATCCTACCCCCTTTATATGAACTCTCTGACCGCAAGTGAGTTACCCTAATCCCATATAAGTACTCCCAGACCCCAAGTGAGTTACCCTAATCCCATATAAGTACTCCCAGACCCCATGTGAGTTACCCTAGTCCCATAGAAGTACTCCCTGACCCCAAGTGAGTTACAATAGCCCCTTTATGAGTACTCCCTGACCCCAAGTGAGTTATCCTACCCCCTTTATATGTACTCTCTGACCGCAAGTGAGTTACCCTATTCCCATATAAGTACTCCCACACCCCAAGTGAGTTACCCTAGCCCCTTATATAAGTACTCCCTGACTGCAAGTGAGTTATCCTAGCCCCTTTATATGTACTCTCTGACCGCAAGTGAGTTACCATATCACATTTATAAGTACTCCCTGACCCCAAGTGAGTTATCCTAGCCCCTTTATATGTACTCTCTGACCGCAAGTGAGTTACGCTAGTCCCATAGAAGTACTCCTTTACCCCAAGTGAGTTACCATAGCCCATTTTTGAGTACTCCTTGACCCCAAGTGAGTTATCCTATCCCCTTTATATGTACTCTCTGACCGCAAGTGACTTATTCAAACCCCTTATAAGTACTCCCTGACCCCAAGTGTGTTACCCTAGTCTCATATATGTACACCCTGAACTCAAGTGTATTACCTTAGCCCCTTTATAAGTTCTCCCTGACCCCAAGTGAGTTATCCTAGCCCCTTTATATGTACTCTCTGACCGCAAGTGAGTTACCCTAATCCCATATAAGTACTCCCAGACCCCAAGTGAGTTACCCTAGTCCCATAGAAGTACTCCCTGACCCCAAGTGAGTTACCCTAGCCCATTATATAAGTACTCCCTGACCGCAAGTGAGTTATCCTAACCCCCTTATATGTACTCTCTGACCGCAAGTGAGTTACCTAATCCCATAGAAGTACTCCCTGACCCCAAGTGAGTTTCCATAGCCCCTTTATGAGTACTCCCTGACCCCATGTGAGTTATCCTACCCCCTTTATATGTACTCTCTGACCGCAAATGAGTTACCCTAGTCCCATAGAAGTACTCCCTGACCCCAAATGAGTTACCCTAGCCCCTTAAATAAGTACTCCCTGACCGCAAGTGAGTTATCCTAGCCCCTTTATATGTACTCTCTGACCGCAAGTGAGTTACCTAATCCCATAGAAGTACTCCCTGACCACAAGGGAGTTACAATAGCCCCTTTATGAGTACTCCCTGAACCCAAGTGAGTTATCCTACCCCCTTTATATGTACTCTCTGACCGCAAGTGAGTTACCCTAGTCCCATATAGGTACTCCCTGACCCCAAGTGAGTTACCATATCACCTTTATAAGTACTCCCTGACCCCAAGTGAGTTATCCTAGCCCCATTATATGTACTCTCTGACAGCAAGCGAGTTACCCTAGTCCCATAGTAGTACTCCCTCACCCCAAGTGAGTTAGCCTAGCCCCTTTATATGTACTCTCTGACCGCAAGTGAGTTACCATAGTCCAATATAAGTACTCCCTGACCCCAAGTGAGTTACCATAGCCCCTTTATAAGTACTCCCTGAACCCAAGTGAGTTATCCTAGCCCCTTAATATGTACTCTCTGACCGCAAGTGACTTATTCAAACCCCTTATAAGTACTCCCTGACCCCAAGTGTGTTACCCTAGTCTCATATATGTACTCCCTGAACTCAAGTGTATTACCTTAGCCCCTTTATAAGTTCTCCCTGACCCCAAGTGAGTTATCCTAGCCCCTTTATATGTACTCTCTGCCCGCAAGTGAGTTACCCTAATCCCATATAAGTACTCCCAGACCCCAAGTGAGTTACCCTAGCCCCTTATATAAGTACTCCCTGACCGCAAGTGAGTTATCCTAGCCCCTTTATATGTACTCTCTGACCGCAAGTTAGTTACCCTAATCCCATATAAGTACTCCCGGACCCCAAGTGAGTTACCCTAGTCCCATAGAAGTACTCCCTGACCCCAAGTGAGTTACCCTAGCCCATTATATAAGCACTCCCTGACCGCAAGTGAGTTATCCTAACCCCCTTATATGTACTCTCTGACCGCAAGTGAGTTACCTAATCCCATAGAAGTACTCCCTGACCCCAAGTGAGTTACCATAGCCCCTTTATAAGTACTCCCTGAACCCAAGTGAGTTATCCTAGCCCCTTAATATGTACTCTCTGACCGCAAGTGACTTATTCAAACCCCTTATAAGTACTCCCTGACCCCAAGTGTGTTACCCTAGTCTCATATATGTACTCCCTGAACTCAAGTGTATTACCTTAGCCCCTTTATAAGTACTCCCAGACCCCAAGTGAGTTACCCTAGTCCCATAGAAGTACTCCCTGACCCCAAGTGAGTTACCCTAGCCCATTTATGAGTACTCCCTGACCCCAAGTGAGTTATCCTACCCCCTTTATATGTACTCTCTGACCGCAAGTGAGTTACCCTAGTCCCATAGAAGTACTCCCTGACCCCAAGTGAGTTACCATATCACCTTTATAAGTACTCCCTCACCCCAAGTGAGTTACCTAATCCCTTAGAAGTACTCCCTGACCACAAGTGAGTTACAATAGCCCCTTTATGAGTACTCCCTGACCCCAAGTGAGTTATCCTACCCCCTTTATATGTACTCTCTGACCGCAAGTGAGTTACCCTAATCCCATATAAGTACTCCCAGACCCCAAGTGAGTTACCCTAGTCCCATAGAAGTACTCCCTGACCCCAAGTGAGTTACCCTAGCCCCTTATATAAGTACTCCCTGACCGCAAGTAAGTTATCCTAGCCCCTTTATATGTACTCTCTGACCGCAAGTGAGTTACCCTAGTCCCATAGAAGTACTCCCTGACCCCAAGTGAGTTACCTAATCCCATAGAAGTACTCCCTGACCACAAGTGAGTTACAATAGCCCCTTTATGAGTACTCCCTGAACCCAAGTGAGTTATCCTACCCCCTTTATATGTACTCTCTGACCGCAAGTGAGTTACCCTAATTCCATATAAGTACTCTCAGACCCCAAGTGAGTTACCCTAGTCCCATAGAAGTACTCCCTGACCCCAAGTGAGTTACCCTAGCCCATTATATAAGTACTCCCTGACCGCAAGTGAGTTATCCTAGCCCCTTTATATGTACTCTCTGACCGCAAGTGAGTTACCTAATCCCATAGAAGTACTCCCTGACCCCAAGTGAGTTTCCATAGCCCCTTTATGAGTACTCCCTGACCCCATGTCAGTTATCCTACCCCCTTTATATGTACTCTCTGACCGCAAATGAGTTACCCTAATCCCATATCAGTACTCCCAGACCCCAAGTGAGTTACCCTAGTCCCATAGAAGTACTCCCTGACCCCAAGTGAGTTACCCTAGCCCCTTAAATAAGTACTCCCTGACCGCAAGTGAGTTATCCTAGCCCCTTTATATGTACTCTCTGACCGCAAGTGAGTTACGCTAGTCCCATAGAAGTACTCCCTGACCCCAAGTGAGTTACCATAGCCCATTTATGAGTACTCCCTGACCCCAAGTGAGTTATCCTACCCCCTTTATATGTACTCTCTGACCGCAAGTGAGTTACCCTAATCCCTAATAAGTACTCCCAGACCCCAAGTGAGTTACCCTAGTCTCATATATGTACTCTCTGAACTCAAGTGTGTTACCTTAGCACTTTTATAAGTACTCCCTGACCCCAAGTGAGTTATCCTAGCCCCTTTATATGTACTCTCTGACCGCAAGTGAGTTACCATATCACCTTTATAAGTACTCCCTGACCCCAAGTGAGTTACCTAATCCCATAGAAGTACTCCCTGACCCCAAGTGAGTTACAATAGCCCCTTTATGAGTACTCCCTGACCCCAAGTGAGTTATCCTACCCCCTTTATATGTACTCTCTGACCGCAAGTGAGTTACCCTAATCCCATATAAGTACTCCCAGACCCCAAGTGAGTTACCCTAGTCCCATAGAAGTACTCCCTGACCCCAAGTGAGTTACCCTAGCCCATTATATAAGTACTCCCTGACCGCAAGTGAGTTATCCTAGCCCCTTTATATGTACTCTCTGACCGCAAGTGAGTCACCCTAGCCCATTTATATGTACTCCCAGACCCTAAGTGAGTTACCCTAGTCTCTTATAAGTACTCCCTGATCCTAAGTGAGTTATCCTAGCCCTTTAATAAGTACACCCTGGCCCCAAGTGAGTTTCCCTAGTCCCATATAATAATCCTTGACCCAAAGTTAGTTACCCTAGACCCTTTATAAGTACTCCCTGACCCCAAGTGAGTTACCATATCACCTTTATAAGTACTCCCTGACCCCAAGTGAGTTATCCTAGCCCATTTATATGTACTCTCTGACAGCAAGTGAGTTACCCTAGTCCCATATTAGTACTCCCTGACCCCAAGTGAGTTAGCCTAGCCCCTTTATATGTACTCTCTGACCGCAAGTGAGTTATCCTAGCCCCTTTATATGTACTCTCTGACCGCAAGAGAGTTACCCTAGTCCCATATTAGTACTCCCTGACCCCAAGTGAGTTAGCCTAGCCCCTTTATATGTACACTCTGACCGCAAGTGAGTTACCCTAGTCCCATATTAGTACTCCCTGACCCCAAGTGAGTTATCCTAGCCCCTTTATATGTACTCTCTGACCGCAAGTGACTTATTCAAACCCCTTATAAGTACTCCCTGACCCCAAGTGTGTTACCCTAGTCTCATATATGTACTCCCTGAACTCAAGTGTATTACCTTAGCCCCTTTATAAGTTCTCCCTGACCCCAAGTGAGTTATCCTAGCCCCTTTATATGTACTCTCTGACCGCAAGTGAGTTACCCTAGTCCCATATTAGTACTCCCTGACCCCAAGTGAGTTAGCCTAGCCCCTTTATATGTACTCTCTGACCGTAAGTGAGTTACCCTAGTCCCATATTAGTACTCCCTGACCCCAAGTGAGTTATCCTAGCCCCTTTATATGTACTCTCTGACCGCAAGTGACTTATTCAAACCCCTTATAAGTACTCCCTGACCCCAAGTGTGTTACCCTAGTCTCATATATGTACTCCCTGAACTCAAGTGTATTACCTCAGCCCCTTTATAAGTTCTCCCTGACCCCAAGTGAGTTATCCTAGCCCCTTTATATGTACTCTCTGACCCCAAGTGAGTTACCCTAGCCCCTTATATAAGTATTCCCTGACCGCAAGTGAGTTATCCTAGCCCCTTTATATGTACTCTCTGACCGCAAGTGAGTTACCCTAGTCCCATAGAAGTACTCCCTGACCCCAAGTGAGTTACCATATAACCTTTATAAGTACTCCCTGACCCCAAGTGAGTTACCTAATCCCATAGAAGTACTCCCTGACCCCAAGTGAGTTATCCTACCCCCTTTATATGTACTCTCTGACCGCAAGTGAGTTACCCTATTCCCATATAAGTACTCCCAGACCCCAAGTGAGTTACCCTAGTCCCATAGAAGTACTCCCTGACCCCCAAGTGAGTTACCCTAGCCCCTTAAATAAGTACTCCCTGACCGCAAGTGAGTTATCCTAGCCCCTTTTTATGTACTCTCTGACCGCAAGTGAGTTACGCTAGTCCCATAGAAGTACTCCCTGACCCCAAGTGAGTTACCATAGCCCATTTATGAGTACTCCCTGACCCCAAGTGAGTTATCCTACCCCCTTTATATGTACTCTCTGACCGCAAGTGAGTTACCCTAGTCCCATAGAAGTACTCCCTGACCCCAAGTGAGTTACCATATCATCTTTATAAGTACTCCCTGACCCCAAGTGAGTTACCTAATCCCATAGAAGTACTCCCTGACCACAAGTGAGTTACAATAGCCCCTTTATGAGTACTCCCTGACCCCAAGTGAGTTATCCTACCCCCTTTATATGTACTCTCTGACCGCAAGTGAGTTACCCTAATCCCATATAAGTACTCCCAGACCCCAAGTGAGTTACCCTAGTCCCATAGAAGTACTCCCTGACCCCCAAGTGAGTTACCCTAGCCCCTTAAATAAGTACTCCCTGACCGCAAGTGAGTTATCCTAGCCCCTTTTTATGTACTCTCTGACCGCAAGTGAGTTACGCTAGTCCCATAGAAGTACTCCCTGACCCCAAGTGAGTTACCATAGCCCATTTATGAGTACTCCCTTACCCCAAGTGAGTTATCCTACCCCCTTTATATGTACTCTCTGACCGCAAGTGAGTTACCCTAGTCCCATAGAAGTACTCCCTGACCCCAAGTGAGTTACCATATCATCTTTATAAGTACTCCCTGACCCCAAGTGAGTTACCTAATCCCATAGAAGTACTCCCTGACCACAAGTGAGTTACAATAGCCCCTTTATGAGTACTCCCTGACCCCAAGTGAGTTATCCTACCCCCTTTATATGTACTCTCTGACCGCAAGTGAGTTACCCTAGTCCCATAGAAGTACTCCCTGACCCCAAGTGAGTTACAATAGCCCCTTTATGAGTACTCCCTGACCCCAAGTGAGTTATCCTACCCCCTTTATATGTACTCTCTGACCGCAAGTGAGTTACCCTATTCCAATATAAGTACTCCCAGACCCCAAGTGAGTTACCCTAGTCCCATAGAAGTACTCCCTGACCCCAAGTGAGTTACCCTAGTCCCATATAAGAACTCCCAGACCCCAAGTGAGTTACCCTAGTCCCATAGAAGTACTCCCTGACCCCAAGTGAGTTACCCTAGCCCATTATATAAGTACTCCCTGACCGCAAGTGAGTTATCCTAGCCCCTTTATATGTACTCTCTGACCGCAAGTGAGTTACCTAATCCCATAGAAGTACTCCCTGACCCCAAGTGAGTTTCCATAGCCCCTTTATGAGTACTCCCTGACCCCATGTGAGTTATCCTACCCCCTTTATATGTACTCTCTGACCGCAAATGAGTTACCCTAATCCCATATCAGTACTCCCAGACGCCAAGTGAGTTACCCTAGTCCCATAGAAGTACTACCTGACCCCAAGTGAGTTACCCTAGCCCCTTAAATAAGTACTCCCTGACCCCAAGTGAGTTACCATAGCCCATTTATGAGTACTCCCTGACCCCAAGTGAGTTATCCTACCCCCTTTATATGTACTCTCTGACCGCAAGTGAGTTACCCTAGTCCCATAGAAGTACTCCCTGACCCCAAGTGAGTTACCATATCACCTTTATAAGTACTCCCTGACCCCAAGTGAGTTACCTAATCCCATAGAAGTACTCCCTGACCACAAGTGAGTTACAATAGCCCCTTTATGAGTACTCCCTGACCCCAAGTGAGTTATCCTACCCCCTTTATATGTACTCTCTGACCGCAAGTGAGTTACCCTAATCCCATATAAGTACTCCCAGACCCCAAGTGAGTTACCCTAATCCCATATAAGTACTCCCAGACCCCAAGTGAGTTACCCTAGTCCCATAGAAGTACTCCCTGACCCCAAGTGAGTTACCCTAGCCCCTTATATAAGTACTCCCTGACTGCAAGTGAGTTATCCTAGCCCCTTTATATGTACTCTCTGACCGCAAGTGAGTTACCATATCACCTTTATAAGTACTCCCTGACCCCAAGTGAGTTATCCTAGCCCCCTTATATGTACTCTCTGACCGCAAGTGAGTTACCTAATCCCATAGAAGTACTCCCTGACCCCAAGTGAGTTTCCATAGCCCCTTTATGAGTACTCCCTGACCCCATGTGAGTTATCCTACCCCCTTTATATGTACTCTCTGACCGCAAATGAGTTACCCTAATCCCATATCAGTACTCCCAGACCCCAAGTGAGTTACCCTAGTCCCATAGAAGTACTCCCTGACCCCAAGTGAGTTACCCTAGCCCCTTAAATAAGTACTCCCTGACCGCAAGTGAGTTATCCTAGCCCCTTTATATGTACTCTCTGACCGCAAATGAGTTACGCTAGTCCCATAGAAGTACTCCCTGACCCCAAGTGAGTTACCATAGCCCATTTATGAGTACTCCCTGACCCCAAGTGAGTTATCCTACCCCCTTTATATGTACTCTCTGACCGCAAGTGAGTTACCCTAATCCCTAATAAGTACTCCCAGACCCCAAGTGAGTTACCCTAGTCTCATATATGTACTCTCTGAACTCAAGTGTGTTACCTTAGCACCTTTATAAGTACTCCCTGACCCCAAGTGAGTTATCCTAGCCCCTTTATATGTACTCTCTGACCGCAAGTGAGTTACCATATCACCTTTATAAGTACTCCCTGACCCCAAGTGAGTTACCTAATCCCATAGAAGTACTCCCTGACCCCAAGTGAGTTATCCTAGCCCCTTTATATGTACTCTCTGACCGCAAGTGAGTCACCCTAGCCCATTTATATGTACTCCCAGACCCCAAGTGAGTTACCTAATCCCATAGAAGTACTCCCTGACCACAAGTGAGTTACAATAGCCCCTTTATGAGTACTCCCTGAACCCAAGTGAGTTATCCTACCCCCTTTATATGTACTCTCTGACCGCAAGTGAGTTACCCTAATCCCATATAAGAACTCCCAGACACCAAGTGAGTTACCTAATCCCATAGAAGTACTCCCTGACCCCAAGTGAGTTTCCATAGCCCCTTTATGAGTACTCCCTGACCCCATGTGAGTTATCCTACCCCATTTATATGTACTCTCTGACCGCAAATGAGTTACCCTAATCCCATATCAGTACTCCCAGACGCCAAGTGAGTTACCCTAGTCCCATAGAAGTACTCCCTGACCCCAAGTGAGTTACCCTAGCCCCTTAAATAAGTACTCCCTGACACCAAGTGAGTTACCACAGCCCATTTATGAGTACTCCCTGAGCCCAAGTGAGTTATCCTACCCCCTTTATGTGTACTCTCTGACCGCAAGTGAGTTACCCTAGTCCCATAGAAGTACTCCCTGACCCCAAGTGAGTTACCATATCACCTTTATAAGTACTCCCTGACCCCAAGTGAGTTACCTAATCCCATAGAAGTACTCCCTGACCACAAGTGAGTTACAATAGCCCCTTTATGAGTACTCCCTGACCCCAAGTGAGTTATCCTACCCCCTTTATATGTACTCTCTGACCGCAAGTGAGTTACCCTAATCCCATATAAGTACTCCCAGACCCCAAGTGAGTTACCCTAATCCCATATAAATACTCCCAGACCCCAAGTGAGTTACCCTAGTCCCATAGAAGTACTCCCTGACCCCAAGTGAGTTACCCTAGCCCCTTATATAAGTACTCCCTGACTGCAAGTTAGTTATCCTAGCCCCTTTATATGTACTCTCTGACCGCAAGTGAGTTACCATATCACCTTTATAAGTACTCCCTGACCCCAAGTGAGTTATCCTAGCCCCCTTATATGTACTCTCTGACCGCAAGTGAGTTACCTAATCCCATAGAAGTACTCCCTGACCCCAAGTGAGTTTCCATAGCCCCTTTATGAGTACTCCCTGACTGCAAGTGAGTTATCCTAGCCCCTTTATATGTACTCTCTGACCGCAAGTGAGTTACCATATCACCTTTATAAGTACTCTCTGACCCCAAGTGAGTTATCCTAGCCCCCTTATATGTACTCTCTGACCCCAAGTGAGTTACCCTAGTCCCATAGAAGTACTCCCTGACCCCAAGTGAGTTACCCTAGCCCCTTATATAAGTACTCCCTGACTGCAAGTGAGTTATCCTAGCCCCTTTATATGTACTCTCTGACCGCAAGTGAGTTACCATATCACCTTTATAAGTACTCCCTGACCCCAAGTGAGTTATCCTAGCCCCCTTATATGTACTCTCTGACCGCAAGTGAGTTACCTAATCCCATAGAAGTACTCCCTGACCCCAAGTGAGTTTCCATAGCCCCTTTATGAGTACTCCCTGACCCCATGTGAGTTATCCTAGCCCCTTTATATGTACTCTCTGACCGCAAGTGAGTTACCCTAGTCCCATAGAAGTACTCCCTGACCCCAAGTGAGTTACCATATAACCTTTATAAGTACTCCCTGACCCCAAGTGAGTTACCTAATCCCATAGAAGTACTCCCTGACCCCAAGTGAGTTATCCTACCCCCTTTATATGTACTCTCTGACCGCAAGTGAGTTACCCTATTCCCATATAAGTACTCCCAGACCCCAAGTGAGTTACCCTAGTCCCATAGAAGTACTCCCTGACCCCCAAGTGAGTTACCCTAGCCCCTTAAATAAGTACTCCCTGACCGCAAGTGAGTTATCCTAGCCCCTTTTTATGTACTCTCTGACCGCAAGTGAGTTACGCTAGTCCCATAGAAGTACTCCCTGACCCCAAGTGAGTTACCATAGCCCATTTATGAGTACTCCCTGACCCCAAGTGAGTTATCCTACCCCCTTTATATGTACTCTCTGACCGCAAGTGAGTTACCCTAGTCCCATAGAAGTACTCCCTGACCCCAAGTGAGTTACCATATCATCTTTATAAGTACTCCCTGACCCCAAGTGAGTTACCTAATCCCATAGAAGTACTCCCTGACCACAAGTGAGTTACAATAGCCCCTTTATGAGTACTCCCTGACCGCAAGTGAGTTATCCTAGCCCCTTTATATGTACTCTCTGACCGCAAGTGAGTTACCCTAGTCCCATAGAAGTACTCCCTGACCCCAAGTGAGTTACCATATCACCTTTATAAGTACTCCCTGACCCCAAGTGAGTTACCTAATCCCATAGAAGTACTCCCTGACCACAAGGGAGTTACAATAGCCCCTTTATGAGTACTCCCTGAACCCAAGTGAGTTATCCTACCCCCTTTATATGTACTCTCTGACCGCAAGTGAGTTACCCTAGTCCCATATAGGTACTCCCTGACCCCAAGTGAGTTACCATATCACCTTTATAAGTACTCCCTGACCCCAAGTGAGTTATCCTAGCCCCATTATATGTACTCTCTGACAGCAAGCGAGTTACCCTAGTCCCATAGTAGTACTCCCTCACCCCAAGTGAGTTAGCCTAGCCCCTTTATATGTACTCTCTGACCGCAAGTGAGTTACCATAGTCCAATATAAGTACTCCCTGACCCCAAGTGAGTTACCATAGCCCCTTTATAAGTACTCCCTGAACCCAAGTGAGTTATCCTAGCCCCTTAATATGTACTCTCTGACCGCAAGTGACTTATTCAAACCCCTTATAAGTACTCCCTGACCCCAAGTGTGTTACCCTAGTCTCATATATGTACTCCCTGAACTCAAGTGTATTACCTTAGCCCCTTTATAAGTTCTCCCTGACCCCAAGTGAGTTATCCTAGCCCCTTTATATGTACTCTCTGCCCGCAAGTGAGTTACCCTAATCCCATATAAGTACTCCCAGACCCCAAGTGAGTTACCCTAGCCCCTTATATAAGTACTCCCTGACCGCAAGTGAGTTATCCTAGCCCCTTTATATGTACTCTCTGACCGCAAGTGAGTTACCCTAATCCCATATAAGTACTCCCGGACCCCAAGTGAGTTACCCTAGTCCCATAGAAGTACTCCCTGACCCCAAGTGAGTTACCCTAGCCCATTATATAAGCACTCCCTGACCGCAAGTGAGTTATCCTAACCCCCTTATATGTACTCTCTGACCGCAAGTGAGTTACCTAATCCCATAGAAGTACTCCCTGACCCCAAGTGAGTTTCCATAGCCCCTGTATGAGTACTCCCTGACCCCATGTGAGTTATCCTACCTCCTTTATATGTACTCTCTGACCACAAATGAGTTACCCTAATCCCATATCAGTACTCCCAGACCCCAAGTGAGTTACCCTAGTCCCATAGAAGTACTCCCTGACCCCAAGTGAGTTACCCTAGCCCATTTATGAGTACTCCCTGACCCCAAGTGAGTTATCCTACCCCCTTTATATGTACTCTCTGACCGCAAGTGAGTTACCCTAGTCCCATAGAAGTACTCCCTGACCCCAAGTGAGTTACCATATCACCTTTATAAGTACTCCCTCACCCCAAGTGAGTTACCTAATCCCTTAGAAGTACTCCCTGACCACAAGTGAGTTACAATAGCCCCTTTATGAGTACTCCCTGACCCCAAGTGAGTTATCCTACCCCCTTTATATGTACTCTCTGACCGCAAGTGAGTTACCCTAATCCCATATAAGTACTCCCAGACCCCAAGTGAGTTACCCTAGTCCCATAGAAGTACTCCCTGACCCCAAGTGAGTTACCCTAGCCCCTTATATAAGTACTCCCTGACCGCAAGTAAGTTATCCTAGCCCCTTTATATGTACTCTCTGACCGCAAGTGAGTTACCCTAGTCCCATAGAAGTACTCCCTGACCCCAAGTGAGTTACCTAATCCCATAGAAGTACTCCCTGACCACAAGTGAGTTACAATAGCCCCTTTATGAGTACTCCCTGAACCCAAGTGAGTTATCCTACCCCCTTTATATGTACTCTCTGACCGCAAGTGAGTTACCCTAATTCCATATAAGTACTCTCAGACCCCAAGTGAGTTACCCTAGTCCCATAGAAGTACTCCCTGACCCCAAGTGAGTTACCCTAGCCCATTATATAAGTACTCCCTGACCGCAAGTGAGTTATCCTAGCCCCTTTATATGTACTCTCTGACCGCAAGTGAGTTACCTAATCCCATAGAAGTACTCCCTGACCCCAAGTGAGTTTCCATAGCCCCTTTATGAGTACTCCCTGACCCCATGTCAGTTATCCTACCCCCTTTATATGTACTCTCTGACCGCAAATGAGTTACCCTAATCCCATATCAGTACTCCCAGACCCCAAGTGAGTTACCCTAGTCCCATAGAAGTACTCCCTGACCCCAAGTGAGTTACCCTAGCCCCTTAAATAAGTACTCCCTGACCGCAAGTGAGTTATCCTAGCCCCTTTATATGTACTCTCTGACCGCAAGTGAGTTACGCTAGTCCCATAGAAGTACTCCCTGACCCCAAGTGAGTTACCATAGCCCATTTATGAGTACTCCCTGACCCCAAGTGAGTTATCCTACCCCCTTTATATGTACTCTCTGACCGCAAGTGAGTTACCCTAATCCCTAATAAGTACTCCCAGACCCCAAGTGAGTTACCCTAGTCTCATATATGTACTCTCTGAACTCAAGTGTGTTACCTTAGCACTTTTATAAGTACTCCCTGACCCCAAGTGAGTTATCCTAGCCCCTTTATATGTACTCTCTGACCGCAAGTGAGTTACCATATCACCTTTATAAGTACTCCCTGACCCCAAGTGAGTTACCTAATCCCATAGAAGTACTCCCTGACCCCAAGTGAGTTACAATAGCCCCTTTATGAGTACTCCCTGACCCCAAGTGAGTTATCCTACCCCCTTTATATGTACTCTCTGACCGCAAGTGAGTTACCCTAATCCCATATAAGTACTCCCAGACCCCAAGTGAGTTACCCTAGTCCCATAGAAGTACTCCCTGACCCCAAGTGAGTTACCCTAGCCCATTATATAAGTACTCCCTGACCGCAAGTGAGTTATCCTAGCCCCTTTATATGTACTCTCTGACCGCAAGTGAGTCACCCTAGCCCATTTATATGTACTCCCAGACCCTAAGTGAGTTACCCTAGTCTCTTATAAGTACTCCCTGATCCTAAGTGAGTTATCCTAGCCCTTTAATAAGTACACCCTGGCCCCAAGTGAGTTTCCCTAGTCCCATATAATAATCCTTGACCCAAAGTTAGTTACCCTAGACCCTTTATAAGTACTCCCTGACCCCAAGTGAGTTACCATATCACCTTTATAAGTACTCCCTGACCCCAAGTGAGTTATCCTAGCCCATTTATATGTACTCTCTGACAGCAAGTGAGTTACCCTAGTCCCATATTAGTACTCCCTGACCCCAAGTGAGTTAGCCTAGCCCCTTTATATGTACTCTCTGACCGCAAGTGAGTTATCCTAGCCCCTTTATATGTACTCTCTGACCGCAAGAGAGTTACCCTAGTCCCATATTAGTACTCCCTGACCCCAAGTGAGTTAGCCTAGCCCCTTTATATGTACACTCTGACCGCAAGTGAGTTACCCTAGTCCCATATTAGTACTCCCTGACCCCAAGTGAGTTATCCTAGCCCCTTTATATGTACTCTCTGACCGCAAGTGACTTATTCAAACCCCTTATAAGTACTCCCTGACCCCAAGTGTGTTACCCTAGTCTCATATATGTACTCCCTGAACTCAAGTGTATTACCTTAGCCCCTTTATAAGTTCTCCCTGACCCCAAGTGAGTTATCCTAGCCCCTTTATATGTACTCTCTGACCGCAAGTGAGTTACCCTAGTCCCATATTAGTACTCCCTGACCCCAAGTGAGTTAGCCTAGCCCCTTTATATGTACTCTCTGACCGTAAGTGAGTTACCCTAGTCCCATATTAGTACTCCCTGACCCCAAGTGAGTTATCCTAGCCCCTTTATATGTACTCTCTGACCGCAAGTGACTTATTCAAACCCCTTATAAGTACTCCCTGACCCCAAGTGTGTTACCCTAGTCTCATATATGTACTCCCTGAACTCAAGTGTATTACCTCAGCCCCTTTATAAGTTCTCCCTGACCCCAAGTGAGTTATCCTAGCCCCTTTATATGTACTCTCTGACCCCAAGTGAGTTACCCTAGCCCCTTATATAAGTACTCCCTGACCGCAAGTGAGTTATCCTAGCCCCTTTATATGTACTCTCTGACCGCAAGTGAGTTACCCTAGTCCCATAGAAGTACTCCCTGACCCCAAGTGAGTTACCATATAACCTTTATAAGTACTCCCTGACCCCAAGTGAGTTACCTAATCCCATAGAAGTACTCCCTGACCCCAAGTGAGTTATCCTACCCCCTTTATATGTACTCTCTGACCGCAAGTGAGTTACACTATTCCCATATAAGTACTCCCAGACCCCAAGTGAGTTACCCTAGTCCCATAGAAGTACTCCCTGACCCCCAAGTGAGTTACCCTAGCCCCTTAAATAAGTACTCCCTGACCGCAAGTGAGTTATCCTAGCCCCTTTTTATGTACTCTCTGACCGCAAGTGAGTTACGCTAGTCCCATAGAAGTACTCCCTGACCCCAAGTGAGTTACCATAGCCCATTTATGAGTACTCCCTGACCCCAAGTGAGTTATCCTACCCCCTTTATATGTACTCTCTGACCGCAAGTGAGTTACCCTAGTCCCATAGAAGTACTCCCTGACCCCAAGTGAGTTACCATATCATCTTTATAAGTACTCCCTGACCCCAAGTGAGTTACCTAATCCCATAGAAGTACTCCCTGACCACAAGTGAGTTACAATAGCCCCTTTATGAGTACTCCCTGACCCCAAGTGAGTTATCCTACCCCCTTTATATGTACTCTCTGACCGCAAGTGAGTTACCCTAATCCCATATAAGTACTCCCAGACCCCAAGTGAGTTACCCTAGTCCCATAGAAGTACTCCCTGACCCCCAAGTGAGTTACCCTAGCCCCTTAAATAAGTACTCCCTGACCGCAAGTGAGTTATCCTAGCCCCTTTTTATGTACTCTCTGACCGCAAGTGAGTTACGCTAGTCCCATAGAAGTACTCCCTGACCCCAAGTGAGTTACCCTAGCCCATTATATAAGTACTCCCTGACCGCAAGTGAGTTATCCTAGCCCCTTTATATGTACTCTCTGACCGCAAGTGAGTCACCCTAGCCCATTTATATGTACTCCCAGACCCTAAGTGAGTTACCCTAGTCTCTTATAAGTACTCCCTGATCCTAAGTGAGTTATCCTAGCCCTTTAATAAGTACACCCTGGCCCCAAGTGAGTTTCCCTAGTCCCATATAATAATCCTTGACCCAAAGTTAGTTACCCTAGACCCTTTATAAGTACTCCCTGACCCCAAGTGAGTTACCATATCACCTTTATAAGTACTCCCTGACCCCAAGTGAGTTATCCTAGCCCATTTATATGTACTCTCTGACAGCAAGTGAGTTACCCTAGTCCCATATTAGTACTCCCTGACCCCAAGTGAGTTAGCCTAGCCCCTTTATATGTACTCTCTGACCGCAAGTGAGTTATCCTAGCCCCTTTATATGTACTCTCTGACCGCAAGAGAGTTACCCTAGTCCCATATTAGTACTCCCTGACCCCAAGTGAGTTAGCCTAGCCCCTTTATATGTACACTCTGACCGCAAGTGAGTTACCCTAGTCCCATATTAGTACTCCCTGACCCCAAGTGAGTTATCCTAGCCCCTTTATATGTACTCTCTGACCGCAAGTGACTTATTCAAACCCCTTATAAGTACTCCCTGACCCCAAGTGTGTTACCCTAGTCTCATATATGTACTCCCTGAACTCAAGTGTATTACCTTAGCCCCTTTATAAGTTCTCCCTGACCCCAAGTGAGTTATCCTAGCCCCTTTATATGTACTCTCTGACCGCAAGTGAGTTACCCTAGTCCCATATTAGTACTCCCTGACCCCAAGTGAGTTAGCCTAGCCCCTTTATATGTACTCTCTGACCGTAAGTGAGTTACCCTAGTCCCATATTAGTACTCCCTGACCCCAAGTGAGTTATCCTAGCCCCTTTATATGTACTCTCTGACCGCAAGTGACTTATTCAAACCCCTTATAAGTACTCCCTGACCCCAAGTGTGTTACCCTAGTCTCATATATGTACTCCCTGAACTCAAGTGTATTACCTCAGCCCCTTTATAAGTTCTCCCTGACCCCAAGTGAGTTATCCTAGCCCCTTTATATGTACTCTCTGACCCCAAGTGAGTTACCCTAGCCCCTTATATAAGTATTCCCTGACCGCAAGTGAGTTATCCTAGCCCCTTTATATGTACTCTCTGACCGCAAGTGAGTTACCCTAGTCCCATAGAAGTACTCCCTGACCCCAAGTGAGTTACCATATAACCTTTATAAGTACTCCCTGACCCCAAGTGAGTTACCTAATCCCATAGAAGTACTCCCTGACCCCAAGTGAGTTATCCTACCCCCTTTATATGTACTCTCTGACCGCAAGTGAGTTACCCTATTCCCATATAAGTACTCCCAGACCCCAAGTGAGTTACCCTAGTCCCATAGAAGTACTCCCTGACCCCCAAGTGAGTTACCCTAGCCCCTTAAATAAGTACTCCCTGACCGCAAGTGAGTTATCCTAGCCCCTTTTTATGTACTCTCTGACCGCAAGTGAGTTACGCTAGTCCCATAGAAGTACTCCCTGACCCCAAGTGAGTTACCATAGCCCATTTATGAGTACTCCCTGACCCCAAGTGAGTTATCCAACCCCCTTTATATGTACTCTCTGACCGCAAGTGAGTTACCCTAGTCCCATAGAAGTACTCCCTGACCCCAAGTGAGTTACCATATCATCTTTATAAGTACTCCCTGACCCCAAGTGAGTTACCTAATCCCATAGAAGTACTCCCTGACCACAAGTGAGTTACAATAGCCCCTTTATGAGTACTCCCTGACCCCAAGTGAGTTATCCTACCCCCTTTATATGTACTCTCTGACCGCAAGTGAGTTACCCTAATCCCATATAAGTACTCCCAGACCCCAAGTGAGTTACCCTAGTCCCATAGAAGTACTCCCTGACCCCCAAGTGAGTTACCCTAGCCCCTTAAATAAGTACTCCCTGACCGCAAGTGAGTTATCCTAGCCCCTTTTTATGTACTCTCTGACCGCAAGTGAGTTACGCTAGTCCCATAGAAGTACTCCCTGACCCCAAGTGAGTTACCATAGCCCATTTATGAGTACTCCCTTACCCCAAGTGAGTTATCCTACCCCCTTTATATGTACTCTCTGACCGCAAGTGAGTTACCCTAGTCCCATAGAAGTACTCCCTGACCCCAAGTGAGTTACCATATCATCTTTATAAGTACTCCCTGACCCCAAGTGAGTTACCTAATCCCATAGAAGTACTCCCTGACCACAAGTGAGTTACAATAGCCCCTTTATGAGTACTCCCTGACCCCAAGTGAGTTATCCTACCCCCTTTATATGTACTCTCTGACCGCAAGTGAGTTACCCTAGTCCCATAGAAGTACTCCCTGACCCCAAGTGAGTTACAATAGCCCCTTTATGAGTACTCCCTGACCCCAAGTGAGTTATCCTACCCCCTTTATATGTACTCTCTGACCGCAAGTGAGTTACCCTATTCCAATATAAGTACTCCCAGACCCCAAGTGAGTTACCCTAGTCCCATAGAAGTACTCCCTGACCCCAAGTGAGTTACCCTAGTCCCATATAAGAACTCCCAGACCCCAAGTGAGTTACCCTAGTCCCATAGAAGTACTCCCTGACCCCAAGTGAGTTACCCTAGCCCATTATATAAGTACTCCCTGACCGCAAGTGAGTTATCCTAGCCCCTTTATATGTACTCTCTGACCGCAAGTGAGTTACCTAATCCCATAGAAGTACTCCCTGACCCCAAGTGAGTTTCCATAGCCCCTTTATGAGTACTCCCTGACCCCATGTGAGTTATCCTACCCCCTTTATATGTACTCTCTGACCGCAAATGAGTTACCCTAATCCCATATCAGTACTCCCAGACGCCAAGTGAGTTACCCTAGTCCCATAGAAGTACTACCTGACCCCAAGTGAGTTACCCTAGCCCCTTAAATAAGTACTCCCTGACCCCAAGTGAGTTACCATAGCCCATTTATGAGTACTCCCTGACCCGAAGTGAGTTATCCTACCCCCTTTATATGTACTCTCTGACCGCAAGTGAGTTACCCTAGTCCCATAGAAGTACTCCCTGACCCCAAGTGAGTTACCATATCACCTTTATAAGTACTCCCTGACCCCAAGTGAGTTACCTAATCCCATAGAAGTACTCCCTGACCACAAGTGAGTTACAATAGCCCCTTTATGAGTACTCCCTGACCCCAAGTGAGTTATCCTACCCCCTTTATATGTACTCTCTGACCGCAAGTGAGTTACCCTAATCCCATATAAGTACTCCCAGACCCCAAGTGAGTTACCCTAATCCCATATAAGTACTCCCAGACCCCAAGTGAGTTACCCTAGTCCCATAGAAGTACTCCCTGACCCCAAGTGAGTTACCCTAGCCCCTTATATAAGTACTCCCTGACTGCAAGTGAGTTATCCTAGCCCCTTTATATGTACTCTCTGACCGCAAGTGAGTTACCATATCACCTTTATAAGTACTCCCTGACCCCAAGTGAGTTATCCTAGCCCCCTTATATGTACTCTCTGACCGCAAGTGAGTTACCTAATCCCATAGAAGTACTCCCTGACCCCAAGTGAGTTTCCATAGCCCCTTTATGAGTACTCCCTGACCCCATGTGAGTTATCCTACCCCCTTTATATGTACTCTCTGACCGCAAATGAGTTACCCTAATCCCATATCAGTACTCCCAGACCCCAAGTGAGTTACCCTAGTCCCATAGAAGTACTCCCTGACCCCAAGTGAGTTACCCTAGCCCCTTAAATAAGTACTCCCTGACCGCAAGTGAGTTATCCTAGCCCCTTTATATGTACTCTCTGACCGCAAATGAGTTACGCTAGTCCCATAGAAGTACTCCCTGACCCCAAGTGAGTTACCATAGCCCATTTATGAGTACTCCCTGACCCCAAGTGAGTTATCCTACCCCCTTTATATGTACTCTCTGACCGCAAGTGAGTTACCCTAATCCCTAATAAGTACTCCCAGACCCCAAGTGAGTTACCCTAGTCTCATATATGTACTCTCTGAACTCAAGTGTGTTACCTTAGCACCTTTATAAGTACTCCCTGACCCCAAGTGAGTTATCCTAGCCCCTTTATATGTACTCTCTGACCGCAAGTGAGTTACCATATCACCTTTATAAGTACTCCCTGACCCCAAGTGAGTTACCTAATCCCATAGAAGTACTCCCTGACCCCAAGTGAGTTATCCTAGCCCCTTTATATGTACTCTCTGACCGCAAGTGAGTCACCCTAGCCCATTTATATGTACTCCCAGACCCCAAGTGAGTTACCTAATCCCATAGAAGTACTCCCTGACCACAAGTGAGTTACAATAGCCCCTTTATGAGTACTCCCTGAACCCAAGTGAGTTATCCTACCCCCTTTATATGTACTCTCTGACCGCAAGTGAGTTACCCTAATCCCATATAAGAACTCCCAGACACCAAGTGAGTTACCTAATCCCATAGAAGTACTCCCTGACCCCAAGTGAGTTTCCATAGCCCCTTTATGAGTACTCCCTGACCCCATGTGAGTTATCCTACCCCATTTATATGTACTCTCTGACCGCAAATGAGTTACCCTAATCCCATATCAGTACTCCCAGACGCCAAGTGAGTTACCCTAGTCCCATAGAAGTACTCCCTGACCCCAAGTGAGTTACCCTAGCCCCTTAAATAAGTACTCCCTGACACCAAGTGAGTTACCACAGCCCATTTATGAGTACTCCCTGACCCCAAGTGAGTTATCCTACCCCCTTTATGTGTACTCTCTGACCGCAAGTGAGTTACCCTAGTCCCATAGAAGTACTCCCTGACCCCAAGTGAGTTACCATATCACCTTTATAAGTACTCCCTGACCCCAAGTGAGTTACCTAATCCCATAGAAGTACTCCCTGACCACAAGTGAGTTACAATAGCCCCTTTATGAGTACTCCCTGACCCCAAGTGAGTTATCCTACCCCCTTTATATGTACTCTCTGACCGCAAGTGAGTTACCCTAATCCCATATAAGTACTCCCAGACCCCAAGTGAGTTACCCTAATCCCATATAAATACTCCCAGACCCCAAGTGAGTTACCCTAGTCCCATAGAAGTACTCCCTGACCCCAAGTGAGTTACCCTAGCCCCTTATATAAGTACTCCCTGACTGCAAGTTAGTTATCCTAGCCCCTTTATATGTACTCTCTGACCGCAAGTGAGTTACCATATCACCTTTATAAGTACTCCCTGACTGCAAGTGAGTTATCCTAGCCCCTTTATATGTACTCTCTGACCGCAAGTGAGTTACCATATCACCTTTATAAGTACTCTCTGACCCCAAGTGAGTTATCCTAGCCCCCTTATATGTACTCTCTGACCCCAAGTGAGTTACCCTAGTCCCATAGAAGTACTCCCTGACCCCAAGTGAGTTACCCTAGCCCCTTATATAAGTACTCCCTGACTGCAAGTGAGTTATCCTAGCCCCTTTATATGTACTCTCTGACCGCAAGTGAGTTACCATATCACCTTTATAAGTACTCCCTGACCCCAAGTGAGTTATCCTAGCCCCCTTATATGTACTCTCTGACCGCAAGTGAGTTACCTAATCCCATAGAAGTACTCCCTGACCCCAAGTGAGTTTCCATAGCCCCTTTATGAGTACTCCCTGACCCCATGTGAGTTATCCTAGCCCCTTTATATGTACTCTCTGACCGCAAGTGAGTTACCCTAGTCCCATAGAAGTACTCCCTGACCCCAAGTGAGTTACCATATAACCTTTATAAGTACTCCCTGACCCCAAGTGAGTTACCTAATCCCATAGAAGTACTCCCTGACCCCAAGTGAGTTATCCTACCCCCTTTATATGTACTCTCTGACCGCAAGTGAGTTACCCTATTCCCATATAAGTACTCCCAGACCCCAAGTGAGTTACCCTAGTCCCATAGAAGTACTCCCTGACCCCCAAGTGAGTTACCCTAGCCCCTTAAATAAGTACTCCCTGACCGCAAGTGAGTTATCCTAGCCCCTTTTTATGTACTCTCTGACCGCAAGTGAGTTACGCTAGTCCCATAGAAGTACTCCCTGACCCCAAGTGAGTTACCATAGCCCATTTATGAGTACTCCCTTACCCCAAGTGAGTTATCCTACCCCCTTTATATGTACTCTCTGACCGCAAGTGAGTTACCCTAGTCCCATAGAAGTACTCCCTGACCCCAAGTGAGTTACCATATCATCTTTATAAGTACTCCCTGACCCCAAGTGAGTTACCTAATCCCATAGAAGTACTCCCTGACCACAAGTGAGTTACAATAGCCCCTTTATGAGTACTCCCTGACCGCAAGTGAGTTATCCTAGCCCCTTTATATGTACTCTCTGACCGCAAGTGAGTTACCCTAGTCCCATAGAAGTACTCCCTGACCCCAAGTGAGTTACCATATCACCTTTATAAGTACTCCCTGACCCCAAGTGAGTTACCTAATCCCATAGAAGTACTCCCTGACCACAAGGGAGTTACAATAGCCCCTTTATGAGTACTCCCTGAACCCAAGTGAGTTATCCTACCCCCTTTATATGTACTCTCTGACCGCAAGTGAGTTACCCTAGTCCCATATAGGTACTCCCTGACCCCAAGTGAGTTACCATATCACCTTTATAAGTACTCCCTGACCCCAAGTGAGTTATCCTAGCCCCATTATATGTACTCTCTGACAGCAAGCGAGTTACCCTAGTCCCATAGTAGTACTCCCTCACCCCAAGTGAGTTAGCCTAGCCCCTTTATATGTACTCTCTGACCGCAAGTGAGTTACCATAGTCCAATATAAGTACTCCCTGACCCCAAGTGAGTTACCATAGCCCCTTTATAAGTACTCCCTGAACCCAAGTGAGTTATCCTAGCCCCTTAATATGTACTCTCTGACCGCAAGTGACTTATTCAAACCCCTTATAAGTACTCCCTGACCCCAAGTGTGTTACCCTAGTCTCATATATGTACTCCCTGAACTCAAGTGTATTACCTTAGCCCCTTTATAAGTTCTCCCTGACCCCAAGTGAGTTATCCTAGCCCCTTTATATGTACTCTCTGCCCGCAAGTGAGTTACCCTAATCCCATATAAGTACTCCCAGACCCCAAGTGAGTTACCCTAGCCCCTTATATAAGTACTCCCTGACCGCAAGTGAGTTATCCTAGCCCCTTTATATGTACTCTCTGACCGCAAGTGAGTTACCCTAATCCCATATAAGTACTCCCGGACCCCAAGTGAGTTACCCTAGTCCCATAGAAGTACTCCCTGACCCCAAGTGAGTTACCCTAGCCCATTATATAAGCACTCCCTGACCGCAAGTGAGTTATCCTAACCCCCTTATATGTACTCTCTGACCGCAAGTGAGTTACCTAATCCCATAGAAGTACTCCCTGACCCCAAGTGAGTTTCCATAGCCCCTGTATGAGTACTCCCTGACCCCATGTGAGTTATCCTACCTCCTTTATATGTACTCTCTGACCACAAATGAGTTACCCTAATCCCATATCAGTACTCCCAGACCCCAAGTGAGTTACCCTAGTCCCATAGAAGTACTCCCTGACCCCAAGTGAGTTACCCTAGCCCATTTATGAGTACTCCCTGACCCCAAGTGAGTTATCCTACCCCCTTTATATGTACTCTCTGACCGCAAGTGAGTTACCCTAGTCCCATAGAAGTACTCCCTGACCCCAAGTGAGTTACCATATCACCTTTATAAGTACTCCCTCACCCCAAGTGAGTTACCTAATCCCTTAGAAGTACTCCCTGACCACAAGTGAGTTACAATAGCCCCTTTATGAGTACTCCCTGACCCCAAGTGAGTTATCCTACCCCCTTTATATGTACTCTCTGACCGCAAGTGAGTTACCCTAATCCCATATAAGTACTCCCAGACCCCAAGTGAGTTACCCTAGTCCCATAGAAGTACTCCCTGACCCCAAGTGAGTTACCCTAGCCCCTTATATAAGTACTCCCTGACCGCAAGTAAGTTATCCTAGCCCCTTTATATGTACTCTCTGACCGCAAGTGAGTTACCCTAGTCCCATAGAAGTACTCCCTGACCCCAAGTGAGTTACCTAATCCCATAGAAGTACTCCCTGACCACAAGTGAGTTACAATAGCCCCTTTATGAGTACTCCCTGAACCCAAGTGAGTTATCCTACCCCCTTTATATGTACTCTCTGACCGCAAGTGAGTTACCCTAATTCCATATAAGTACTCTCAGACCCCAAGTGAGTTACCCTAGTCCCATAGAAGTACTCCCTGACCCCAAGTGAGTTACCCTAGCCCATTATATAAGTACTCCCTGACCGCAAGTGAGTTATCCTAGCCCCTTTATATGTACTCTCTGACCGCAAGTGAGTTACCTAATCCCATAGAAGTACTCCCTGACCCCAAGTGAGTTTCCATAGCCCCTTTATGAGTACTCCCTGACCCCATGTCAGTTATCCTACCCCCTTTATATGTACTCTCTGACCGCAAATGAGTTACCCTAATCCCATATCAGTACTCCCAGACCCCAAGTGAGTTACCCTAGTCCCATAGAAGTACTCCCTGACCCCAAGTGAGTTACCCTAGCCCCTTAAATAAGTACTCCCTGACCGCAAGTGAGTTATCCTAGCCCCTTTATATGTACTCTCTGACCGCAAGTGAGTTACGCTAGTCCCATAGAAGTACTCCCTGACCCCAAGTGAGTTACCATAGCCCATTTATGAGTACTCCCTGACCCCAAGTGAGTTATCCTACCCCCTTTATATGTACTCTCTGACCGCAAGTGAGTTACCCTAATCCCTAATAAGTACTCCCAGACCCCAAGTGAGTTACCCTAGTCTCATATATGTACTCTCTGAACTCAAGTGTGTTACCTTAGCACTTTTATAAGTACTCCCTGACCCCAAGTGAGTTATCCTAGCCCCTTTATATGTACTCTCTGACCGCAAGTGAGTTACCATATCACCTTTATAAGTACTCCCTGACCCCAAGTGAGTTACCTAATCCCATAGAAGTACTCCCTGACCCCAAGTGAGTTACAATAGCCCCTTTATGAGTACTCCCTGACCCCAAGTGAGTTATCCTACCCCCTTTATATGTACTCTCTGACCGCAAGTGAGTTACCCTAATCCCATATAAGTACTCCCAGACCCCAAGTGAGTTACCCTAGTCCCATAGAAGTACTCCCTGACCCCAAGTGAGTTACCCTAGCCCATTATATAAGTACTCCCTGACCGCAAGTGAGTTATCCTAGCCCCTTTATATGTACTCTCTGACCGCAAGTGAGTCACCCTAGCCCATTTATATGTACTCCCAGACCCTAAGTGAGTTACCCTAGTCTCTTATAAGTACTCCCTGATCCTAAGTGAGTTATCCTAGCCCTTTAATAAGTACACCCTGGCCCCAAGTGAGTTTCCCTAGTCCCATATAATAATCCTTGACCCAAAGTTAGTTACCCTAGACCCTTTATAAGTACTCCCTGACCCCAAGTGAGTTACCATATCACCTTTATAAGTACTCCCTGACCCCAAGTGAGTTATCCTAGCCCATTTATATGTACTCTCTGACAGCAAGTGAGTTACCCTAGTCCCATATTAGTACTCCCTGACCCCAAGTGAGTTAGCCTAGCCCCTTTATATGTACTCTCTGACCGCAAGTGAGTTATCCTAGCCCCTTTATATGTACTCTCTGACCGCAAGAGAGTTACCCTAGTCCCATATTAGTACTCCCTGACCCCAAGTGAGTTAGCCTAGCCCCTTTATATGTACACTCTGACCGCAAGTGAGTTACCCTAGTCCCATATTAGTACTCCCTGACCCCAAGTGAGTTATCCTAGCCCCTTTATATGTACTCTCTGACCGCAAGTGACTTATTCAAACCCCTTATAAGTACTCCCTGACCCCAAGTGTGTTACCCTAGTCTCATATATGTACTCCCTGAACTCAAGTGTATTACCTTAGCCCCTTTATAAGTTCTCCCTGACCCCAAGTGAGTTATCCTAGCCCCTTTATATGTACTCTCTGACCGCAAGTGAGTTACCCTAGTCCCATATTAGTACTCCCTGACCCCAAGTGAGTGTGCCTAGCCCCTTTATATGTACTCTCTGACCGTAAGTGAGTTACCCTAGTCCCATATTAGTACTCCCTGACCCCAAGTGAGTTATCCTAGCCCCTTTATATGTACTCTCTGACCGCAAGTGACTTATTCAAACCCCTTATAAGTACTCCCTGACCCCAAGTGTGTTACCCTAGTCTCATATATGTACTCCCTGAACTCAAGTGTATTACCTCAGCCCCTTTATAAGTTCTCCCTGACCCCAAGTGAGTTATCCTAGCCCCTTTATATGTACTCTCTGACCCCAAGTGAGTTACCCTAGCCCCTTATATAAGTACTCCCTGACCGCAAGTGAGTTATCCTAGCCCCTTTATATGTACTCTCTGACCGCAAGTGAGTTACCCTAGTCCCATAGAAGTACTCCCTGACCCCAAGTGAGTTACCATATAACCTTTATAAGTACTCCCTGACCCCAAGTGAGTTACCTAATCCCATAGAAGTACTCCCTGACCCCAAGTGAGTTATCCTACCCCCTTTATATGTACTCTCTGACCGCAAGTGAGTTACCCTATTCCCATATAAGTACTCCCAGACCCCAAGTGAGTTACCCTAGTCCCATAGAAGTACTCCCTGACCCCCAAGTGAGTTACCCTAGCCCCTTAAATAAGTACTCCCTGACCGCAAGTGAGTTATCCTAGCCCCTTTTTATGTACTCTCTGACCGCAAGTGAGTTACGCTAGTCCCATAGAAGTACTCCCTGACCCCAAGTGAGTTACCATAGCCCATTTATGAGTACTCCCTGACCCCAAGTGAGTTATCCTACCCCCTTTATATGTACTCTCTGACCGCAAGTGAGTTACCCTAGTCCCATAGAAGTACTCCCTGACCCCAAGTGAGTTACCATATCATCTTTATAAGTACTCCCTGACCCCAAGTGAGTTACCTAATCCCATAGAAGTACTCCCTGACCACAAGTGAGTTACAATAGCCCCTTTATGAGTACTCCCTGACCCCAAGTGAGTTATCCTACCCCCTTTATATGTACTCTCTGACCGCAAGTGAGTTACCCTAGTCCCATAGAAGTACTCCCTGACCCCAAGTGAGTTACAATAGCCCCTTTATGAGTACTCCCTGACCCCAAGTGAGTTATCCTACCCCCTTTATATGTACTCTCTGACCGCAAGTGAGTTACCCTATTCCAATATAAGTACTCCCAGACCCCAAGTGAGTTACCCTAGTCCCATAGAAGTACTCCCTGACCCCAAGTGAGTTACCCTAGTCCCATATAAGAACTCCCAGACCCCAAGTGAGTTACCCTAGTCCCATAGAAGTACTCCCTGACCCCAAGTGAGTTACCCTAGCCCATTATATAAGTACTCCCTGACCGCAAGTGAGTTATCCTAGCCCCTTTATATGTACTCTCTGACCGCAAGTGAGTTACCTAATCCCATAGAAGTACTCCCTGACCCCAAGTGAGTTTCCATAGCCCCTTTATGAGTACTCCCTGACCCCATGTGAGTTATCCTACCCCCTTTATATGTACTCTCTGACCGCAAATGAGTTACCCTAATCCCATATCAGTACTCCCAGACGCCAAGTGAGTTACCCTAGTCCCATAGAAGTACTACCTGACCCCAAGTGAGTTACCCTAGCCCCTTAAATAAGTACTCCCTGACCCCAAGTGAGTTACCATAGCCCATTTATGAGTACTCCCTGACCCCAAGTGAGTTATCCTACCCCCTTTATATGTACTCTCTGACCGCAAGTGAGTTACCCTAGTCCCATAGAAGTACTCCCTGACCCCAAGTGAGTTACCATATCACCTTTATAAGTACTCCCTGACCCCAAGTGAGTTACCTAATCCCATAGAAGTACTCCCTGACCACAAGTGAGTTACAATAGCCCCTTTATGAGTACTCCCTGACCCCAAGTGAGTTATCCTACCCCCTTTATATGTACTCTCTGACCGCAAGTGAGTTACCCTAATCCCATATAAGTACTCCCAGACCCCAAGTGAGTTACCCTAATCCCATATAAGTACTCCCAGACCCCAAGTGAGTTACCCTAGTCCCATAGAAGTACTCCCTGACCCCAAGTGAGTTACCCTAGCCCCTTATATAAGTACTCCCTGACTGCAAGTGAGTTATCCTAGCCCCTTTATATGTACTCTCTGACCGCAAGTGAGTTACCATATCACCTTTATAAGTACTCCCTGACCCCAAGTGAGTTATCCTAGCCCCCTTATATGTACTCTCTGACCGCAAGTGAGTTACCTAATCCCATAGAAGTACTCCCTGACCCCAAGTGAGTTTCCATAGCCCCTTTATGAGTACTCCCTGACCCCATGTGAGTTATCCTACCCCCTTTATATGTACTCTCTGACCGCAAATGAGTTACCCTAATCCCATATCAGTACTCCCAGACCCCAAGTGAGTTACCCTAGTCCCATAGAAGTACTCCCTGACCCCAAGTGAGTTACCCTAGCCCCTTAAATAAGTACTCCCTGACCGCAAGTGAGTTATCCTAGCCCCTTTATATGTACTCTCTGACCGCAAATGAGTTACGCTAGTCCCATAGAAGTACTCCCTGACCCCAAGTGAGTTACCATAGCCCATTTATGAGTACTCCCTGACCCCAAGTGAGTTATCCTACCCCCTTTATATGTACTCTCTGACCGCAAGTGAGTTACCCTAATCCCTAATAAGTACTCCCAGACCCCAAGTGAGTTACCCTAGTCTCATATATGTACTCTCTGAACTCAAGTGTGTTACCTTAGCACCTTTATAAGTACTCCCTGACCCCAAGTGAGTTATCCTAGCCCCTTTATATGTACACTCTGACCGCAAGTGAGTTACCATATCACCTTTATAAGTACTCCCTGACCCCAAGTGAGTTACCTAATCCCATAGAAGTACTCCCTGACCCCAAGTGAGTTATCCTAGCCCCTTTATATGTACTCTCTGACCGCAAGTGAGTCACCCTAGCCCATTTATATGTACTCCCAGACCCCAAGTGAGTTACCTAATCCCATAGAAGTACTCCCTGACCACAAGTGAGTTACAATAGCCCCTTTATGAGTACTCCCTGAACCCAAGTGAGTTATCCTACCCCCTTTATATGTACTCTCTGACCGCAAGTGAGTTACCCTAATCCCATATAAGAACTCCCAGACACCAAGTGAGTTACCTAATCCCATAGAAGTACTCCCTGACCCCAAGTGAGTTTCCATAGCCCCTTTATGAGTACTCCCTGACCCCATGTGAGTTATCCTACCCCATTTATATGTACTCTCTGACCGCAAATGAGTTACCCTAATCCCATATCAGTACTCCCAGACGCCAAGTGAGTTACCCTAGTCCCATAGAAGTACTCCCTGACCCCAAGTGAGTTACCCTAGCCCCTTAAATAAGTACTCCCTGACACCAAGTGAGTTACCACAGCCCATTTATGAGTACTCCCTGACCCCAAGTGAGTTATCCTACCCCCTTTATGTGTACTCTCTGACCGCAAGTGAGTTACCCTAGTCCCATAGAAGTACTCCCTGACCCCAAGTGAGTTACCATATCACCTTTATAAGTACTCCCTGACCCCAAGTGAGTTACCTAATCCCATAGAAGTACTCCCTGACCACAAGTGAGTTACAATAGCCCCTTTATGAGTACTCCCTGACCCCAAGTGAGTTATCCTACCCCCTTTATATGTACTCTCTGACCGCAAGTGAGTTACCCTAATCCCATATAAGTACTCCCAGACCCCAAGTGAGTTACCCTAATCCCATATAAATACTCCCAGACCCCAAGTGAGTTACCCTAGTCCCATAGAAGTACTCCCTGACCCCAAGTGAGTTACCCTAGCCCCTTATATAAGTACTCCCTGACTGCAAGTTAGTTATCCTAGCCCCTTTATATGTACTCTCTGACCGCAAGTGAGTTACCATATCACCTTTATAAGTACTCCCTGACCCCAAGTGAGTTATCCTAGCCCCCTTATATGTACTCTCTGACCGCAAGTGAGTTACCTAATCCCATAGAAGTACTCCCTGACCCCAAGTGAGTTTCCATAGCCCCTTTATGAGTACTCCCTGACTGCAAGTGAGTTATCCTAGCCCCTTTATATGTACTCTCTGACCGCAAGTGAGTTACCATATCACCTTTATAAGTACTCTCTGACCCCAAGTGAGTTATCCTAGCCCCCTTATATGTACTCTCTGACCCCAAGTGAGTTACCCTAGTCCCATAGAAGTACTCCCTGACCCCAAGTGAGTTACCCTAGCCCCTTATATAAGTACTCCCTGACTGCAAGTGAGTTATCCTAGCCCCTTTATATGTACTCTCTGACCGCAAGTGAGTTACCATATCACCTTTATAAGTACTCCCTGACCCCAAGTGAGTTATCCTAGCCCCCTTATATGTACTCTCTGACCGCAAGTGAGTTACCTAATCCCATAGAAGTACTCCCTGACCCCAAGTGAGTTTCCATAGCCCCTTTATGAGTACTCCCTGACCCCATGTGAGTTATCCTAGCCCCTTTATATGTACTCTCTGACCGCAAGTGAGTTACCCTAGTCCCATAGAAGTACTCCCTGACCCCAAGTGAGTTACCATATAACCTTTATAAGTACTCCCTGACCCCAAGTGAGTTACCTAATCCCATAGAAGTACTCCCTGACCCCAAGTGAGTTATCCTACCCCCTTTATATGTACTCTCTGACCGCAAGTGAGTTACCCTATTCCCATATAAGTACTCCCAGACCCCAAGTGAGTTACCCTAGTCCCATAGAAGTACTCCCTGACCCCCAAGTGAGTTACCCTAGCCCCTTAAATAAGTACTCCCTGACCGCAAGTGAGTTATCCTAGCCCCTTTTTATGTACTCTCTGACCGCAAGTGAGTTACGCTAGTCCCATAGAAGTACTCCCTGACCCCAAGTGAGTTACCATAGCCCATTTATGAGTACTCCCTGACCCCAAGTGAGTTATCCTACCCCCTTTATATGTACTCTCTGACCGCAAGTGAGTTACCCTAGTCCCATAGAAGTACTCCCTGACCCCAAGTGAGTTACCATATCATCTTTATAAGTACTCCCTGACCCCAAGTGAGTTACCTAATCCCATAGAAGTACTCCCTGACCACAAGTGAGTTACAATAGCCCCTTTATGAGTACTCCCTGACCCCAAGTGAGTTATCCTACCCCCTTTATATGTACTCTCTGACCGCAAGTGAGTTACCCTAATCCCATATAAGTACTCCCAGACCCCAAGTGAGTTACCCTAATCCCATATAAGTACTCCCAGACCCCAAGTGAGTTACCCTAGTCCCATAGAAGTACTCCCTGACCCCAAGTGAGTTACAATAGCCCCTTTATGAGTACTCCCTGACCCCAAGTGAGTTATCCTACCCCCTTTATATGTACTCTCTGACCGCAAGTGAGTTACCCTATTCCAATATAAGTACTCCCAGACCCCAAGTGAGTTACCCTAGTCCCATAGAAGTACTCCCTGACCCCAAGTGAGTTACCCTAGTCCCATATAAGAACTCCCAGACCCCAAGTGAGTTACCCTAGTCCCATAGAAGTACTCCCTGACCCCAAGTGAGTTACCCTAGCCCATTATATAAGTACTCCCTGACCGCAAGTGAGTTATCCTAGCCCCTTTATATGTACTCTCTGACCGCAAGTGAGTTACCTAATCCCATAGAAGTACTCCCTGACCCCAAGTGAGTTTCCATAGCCCCTTTATGAGTACTCCCTGACCCCATGTGAGTTATCCTACCCCCTTTATATGTACTCTCTGACCGCAAATGAGTTACCCTAATCCCATATCAGTACTCCCAGACGCCAAGTGAGTTACCCTAGTCCCATAGAAGTACTACCTGACCCCAAGTGAGTTACCCTAGCCCCTTAAATAAGTACTCCCTGACCCCAAGTGAGTTACCATAGCCCATTTATGAGTACTCCCTGACCCCAAGTGAGTTATCCTACCCCCTTTATATGTACTCTCTGACCGCAAGTGAGTTACCCTAGTCCCATAGAAGTACTCCCTGACCCCAAGTGAGTTACCATATCACCTTTATAAGTACTCCCTGGCCCCAAGTGAGTTACCTAATCCCATAGAAGTACTCCCTGACCACAAGTGAGTTACAATAGCCCCTTTATGAGTACTCCCTGACCCCAAGTGAGTTATCCTACCCCCTTTATATGTACTCTCTGACCGCAAGTGAGTTACCCTAATCCCATATAAGTACTCCCAGACCCCAAGTGAGTTACCCTAATCCCATATAAGTACTCCCAGACCCCAAGTGAGTTACCCTAGTCCCATAGAAGTACTCCCTGACCCCAAGTGAGTTACCCTAGCCCCTTATATAAGTACTCCCTGACTGCAAGTGAGTTATCCTAGCCCCTTTATATGTACTCTCTGACCGCAAGTGAGTTACCATATCACCTTTATAAGTACTCCCTGACCCCAAGTGAGTTATCCTAGCCCCCTTATATGTACTCTCTGACCGCAAGTGAGTTACCTAATCCCATAGAAGTACTCCCTGACCCCAAGTGAGTTTCCATAGCCCCTTTATGAGTACTCCCTGACCCCATGTGAGTTATCCTACCCCCTTTATATGTACTCTCTGACCGCAAATGAGTTACCCTAATCCCATATCAGTACTCCCAGACCCCAAGTGAGTTACCCTAGTCCCATAGAAGTACTCCCTGACCCCAAGTGAGTTACCCTAGCCCCTTAAATAAGTACTCCCTGACCGCAAGTGAGTTATCCTAGCCCCTTTATATGTACTCTCTGACCGCAAATGAGTTACGCTAGTCCCATAGAAGTACTCCCTGACCCCAAGTGAGTTACCATAGCCCATTTATGAATACTCCCTGACCCCAAGTGAGTTATCCTACCCCCTTTATATGTACTCTCTGACCGCAAGTGAGTTACCCTAATCCCTAATAAGTACTCCCAGACCCCAAGTGAGTTACCCTAGTCTCATATATGTACTCTCTGAACTCAAGTGTGTTACCTTAGCACCTTTATAAGTACTCCCTGACCCCAAGTGAGTTATCCTAGCCCCTTTATATGTACTCTCTGACCGCAAGTGAGTTACCATATCACCTTTATAAGTACTCCCTGACCCCAAGTGAGTTACCTAATCCCATAGAAGTACTCCCTGACCCCAAGTGAGTTATCCTAGCCCCTTTATATGTACTCTCTGACCGCAAGTGAGTCACCCTAGCCCATTTATATGTACTCCCAGACCCCAAGTGAGTTACCTAATCCCATAGAAGTACTCCCTGACCACAAGTGAGTTACAATAGCCCCTTTATGAGTACTCCCTGAACCCAAGTGAGTTATCCTACCCCCTTTATATGTACTCTCTGACCGCAAATGAGTTACCCTAATCCCATATCAGTACTCCCAGACGCCAAGTGAGTTACCCTAGTCCCATAGAAGTACTCCCTGACCCCAAGTGAGTTACCCTAGCCCCTTAAATAAGTACTCCCTGACACCAAGTGAGTTACCACAGCCCATTTATGAGTACTCCCTGACCCCAAGTGAGTTATCCTACCCCCTTTATATGTACTCTCTGACCGCAAGTGAGTTACCCTAGTCCCATAGAAGTACTCCCTGACCCCAAGTGAGTTACCATATCACCTTTATAAGTACTCCCTGACCCCAAGTGAGTTACCTAATCCCATAGAAGTACTCCCTGACCACAAGTGAGTTACAATAGCCCCTTTATGAGTACTCCCTGACCCCAAGTGAGTTATCCTACCCCCTTTATATGTACTCTCTGACCGCAAGTGAGTTACCCTAATCCCATATAAGTACTCCCAGACCCCAAGTGAGTTACCCTAATCCCATATAAGTACTCCCAGACCCCAAGTGAGTTACCCTAGTCCCATAGAAGTACTCCCTGACCCCAAGTGAGTTACCCTAGCCCCTTATATAAGTACTCCCTGACTGCAAGTGAGTTATCCTAGCCCCTTTATATGTACTCTCTGACCGCAAGTGAGTTACCATATCACCTTTATAAGTACTCCCTGACCCCAAGTGAGTTATCCTAGCCCCCTTATATGTACTCTCTGACCGCAAGTGAGTTACCTAATCCCATAGAAGTACTCCCTGACCCCAAGTGAGTTTCCATAGCCCCTTTATGAGTACTCCCTGACCCCATGTGAGTTATCCTACCCCCTTTATATGTTCTCTCTGACCGCAAATGAGTTACCCTAATCCCATATCAGTACTCCCAGACCCCAAGTGAGTTACCCTAGTCCCATAGAAGTACTCCCTGACCCCAAGTGAGTTACCCTATCCCCTTAAATAAGTACTCCCTGACCGCAAGTGAGTAATCCTAGCCCCTTTATATGTACTCTCTGACCGCAAGTGAGTTACGCTAGTCCCATAGAAGTACTCCCTGACCCCAAGTGAGTTACCATAGCCCATTTATGAGTACTCCCTGACCCCAAGTGAGTTATCCTACCCCCTTTATATGTACTCTCTGACCGCAAGTGAGTTACCCTAATCCCTAATAAGTACTCCCAGACCCCAAGTGAGTTACCCTAGTATCATATATGTACTCTCTGAACTCAAGTGTGTTACCTTAGCACCTTTATAAGTACTCCCTGACCCCAAGTGAGTTATCCTAGCCCCTTTATATGTACTCTCTGACCGCAAGTGAGTTACCATATCACCTTTATAAGTACTCCCTGACCCCAAGTGAGTTACCTAATCCCATAGAAGTACTCCCTGACCCCAAGTGAGTTATCCTAGCCCCTTTATATGTACTCTCTGACCGCAAGTGAGTCACCCTAGCCCATTTATATGTACTCCCAGACCCCAAGTGAGTTACCCTAGTCCCTTATAAGTACTCCCTGATCCTAAGTGAGTTATCCTAGCCCTTTAATAAGTACACCCTGGCCCCAAGTGAGTTACCCTAGTCCCATATAAGTAATCCTTGACCCAAAGTTAGTTACCCTAGACCCTTTATAAGTACTCCCTGACCCCAAGTGAGTTACCATATCACCTTTATAAGTACTCCCTGACCCCAAGTGAGTTATCCTAGCCCCTTTATATGTACTCTCTGACCGCAAGTGAGTTATCCTAGCCCCTTTATATGTACTCTCTGACAGCATGTGAGTTACCCTAGTCCCATATTAGTACTCCCTGACCCCAAGTGAGTTAGCCTAGCCCCTTTATATGTACTCTCTGACCGCAAGTGAGTTATCCTAGCCCCTTTATATGTACTCTCTGACCGCAAGTGAGTTACCCTAGTCCCATATTAGTACTCCCTGACCCCAAGTCAGTTAGCCTAGCCCCTTTATATGTACACTCTGACCGCAAGTGAGTTACCCTAGTCCCATATTAGTACTCCCTGACCCCAAGTGAGTTATCCTAGCCCCTTTATATGTACTCTCTGACCGCAAGTGACTTATTCAAACCCCTTATAAGTACTCCCTGACACCAAGTGTGTTACCCTAGTCTCATATATGTACTCCCTGAACTCAAGTGTATTACCTTAGCCCCTTTATAAGTTCTCCCTGACCACAAGTGAGTTATCCTAGCCCCTTTATATGTACTCTCTGACCGCAAGTGAGTTACCCTAGTCCCATATTAGTACTCCCTGACCCCAAGTGAGTTAGCCTAGCCCCTTTATATGTACTCTCTGACCGCAAGTGAGTTACCCTAGTCCCATATTAGTACTCCCTGACCCCAAGTGAGTTATCCTAGCCCCTTTATATGTACTCTCTGACCGCAAGTGACTTATTCAAACCCCTTATAAGTACTCCCTGACTCCAAGTGTGTTACCCTAGTCTCATATATGTACTCCCTGAACTCAAGTGTATTACCTTAGCCCCTTTATAATTTCTCCCTGACCCCAAGTGAGTTATCCTAGCCCCTTTATATGTACTCTCTGACCCCAAGTGAGTTACCCTAGCCCCTTATATAAGTACTCCCTGACCGCAAGTGAGTTATCCTAGCCCCTTTATATGTACTCTCTGACCGCAAGTGAGTTACCCTAGTCACATAGAAGTACTCCCTGACCCCAAGTGAGTTACCATATCACCTTTATAAGTACTCCCTGACCCCAAGTGAGTTACCTAATCCCATAGAAGTACTCCCTGACCCCAAGTGAGTTACAATAGCCCCTTTATGAGTACTCCCTGACCCCAAGTGAGTTATCCTACCCCCTTTATATGAACTCTCTGACCGCAAGTGAGTTACCCTAATCCCATATAAGTACTCCCAGACCCCAAGTGAGTTACCCTAATCCCATATAAGTACTCCCAGACCCCATGTGAGTTACCCTAGTCCCATAGAAGTACTCCCTGACCCCAAGTGAGTTACAATAGCCCCTTTATGAGTACTCCCTGACCCCAAGTGAGTTATCCTACCCCCTTTATATGTACTCTCTGACCGCAAGTGAGTTACCCTATTCCCATATAAGTACTCCCACACCCCAAGTGAGTTACCCTAGCCCCTTGTATAAGTACTCCCTGACTGCAAGTGAGTTATCCTAGCCCCTTTATATGTACTCTCTGACCGCAAGTGAGTTACCATATCACATTTATAAGTACTCCCTGACCCCAAGTGAGTTATCCTAGCCCCTTTATATGTACTCTCTGACCGCAAGTGAGTTACGCTAGTCCCATAGAAGTACTCCTTTACCCCAAGTGAGTTACCATAGCCCATTTTTGAGTACTCCTTGACCCCAAGTGAGTTATCCTATCCCCTTTATATGTACTCTCTGACCGCAAGTGACTTATTCAAACCCCTTATAAGTACTCCCTGACCCCAAGTGTGTTACCCTAGTCTCATATATGTACACCCTGAACTCAAGTGTATTACCTTAGCCCCTTTATAAGTTCTCCCTGACCCCAAGTGAGTTATCCTAGCCCCTTTATATGTACACTCTGCCCGCAAGTGAGTTACCCTAATCCCATATAAGTACTCCCAGACCCCAAGTGAGTTACCCTAGTCGCATAGAAGTACTCCCTGACCCCAAGTGAGTTACCCTAGCCCCTTATATAAGTACTCCCTGACCGCAAGTGAGTTATCCTAGCCCCTTTATATGTACTCTCTGACCGCAAGTGAGTTACCCTAATCCCATATAAGTACTCCCAGACCCCAAGTGAGTTACCCTAGTCCCATAGAAGTACTCCCTGACCCCAAGTGAGTTACCCTAGCCCATTATATAAGTACTCCCTGACCGCAAGTGAGTTATCCTAACCCCCTTATATGTACTCTCTGACCGCAAGTGAGTTACCTAATCCCATAGAAGTACTCCCTGACCCCAAGTGAGTTTCCATAGCCCCTTTATGAGTACTCCCTGACCCCATGTGAGTTATCCTACCCCCTTTATATGTACTCTCTGACCGCAAATGAGTTACCCTAATCCCATATCAGTACTCCCAGACCCCAAGTGAGTTACCCTAGTCCCATAGAAGTACTCCCTGACCCCAAGTGAGTTACCCTAGCCCCTTAAATAAGTACTCCCTGACCGCAAGTGAGTTATCCTAGCCCCTTTATATGTACTCTCTGACCGCAAGTGAGTTACCCTAGTCCCATAGAAGTACTCCCTGACCCCAAGTGAGTTACCTAATCCCATAGAAGTACTCCCTGACCACAAGGGAGTTACAATAGCCCCTTTATGAGTACTCCCTGAACCCAAGTGAGTTATCCTACCCCCTTTATATGTACTCTCTGACCGCAAGTGAGTTACCCTAGTCCCATATAGGTACTCCCTGACCCCAAGTGAGTTACCATATCACCTTTATAAGTACTCCCTGACCCAAAGTGAGTTATCCTAGCCCCATTATATGTACTCTCTGACAGCAAGCGAGTTACCCTAGTCCCATAGTAGTACTCCCTCACCCCAAGTGAGTTAGCCTAGCCCCTTTATATGTACTCTCTGACCGCAAGTGAGTTACCATAGTCCAATATAAGTACTCCCTGACCCCAAGTGAGTTACCATAGCCCCTTTATAAGTACTCCCTGAACCCAAGTGAGTTATCCTAGCCCCTTAATATGTACTCTCTGACCGCAAGTGACTTATTCAAACCCCTTATAAGTACTCCCTGACCCCAAGTGTGTTACCCTAGTCTCATATATGTACTCCCTGAACTCAAGTGTATTACCTTAGCCCCTTTATAAGTTCTCCCTGACCCCAAGTGAGTTATCCTACCCCCTTTATATGTACTCTCTGACCGCAAGTGAGTTACCCTAATCCCATATAAGTACTCCCAGACCCCAAGTGAGTTACCCTAATCCCATATAAGTACTCCCAGACCCCAAGTGAGTTACCCTAGTCCCATAGAAGTACTCCCTGACCCCAAGTGAGTTACCCTAGCCCCTTATATAAGTACTCCCTGACTGCAAGTGAGTTATCCTAGCCCCTTTATATGTACTCTCTGACCGCAAGTGAGTTACCATATCACCTTTATAAGTACTCCCTGACCCCAAGTGAGTTATCCTAGCCCCCTTATATGTACTCTCTGACCGCAAGTGAGTTACCTAATCCCATAGAAGTACTCCCTGACCCCAAGTAAGTTTCCATAGCCCCTTTATGAGTACTCCCTGACCCCATGTGAGTTATCCTACCCCCTTTATATGTTCTCTCTGACCGCAAATGAGTTACCCTAATCCCATATCAGTACTCCCAGACCCCAAGTGAGTTACCCTAGTCCCATAGAAGTACTCCCTGACCCCAAGTGAGTTACCCTATCCCCTTAAATAAGTACTCCCTGACCGCAAGTGAGTAATCCTAGCCCCTTTATATGTACTCTCTGACCGCAAGTGAGTTACGCTAGTCCCATAGAAGTACTCCCTGACCCCAAGTGAGTTACCATAGCCCATTTATGAGTACTCCCTGACCCCAAGTGAGTTATCCTACCCCCTTTATATGTACTCTCTGACCGCAAGTGAGTTACCCTAATCCCTAATAAGTACTCCCAGACCCCAAGTGAGTTACCCTAGTCTCATATATGTACTCTCTGAACTCAAGTGTGTTACCTTAGCACCTTTATAAGTACTCACTGACCCCAAGTGAGTTATCCTAGCCCCTTTATATGTACTCTCTGACCGCAAGTGAGTTACCATATCACCTTTATAAGTACTCCCTGACCCCAAGTGAGTTACCTAATCCCATAGAAGTACTCCCTGACCCCAAGTGAGTTATCCTAGCCCCTTTATATGTACTCTCTGACCGCAAGTGAGTCACCCTAGCCCATTTATATGTACTCCCAGACCCCAAGTGAGTTACCCTAGTCCCTTATAAGTACTCCCTGATCCTAAGTGAGTTATCCTAGCCCTTTAATAAGTACACCCTGGCCCCAAGTGAGTTACCCTAGTCCCATATAAGTAATCCTTGACCCAAAGTTAGTTACCCTAGACCCTTTATAAGTACTCCCTGACCCCAAGTGAGTTACCATATCACCTTTATAAGTACTCCCTGACCCCAAGTGAGTTATCCTAGCCCCTTTATATGTACTCTCTGACCGCAAGTGAGTTATCCTAGCCCCTTTATATGTACTCTCTGACAGCATGTGAGTTACCCTAGTCCCATATTAGTACTCCCTGACCCCAAGTGAGTTAGCCTAGCCCCTTTATATGTACTCTCTGACCGCAAGTGAGTTATCCTAGCCCCTTTATATGTACTCTCTGACCGCAAGTGAGTTACCCTAGTCCCATATTAGTACTCCCTGACCCCAAGTCAGTTAGCCTAGCCCCTTTATATGTACACTCTGACCGCAAGTGAGTTACCCTAGTCCCATATTAGTACTCCCTGACCCCAAGTGAGTTATCCTAGCCCCTTTATATGTACTCTCTGACCGCAAGTGACTTATTCAAACCCCTTATAAGTACTCCCTGACACCAAGTGTGTTACCCTAGTCTCATATATGTACTCCCTGAACTCAAGTGTATTACCTTAGCCCCTTTATAAGTTCTCCCTGACCACAAGTGAGTTATCCTAGCCCCTTTATATGTACTCTCTGACCGCAAGTGAGTTACCCTAGTCCCATATTAGTACTCCCTGACCCCAAGTGAGTTAGCCTAGCCCCTTTATATGTACTCTCTGACCGCAAGTGAGTTACCCTAGTCCCATATTAGTACTCCCTGACCCCAAGTGAGTTATCCTAGCCCCTTTATATGTACTCTCTGACCGCAAGTGACTTATTCAAACCCCTTATAAGTACTCCCTGACTCCAAGTGTGTTACCCTAGTCTCATATATGTACTCCCTGAACTCAAGTGTATTACCTTAGCCCCTTTATAATTTCTCCCTGACCCCAAGTGAGTTATCCTAGCCCCTTTATATGTACTCTCTGACCCCAAGTGAGTTACCCTAGCCCCTTATATAAGTACTCCCTGACCGCAAGTGAGTTATCCTAGCCCCTTTATATGTACTCTCTGACCGCAAGTGAGTTACCCTAATCCCATATAAGTACTCCCAGACCCCAAGTGAGTTACCCTAGTCCCATAGAAGTACTCCCTGACCCCAAGTGAGTTACCCTAGCCCATTATATAAGTACTCCCTGACCGCAAGTGAGTTATCCTAACCCCCTTATATGTACTCTCTGACCGCAAGTGAGTTACCTAATCCCATAGAAGTACTCCCTGACCCCAAGTGAGTTTCCATAGCCCCTTTATGAGTACTCCCTGACCCCATGTGAGTTATCCTACCCCCTTTATATGTACTCTCTGACCGCAAATGAGTTACCCTAATCCCATATCAGTACTCCCAGACCCCAAGTGAGTTACCCTAGTCCCATAGAAGTACTCCCTGACCGCAAGTGAGTTACCCTAGCCCCTTAAATAAGTACTCCCTGACCGCAAGTGAGTTATCCTAGCCCCTTTATATGTACTCTCTGACCGCAAGTGAGTTACCCTAGTCCCATAGAAGTACTCCCTGACCCCAAGTGAGTTACCATATCACCTTTATAAGTACTCCCTGACCCCAAGTGAGTTACCTAATCCCATAGAAGTACTCCCTGACCACAAGGGAGTTACAATAGCCCCTTTATGAGTACTCCCTGAACCCAAGTGAGTTATCCTACCCCCTTTATATGTACTCTCTGACCGCAAGTGAGTTACCCTAGTCCCATATAGGTACTCCCTGACCCCAAGTGAGTTACCATATCACCTTTATAAGTACTCCCTGACCCCAAGTGAGTTATCCTAGCCCCATTATATGTACTCTCTGACAGCAAGCGAGTTACCCTAGTCCCATAGTAGTACTCCCTCACCCCAAGTGAGTTAGCCTAGCCCCTTTATATGTACTCTCTGACCGCAAGTGAGTTACCATAGTCCAATATAAGTACTCCCTGACCCCAAGTGAGTTACCATAGCCCCTTTATAAGTACTCCGTGAACCCAAGTGAGTTATCCTAGCCCCTTAATATGTACTCTCTGACCGCAAGTGACTTATTCAAACCCCTTATAAGTACTCCCTGACCCCAAGTGTGTTACCCTAGTCTCATATATGTACTCCCTGAACTCAAGTGTATTACCTTAGCCCCTTTATAAGTTCTCCCTGACCCCAAGTGAGTTATCCTACCCCCTTTATATGTACTCTCTGACCGCAAGTGAGTTACCCTAATCCCATATAAGTACTCCCAGACCCCAAGTGAGTTACCCTAATCCCATATAAGTACTCCCAGACCCCAAGTGAGTTACCCTAGTCCCATAGAAGTACTCCCTGACCCCAAGTGAGTTACCCTAGCCCCTTATATAAGTACTCCCTGACTGCAAGTGAGTTATCCTAGCCCCTTTATATGTACTCTCTGACCGCAAGTGAGTTACCATATCACCTTTATAAGTACTCCCTGACCCCAAGTGAGTTATCCTAGCCCCCTTATATGTACTCTCTGACCGCAAGTGAGTTACCTAATCCCATAGAAGTACTCCCTGACCCCAAGTGAGTTTCCATAGCCCCTTTATGAGTACTCCCTGACCCCATGTGAGTTATCCTACCCCCTTTATATGTTCTCTCTGACCGCAAATGAGTTACCCTAATCCCATATCAGTACTCCCAGACCCCAAGTGAGTTACCCTAGTCCCATAGAAGTACTCCCTGACCCCAAGTGAGTTACCCTATCCCCTTAAATAAGTACTCCCTGACCGCAAGTGAGTAATCCTAGCCCCTTTATATGTACTCTCTGACCGCAAGTGAGTTACGCTAGTCCCATAGAAGTACTCCCTGACCCCAAGTGAGTTACCATAGCCCATTTATGAGTACTCCCTGACCCCAAGTGAGTTATCCTACCCCCTTTATATGTACTCTCTGACCGCAAGTGAGTTACCCTAATCCCTAATAAGTACTCCCAGACCCCAAGTGAGTTACCCTAGTCTCATATATGTACTCTCTGAACTCAAGTGTGTTACCTTAGCACCTTTATAAGTACTCCCTGACCCCAAGTGAGTTATCCTAGCCCCTTTATATGTACTCTCTGACCGCAAGTGAGTTACCATATCACCTTTATAAGTACTCCCTGACCCCAAGTGAGTTACCTAATCCCATAGAAGTACTCCCTGACCCCAAGTGAGTTATCCTAGCCCCTTTATATGTACTCTCTGACCGCAAGTGAGTCACCCTAGCCCATTTATATGTACTCCCAGACCCCAAGTGAGTTACCCTAGTCCCTTATAAGTACTCCCTGATCCTAAGTGAGTTATCCTAGCCCTTTAATAAGTACACCCTGGCCCCAAGTGAGTTACCCTAGTCCCATATAAGTAATCCTTGACCCAAAGTTAGTTACCCTAGACCCTTTATAAGTACTCCCTGACCCCAAGTGAGTTACCATATCACCTTTATAAGTACTCCCTGACCCCAAGTGAGTTATCCTAGCCCCTTTATATGTACTCTCTGACCGCAAGTGAGTTATCCTAGCCCCTTTATATGTACTCTCTGACAGCATGTGAGTTACCCTAGTCCCATATTAGTACTCCCTGACCCCAAGTGAGTTAGCCTAGCCCCTTTATATGTACTCTCTGACCGCAAGTGAGTTATCCTAGCCCCTTTATATGTACTCTCTGACCGCAAGTGAGTTACCCTAGTCCCATATTAGTACTCCCTGACCCCAAGTCAGTTAGCCTAGCCCCTTTATATGTACACTCTGACCGCAAGTGAGTTACCCTAGTCCCATATTAGTACTCCCTGACCCCAAGTGAGTTATCCTAGCCCCTTTATATGTACTCTCTGACCGCAAGTGACTTATTCAAACCCCTTATAAGTACTCCCTGACACCAAGTGTGTTACCCTAGTCTCATATATGTACTCCCTGAACTCAAGTGTATTACCTTAGCCCCTTTATAAGTTCTCCCTGACCACAAGTGAGTTATCCTAGCCCCTTTATATGTACTCTCTGACCGCAAGTGAGTTACCTTAGTCCCATATTAGTACTCCCTGACCCCAAGTGAGTTAGCCTAGCCCCTTTATATGTACTCTCTGACCGCAAGTGAGTTACCCTAGTCCCATATTAGTACTCCCTGACCCCAAGTGAGTTATCCTAGCCCCTTTATATGTACTCTCTGACCGCAAGTGACTTATTCAAACCCCTTATAAGTACTCCCTGACTCCAAGTGTGTTACCCTAGTCTCATATATGTACTCCCTGAACTCAAGTGTATTACCTTAGCCCCTTTATAATTTCTCCCTGACCCCAAGTGAGTTATCCTAGCCCCTTTATATGTACTCTCTGACCCCAAGTGAGTTACCCTAGCCCCTTATATAAGTACTCCCTGACCGCAAGTGAGTTATCCTAGCCCCTTTATATGTACTCTCTGACCGCAAGTGAGTTACCCTAGTCCCATAGAAGTACTCCCTGACCCCAAGTGAGTTACCATATCACCTTTATAAGTACTCCCTGACCCCAAGTGAGTTACCTAATCCCATAGAAGTACTCCCTGACCCCAAGTGAGTTACAATAGCCCCTTTATGAGTACTCCCTGACCCCAAGTGAGTTATCCTACCCCCTTTATATGAACTCTCTGACCGCAAGTGAGTTACCCTAATCCCATATAAGTACTCCCAGACCCCAAGTGAGTTACCCTAATCCCATATAAGTACTCCCAGACCCCATGTGAGTTACCCTAGTCCCATAGAAGTACTCCCTGACCCCAAGTGAGTTACAATAGCCCCTTTATGAGTACTCCCTGACCCCAAGTGAGTTATCCTACCCCCTTTATATGTACTCTCTGACCGCAAGTGAGTTACCCTATTCCCATATAAGTACTCCCACACCCCAAGTGAGTTACCCTAGCCCCTTGTATAAGTACTCCCTGACTGCAAGTGAGTTATCCTAGCCCCTTTATATGTACTCTCTGACCGCAAGTGAGTTACCATATCACATTTATAAGTACTCCCTGACCCCAAGTGATTTATCCTAGCCCCTTTATATGTACTCTCTGACCGCAAGTGAGTTACGCTAGTCCCATAGAAGTACTCCTTTACCCCAAGTGAGTTACCATAGCCCATTTTTGAGTACTCCTTGACCCCAAGTGAGTTATCCTATCCCCTTTATATGTACTCTCTGACCGCAAGTGACTTATTCAAACCCCTTATAAGTACTCCCTGACCCCAAGTGTGTTACCCTAGTCTCATATATGTACACCCTGAACTCAAGTGTATTACCTTAGCCCCTTTATAAGTTCTCCCTGACCCCAAGTGAGTTATCCTAGCCCCTTTATATGTACACTCTGCCCGCAAGTGAGTTACCCTAATCCCATATAAGTACTCCCAGACCCCAAGTGAGTTACCCTAGTCGCATAGAAGTACTCCCTGACCCCAAGTGAGTTACCCTAGCCCCTTATATAAGTACTCCCTGACCGCAAGTGAGTTATCCTAGCCCCTTTATATGTACTCTCTGACCGCAAGTGAGTTACCCTAATCCCATATAAGTACTCCCAGACCCCAAGTGAGTTACCCTAGTCCCATAGAAGTACTCCCTGACCCCAAGTGAGTTACCCTAGCCCATTATATAAGTACTCCCTGACCGCAAGTGAGTTATCCTAACCCCCTTATATGTACTCTCTGACCGCAAGTGAGTTACCTAATCCCATAGAAGTACTCCCTGACCCCAAGTGAGTTTCCATAGCCCCTTTATGAGTACTCCCTGACCCCATGTGAGTTATCCTACCCCCTTTATATGTACTCTCTGACCGCAAATGAGTTACCCTAATCCCATATCAGTACTCCCAGACCCCAAGTGAGTTACCCTAGTCCCATAGAAGTACTCCCTGACCCCAAGTGAGTTACCCTAGCCCCTTAAATAAGTACTCCCTGACCGCAAGTGAGTTATCCTAGCCCCTTTATATGTACTCTCTGACCGCAAGTGAGTTACCCTAGTCCCATAGAAGTACTCCCTGACCCCAAGTGAGTTACCTAATCCCATAGAAGTACTCCCTGACCACAAGGGAGTTACAATAGCCCCTTTATGAGTACTCCCTGAACCCAAGTGAGTTATCCTACCCCCTTTATATGTACTCTCTGACCGCAAGTGAGTTACCCTAGTCCCATATAGGTACTCCCTGACCCCAAGTGAGTTACCATATCACCTTTATAAGTACTCCCTGACCCCAAGTGAGTTATCCTAGCCCCATTATATGTACTCTCTGACAGCAAGCGAGTTACCCTAGTCCCATAGTAGTACTCCCTCACCCCAAGTGAGTTAGCCTAGCCCCTTTATATGTACTCTCTGACCGCAAGTGAGTTACCATAGTCCAATATAAGTACTCCCTGACCCCAAGTGAGTTACCATAGCCCCTTTATAAGTACTCCCTGAACCCAAGTGAGTTATCCTAGCCCCTTAATATGTACTCTCTGACCGCAAGTGACTTATTCAAACCCCTTATAAGTACTCCCTGACCCCAAGTGTGTTACCCTAGTCTCATATATGTACTCCCTGAACTCAAGTGTATTACCTTAGCCCCTTTATAAGTTCTCCCTGACCCCAAGTGAGTTATCCTACCCCCTTTATATGTACTCTCTGACCGCAAGTGAGTTACCCTAATCCCATATAAGTACTCCCAGACCCCAAGTGAGTTACCCTAATCCCATATAAGTACTCCCAGACCCCAAGTGAGTTACCCTAGTCCCATAGAAGTACTCCCTGACCCCAAGTGAGTTACCCTAGCCCCTTATATAAGTACTCCCTGACTGCAAGTGAGTTATCCTAGCCCCTTTATATGTACTCTCTGACCGCAAGTGAGTTACCATATCACCTTTATAAGTACTCCCTGACCCCAAGTGAGTTATCCTAGCCCCCTTATATGTACTCTCTGACCGCAAGTGAGTTACCTAATCCCATAGAAGTACTCCCTGACCCCAAGTGAGTTTCCATAGCCCCTTTATGAGTACTCCCTGACCCCATGTGAGTTATCCTACCCCCTTTATATGTTCTCTCTGAACGCAAATGAGTTACCCTAATCCCATATCAGTACTCCCAGACCCCAAGTGAGTTACCCTAGTCCCATAGAAGTACTCCCTGACCCCAAGTGAGTTACCCTATCCCCTTAAATAAGTACTCCCTGACCGCAAGTGAGTAATCCTAGCCCCTTTATATGTACTCTCTGACCGCAAGTGAGTTACGCTAGTCCCATAGAAGTACTCCCTGACCCCAAGTGAGTTACCATAGCCCATTTATGAGTACTCCCTGACCCCAAGTGAGTTATCCTACCCCCTTTATATGTACTCTCTGACCGCAAGTGAGTTACCCTAATCCCTAATAAGTACTCCCAGACCCCAAGTGAGTTACCCTAGTCTCATATATGTACTCTCTGAACTCAAGTGTGTTACCTTAGCACCTTTATAAGTACTCCCTGACCCCAAGTGAGTTATCCTAGCCCCTTTATATGTACTCTCTGACCGCAAGTGAGTTACCATATCACCTTTATAAGTACTCCCTGACCCCAAGTGAGTTACCTAATCCCATAGAAGTACTCCCTGACCCCAAGTGAGTTATCCTAGCCCCTTTATATGTACTCTCTGACCGCAAGTGAGTCACCCTAGCCCATTTATATGTACTCCCAGACCCCAAGTGAGTTACCCTAGTCCCTTATAAGTACTCCCTGATCCTAAGTGAGTTATCCTAGCCCTTTAATAAGTACACCCTGGCCCCAAGTGAGTTACCCTAGTCCCATATAAGTAATCCTTGACCCAAAGTTAGTTACCCTAGACCCTTTATAAGTACTCCCTGACCCCAAGTGAGTTACCATATCACCTTTATAAGTACTCCCTGACCCCAAGTGAGTTATCCTAGCCCCTTTATATGTACTCTCTGACCGCAAGTGAGTTATCCTAGCCCCTTTATATGTACTCTCTGACAGCATGTGAGTTACCCTAGTCCCATATTAGTACTCCCTGACCCCAAGTGAGTTAGCCTAGCCCCTTTATATGTACTCTCTGACCGCAAGTGAGTTATCCTAGCCCCTTTATATGTACTCTCTGACCGCAAGTGAGTTACCCTAGTCCCATATTAGTACTCCCTGACCCCAAGTCAGATAGCCTAGCCCCTTTATATGTACACTCTGACCGCAAGTGAGTTACCCTAGTCCCATATTAGTACTCCCTGACCCCAAGTGAGTTATCCTAGCCCCTTTATATGTACTCTCTGACCGCAAGTGACTTATTCAAACCCCTTATAAGTACTCCCTGACACCAAGTGTGTTACCCTAGTCTCATATATGTACTCCCTGAACTCAAGTGTATTACCTTAGCCCCTTTATAAGTTCTCCCTGACCACAAGTGAGTTATCCTAGCCCCTTTATATGTACTCTCTGACCGCAAGTGAGTTACCCTAGTCCCATATTAGTACTCCCTGACCCCAAGTGAGTTAGCCTAGCCCCTTTATATGTACTCTCTGACCGCAAGTGAGTTACCCTAGTCCCATATTAGTACTCCCTGACCCCAAGTGAGTTATCCTAGCCCCTTTATATGTACTCTCTGACCGCAAGTGACTTATTCAAACCCCTTATAAGTACTCCCTGACTCCAAGTGTGTTACCCTAGTCTCATATATGTACTCCCTGAACTCAAGTGTATTACCTTAGCCCCTTTATAATTTCTCCCTGACCCCAAGTGAGTTATCCTAGCCCCTTTATATGTACTCTCTGACCCCAAGTGAGTTACCCTAGCCCCTTATATAAGTACTCCCTGACCGCAAGTGAGTTATCCTAGCCCCTTTATATGTACTCTCTGACCGCAAGTGAGTTACCCTAGTCCCATAGAAGTACTCCCTGACCCCAAGTGAGTTACCATATCACCTTTATAAGTACTCCCTGACCCCAAGTGAGTTACCTAATCTCATAGAAGTACTCCCTGACCCCAAGTGAGTTACAATAGCCCCTTTATGAGTACTCCCTGACCCCCAAGTGAGTTATCCTACCCCCTTTATATGAACTCTCTGACCGCAAGTGAGTTACCCTAATCCCATATAAGTACTCCCAGACCCCAAGTGAGTTACCCTAATCCCATATAAGTACTCCCAGACCCCATGTGAGTTACCCTAGTCCCATAGAAGTACTCCCTGACCCCAAGTGAGTTACAATAGCCCCTTTATGAGTACTCCCTGACCCCAAGTGAGTTATCCTACCCCCTTTATATGTACTCTCTGACCGCAAGTGAGTTACCCTATTCCCATATAAGTACTCCCACACCCCAAGTGAGTTACCCTAGCCCCTTGTATAAGTACTCCCTGACTGCAAGTGAGTTATCCTAGCCCCTTTATATGTACTCTCTGACCGCAAGTGAGTTACCATATCACATTTATAAGTACTCCCTGACCCCAAGTGATTTATCCTAGCCCCTTTATATGTACTCTCTGACCGCAAGTGAGTTACGCTAGTCCCATAGAAGTACTCCTTTACCCCAAGTGAGTTACCATAGCCCATTTTTGAGTACTCCTTGACCCCAAGTGAGTTATCCTATCCCCTTTATATGTACTCTCTGACCGCAAGTGACTTATTCAAACCCCTTATAAGTACTCCCTGACCCCAAGTGTGTTACCCTAGTCTCATATATGTACACCCTGAACTCAAGTGTATTACCTTAGCCCCTTTATAAGTTCTCCCTGACCCCAAGTGAGTTATCCTAGCCCCTTTATATGTACACTCTGCCCGCAAGTGAGTTACCCTAATCCCATATAAGTACTCCCAGACCCCAAGTGAGTTACCCTAGTCGCATAGAAGTACTCCCTGACCCCAAGTGAGTTACCCTAGCCCCTTATATAAGTACTCCCTGACCGCAAGTGAGTTATCCTAGCCCCTTTATATGTACTCTCTGACCGCAAGTGAGTTACCCTAATCCCATATAAGTACTCCCAGACCCCAAGTGAGTTACCCTAGTCCCATAGAAGTACTCCCTGACCCCAAGTGAGTTACCCTAGCCCATTATATAAGTACTCCCTGACCGCAAGTGAGTTATCCTAACCCCCTTATATGTACTCTCTGACCGCAAGTGAGTTACCTAATCCCATAGAAGTACTCCCTGACCCCAAGTGAGTTTCCATAGCCCCTTTATGAGTACTCCCTGACCCCATGTGAGTTATCCTACCCCCTTTATATGTACTCTCTGACCGCAAATGAGTTACCCTAATCCCATATCAGTACTCCCAGACCCCAAGTGAGTTACCCTAGTCCCATAGAAGTACTCCCTGACCCCAAGTGAGTTACCCTAGCCCCTTAAATAAGTACTCCCTGACCGCAAGTGAGTTATCCTAGCCCCTTTATATGTACTCTCTGACCGCAAGTGAGTTACCCTAGTCCCATAGAAGTACTCCCTGACCCCAAGTGAGTTACCTAATCCCATAGAAGTACTCCCTGACCACAAGGGAGTTACAATAGCCCCTTTATGAGTACTCCCTGAACCCAAGTGAGTTATCCTACCCCCTTTATATGTACTCTCTGACCGCAAGTGAGTTACCCTAGTCCCATATAGGTACTCCCTGACCCCAAGTGAGTTACCATATCACCTTTATAAGTACTCCCTGACCCCAAGTGAGTTATCCTAGCCCCATTATATGTACTCTCTGACAGCAAGCGAGTTACCCTAGTCCCATAGTAGTACTCCCTCACCCCAAGTGAGTTAGCCTAGCCCCTTTATATGTACTCTCTGACCGCAAGTGAGTTACCATAGTCCAATATAAGTACTCCCTGACCCCAAGTGAGTTACCATAGCCCCTTTATAAGTACTCCCTGAACCCAAGTGAGTTATCCTAGCCCCTTAATATGTACTCTCTGACCGCAAGTGACTTATTCAAACCCCTTATAAGTACTCCCTGACCCCAAGTGTGTTACCCTAGTCTCATATATGTACTCCCTGAACTCAAGTGTATTACCTTAGCCCCTTTATAAGTTCTCCCTGACCCCAAGTGAGTTATCCTACCCCCTTTATATGTACTCTCTGACCGCAAGTGAGTTACCCTAATCCCATATAAGTACTCCCAGACCCCAAGTGAGTTACCCTAATCCCATATAAGTACTCCCAGACCCCAAGTGAGTTACCCTAGTCCCATAGAAGTACTCCCTGACCCCAAGTGAGTTACCCTAGCCCCTTATATAAGTACTCCCTGACTGCAAGTGAGTTATCCTAGCCCCTTTATATGTACTCTCTGACCGCAAGTGAGTTACCATATCACCTTTATAAGTACTCCCTGACCCCAAGTGAGTTATCCTAGCCCCCTTATATGTACTCTCTGACCGCAAGTGAGTTACCTAATCCCATAGAAGTACTCCCTGACCCCAAGTGAGTTTCCATAGCCCCTTTATGAGTACTCCCTGACCCCATGTGAGTTATCCTACCCCCTTTATATGTTCTCTCTGACCGCAAATGAGTTACCCTAATCCCATATCAGTACTCCCAGACCCCAAGTGAGTTACCCTAGTCCCATAGAAGTACTCCCTGACCCCAAGTGAGTTACCCTATCCCCTTAAATAAGTACTCCCTGACCGCAAGTGAGTAATCCTAGCCCCTTTATATGTACTCTCTGACCGCAAGTGAGTTACGCTAGTCCCATAGAAGTACTCCCTGACCCCAAGTGAGTTACCATAGCCCATTTATGAGTACTCCCTGACCCCAAGTGAGTTATCCTACCCCCTTTATATGTACTCTCTGACCGCAAGTGAGTTACCCTAATCCCTAATAAGTACTCCCAGACCCCAAGTGAGTTACCCTAGTCTCATATATGTACTCTCTGAACTCAAGTGTGTTACCTTAGCACCTTTATAAGTACTCCCTGACCCCAAGTGAGTTATCCTAGCCCCTTTATATGTACTCTCTGACCGCAAGTGAGTTACCATATCACCTTTATAAGTACTCCCTGACCCCAAGTGAGTTACCTAATCCCATAGAAGTACTCCCTGACCCCAAGTGAGTTATCCTAGCCCCTTTATATGTACTCTCTGACCGCAAGTGAGTCACCCTAGCCCATTTATATGTACTCCCAGACCCCAAGTGAGTTACCCTAGTCCCTTATAAGTACTCCCTGATCCTAAGTGAGTTATCCTAGCCCTTTAATAAGTACACCCTGGCCCCAAGTGAGTTTCCCTAGTCCCATATAAGTAATCCTTGACCCAAAGTTAGTTACCCTAGACCCTTTATAAGTACTCCCTGACCCCAAGTGAGTTACCATATCACCTTTATAAGTACTCCCTGACCCCAAGTGAGTTATCCTAGCCCCTTTATATGTACTCTCTGACCGCAAGTGAGTTATCCTAGCCCCTTTATATGTACTCTCTGACAGCATGTGAGTTACCCTAGTCCCATATTAGTACTCCCTGACCCCAAGTGAGTTAGCCTAGCCCCTTTATATGTACTCTCTGACCGCAAGTGAGTTATCCTAGCCCCTTTATATGTACTCTCTGACCGCAAGTGAGTTACCCTAGTCCCATATTAGTACTCCCTGACCCCAAGTCAGATAGCCTAGCCCCTTTATATGTACACTCTGACCGCAAGTGAGTTACCCTAGTCCCATATTAGTACTCCCTGACCCCAAGTGAGTTATCCTAGCCCCTTTATATGTACTCTCTGACCGCAAGTGACTTATTCAAACCCCTTATAAGTACTCCCTGACACCAAGTGTGTTACCCTAGTCTCATATATGTACTCCCTGAACTCAAGTGTATTACCTTAGCCCCTTTATAAGTTCTCCCTGACCACAAGTGAGTTATCCTAGCCCCTTTATATGTACTCTCTGACCGCAAGTGAGTTACCCTAGTCCCATATTAGTACTCCCTGACCCCAAGTGAGTTAGCCTAGCCCCTTTATATGTACTCTCTGACCGCAAGTGAGTTACCCTAGTCCCATATTAGTACTCCCTGACCCCAAGTGAGTTATCCTAGCCCCTTTATATGTACTCTCTGACCGCAAGTGACTTATTCAAACCCCTTATAAGTACTCCCTGACTCCAAGTGTGTTACCCTAGTCTCATATATGTACTCCCTGAACTCAAGTGTATTACCTTAGCCCCTTTATAATTTCTCCCTGACCCCAAGTGAGTTATCCTAGCCCCTTTATATGTACTCTCTGACCCCAAGTGAGTTACCCTAGCCCCTTATATAAGTACTCCCTGACCGCAAGTGAGTTATCCTAGCCCCTTTATATGTACTCTCTGACCGCAAGTGAGTTACCCTAGTCCCATAGAAGTACTCCCTGACCCCAAGTGAGTTACCATATCACCTTTATAAGTACTCCCTGACCCCAAGTGAGTTACCTAATCCCATAGAAGTACTCCCTGACCCCAAGTGAGTTACAATAGCCCCTTTATGAGTACTCCCTGACCCCAAGTGAGTTATCCTACCCCCTTTATATGAACTCTCTGACCGCAAGTGAGTTACCCTAATCCCATATAAGTACTCCCAGACCCCAAGTGAGTTACCCTAATCCCATATAAGTACTCCCAGACCCCATGTGAGTTACCCTAGTCCCATAGAAGTACTCCCTGACCCCAAGTGAGTTACAATAGCCCCTTTATGAGTACTCCCTGACCCCAAGTGAGTTATCCTACCCCCTTTATATGTACTCTCTGACCGCAAGTGAGTTACCCTATTCCCATATAAGTACTCCCACACCCCAAGTGAGTTACCCTAGCCCCTTGTATAAGTACTCCCTGACTGCAAGTGAGTTATCCTAGCCCCTTTATATGTACTCTCTGACCGCAAGTGAGTTACCATATCACATTTATAAGTACTCCCTGACCCCAAGTGATTTATCCTAGCCCCTTTATATGTACTCTCTGACCGCAAGTGAGTTACGCTAGTCCCATAGAAGTACTCCTTTACCCCAAGTGAGTTACCATAGCCCATTTTTGAGTACTCCTTGACCCCAAGTGAGTTATCCTATCCCCTTTATATGTACTCTCTGACCGCAAGTGACTTATTCAAACCCCTTATAAGTACTCCCTGACCCCAAGTGTGTTACCCTAGTCTCATATATGTACTCCCTGAACTCAAGTGTATTACCTTAGCCCCTTTATAAGTTCTCCCTGACCCCAAGTGAGTTATCCTAGCCCCTTTATATGTACTCTCTGCCCGCAAGTGAGTTACCCTAATCCCATATAAGTACTCCCAGACCCCAAGTGAGTTACCCTAGCCCCTTATATAAGTACTCCCTGACCGCAAGTGAGTTATCCTAGCCCCTTTATATGTACTCTCTGACTGCAAGTGAGTTACCCTAATCCCATATAAGTACTCCCGGACCCCAAGTGAGTTACCCTAGTCCCATAGAAGTACTCCCTGACCCCAAGTGAGTTACCCTAGCCCATTATATAAGCACTCCCTGACCGCAAGTGAGTTATCCTAACCCCCTTATATGTACTCTCTGACCGCAAGTGAGTTACCTAATCCCATAGAAGTACTCCCTGACCCCAAGTGAGTTTCCATAGCCCCTTTATGAGTACTCCCTGACCCCATGTGAGTTATCCTACCTCCTTTATATGTACTCTCTGACCGCAAATGAGTTACCCTAATCCCATATCAGTACTCCCAGACCCCAAGTGAGTTACCCTAGTCCCATAGAAGTACTCCCTGACCCCAAGTGAGTTACCCTAGCCCATTTATGAGTACTCCCTGACCCCAAGTGAGTTATCCTACCCCCTTTATATGTACTCTCTGACCGCAAGTGAGTTACCCTAGTCCCATAGAAGTACTCCCTGACCCCAAGTGAGTTACCATATCACCTTTATAAGTACTCCCTCACCCCAAGTGAGTTACCTAATCCCTTAGAAGTACTCCCTGACCACAAGTGAGTTACAATAGCCCCTTTATGAGTACTCCCTGACCCCAAGTGAGTTATCCTACCCCCTTTATATGTACTCTCTGACCGCAAGTGAGTTACCCTAATCCCATATAAGTACTCCCAGACCCCAAGTGAGTTACCCTAGTCCCATAGAAGTACTCCCTGACCCCAAGTGAGTTACCCTAGCCCCTTATATAAGTACTCCCTGACAGCAAGTAAGTTATCCTAGCCCCTTTATATGTACTCTCTGACCGCAAGTGAGTTACCCTAGTCCCATAGAAGTACTCCCTAACCCCAAGTGAGTTACCTAATCCCATAGAAGTACTCCCTGACCACAAGTGAGTTACAATAGCCCCTTTATGAGTACTCCCTGAACCCAAGTGAGTTATCCTACCCCCTTTATATGTACTCTCTGACCGCAAGTGAGTTACCCTATTTCCATATAAGTACTCTCAGACCCCAAGTGAGTTACCCTAGTCCCATAGAAGTACTCCCTGACCCCAAGTGAGTTACCCTAGCCCCTTAAATAAGTACTCCCTGACCGCAAGTGAGTTATCCTACCCCCTTTATATGTACTCTCTGACCGCAAGTGAGTTACCCTAGTCCCATAGAAGTACTCCCTGACCGCAAGTGAGTTACCCTAATCCCATATAAGTACTCCCAGACCCCAAGTGAGTAACCCTAGTCCCATAGAAGTACTCCCTGACCCCAAGTGAGTTACCCTAGCCCATTATATAAGTACTCCCTGACCGCAAGTGAGTTATCCTAGCCCCTTTATATGTACTCCCTGACCCCAAGTGAGTTACCCTAGTACCATAGAAGTACTCCCTGACCCCAAGTGAGCTACCATAGCCCCTTTATGAGTACTCCCTGACCCCAAGTGAGTTATCCTACCCCCTTTATATGTACTCTCTGACCGCAAGTGAGTTACCCTAATCCCATATAAGCACTCCCAGACCCCAAGTGAGTTACCCTAGTCTCATATATGTACTCTCTGAACTCAAGTGTGTTACCTTAGCACCTTTATAAGTACTCCCTGACCCCAAGTGAGTTATCCTAGCCCCTTCATATGTACTCTCTGACCGCAAGTGAGTCACCCTAGCCCATTTATATGTACTCCCAGACCCCAAGTGAGTTACCCTAGTCCCTTATAAGTACTCCCTGATCCTAAGTGAGTTATCCTAGCCCTTTAATAAGTACACCCTGGCCCCAAGTGAGTTACCCTAGTCCCATATAAGTAATCCTTGACCCAAAGTTAGTTACCCTAGACCCTTTATAAGTACTCCCTGACCCCAAGTGAGTTACCATAGCCCCTTTATAAGTACTCACTGACCCCAAGTGAGTTATCCTAACCCCTTTATATGTACTCTCTGGCCGGAAGTGAGTTACCGTAGTCCCATAGTAGTACTCCCTTACCCCAAGTGAGTTATCCTAGCCCCTTTATATGTACTCTCTGACCGCAAGTGACTTATTCAAACCCCTTATAAGTACTCCCTGACCCCAAGTGTGTTACCCTAGTCTCATATATGTACTCCCTGAACTCAAGTGTATTACCTTAGCCCCTTTATAAGTTCTCCCTGACCCCAAGTGAGTTATCCTAGCCCCTTTATATGTACTCTCTGCCCGCAAGTGAGTTACCCTAATCCCATATAAGTACTCCCAGACCCCAAGTGAGTTACCCTAGTCGCATAGAAGTACTCCCTGACCCCAAGTGAGTTACCCTAGCCCCTTATATAAGTACTCCCTGACCGCAAGTGAGTTATCCTAGCCCCTTTATATGTACTCTCTGACCGCAAGTGAGTTACCCTAATCCCATATAAGTACTCCCAGACCCCAAGTTAGTTACCCTAGTCCCATAGAAGTACTCCCTGACCCCAAGTGAGTTACCCTAGCCCATTATATAAGTACTCCCTGACCGCAAGTGAGTTATCCTAACCCCCTTATATGTACTCTCTGACCGCAAGTGAGTTACCTAATCCCATAGAAGTACTCCCTGACCCCAAGTGAGTTTCCATAGCCCCTTTATGAGTACTCCCTGACCCCATGTGAGTTATCCTACACCCTTTATATGTACTCTCTGACCGCAAATGAGTTACCCTAATCCCATATCAGTACTCCCAGACCCCAAGTGAGTTACCCTAGTCCCATAGAAGTACTCCCTGACCCCAAGTGAGTTACCCTAGCCCCTTAAATAAGTACTCCCTGACCGCAAGTGAGTTATCCTAGCCCCTTTATATGTACTCTCTGACCGCATGTGAGTTACGCTCGTCCCATAGAAGTACTCCCTGACCCCAAGTGAGTTACCATAGCCCATTTATGAGTACTCCCTGACCCCAAGTGAGTTATCCTACCCCCTTTATATGTACTCTCTGACCGCAAGTGAGTTACCCTAGTCCCATAGAAGTACTCCCTGACCCCAAGTGAGTTACCTAATCCCATAGAAGTACTCCCTGACCACAAGTGAGTTACAATAGCCCCTTTATGAGTACTCCCTGACCCCAAGTGAGTTATCCTACCCCCTTTATATGTACTCTCTGACCACAAGTGAGTTACCCTAATCCCATATAAGTACTCCCAGACCCCAAGTTAGTTACCCTAGTCCCATAGAAGTACTCCCTGACCCCAAGTGAGTTACCCTAGCCCCTTATATAAGTACTCCCTGACCGCAAGTGAGTTATCCTAGCCCCTTTATATGTACTCTCTGACCGCAAGTGAGTTACCCTAGTCCCATAGAAGTACTCCCTGACCCCAAGTGAGTTACCTAATCCCATAGAAGTACTCCCTGACCACAAGTGAGTTACAATAGCCCTTTATGACTACTCCCTGAACCCAAGTGAGTTATCCTACCCCCTTTATATGTACTCTCTGACCGCAAGTGAGTTACCCTAATCCCATAGAAGTACTCCCTGACCCCAAGTGAGTTACCCTAGCCCATTATATAAGTACTCCCTGACCGCAAGTGAGTTATCCTAGCCCCTTTATATGTACTCTCTGACCGCAATTGAGTTACCTAATCCCATAGAAGTACTCCCTGACCCCAAGTGAGTTTCCATAGCCCCTTTATGAGTACTCCCTGACCCCAAGTGAGTTATCCTAGCCCCTTTATATGTACTCTCTGACCGCAAGTGACTTATTCAAACCCCTTATAAGTACTCCCTGACCCCAAGTGTGTTACCCTAGTCTCATATATGTACTCCCTGAACTCAAGTGTATTACCTTAGCCCCTTTATAAGTTCTCCCTGACCCCAAATGAGTTATCCTAGCCCCTTTATATGTACTCTCTGCCCGCAAGTGAGTTACCCTAATCCCATATAAGTACTCCCAGACCCCAAGTGAGTTACCCTAGTCGCATAGAAGTACTCCCTGACCCCAAGTGAGTTACCCTAGCCCCTTATATAAGTACTCCCTGACCGCAAGTGAGTTATCCTAGCCCCTTTATATGTACTCTCTGACCGCAAGTGAGTTACCCTAATCCCATATAAGTACTCCAAGACCCCAAGTTAGTTACCCTAGTCCCATAGAAGTACTCCCTGACCCCAAGTGAGTTACCCTAGCCCATTATATAAGTACTCCCTGACCGCAAGTGAGTTATCCTAACCCCCTTATATGTACTCTCTGACCGCAAGTGAGTTACCTAATCCCATAGAAGTACTCCCTGACCCCAAGTGAATTTCCATAGCCCCTTTATGAGTACTCCCTGACCCCATGTGAGTTATCCTACACCCTTTATATGTACTCTCTGACCGCAAATGAGTTACCCTAATCCCATATCAGTACTCCCAGACCCCAAGTGAGTTACCCTAGTCCCATAGAAGTACTCCCTGACCCCAAGTGAGTTACCCTAGCCCCTTAAATAAGTACTCCCTGACCGCAAGTGAGTTATCCTAGCCCCTTTATATGTACTCTCTGACCGCATGTGAGTTACGCTCGTCCCATAGAAGTACTCCCTGACCCCAAGTGAGTTACCATAGCCCATTTATGAGTACTCCCTGACCCCAAGTGAGTTATCCTACCCCCTTTATATGTACTCTCTGACCGCAAGTGAGTTACCCTAGTCCCATAGAAGTACTCCCTGACCCCAAGTGAGTTACCTAATCCCATAGAAGTACTCCCTGACCACAAGTGAGTTACAATAGCCCCTTTATGAGTACTCCCTGACCCCAAGTGAGTTATCCTACCCCCTTTATATGTACTCTCTGACCACAAGTGAGTTATCCTAGCCCCTTTATATGTACTCTCTGACCGCAAGTGAGTTACCCTAGTCCCATAGAAGTACTCCCTGACCCCAAGTGAGTTACCTAATCCCATATAAGTACTCCCAGACCCCAAGTGAGTTACCCTAGTCCCATAGAAGTACTCCCTGACCCCAAGTGAGTTACCCTAGCCCCTTATATAAGTACTCCCTGACCGCAAGTGAGTTATCCTAGCCCCTTTATATGTACTCTCTGACCGCAAGTGAGTTACCCTAGTCCCATAGAAGTACTCCCTGACCCCAAGTGAGTTACCTAATCCCATAGAAGTACTCCCTGACCACAAGTGAGTTACAATAGCCCCTTTATGACTACTCCCTGAACCCAAGTGAGTTATCCTACCCCCTTTATATGTACTCTCTGACCGCAAGTGAGTTACCCTAATCCCATAGAAGTACTCCCTGACCCCAAGTGAGTTACCCTAGCCCATTATATAAGTACTCCCTGACCGCAAGTGAGTTATCCTAGCCCCTTTATATGTACTCTCTGACCGCAAGTGAGTTACCTAATCCCATAGAAGTACTCCCTGACCCCAAGTGAGTTTCCATAGCCCCTTTATGAGTACTCCCTGACCCCATGTGAGTTATCCTACCCCCTTTATATGTACTCTCTGACCGCAAATGAGTTACCCTAATCCCATATCAGTACTCCCAGACGCCAAGTGAGTTACCCTAGTCCCATAGAAGTACTCCCTGAACCCAAGTGAGTTACCCTAGCCCCTTAAATAAGTACTCCCTGACCGCAAGTGAGTTATCCTAGCCCCTTTTTATGTACTCTCTGACCGCAAGTGAGTTACGCTAGTCCCATAGAAGTACTCCCTGACCCCAAGTGAGTTACCATAGCCCATTTATGAGTACTCCCTGACCCCAAGTGAGTTATCCTACCCCCTTTATATGTACTCCCTGACCCCAAGTGAGTTACCATATCACCTTTATAAGTACTCCCTGACCCCAAGTGAGTTACCATATCACCTTTATAAGTACTCTCTGACCGCAAGTGAGTTACCATATCACCTTCATAAGTACTCCCTGACCCCAAGTGAGTTTCCATAGCCCCTTTATGAGTACTCCCTGACCCCATGTGAGTTATCCTACCCCCTTTATATGTACTCTCTGACCGCAAATGAGTTACCCTAATCCCATATCAGTACTCCCAGACCCCAAGTGAGTTACCCTACTCCCATAGAAGTACTCCCTGACCCCAAGTGAGTTACCATAGCCCCTTAAATAAGTACTCCCTGACCGCAAGTGAGTTGCGCTAGTCCCATAGAAGTACTCCCTGACCCCAAGTGAGTTACCATAGCCCATTTATGAGTACTCCCTGACCCCAAGTGAGTTATCCTACCCCCTTTATATGTACTCTCTGACCGCAAGTGAGTTACCCTAGTCCCAAAGAAGTACTCCCTGACCCCAAGTGAGTTACCATATCACCTTTATAAGTACTCCCTGACCCCAAGTGAGTTACCTAATCCCATAAAAGTACTCCCTGACCACAAGTGAGTTACAATAGCCCCTTTATGAGTACTCCCTGACCCCAAGTGAGTTATCCTACCCCCTTTATATGTACTCTCTGACCGCAAATGAGTTACCCTAATCCCATATAAGTACTCCCAGACCCCAAGTGAGTTACCCTAATCCCATATAAGTACTCCCAGACCCCAAGTGAGTTACCCTAGTCCCATAGAAGTACTCCCAGACCACAAGTGAGTTACCCTAGTCCCATAGAAGTACCCCCTGACCCCAAGTGAGTTACCCTAGCCCCTTATATAAGTACTCCCTGACTGCAAGTGAGTTATCCTAGCCCCTTTATATGTACTCTCTGACCGCAAGTGAGTTACCCTAGTCCCAAAGAAGTACTCCCTGACCCCAAGTGAGTTACCATATCACCTTTATAAGTACTCCCTGACCCCAAGTGAGTTACCTAATCCCATAAAAGTACTCCCTGACCACAAGTGAGTTACAATAGCCCCTTTATGAGTACTCCCTGACCCCAAGTGAGTTATCCTACCCCCTTTATATGTACTCTCTGACCGCAAGTGAGTTACCCTAATCCCATATAAGTACTCCCAGACCCCAAGTGAGTTACCCTAATCCCATATAAGTACTCCCAGACCCCAAGTGAGTTACCCTAGTCCCATAGAAGTACTCCCTGACCCCAAGTGAGTTACCCTAGCCCCTTATATAAGTACTCCCTGACTGCAAGTGAGTTATCCTAGCCCCTTTATATGTACTCTCTGACCGCAAGTGAGTTACCATATCACCTTTATAAGTACTCCCTGACCCCAAGTGAGTTATCCTAGCCCCCTTATATGTACTCTCTGACCGCAAGTGAGTTACCTAATCCCATAGAAGTACTCCCTGACCCCAAGTGAGTTACAATAGCCCCTTTATGAGTACTCCCTGACGCCAAGTGAGTTATCCTACCCCCTTTATATGTACTCTCTGACCGCAAGTGAGTTACCCTAATCCCATATAAGTACTCCCAGACCCCAAGTGAGTTACCCTAGTCCCATAGAAGTACTCCCTGACCCCAAGTGAGTTACCCTAGCCCATTATATAAGTACTCCCTGACCGCAAGTGAGTTATCCTAGCCCCTTTATATGTACTCCCTGACCCCAAGTGAGTTACCCTAGTACCATAGAAATACTCCCTGACCCCAAGTGAGCTACCATAGCCCCTTTATGAGTACTCCCTGACCCCAAGTGAGTTATCCTACCCCCTTTATATGTACTCTCTGACCGCAAGTGAGTTACCCTAATCCCATATAAGTACTCCCAGACCCCAAGCGAGTTACCCTAGTCTCATATATGTACTCTCTGAACTCAAGTGTGTTACCTTAGCACCTTTATAAGTACTACCTGACCCCAAATGAGTTTTCCTAGCCCCTATATATGTACTCTCTGACCGCAAGTGAGTTACCCTAGCCCATTTATATGTACTCTCTGACCGCAAGTGAGTTATCATAGTCGCTTTATATGTACTCCCAGACCCCAAGTGAGTTATCCTAGCCCCTTTATATGTACTCTCTGACCGCAAGTGAGTTACCCTATTCCCATATAAGTACTCCCAGACCCCAAGTGAGTTACCCTAGTCTCATATATGTACTCTCTGAACTCAAGTGTGTTACCTTAGCACCTTTATAAGTACTCCCTGACCCCAAATGAGTTTTCCTAGCCCCTATATATGTACTCTCTGACCGCAAGTGAGTTACCCTATCCCATTTATATGTACTCTCTGACCGCAAGTGAGTTATCCTAGCCCCTTTATATGTACTCTCTGACCGCAAGTGACTTATTCAAACCCCTTATAAGTACTCCCTGACCCCAAGTGTGTTACCCTAGTCTCATATATGTACTCCCTGAACTCAAGTGTATTACCTTAGCCCCTTTATAAGTTCTCCCTGACCCCAAGTGAGTTATCCTAGCCCCTTTATATGTACTCTCTGACCCCAAGTGAGTTACCCTAGCACCTTATATAAGTACTCCCTGACCGCAAGTGAGTTATCCTAGCCCCTTTATATGTACTCTCTGACCGCAAGTGAGTTACCCTAGTCCCATAGAAGTACTCCCTGACCCCAAGTGAGTTACCATATAACCTTTATAAGTACTCCCTGACCCCAAGTGAGTTACCTAATCCCATAGAAGTACTCCCTGACCCCAAGTGAGTTACAATAGCCCCTTTATGAGTACTCCCTGACCCCAAGTGAGTTATCCTACCCCCTTTATATGTACTCTCTGACCGCAAGTGAGTTACCCTATTCCCATATAAGTACTCCCAGACCCCAAGTGAGTTACCCTAGTCCCATAGAAGTACTCCCTGACCCCAAGTGAGTTACCCTAGCCCCTTAAATAAGTACTCTCTGACCGCAAGTGAGTTATCCTAGCCCCTTTTTATGTACTCTCTGACCGCAAGTGAGTTACGCTAGTCCCATAGAAGTACTCCCTGACCCCAAGTGAGTTACCATAGCCCATTTATGAGTACTCCCTGACCCCAAGTGAGTTATCCTACCCCCTTTATATGTACTCTCTGACCGCAAGTGAGTTACCCTAGTCCCATAGAAGTACTCCCTGACCCCAAGTGAGTTACCATATCACCTTTATAAGTACTCCCTGACACCAAGTGAGTTACCTAATCCCATAGAAGTACTCCCTGACCACAAGTGAGTTACAATAGCCCCTTTATGAGTACTCCCTGACCCCAAGTGAGTTATCCTACCCCCTTTATATGTACTCTCTGACCGCAAGTGAGTTACCCTAATCCCATATAAGTACTCCCCGACCCCAAGTGAGTTACCCTAATCCCATATAAGTACTCCCAGACCCCAAGTGAGATACCCTAGTCCCATAGAAGTACTCCCTGACCCCAAGTGAGTTACCCTAGCCCCTTATATAAGTACTCCCTGACTGCAAGTGAGTTATCCTAGCCCCTTTATATGTACTCTCTGACCGCAAGTGAGTTACCATATCACCTTTATAAGTACTCCCTGACCCCAAGTGAGTTATCCTAGCCCCTTTATATGTACTCTCTGACCGCAAGTGAGTTACCTAATCCCATAGAAGTACTCCCTGACCCCAAGTGAGTTTCCATAGCCCCTTTATGAGTACTCCCTGACCCCATGTGAGTTATCCTACCCCCTTTATATGTACTCTCTGACCGCAAATGAGTTACCCTAATCCCATATCAGTACTCCCAGACCCCAAGTGAGTTACCCTAGTCCCATAGAAGTACTCCCTGACCCCAAGTAAGTTACCCTAGCCCCTTAAATAAGTACTCCCTGACCGCAAGTGAGTTATCCTAACCCCTTTATATGTACTCTCTTACCGCAAGTGAGTTACGCTAGTCCCATAGAAGTACTCCCTGACCCCAAGTGAGTTACCATAGCCCATTTATGAGTACTCCCTGACCCCAAGTGAGTTATCCTACCCCCTTTATATGTACTCTCTGACCGCAAGTGAGTTACCCTAATCCCTAATAAGTACTCCCAGACCCCAAGTGAGTTACCCTAGTCTCATATATGTACTCTCTGAACTCAAGTGTGTTATCTTAGCACCTTTATAAGTACTCCCTGACCCCAAGTGAGTTATCCTAGCCCCTTTATATGTACTCTCTGACCGCAAGTGAGTTACCATATCACCTTTATAAGTACTCCCTGACCCCAAGTGAGTTACCTAATCCCATAGAAGTACTCCCTGACCCCAAGTGAGTTACAATAGCCCCTTTATGAGTACTCCCTGTCCCCAAGTGAGTTATCCTACCCCCTTTATATGTACTCTCTGACCGCAAGTGAGTTACCCTAATCCCATATAAGTACTCCCAGACCCCAAGTGAGTTACCCTAGTCCCATAGAAGTACTCCCTGACCCCAAGTGAGTTACCCTAGCCCATTATATAAGTACTCCCTGACCGTAAGTGAGTTATCCTAGCCCCTTTATATGTACTCCCTGACCCCAAGTGAGTTACCCTAGTACCATAGAAGTACTCCCTGACCCCAAGTGAGCTACCATAGCCCCTTTATGAGTACTCCCTGACCCCAAGTGAGTTATCCTACCCCCTTTATATGTACTCTCTGACCGCAAGTGAGTTACCCTAATCCCATATAAGCACTCCCAGACCCCAAGTGATTTACCCTAGTCTCATATATGTACTCTCTGAACTCAAGTTTGTTACCTTAGCACCTTTATAAGTACTCCCTGACCCCAAGTGAGTTATCCTAGCCCCTTTATATGTACTCTCTGACCGCAAGTGAGTCACCCTAGCCCATTTATATGTACTCCCAGACCCCAAGTGAGTTACCCTAGTCCCTTATAAGTACTCCCTGATCCTAAGTGAGTTATCCTAGCCCTTTAATAAGTACACCCTGGCCCCAAGTGAGTTACCCTAGTCCCATATAAGTAATCCTTGACCCAAACTTAGTTACCCTAGACCCATTATAAGTACTCCCTGACCCCAAGTGAGTTACCATAGCCCCTTTATAAGTACTCACTGACCCCAAGTGAGTTATCCTAACCCCTTTATATGTACTCTCTGGCCGCAAGTGAGTTACCGTAGTCCCATAGTAGTACTCCCTTACCCCAAGTGAGTTATCCTAGCCCCTTTATATGTACTCTCTGACCCAAGTGAGTTACCCTAGTCCAATATAAGTACTCCCTGACCCCAAGTGAGTTACAATAGCCCCTTTATAAGTACTCCCTGAACCCAAGTGAGTTATCCTAGCCCCATTATATGTACTCTCTGACCGCAAGTGTGTTACCCTAATCACATATAAGTACTCCTAGACCCCAAGTGAATTACCCTAGTCCCATTGAAGTACTCCCTGACCCCAAGTGAGTTACCCTAGCCCCTTTATATGTACTCTCTTACCGCAAGTGAGCAACCCTAGCCCATTTATATGTACACTCTGACCGCAAGTGAGTTATCCTAGCCCCTTTATAAGTACTCCCTGACCCCAAATGAGTTACCTTAGACCCATATATGTACTCCCAAATCCCAAGTGAGTTACCCTAGTCCCATAGAATTACTCCCTGACCCCAAGTGAGTTACCCTAGCCCCTTATATAAGTACTCCCTTACCGCAAGTGAGCTATCCTAGCCCCTTTATATGTACTCTCTGACCGCAAGTGAGTTACCCTAGTCCCATAGAAGTACTCCCTGACCCCAAGTGAGTTACCATATCACCTTTATAAGTACTCAATGACCCCAAGTGAGTTATCCTAGCCCCCTTATATGTACTCTCTGACCGCAAGTGAGTTACCCTATTCCCATAGAAGTACTCTCTGACCCCAAGTGAGTTACCTTAGCCCCTTTATGAGTACTCCCTGAACCCAAGTGAGTTATCCTACCCCCTTTATATGTACTCTCTGACCGCAAGTGAGTTACCCTAGTCCCATATAGGTACTCCCTGACCCCAAGTGAGTTACCATATCACCTTTATAAGTACTCCCTGACCCCAAGTGAGTTATCTTAGCCCCTTTATATGTACTCTCTGACAGCAAGTGAGTTACCCTAGTCCCATAGTAGTACTCCCTGACCCCAAGTGAGTTAGCCTAGCCCCTTTATAAGTACTCCCTGACCCCAAGTGAGTTACCTAATCCCATAGAAGTACTCCCTGACCACAAGTGAGTTACAATAGCCCCTTTATGAGTACTCCCTGACCCCTAGTGAGATATCCTACCCCCTTTATATGTACTCTCTGACCGCAAGTGAGTTATCCTAGCCCCTTTATATGTACTCTCTGACCGCAAGTGAGTTACCATATCACCTTTATAAGTACTCCCTGACCCCAAGTGAGTTACCTAATCCCATAGAAGTACTCCCTGACCCCAAGTGAGTTACAATAGCCCCTTTATGAGTACTCCCTGACCCCTAGTGAGATATCCTACCCCCTTTATATGTACTCTCTGACCGCAAGTGAGTTACCATATCACCTTTATAAGTACTCCCTGACCCCAAGTGAGTTACCTAATCCCATAGAAGTACTCCCTGACCCCAAGTGAGTTACCTAATCCCATAGAAGTACTCCCTGACCCCAAGTGAGTTACCTAATCCCATAGAAGTACTCCCTGACCACAAGTGAGTTACAATAGCCCCTTTATGAGTACTCCCTGACCCCTAGTGAGATATCCTACCCCCTTTATATGTACTCTCTGACCGCAAGTGAGTTATCCTAGCCCCTTTATATGTACTCTCTGACCGCAAGTGAGTTACCATATCACCTTTATAAGTACTCCCTGACCCCAAGTGAGTTACCTAATCCCATAGAAGTACTCCCTGACCCCAAGTGAGTTACAATAACCCCTTTATGAGTACTCCCTGACCCCTAGTGAGATATCCTACCCCCTTTATATGTACTCTCTGACCGCAAGTGAGTTATCCTAGCCCCTTTATATGTACTCTCTGACCGCAAGTGAGTTACCATATCACCTTTATAAGTACTCCCTGACCCCAAGTGAGTTACCTAATCCCATAGAAGTACTCCCTGACCCCAAGTGAGTTACAATAGCCCCTTTATGAGTACTCCCTGACCCCAAGTGAGTTACCTAATCCCATAGAAGTACTCCCTGACCACAAGTTAGTTACAATAGCCCCTTTATGAGTACTCCCTGACCCCTAGTGAGATATCCTACCCCCTTTATATGTACTCTCTGACCGCAAGTGAGTTATCCTAGCCCCTTTATATGTACTCTCTGACCGCAAGTGAGTTACCATATCACCTTTATAAGTACTCCCTGACCCCAAGTGAGTTACCTAATCCCATAGAAGTACTCCCTGACCCCAAGTGAGTTACAATAGCCCCTTTATGAGTACTCCCTGACCCCTAGTGAGATATCCTACCCCCTTTATATGTACTCTCTGACCGCAAGTGAGTTACCATATCACCTTTATAAGTACTCCCTGACCCCAAGTGAGTTACCTAATCCCATAGAAGTACTCCCTGACCCCAAGTGAGTTACAATAGCCCCTTTATAAGTACTCCCTGAACCCAAGTGAGTTATCCTAGCCCCATTATATGTACTCTCTGACCGCAAGTGAGTTACCCTAATCACATATAAGTACTCCTAGACCCCAAGTGAATTACCCTAGTCCCATTGAAGTACTCCCTGACCCCAAGTGAGTTACCCTAGCCCCTTTATATGTACTCTCTTACCGCAAGTGAGCAACCCTAGCCCATTTATATGTACACTCTGACCGCAAGTGATTTATCCTAGCCCCTTTATAAGTACTCCCTGACCCCAAATGAGTTACCTTAGACCCATATATGTACTCCCAAATCCCAAGTGAGTTACCCTAGTCCCATAGAATTACTCCCTGACCCCAAGTGAGTTACCCTAGCCCCTTATATAAGTACTCCCTTACCGCAAGTGAGCTATCCTAGCCCCTTTATATGTACTCTCTGACCGCAAGTGAGTTACCCTAGTCCCATAGAAGTACTCCCTGACCCCAAGTGAGTTACCATATCACCTTTATAAGTACTCAATGACCCCAAGTGAGTTATCCTAGCCCCCTTATATGTACTCTCTGACCGCAAGTGAGTTACCCTATTCCCATAGAAGTACTCTCTGACCCCAAGTGAGTTACCTTAGCCCCTTTATGAGTACTCCCTGAACCCAAGTGAGTTATCCTACCCCCTTTATATGTACTCTCTGACCGCAAGTGAGTTACCCTAGTCCCATATAGGTACTCCCTGACCCCAAGTGAGTTACCATATCACCTTTATAAGTACTCCCTGACCCCAAGTGAGTTATCTTAGCCCCTTTATATGTACTCTCTGACAGCAAGTGAGTTACCCTAGTCCCATAGTAGTACTCCCTGACCCCAAGTGAGTTAGCCTAGCCCCTTTATATGTACTCTCTGACCGCAAGTGAGTTACCCTAGTCCAATATAAGTACTCCCTGACCCCAAGTGAGTTACCCTAGCCCCTTAAATAAGTACTCCCTGACTGCAAGTGAGTTATCCTAGCCCCTTTATATGTACTCTCTGACCGCAAGTGAGTTACGCTAGTCCCATAGAAGTACTCCCTGACCCCAAGTGAGTTACCATAGCCCATTTATGAGTACTCCCTGACCCCAAGTGAGTTATCCTACCCCCTTTATATGTACTCTCTGACCGCAAGTGAGTTACCCTAGTCCCATAGAAGTACTCCCTGACCCCAAATGAGTTACCTAATCCCATAGAAGTACTCCCTGACCACAAGTGAGTTACAATAGCCCCTTTATGAGTACTCCCTGACCCCTAGTGAGATATCCTACCCCCTTTATATGTACTCTCTGACCGCAAGTGAGTTATCCTAGCCCCTTTATATGTACTCTCTGACCGCAAGTGAGTTACCCTAGTCCCATAGAAGTACTCCCTGACCCCAAGTGAGTTACCTAATCCCATAGAAGTACTCCCTGACCACAAGTGAGTTACAATAGCCCCTTTATGAGTACTCCCTGACCCCTAGTGAGATATCCTACCCCCTTTATATGTACTCTCTGACCGCAAGTGAGTTATCCTAGCCCCTTTATATGTACTCTCTGACCGCAAGTGAGTTACGCTAGTCCCATAGAAGTACTCCCTAACCCCAAGTGAGTTACCCTAGCCCATTTATGAGTACTCCCTGACCCCAAGTGAGTTATCCTACCCCCTTTATATGTACTCTCTGACCGCAAGTGAGTTACCCTAGTCCCATAGAAGTACTCCCTGACCCCAAGTGAGTTACCTAATCCCATAGAAGTACTCCCTGACCACAAGTGAGTTACAATAGCCCCTTTATGAGTACTCCCTGACCCCTAGTGAGTTATCCTACCCCCTTTATATGTACTCTCTGACCGCAAGTGAGTTATCCTAGCCCCTTTATATGTACTCTCTGACCGCAAGTGAGTTACCCTAGTCCCATAGAAGTACTCCCTGACCCCAAGTGAGTTACCTAATCCCATAGAAGTACTCCCTGACCACAAGTGAGTTACAATAGCCCCTTTATGAGTACTCCCTGACCCCTAGTGAGATATCCTACCCCCTTTATATGTACTCTCTGACCGCAAGTGAGTTATCCTAGCCCCTTTATATGTACTCTCTGACCGCAAGTGAGTTACCCTAATCCCATAGAAGTACTCCCAGACCCCAAGTGAGTTACCCTAGTCCCATAGAAGTACTCCCTGACCCCAAGTGAGTTATCCTACCCCCTTTATATGTACTCTCTGACCGCAAGTGAGTTACCCTAGTCCCATAGAAGTACTCCCTGACCCCAAGTGAGTTACCCTATTCCCATAGAAGTACTCTCTGACCCCAAGTGAGTTACCTTAGCCCCTTTATGAGTACTCCCTGAACCCAAGTGAGTTATCCTACCCCCTTTATATGTACTCTCTGACCGCAAGTGAGTTACCCTAATCCCATATAAGCACTCCCAGACCCCAAGTGATTTACCCTAGTCTCATATATGTACTCTCTGAACTCAAGTTTGTTACCTTAGCACCTTTATAAGTACTCCCTGACCCCAAGTGAGTTATCCTAGCCCCTTTATATGTACTCTCTGACCGCAAGTGAGTCACCCTAGCCCATTTATATGTACTCCCAGACCCCAAGTGAATTACCCTAGTCCCTTATAAGTACTCCCTGATCCTAAGTGAGTTATCCTAGCCCTTTAATAAGTACACCCTGGCCCCAAGTGAGTTACCCTAGTCCCATATAAGTAATCCTTGACCCAAAGTTAGTTACCCTAGACCCTTTATAAGTACTCACTGACCCCAAGTGAGTTATCCTAACCCCTTTATATGTACTCTCTGGCCGCAAGTGAGTTACCGTAGTCCCATAGTAGTACTCCCTTACCCCAAGTGAGTTATCCTAGCCCCTTTATATGTACTCTCTGACCCAAGTGAGTTACCCTAGTCCAATATAAGTACTCCCTGACCCCAAGTGAGTTACAATAGCCCCTTTATAAGTACTCCCTGAACCCAAGTGAGTTATCCTAGCCCCATTATATGTACTCTCTGACCGCAAGTGAGTTACCCTAATCACATATAAGTACTCCTAGACCCCAAGTGAATTACCCTAGTCCCATTGAAGTACTCCCTGACCCCAAGTGAGTTACCCTAGCCCCTTTATATGTACTCTCTTACCGCAAGTGAGCAACCCTAGCCCATTTATATGTACACTCTGACCGCAAGTGAGTTATCCTAGCCCCTTTATAAGTACTCCCTGACCCCAAATGAGTTACCTTAGACCCATATATGTACTCCCAAATCCCAAGTGAGTTACCCTAGTCCCATAGAATTACTCCCTGACCCCAAGTGAGTTACCCTAGCCCCTTATATAAGTACTCCCTTACCGCAAGTGAGCTATCCTAGCCCCTTTATATGTACTCTCTGACCGCAAGTGAGTTACCCTAGTCCCATAGAAGTACTCCCTGACCCCAAGTGAGTTACCATATCACCTTTATAAGTACTCAATGACACCAAGTGAGTTATCCTAGCCCCCTTATATGTACTCTCTGACCGAAAGTGAGTTACCCTATTCCCATAGAAGTACTCTCTGACCCCAAGTGAGTTACCTTAGCCCCTTTATGAGTACTCCCTGAACCCAAGTGAGTTATCCTACCCCCTTTATATGTACTCTCTGACAGCAAGTGAGTTACCCTAGTCCCATAGTAGTACTCCCTGACCCCAAGTGAGTTAGCCTAGCCCCTTTATATGTACTCTCTGACCGCAAGTGAGTTACCCTAGTCCAATATAAGTACTCCCTGACCCCAAGTGAGTTACCCTAGCCCCTTAAATAAGTACTCCCTGACTGCAAGTGAGTTATCCTAGCCCCTTTATATGTACTCTCTGACGGCAAGTGAGTTATGCTAGTCCCATAGAAGTACTCCCTGACCCCAAGTGAGTTACCATAGCCCATTTATGAGTACTCCCTGACCCCAAGTGAGTTATCCTACCCCCTTTATATGTACTCTCTGACCGCAAGTGAGTTACCCTAGTCCCATAGAAGTACTCCCTGACCCCAAATGAGTTACCTAATCCCATAGAAGTACTCCCTGACCACAAGTGAGTTACAATAGTCCCTTTATGAGTACTCCCTGACCCCTAGTGAGATATCCTACCCCCTTTATATGTACTCTCTGACCGCAAGTGAGTTATCCTAGCCCCTTTATATGTACTCTCTGACCGCAAGTGAGTTACCCTAGTCCCATAGAAGTACTCCCTGACCCCAAGTGAGTTACCTAATCCCATAGAAGTACTCCCTGACCACAAGTGAGTTACAATAGCCCCTTTATGAGTACTCCCTGACCCCTAGTGAGATATCCTACCCCCTTTATATGTACTCTCTGACCGCAAGTGAGTTATCCTAGCCCCTTTATATGTACTCTCTGACCGCAAGTGAGTTACCCTAATCCCATAGAAGTACTCCCAGACCCCAAGTGAGTTACCCTAGTCCCATAGAAGTACTCCCTGACCCCAAGTGAGTTATCCTACCCCCTTTATATGTACTCTCTGACCGCAAGTGAGTTACCCTAGTCCCATAGAAGTACTCCCTGACCGCAAGTGAGTTATCCTAGCCCCTTTATAAGTACTCCCTGAACCCAAGTGAGTTATCCTAGCACCATTATATGTACTCTCTGACCGCAAGTGAGTTACCCTAATCACATATAAGTACTCCTAGACCCCAAGTGAATTACCCTAGTCCCATTGAAGTACTCCCTGACCCCAAGTGAGTTACCCTAGCCCCTTTATATGTACTCTCTTACCGCAAGTGAGCAACCCTAGCCCATTTATATGTACACTCTGACCGCAAGTGAGTTATCCTAGCCCCTTTATAAGTACTCCCTGACCCCAAATGAGTTACCTTAGACCCATATATGTACTCCCACATCCCAAGTGAGTTACCCTAGTCCCATAGAAGTACTCCCTGACCCCAAGTGAGTTACCATATCACCTTTATAAGTACTCAATGACCCCAAGTGAGTTATCCTAGCCCCCTTATATGTACTCTCTGACCGCAAGTGAGTTACCCTATTCCTATAGAAGTACTCTCTGACCCCAAGTGAGTTACCTTAGCCCCTTTATGAGTACTCCCTGAACCCAAGTGAGTTATCCTACCCCCTTTATATGTACTCTCTGACCGCAAGTGAGTTACCCTAGTCCCATATATGTACTCCCTGACCCCAAGTGAGTTACCATATCACCTTTATAAGTACTCCCTGACCCCAAGTGAGTTATCTTAGCCCCTTTATATGTACTCTCTGACCGCAAGTGAGTTACCCTAGTCCAATATAAGTACTCCCTGACCCCAAGTGAGTTACCCTAGCCCCTTAAATAAGTACTCCCTGACTGCAAGTGAGTTATCCTAGCCCCTTTATATGTACTCTCTGACCGCAAGTGAGTTACGCTAGTCCCATAGAGGTACTCCCTGACCCCAAGTGAGTTACCATAGCCCATTTATGAGTACTCCCTGACCCCAAGTGAGTTATCCTACCCCCTTTATATGTACTCTCTGACCGCAAGTGAGTTACCCTAGTCCCATAGAAGTACTCCCTGACCCCAAGTGAGTTACCTAATCCCATAGAAGTACTTCCTGACCACAAGTGAGTTACAATAGCCCCTTTATGAGTACTCCCTGACCCCTAGTGAGATATCCTACCCCCTTTATATGTACTCTCTGACCGCAAGTGAGTTATCCTAGCCCCTCTATATGTACTCTCTGACCGCAAGTGAGTTACCCTAGTCCCATATAGGTACTCCCTGACCCCAAGTGAGTTACCATATCACCTTTATAAGTACTCCCTGACCCCAAGTGAGTAATCTTAGCCCCTTTATATGTACTCTCTGACAGCAAGTGAGTTACCCTAGTCCCATAGTAGTACTCCCTGACCCCAAGTGAGTTAGCCTAGCCCCTTTATATGTACTCTCTGACCGCAAGTGAGTTACCCTAGTCCAATATAAGTACTCCCTGACCCCAAGTGAGTTACCCTAGCCCCTTAAATAAGTACTCCCTGACTGCAAGTGAGTTATCCTAGCCCCTTTATATGTACTCTCTGACCGCAAGTGAGTTACGCTAGTCCCATAGAAGTACTCCCTGACCCCAAGTGAGTTACCATAGCCCATTTATGAGTACTCCCTGACCCCAAGTGAGTTATCCTACCCCCTTTATATGTACTCTCTGACCGCAAGTGAGTTACCCTAGTCCCATAGAAGTACTCCCTGACCCCAAATGAGTTACCTAATCCCATAGAAGTACTCCCTGACCACAAGTGAGTTACAATAGCCCCTTTATGAGTACTCCCTGACCCCTAGTGAGATATCCTACCCCCTTTATATGTACTCTCTGACCGCAAGTGAGTTATCCTAGCCCCTTTATATGTACTCTCTGACCGCAAGTGAGTTACCCTAGTCCCATAGAAGTACTCCCTGACCCCAAGTGAGTTACCTAATCCCATAGAAGTACTCCCTGACCACAAGTGAGTTACAATAGCCCCTTTATGAGTACTCCCTGACCCCTAGTGAGATATCCTACCCCCTTTATATGTACTCTCTGACCGCAAGTGAGTTATCCTAGCCCCATATATGTACTCTCTGACCGCAAGTGAGTTACCCTAATCCCATAGAAGTACTCCCAGACCCCAAGTGAGTTACCCTAGTCCCATAGAAGTACTCCCTGACCCCAAGTGAGTTATCCTACCCCCTTTATATGTACTCTCTGACCGCAAGTGAGTTACCCTAGTCCCATAGAAGTAATCCCTGACCCCAAGTGAGTTACCTAATCCCATAGAAGTACTCCCTGACCACAAGTGAGTTACAATAGCCCCTTTATGAGTACTCCCTGACCCCTAGTGAGATATCCTACCCCCTTTATATGTACTCTCTGACCGCAAGTGAATTATCCTAGCCCCTTTATATGTACTCTCTGACCGCAAGTGAGTTACCCTAGTCCCATAGAAGTACTCCCTGACCCCAAGTGAGTTACCTAATCCCATAGAAGTACTCCCTGACCACAAGTGAGTTACAATAGCCCCTTTATGAGTACTCCCTGACCCCTAGTGAGATATCCTACCCCCTTTATATGTACTCTCTGACCGCAAGTGAGTTATCCTAGCCCCTTTATATGTACTCTCTGACCGCAAGTGAGTTACCATATCACCTTTATAAGTACTCCCTGACCCCAAGTGAGTTACCTAATCCCATAGAAGTACTCCCTGACCCCAAGTGAGTTACAATAGCCCCTTTATGAGTACTCCCTGTCCCCAAGTGAGTTATCCTACCCCCTTTATATGTACTCTCTGACCGCAAGTGAGTTACCCTAATCCCATATAAGTACTCCCAGACCCCAAGTGAGTTACCCTAGTCCCATAGAAGTACTCCCTGACCCCAAGTGAGTTACCCTAGCCCATTATATAAGTACTCCCTGACCGCAAGTGAGTTATCCTAGCCCCTTTATAAGTACTCCCTGAACCCAAGTGAGTTATCCTAGGCCCATTATATGTACTCTCTGACCGCAAGTGAGTTATCCTAGCCCCTTTATAAGTACTCCCTGACCCCAAATGAGTTACCTTAGACCCATATATGTACTCCCAAATCCCAAGTGAGTTACCCTAGTCCCATAGAATTACTCCCTGACCCCAAGTGAGTTACCCTAGCCCCTTATATAAGTACTCCCTTACCGCAAGTGAGCTATCCTAGCCCCTTTATATGTACTCTCTGACCGCAAGTGAGTTACCCTAGTCCCATAGAAGTACTCCCTGACCCCAAGTGAGTTACCATATCACCTTTATAAGTACTCAATGACCCCAAGTGAGTTATCCTAGCCCCCTTATATGTACTCTCTGACCGCAAGTGAGTTACCCTATTCCCATAGAAGTACTCTCTGACCCCAAGTGAGTTACCTTAGCCCCTTTATGAGTACTCCCTGAACCCAAGTGAGTTATCCTACCCCCTTTATATGTACTCTCTGACCGCAAGTGAGTTACCCTAGTCCCATATAGGTACTCCCTGACCCCAAGTGAGTTACCATATCACCTTTATAAGTACTCCCTGACCCCAAGTGAGTTATCTTAGCCCCTTTATATGTACTCTCTGACAGCAAGTGAGTTACCCTAGTCCCATAGTAGTACTCCCTGACCCCAAGTGAGTTAGCCTAGCCCCTTTATATGTACTCTCTGACCGCAAGTGAGTTACCCTAGTCCAATATAAGTACTCCCTGACCCCAAGTGAGTTACCCTAGCCCCTTAAATAAGTACTCCCTGACTGCAAGTGAGTTATCCTAGCCCCTTTATATGTACTCTCTGACCGCAAGTGAGTTACGCTAGTCCCATAGAAGTACTCCCTGACCCCAAGTGAGTTACCATAGCCCATTTATGAGTACTCCCTGACCCCAAGTGAGTTATCCTACCCCCTTTATATGTACTCTCTGACCGCAAGTGAGTTACCCTATTCCCATAGAAGTACTCCCTGACCCCAAATGAGTTACCTAATCCCATAGAAGTACTCCCTGACCACAAGTGAGTTACAATAGCCCCTTTATGAGTACTCCCTGACCCCTAGTGAGATATCCTACCCCCTTTATATGTACTCTCTGACCGCAAGTGAGTTATCCTAGCCCCTTTATATGTACTCTCTGACCGCAAGTGAGTTACCCTAGTCCCATAGAAGTACTCCCTGACCCCAAGTGAGTTACCTAATCCCATAGAAGTACTCCCTGACCACAAGTGAGTTACAATAGCCCCTTTATGAGTACTCCCTGACCCCTAGTGAGATATCCTACCCCCTTTATATGTACTCTCTGACCGCAAGTGAGTTATCCTAGCCCCTTTATATGTACTCTCTGACCGCAAGTGAGTTACCCTAATCCCATAGAAGTACTCCCAGACCCCAAGTGAGTTACCCTAGTCCCATAGAAGTACTCCCTGACCCCAAGTGAGTTATCCTACCCCCTTTATATGTACTCTCTGACCGCAAGTGAGTTACCCTAGTCCCATAGAAGTACTCCCTGACCCCAAGTGAGTTACCTAATCCCATAGAAGTACTCCCTGACCACAAGTGAGTTACAATAGCCCCTTTATGAGTACTCCCTGACCCCTAGTGAGATATCCTACCCCCTTTATATGTACTCTCTGACCGCAAGTGAGTTATCCTAGCCCCTTTATATGTACTCTCTGACCGCAAGTGAGTTACCCTAGTCCAATAGAAGTACTCCCTGACCCCAAGTGAGTTACCCTAGCCCCTTAAATAAGTACTCCCTAACTGCAAGTGAGTTATCCTAGCCCCTTTATATGTACTCTCTGACCGCAAGTGAGTTACGCTAGTCCCATAGAAGTACTCCCTGACCCCAAGTGAGTTACCATAGCCCATTTATGAGTACTCCCTGACCCCAAGTGAGTTATCCTACCCCCTTTATATGTACTCTCTGACCGCAAGTGAGTTACCCTAGTCCCATAGAAGTACTCCCTGACCCCAAGTGAGTTACCTAATCCCATAGAAGTACTCCCTGACCACAAGTGAGTTACAATAGCCCCTTTATGAGTACTCCCTGACCCCTAGTGAGATATCCTACCCCCTTTATATGTACTCTCTGACCGCAAGTGAGTTATCCTAGCCCCTTTATATGTACTCTCTGACCGCAAGTGAGTTACCCTAGTCCCATAGAAGTACTCCCTGACCCCAAGTGAGTTACCTAATCCCATAGAAGTACTCCCTGACCACAAGTGAGTTACAATAGCCCCTTTATGAGTACTCCCTGACCCCTAGTGAGATATCCTACCCCCTTTATATGTACTCTCTGACCGCAAGTGAGTTATCCTAGCCCCTTTATATGTACTCTCTGACCGCAAGTGAGTTACCCTAGTCCCATAGAAGTACTCCCTGACCCCAAGTGAGTTACCCTAGCCCCTTAAATAAGTACTCCCTAACTGCAAGTGAGTTATCCTAGCCCCTTTATATGTACTCTCTGACCGCAAGTGAGTTACGCTAGTCCCATAGAAGTACTCCCTGACCCCAAGTGAGTTACCATAGCCCATTTATGAGTACTCCCTGACCCCAAGTGAGTTATCCTACCCCCTTTATATGTACTCTCTGACCGCAAGTGAGTTACCCTAGTCCCATAGAAGTACTCCCTGACCCCAAGTGAGTTACCTAATCCCATAGAAGTACTCCCTGACCACAAGTGAGTTACAATAGCCCCTTTATGAGTACTCCCTGACCCCTAGTGAGATATCCTACCCCCTTTATATGTACTCTCTGACCGCAAGTGAGTTATCCTAGCCCCTTTATATGTACTCTCTGACCGCAAGTGAGTTACCCTAGTCCCATAGAAGTACTCCCTGACCCCAAGTGAGTTACCTAATCCCATAGAAGTACTCCCTGACCACAAGTGAGTTACAATAGCCCCTTTATGAGTACTCCCTGACCCCTAGTGAGATATCCTACCCCCTTTATATGTACTCTCTGACCGCAAGTGAGTTATCCTAGCCCCTTTATATGTACTCTCTGACCGCAAGTGAGTTACCCTAATCCCATAGAAGTACTCCCAGACCCCAAGTGAGTTACCCTAGTCCCATAGAAGTACTCCCTGACCCCAAGTGAGTTATCCTACCCCCTTTATATGTACTCTCTGACCGCAAGTGAGTTACCCTAGTCCCATAGAAGTACTCCCTGACCCCAAGTGAGTTACCCTATTCCCATAGAAGTACTCTCTGACCCCAAGTGAGTTACCTTAGCCCCTTTATGAGTACTCCCTGAACCCAAGTGAGTTATCCTACCCCCTTTATATGTACTCTCTGACCGCAAGTGAGTTACCCTAATCCCATATAAGCACTCCCAGACCCCAAGTGATTTACCCTAGTCTCATATATGTACTCTCTGAACTCAAGTTTGTTACCTTAGCACCTTTATAAGTACTCCCTGACCCCAAGTGAGTTATCCTAGCCCCTTTATATGTACTCTCTGACCGCAAGTGAGTCACCCTAGCCCATTTATATGTACTCCCAGACCCCAAGTGTGTTACCCTAGTCCCTTATAAGTACTCCCTGATCCTAAGTGAGTTATCCTAGCCCTTTAATAAGTACACCCTGGCCCCAAGTGAGTTACCCTAGTCCCATATAAGTAATCCTTGACCAAAAGTTAGTTACCCTAGACCCTTTATAAGTACTCCCTGACCCCAAGTGAGTTACCATAGCCCCTTTATAAGTACTCACTGACCCCAAGTGAGTTATCCTAACCCCTTTATATGTACTCTCTGGCCGCAAGTGAGTTACCGTAGTCCCATAGTAGTACTCCCTTACCCCAAGTGAGTTATCCTAGCCCCTTTATATGTACTCTCTGACCCAAGTGAGTTACCCTAGTCCAATATAAGTACTCCCTGACCCCAAGTGAGTTACAATAGCCCCTTTATAAGTACTCCCTGAACCCAAGTGAGTTATCGTAGCCCCATTATATGTACTCTCTGACCGCAAGTGAGTTACCCTAATCACATATAAGTACTCCTAGACCCCAAGTGAATTACCCTAGTCCCATTGAAGTACTCCCTGACCCCAAGTGAGTTACCCTAGCCCCTTTATATGTACTCTCTTACCGCAAGTGAGCAACCCTAGCCCATTTATATGTACACTCTGACCGCAAGTGAGTTATCCTAGCCCCTTTATAAGTACTGCCTGACCCCAAATGAGTTACCTTAGACCCATATATGTACTCTCAAATCCCAAGTGAGTTACCCTAGTCCCATAGAATTACTCCCTGACCCCAAGTGAGTTACCCTAGCCCCTTTATGAGTACTCCCTGACCCCTAGTGAGATATCCTACCCCCTTTATATGTACTCTCTGACCGCAAGTGAGTTATCCTAGCCCCTTTATATGTACTCTCTGACCGCAAGTGAGTTACCCTAATCCCATAGAAGTACTCCCAGACCCCAAGTGAGTTACCCTAGTCCCATAGAAGTACTCCCTGACCCCAAGTGAGTTATCCTACCCCCTTTATATGTACTCTCTGACCGCAAGTGAGTTACCCTAGTCCCATAGAAGTACTCCCTGACCCCAAGTGAGTTACCCTATTCCCATAGAAGTACTCTCTGACCCCAAGTGAGTTACCTTAGCCCCTTTATGAGTACTCCCTGAACCCAAGTGAGTTATCCTACCCCCTTTATATGTACTCTCTGACCGCAAGTGAGTTACCCTAATCCCATATAAGCACTCCCAGACCCCAAGTGATTTACCCTAGTCTCATATATGTACTCTCTGAACTCAAGTTTGTTACCTTAGCACCTTTATAAGTACTCCCTGACCCCAAGTGAGTTATCCTAGCCCCTTTATATGTACTCTCTGACCGCAAGTGAGTCACCCTAGCCCATTTATATGTACTCCCAGACCCCAAGTGTGTTACCCTAGTCCCTTATAAGTACTCCCTGATCCTAAGTGAGTTATCCTAGCCCTTTAATAAGTACACCCTGGCCCCAAGTGAGTTACCCTAGTCCCATATAAGTAATCCTTGACCAAAAGTTAGTTACCCTAGACCCTTTATAAGTACTCCCTGACCCCAAGTGAGTTATCATAGCCCCTTTATAAGTACTCACTGACCCCAAGTGAGTTATCCTAACCCCTTTATATGTACTCTCTGGCCGCAAGTGAGTTACCGTAGTCCCATAGTAGTACTCCCTTACCCCAAGTGAGTTATCCTAGCCCCTTTATATGTACTCTCTGACCCAAGTGAGTTACCCTAGTCCAATATAAGTACTCCCTGACCCCAAGTGAGTTACAATAGCCCCTTTATAAGTACTCCCTGAACCCAAGTGAGTTATCGTAGCCCCATTATATGTACTCTCTGACCGCAAGTGAGTTACCCTAATCACATATAAGTACTCCTAGACCCCAAGTGAATTACCCTAGTCCCATTGAAGTACTCCCTGACCCCAAGTGAGTTACCCTAGCCCCTTTATATGTACTCTCTTACCGCAAGTGAGCAACCCTAGCCCATTTATATGTACACTCTGACCGCAAGTGAGTTATCCTAGCCCCTTTATAAGTACTCCCTGACCCCAAATGAGTTACCTTAGACCCATATATGTACTCTCAAATCCCAAGTGAGTTACCCTAGTCCCATAGAATTACTCCCTGACCCCAAGTGAGTTACCCTAGCCCCTTATATAAGTACTCCCTTACCGCAAGTGAGCTATCCTAGCCCCTTTATATGTACTCTCTGACCGCAAGTGAGTTACCCTAGTCCCATAGAAGTACTCCCTGACCCCAAGTGAGTTACCATATCACCTTTATAAGTACTCAATGACCCCAAGTGAGTTATCCTAGCCCCCTTATATGTACTCTCTGACCGAAAGTGAGTTACCCTATTCCCATAGAAGTACTCTCTGACCCCAAGTGAGTTACCTTAGCCCCTTTATGAGTACTCCCTGAACCCAAGTGAGTTATCCTACCCCCTTTATATGTACTCTCTGACCGCAAGTGAGTTACCCTAGTCCCATATAGGTACTCCCTGACCCCAAGTGAGATACCATATCACCTTTATAAGTACTCCCTGACCCCAAGTGAGTTATCTTAGCCCCTTTATATGTACTCTCTGACAGCAAGTGAGTTACCCTAGTCCCATAGTAGTACTCCCTGACCCCAAGTGAGTTAGCCTAGCCCCTTTATATGTACTCTCTGACCGCAAGTGAGTTACCCTAGTCCAATATAAGTACTCCCTGACCCCAAGTGAGTTACCCTAGCCCCTTAAATAAGTACTCCCTGACTGCAAGTGAGTTATCCTAGCCCCTTTATATGTACTCTCTGACCGCAAGTGAGTTACGCTAGTCCCATAGAAGTACTCCCTGACCCCAAGTGAGTTATCCTACCCCCTTTATATGTACTCTCTGACCGCAAGTGAGTTACCCTAGTCCCATAGAAGTACTCCCTGACCCCAAATGAGTTACCTAATCCCATAGAAGTACTCCCTGACCACAAGTGAGTTACAATAGCCCCTTTATGAGTACTCCCTGACCCCTAGTGAGATATCCTACCCCCTTTATATGTACTCTCTGACCGCAAGTGAGTTATCCTAGCCCCTTTATATGTACTCTCTGACCGCAAGTGAGTTACCCTAGTCCCATAGAAGTACTCCCTGACCCCAAGTGAGTTACCTAATCCCATAGAAGTACTCCCTGACCACAAGTGAGTTACAATAGCCCCTTTATGAGTACTCCCTGACCCCTAGTGAGATATCCTACCCCCTTTATATGTACTCTCTGACCGCAAGTGAGTTATCCTAGCCCCTTTATATGTACTCTCTGACCGCAAGTGAGTTACCCTAATCCCATAGAAGTACTCCCAGACCCCAAGTGAGTTACCCTAGTCCCATAGAAGTACTCCCTGACCCCAAGTGAGTTATCCTACCCCCTTTATATGTACTCTCTGACCGCAAGTGAGTTACCCTAGTCCCATAGACGTACTCCCTGACCCCAAGTGAGTTACCTTATCCCATAGAAGTACTCCCTGACCACAAGTGAGTTACAATAGCCCCTTTATGAGTACTCCCTGACCCCTAGTGAGATATCCTACCCCCTTTATATGTACTCTCTGACCGCAAGTGAGTTATCCTACCCCCTTTATATGTACTCTCTGACCGCAAGTGAGTTACCCTAGTCCCATAGAAGTACTCCCTGACCCCAAGTGAGTTACCTAATCCCATAGAAGTACTCCCTGACCACAAGTGAGTTACAATAGCCCCTTTATGAGTACTCCCTGACCCCTAGTGAGATATCCTACCCCCTTTATATGTACTCTCTGACCGCAAGTGAGTTATCCTAGCCCCTTTATATGTACTCTCTGACCGCAAGTGAGTTACCCTAGTCCCATAGAAGTACTCCCTGACCCCAAGTGAGTTACCCTAGCCCCTTAAATAAGTACTCCCTAACTGCAAGTGAGTTATCCTAGCCCCTTTATATGTACTCTCTGACCGCAAGTGAGTTACGCTAGTCCCATAGAAGTACTCCCTGACCCCAAGTGAGTTACAATAGCCCCTTTATAAGTACTCCCTGAACCCAAGTGAGTTATCCTAGCCCCATTATATGTACTCTCTGACCGCAAGTGAGTTACCCTAATCACATATAAGTACTCCTAGACCCCAAGTGAATTACCCTAGTCCCATTGAAGTACTCCCTGACCCCAAGTGAGTTACCCTAGCCCCTTTATATGTACTCTCTTACCGCAAGTGAGCAACCCTAGCCCATTTATATGTACACTCTGACCGCAAGTGAGTTATCCTAGCCCCTTTATAAGTACTCCCTGACCCCAAATGAGTTACCTTAGACCCATATATGTACTCTCAAATCCCAAGTGAGTTACCCTAGTCCCATAGAATTACTCCCTGACCCCAAGTGAGTTACCCTAGCCCCTTATATAAGTACTCCCTTACCGCAAGTGAGCTATCCTAGCCCCTTTATATGTACTCTCTGACCGCAAGTGAGTTACCCTAGTCCCATAGAAGTACTCCCTGACCCCAAGTGAGTTACCATATCACCTTTATAAGTACTCAATGACCCCAAGTGAGTTATCCTAGCCCCCTTATATGTACTCTCTGACCGAAAGTGAGTTACCCTATTCCCATAGAAGTACTCTCTGACCCCAAGTGAGTTACCTTAGCCCCTTTATGAGTACTCCCTGAACCCAAGTGAGTTATCCTACCCCCTTTATATGTACTCTCTGACCGCAAGTGAGTTACCCTAGTCCCATATAGGTACTCCCTGACCCCAAGTGAGATACCATATCACCTTTATAAGTACTCCCTGACCCCAAGTGAGTTATCTTAGCCCCTTTATATGTACTCTCTGACAGCAAGTGAGTTACCCTAGTCCCATAGTAGTACTCCCTGACCCCAAGTGAGTTAGCCTAGCCCCTTTATATGTACTCTCTGACCGCAAGTGAGTTACCCTAGTCCAATATAAGTACTCCCTGACCCCAAGTGAGTTACCCTAGCCCCTTAAATAAGTACTCCCTGACTGCAAGTGAGTTATCCTAGCCCCTTTATATGTACTCTCTGACCGCAAGTGAGTTACGCTAGTCCCATAGAAGTACTCCCTGACCCCAAGTGAGTTATCCTACCCCCTTTATATGTACTCTCTGACCGCAAGTGAGTTACCCTAGTCCCATAGAAGTACTCCCTGACCCCAAATGAGTTACCTAATCCCATAGAAGTACTCCCTGACCACAAGTGAGTTACAATAGCCCCTTTATGAGTACTCCCTGACCCCTAGTGAGATATCCTACCCCCTTTATATGTACTCTCTGACCGCAAGTGAGTTATCCTAGCCCCTTTATATGTACTCTCTGACCGCAAGTGAGTTACCCTAGTCCCATAGAAGTACTCCCTGACCCCAAGTGAGTTACCTAATCCCATAGAAGTACTCCCTGACCACAAGTGAGTTACAATAGCCCCTTTATGAGTACTCCCTGACCCCTAGTGAGATATCCTACCCCCTTTATATGTACTCTCTGACCGCAAGTGAGTTATCCTAGCCCCTTTATATGTACTCTCTGACCGCAAGTGAGTTACCCTAATCCCATAGAAGTACTCCCAGACCCCAAGTGAGTTACCCTAGTCCCATAGAAGTACTCCCTGACCCCAAGTGAGTTATCCTACCCCCTTTATATGTACTCTCTGTCCGCAAGTGAGTTACCCTAGTCCCATAGACGTACTCCCTGACACCAAGTGAGTTACCTAATCCCATAGAAGTACTCCCTGACCACAAGTGAGTTACAATAGCCCCTTTATGAGTACTCCCTGACCCCTAGTGAGATATCCTACCCCCTTTATATGTACTCTCTGACCGCAAGTGAGTTATCCTAGCCCCTTTATATGTACTCTCTGACCGCAAGTGAGTTACCCTAGTCCCATAGAAGTACTCCCTGACCCCAAGTGAGTTACCTAATCCCATAGAAGTACTCCCTGACCACAAGTGAGTTACAATAGCCCCTTTATGAGTACTCCCTGACCCCTAGTGAGATATCCTACCCCCTTTATATGTACTCTCTGACCGCAAGTGAGTTATCCTAGCCCCTTTATATGTACTCTCTGACCGCAAGTGAGTTACCATATCACCTTTATAAGTACTCCCTGACCCCAAGTGAGTTACCTAATCCCATAGAAGTACTCCCTGACCCCAAGTGAGTTACAATAGCCCCTTTATGAGTACTCCCTGTCCCCAAGTGAGTTATCCTACCCCCTTTATATGTACTCTCTGACCGCAAGTGAGTTACCCTAATCCCATATAAGTACTCCCAGACCCCAAGTGAGTTACCCTAGTCCCATAGAAGTACTCCCTGACCCCAAGTGAGTTACCCTAGCCCATTATATAAGTACTCCCTGACCGCAAGTGATATATCCTAGCCCCTTTATAAGTACTCCCTGAACCCAAGTGAGTTATCCTAGCACCATTATATGTACTCTCTGACCGCAAGTGAGTTACCCTAATCACATATAAGTACTCCTAGACCCCAAGTGAATTACCCTAGTCCCATTGAAGTACTCCCTGACCCCAAGTGAGTTACCCTAGCCCCTTTATATGTACTCTCTTACCGCAAGTGAGCAACCCTAGCCCATTTATATGTACACTCTGACCGCAAGTGAGTTATCCTAGCCCCTTTATAAGTACTCCCTGACCCCAAATGAGTTACCTTAGACCCATATATGTACTCCCAAATCCCAAGTGAGTTACCCTAGTCCCATAGAATTACTCCCTGACCCCAAGTGAGTTACCCTAGCCCCTTATATAAGTACTCCCTTACCGCAAGTGAGCTATCCTAGCCCCTTTATATGTACTCTCTGACCGCAAGTGAGTTACCCTAGTCCCATAGAAGTACTCCCTGACCCCAAGTGAGTTACCATATCACCTTTATAAGTACTCAATGACCCCAAGTGAGTTATCCTAGCCCCCTTATATGTACTCTCTGACCGCAAGTGAGTTACCCTATTCCCATAGAAGTACTCTCTGACCCCAAGTGAGTTACCTTAGCCCCTTTATGAGTACTCCCTGAACCCAAGTGAGTTATCCTACCCCCTTTATATGTACTCTCTGACCGCAAGTGAGTTACCCTAGTCCCATATAGGTACTCCCTGACCCCAAGTGAGTTACCATATCACCTTTATAAGTACTCCCTGACCCCAAGTGAGTTATCTTAGCCCCTTTATATGTACTCTCTGACAGCAAGTGAGTTACCCTAGTCCCATAGTAGTACTCCCTGACCCCAAGTGAGTTAGCCTAGCCCCTTTATATGTACTCTCTGACCGCAAGTGAGTTACCCTAGTCCAATATAAGTACTCCCTGACCCCAAGTGAGTTACCCTAGCCCCTTAAATAAGTACTCCCTGACTGCAAGTGAGTTATCCTAGCCCCTTTATATGTACTCTCTGACCGCAAGTGAGTTACGCTAGTCCCATAGAAGTACTCCCTGACCCCAAGTGAGTTACCATAGCCCATTTATGAGTACTCCCTGACCCCAAGTGAGTTATCCTACCCCCTTTATATGTACTCTCTGACCGCAAGTGAGTTACCCTAGTCCCATAGAAGTACTCCCTGACCCCAAGTGAGTTACCTAATCCCATAGAAGTACTCCCTGACCACAAGTGAGTTACAATAGCCCCTTTATGAGTACTCCCTGTCCCCAAGTGAGTTATCCTACCCCCTTTATATGTACTCTCTGACCGCAAGTGAGTTACCCTAATCCCATATAAGTACTCCCAGACCCCAAGTGAGTTACCCTAGTCCCATAGAAGTACTCCCTGACCCCAAGTGAGTTACCCTAGCCCATTATATAAGTACTCCCTGACCGCAAGTGAGTTATCCTAGCCCCTTTATAAGTACTCCCTGAACCCAAGTGAGTTATCCTAGCCCCATTATATGTACTCTCTGACCGCAAGTGAGTTACCCTAATCACATATAAGTACTCCTAGACCCCAAGTGAATTACCCTAGTCCCATTGAAGTATTCCCTGACCCCAAGTGAGTTACCCTAGCCCCTTTATATGTACTCTCTTACCGCAAGTGAGCAACCCTAGCCCATTTATATGTACACTCTGACCGCAAGTGAGTTATCCTAGCCCCTTTATAAGTACTCCCTGACCCCAAATGAGTTACCTTAGACCCATATATGTACTCCCAAATCCCAAGTGAGTTACCCTAGTCCCATAGAATTACTCCCTGACCCCAAGTGAGTTACCCTAGCCCCTTATATAAGTACTCCCTTACCGCAAGTGAGCTATCCTAGCCCCTTTATATGTACTCTCTGACCGCAAGTGAGTTACCCTAGTCCCATAGAAGTACTCCCTGACCCCAAGTGAGTTACCTAATCCCATAGAAGTACTCCCTGACCACAAGTGAGTTACAATAGCCCCTTTATGAGTACTCCCTGACCCCTAGTGAGATATCCTACCCCCTTTATATGTACTCTCTGACCGCAAGTGAGTTATCCTAGCCCCTTTATATGTACTCTCTGACCGCAAGTGAGTTACCATATCACCTTTATAAGTACTCCCTGACCCCAAGTGAGTTACAATAGCCCCTTTATGAGTACTCCCTGTCCCCAAGTGAGTTATCCTACCCCCTTTATATGTACTCTCTGACCGCAAGTGAGTTACCCTAATCCCATATAAGTACTCCCAGACCCCAAGTGAGTTACCCTAGTCCCATAGAAGTACTCCCTGACCCCAAGTGAGTTACCCTAGCCCATTATATAAGTACTCCCTGACCGCAAGTGAGTTATCCTAGCCCCTTTATAAGTACTCCCTGAACCCAAGTGAGTTATCCTAGCCCCATTATATGTACTCTCTGACCGCAAGTGAGTTACCCTAATCACATATAAGTACTCCTAGACCCCAAGTGAATTACCCTAGTCCCATTGAAGTACTCCCTGACCCCAAGTGAGTTACCCTAGCCCCTTTATATGTACTCTCTTACAGCAAGTGAGCAACCCTAGCCCATTTATATGTACACTCTGACCGCAAGTGAGTTATCCTAGCCCCTTTATAAGTACTCCCTGACCCCAAATGAGTTACCTTAGACCCATATATGTACTCCCAAATCCCAAGTGAGTTACCCTAGTCCCATAGAATTACTCCCTGACCCCAAGTGAGTTACCCTAGCCCCTTATATAAGTACTCCCTTACCGCAAGTGAGCTATCCTAGCCCCTTTATATGTACTCTCTGACCCAAGTGAGTTACCCTAGTCCAATATAAGTACTCCCTGACCCCAAGTGAGTTACAATAGCCCCTTTATAAGTACTCCCTGAACCCAAGTGAGTTATCCTAGCCCCATTATATGTACTCTCTGACCGCAAGTGAGTTACCCTAATCACATATAAGTACTCCTAGACCCCAAGTGAATTACCCTAGTCCCATTGAAGTACTCCCTGACCCCAAGTGAGTTACCCTAGCCCCTTTATATGTACTCTCTTACCGCAAGTGAGCAACCCTAGCCCATTTATATGTACACTCTGACCGCAAGTGAGTTATCCTAGCCCCTTTATAAGTACTCCCTGACCCCAAATGAGTTACCTTAGACCCATATATGTACTCCCAAATCCCAAGTGAGTTACCCTAGTCCCATAGAATTACTCCCTGACCCCAAGTGAGTTACCCTAGCCCCTTATATAAGTACTCCCTTACCGCAAGTGAGCTATCCTAGCCCCTTTATATGTACTCTCTGACCGCAAGTGAGTTACCCTAGTCCCATAGAAGTACTCCCTGACCCCAAGTGAGTTACCATATCACCTTTATAAGTACTCAATGACCCCAAGTGAGTTATCCTAGCCCCCTTATATGTACTCTCTGACAGCAAGTGAGTTACCCTAGTCCCATAGTAGTACTCCCTGACCCCAAGTGAGTTAGCCTAGCCCCTTTATATGTACTCTCTGACCGCAAGTGAGTTACCCTAGTCCAATATAAGTACTCCCTGACCCCAAGTGAGTTACCCTAGCCCCTTAAATAAGTACTCCCTGACTGCAAGTGAGTTATCCTAGCCCCTTTATATGTACTCTCTGACCGCAAGTGAGTTACGCTAGTCCCATAGAAGTACTCCCTGACCCCAAGTGAGTTACCATAGCCCATTTATGAGTACTCCCTGACCCCAAGTGAGTTATCCTACCCCCTTTATATGTACTCTCTGACCGCAAGTGAGTTACCCTAGTCCCATAGAAGTACTCCCTGACCCCAAGTGAGTTACCTAATCCCATAGAAGTACTCCCTGACCACAAGTGAGTTACAATAGCCCCTTTATGAGTACTCCCTGACCCCTAGTGAGATATCCTACCCCCTTTATATGTACTCTCTGACCGCAAGTGAGTTATCCTAGCCCCTCTATATGTACTCTCTGACCGCAAGTGAGTTACCCTAGTCCCATAGAAGTACTCCCTGACCCCAAGTGAGTTACCTAATCCCATAGAAGTACTCCCTGACCACAAGTGAGTTACAATAGCCCCTTTATGAGTACTCCCTGACCCCTAGTGAGATATCCTAACCCCTTTATATGTACTCTCTGACCGCAAGTGAGTTATCCTAGCCCCTTTATATGTACTCTCTGACCGCAAGTGAGTTACCATATCACCTTTATAAGTACTCCCTGACCCCAAGTGAGTTACCTAATCCCATAGAAGTACTCCCTGACCCCAAGTGAGTTACAATAGCCCCTTTATGAGTACTCCCTGTCCCCAAGTGAGTAATCCTACCCCCTTTATATGTACTCTCTGACCGCAAGTGAGTTACCCTAATCCCATATAAGTACTCCCAGACCCCAAGTGAGTTACCCTAGTCCCATAGAAGTACTCCCTGACCCCAAGTGAGTTACCCTAGCCCATTATATAAGTACTCCCTGACCGCAAGTGAGTTATCCTAGCCCCTTTATAAGTACTCCCTGAACCAAGTGAGTTATCCTAGCCCCATTATATGTACTCTCTGACCGCAAGTGAGTTACCCTAATCACATATAAGTACTCCTAGACCCCAAGTGAATTACCCTAGTCCCATTGAAGTACTCCCTGACCCCAAGTGAGTTACCCTAGCCCCTTTATATGTACTCTCTTACAGCAAGTGAGCAACCCTAGCCCATTTATATGTACACTCTGACCGCAAGTGAGTTATCCTAGCCCCTTTATAAGTACTCCCTGACCCCAAATGAGTTACCTTAGACCCATATATGTACTCCCAAATCCCAAGTGAGTTACCCTAGTCCCATAGAATTACTCCCTGACCCCAAGTGAGTTACCCTAGCCCCTTATATAAGTACTCCCTTACCGCAAGTGAGCTATCCTAGCCCCTTTATATGTACTCTCTGACCCAAGTGAGTTACCCTAGTCCAATATAAGTACTCCCTGACCCCAAGTGAGTTACAATAGCCCCTTTATAAGTACTCCCTGAACCCAAGTGAGTTATCCTAGCCCCATTATATGTACTCTCTGACCGCAAGTGAGTTACCCTAATCACATATAAGTACTCCTAGACCCCAAGTGAATTACCCTAGTCCCATTGAAGTACTCCCTGACCCCAAGTGAGTTACCCTAGCCCCTTTATATGTACTCTCTTACCGCAAGTGAGCAACCCTAGCCCATTTATATGTACACTCTGACCGCAAGTGAGTTATCCTAGCCCCTTTTGTAAGTACTCCCTGACCCCAAATGAGTTACCTTAGACCCATATATGTACTCCCAAATCCCAAGTGAGTTACCCTAGTCCCATAGAATTACTCCCTGACCCCAAGTGAGTTACCCTAGCCCCTTATATAAGTACTCCCTTACCGCAAGTGAGCTATCCTAGCCCCTTTATATGTACTCTCTGACCGCAAGTGAGTTACCCTAGTCCCATAGAAGTACTCCCTGACCCCAAGTGAGTTACCATATCACCTTTATAAGTACTCAATGACCCCAAGTGAGTTATCCTAGCCCCCTTATATGTACTCTCTGACCGAAAGTGAGTTACCCTATTCCCATAGAAGTACTCTCTGACCCCAAGTGAGTTACCTTAGCCCCTTTATGAGTACTCCCTGAACCCAAGTGAGTTATCCTACCCCCTTTATATGTACTCTCTGACCGCAAGTGAGTTACCCTAGTCCCATATAGGTACTCCCTGACCCCAAGTGAGTTACCATATCACCTTTATAAGTACTCCCTGACCCCAAGTGAGTTATCTTAGCCCCTTTATATGTACTCTCTGACAGCAAGTGAGTTACCCTAGTCCCATAGTAGTACTCCCTGACCCCAAGTGAGTTAGCCTAGCCCCTTTATATGTACTCTCTGACCGCAAGTGAGTTACCCTAGTCCAATATAAGTACTCCCTGACCCCAAGTGAGTTACCCCAGCCCCTTAAATAAGTACTCCCTGACTGCAAGTGAGTTATCCTAGCCCCTTTATATGTACTCTCTGACCGCAAGTGAGTTACGCTAGTCCCATAGAAGTACTCCCTGACCCCAAGTGAGTTACCATAGCCCATTTATGAGTACTCCCTGACCCCAAGTGAGTTATCCTACCCCCTTTATATGTACTCTCTGACCGCAAGTGAGTTACCCTAGTCCCATAGAAGTACTCCCTGACCCCAAATGAGTTACCTAATCCCATAGAAGTACTCCCTGACCACAAGTGAGTTACAATAGCCCCTTTATGAGTACTCCCTGACCCCTAGTGAGATATCCTACCCCCTTTATATGTACTCTCTGACCGCAAGTGAGTTATCCTAGCCCCTTTATATGTACTCTCTGACCGCAAGTGAGTTACCCTAGTCCCATAGAAGTACTCCCTGACCCCAAGTGAGTTACCTAATCCCATAGAAGTACTCCCTGACCACAAGTGAGTTACAATAGCCCCTTTATGAGTACTCCCTGACCCCTAGTGAGATATCCTACCCCCTTTATATGTACTCTCTGACCGCAAGTGAGTTATCCTAGCCCCTTTATATGTACTCTCTGACCGCAAGTGAGTTACCCTAATCCCATAGAAGTACTCCCAGACCCCAAGTGAGTTACCCTAGTCCCATAGAAGTATTCCCTGACCCCAAGTGAGTTATCCTACCCCCTTTATATGTACTCTCTGACCGCAAGTGAGTTACCCTTGTCCCATAGAAGTACTCCCTGACCCCAAGTGAGTTACCTAATCCCATAGAAGTACTCCCTGACCACAAGTGAGTTACAATAGCCCCTTTATGAGTACTCCCTGACCCCTAGTGAGATATCCTACCCCCTTTATATGTACTCTCTGACCGCAAGTGAGTTATCCTAGCCCCTTTATATGTACTCTCTGACCGCAAGTGAGTTACCCTAGTCCCATAGAAGTACTCCCTGACCCCAAGTGAGTTACCTAATCCCATAGAAGTACTCCCTGACCACAAGTGAGTTACAATAGCCCCTTTATGAGTACTCCCTGACCCCTAGTGAGATATCCTACCCCCTTTATATGTACTCTCTGACCGCAAGTGAGTTATCCTAGCCCCTTTATATGTACTCTCTGACCGCAAGTGAGTTACCATATCACCTTTATAAGTACTCCCTGACCCCAAGTGAGTTACCTAATCCCATAGAAGTACTCCCTGACCCCAAGTGAGTTACAATAGCCCATTTATATGTACACTCTGACCGCAAGTGAGTTATCCTAGCCCCTTTATAAGTACTCCCTGACCCCAAATGAGTTACCTTAGACCCATATATGTACTCCCAAATCCCAAGTGAGTTACCCTAGTCCCATAGAATTACTCCCTGACCCCAAGTGAGTTACCCTAGCCCCTTATATAAGTACTCCCTTACCGCAAGTGAGCTATCCTAGCCCCTTTATATGTACTCTCTGACCGCAAGTGAGTTACCCTAGTCCCATAGAAGTACTCCCTGACCCCAAGTGAGTTACCATATCACCTTTATAAGTACTCAATGACCCCAAGTGAGTTATCCTAGCCCCCTTATATGTACTCTCTGACCGCAAGTGAGTTACCCTATTCCCATAGAAGTACTCTCTGACCCCAAGTGAGTTACCTTAGCCCCTTTATGAGTACTCCCTGAACCCAAGTGAGTTATCCTACCCCCTTTATATGTACTCTCTGACCGCAAGTGAGTTACCCTAGTCCCATATAGGTACTCCCTGACCCCAAGTGAGTTACCATATCACCTTTATAAGTACTCCCTGACCCCAAGTGAGTTATCTTAGCCCCTTTATATGTACTCTCTGACAGCAAGTGAGTTACCCTAGTCCCATAGTAGTACTCCCTGACCCCAAGTGAGTTAGCCTAGCCCCTTTATATGTACTCTCTGACCGCAAGTGAGTTACCCTAGTCCAATATAAGTACTCCCTGACCCCAAGTGAGTTACCCTAGCCCCTTAAATAAGTACTCCCTGACTGCAAGTGAGTTATCCTAGCCCCTTTATATGTACTCTCTGACCGCAAGTGAGTTACGCTAGTCCCATAGAAGTACTCCCTGACCCCAAGTGAGTTACCATAGCCCATTTATGAGTACTCCCTGACCCCAAGTGAGTTATCCTACCCCCTTTATATGTACTCTCTGACCGCAAGTGAGTTACCCTAGTCCCATAGAAGTACTCCCTGACCCCAAGTGAGTTACCTAATCCCATAGAAGTACTCCCTGACCACAAGTGAGTTACAATAGCCCCTTTATGAGTACTCCCTGACCCCTAGTGAGATATCCTACCCCCTTTATATGTACTCTCTGACCGCAAGTGAGTTATCCTAGCCCCTCTATATGTACTCTCTGACCGCAAGTGAGTTACCCTAGTCCCATAGAAGTACTCCCTGACCCCAAGTGAGTTACCTAATCCCATAGAAGTACTCCCTGACCACAAGTGAGTTACAATAGCCCCTTTATGAGTACTCCCTGACCCCTAGTGAGATATCCTACCCCCTTTATATGTACTCTCTGACCGCAAGTGAGTTATCCTAGCCCCTTTATATGTACTCTCTGACCGCAAGTGAGTTACCATATCACCTTTATAAGTACTCCCTGACCCCAAGTGAGTTACCTAATCCCATAGAAGTACTCCCTGACCCCAAGTGAGTTACAATAGCCCCTTTATGAGTACTCCCTGTCCCCAAGTGAGTTATCCTACCCCCTTTATATGTACTCTCTGACCGCAAGTGAGTTACCCTAATCCCATATAAGTACTCCCAGACCCCAAGTGAGTTACCCTAGTCCCATAGAAGTACTCCCTGACCCCAAGTGAGTTACCCTAGCCCATTATATAAGTACTCCCTGACCGCAAGTGAGTTATCCTAGCCCCTTTATAAGTACTCCCTGAACCCAAGTGAGTTATCCTAGCCCCATTATATGTACTCTCTGACCGCAAGTGAGTTACCCTAATCACATATAAGTACTCCTAGACCCCAAGTGAATTACCCTAGTCCCATTGAAGTACTCCCTGACCCCAAGTGAGTTACCCTAGCCCCTTTATATGTACTCTCTTACCGCAAGTGAGAAACCCTAGCCCATTTATATGTACACTCTGACCGCAAGTGAGTTATCCTAGCCCCTTTATAAGTACTCCCTGACCCCAAATGAGTTACCTTAGACCCATATATGTACTCCCAAATCCCAAGTGAGTTACCCTAGTTCCATAGAATTACTCCCTGACCCCAAGTGAGTTACCCTAGCCCCTTATATAAGTACTCCCTTACCGCAAGTGAGCTATCCTAGCCCCTTTATATGTACTCTCTGACCGCAAGTGAGTTACCCTAGTCCCATAGAAGTACTCCCTGACCCCAAGTGAGTTACCATATCACCTTTATAAGTACTCAATGACCCCAAGTGAGTTATCCTAGCCCCCTTATATGTACTCTCTGACCGCAAGTGAGTTACCCTATTCCCATAGAAGTACTCTCTGACCCCAAGTGAGTTACCTTAGCCCCTTTATGAGTACTCCCTGAACCCAAGTGAGTTATCCTACCCCCTTTATATGTACTCTCTGACCGCAAGTGAGTTACCCTAGTCCCATATAGGTACTCCCTGACCCCAAGTGAGTTACCATATCACCTTTATAAGTACTCCCTGACCCCAAGTGAGTTATCTTAGCCCCTTTATATGTACTCTCTGACAGCAAGTGAGTTACCCTAGTCCCATAGTAGTACTCCCTGACCCCAAGTGAGTTAGCCTAGCCCCTTTATATGTACTCTCTGACCGCAAGTGAGTTACCCTAGTCCAATATAAGTACTCCCTGACCCCAAGTGAGTTACCCTAGCCCCTTAAATAAGTACTCCCTGACTGCAAGTGAGTTATCCTAGCCCCTTTATATGTACTCTCTGACCGCAAGTGAGTTACGCTAGTCCCATAGAAGTACTCCCTGACCCCAAGTGAGTTACCATAGCCCATTTATGAGTGCTCCCTGACCCCAAGTGAGTTATCCTACCCCCTTTATATGTACTCTCTGACCGCAAGTGAGTTACCCTAGTCCCATAGAAGTACTCCCTGACCCCAAGTGAGTTACCTAATCCCATAGAAGTACTCCCTGACCACAAGTGAGTTACAATAGCCCCTTTATGAGTACTCCCTGACCCCTAGTGAGATATCCTACCCCCTTTATATGTACTCTCTGACCGCAAGTGAGTTATCCTAGCCCCTCTATATGTACTCTCTGACCGCAAGTGAGTTACCCTAGTCCCATAGAAGTACTCCCTGACCCCAAGTGAGTTACCTAATCCCATAGAAGTACTCCCTGACCACAAGTGAGTTACAATAGCCCCTTTATGAGTACTCCCTGACCCCTAGTGAGATATCCTACCCCCTTTATATGTACTCTCTGACCGCAAGTGAGTTATCCTAGCCCCTTTATATGTACTCTCTGACCGCAAGTGAGTTACCATATCACCTTTATAAGTACTCCCTGACCCCAAGTGAGTTACCTAATCCCATAGAAGTACTCCCTGACCCCAAGTGAGTTACAATAGCCCCTTTATGAGTACTCCCTGTCCCCAAGTGAGTTATCCTACCCCCTTTATATGTACTCTCTGACCGCAAGTGAGTTACCCTAATCCCATATAAGTACTCCCAGACCCCAAGTGAGTTACCCTAGTCCCATAGAAGTACTCCCTGACCCCAAGTGAGTTACCCTAGCCCATTATATAAGTACTCCCTGACCGCAAGTGAGTTATCCTAGCCCCTTTATAAGTACTCCCTGAACCCAAGTGAGTTATCCTAGCCCCATTATATGTACTCTCTGACCGCAAGTGAGTTACCCTAATCACATATAAGTACTCCTAGACCCCAAGTGAATTACCCTAGTCCCATTGAAGTACTCCCTGACCCCAAGTGAGTTACCCTAGCCCCTTTATATGTACTCTCTTACCGCAAGTGAGAAACCCTAGCCCATTTATATGTACACTCTGACCGCAAGTGAGTTATCCTAGCCCCTTTATAAGTACTCCCTGACCCCAAATGAGTTACCTTAGACCCATATATGTACTCCCAAATCCCAAGTGAGTTACCCTAGTCCCATAGAATTACTCCCTGACCCCAAGTGAGTTACCCTAGCCCCTTATATAAGTACTCCCTTACCGCAAGTGAGCTATCCTAGCCCCTTTATATGTACTCTCTGACCGCAAGTGAGTTACCCTAGTCCCATAGAAGTACTCCCTGACCCCAAGTTAGTTACCATATCACCTTTATAAGTACTCAATGACCCCAAGTGAGTTATCCTAGCCCCCTTATATGTACTCTCTGACCGCAAGTGAGTTACCCTATTCCCATAGAAGTACTCTCTGACCCCAAGTGAGTTACCTTAGCCCCTTTATGAGTACTCCCTGAACCCAAGTGAGTTATCCTACCCCCTTTATATGTACTCTCTGACCGCAAGTGAGTTACCCTAGTCCCATATAGGTACTCCCTGACCCCAAGTGAGTTACCATATCACCTTTATAAGTACTCCCTGACCCCAAGTGAGTTATGTTAGCCCCTTTATATGTACTCTCTGACAGCAAGTGAGTTACCCTAGTCCCATAGTAGTACTCCCTGACCCCAAGTGAGTTAGCCTAGCCCCTTTATATGTACTCTCTGACCGCAAGTGAGTTACCCTAGTCCAATATAAGTACTCCCTGACCCCAAGTGAGTTACCCTAGCCCCTTAAATAAGTACTCCCTGACTGCAAGTGAGTTATCCTAGCCCCTTTATATGTACTCTCTGACCGCAAGTGAGTTACGCTAGTCCCATAGAAGTACCCCGACCCCAAGTGAGTTACCATAGCCCATTTATGAGTACTCCCTGACCCCAAGTGAGTTATCCTACCCCCTTTATATGTACTCTCTGACCGCAAGTGAGTTACCCTAGTCCCATAGAAGTACTCCCTGACCCCAAGTGAGTTACCTAATCCCATAGAAGTACTCCCTGACCACAAGTGAGTTACAATAGCCCCTTTATGAGTACTCCCTGACCCCTAGTGAGATATCCTACCCCCTTTATATGTACTCTCTGACCGCAAGTGAGTTATCCTAGCCCCTCTATATGTACTCTCTGACCGCAAGTGAGTTACCCTAGTCCCATAGAAGTACTCCCTGACCCCAAGTGAGTTACCTAATCCCATAGAAGTACTCCCTGACCACAAGTGAGTTACAATAGCCCCTTTATGAGTACTCCCTTACCCCTAGTGAGATATCCTACCCCCTTTATATGTACTCTCTGACCGCAAGTGAGTTATCCTAGCCCCTTTATATGTACTCTCTGACCGCAAGTGAGTTACCCTAATCCCATATAATTACTCCCAGACCCCAAGTGAGTTACCCTAGTCCCATAGAAGTACTCCCTGACCACAAGTGAGTTACAATAGCCCCTTTATGAGTACTCCCTGACCCCTAGTGAGATATCCTACCCCCTTTATATGTACTCTCTGACCGCAAGTGAGTTATCCTAGCCCCTCTATATGTACTCTCTGACCGCAAGTGAGTTACCCTAGTCCCATAGAAGTACTCCCTGACCCCAAGTGAGTTACCTAATCCCATAGAAGTACTCCCTGACCACAAGTGAGTTACAATAGCCCCTTTATGAGTACTCCCTTACCCCTAGTGAGATATCCTACCCCCTTTATATGTACTCTCTGACCGCAAGTGAGTTATCCTAGCCCCTTTATATGTACTCTCTGACCGCAAGTGAGTTACCCTAATCCCATATAAGTACTCCCAGACCCCAAGTGAGTTACCCTAGTCCCATAGAAGTACTCCCTGACCCCAAGTGAGTTACCCTAACCCCTTATATAAGTACTCCCTGACCGCAAGTGAGTTATCCTAGCCCCTTTATATGTACTCTCTGACCGCAAGTGAGTTACCCTAGTCCCATAGAAGTACTCCCTGACCCCAAGTGAGTTACCTAATCCCATAGAAGTACTCCCTGACCACAAGTGAGTTACAATAGCCCCTTTATGAGTACTCCCTGACCCCATGTGAGTTATCCTACCCCCTTTATATGTACTCTCTGACCGCTAATGAGTTACCCTAATCCCATATCAGTACTCCCAGACGCCAAGTGAGTTACCCCAGTCCCATAGAAGTACTCCCTGACCCCAAGTGAGTTACCCTAGCCCCTTAAATAAGTACTCCCTGACCGCAAGTGAGTTATCCTAGCCCCTTTTTATGTACTCTCTGACCGCAAGTGAGTTACGCTAGTCCCATAGAAGTACTCCCTGACCCCAAGTGAGTTACCATAGCCCATTTATGAGTACTCCCTGCCCCCAAGTGAGTTATCCTACCCCCTTTATATGTACTCTCTGACCGCAAGTGAGTTACCCTAGTCCCATAGAAGTACTCCCTGACCCCAAGTGAGTTACCATATCACCTTTATAAGTACTCCCTGACCCCAAGTGAGTTACCTAATCCCATAGAAGTATTCCCTGACCACAAGTGAGTTACAATAGCCCCTTTATGAGTACTCCCTGACCCCAAGTGAGTTATCCTACCCCCTTTATATGTACTCTCTGACCGCAAGTGAGTTACCCTAATCCCATATAAGTACTCCCAGACCCCTAGTGAGTTACCCTAATTCCATATAAGTACTCCCAGACCCCAAGTGAGTTACCCTAGTCCCATAGAAGTACTCCCTGACCCCAAGTGAGTTACCCTAGCCCCTTATATAAGTACTCCCTGACTGCAAGTGAGTTATCCTAGCCCCTTTATATGTACTCTCTGACCGCAAGTGAGTTACCATATCACCTTTATAAGTACTCCCTGACCCCAAGTGAGTTATCCTAGCCCCATTATATGTACTCTCTGACCGCAAGTGAGTTACCTAATCCCATAGAAGTACTCCCTGACCCCAAGTGAGTTTCCATAGCCCCTTTATGAGTACTCCCTGACCCCATGTGAGTTATCCTACCCCCTTTATATGTACTCTCTGACCGCAAGTGAGTTATCCTAGCCCCTTTATATGTACTCTCTAACCGCAAGTGAGTTACCCTAGTCCCATAGAAGTACTCCCTGACCCCAAGTGAGTTACCCTAGCCCCTTAAATAAGTACTCCCTGACTGCAAGTGAGTTATCCTAGCCCCTTTATATGTACTCTCTGACCGCAAGTGAGTTACGCTAGTCCCATAGAAGTACTCCCTGACCCCAAGTGAGTTACCATAGCCCATTTATGAGTACTCCCTGACCCCAAGTGAGTTATCCTACCCCCTTTATATGTACTCTCTGACCGCAAGTGAGTTACCCTAGTCCCATAGAAGTACTCCCTGACCCCAAGTGAGTTACCTAATCCCATAGAAGTACTCCCTGACCACAAGTGAGTTACAATAGCCCCTTTATGAGTACTCCCTGACCCCTAGTGAGATATCCTACCCCCTTTATATGTACTCTCTGACCGCAAGTGAGTTATCCTAGCCCCTTTATATGTACTCTCTGACCGCAAGTGAGTTACCCTAGTCCCATAGAAGTACTCCCTGACCCCAAGTGAGTTACCTAATCCCATAGAAGTACTCCCTGACCACAAGTGAGTTACAATAGCCCCTTTATGAGTACTCCCTGACCCCTAGTGAGATATCCTACCCCCTTTATATGTACTCTCTGACCGCAAGTGAGTTATCCTAGCCCCTTTATATGTACTCTCTGACCGCAAGTGAGTTACCCTAATCCCATAGAAGTACTCCCAGACCCCAAGTGAGTTACCCTAGTCCCATAGAAGTACTCCCTGACCCCAAGTGAGTTATCCTACCCCCTTTATATGTACTCTCTGACCGCAAGTGAGTTACCCTAGTCCCATAGAAGTACTCCCTGACCCCAAGTGAGTTACCCTATTCCCATAGAAGTACTCTCTGACCCCAAGTGAGTTATCCTACCCCCTTTATATGTACTCTCTGACCGCAAGTGAGTTACCCTAGTCCCATAGAAGTACTCCCTGACCCCAAGTGAGTTACCTAATCCCATAGAAGTACTCCCTGACCCCAAGTGAGTTTCCATAGCCCCTTTATGAGTACTCCCTGACCCCAAGTGAGTTTCCATAGCCCCTTTATGAGTACTCCCTGACCCCAAGTGAGTTATCCTACCCCCTTTATATGTACTCTCTGACCGCAAGTGAGTTACCCTAATCCCATATCAGTACTCCCAGACCCCAAGTGAGTTACCCTAGTCAAATAGAAGTACTCCCTGACCCCAAGTGAGTTACCCTAGCCCCTTATATAAGTACTCCCTGACCGCAAGTGAGTTATCCTAGCCCCTTTATATGTACTCTCTGACCGCAAGTGAGTTACCATATCACCTTTATAAGTACTCCCTGACCCCAAGTGGGTTATCCTAACCCCTTTATATGTACTCTCTGACCGCAAGTGAGTTACCCTAGTCCCATAGAAGTACTCCCTGACCCCAAGTAAGTTACCATATCACCTTTATAAGTACTCCCTGACCCCAAGTGAGTTACCTAATCCCACAGAAGTACTCCCTGACCCCAAGTGAGTTACAATAGCCCCTTTATGAGTACTCCCTGACCCCATGTGAGTTATCCTACCCCCTTTATATGTACTCTCTGACCGCAAATGAGTTACCCTAATCCCATATCAGTACTCCCAGACCCCAAGTGAGTTACCCTATTCCCATAGAAGTACTCCCTGACCCCAAGTGAGTTACCCTAGCCCCTTAAATAAGTACTCCCTGACCGCAAGTGAGTTATCCTAGCCCCTTTATATGTACTCTCTGACCGCAAGTGAGTTACGCTAGTCCCATAGAAGTACTCCCTGACCCCAAGTGAGTTACCATAGCCCATTTATGAGTACTCCCTGACCCCAAGTGAGTTATCCTACCCCCTCTATATGTACTCTCTGACCGCAAGTGAGTTACCCTAATCCCTAATAAGTACTCCCAGACCCCAAGTGAGTTACCCTAGTCTCATATATGTACCCTCTGAACTCAAGTGTGTTACCTTAGCACCTTTATAAGTACTCCCTGACCCCAAGTGAGTTATCCTAGCCCCTTTATATGTACTCTCTGACCGCAAGTGAGTTACCATATCACCTTTATAAGTACTCCCTGACCCCAAGTGAGTTACCTAATCCCATAGAAGTACTCCCTGACCCCAAGTGAGTTACAATAGCCCCTTTATGAGTATTCCCTGACCCCAAGTGAGTTATCCTACCCCCTTTATATGTACTCTCTGACCGCAAATGAGTTACCCTAATCCCATATAAGTACTCCCAGACCCCAAGTGAGTTACCCTAGTCCCATAGAAGTACTCCCTGACCCCAAGTGAGTTACCCTAGCCCATTATATAAGTACTCCCTGACCGCAAGTGAGTTATCCTAGCCCCTTTATATGTACTCCCTGACCCCAAGTGAGTTACCCTAGTACCATAGAAGTACTCCCTGACCCCAAGTGAGCTACCATAGCCCCTTTATGAGTACTCCCTGACCCCAAGTGAGTTATCCTACCCCCTTTAAATGTACTCTCTGACCGCAAGTGAGTTACCCTAATCCCATATAAGCACTCCCAGACCCCAAGTGAGTTACCCTAGTCTCATATATGTACTCTCTGAACTCAAGTGTGTTACCTTAGCACCTTTATAAGTACTCCCTGACCCCAAGTGAGTTATCCTAGCCCCTTTATATGTACTCTCTGACCGCAAGTGAGTCACCCTAGCCCATTTATATGTACTCCCAGACCCCAAGTGAGTTTACCTAGTCCCTTATAAGTACTCCCTGATCCTAAGTGAGTTATCCTAGCCCTTTAATAAGTACACCCTGGCCCCAAGTGAGTTACCCTAGTCCCATATAAGTAAACCTTGACCCAAAGTTAGTTACCCTAGACCCTTTATAAGTACTCCCTGACCCCAAGTGAGTTACCATATCACCTTTATAAGTACTCCCTGACCCCAAGTGAGTTATCCTAGCCCCTTTATATGTACTCTCTGACAGCAAGTGAGTTACCCTAGTCCCATATTAGTACTCCCTGACCCCAAGTGAGTTAGCCTAGCCCCTTTATATGTACTCTCTGACCGGAAGTGAGTTACCCTAGTCCAATATAAGTACTCCCTGACCCCAAGTGAGTTACCATAGCCCCTTTATAAGTACTCTCTGACCCCATGTGAGTTATCCTAGCCCCTTTATATGTACCCTCTGACCGCAAGTGACTTATTCAAACCCCTTATAAGTACTCCCTGACCCCAAGTGTGTTACCCTAGTCTCATATATGTACTCCCTGAACTCAAGTGTATTACCTTAGCCCCTTTATAAGTTCTCCCTGACCCCAAGTGAGCTACCATAGCCCCTTTATGAGTACTCCCTGACCCCAAGTGAGTTATCCTACCCCCTTTAAATGTACTCTCTGACCTCAAGTGAGTTACCCTAATCCCATATAAGCACTCCCTGACCCCAAGTGAGTTACCCTAGCCCCTTATATAAGTACTCTTTGACCGCAAGTGAGTTATCCTAGCCCCTTTATATGTACTCTCTGACCGCAAGTGAGTTATCATATCACCTTTATAAGTACTCCCTGACCCCAAGTGAGTTATCCTAGCCCCCTTATATGTACTCTCTGACCGCAAGTGAGTTACCTAATCCCATAGAAGTACTCCCTGACCCCAAGTGAGTTTCCATAGCCCCTTTATGAGTACTCCCTGACCCCAAGTGAGTTATCCTACCCCCTTTATATGTACTCTCTGACCGCAAGTGAGTTACCCTAATCCCATATCAGTACTCCCAGACCCCAAGTGAGTTACCCTAGTCAAATAGAAGTACTCCCTGACCCCAAGTGAGTTACCCTAGCCCCTTATATAAGTACTCCCTGACCGCAAGTGAGTTATCCTAGCCCCTTTATATGTACTCTCTGACCGCAAGTGAGTTACCATATCACCTTTATAAGTACTCCCTGACCCCAAGTGGGTTATCCTAACCCCTTTATATGTACTCTCTGACCGCAAGTGAGTTACCCTAGTCCCATAGAAGTACTCCCTGACCCCAAGTAAGTTACCATATCACCTTTATAAGTACTCCCTGACCCCAAGTGAGTTACCTAATCCCACAGAAGTACTCCCTAACCCCAAGTGAGTTACAATAGCCCCTTTATGAGTACTCCCTGACCCCAAGTGAGTTATCCTACCCCCTTTATATGTACTCTCTGACCGCAAGTGAGTTACCCTAATCCCATATAAGTACTCCCAGACCCCAAGTGAGTTACCCTAGTCCCATAGAAGTACTCCCTGACCCCAAGTGAGTTACCCTAGCCCCTTATATAAGTACTCCCTGACCGCAAGTGAGTTATCCTAGCCCCTTTATATGTACTCTCTGACAGCAAGTGAGTTACCCTAGTCCCATAGTAGTACTCCCTGACCCCAAGTGAGTTAGCCTAGCCCCTTTATATGTACTCTCTGACCGCAAGTGAGTTACCCTAGTCCAATATAAGTACTCCCTGACCCCAAGTGAGTTACCATAGCCCCTTTATAAGTACTCCCTGAACCCAAGTGAGTTATCCTAGCCCCTTGATATGTATTCTCTGACCGCAAGAGTTACCCTAATCCCATATAAGTACTCCCAGACCCCAAGTGAGTTATCCTACCCCCTTTATATGTACTCTCTGACCGCAAGTGAATTATCCTACTCCAATATAGGTACTCCCTGACACCAAGTGAGTTACCATAGCCCCTTTATAAGTACTCCCTGACCCCAAGTGAGTTACCATAGCCCCTTTATAAGTACTCCCTGACCCCAAGTGATTTATCCTAGCCCCTTTATATGTACTCTCTGACCGCAAGTGACTTATTCAAACCCCTTATAAGTACTCCCTGACCTCAAGTGTGTTACCCTAGTCTCATATATGTACTCCCTGAACTCAATTGTATTACCTTAGCCCCTTTATAAGTTCTCCCTGACCCCAAGTGAGTTATCCTAGCCCCTTTATATGTACTCTCTGACCGCAAGTGAGTTACCCTAATGCCATATAAATACTCCCAGACCCAAAGTGAGTAACCCTTGTCCCATAGAAATACTCCCTGACCCCAAGTGAGTTACCCTAGCCCCTTATATAAGTACTCCCTGACCGCAAGTGAGTTATCCTAGTCGCTTTATATGTACTCCCAGACCCAAAGTGAGTTACCCTAGTCCCTTATAAGTACTCCCTGATCCTAAGTGAGTTACCCTAGCCCTTTAATAAGTACACCCTGGCCCCAAGTGAGTTACCCTAGTCCCATATAAGTAATCCTTGACCCAAAGTTAGTTACCCTAGCCCCTTTATAAGTACTCCCTGACCCCAAGTGAGTTACCATATCACCTTTATAAGTACTCCCTGACCCCAAATGAGTTATCCTAGCCCCTTTATATGTACTCTCTGACAGCAAGTGAGTTACCCTTGTCCCATAGAAGTACTCCCTGACCCCAAGTGAGTTACCCTTGTCCCATAGTAGTACTCCCTGACCCCAAGTGAGTTACCCTACTCCCATATAGTTACTCCCTGACACCAAGTGAGTTACCATAGCCCCTTTATAAGTACTCACTGACCCCAAGTGAGTTACCATAGCCCCTTTATAAGTACTCCCTGACCCCAAGTGAGCTATCCTAGCCCCTTTATATGTACTCTCTGACACGCAAGTGACATATTCAAACCCCTTATAAGTACTCTCTGACCCCAAGTGTGTTACCCTAGTCTCATATATGTACTCCCTGAACTCAAGTGTATTACCTTAGCCCCTTTATAAGTTCTCCCTGACCCCAAGTGAGTTATCCTAGCCCCTTTATATGTACTCTCTGACCGCAAGTGAGTTACCCTAATCCCATATAAGTACTCCCAGACCCCAAGTGAGTTACCCTTGTCCCATAGAAGTACTCCCTGACCCCAAGTGAGTTACCCTAGCCCCTTATATAAGTACTCCCTGACCGCAAGTGAGTTATCCTAGCCCCTTTATATGTACTCTCTGACCGCAAGTGGGATACCCTAGTCCCATAGAAGTACTCCCTGACCCCAAGTGAGTTACCCTAGCCCCTTATATAAGTACTCTCTGACCGCAAGTGAGTTATCCTAGCCCCCTTATATGCACTCTCTGACCGCAAGTGAGTTACGTAATCCCATAGAAGTACTCCCTGACCCCAAGTGAGTTATCCTACCCCCTTTATATGTACTCTCTGGCCGCAAGTGAGTTACCCTAATCCCATATCAGTACTCCCAGACCCCAAGTGAGTTACCCTAGTCCCATAGAAGTACTCCCTGACCCCAAGTGAGTTACCCTAGCCCCTTTATGAGTACTCCCTGACCCCATGTGAGTTATCCTACCCCCTTTATATGTACTCTCTGACCGCAAGTGAGTTACCCTAGCACTTTAATAAGTACACCCTGGCCCCAAGTGAGTTACCCTAGTCCCATATAAGTAATCCTTGACCCAAAGTTAGTTACCCTAGCCCCTTTATAAGTACTCCCTGACCCCAAGTGAGTTACCATATCACCTTTATATGTACTCTCTGACCGCAAGTGAGTTACCCTAATCCCTTATAAGTACTCACAGACCCCAAGTGAGTTACCCTAGTCTCATATATGTACTCTCTGAACTCAATTGTGTTACCTTAGTACCTTTATAAGAACTCCCTGACCGCAAGTGAGTTATCCTAGCCCCTTTATATGTACTCTCTGCCCGCAAGTGAGTTACCCTAGTCCCATAGAAGTTCTCCCTGACCCCAAGTGAGTTACCATATCACCTTTATGAGTACTCCCTGACCCCAAGTGAGTTATCCTACCCCCTTCATATGTACTCTCTGACCGCAAGTGAGTTACCCTAGCACTTTAATAAGTACACCCTGGCCCCAAGTGAGTTACCCTAGTCCCATAGAAGTACTCCCTGTCCCCAAGTGAGTTACCCTAGCCCCTTATATAAGTACTCCCTGACCGCAAGTGAGTTACCCTAGCCCCTTTATATGTACTCTCTGACCGCAAGTGAGTTACCATATCACCTTTATAAGTACTCCCTGACCCCAGGTGAGTTATCCTAGCCCCCTTATTAGTACTCTCTGACCGCAAGTGAGTTACCTAATCCCATAGAAGTACTCCCTGACCCCAAGTGAGTTTCCATAGCCCCTTTATGAGTACTCCCTGACCCCATGTGAGTTATCCTACCCCCTTTATATGTGCTCTCTGACCGCAAGTGAGTTACCTTAATCCCATATCAGTACTCCCAGACCCCAAGTTAGTTACCCTAGTCCCATAGAAGTACTCCCCGTCCCCAAGTGAGTTACCCTAGCCCCTTATATAAGTACTCCCTGACCGCAAGTGTGTTATCCTAGCCCCTTTATATGTACTCTCTGACCGCAAGTGAGTTACCATATCACCTTTATAAGTACTCCCTGACCCCAGGTGAGTTATCCTAGCCCCCTTATTAGTATTCTCTGACCGCAAGTGAGTTACCTAATCCCATAGAAGTACTCCCTGACCCCAAGTGAGTTTCCATAGCCCCTTTATGAGTACTCCCTGACCCCATGTGATTTATCCTACCCCCTTTATATGTACTCTCTGACCGCAAGTGAGTTACCTTAATCCCATATCAGTACTCCCAGACCCCAAGTTAGTTACCCTAGTCCCATAGAAGTACTCCCTGATCCCAAGTGAGTTACCCTAGCCCCTTATATAAGTACTCCCTGACCGCAAGTGAGTTATCCTAGCCCCTTTATATGTACACTCTGACAGCAAATCAGTTACCCTAGTCCCATAGAAGTACTCCCTGACCCCAAGTGAGTTACCATAGCCCCTTTATGAGTACTCCCTGATCACAAGTGAGTTATCCTACCCCTTTTATATGTACTCTCTGACCGCAAGTGAGTTACCCTAATCCCATATAAGTACTCCCAGACCCCAAGTGAGTTACCCTAGTCTCATATATGTACTCTCTGAACTCAAGTGTGTTACCTTAGCACCTTTATAAGTACTCCCTGACCCCAAGTGAGTTATCCTAGCCCCTTTATATTTACTCTCTGACCGCAAGTGAGTTACCCTAATCCCATATAAGTACTCCCAGACCCCAAGTGAGTTACCCTAGTCTCATATATGTACTCTCTGAACTCAAGTGAGTTATCCTAACACCTTTATATGTACTCTCTGGCCGCAAGTGAGTTACCGTAGTCCCATAGTAGTACTCCCTTACCCCAAGCGAGTTATCCTAGCCCCTTTATATGTACTCTCTGACCCAAGTGAGTTACCCTAGTCCAATATAAGTACTCCCTGACCCCAAGTGAGTTACCATAGCCCCTTTATAAGTACTCCCTGAACCCAAGTGAGTTATCCTAGCCCCTCTATATGTACTCTCTGACCGCAAGTGAGTTACCCTAATCACATATAAGTACTCCTAGACCCCAAGTGAATTACCCTAGTCCCTTTGAAGTACTCCCTGACCCCAAGTGAGTTACACTAGCCCCTTTATATGTACTCTCTTACCGCAAGTGAGTAACCCTAGCCCATTTATATGTACACTCTGACCGCAAGTGAGTTATCCTAGCCCCTTTATAAGTACTCCCTGACCCCAACTGAGTTACCCTAGTCCCATATAAGTTCTCCTTGACCCAAAGTGAGTTACCCTAGCCCCTTTATAAGTACTCCCTGACCCCAAGTGAGTTACCCTAGTCCCATATAAGTTCTCCTTGACCCAAAGTGAATTACCCTAGCCCCTTTATAAGTACTCCCTGACCCCAAATGAGTTACCTTAGACCCATATAAGTACTGCCAAATCCCAAGTGAGTTACCGTAGTCCCATAGAATTACTCCCTGACCCCAAGTGAGTTACCCTAGCCTCTTATATAAGTACCCCCTGACCGCAAGTGAGTTATCCTAGCCCCTTTATATGTACTCTCTGACCGCAAGTGAGTTACCCTAGTCCCATAGAAGTACTCCCTGAACCCAAGTGAGTTACCATATCACTTTTATAAGTACTCAATGACCCCAAGTGAGTTATCCTAGCCCCCTTATATGTACTCTCTGACCGCAAGTGAGTTACCCTATTCCCATAGAAGTACTCTCTGAACCCAAGTGAGTTATCTTACCCCCTTTATATGTACTCTCTGACCGCAAGTGAGTTACCCTAGCCCCTTTATATGTACTCTCTGACCGCAAGTGAGTTACCCTACCCCATTTATATGTACTCTCTGACCGCAAGTGAGTTATCCTAGTCGCTTTATATGTACTCCCAGACCCTAAGTGAGTTACCCTAGTACCATATAAGTTCTCCTTGACCCAAAGTGAGTTACAATAGCCCCTTTATGAGTACTCCCTGACCCCTAGTGAGATATCCTACCCCCTTTATATGTACTCTCTGACCGCAAGTGAGTTATCCTAGCCCCTTTATATGTACTCTCTGACCGCAAGTGAGTTACCATATCACCTTTATAAGTACTCCCTGACCCCAAGTGAGTTACCTAATCCCATAGAAGTACTCCCTGACCCCAAGTGAGTTACAATAGCCCCTTTATGAGTACTCCCTGTCCCCAAGTGAGTTATCCTACCCCCTTTATATGTACTCTCTGACCGCAAGTGAGTTACCCTAATCCCATATAAGTACTCCCAGACCCCAAGTGAGTTACCCTAGTCCCATAGAAGTACTCCCTGACCCCAAGTGAGTTACCCTAGCCCATTATATAAGTACTCCCTGACCGCAAGTGAGTTATCCTAGCCCCTTTATAAGTACTCCCTGAACCCAAGTGAGTTATCCTAGCCCCATTATATGTACTCTCTGACCGCAAGTGAGTTACCCTAATCACATATAAGTACTCCTAGACCCCAAGTGAATTACCCTAGTCCCATTGAAGTACTCCCTGACCCCAAGTGAGTTACCCTAGCCCCTTTATATGTACTCTCTTACCGCAAGTGAGAAACCCTAGCCCATTTATATGTACACTCTGACCGCAAGTGAGTTATCCTAGCCCCTTTATAAGTACTCCCTGACCCCAAATGAGTTACCTTAGACCCATATATGTACTCCCAAATCCCAAGTGAGTTACCCTAGTCCCATAGAATTACTCCCTGACCCCAAGTGAGTTACCCTAGCCCCTTATATAAGTACTCCCTTACCGCAAGTGAGCTATCCTAGCCCCTTTATATGTACTCTCTGACCGCAAGTGAGTTACCCTAGTCCCATAGAAGTACTCCCTGACCCCAAGTGAGTTACCATATCACCTTTATAAGTACTCAATGACCCCAAGTGAGTTATCCTAGCCCCCTTATATGTACTCTCTGACCGCAAGTGAGTTACCCTATTCCCATAGAAGTACTCTCTGACCCCAAGTGAGTTACCTTAGCCCCTTTATGAGTACTCCCTGAACCCAAGTGAGTTATCCTACCCCCTTTATATGTACTCTCTGACCGCAAGTGAGTTACCCTAGTCCCATATAGGTACTCCCTGACCCCAAGTGAGTTACCATATCACCTTTATAAGTACTCCCTGACCCCAAGTGAGTTATCTTAGCCCCTTTATATGTACTCTCTGACAGCAAGTGAGTTACCCTAGTCCCATAGTAGTACTCCCTGACCCCAAGTGAGTTAGCCTAGCCCCTTTATATGTACTCTCTGACCGCAAGTGAGTTACCCTAGTCCAATATAAGTACTCCCTGACCCCAAGTGAGTTACCCTAGCCCCTTAAATAAGTACTCCCTGACTGCAAGTGAGTTATCCTAGCCCCTTTATATGTACTCTCTGACCGCAAGTGAGTTACGCTAGTCCCATAGAAGTACTCCCTGACCCCAAGTGAGTTACCATAGCCCATTTATGAGTACTCCCTGACCCCAAGTGAGTTATCCTACCCCCTTTATATGTACTCTCTGACCGCAAGTGAGTTACCCTAGTCCCATAGAAGTACTCCCTGACCCCAAGTGAGTTACCTAATCCCATAGAAGTACTCCCTGACCACAAGTGAGTTACAATAGCCCCTTTATGAGTACTCCCTGACCCCTAGTGAGATATCCTACCCCCTTTATATGTACTCTCTGACCGCAAGTGAGTTATCCTAGCCCCTCTATATGTACTCTCTGACCGCAAGTGAGTTACCCTAGTCCCATAGAAGTACTCCCTGACCCCAAGTGAGTTACCTAATCCCATAGAAGTACTCCCTGACCACAAGTGAGTTACAATAGCCCCTTTATGAGTACTCCCTGACCCCTAGTGAGATATCCTACCCCCTTTATATGTACTCTCTGACCGCAAGTGAGTTATCCTAGCCCCTTTATATGTACTCTCTGACCGCAAGTGAGTTACCATATCACCTTTATAAGTACTCCCTGACCCCAAGTGAGTTACCTAATCCCATAGAAGTACTCCCTGACCCCAAGTGAGTTACAATAGCCCCTTTATGAGTACTCCCTGTCCCCAAGTGAGTTATCCTACCCCCTTTATATGTACTCTCTGACCGCAAGTGAGTTACCCTAATCCCATATAAGTACTCCCAGACTCCAAGTGAGTTACCCTAGTCCCATAGAAGTACTCCCTGACCCCAAGTGAGTTACCCTAGCCCATTATATAAGTACTCCCTGACCGCAAGTGAGTTATCCTAGCCCCTTTATAAGTACTCCCTGAACCCAAGTGAGTTATCCTAGCCCCATTATATGTACTCTCTGACCGCAAGTGAGTTACCCTAATCACATATAAGTACTCCTAGACCCCAAGTGAATTACCCTAGTCCCATTGAAGTACTCCCTGACCCCAAGTGAGTTACCCTAGCCCCTTTATATGTACTCTCTTACCGCAAGTGAGAAACCCTAGCCCATTTATATGTACACTCTGACCGCAAGTGAGTTATCCTAGCCCCTTTATAAGTACTCCCTGACCCCAAATGAGTTACCTTAGACCCATATATGTACTCCCAAATCCCAAGTGAGTTACCCTAGTCCCATAGAATTACTCCCTGACCCCAAGTGAGTTACCCTAGCCCCTTATATAAGTACTCCCTTACCGCAAGTGAGCTATCCTAGCCCCTTTATATGTACTCTCTGACCGCAAGTGAGTTACCCTAGTCCCATAGAAGTACTCCCTGACCCCAAGTGAGTTACCATATCACCTTTATAAGTACTCAATGACCCCAAGTGAGTTATCCTAGCCCCCTTATATGTACTCTCTGACCGCAAGTGAGTTACCCTATTCCCATAGAAGTACTCTCTGACCCCAAGTGAGTTACCTTAGCCCCTTTATGAGTACTCCCTGAACCCAAGTGAGTTATCCTACCCCCTTTATATGTACTCTCTGACCGCAAGTGAGTTACCCTAGTCCCATATAGGTACTCCCTGACCCCAAGTGAGTTACCATATCACCTTTATAAGTACTCCCTGACCCCAAGTGAGTTATGTTAGCCCCTTTATATGTACTCTCTGACAGCAAGTGAGTTACCCTAGTCCCATAGTAGTACTCCCTGCCCCCAAGTGAGTTATCCTACCCCCTTTATATGTACTCTCTGACCGCAAGTGAGTTACCCTAGTCCCATAGAAGTACTCCCTGACCCCAAGTGAGTTACCATATCACCTTTATAAGTACTCAATGACCCCAAGTGAGTTATCCTACCCCCTTTATATGTACTCTCTGACCGCAAGTGAGTTATCCTAGCCCCTTTATATGTACTCTCTAACCGCAAGTGAGTTACCCTAGTCCCATAGAAGTACTCCCTGACCCCAAGTGAGTTACCCTAGCCCCTTAAATAAGTACTCCCTGACTGCAAGTGAGTTATCCTAGCCCCTTTATATGTACTCTCTGACCGCAAGTGAGTTACGCTAGTCCCATAGAAGTACTCCCTGACCCCAAGTGAGTTACCATAGCCCATTTATGAGTACTCCCTGACCCCAAGTGAGTTATCCTACCCCCTTTATATGTACTCTCTGACCGCAAGTGAGTTACCCTAGTCCCATAGAAGTACTCCCTGACCCCAAGTGAGTTACCTAATCCCATAGAAGTACTCCCTGACCACAAGTGAGTTACAATAGCCCCTTTATGAGTACTCCCTGACCCCTAGTGAGATATCCTACCCCCTTTATATGTACTCTCTGACCGCAAGTGAGTTATCCTAGCCCCTTTATATGTACTCTCTGACCGCAAGTGAGTTACCCTAGTCCCATAGAAGTACTCCCTGACCCCAAGTGAGTTACCTAATCCCATAGAAGTACTCCCTGACCACAAGTGAGTTACAATAGCCCCTTTATGAGTACTCCCTGACCCCTAGTGAGATATCCTACCCCCTTTATATGTACTCTCTGACCGCAAGTGAGTTATCCTAGCCCCTTTATATGTACTCTCTGACCGCAAGTGAGTTACCCTAATCCCATAGAAGTACTCCCAGACCCCAAGTGAGTTACCCTAGTCCCATAGAAGTACTCCCTGACCCCAAGTGAGTTATCCTACCCCCTTTATATGTACTCTCTGACCGCAAGTGAGTTACCCTAGTCCCATAGAAGTACTCCCTGACCCCAATTGAGTTACCCTATTCCCATAGAAGTACTCTCTGACCCCAAGTGAGTTACCTTAGCCCCTTTATGAGTACTCCCTGAACCCAAGTGAGTTATCCTACCCCCTTTATATGTACTCTCTGACCGCAAGTGAGTTACCCTAATCCCATATAAGCACTCCCAGACCCCAAGTGATTTACCCTAGTCTCATATATGTACTCTCTGAACTCAAGTTTGTTACCTTAGCACCTTTATAAGTACTCCCTGACCCCAAGTGAGTTATCCTAGCCCCTTTATATGTACTCTCTGACCGCAAGTGAGTCACCCTAGCCCATTTATATGTACTCCCAGACCCCAAGTGAGTTACCCTAGTCCCTTATAAGTACTCCCTGATCCTAAGTGAGTTATCCTAGCCCTTTAATAAGTACACCCTGGCCCCAAGTGAGTTACCCTAGTCCCATATAAGTAATCCTTGACCCAAAGTTAGTTACCCTAGACCCTTTATAAGTACTCCCCGACCCCAAGTGAGTTACCATAGCCCCTTTATAAGTACTCACTGACCCCAAGTGAGTTATCCTAACCCCTTTATATGTACTCTCTGGCCGCAAGTGAGTTACCCTAGTCCCATAGTAGTACTCCCTGACCCCAAGTGAGTTAGCCTAGCCCCTTTATATGTACTCTCTGACCGCAAGTGAGTTACCCTAGTCCAATATAAGTACTCCCTGACCCCAAGTGAGTTACCCTAGCCCCTTAAATAAGTACTCCCTGACTGCAAGTGAGTTATCCTAGCCCCTTTATATGTACTCTCTGACCGCAAGTGAGTTACGCTAGTCCCATAGAAGTACTCCCTGACCCCAAGTGAGTTACCATAGCCCATTTATGAGTACTCCCTGACCCCAAGTGAGTTATCCAACCCCCTTTATATGTACTCTCTGACCGCAAGTGAGTTACCCTAGTCCCATAGAAGTACTCCCTGACCCCAAGTGAGTTACCTAATCCCATAGAAGTACTCCCTGACCACAAGTGAGTTACAATAGCCCCTTTATGAGTACTCCCTGACCCCTAGTGAGATATCCTACCCCCTTTATATGTACTCTCTGACCGCAAGTGAGTTATCCTAGCCCCTCTATATGTACTCTCTGACCGCAAGTGAGTTACCCTAGTCCCATAGAAGTACTCCCTGACCCCAAGTGAGTTACCTAATCCCAAAGAAGTACTCCCTGACCACAAGTGAGTTACAATAGCCCCTTTATGAGTACTCCCTGACCCCTAGTGAGATATCCTACCCCCTTTATATGTACTCTCTGACCGCAAGTGAGTTATCCTAGCCCCTTTATATGTACTCTCTGACCGCAAGTGAGTTACCCTAATCCCATATAAGTACTCCCAGACCCCAAGTGAGTTACCCTAGTCCCATAGAAGTACTCCCTGACCCCAAGTGAGTTACCCTAACCCCTTATATAAGTACTCCCTGACCGCAAGTGAGTTATCCTAGCCCCTTTATATGTACTCTCTGACCGCAAGTGAGTTACCCTAGTCCCATAGAAGTACTCCCTGACCCCAAGTGAGTTACCTAATCCCATAGAAGTACTCCCTGACCACAAGTGAGTTACAATAGCCCCTTTATGAGTACTCCCTGACCCCATGTGAGTTATCCTACCCCCTTTATATGTACTCTCTGACCGCTAATGAGTTACCCTAATCCCATATCAGTACTCCCAGACGCCAAGTGAGTTACCCTAGTCCCATAGAAGTACTCCCTGACCCCAAGTGAGTTACCCTAGCCCCTTAAATAAGTACTCCCTGACCGCAAGTGAGTTATCCTAGCCCCTTTTTATGTACTCTCTGACCGCAAGTGAGTTACGCTAGTCCCATAGAAGTACTCCCTGACCCCAAGTGAGTTACCATAGCCCATTTATGAGTACTCCCTGCCCCCAAGTGAGTTATCCTACCCCCTTATATGTACTCTCTGACCGCAAGTGAGTTACCCTAGTCCCATAGAAGTACTCCCTGACCCCAAGTGAGTTACCATATCACCTTTATAAGTACTCCCTGACCCCAAGTGAGTTACCTAATCCCATAGAAGTATTCCCTGACCACAAGTGAGTTACAATAGCCCCTTTATGAGTACTCCCTGACCCCAAGTGAGTTATCCTACCCCCTTTATATGTACTCTCTGACCGCAAGTGAGTTACCCTAATCCCATATAAGTACTCTCAGACCCCTAGTGAGTTACCCTAATCCCATATAAGTACTCCCAGACCCCAAGTGAGTTACCCTAGTCCCATAGAAGTACTCCCTGACCCCAAGTGAGTTACCCTAGCCCCTTATATAAGTACTCCCTGACTGCAATTGAGTTATCCTAGCCCCTTTATATGTACTCTCTGACCGCAAGTGAGTTACCATATCACCTTTATAAGTACTCCCTGACCCCAAGTGAGTTATCCTAGCCCCATTATATGTACTCTCTGACCGCAAGTGAGTTACCTAATCCCATAGAAGTACTCCCTGACCCCAAGTGAGTTTCCATAGCCCCTTTATGAGTACTCCCTGACCCCATGTGAGTTATCCTACCCCCTTTATATGTACTCTATGACCGCAAATGAGTTACCCTAATCCCATATCAGTACTCCCAGACCCCAAGTGAGTTACCCTACTCCCATAGAAGTACTCCCTGACCCCAAGTGAGTTACCCTAGCCCCTTAAATAAGTACTCCCTGACCGCAAGTGAGTTACCATATCACCTTTATAAGTACTCCCTGACCCCAAGTGAGTTACCTAATCCCATAGAAGTACTCCCTGACCCCAAGTGAGTTACAATAGCCCCTTTATGAGTATTCCCTGACCCCAAGTGAGTTATCCTACCCCCTTTATATGTACTCTCTGACCGCAAGTGAGTTACCCTAATCCCATATAAGTACTCCCAGACCCCAAGTGAGTTACCCTAGTCCCATAGAAGTACTCCCTGACCCTAAGTGAGTTACCCTAGCCCATTATATAAGTACTCCCTGACCGCAAGTGAGTTATCCTAGCCCCTTTATATGTACTCTCTGACCGCAAGTGAGTTATCATATCACCTTTATAAGTACTCCCTGACCCCAAGTGAGTTATCCTAGCCCCCTTATATGTACTCTCTGACCGCAAGTGAGTTACCTAATCCCATAGAAGTACTCCCTGACCCCAAGTGAGTTTCCATAGCCCCTTTATGAGTACTCCCTGACCCCAAGTGAGTTTCCATAGCCCCTTTATTAGTACTCCCTGACCCCAAGTGAGTTATCCTACCCCCTTTATATGTACTCTCTGACCGCAAGTGAGTTACCCTAATCCCATATCAGTACTCCCAGACCCCAAGTGAGTTACCCTAGTCAAATAGAAGTACTCCCTGACCCCAAGTGAGTTACCCTAGCCCCTTATATAAGTACTCCCTGACCGCAAGTGAGTTATCCTAGCCCCTTTATATGTACTCTCTGACCGCAAGTGAGTTACCATATCACCTTTATAAGTACTCCCTGACCCCAAGTGGGTTATCCTAACCCCTTTATATGTACTCTCTGACCGCAAGTGAGTTACCCTAGTCCCATAGAAGTACTCCCTGACCCCAAGTAAGTTACCATATCACCTTTATAAGTACTCCCTGACCCCAAGTGAGTTACCTAATCCCACAGAAGTACTCCCTGACCCCAAGTGAGTTACAATAGCCCCTTTATGAGTACTCCCTGACCCCATGTGAGTTATCCTACCCCCTTTATATGTACTCTCTGACCGCAAATGAGTTACCCTAATCCCATATCAGTACTCCCAGACCCCAAGTGAGTTACCCTACTCCCATAGAAGTACTCCCTGACCCCAAGTGAGTTACCCTAGCCCCTTAAATAAGTACTCCCTGACCGCAAGTGAGTTATCCTAGCCCCTATATATGTACTCTCTGACCGCAAGTGAGTTACGCTAGTCCCATAGAAGTACTCCCTGACCCCAAGTGAGTTACCATAGCCCATTTATGAGTACTCCCTGACCCCAAGTGAGTTATCCTACCCCCTCTATATGTACTCTCTGACCGCAAGTGAGTTACCCTAATCCCTAATAAGTACTCCCAGACCCCAAGTGAGTTACCCTAGTCTCATATATGTACCCTCTGAACTCAAGTGTGTTACCTTAGCACCTTTATAAGTACTCCCTGACCCCAAGTGAGTTATTCTAGCCCCTTTATATGTACTCTCTGACCGCAAGTGAGTTACCATATCACCTTTATAAGTACTCCCTGACCCCAAGTGAGTTACCTAATCCCATAGAAGTACTCCCTGACCCCAAGTGAGTTACAATAGCCCCTTTATGAGTATTCCCTGACCCCAAGTGAGTTATCCTACCCCCTTTATATGTACTCTCTGACCGCAAGTGAGTTACCCTAATCCCATATAAGTACTCCCAGACCCCAAGTGAGTTACACTAGTCCCATAGAAGTACTCCCTGACCCCAAGTGAGTTACCCTAGCCCATTATATAAGTACTCCCTGACCGCAAGTGAGTTATCCTAGCCCCTTTATATGTACTCCCTGACCCCAAGTGAGTTACCCTAGTACCATAGAAGTACTCCCTGACCCCAAGTGAGCTACCATAGCCCCTTTATGAGTACTCCCTGACCCCAAGTGAGTTATCCTACCCCCTTTAAATGTACTCTCTGACCGCAAGTGAGTTACCCTAATCCCATATAAGCACTCCCAGACCCCAAGTGAGTTACCCTAGTCTCATATATGTACTCTCTGAACTCAAGTGTGTTACCTTAGCACCTTTATAAGTACTCCCTGACCCCAAGTGAGTTATCCTAGCCCCTTTATATGTACTCTCTGACCGTAAGTGAGTCACCCTAGCCCATTTATATGTACTCCCAGACCCCAAGTGAGTTACCCTAGTCCCTTATAAGTACTCCCTGATCCTAAGTGAGTTATCCTAGCCCTTTAATAAGTACACCCTGGCCCCAAGTGAGTTACCCTAGTCCCATATAAGTAAACCTTGACCCAAAGTTAGTTACCCTAGACCCTTTATAAGTACTCCCTGACCCCAAGTGAGTTACCATATCACCTTTATAAGTACTCCCTGACCCCAAGTGAGTTATCCTAGCCCCTTTATATGTACTCTCTGACAGCAAGTGAGTTACCCTAGTCCCATATTAGTACTCCCTGACCCCAAGTGAGTTAGCCTAGCCCCTTTATATGTACTCTCTGACCGCAGGTGAGTTACCCTAGTCCAATATAAGTACTCCCTGACCACAAGTGAGTTACCATAGCCCCTTTATAAGTACTCTCTGACCCCATGTGAGTTATCCTAGCCCCCTTATATGTACTCTCTGACCGCAAGTGAGTTACCCTATTCCCATAGAAGTACTCTCTGACCCCAAGTGAGTTACCTTAGCCCCTTTATGAGTACTCCCTGAACCCAAGTGAGTTATCCTACCCCCTTTATATGTACTCTCTGACCGCAAGTGAGTTATCCTAGCCCCTTTATAAGTACTCCCTGAACCCAAGTGAGTTATCCTAGCCCCATTATATGTACTCTCTGACCGCAAGTGAGTTACCCTAATCACATATAAGTACTCCTAGACCCCAAGTGAATTACCCTAGTCCCATTGAAGTACTCCCTGACCCCAAGTGAGTTACCCTAGCCCCTTTATATGTACTCTCTTACCGCAAGTGAGCAACCCTAGCCCATTTATATGTACACTCTGACCGCAAGTGAGTTATCCTAGCCCCTTTATAAGTACTCCCTGACCCCAAATGAGTTACCTTAGACCCATATATGTACTCCCAAATCCCAAGTGAGTTACCCTAGTCCCATAGAATTACTCCCTGACCCCAAGTGAGTTACCCTAGCCCCTTATATAAGTACTCCCTTACCGCAAGTGAGCTATCCTAGCCCCTTTATATGTACTCTCTGACCGCAAGTGAGTTACCATAGTCCCATAGAAGTACTCCCTGACCCCAAGTGAGTTACCATATCACCTTTATAAGTACTCAATGACCCCAAGTGAGTTATCCTAGCCCCCTTATATGTACTCTCTGACCGCAAGTGAGTTACCCTATTCCCATAGAAGTACTCTCTGACCCCAAGTGAGTTACCTTAGCCCCTTTATGAGTACTCCCTGAACCCAAGTGAGTTATCCTACCCCCTTTATATGTACTCTCTGACCGCAAGTGAGTTACCCTAGTCCCATATAGGTACTCCCTGACCCCAAGTGAGTTACCATATCACCTTTATAAGTACTCCCTGACCCCAAGTGAGTTATCTTAGCCCCTTTATATGTACTCTCTGACAGCAAGTGAGTTACCCTAGTCCCATAGTAGTACTCCCTGACCCCAAGTGAGTTAGCCTAGCCCCTTTATATGTACTCTCTGACCGCAAGTGAGTTACCCTAGTCCAATATAAGTACTCCCTGACCCCAAGTGAGTTACCCTAGCCCCTTAAATAAGTACTCCCTGACTGCAAGTGAGTTATCCTAGCCCCTTTATATGTACTCTCTGACCGCAAGTGAGTTACGCTAGTCCCATAGAAGTACTCCCTGACCCCAAGTGAGTTACCATAGCCCATTTATGAGTACTCCCTGACCCCAAGTGAGTTATCCTACCCCCTTTATATGTACTCTCTGACCGCAAGTGAGTTACCCTAGTCCCATAGAAGTACTCCCTGACCCCAAGTGAGTTACCTAATCCCATAGAAGTACTCCCTGACCACAAGTGAGTTACAATAGCCCCTTTATGAGTACTCCCTGACCCCTAGTGAGATATCCTACCCCCTTTATATGTACTCTCTGACCGCAAGTGAGTTATCCTAGCCCCTCTATATGTACTCTCTGACCGCAAGTGAGTTACCCTAGTCCCATAGAAGTACTCCCTGACCCCAAGTGAGTTACCTAATCCCATAGAAGTACTCCCTGACCACAAGTGAGTTACAATAGCCCCTTTATGAGTACTCCCTGACCCCTAGTGAGATATCCTACCCCCTTTATATGTACTCTCTGACCGCAAGTGAGTTATCCTAGCCCCTTTATATGTACTCTCTGACCGCAAGTGAGTTACCCTAATCCCATATAAGTACTCCCAGACCCCAAGTGAGTTACCCTAGTCCCATAGAAGTACTCCCTGACCCCAAGTGAGTTACCCTAACCCCTTATATAAGTACTCCCTGACCGCAAGTGAGTTATCCTAGCCCCTTTATATGTACTCTCTGACCGCAAGTGAGTTACCCTAGTCCCATAGAAGTACTCCCTGACCCCAAGTGAGTTACCTAATCCCATAGAAGTACTCCCTGACCACAAGTGAGTTACAATAGCCCCTTTATGAGTACTCCCTGACCCCATGTGAGTTATCCTACCCCCTTTATATGTACTCTCTGACCGCTAATGAGTTACCCTAATCCCATATCAGTACTCCCAGACGCTAAGTGAGTTACCCTAGTCCCATAGAAGTACTCCCTGACCCCAAGTGAGTTACCCTAGCCCCTTAAATAAGTACTCCCTGACCGCAAGTGAGTTATCCTAGCCCCTTTTTATGTACTCTCTGACCGCAAGTGAGTTACGCTAGTCCCATAGAAGTACTCCCTGACCCCAAGTGAGTTACCATAGCCCATTTATGAGTACTCCCTGCCCCCAAGTGAGTTATCCTACCCCCTTTATATGTACTCTCTGACCGCAAGTGAGTTACCCTAGTCCCATAGAAGTACTCCCTGACCCCAAGTGAGTTACCATATCACCTTTATAACTACTCCCTGACCCCAAGTGAGTTACCTAATCCCATAGAAGTATTCCCTGACCACAAGTGAGTTACAATAGCCCCTTTATGAGTACTCCCTGACCCCAAGTGAGTTATCCTACCCCCTTTATATGTACTCTCTGACCGCAAGTGAGTTACCCTAATCCCATATAAGTACTCCCAGACCCCTAGTGAGTTACCCTAATCCCATATAAGTACTCCCAGACCCCAAGTGAGTTACCCTAGTCCCATAGAAGTACTCCCTGACCCCAAGTGAGTTACCCTAGCCCCTTATATAAGTACTCCCTGACTGCAAGTGAGTTATCCTAGCCCCTTTATATGTACTCTCTGACCGCAAGTGAGTTACCATATCACCTTTATAAGTACTCCCTGACCCCAAGTGAGTTATCCTAGCCCCATTATATGTACTCTCTGACCGCAAGTGAGTTACCTAATCCCAGAGAAGTACTCCCTGACCCCAAGTGAGTTTCCATAGCCCCTTTATGAGTACTCCCTGACCCCATGTGAGTTATCCTACCCCCTTTATATGTACTCTCTGACCGCAAATGAGTTACCCTAATCCCATATCAGTACTCCCAGACCCCAAGTGAGTTACCCTACTCCCATAGAAGTACTCCCTGACCCCAAGTGAGTTACCCTAGCCCCTTAAATAAGTACTCCCTGACCGCAAGTGAGTTACAATAGCCCCTTTATGAGTATTCCCTGACCCCAAGTGAGTTATCCTACCCCCTTTATATGTACTCTCTGACCGCAAGTGAGTTACCCTAATCCCATATAAGTACTCCCAGACCCCAAGTGAGTTACCCTAGTCCCATAGAAGTACTCCCTGACCCTAAGTGAGTTACCCTAGCCCATTATATAAGTACTCCCTGACCGCAAGTGAGTTATCCTAGCCCCTTTATATGTACTCTCTGACCGCAAGTGAGTTATCATATCACCTTTATAAGTACTCCCTGACTCCAAGTGAGTTATCCTAGCCCCCTTATATGTACTCTCTGACCGCAAGTGAGTTACCTAATCCCATAGAAGTACTCCCTGACCCCAAGTGAGTTTCCATAGCCCCTTTATGAGTACTCCCTGACCCCAAGTGAGTTTCCATAGCCCCTTTATGAGTACTCCCTGACCCCAAGTGAGTTATCCTACCCCCTTTATATGTACTCTCTGACCGCAAGTGAGTTACCCTAATCCCATATCAGTACTCCCAGACCCCAAGTGAGTTACCCTAGTCAAATAGAAGTACTCCCTGACCCCAAGTGAGTTACCCTAGCCCCTTATATAAGTACTCCCTGACCGCAAGTGAGTTATCCTAGCCCCTTTATATGTACTCTCTGACCGCAAGTGAGTTACCATATCACCTTTATAAGTACTCCCTGACCCCAAGTGGGTTATCCTAACCCCTTTATATGTACTCTCTGACCGCAAGTGAGTTACCCTAGTCCCATAGAAGTACTCCCTGACCCCAAGTAAGTTACCATATCACCTTTATAAGTACTCCCTGACCCCAAGTGAGTTACCTAATCCCACAGAAGTACTCCCTGACCCCAAGTGAGTTACAATAGCCCCTTTATGAGTACTCCCTGACCCCATGTGAGTTATCCTACCCCCTTTATATGTACTCTCTGACCGCAAATGAGTTACCCTAATCCCATATCAGTACTCCCAGACCCCAAGTGAGTTACCCTATTCCCATAGAAGTACTCCCTGACCCCAAGTGAGTTACCCTAGCCCCTTAAATAAGTACTCCCTGACCGCAAGTGAGTTATCCTAGCCCCTTTATATGTACTCTCTGACCGCAAGTGAGTTACGCTAGTCCCATAGAAGTACTCCCTGACCCCAAGTGAGTTACCATAGCCCATTTATGAGTACTCCCTGACCCCAAGTGAGTTATCCTACCCCCTCTATATGTACTCTCTGACCGCAAGTGAGTTACCCTAATCCCTAATAAGTACTCCCAGACCCCAAGTGAGTTACCCTAGTCTCATATATGTACACTCTGAACTCAAGTGTGTTACCTTAGCACCTTTATAAGTACTCCCTGACCCCAAGTGAGTTATCCTAGCCCCTTTATATGTACTCTCTGACCGCAAGTGAGTTACCATATCACCTTTATAAGTACTCCCTGACCCCAAGTGAGTTACCTAATCCCATAGAAGTACTCCCTGACCCCAAGTGAGTTACAATAGCCCCTTTATGAGTATTCCCTGACCCCAAGTGAGTTATCCTACCCCCTTTATATGTACTCTCTGACCGCAAATGAGTTACCCTAATCCCATATAAGTACTCCCAGACCCCAAGTGAGTTACCCTAGTCCCATAGAAGTACTCCCTGACCCCAAGTGAGTTACCCTAGCCCATTATATAAGTACTCCCTGACCGCAAGTGAGTTATCCTAGCCCCTTTATATGTACTCCCTGACCCCAAGTGAGTTACCCTAGTACCATAGAAGTACTCCCTGACCCCAAGTGAGCTACCATAGCCCCTTTATGAGTACTCCCTGACCCCAAGTGAGTTATCCTACCCCCTTTAAATGTACTCTCTGACCGCAAGTGAGTTACCCTAATCCCATATAAGCACTCCCAGACCCCAAGTGAGTTACCCTAGTCTCATATATGTACTCTCTGAACTCAAGTGTGTTACCTTAGCACCTTTATAAGTACTCCCTGACCCCAAGTGAGTTATCCTAGCCCCTTTATATGTACTCTCTGACCGCAAGTGAGTCACCCTAGCCCATTTATATGTACTCCCAGACCCCAAGTGAGTTTACCTAGTCCCTTATAAGTACTCCCTGATCCTAAGTGAGTTATCCTAGCCCTTTAATAAGTACACCCTGGCCCCAAGTGAGTTACCCTAGTCCCATATAAGTAAACCTTGACCCAAAGTTAGTTACCCTAGACCCTTTATAAGTACTCCCTGACCCCAAGTGAGTTACCATATCACCTTTATAAGTACTCCCTGACCCCAAGTGAGTTATCCTAGCCCCTTTATATGTACTCTCTGACAGCAAGTGAGTTACCCTAGTCCCATATTAGTACTCCCTGACCCCAAGTGAGTTAGCCTAGCCCCTTTATATGTACTCTCTGACCGGAAGTGAGTTACCCTAGTCCAATATAAGTACTCCCTGACCCCAAGTGAGTTACCATAGCCCCTTTATAAGTACTCTCTGACCCCATGTGAGTTATCCTAGCCCCTTTAAATGTACCCTCTGACCGCAAGTGACTTATTCAAACCCCTTATAAGTACTCCCTGACCCCAAGTGTGTTACCCTAGTCTCATATATGTACTCCCTGAACTCAAGTGTATTACCTTAGCCCCTTTATAAGTTCTCCCTGACCCCAAGTGAGCTACCATAGCCCCTTTATGAGTACTCCCTGACCCCAAGTGAGTTATCCTACCCCCTTTAAATGTACTCTCTGACCTCAAGTGAGTTACCCTAATCCCATATAAGCACTCCCTGACCCCAAGTGAGTTACCCTAGCCCCTTATATAAGTACTCCCTGACCGCAAGTGAGTTATCCTAGCCCCTTTATATGTACTCTCTGACCGCAAGTGAGTTATCATATCACCTTTATAAGTACTCCCTGACCCCAAGTGAGTTATCCTAGCCCCCTTATATGTACTCTCTGACCGCAAGTGAGTTACCTAATCCCATAGAAGTACTCCCTGACCCCAAGTGAGTTTCCATAGCCCCTTTATGTGTACTCCCTGACCCCAAGTGAGTTATCCTACCCCCTTTATATGTACTCTCTGACCGCAAGTGAGTTACCCTAATCCCATATCAGTACTCCCAGACCCCAAGTGAGTTACCCTAGTCAAATAGAAGTACTCCCTGACCCCAAGTGAGTTACCCTAGCCCCTTATATAAGTACTCCCTGACCGCAAGTGAGTTATCCTAGCCCCTTTATATGTACTCTCTGACCGCAAGTGAGTTACCATATCACCTTTATAAGTACTCCCTGACCCCAAGTGGGTTATCCTAACCCCTTTATATGTACTCTCTGACCGCAAGTGAGTTACCCTAGTCCCATAGAAGTACTCCCTGACCCCAAGTAAGTTACCATATCACCTTTATAAGTACTCCCTGACCCCAAGTGAGTTACCTAATCCCACAGAAGTACTCCCTAACCCCAAGTGAGTTACAATAGCCCCTTTATGAGTACTCCCTGACCCCAAGTGAGTTATCCTACCCCCTTTATATGTACTCTCTGACCGCAAGTGAGTTACCCTAATCCCATATAAGTACTCCCAGACCCCAAGTGAGTTACCCTAGTCCCATAGAAGTACTCCCTGACCCCAAGTGAGTTACCCTAGCCCCTTATATAAGTACTCCCTGACCGCAAGTGAGTTATCCTAGCCCCTTTATATGTACTCTCTGACAGCAAGTGAGTTACCCTAGTCCCATAGTAGTACTCCCTGACCCCAAGTGAGTTAGCCTAGCCCCTTTATATGTACTCTCTGACCGCAAGTGAGTTACCCTAGTCCAATATAAGTACTCCCTGACCCCAAGTGAGTTACCATAGCCCCTTTATAAGTACTCCCTGAACCCAAGTGAGTTATCCTAGCCCCTTGATATGTATTCTCTGACCGCAAGAGTTACCCTAATCCCATATAAGTACTCCCAGACCCCAAGTGAGTTATCCTACCCCCTTTATATGTACTCTCTGACCGCAAGTGAATTATCCTACTCCAATATAGGTACTCCCTGACACCAAGTGAGTTACCATAGCCCCTTTATAAGTACTCCCTGACCCCAAGTGAGTTACCATAGCCCCTTTATAAGTACTCCCTGACCCCAAGTGATTTATCCTAGCCCCTTTATATGTACTCTCTGACCGCAAGTGACTTATTCAAACCCCTTATAAGTACTCCCTGACCTCAAGTGTGTTACCCTAGTCTCATATATGTACTCCCTGAACTCAATTGTATTACCTTAGCCCCTTTATAAGTTCTCCCTGACCCCAAGTGAGTTATCCTAGCCCCTTTATATGTACTCTCTGACCGCAAGTGAGTTACCCTAATGCCATATAAATACTCCCAGACCCAAAGTGAGTAACCCTTGTCCCATAGAAGTACTCCCTGACCCCAAGTGAGTTACCCTAGCCCCTTATATAAGTACTCCCTGACCGCAAGTGAGTTATCCTAGTCGCTTTATATGTACTCCCAGACCCAAAGTGAGTTACCCTAGTCCCTTATAAGTACTCCCTGATCCTAAGTGAGTTACCCTAGCCCTTTAATAAGTACACCCTGGCCCCAAGTGAGTTACCCTAGTCCCATATAAGTAATCCTTGACCCAAAGTTAGTTACCCTAGCCCCTTTATAAGTACTCCCTGACCCCAAGTGAGTTACCATATCACCTTTATAAGTACTCCCTGACCCCAAATGAGTTATCCTAGCCCCTTTATATGTACTCTCTGACAGCAAGTGAGTTACCCTTGTCCCATAGAAGTACTCCCTGACCCCAAGTGAGTTACCCTTGTCCCATAGTAGTACTCCCTGACCCCAAGTGAGTTACCCTACTCCCATATAGTTACTCCCTGACACCAAGTGAGTTACCATAGCCCCTTTATAAGTACTCACTGACCCCAAGTGAGTTACCATAGCCCCTTTATAAGTACTCCCTGACCCCAAGTGAGCTATCCTAGCCCCTTTATATGTACTCTCTGACACGCAAGTGACATATTCAAACCCCTTATAAGTACTCTCTGACCCCAAGTGTGTTACCCTAGTCTCATATATGTACTCCCTGAACTCAAGTGTATTACCTTAGCCCCTTTATAAGTTCTCCCTGACCCCAAGTGAGTTATCCTAGCCCCTTTATATGTACTCTCTGACCGCAAGTGAGTTACCCTAATCCCATATAAGTACTCCCAGACCCCAAGTGAGTTACCCTTGTCCCATAGAAGTACTCCCTGACCCCAAGTGAGTTACCCTAGCCCCTTATATAAGTACTCCCTGACCGCAAGTGAGTTATCCTAGCCCCTTTATATGTACTCTCTGACCGCAAGTGGGTTACCCTAGTCCCATAGAAGTACTCCCTGACCCCAAGTGAGTTACCCTAGCCCCTTATATAAGTACTCTCTGACCGCAAGTGAGTTATCCTAGCCCCCTTATATGCACTCTCTGACCGCAAGTGAGTTACGTAATCCCATAGAAGTACTCCCTGACCCCAAGTGAGTTATCCTACCCCCTTTATATGTACTCTCTGGCCGCAAGTGAGTTACCCTAATCCCATATCAGTACTCCCAGACCCCAAGTGAGTTACCCTAGTCCCATAGAAGTACTCCCTGACCCCAAGTGAGTTACCCTAGCCCCTTTATGAGTACTCCCTGACCCCATGTGAGTTATCCTACCCCCTTTATATGTACTCTCTGACCGCAAGTGAGTTACCCTAGCACTTTAATAAGTACACCCTGGCCCCAAGTGAGTTACCCTAGTCCCATATAAGTAATCCTTGACCCAAAGTTAGTTACCCTAGCCCCTTTATAAGTACTCCCTGACCCCAAGTGAGTTACCATATCACCTTTATATGTACTCTCTGACCGCAAGTGAGTTACCCTAATCCCTTATAAGTACTCACAGACCCCAAGTGAGTTACCCTAGTCTCATATATGTACTCTCTGAACTCAATTGTGTTACCTTAGTACCTTTATAAGAACTCCCTGACCGCAAGTGAGTTATCCTAGCCCCTTTATATGTACTCTCTGCCCGCAAGTGAGTTACCCTAGTCCCATAGAAGTTCTCCCTGACCCCAAGTGAGTTACCATATCACCTTTATGAGTACTCCCTGACCCCAAGTGAGTTATCCTACCCCCTTCATATGTACTCTCTGACCGCAAGTGAGTTACCCTAGCACTTTAATAAGTACACCCTGGCCCCAAGTGAGTTACCCTAGTCCCATAGAAGTACTCCCTGTCCCCAAGTGAGTTACCCTAGCCCCTTATATAAGTACTCCCTGACCGCAAGTGAGTTACCCTAGCCCCTTTATATGTACTCTCTGACCGCAAGTGAGTTACCATATCACCTTTATAAGTACTCCCTGACCCCAGGTGAGTTATCCTAGCCCCCTTATTAGTACTCTCTGACCGCAAGTGAGTTACCTAATCCCATAGAAGTACTCCCTGACCCCAAGTGAGTTTCCATAGCCCCTTTATGAGTACTCCCTGACCCCATGTGAGTTATCCTACCCCCTTTATATGTGCTCTCTGACCGCAAGTGAGTTACCTTAATCCCATATCAGTACTCCCAGACCCCAAGTTAGTTACCCTAGTCCCATAGAAGTACTCCCCGTCCCCAAGTGAGTTACCCTAGCCCCTTATATAAGTACTCCCTGACCGCAAGTGTGTTATCCTAGCCCCTTTATATGTACTCTCTGACCGCAAGTGAGTTACCATATCACCTTTATAAGTACTCCCTGACCCCAGGTGAGTTATCCTAGCCCCCTTATTAGTATTCTCTGACCGCAAGTGAGTTACCTAATCCCATAGAAGTACTCCCTGACCCCAAGTGAGTTTCCATAGCCCCTTTATGAGTACTCCCTGACCCCATGTGATTTATCCTACCCCCTTTATATGTACTCTCTGACCGCAAGTGAGTTACCTTAATCCCATATCAGTACTCCCAGACCCCAAGTTAGTTACCCTAGTCCCATAGAAGTACTCCCTGATCCCAAGTGAGTTACCCTAGCCCCTTATATAAGTACTCCCTGACCGCAAGTGAGTTATCCTAGCCCCTTTATATGTACACTCTGACAGCAAATCAGTTACCCTAGTCCCATAGAAGTACTCCCTGACCCCAAGTGAGTTACCATAGCCCCTTTATGAGTACTCCCTGATCACAAGTGAGTTATCCTACCCCTTTTATATGTACTCTCTGACCGCAAGTGAGTTACCCTAATCCCATATAAGTACTCCCAGACCCCAAGTGAGTTACCCTAGTCTCATATATGTACTCTCTGAACTCAAGTGTGTTACCTTAGCACCTTTATAAGTACTCCCTGACCCCAAGTGAGTTATCCTAGCCCCTTTATATTTACTCTCTGACCGCAAGTGAGTTACCCTAATCCCATATAAGTACTCCCAGACCCCAAGTGAGTTACCCTAGTCTCATATATGTACTCTCTGAACTCAAGTGAGTTATCCTAACACCTTTATATGTACTCTCTGGCCGCAAGTGAGTTACCGTAGTCCCATAGTAGTACTCCCTTACCCCAAGCGAGTTATCCTAGCCCCTTTATATGTACTCTCTGACCCAAGTGAGTTACCCTAGTCCAATATAAGTACTCCCTGACCCCAAGTGAGTTACCATAGCCCCTTTATAAGTACTCCCTGAACCCAAGTGAGTTATCCTAGCCCCTCTATATGTACTCTCTGACCGCAAGTGAGTTACCCTAATCACATATAAGTACTCCTAGACCCCAAGTGAATTACCCTAGTCCCTTTGAAGTACTCCCTGACCCCAAGTGAGTTACACTAGCCCCTTTATATGTACTCTCTTACCGCAAGTGAGTAACCCTAGCCCATTTATATGTACACTCTGACCGCAAGTGAGTTATCCTAGCCCCTTTATAAGTACTCCCTGACCCCAACTGAGTTACCCTAGTCCCATATAAGTTCTCCTTGACCCAAAGTGAGTTACCCTAGCCCCTTTATAAGTACTCCCTGACCCCAAGTGAGTTACCCTAGTCCCATATAAGTTCTCCTTGACCCAAAGTGAATTACCCTAGCCCCTTTATAAGTACTCCCTGACCCCAAATGAGTTACCTTAGACCCATATAAGTACTGCCAAATCCCAAGTGAGTTACCGTAGTCCCATAGAATTACTCCCTGACCCCAAGTGAGTTACCCTAGCCTCTTATATAAGTACCCCCTGACCGCAAGTGAGTTATCCTAGCCCCTTTATATGTACTCTCTGACCGCAAGTGAGTTACCCTAGTCCCATAGAAGTACTCCCTGAACCCAAGTGAGTTACCATATCACTTTTATAAGTACTCAATGACCCCAAGTGAGTTATCCTAGCCCCCTTATATGTACTCTCTGACCGCAAGTGAGTTACCCTATTCCCATAGAAGTACTCTCTGAACCCAAGTGAGTTATCCTACCCCCTTTATATGTACTCTCTGACCGCAAGTGAGTTACCCTAGCCCCTTTATATGTACTCTCTGACCGCAAGTGAGTTACCCTACCCCATTTATATGTACTCTCTGACCGCAAGTGAGTTATCCTAGTCGCTTTATATGTACTCCCAGACCCTAAGTGAGTTACCCTAGTACCATATAAGTTCTCCTTGACCCAAAGTGAGTTACCATAGCCCCTTTATACGTACTACCTGACCCCAAGTGAGTTATCCTAGGCCCTTTATATGTACTCTCTGACCGCAAGTGAGTTATCCTAGCCCCTTTATATGTACTCTCAGACCCCAAGTGAGTTACCCTAGTCCCTTATAACTACTCCCTGACCCAAAGTGAGTTACCCTAGCCCTTTTATAAGTACACCCTGGCCACAAGTGAGTTACCCTAATCCCATATAAGTACTCCCAGACCCCATGTGAGTTACACTAGTCCCATAGAAGTACTCCCTGACATCATGTGTGTTATCCTAGCTCCTTATATAAGTACTTCCTGGCTGCAAATGAGTTATCGTAGCCCCTTTATATGTACTCTCTGACCGCAAGTGAGTTACCCTAGTCCCATAGAAGAACTCCCTGACCCCAAGTGAGTTACCATAGCCCCTTTATAAGTACTACCTGACCCCAAGTGAGTTACCATAGCCCCTTTATAAGTACTACCTGACCCCAAGTGAGTTATCCAGGCCCTTTAATGTGTACTCTCTGACCGCAAGTGAGTAACCCTAGTACCATAGAAGTACTCCCTGACCCCAAGTGAGCTACCATAGCCCCTTTATGAGTACTCCCTGACCCCAAGTGAGTTATCCTACCCCCTTTATATGTACTCTCTGACCGCAAGTGAGTTACCCTAATCCCATATAAGCACTCCCAGACCCCAAGTGAGTTATCCTAGCCCCTTTATATGTACTCTCTGACCGCAAGTGAGTCACCCTAGCCCATTTATATGTACTCCCAGACCCCAAGTGAGTTACCCTAGTCCCTTATAAGTACTCCCTGATCCTAAGTGAGTTATCCTAGCCCTTTAATAAGTACACCCTGGCCCCAAGTGAGTTACCCTAGTCCCATATAAGTAATCCTTGACCCAAAGTTAGTTACCTTAGACCCTTTATAAGTACTCCCTGACCCCAAGTGAGTTACCATAGCCCCTTTATAAGTACTCACTGAACCCAAGTGAGTTATCCTAGCCCCATTATATGTACTCTCTGACCGCAAGTGAGCTATCCTAGCCCCTTTATATGTACTCTCTGACCGCAAGTGAATTATCTTAGCCCCTTTATATGTACTCTCTGACAGTAAGTGAGTTACCGTAGTCCCATAGTAGTACTCCCTTACCCCAAGTGAGTTATCCTAGCCCCTTTATATGTACTCTCTGACCCAAGTGAGTTACCCTAGTCCAATATAAGTACTCCCTGACCCCAAGTGAGTTACCATAGCCCCTTTATAAGTACTCCCTGAACCCAAGTGAGTTATCCTAGCCCCATTATATGTACTCTCTGACCGCAAGTGAGTTACCCTAATCACATATAAGTACTCCTAGACCCCAAGTGAATTACCCTAGTCCCATTGAAGTACTCCCTGACCCCAAGTGAGTTACCCTAGCCCCTTATATGTACTCTCTTACCGCAAGTGAGTTAACATAGCCCCTTTATAAGTACTCCCTGACCCCAAGTGAGTTATCCTAGCCCCTTTATAAGTACTCCCTGACCCCAAATGAGTTACCTTAGACCAATATATGTACTCCCAAATCCCAAGTGAGTTACCCTAGTTCCATAGAATTACTCCCTGACCCCAAGTGAGTTACCCTAGCCCCTTATATAAGTACTCCCTTACCGCAAGTGAGCTATCCTAGCCCCTTTATATGTACTCTCTGACCGCAAGTGAGTTACCCTAGTCCCATAGAAGTACTCCCTGACCCCAAGTGAGTTACCATATCACCTTTATAAGTACTCAATGACCCCAAGTGAGTTATCCTAGCCCCCTTATATGTACTCTCTGACCGCAAGTGAGTTACCCTATTCCCATAGAAGTACTCTCTGACCCCAAGTGAGTTACCTTAGCCCCTTTATGAGTACTCCCTGAACCCAAGTGAGTTATCCTACCCCCTTTATATGTACTCTCTGACCGCAAGTGAGTTACCCTAGTCCCATATAGGTACTCCCTGACCCCAAGTGAGTTACCATATCACCTTTATAAGTACTCCCTGACCCCAAGTGAGTTATCTTAGCCCCTTTATATGTACTCTCTGACAGTAAGTGAGTTACCCTAGTCCCATAGTAGTACTCCCTGACCCCAAGTGAGTTAGCCTAGCCCCTTTATATGTACTCTCTAACCGCAAGTGAGTTACCCTAGTCCAATATAAGTACTCCCTGACCCCAAGTGAGTTACCCTAGCCCCTTAAATAAGTACTCCCTGACTGCAAGTGAGTTATCCTAGCCCCTTTATATGTACTCTCTGACCGCAAGTGAGTTACGCTAGTCCCATAGAAGTACTCCCTGACCCCAAGTGAGTTACCATAGCCCATTTATGAGTACTCCTTGACCCCAAGTGAGTTATCCTACCCCCTTTATATGTACTCTCTGACCGCAAGTGAGTTACCCTAGTCCCATAGAAGTACTCCCTGACCCCAAGTGAGTTACCATATCACCTTTATAAGTACTCCCTGACCCCAAGTGAGTTACCTAATCCCATAGAAGTACTCCCTGACCACAAGTGAGTTACAATAGCCCCTTTATGAGTACTCCCTGACCCCTAGTGAGATATCCTACCCCCTTTATATGTACTCTCTGACCGCAAGTGAGTTACCCTAATCCCATATAAGTACTCCCAGACCCCAAGTGAGTTACCCTAGTCCCATAGAAGTACTCCCTGACCCCAAGTGAGTTACCCTAGCCCCTTAAATAAGTACTCCCTGACTGCAAGTGAGTTATCCTAGCCCCTTTATATGTACTCTCTGACCGCAAGTGAGTTACGCTAGTCCCATAGAAGTACTCCCTGACCCCAAGTGAGTTACCATATCACCTTTATAAGTACTCCCTGACCCCAAGTGAGTTACCTAATCCCATAGAAGTACTCCCTGACCACAAGTGAGTTACAATAGCCCCTTTATGAGTACTCCCTGACCCCTAGTGAGATATCCTACCCCCTTTATATGTACTCTCTGACCGCAAGTGAGTTACCCTAATCCCATATAAGTACTCCCAGACCCCAAGTGAGTTACCCTAGTCCCATAGAAGTACTCCCTGACCCCAAGTGAGTTACCCTAGCCCCTTATATAAGTACTCCCTGACCCCAAGTGAGTTATCCTAGCCCCATTATATGTACTCTCTGACCGCAAGTGAGTTACCTAATCCCATAGAAGTACTCCCTGACCCCAAGTGAGTTTCCATAGCCCCTTTATGAGTACTCCCTGACCCCATGTGAGTTATCCTACCCCCTTTATATGTACTCTCTGACCGCAAATGAGTTACCCTAATCCCATATCAGTACTCCCAGACCCCAAGTGAGTTACCCTACTCCCATAGAAGTACTCCCTGACCCCAAGTGAGTTACCCTAGCCCCTTAAATAAGTACTCCCTGACCGCAAGTGAGTTATCCTAGCCCCTTTATATGTACTCTCTGACCGCAAGTGAGTTACGCTAGTCCCATAGAAGTACTCCCTGACCCCAAGTGAGTTACCATAGCCCATTTATGAGTACTCCCTGACCCCAAGTGAGTTATCCTACCCCCTTTATATGTACTCTCTGACCGCAAGTGAGTTACCCTAATCCCTAATAAGTACTCCCAGACCCCAAGTGAGTTACCCTAGTCTCATATATGTACCCTCTGAACTCAAGTGTGTTACCTTAGCACCTTTATAAGTACTCCCTGACCCCAAGTGAGTTATCCTAGCCCCTTTATATGTACTCTCTGACCGCAAGTGAGTTACCATATCACCTTTATAAGTACTCCCTGACCCCAAGTGAGTTACCTAATCCCATAGAAGTACTCCCTGACCCCAAGTGAGTTACAATAGCCCCTTTATGAGTATTCCCTGACCCCAAGTGAGTTATCCTACCCCCTTTATATGTACTCTCTGACCGCAAGTGAGTTACCCTAATCCCATATCAGTACTCCCAGACCCCAAGTGAGTTACCCTAGTCAAATAGAAGTACTCCCTGACCCCAAGTGAGTTACCCTAGCCCATTATATAAGTACTCCCTGACCGCAAGTGAGTTATCCTAGCCCCTTTATATGTACTCTCTGACCGCAAGTGAGTTACCATATCACCTTTATAAGTACTCCCTGACCCCAAGTGGGTTATCCTAACCCCTTTATATGTACTCTCTGACCGCAAGTGAGTTACCCTAGTCCCATAGAAGTACTCCCTGACCCCAAGTAAGTTACCATATCACCTTTATAAGTACTCCCTGACCCCAAGTGAGTTACCTAATCCCACAGAAGTACTCCCTGACCCCAAGTGAGTTACAATAGCCCCTTTATGAGTACTCCCTGACCCCATGTGAGTTATCCTACCCCCTTTATATGTACTCCCTGACCGCAAATGAGTTACCCTAATCCCATATCAGTACTCCCAGACCCCAAGTGAGTTACCCTACTCCCATAGAAGTACTCCCTGACCCCAAGTGAGTTACCCTAGCCCCTTAAATAAGTACTCCCTGACCGCAAGTGAGTTATCCTAGCCCCTTTATATGTACTCTCTGACCGCAAGTGAGTTACGCTAGTCCCATAGAAGTACTCCCTGACCCCAAGTGAGTTACCATAGCCCATTTATGAGTACTCCCTGACCCCAAGTGAGTTATCCTACCCCCTTTATATGTACTCTCTGACCGCAAGTGAGTTACCCTAATCCCTAATAAGTACTCCCAGACCCCAAGTGAGTTACCCTAGTCTCATATATGTACCCTCTGAACTCAAGTGTGTTACCTTAGCACCTTTATAAGTACTCCCTGACCCCAAGTGAGTTATCCTAGCCCCTTTATATGTACTCTCTGACCGCAAGTGAGTCACCCTAGCCCATTTATATGTACTCCCAGACCCCAAGTGAGTTACCCTAGTCCCTTATAAGTACTCCCTGATCCTAAGTGAGTTATCCTAGCCCTTTAATAAGTACACCCTGGCCCCAAGTGAGTTACCCTAGTCCCATATAAGTAAACCTTGACCCAAAGTTAGTTACCCTAGACCCTTTATAAGTACTCCCTGACCCCAAGTGAGTTACCATATCACCTTTATAAGTACTCCCTGACCCCAAGTGAGTTATCCTAGCCCCTTTATATGTACTCTCTGACAGCAAGTGAGTTACCCTAGTCCCATATTAGTACTCCCTGACCCCAAGTGAGTTAGCCTAGCCCCTTTATATGTACTCTCTGACCGCAAGTGAGTTACCCTAGTCCAATATAAGTACTCCCTGACCCCAAGTGAGTTACCATAGCCCCTTTATAAGTACTCTCTGACCCCAAGTGAGTTATCCTAGCCCCTTTATATGTACTCTCTGACCGCAAGTGACTTATTCAAACCCATTATAAGTACTCCCTGACCCCAAGTGTGTTACCCTAGTCTCATATATGTACTCCCTGAACTCAAGTGTATTACCTTAGCCCCTTTATAAGTTCTCCCTGACCCCAAGTGAGCTACCATAGCCCCTTTATGAGTACTCCCTGACCCCAAGTGAGTTATCCTACCCCCTTTAAATGTACTCTCTGACCGCAAGTGAGTTACCCTAATCCCATATAAGCACTCCCTGACCCCAAGTGAGTTACCCTAGCCCCTTATATAAGTACTCCCTGACCGCAAGTGAGTTATTCTAGCCCCTTTATATGTACTCTCTGACCGCAAGTGAGTTATCATATCACCTTTATAAGTACTCCCTGACCCCAAGTGAGTTATCCTAGCCCCCTTATATGTACTCTCTGACCGCAAGTGAGTTACCTAATCCCATAGAAGTACTCCCTGACCCCAAGTGAGTTTCCATAGCCCCTTTATGAGTACTCCCTGACCCCAAGTGAGTTATCCTACCCCCTTTATATGTACTCTCTGACCGCAAGTGAGTTACCCTAATCCCATATCAGTACTCCCAGACCCCAAGTGAGTTACCCTAGTCAAATAGAAGTACTCCCTGACCCCAAGTGAGTTACCCTAGCCCCTTATATAAGTACTCCCTGACCGCAAGTGAGTTATCCTAGCCCCTTTATATGTACTCTCTGACCGCAAGTGAGTTACCATATCACCTTTATAAGTACTCCCTGACCCCAAGTGGGTTATCCTAACCCCTTTATATGTACTCTCTGACCGCAAGTGAGTTACCCTAGTCCCATAGAAGTACTCCCTGACCCCAAGTAAGTTACCATATCACCTTTATAAGTACTCCCTGACCCCAAGTGAGTTACCTAATCCCACAGAAGTACTCCCTGACCCCAAGTGAGTTACAATAGCCCCTTTATGAGTACTCCCTGACCCATAGTGAGTTATCCTACCCCCTTGATATGTATTCTCTGACCGCAAGAGTTACCCTAATCCCATATAAGTACTCCCAGACCCCAAGTGAGTTATCCTACCCCCTTTATATGTACTCTCTGACCGCAAGTGAATTATCCTACTCCAATATAGGTACTCCCTGACACCAAGTGAGTAACCATAGCCCCTTTATAAGTACTCACTGACCCCAAGTGAGTTACCATAGCCCCTTTATAAGTACTCCCTGACCCCAAGTGTGTTACCCTAGTCTCATATATGTACTCCCTGAACTCAAGTGTATTACCTTAGCCCCTTTATAAGTTCTCCCTGACCCCAAGTGAGTTATCCTAGCCCCTTTATATGTACTCTCTGACCGCAAGTGAGTTACCCTAATCCCATATAAGTACTCCCAGACCCCAAGTGAGTTACCCTTGTCCCATAGAAGTACACCCTGAACCCAAGTGAGTTACCCTAGCCCCTTATATAAGTACTCCCTGACCGCAAGTGAGTTATCCTAGCCCCTTTATATGTACTCTCTGACCGCAAGTGGGTTACCCTAGTCCCATAGAAGTACTCCCTGACCCCAAGTGAGTTACCCTAGCCCCTTATATAAGTACTCTCTGACCGCAAGTGAGTTATCCTAGCCCCCTTATATGTACTCTCTGACCGCAAGTGAGTTACCTAATCCCATAGAAGTACTCCCTGACCGCAAGTGAGTTATCCTAGCCCCTTTATATGTACTCTCTGACCGCAAGTGAGTTACCCTAGTCCCATAGAAGTACTCCCTGACCCCAAGTGAGGTACCATAGCCCCTTTATGAGTACTCCCTGACTCCAAGTGAGTTATCCTACCCCCTTTATATGTACTCTCTGACCGCAAGTGAGTTACCCTAGCACTTTAATAAGTACACCCTGGCCCCAAGTGAGTTACCCTAGTCCCATATGTAATTCTTGACCCAAAGTTAGTTACCCTAGCCCCTTTATAAGTACTCCCTGACCCCAAGTGAGTTACCATATCACCTTTATATGTACTCTCTGACCGCAAGTGAGTTACCCTAATCCCTTATAAGTACTCACAGACCCCAAGTGAGTTACCCTAGTCTCATATATGTACTTTCTGAACTCAATTGTGTTACCTTATTACCTTTATAAGAACTCCCTGACCGCAAGTGAGTTATCCTAGCCCCTTTATATGTACTCTCTGACCGCAAGTGAGTAACCCTAGTCCCATAGAAGTTCTCCCTGACCCCAAGTGAGTTACCATATCACCTTTATATGTACTCTCTGACCGCAAGTGAGTTACCCTAATCCCTTATAAGTACTCACAGACCCCAAGTGAGTTACCCTAGTCTCATATATGTACTCTCTGAACTCAATTGTGTTACCTTATTACCTTTATAAGAACTCCCTGACCGCAAGTGAGTTATCCTAGCCCCTTTATATGTACTCTCTGACCGCAAGTGAGTTACCATATCACCTTTATAAGTACTCCCTGACCCCAGGTGAGTTATCCTAGCCCCCTTATTAGTACTCTCTGACCGCAAGTGAGTTACCTAATCCCATAGAAGTACTCCCTGACCCCAAGTGAGTTTCCATAGCCCCTTTATGAGTACTCCCTGACCCCATGTTAGTTATCCTACCCCCTTTATATGTGCTCTCTGACCGCAAGTGAGTTACCTTAATCCCATATCAGTACTCCCAGACCCCAAGTTAGTTACCCTAGTCCCATAGAAGTACTCCCTGACCCCAAGTGAGTTACCCTAGCCCCTTATATAAGTACTCCCTGACCGCAAGTGAGTTATCCTAGCCCCTTTATATGTACTCTCTGACAGCAAATCAGTTACCCTAGTCCCATAGAAGTACTCCCTGACCCCAAGTGAGTTACCATAGCCCCTTTATGAGTACTCCCTGACCCCAAGTGAGTTATCCTACCCCTGTTATATGTACTCTCTGACCGCAAGTGAATTACCCTAATCCCATATAAGTACTCCCAGGCCCCTAGTGAGTTACCCTAGTCTCATATATGTACTCTCTGAACTCAAGTGTGTTACCTTAGCACCTTTATAAGTACTCCCTGACCCCAAGTGAGTTATCCTATCCCCTTTATATTTACTCTCTGACCGCAAGTGAGTAACCCTAGTCCCATATAAGTTCTCCCTGACCCCAAGTGAGTTACCACAGCCTCTTTATAAGTACTCCCAGACCCCAAGTGAGTTACCCTAGTCCCATATAAGTTCTCCTTGACCCAAAGTGAGTTACCCTAGCCCCTTATAAGTACTCCCTGATCCTAAGTGAGTTACCCTAGCCCTTTAATAAGTACACCCTGGCCCCAAGTGTGTTACCCTAGTTCCATATAAGTACTCCCTGACCCCAAATGAGTTACCTTAGACCCATATAAGTACTCCCAAATCCCAATTGAGTTACCCTAGTCCCATAGAATTACTCCCTCACCCCAAGTGAGTTATCTTAGCCCCTTTATATGTACTCTCTTACCGCAAGTGAATTACCCTAGCCCATTTATATGTACACTCTGACCGCAAGTGAGTTATTCTAGTCGCTTTATATGTACTCTCAGACCCCAAGTGAGTTACCCTAGTCCCTTATAAGTACTCCCTGATCCTAAGTGAGTTACCCTAGCCCTTTAATAAGTACACCCTGGCCCCAAGTGTGTTACCCTAGTTCCATATAAGTAATCCTTGACCCAAAGTGAGTTACCCTAGCCCCTTTATAAGTACTCCCTGACCCCAAGTGAGTTACCATATCACCTTTATAAGTACTCCCTGACCCCAAGTGAGTTATCCTAGCCCCTTTATATGTACTCTCTGACAGCAAGTGAGTTACCCTAGTCCCATAGTAGTACTCCCTGACCCCAAGTGAGTTACCATAGCCCCTTTATAAGTACTCCCTGACCCCAAGTGAGTTATCCTAACACCTTTATGTGTACTCTCTGGCAGCAAATGAGTTACCGTAGTCCCATAGTAGTACTCCCTTACCCCAATTGAGTTATCCTAGCCCCTTTATATGTACTCTCTGACCCAAGTGAGTTACCCTAGTCCAATATAAGTACTCCCTGACCCCAAGTGAGTTACCATAGCCCCTTTATAAGTACTCCCTGAACCCAAGTGAGTTATCCTAGCCCCTTTATATGTACTCTCTGACCGCAAGTGAGTTACCCTAATCACATATAAGTACTCCTAGACCCCAAGTGAATTACCCTAGTCCCATTGAAGTACTCCCTGACTCCAAGTGAGTTACCCTAGCCCCTTTATATGTACTCTCTTACCGCAAGTGAGTAACCCTAGCCCATTTATATGTACACTCTGACCGCAAGTGAGTTATCCTAGCCCTTTATAAGTACTCCCTGACCCCAACTGAGTTACCCTAGTCCCATATAATTTCTCCTTGACCCAAAGTGAGTTACCCTAGCCCCTTTATAAGTACTCCCTGACCCCAAGTGAGTTACCCTAATCCCATATAAGTTCTCCTTGACCCAAAGTGAGTTACCCTAGCCCCTTTATAAGTACTCCCTGACCCCAAATGAGTTACCTTAGACCCATATAAGTACTGCCAAATCCCAAGTGAGTTACCGTAGTCCCATAGAATTACTCCCTGACCCCAAGTGAGTTACCCTAGCCCCTTTATATGTACTCTCTAACCGCAAGTGAGTTACCCTAGTCCAATATAAGTACTCCCTGACCCCAAGTGAGTTACCCTAGCCCCTTAAATAAGTACTCCCTGACTGCAAGTGAGTTATCCTAGCCCCTTTATATGTACTCTCTGACCGCAAGTGAGTTACGCTAGTCCCATAGAAGTACTCCCTGACCCCAAGTGAGTTAGCCTAGCCCCTTTATATGTACTCTCTAACCGCAAGTGAGTTACCCTAGTCCAATATAAGTACTCCCTGACCCCAAGTGAGTTACCCTAGCCCCTTAAATAAGTACTCCCTGACTGCAAGTGAGTTACGCTAGTCCCATAGAAGTACTCCCTGACCCCAAGTGAGTTACCATAGCCCATTTATGAGTACTCCTTGACCCCAAGTGAGTTATCCTACCCCCTTTATATGTACTCTCTGACCGCAAGTGAGTTACCCTAGTCCCATAGAAGTACTCCCTGACCCCAAGTGAGTTACCATATCACCTTTATAAGTACTCCCTGACCCCAAGTGAGTTACCTAATCCCATAGAAGTACTCCCTGACCACAAGTGAGTTACAATAGCCCCTTTATGAGTACTCCCTGACCCCTAGTGAGATATCCTACCCCCTTTATATGTACTCTCTGACCGCAAGTGAGTTACCCTAATCCCATATAAGTACTCCCAGACCCCAAGTGAGTTACCCTAGTCCCATAGAAGTACTCCCTGACCCCAAGTGAGTTACCCTAGCCCCTTATATAAGTACTCCCTGACTGCAAGTGAGTTATCCTAGCCCCTTTATATGTACTCTCTGACCGCAAGTGAGTTACCATATCACCTTTATAAGTACTCCCTGACCCCAAGTGAGTTATCCTAGCCCCATTATATGTACTCTCTGACCGCAAGTGAGTTACCTAATCCCATAGAAGTACTCCCTGACCCCAAGTCAGTTTCCATAGCCCCTTTATGAGTACTCCCTGACCCCATGTGAGTTATCCTACCCCCTTTATATGTACTCTCTGACCGCAAATGAGTTACCCTAATCCCATATCAGTACTCCCAGACCCCAAGTGAGTTACCCTACTCCCATAGAAGTACTCCCTGACCCCAAGTGAGTTACCCTAGCCCCTTAAATAAGTACTCCCTGACCGCAAGTGAGTTATCCTAGCCCCTTTATATGTACTCTCTGACCGCAAGTGAGTTACGCTAGTCCCATAGAAGTACTCCCTGACCCCAAGTGAGTTATCCTACCCCCTTTATATGTACTCTCTGACCGCAAGTGAGTTACCCTAATCCCTAATAAGTACTCCCAGACCCCAAGTGAGTTACCCTAGTCTCATATATGTACCCTCTGAACTCAAGTGTGTTACCTTAGCACCTTTATAAGTACTCCCTGACCCCAAGTGAGTTATCCTAGCCCCTTTATATGTACTCTCTGACCGCAAATGAGTTACCATATCACCTTTATAAGTACTCCCTGACCCCAAGTGAGTTACCTAATCCCATAGAAGTACTCCCTGACCCCAAGTGAGTTACAATAGCCCCTTTATGAGTATTCCCTGACCCCAAGTGAGTTATCCTACCCCCTTCATATGTACTCTCTGACCGCAAGTGAGTTACCCTAATCCCATATCAGTACTCCCAGACCCCAAGTGAGTTACCCTAGTCAAATAGAAGTACTCCCTGACCCCAAGTGAGTTACCCTAGCCCATTATATAAGTACTCCCTGACCGCAAGTGAGTTATCCTAGCCCCTTTATATGTACTCTCTGACCGCAAGTGAGTTACCATATCACCTTTATAAGTACTCCCTGACCCCAAGTGGGTTATCCTAACCCCTTTATATGTACTCTCTGACCGCAAGTGAGTTACCCTAGTCCCATAGAAGTACTCCCTGACCCCAAGTAAGTTACCATATCACCTTTATAAGTACTCCCTGACCCCAAGTGAGTTACCTAATCCCACACAAGTACTCCCTGACCCCAAGTGAGTTACAATAGCCCCTTTATGAGTACTCCCTGACCCCATGTGAGTTATCCTACCCCCTTTATATGTACTCTCTGACCGCAAATGAGTTACCCTAATCCCATATCAGTACTCCCAGACCCCAAGTGAGTTACCCTACTCCCATAGAAGTACTCCCTGACCCCAAGTGAGTTACCCTAGCCCCTTAAATAAGTACTCCCTGACCGCAAGTGAGTTATCCTAGCCCCTTTATATGTACTCTCTGACCGCAAGTGAGTTACGCTAGTCCCATAGAAGTACTCCCTGACCCCAAGTGAGTTACCATAGCCCATTTATGAGTACTCCCTGACCCCAAGTGAGTTATCCTACCCCCTTTATATGTACTCTCTGACCGCAAGTGAGTTACCCTAATCCCTAATAAGTACTCCCAGACCCCAAGTGAGTTACCCTAGTCTCATATATGTACCCTCTGAACTCAAGTGTGTTACCTTAGCACCTTTATAAGTACTCCCTGACCCCAAGTGAGTTATCCTAGCCCCTTTATATGTACTCTCTGACCGCAAGTGAGTCACCCTAGCCCATTTATATGTACTCCCAGACCCCAAGTGAGTTACCCTAGTCCCTTATAAGTACTCCCTGATCCTAAGTGAGTTATCCTAGCCCTTTAATAAGTACACCCTGGCCCCAAGTGAGTTACCCTAGTCCCATATAAGTAAACCTTGACCCAAAGTTAGTTACCCTAGACCCTTTATAAGTACTCCCTGACCCCAAGTGAGTTACCATATCACCTTTATAAGTACTCCCTGACCCCAAGTGAGTTATCCTAGCCCCTTTATATGTACTCTCTGACAGCAAGTGAGTTACCCTAGTCCCATATTAGTACTCCCTGACCCCAAGTGAGTTAGCCTAGCCCCTTTATATGTACTCTCTGACCGCAAGTGAGTTACCCTAGTCCAATATAAGTACTCCCTGACCCCAAGTGAGTTACCATAGCCCCTTTATAAGTACTCTCTGACCCCAAGTGAGTTATCCTAGCCCCTTTATATGTACTCTCTGACCGCAAGTGACTTATTCAAACCCCTTATAAGTACTCCCTGACCCCAAGTGTGTTACCCTAGTCTCATATATGTACTCCCTGAACTCAAGTGTATTACCTTAGCCCCTTTATAAGTTCTCCCTGACCCCAAGTGAGCTACCATAGCCCCTTTATGAGTACTCCCTGACCCCAAGTGAGTTATCCTACCCCCTTTAAATGTACTCTCTGACCGCAAGTGAGTTACCCTAATCCCATATAAGCACTCCCTGACCCCAAGTGAGTTACCCTAGCCCCTTATATAAGTACTCCCTGACCGCAAGTGAGTTATTCTAGCCCCTTTATATGTACTCTCTGACCGCAAGTGAGTTATCATATCACCTTTATAAGTACTCCCTGACCCCAAGTGAGTTATCCTAGCCCCCTTATATGTACTCTCTGACCGCAAGTGAGTTACCTAATCCCATAGAAGTACTCCCTGACCCCAAGTGAGTTTCCATAGCCCCTTTATGAGTACTCCCTGACCCCAAGTGAGTTATCCTACCCCCTTTATATGTACTCTCTGACCGCAAGTGAGTTACCCTAATCCCATATCAGTACTCCCAGACCCCAAGTGAGTTACCCTAGTCAAATAGAAGTACTCCCTGACCCCAAGTGAGTTACCCTAGCCCCTTATATAAGTACTCCCTGACCGCAAGTGAGTTATCCTAGCCCCTTTATATGTACTCTCTGACCGCAAGTGAGTTACCATATCACCTTTATAAGTACTCCCTGACCCCAAGTGGGTTATCCTAACCCCTTTATATGTACTCTCTGACCGCAAGTGAGTTACCCTAGTCCCATAGAAGTACTCCCTGACCCCAAGTAAGTTACCATATCACCTTTATAAGTACTCCCTGACCCCAAGTGAGTTACCTAATCCCACAGAAGTACTCCCTGACCCCAAGTGAGTTACAATAGCCCCTTTATGAGTACTCCCTGACCCCAAGTGAGTTATCCTACCCCCTTTATATGTACTCTCTGACCGCAAGTGAGTTACCCTAGTCCCATAGAAGTACTCCCTGACCCCAAGTAAGTTACCATATCACCTTTATAAGTACTCCCTGACCCCAAGTGAGTTACCTAATCCCACAGAAGTACTCCCTGACCCCAAGTGAGTTACAATAGCCCCTTTATGAGTACTCCCTGACCCCATGTGAGTTATCCTACCCCCTTTATATGTACTCTCTGACCGCAAATGAGTTACCCTAATCCCATATCAGTACTCCCAGACCCCAAGTGAGTTACCCTACTCCCATAGAAGTACTCCCTGACCCCAAGTGAGTTACCCTAGCCCCTTAAATAAGTACTCCCTGACCGCAACTGAGTTATCCTAGCCCCTTTATATGTACTCTCTGACCGCAAGTGAGTTACGCTAGTCCCATAGAAGTACTCCCTGACCCCAAGTGAGTTACCATAGCCCATTTATGAGTACTCCCTGACCCCAAGTGAGTTATCCTACCCCCTTTATATGTACTCTCTGACCGCAAGTGAGTTACCCTAATCCCTAATAAGTACTCCCAGACCCCAAGTGAGTTACCCTAGTCTCATATATGTACCCTCTGAACTCAAGTGTGTTACCTTAGCACCTTTATAAGTACTCCCTGACCCCAAGTGAGTTATCCTAGCCCCTTTATATGTACTCTCTGACCGCAAGTGAGTCACCCTAGCCCATTTATATGTACTCCCAGACCCCAAGTGAGTTACCCTAGTCCCTTATAAGTACTCCCTGATCCTAAGTGAGTTATCCTAGCCCTTTAATAAGTACACCCTGGCCCCAAGTGAGTTACCCTAGTCCCATATAAGTAAACCTTGACCCAAAGTTAGTTACCCTAGACCCTTTATAAGTACTCCCTGACCCCAAGTGAGTTACCATATCACCTTTATAAGTACTCCCTGACCCCAAGTGAGTTATCCTAGCCCCTTTATATGTACTCTCTGACAGCAAGTGAGTTACCCTAGTCCCATATTAGTACTCCCTGACCCCAAGTGAGTTAGCCTAGCCCCATTATATGTACTCTCTGACCGCAAGTGAGTTACCCTAGTCCAATATAAGTACTCCCTGACCCCAAGTGAGTTACCATAGCCCCTTTATAAGTACTCTCTGACCCCAAGTGAGTTATCCTAGCCCCTTTATATGTACTCTCTGACCGCAAGTGACTTATTCAAACCCCTTATAAGTACTCCCTGACCCCAAGTGTGTTACCCTAGTCTCATATATGTACTCCCTGAACTCAAGTGTATTACCTTAGCCCCTTTATAAGTTCTCCCTGACCCCAAGTGAGCTACCATAGCCCCTTTATGAGTACTCCCTGACCCCAAGTGAGTTATCCTACCCCCTTTAAATGTACTCTCTGACCGCAAGTGAGTTACCCTAATCCCATATAAGCACTCCCTGACCCCAAGTGAGTTACCCTAGCCCCTTATATAAGTACTCCCTGACCGCAAGTGAGTTATTCTAGCCCCTTTATATGTACTCTCTGACCGCAAGTGAGTTATCATATCACCTTTATAAGTACTCCCTGACCCCAAGTGAGTTATCCTAGCCCCCTTATATGTACTCTCTGACCGCAAGTGAGTTACCTAATCCCATAGAAGTACTCCCTGACCCCAAGTGAGTTTCCATAGCCCCTTTATGAGTACTCCCTGACCCCAAGTGAGTTATCCTACCCCCTTTATATGTACTCTCTGACCGCAAGTGAGTTACCCTAATCCCATATCAGTACTCCCAGACCCCAAGTGAGTTACCCTAGTCAAATAGAAGTACTCCCTGACCCCAAGTGAGTTACCCTAGCCCCTTATATAAGTACTCCCTGACCGCAAGTGAGTTATCCTAGCCCCTTTATATGTACTCTCTGACCGCAAGTGAGTTACCATATCACCTTTATAAGTACTCCCTGACCCCAAGTGGGTTATCCTAACCCCTTTATATGTACTCTCTGACCGCAAGTGAGTTACCCTAGTCCCATAGAAGTACTCCCTGACCCCAAGTAAGTTACCATATCACCTTTATAAGTACTCCCTGACCCCAAGTGAGTTACCTAATCCCACAGAAGTACTCCCTGACCCCAAGTGAGTTACAATAGCCCCTTTATGAGTACTCCCTGACCCCAAGTGAGTTATCCTACCCCCTTTATATGTACTCTCTGACCGCAAGTGAGTTACCCTAGTCCCATAGAAGTACTCCCTGACCCCAAGTAAGTTACCATATCACCTTTATAAGTACTCCCTGACCCCAAGTGAGTTACCTAATCCCACACAAGTACTCCCTGACCCCAAGTGAGTTACAATAGCCCCTTTATGAGTACTCCCTGACCCCATGTGAGTTATCCTACCCCCTTTATATGTACTCTCTGACCGCAAATGAGTTACCCTAATCCCATATCAGTACTCCCAGACCCCAAGTGAGTTACCCTACTCCCATAGAAGTACTCCCTGACCCCAAGTGAGTTACCCTAGCCCCTTAAATAAGTACTCCCTGACCGCAACTGAGTTATCCTAGCCCCTTTATATGTACTCTCTGACCGCAAGTGAGTTACGCTAGTCCCATAGAAGTACTCCCTGACCCCAAGTGAGTTACCATAGCCCATTTATGAGTACTCCCTGACCCCAAGTGAGTTATCCTACCCCCTTTATATGTACTCTCTGACCGCAAGTGAGTTACCCTAATCCCTAATAAGTACTCCCAGACCCCAAGTGAGTTACCCTAGTCTCATATATGTACCCTCTGAACTCAAGTGTGTTACCTTAGCACCTTTATAAGTACTCCCTGACCCCAAGTGAGTTATCCTAGCCCCTTTATATGTACTCTCTGACCGCAAGTGAGTCACCCTAGCCCATTTATATGTACTCCCAGACCCCAAGTGAGTTACCCTAGTCCCTTATAAGTACTCCCTGATCCTAAGTGAGTTATCCTAGCCCTTTAATAAGTACACCCTGGCCCCAAGTGAGTTACCCTAGTCCCATATAAGTAAACCTTGACCCAAAGTTAGTTACCCTAGACCCTTTATAAGTACTCCCTGACCCCAAGTGAGTTACCATATCACCTTTATAAGTACTCCCTGACCCCAAGTGAGTTATCCTAGCCCCTTTATATGTACTCTCTGACAGCAAGTGAGTTACCCTAGTCCCATATTAGTACTCCCTGACCCCAAGTGAGTTAGCCTAGCCCCATTATATGTACTCTCTGACCGCAAGTGAGTTACCCTAGTCCAATATAAGTACTCCCTGACCCCAAGTGAGTTACCATAGCCCCTTTATAAGTACTCTCTGACCCCAAGTGAGTTATCCTAGCCCCTTTATATGTACTCTCTGACCGCAAGTGACTTATTCAAACCCCTTATAAGTACTCCCTGACCCCAAGTGTGTTACCCTAGTCTCATATATGTACTCCCTGAACTCAAGTGTATTACCTTAGCCCCTTTATAAGTTCTCCCTGACCCCAAGTGAGCTACCATAGCCCCTTTATGAGTACTCCCTGACCCCAAGTGAGTTATCCTACCCCCTTTAAATGTACTCTCTGACCGCAAGTGAGTTACCCTAATCCCATATAAGCACTCCCTGACCCCAAGTGAGTTACCCTAGCCCCTTATATAAGTACTCCCTGACCGCAAGTGAGTTATTCTAGCCCCTTTATATGTACTCTCTGACCGCAAGTGAGTTATCATATCACCTTTATAAGTACTCCCTGACCCCAAGTGAGTTATCCTAGCCCCCTTATATGTACTCTCTGACCGCAAGTGAGTTACCTAATCCCATAGAAGTACTCCCTGACCCCAAGTGAGTTTCCATAGCCCCTTTATGAGTACTCCCTGACCCCAAGTGAGTTATCCTACCCCCTTTATATGTACTCTCTGACCGCAAGTGAGTTACCCTAATCCCATATCAGTACTCCCAGACCCCAAGTGAGTTACCCTAGTCAAATAGAAGTACTCCCTGACCCCAAGTGAGTTACCCTAGCCCCTTATATAAGTACTCCCTGACCGCAAGTGAGTTATCCTAGCCCCTTTATATGTACTCTCTGACCGCAAGTGAGTTACCATATCACCTTTATAAGTACTCCCTGACCCCAAGTGGGTTATCCTAACCCCTTTATATGTACTCTCTGACCGCAAGTGAGTTACCCTAGTCCCATAGAAGTACTCCCTGACCCCAAGTAAGTTACCATATCACCTTTATAAGTACTCCCTGACCCCAAGTGAGTTACCTAATCCCACAGAAGTACTCCCTGACCCCAAGTGAGTTACAATAGCCCCTTTATGAGTACTCCCTGACCCCAAGTGAGTTATCCTACCCCCTTTATATGTACTCTCTGACCGCAAGTGAGTTACCCTAGTCCCATAGAAGTACTCCCTGACCCCAAGTAAGTTACCATATCACCTTTATAAGTACTCCCTGACCCCAAGTGAGTTACCTAATCCCACAGAAGTACTCCCTGACCCCAAGTGAGTTACAATAGCCCCTTTATGAGTACTCCCTGACCCCATGTGAGTTATCCTACCCCCTTTATATGTACTCTCTGACCGCAAATGAGTTACCCTAATCCCATATCAGTACTCCCAGACCCCAAGTGAGTTACCCTACTCCCATAGAAGTACTCCCTGACCCCAAGTGAGTTACCCTAGCCCCTTAAATAAGTACTCCCTGACCGCAACTGAGTTATCCTAGCCCCTTTATATGTACTCTCTGACCGCAAGTGAGTTACGCTAGTCCCATAGAAGTACTCCCTGACCCCAAGTGAGTTACCATAGCCCATTTATGAGTACTCCCTGACCCCAAGTGAGTTATCCTACCCCCTTTATATGTACTCTCTGACCGCAAGTGAGTTACCCTAATCCCTAATAAGTACTCCCAGACCCCAAGTGAGTTACCCTAGTCTCATATATGTACCCTCTGAACTCAAGTGTGTTACCTTAGCACCTTTATAAGTACTCCCTGACCCCAAGTGAGTTATCCTAGCCCCTTTATATGTACTCTCTGACCGCAAGTGAGTCACCCTAGCCCATTTATATGTACTCCCAGACCCCAAGTGAGTTACCCTAGTCCCTTATAAGTACTCCCTGATCCTAAGTGAGTTATCCTAGCCCTTTAATAAGTACACCCTGGCCCCAAGTGAGTTACCCTAGTCCCATATAAGTAAACCTTGACCCAAAGTTAGTTACCCTAGACCCTTTATAAGTACTCCCTGACCCCAAGTGAGTTACCATATCACCTTTATAAGTACTCCCTGACCCCAAGTGAGTTATCCTAGCCCCTTTATATGTACTCTCTGACAGCAAGTGAGTTACCCTAGTCCCATATTAGTACTCCCTGACCCCAAGTGAGTTAGCCTAGCCCCTTTATATGTACTCTCTGACCGCAAGTGAGTTACCCTAGTCCAATATAAGTACTCCCTGACCCCAAGTGAGTTACCATAGCCCCTTTATAAGTACTCTCTGACCCCAAGTGAGTTATCCTAGCCCCTTTATATGTACTCTCTGACCGCAAGTGACTTATTCAAACCCCTTATAAGTACTCCCTGACCCCAAGTGTGTTACCCTAGTCTCATATATGTACTCCCTGAACTCAAGTGTATTACCTTAGCCCCTTTATAAGTTCTCCCTGACCCCAAGTGAGCTACCATAGCCCCTTTATGAGTACTCCCTGACCCCAAGTGAGTTATCCTACCCCCTTTAAATGTACTCTCTGACCGCAAGTGAGTTACCCTAATCCCATATAAGCACTCCCTGACCCCAAGTGAGTTACCCTAGCCCCTTATATAAGTACTCCCTGACCGCAAGTGAGTTATTCTAGCCCCTTTATATGTACTCTCTGACCGCAAGTGAGTTATCATATCACCTTTATAAGTACTCCCTGACCCCAAGTGAGTTATCCTAGCCCCCTTATATGTACTCTCTGACCGCAAGTGAGTTACCTAATCCCATAGAAGTACTCCCTGACCCCAAGTGAGTTTCCATAGCCCCTTTATGAGTACTCCCTGACCCCAAGTGAGTTATCCTACCCCCTTTATATGTACTCTCTGAGCGCAAGTGAGTTACCCTAATCCCATATCAGTACTCCCAGACCCCAAGTGAGTTACCCTAGTCAAATAGAAGTACTCCCTGACCCCAAGTGAGTTACCCTAGCCCCTTATATAAGTACTCCCTGACCGCAAGTGAGTTATCCTAGCCCCTTTATATGTACTCTCTGACCGCAAGTGAGTTACCATATCACCTTTATAAGTACTCCCTGACCCCAAGTGGGTTATCCTAACCCCTTTATATGTACTCTCTGACCGCAAGTGAGTTACCCTAGTCCCATAGAAGTACTCCCTGACCCCAAGTAAGTTACCATATCACCTTTATAAGTACTCCCTGACACCAAGTGAGTTACCTAATCCCACAGAAGTACTCCCTGACCCCAAGTGAGTTACAATAGCCCCTTTATGAGTACTCCCTGACCCCAAGTGAGTTATCCTACCCCCTTGATATGTATTCTCTGACCGCAAGAGTTACCCTAATCCCATATAAGTACTCCCAGACCCCAAGTGAGTTATCCTACCCCCTTTATATGTACTCTCTGACCGCAAGTGAATTATCCTACTCCAATATAGGTACTCCCTGACACCAAGTGAGTTACCATAGCCCCTTTATAAGTACTCACTGACCCCAAATGAGTTACCATAGCCCCTTTATAAGTACTCCCTGACCCCAAGTGTGTTACCCTAGTCTCATATATGTACTCCCTGAACTCAAGTGTATTACCTTAGCCCCTTTATAAGTTCTCCCTGACCCCAAGTGAGTTATCCTAGCCCCTTTATATGTACTCTCTGACCGCAAGTGAGTTACCCTAATCCCATATAAGTACTCCCAGACCCCAAGTGAGTTACCCTTGTCCCATAGAAGTACACCCTGAACCCAAGTGAGTTACCCTAGCCCCCCCCTTATATAAGTACTCCCTGACCGCAAGTGAGTTATCCTAGCCCCTTTATATGTACTCTCTGACCGCAAGTGGGTTACCCTAGTCCCATAGAAGTACTCCCTGACCCCAAGTGAGTTACCCTAGCCCCTTATATAAGTACTCTCTGACCGCAAGTGAGTTATCCTAGCCCCCTTATATGTACTCTCTGACCGCAAGTGAGTTACCTAATCCCATAGAAGTACTCCCTGACCCCAAGTGAGTTATCCTACCCCCTTTATATGTACTCTCTGGCCGCAAGTGAGTTACCCTAATCCCATATCAGTAATCCCAGACCCCAAGTGAGTTACCCTAGTCCCATAGAAGTACTCCCTGACCCCAAGTGAGTTACCCTAGCCCCTTATATAAGTACTCCCTGACCGCAAGTGAGTTATCCTAGCCCCTTTATATGTACTCTCTGACCGCAAGTGAGTTACCCTAGTCCCATAGAAGTACTCCCTGACCCCAAGTGAGGTACCATAGCCCCTTTATGAGTACTCCATGACTCCAAGTGAGTTATCCTACCCCCTTTATATGTACTCTCTGACCGCAAGTGAGTTACCCTAGCACTTTAATAAGTACACCCTGGCCCCAAGTGAGTTACCCTAGTCCCATATGTAATCCTTGACCCAAAGTTAGTTACCCTAGCCCCTTTATAAGTACTCCCTGACCCCAAGTGAGTTACCATATCACCTTTATATGTACTCTCTGACCGCAAGTGAGTTACCCTAATCCCTTATAAGTACTCACAGACCCCAAGTGAGTTACCCTAGTCTCATATATGTACTTTCTGAACTCAATTGTGTTACCTTATTACCTTTATAAGAACTCCCTGACCGCAAGTGAGTTATCCTAGCCCCTTTATATGTACTCTCTGACCGCAAGTGAGTTACCCTAGTCCCATAGAAGTTCTCCCTGACCCCAAGTGAGTTACCATATCACCTTTATATGTACTCTCTGACCGCAAGTGAGTTACCCTAATCCCTTATAAGTACTCACAGACCCCAAGTGAGTTACCCTAGTCTCATATATGTACTCTCTGAACTCAATTGTGTTACCTTATTACCTTTATAAGAACTCCCTGACCGCAAGTGAGTTATCCTAGCCCCTTTATATGTACTCTCTGACCGCAAGTGAGTTACCATATCACCTTTATAAGTACTCCCTGACCCCAGGTGAGTTATCCTAGCCCCCTTATTAGTACTCTCTGACCGCAAGTGAGTTACCTAATCCCATAGAAGTACTCCCTGACCCCAAGTGAGTTTCCATAGCCCCTTTATGAGTACTCCCTGACCCCATGTTAGTTATCCTACCCCCTTTATATGTGCTCTCTGACCGCAAGTGAGTTACCTTAATCCCATATCAGTACTCCCAGACCCCAAGTTAGTTACCCTAGTCCCATAGAAGTACTCCCTGACCCCAAGTGAGTTACCCTAGCCCCTTATATAAGTACTCCCTGACCGCAAGTGAGTTATCCTAGCCCCTTTATATGTACTCTCTGACAGCAAATCAGTTACCCTAGTCCCATAGAAGTACTCCCAGGCCCCTAGTGAGTTACCCTAGTCTCATATATGTACTCTCTGAACTCAAGTGTGTTACCTTAGCACCTTTATAAGTACTCCCTGACCCCAAGTGAGTTATCCTAGCCCCTTTATATTTACTCTCTGACCGCAAGTGAGTAACCCTAGTCCCATATAAGTTCTCCCTGACCCCAAGTGAGTTACCACAGCCTCTTTATAAGTACTCCCAGACCCCAAGTGAGTTACCCTAGTCCCATATAAGTTCTCCTTGACCCAAAGTGAGTTACCCTAGCCCCTTTATAAGTACTCCCTGACCCCAAATGAGTTACCTTAGACCCATATAAGTACTCCCAAATCCCAATTGAGTTACCCTAGTCCCATAGAATTACTCCCTCACCCCAAGTGAGTTATCTTAGCCCCTTTATATGTACTCTCTTACCGCAAGTGAATTACCCTAGCCCATTTATATGTACACTCTGACCGCAAGTGAGTTATTCTAGTCGCTTTATATGTACTCTCAGACCCCAAGTGAGTTACCCTAGTCCCTTATAAGTACTCCCTGATCCTAAGTGAGTTACCCTAGCCCTTTAATAAGTACACCCTGGCCCCAAGTGTGTTACCCTAGTTCCATATAAGTAATCCTTGACCCAAAGTGAGTTACCCTAGCCCCTTTATAAGTACTCCCTGACCCCAAGTGAGTTACCATATCACCTTTATAAGTACTCCCTGACCCCAAGTGAGTTATCCTAGCCCCTTTATATGTACTCTCTGACAGCAAGTGAGTTACCCTAGTCCCATAGTAGTACTCCCTGACCCCAAGTGAGTTACCATAGCCCCTTTATAAGTACTCCCTGACCCCAAGTGAGTTATCCTAACACCTTTATGTGTACTCTCTGGCAGCAAATGAGTTACCGTAGTCCCATAGTAGTACTCCCTTACCCCAATTGAGTTATCCTAGCCCCTTTATATGTACTCTCTGACCCAAGTGAGTTACCCTAGTCCAATATAAGTACTCCCTGACCCCAAGTGAGTTACCATAGCCCCTTTATAAGTACTCCCTGAACCCAAGTGAGTTATCCTGGCCCCTTTATATGTACTCTCTGACCGCAAGTGAGTTACCCTAATCACATATAAGTACTCCTAGACCCCAAGTGAATTACCCTAGTCCCATTGAAGTACTCCCTGACCCCAAGTGAGTTACCATAGCCCCTTTATATGTACTCTCTTACCGCAAGTGAGTAACCCTAGCCCATTTATATGTACACTCTGACCGCAAGTGAGTTATCCTAGCCCTTTATAAGTACTCCCTGACCCCAACTGAGTTACCCTAGTCCCATATAAGTTCTCCTTGACCCAAAGTGAGTTACCCTAGCCCCTTTATAAGTACTCCCTGACCCCAAGTGAGTTACCCTAATCCCAAATAAGTTCTCCTTGACCCAAAGTGAGTTACCCTAGCCCCTTTATAAGTACTCCCTGACCCCAAATGAGTTACCTTAGACCCATATAAGTACTGCCAAATCCCAAGTGAGTTACCGTAGTCCCATAGAATTACTCCCTGACCCCAAGTGAGTTACCCTAGCCTCTTATATAAGTACTCCCTGACCGCAAGTGAGTTATCCTAGCCCCTTTATATGTACTCTCTGACCGCAAGTGAGTTACCCTAGTCCCATAGAAGTACTCCCTGAACCCAAGTGAGTTACCATATCACCTTTATAAGTACTCAATGACCCCAAGTGAGTAATCCTAGCCCCCTTATATGTACTCTCTGACCGCAAGTGAGTTACCCTATTCCCATAGAAGTACTCTCTGACCCCAAGTGAGTTACCTTAGCCCCTTTATGAGTACTCCCTGAACCCAAGTGAGTTATCCTACCCCCTTTATATGTACTCTCTGACAGCAAGTGAGTTACCCTAGTCCCATTTAGGTACTCCCTGACCCCAAGTGAGTTACCATATCACCTTTATAAGTACTCCCTGACCCCAAGTGAGTTATCCTAGCCCCTTTATATGTACTCTCTGACAGCAAGTGAGTTACCCTAGTCCCATAGTAGTACTCCCTGACTCCAAGTGAGTTAGCCTAGCCCTTTATATGTACTCTCTGACCGCAAGTGAGTTACCATAGTCCATTATAAGTACTCCCTGACCCCAAGTGAGTTACCATAGCCCCTTTATAAGTACTCCCTGAACCCAAGTGAGTTATCCTAGCCCCTTGATATGTATTCTCTGACCGCAAGAGAGTTACCCTAATCCCATGTAAGTACTCCCAGACCCCAAGTGAGTTACCCTAGTCCCATAGAAGTACTCCCTGACCCCAAGTGAGTTATCCTACCCCCTTTATATGTACTCTATGACCGCAAGTGAATTTACCTACTCCCATATAGGTACTCCCTGACACCAAGTGAGGAACCATAGCCCCTTTATAAGTACTCCCTGACCCCAAGTGAGTTACCATAGCCCCTTTATAAGTACTCCCTGACCCCAAGTGAGTTATCCTAGCCCCTTTATATGTACTCTCTGACCGCAAGTGACTTATTCAAACCCCTTATAAGTACTCCCTGACCCCAAGTGTGTTACCCTAGTCTCATATATGTACTCCCTGAACTCAAGTGTATTACCTTAGCCCCTTTATAAGTTCTCCCTGGCCCCAAGTGAGTTACCCTAGTCCCATATAAGTAATTCTTGACCCAAAGTTAGTTACCCTAGCCCCTTTATAAGTACTCCCTGACCCCAAGTGAGTTACCATATCACCTTTATAAGTACTCCCTGACCCCAAGTGAGTTATCCTAGCCCCTTTATATGTACTCTCTGACAGCAAGTGAGTTACCCTAGTCCCATAGTAGTACTCCCTGACCCCAAGTGAGTTAGCCTAGCCCCTTTATATGTACTCTCTGACCGCAAGTGAGTTACCCTAGTCCAATATAAGTACTCCCTGACCCCAAGTGAGTTACCCTTGTCCCATAGAAGTACTCCCTGACCCCAAGTGAGTTACCCTAGTCCCATAGAAGTTCTCCCTGACCCCAAGTGAGTTACCATATCACCTTTATAAGTACTCCCTGACCCCAAGTGAGTTACCTAATCCCATAGAAGTACTCCCTGACCCCAAGTGAGTTACAATAGCCCCTTTATGAGTACTCCCTGACCCCAAGTGAGTTATCCTACCCCCTTCATATGTACTCTCTGACCGCAAGTGAGTTACCCTAATCCCTAATAAGTACTCCCAGACCCCAAGTGAGTTACCCTAGTCCCATAGAAGTACTCCCTGTCCCCAAGTGAGTTACCCTAGCCCCTTATATAAGTACTCCCTGACCGCAAGTGAGTTATCCTAGCCCCTTTATATGTACTCTCTGACCGCAAGTGAGTTACCTTAATCCCATATCAGTACTCCCAGACCCCAAGTTAGTTACCCTAGTCCCATAGAAGTACTCCCTGATCCCAAGTGAGTTACCCTAGCCCCTTATATAAGTACTCCCTGACCGCAAGTGAGTTATCCTAGCCCCTTTATATGTACTCTCTGACCGCAAGTGAGTTACCCTAATCCCATATAAGTACTCCCAGACCCCAAGTGAGTTACCCTAGTCTCATATATGTACTCTCTGAACTCAAGTGAGTTATCCTAACACCTTTATATGTACTCTCTGGCCGCAAGTGAGTTACCGTAGTCCCATAGTAGTACTCCCTTACCCCAAGCGAGTTATCCTAGCCCCTTTATATGTACTCTCTGACCCAAGTGAGTTACCCTAGTCCAATATAAGTACTCCCTGACCCCAAGTGAGTTACCATAGCCCCTTTATAAGTACTCCCTGAACCCAAGTGAGTTATCCTAGCCCCTCTATATGTACTCTCTGACCGCAAGTGAGTTACCCTAATCACATATAAGTACTCCTAGACCCCAAGTGAATTACCCTAGTCCCTTTGAAGTACTCCCTGACCCCAAGTGAGTTACCCTAGCCCCTTTATATGTACTCTCTTACCGCAAGTGAGTAACCCTAGCCCATTTATATGTACACTCTGACCGCAAGTGAGTTATCCTAGCCCCTTTATAAGTACTCCCTGACCCCAACTGAGTTACCCTAGTCCCATATAAGTTCTCCTTGACCCAAAGTGAGTTACCCTAGCCCCTTTATAAGTACTCCCTGACCCCAAGTGAGTTACCCTAGTCCCATATAAGTTCTCCTTGACCCAAAGTGAGTTACCCTAGCCCCTTTATAAGTACTCCCTGACCCCAAATGAGTTACCTTAGACCCATATAAGTACTGCCAAATCCCAAGTGAGTTACCGTAGTCCCATAGAATTACTCCCTGACCCCAAGTGAGTTACCCTAGCCTCTTATATAAGTACCCCCTGACCGCAAGTGAGTTATCCTAGCCCCTCTATATGTACTCTCTGACCGCAAGTGAGTTACCCTAGTCCCATAGAAGTACTCCCTGACCCCAAGTGAGTTACCATAGCCCCTTTATAAGTACTACCTGACCCCAAGTGAGTTACCATAGCCCCTTTATAAGTACTACCTGACCCCAAGTGAGTTATCCAGGCCCTTTTATGTGTACTCTCTGACCGCAAGTGAGTAACCCTAGCCCCTTTATATGTACTCTCTGACCGCAAGTGAGTTACCCTAGTCCCTTTATATGTACTTCCAGACCCCAAGTGAGTTAGCCTAGTCCAATATAAGTACTCCTTGACCCCAAGTGTGTTACCTTAGCCCCTTTATAAGTACTCCCCGACCCCAAGTGTATTACCCTAGTCACTTAGAAGTATTCCCTGACCCCAAGTGAGTTAACCTATTTCCATAGATACTACTGCCTGACCCCAAGTGTGTTGCCCTATTCCCATATAAGTACTCCCTGACCCCAAATGTGTTGTCCTAGCCCCTTTATATGAACTCTCTGACCGCAAGTGATTTACCCTATTCCCATATAGGTACTCCCTGATCCCAATTGAGTTATCCTAGCCCCTTTATATGTACTCTCTGACCGCAAGTGAGTCATTCAAACCCCTTATAAGTACTCCCTGACCCCAAGTGTGTTACCCTAGTCTCATATATGTACTCCCTGAACTCAAGTGTGTTACCTTGGCACCTTTATAAGTACTACCTGACCGCAAGTGAGTTATCCTAGGCCCTTTATATGTACTCTCTGACCGCAAGTCAGTTATCCTAGCCCCTTTATATGTACTCTCGGACCCCAAGTGAGTTACCCTAGTCCCTTATAACTACTCCCTGACCCAAAGTGAGTTACCCTAGCCCTTTTATAAGTACACCCTGGCCACAAATGAGTTAACCTGGTCCCATATAAGTACTCCCAGACACCAAGTGAGTTATCCTAGTCCCATATAAGTACTCCCTGACCCCAAGTGAGATACCCTAGTCCCTTATAAGTACTTCCTGACCACAAGTGAGTTACCCTAGCCCCTTTATAAGAACTCCCTGACCCCAAGTGAGTTATCGTAGCCCCTTTATATGTACTCTCTGACGGCAAGTGAGTTACACTAGTCCCATAGCAGTACTCCCTGACCGCAAGTGAGTAACCCTAGCCCCTTTATATGTACTCTCTGACCGCAAGTGAGTTACCCTAGCCCCTTTATATGTACTCTCTGACAGCAAGTGAGTTACCCTAGTCCCATATAAGTACTCCCTGACCCCAGGTGAGTTACCATAGCCCCTTTATAAGTACTCCCTGACCCCAAGTGAGTTATCCTAGCCCCTTTATATGAACTCTCTGACCGCAAGTGAGTTATTCAAACCCCGTTATAAGTACTCCCTGACCCCAAGTGTGTTACCCTAGTCTCATATAAGTACTCCCTGAACCCAGGTGTGTTACCTTAGCCCCTTTATAAGTACTCCCCGACCCCAAGTGAGTTATCCTATCCCCTTTATATGTACTCTCTGACCTCAAGTGAGTTACCCTAGTCCCATATAAGAACTCCCTGTCCCTAAGTGAGTACCCTAGTCCCAAATAAGTACTCCCTGACCCCCAGTGTGTTAACCTTGTCCCATATAAGTACTCCCAGACCCCAAGTAGTTACCCTAGTCCCATAGAAGTACTCCCTGACACCAAGTGTATTACCCTACTCACTTAGAAGTATTCTCTGACCCCAAGTGAGTTAACCTATTTCATAGATACTACTCCCTGACCCCAAGTGTGTTGCCCTATTCCCATATAAGTACTCCCTGACCCCAAATGTGTTGTCCTAGCCCCTTGATATGAACTCTCTGAACGCAAGTGAGTTACCCTATTCCCATATAGGTACTCCCTGACCCCAAGTGAGTACCCTAGCCCCTTTATAAGTACTCCCTGACCCCAAGTGAGTTACCATATCAACTTTATACGTACTCCCTGACACCAAGTGAGTTATCCTAGCCCCTTTATATGTACTCTCTGACCGCAAGTGAGTTACCCTAGTCCCATAGTAGTACTCCCTGACCCCAAGTGAGTTACCGTAGCACCTTTATAAGTACTCCCTGACCCCAAGTGAGTTATCCTAGCCCCTTTATATGTACTCTCTGACGGCAAGTGAGTTACACCAGTCCCGTAGTAGTACTCCCTGACCCCAAGTGAGTTATCAGGCCCATTTATGTGTACTCTCTGACCGCAAGTGAGTAACCCTAGCCCCTTTATATGTACTCTCTGACCTCAAGTGAGTTACCCTAGTCCCATATAAGAACTCCCTGTCCCTAAGTGAGTACCCTAGTCCCAAATAAGTACTCCCTGACCCCAAGTGAGTTACCATAGCCCCTTTATAAGTACTCCCTGACCACAAGTGAGTTACCCTAGCCCCTTTATATGTACTCTCTGACGGCAAGTGAGTTACACTAGTCCCATAACAGTACTCCCTGACCGCAAGTGAGTAACCCTAGCCCCTTTATATGTACTCTCTGACCGCAAGTGAGTTACCCTAGCCCCTTTATATGTACTCTCTGACAGCAAGTGAGTTACCCTAGTCCCATATAAGTACTCCCTGACCCCAGGTGAGTTACCATAGCCCCTTTATAAGTACTCTCTGACCCCAAGTGAGTTATCCTAGCCCCTTTATATGAACTCTCTGACCGCAAGTGAGTTATTCAAACCCCGTTATAAGTACTCCCTGACCCCAAGTGTGTTACCCTAGTCTCATATAAGTACTCCCTGAACCCAGGTGTGTTACCTTAGCCCCTTTATAAGTACTCCCCGACCCCAAGTGAGTTATCCTATCCCCTTTATATGTACTCTCTGACCTCAAGTGAGTTACCCTAGTCCCATATAAGAACTCCCTGTCCCTAAGTGAGTACCCTAGTCCCAAATAAGTACTCCCTGACCCCCAGTGTGTTAACCTTGTCCCATATAAGTACTCCCAGACCCCAAGTAGTTACCCTAGTCCCATAGAAGTACTCCCTGACACCAAGTGTATTACCCTACTCACTTAGAAGTATTCCCTGACCCCAAGTGAGTTAACCTATTTCATAGATACTACTCCCTGACCCCAAGTGTGTTGCCCTATTCCCATATAAGTACTCCCTGACCCCAAATGTGTTGTCCTAGCCCCTTGATATGAACTCTCTGAACGCAAGTGAGTTACCCTATTCCCATATAGGTACTCCCTGACCCCAAGTGAGTACCCTAACCCCTTTATAAGTACTCCCTGACCCCAAGTGAGTTACCATATCAACTTTATACGTACTCCCTGACACCAAGTGAGTTATCCTAGCCCCTTTATATGTACTCTCTGACCGCAAGTGAGTTACCCTAGTCCCATATAAGTTCTCCTTGACCCAAAGTGAGTTACCCTAGCCCCTTTATAAGTACTCCCTGACCCCAAATGAGTTACCTTAGACCCATATAAGTACTGCCAAATCCCAAGTGAGTTACCGTAGTCCCATAGAATTACTCCCTGACCCCAAGTGAGTTACCCTAGCCTCTTATATAAGTACCCCCTGACCGCAAGTGAGTTATCCTAGCCCCTCTATATGTACTCTCTGACCGCAAGTGAGTTACCCTAGTCCCATAGAAGTACTCCCTGACCCCAAGTGAGTTACCATAGCCCCTTTATAAGTACTACCTGACCCCAAGTGAGTTACCATAGCCCCTTTATAAGTACTACCTGACCCCAAGTGAGTTATCCAGGCCCTTTTATGTGTACTCTCTGACCGCAAGTGAGTAACCCTAGCCCCTTTATATGTACTCTCTGACCGCAAGTGAGTTACCCTAGTCCCTTTATATGTACTTCCAGACCCCAAGTGAGTTAGCCTAGTCCAATATAAGTACTCCTTGACCCCAAGTGTGTTACCTTAGCCCCTTTATAAGTACTCCCCGACCCCAAGTGTATTACCCTAGTCACTTAGAAGTATTCCCTGACCCCAAGTGAGTTAACCTATTTCCATAGATACTACTGCCTGACCCCAAGTGTGTTGCCCTATTCCCATATAAGTACTCCCTGACCCCAAATGTGTTGTCCTAGCCCCTTTATATGAACTCTCTGACCGCAAGTGATTTACCCTATTCCCATATAGGTACTCCCTGATCCCAATTGAGTTATCCTAGCCCCTTTATATGTACTCTCTGACCGCAAGTGAGTCATTCAAACCCCTTATAAGTACTCCCTGACCCCAAGTGTGTTACCCTAGTCTCATATATGTACTCCCTGAACTCAAGTGTGTTACCTTGGCACCTTTATAAGTACTACCTGACCGCAAGTGAGTTATCCTAGGCCCTTTATATGTACTCTCTGACCGCAAGTCAGTTATCCTAGCCCCTTTATATGTACTCTCGGACCCCAAGTGAGTTACCCTAGTCCCTTATAACTACTCCCTGACCCAAAGTGAGTTACCCTAGCCCTTTTATAAGTACACCCTGGCCACAAATGAGTTAACCTGGTCCCATATAAGTACTCCCAGACACCAAGTGAGTTATCCTAGTCCCATATAAGTACTCCCTGACCCCAAGTGAGATACCCTAGTCCCTTATAAGTACTTCCTGACCACAAGTGAGTTACCCTAGCCCCTTTATAAGAACTCCCTGACCCCAAGTGAGTTATCGTAGCCCCTTTATATGTACTCTCTGACGGCAAGTGAGTTACACTAGTCCCATAGCAGTACTCCCTGACCGCAAGTGAGTAACCCTAGCCCCTTTATATGTACTCTCTGACCGCAAGTGAGTTACCCTAGCCCCTTTATATGTACTCTCTGACAGCAAGTGAGTTACCCTAGTCCCATATAAGTACTCCCTGACCCCAGGTGAGTTACCATAGCCCCTTTATAAGTACTCCCTGACCCCAAGTGAGTTATCCTAGCCCCTTTATATGAACTCTCTGACCGCAAGTGAGTTATTCAAACCCCGTTATAAGTACTCCCTGACCCCAAGTGTGTTACCCTAGTCTCATATAAGTACTCCCTGAACCCAGGTGTGTTACCTTAGCCCCTTTATAAGTACTCCCCGACCCCAAGTGAGTTATCCTATCCCCTTTATATGTACTCTCTGACCTCAAGTGAGTGACCCTAGTCCCATATAAGAACTCCCTGTCCCTAAGTGAGTACCCTAGTCCCAAATAAGTACTCCCTGACCCCCAGTGTGTTAACCTTGTCCCATATAAGTACTCCCAGACCCCAAGTAGTTACCCTAGTCCCATAGAAGTACTCCCTGACACCAAGTGTATTACCCTACTCACTTAGAAGTATTCTCTGACCCCAAGTGAGTTAACCTATTTCATAGATACTACTCCCTGACCCCAAGTGTGTTGCCCTATTCCCATATAAGTACTCCCTGACCCCAAATGTGTTGTCCTAGCCCCTTGATATGAACTCTCTGAACGCAAGTGAGTTACCCTATTCCCATATAGGTACTCCCTGACCCCAAGTGAGTACCCTAGCCCCTTTATAAGTACTCCCTGACCCCAAGTGAGTTACCCTAATCACATATAAGTACTCCTAGACCCCAAGTGAATTACCCTAGTCCCTTTGAAGTACTCCCTGACCCCAAGTGAGTTACCCTAGCCCCTTTATATGTACTCTCTTACCGCAAGTGAGTAACCCTAGCCCATTTATATGTACACTCTGACCGCAAGTGAGTTATCCTAGCCCCTTTATAAGTACTCCCTGACCCCAACTGAGTTACCCTAGTCCCATATAAGTTCTCCTTGACCCAAAGTGAGTTACCCTAGCCCCTTTATAAGTACTCCCTGACCCCAAGTGAGTTACCCTAGTCCCATATAAGTTCTCCTTGACCCAAAGTGAGTTACCCTAGCCCCTTTATAAGTACTCCCTGACCCCAAATGAGTTACCTTAGACCCATATAAGTACTGCCAAATCCCAAGTGAGTTACCGTAGTCCCATAGAATTACTCCCTGACCCCAAGTGAGTTACCCTAGCCTCTTATATAAGTACCCCCTGACCGCAAGTGAGTTATCCTAGCCCCTCTATATGTACTCTCTGACCGCAAGTGAGTTACCCTAGTCCCATAGAAGTACTCCCTGACCCCAAGTGAGTTACCATAGCCCCTTTATAAGTACTACCTGACCCCAAGTGAGTTACCATAGCCCCTTTATAAGTACTACCTGACCCCAAGTGAGTTATCCAGGCCCTTTTATGTGTACTCTCTGACCGCAAGTGAGTAACCCTAGCCCCTTTATATGTACTCTCTGACCGCAAGTGAGTTACCCTAGTCCCTTTATATGTACTTCCAGACCCCAAGTGAGTTAGCCTAGTCCAATATAAGTACTCCTTGACCCCAAGTGTGTTACCTTAGCCCCTTTATAAGTACTCCCCGACCCCAAGTGTATTACCCTAGTCACTTAGAAGTATTCCCTGACCCCAAGTGAGTTAACCTATTTCCATAGATACTACTGCCTGACCCCAAGTGTGTTGCCCTATTCCCATATAAGTACTCCCTGACCCCAAATGTGTTGTCCTAGCCCCTTTATATGAACTCTCTGACCGCAAGTGATTTACCCTATTCCCATATAGGTACTCCCTGATCCCAATTGAGTTATCCTAGCCCCTTTATATGTACTCTCTGACCGCAAGTGAGTCATTCAAACCCCTTATAAGTACTCCCTGACCCCAAGTGTGTTACCCTAGTCTCATATATGTACTCCCTGAACTCAAGTGTGTTACCTTGGCACCTTTATAAGTACTACCTGACCGCAAGTGAGTTATCCTAGGCCCTTTATATGTACTCTCTGACCGCAAGTCAGTTATCCTAGCCCCTTTATATGTACTCTCGGACCCCAAGTGAGTTACCCTAGTCCCTTATAACTACTCCCTGACCCAAAGTGAGTTACCCTAGCCCTTTTATAAGTACACCCTGGCCACAAATGAGTTAACCTGGTCCCATATAAGTACTCCCAGACACCAAGTGAGTTATCCTAGTCCCATATAAGTACTCCCTGACCCCAAGTGAGATACCCTAGTCCCTTATAAGTACTTCCTGACCACAAGTGAGTTACCCTAGCCCCTTTATAAGAACTCCCTGACCCCAAGTGAGTTATCGTAGCCCCTTTATATGTACTCTCTGACGGCAAGTGAGTTACACTAGTCCCATAGCAGTACTCCCTGACCGCAAGTGAGTAACCCTAGCCCCTTTATATGTACTCTCTGACCGCAAGTGAGTTACCCTAGCCCCTTTATATGTACTCTCTGACAGCAAGTGAGTTACCCTAGTCCCATATAAGTACTCCCTGACCCCAGGTGAGTTACCATAGCCCCTTTATAAGTACTCCCTGACCCCAAGTGAGTTATCCTAGCCCCTTTATATGAACTCTCTGACCGCAAGTGAGTTATTCAAACCCCGTTATAAGTACTCCCTGACCCCAAGTGTGTTACCCTAGTCTCATATAAGTACTCCCTGAACCCAGGTGTGTTACCTTAGCCCCTTTATAAGTACTCCCCGACCCCAAGTGAGTTATCCTATCCCCTTTATATGTACTCTCTGACCTCAAGTGAGTTACCCTAGTCCCATATAAGAACTCCCTGTCCCTAAGTGAGTACCCTAGTCCCAAATAAGTACTCCCTGACCCCCAGTGTGTTAACCTTGTCCCATATAAGTACTCCCAGACCCCAAGTAGTTACCCTAGTCCCATAGAAGTACTCCCTGACACCAAGTGTATTACCCTACTCACTTAGAAGTATTCTCTGACCCCAAGTGAGTTAACCTATTTCATAGATACTACTCCCTGACCCCAAGTGTGTTGCCCTATTCCCATATAAGTACTCCCTGACCCCAAATGTGTTGTCCTAGCCCCTTGATATGAACTCTCTGAACGCAAGTGAGTTACCCTATTCCCATATAGGTACTCCCTGACCCCAAGTGAGTACCCTAGCCCCTTTATAAGTACTCCCTGACCCCAAGTGAGTTACCATATCAACTTTATACGTACTCCCTGACACCAAGTGAGTTATCCTAGCCCCTTTATATGTACTCTCTGACCGCAAGTGAGTTACCCTAGTCCCATAGTAGTACTCCCTGACCCCAAGTGAGTTACCGTAGCACCTTTATAAGTACTCCCTGACCCCAAGTGAGTTATCCTAGCCCCTTTATATGTACTCTCTGACGGCAAGTGAGTTACACCAGTCCCGTAGTAGTACTCCCTGACCCCAAGTGAGTTATCAGGCCCATTTATGTGTACTCTCTGACCGCAAGTGAGTAACCCTAGCCCCTTTGTATGTACTCTCTGACCTCAAGTGAGTTACCCTAGTCCCATATAAGAACTCCCTGTCCCTAAGTGAGTACCCTAGTCCCAAATAAGTACTCCCTGACCCCAAGTGAGTTACCATAGCCCCTTTATAAGTACTCCCTGACCACAAGTGAGTTACCCTAGCCCCTTTATATGTACTCTCTGACGGCAAGTGAGTTACACTAGTCCCATAACAGTACTCCCTGACCGCAAGTGAGTAACCCTAGCCCCTTTATATGTACTCTCTGACCGCAAGTGAGTTACCCTAGCCCCTTTATATGTACTCTCTGACAGCAAGTGAGTTACCCTAGTCCCATATAAGTACTCCCTGACCCCAGGTGAGTTACCATAGCCCCTTTATAAGTACTCTCTGACCCCAAGTGAGTTATCCTAGCCCCTTTATATGAACTCTCTGACCGCAAGTGAGTTATTCAAACCCCGTTATAAGTACTCCCTGACCCCAAGTGTGTTACCCTAGTCTCATATAAGTACTCCCTGAACCCAGGTGTGTTACCTTAGCCCCTTTATAAGTACTCCCCGACCCCAAGTGAGTTATCCTATCCCCTTTATATGTACTCTCTGACCTCAAGTGAGTTACCCTAGTCCCATATAAGAACTCCCTGTCCCTAAGTGAGTACCCTAGTCCCAAATAAGTACTCCCTGACCCCCAGTGTGTTAACCTTGTCCCATATAAGTACTCCCAGACCCCAAGTAGTTACCCTAGTCCCATAGAAGTACTCCCTGACACCAAGTGTATTACCCTACTCACTTAGAAGTATTCCCTGACCCCAAGTGAGTTAACCTATTTCATAGATACTACTCCCTGACCCCAAGTGTGTTGCCCTATTCCCATATAAGTACTCCCTGACCCCAAATGTGTTGTCCTAGCCCCTTGATATGAACTCTCTGAACGCAAGTGAGTTACCCTATTCCCATATAGGTACTCCCTGACCCCAAGTGAGTACCCTAACCCCTTTATAAGTACTCCCTGACCCCAAGTGAGTTACCATATCAACTTTATACGTACTCCCTGACACCAAGTGAGTTATCCTAGCCCCTTTATATGTACTCTCTGACCGCAAGTGAGTTACCCTAGTCCCATAGTAGTACTCCCTGACCCCAAGTGAGTTACCGTAGCACCTTTATAAGTACTCCCTGACCCCAAGTGAGTTATCCTAGCCCCTTTATATGTACTCTCTGACGGCAAGTGAGTTACACCAGTCCCGTAGTAGTACTCCCTGACCCCAAGTGAGTTATCAGGCCCATTTATGTGTACTCTCTGACCGCAAGTGAGTAACCCTAGCCCCTTTATATGTACTCTCTGACCTCAAGTGAGTTACCCTAGTCCCATATAAGAACTCCCTGTCCCTAAGTGAGTACCCTAGTCCCAAATAAGTACTCCCTGACCCCAAGTGAGTTACCATAGCCCCTTTATAAGTACTCCCTGACCACAAGTGAGTTACCCTAGCCCCTTTATAAGTATACCCTGACCCCAAGTGTATTACCCTACTCACTTAGAAGTATTCCCTGACCCCTAGTGAGTTAACCTATTTCCATAGATACTACTCCCTGACCCCAAGTGTGTTGCCCTATTCCCATATAAGTACTCCCTGACCCCAAATGTGTTGTCCTAGCCCCTTTATATGAACTCTCTGACCGCAAGTGAGTTACCCTAATCCTATATAGGTACTCCCTGACCCCAAGTGAGTACCCTAGCCCCTTTATAAGTACTCCCTGACCCCAAGTGAGTTACCATATCAACTTTATACGTACTCCCTGACCCCAAGTAAGTTATCCTAGCCCCTTTATAAGTACTCTCTGACGGCAAATGAGTTACACCAGTCCCATAGTAGTACTCCCTGACCCCAAGTGAGTTACCATAGCCCCTTTATAAGAACTCCCTGACCCCAAGTAAGTTATCCTAGCCCTTTTATATGTACTCTCTGACGGCAAGTGAGTTACACTAGTCCCATAGTAGTACTCCCTGACCCCAAGTGAGTTACACTAGTCCCATAAAAGTACTCCCTGACCCCAAGTGAGTTATCCTAGCCCCTTATAAGTACTCCCTGACCCCAAGTGAGATATCCATGCCCTTTTATGTGTACTCTCTGACCGCAAGTGAGTAACCCTAGCCCCTTTATATGTACTCTCTGACCGCAAGTGAGTTACCCTAGCCCCTTTATATGTACTCCCAGACCCCAAGTGAGTTAGCCTAGTCCAATATAAGTACTCCTTGACCCCAAGTGTGTTACCCTAGTCACTTAGAAGTATTCCCTGACCCCAAGTGAGTTAACCTATTTCCATAGATACTACTCCCTGACCCCAAGTGTGTTGCTCTATTCCTATATAAGTACTCCCTGACCCCAAATGTGTTGTCCCAGCCCCTTTATATGAACTCTCTGACCGCAAGTGAGTTATCCTGGCCCTTATATGTACCCTCTGCCGCGAGTGAGTTACCCTAGTCCCATAGAAGTACTCCCTGACCCCAAGTGAGTTATCCTAGCCCCTTTATATGTACTCTCTGACCGCAAGTGAGTTACCCTAGTCCCATATATGTACTCCCTGACCCCAAGTGAGTTACCATAGCCCTTTATAAGTACTCCCAGACCCCAAGTGAGTTACCCTAATCACTTATAAGTACTCCCTGACCCCAAGTGTGTTACCCTATCCCCTTTATAAGTACTCCCTGATCCCAAGTGAGTTATCCTAGCCGCTTTATATGTACTCCCAGACTCCAAGTGAGTTACCCTAGTCCCTTATAACTACCCCCTGACCCAAAGTGAATTACCCTAGCCCCTTTATAAGTACTCCCTGACCCTAAGTGGGTTACCCTAGTCCCATAGAAGTACTCCCTGACCCCAAGTGAGTTACCATAGCCCCTATATAAGTACTCCCTAACCCTAAGTGAGTTACCCTAGTCCCATATAAGTACTCCCTGACAACAAGTGAGTTATTCTAGACCCTTTATATGTACTCTCTTACCGCAAGTGAGTTATCCTATCCCCTTTATATGTACTCTCTGACCGCAAGTGAGCTACCCTAGTCCTATATAAGCACTCCTTACCCCAAGTGAGTTATCCTAGCCCCTTTATATGTACTCTCTGACCCAAGTGAGTTACCCTAGTCCAATATAAGTACTCCATGACCCCAAGTGAGTTACCATAGCCCCTTTATAAGTACTCCCTGAACCCAAGTGAGTTATCCTAGCCCCATTATATGTACTCTCTGACCGCAAGTGAGTTACCCTAATCACATATAAGTACTCCTAGACCCCAAGTGAATTACCCTAGTCCCATTGAAGTACTCCCTGACCCCAAGTGAGTTACCCTAGCCCCTTATATGTACTCTCTTACCGCAAGTGAGCAACCCTAGCCCATTTATATGTACACTCTGACCGCTAGTGAGTTATCCTAGCCCCTTTATAAGTACTCCCTGACCCCAAATGAGTTACCTTAGACCAATATATGTACTCCCAAATCCCAAGTGAGTTACCCTAGTTCCATAGAATTACTCCCTGACCCCAAGTGAGTTACCCTAGCCCCTTATATAAGTACTCCCTTACCGCAAGTGAGCTATCCTAGCCCCTTTATATGTACTCTCTGACCGCAAGTGAGTTACCCTAGTCCCATAGAAGTACTCCCTGACCCCAAGTGAGTTACCATATCACCTTTATAAGTACTCAATGACCCCAAGTGAGTTATCCTAGCCCCCTTATATGTACTCTCTGACCGCAAGTGAGTTACCCTATTCCCATAGAAGTACTCTCTGACCCCAAGTGAGTTACCTTAGCCCCTTTATGAGTACTCCCTGAACCCAAGTGAGTTATCCTACCCCCTTTATATGTACTCTCTGACCGCAAGTGAGTTACCCTAGTCCCATATAGGTACTCCCTGACCCCAAGTGAGTTACCATATCACCTTTATAAGTACTCCCTGACCCCAAGTGAGTTATCTTAGCCCCTTTATATGTACTCTCTGACAGTAAGTGAGTTACCCTAGTCCCATAGTAGTACTCCCTGACCCCAAGTGAGTAAGCCTAGCCCCTTTATATGTACTCTCTGACCGCAAGTGAGTTACCCTAGTCCAATATAAGTACTCCCTGACCCCAAGTGAGTTACCCTAGCCCCTTAAATAAGTACTCCCTGACTGCAAGTGAGTTATCCTAGCCCCTTTATATGTACTCTCTGACCGCAAGTGAGTTACCCTAGTCCCATAGAAGTACTCCCTGACCCCAAGTGAGTTACCATATCACCTTTATAAGTACTCCCTTACCCCAAGTGAGTTATCTTAGCCCCTTTATATGTACTCTCTGACCGCAAGTGAGTTACCCTAGTCCCATAGAAGTACTCCCTGACCCCAAGTGAGTTACCATATCACCTTTATAAGTACTCCCTGACCCCAAGTGAGTTACCTAATCCCATAGAAGTATTCCCTGACCACAAGTGAGTTACAATAGCCCCTTTATGAGTACTCCCTGACCCCAAGTGAGTTATCCTACCCCCTTTATATGTACTCTCTGACCGCAAGTGAGTTACCCTAATCCCATATAAGTACTCCCAGACCCCAAGTGAGTTACCCTAATCCCATATAAGTACTCCCAGACCCCAAGTGAGTTACCCTAGTCCCATAGAAGTACTCCCTGACCCCAAGTGAGTTACCCTAGCCCCTTATATAAGTACTCCCTGACTGCAAGTGAGTTATCCTAGCCCCTTTATATGTACTCTCTGACCGCAAGTGAGTTACCATATCACCTTTATAAGTACTCCCTGACCCCAAGTGAGTTATCCTAGCCCCATTATATGTACTCTCTGACCGCAAGTGAGTTACCTAATCCCATAGAAGTACTCCCTGACCCCAAGTGAGTTTCCATAGCCCCTTTATGAGTACTCCCTGACCCCATGTGAGTTATCCTACCCCCTTTATATGTACTCTCTGACCGCAAATGAGTTACCCTAATCACATATCAGTACTCCCAGACCCCAAGTGAGTTACCCTACTCCCATAGAAGTACTCCCTGACCCCAAGTGAGTTACCCTAGCCCCTTAAATAAGTACTCCCTGACCGCAAGTGAGTTATCCTAGCCCCTTTATATGTACTCTCTGACCGCAAGTGAGTTACGCTAGTCCCATAGAAGTACTCCCTGACCCCAAGTGAGTTACCATAGCCCATTTATGAGTACTCCCTGACCCCAAGTGAGTTATCCTACCCCCTTTATATGTACTCTCTGACCGCAAGTGAGTTACCCTAATCCCTAATAAGTACTCCCAGACCCCAAGTGAGTTACCCTAGTCTCATATATGTACCCTCTGAACTCAAGTGTGTTACATTAGCACCTTTATAAGTACTCCCTGACCCCAAGTGAGTTATCCTAGCCCCTTTATATGTACTCTCTGACCGCAAGTGAGTTACCATATCACCTTTATAAGTACTCCCTGACCCCAAGTGAGTTACCTAATCCCATAGAAGTACTCCCTGACCCCAAGTGAGTTACAATAGCCCCTTTATGAGTATTCCCTGACCCCAAGTGAGTTATCCTACCCCCTTTATATGTACTCTCTGACCGCAAGTGAGTTACCCTAATCCCATATCAGTACTCCCAGACCCCAAGTGAGTTACCCTAGTCAAATAGAAGTACTCCCTGACCCCAAGTGAGTTACCCTAGCCTATATATAAGTACTCCCTGACCGCAAGTGAGTTATCCTAGCCCCTTTATATGTACTCTCTGACCGCAAGTGAGTTACCATATCACCTTTATAAGTACTCCCTGACCCCAAGTGGGTTATCCTAACCCCTTTATATGTACTCTCTGACCGCAAGTGAGTTACCCTAGTCCCATAGAAGTACTCCCTGACCCCAAGTAAGTTACCATATCACCTTTATAAGTACTCCCTGACCCCAAGTGAGTTACCTAATCCCACAGAAGTACTCCCTGACCCCAAGTGAGTTACAATAGCCCCTTTATGAGTACTCCCTGACCCCATGTGAGTTATCCTACCCCCTTTATATGTACTCTCTGACCGCAAATGAGTTACCCTAATCCCATATCAGTACTCCCAGACCCCAAGTGAGTTACCCTAGTCAAATAGAAGTACTCCCAGACCCCAAGTGAGTTACCCTACTCCCATAGAAGTACTCCCTGACCCCAAGTGAGTTACCCTAGCCCCTTAAATAAGTACTCCCTGACCGCAAGTGAGTTATCCTAGCCTCTTTATATGTACTCTCTGACCGCAAGTGAGTTACGCTAGTCCCATAGAAGTACTCCCTGACCCCAAGTGAGTTACCATAGCCCATTTATGAGTACTCCCTGACCCCAAGTGAGTTATCCTACCCCCTTTATATGTACTCTCTGACCGCAAGTGAGTTACCCTAATCCCTAATAAGTACTCCCAGACCCCAAGTGAGTTACCCTAGTCTCATATATGTACCCTCTGAACTCAAGCGTGTTACCTTAGCACCTTTATAAGTACTCCCTGACCCCAAGTGAGTTATCCTAGCCCCTTTATATGTACTCTCTGACCGCAAGTGAGTCATCCTAGCCCATTTATATGTACTCCCAGACCCCAAGTGAGTTACCCTAGTCCCTTATAAGTACTCCCTGATCCTAAGTGAGTTATCCTAGCCCTTTAATAAGTACACCCTGGCCCCAAGTGAGTTACCCTAGTCCCATATAAGTAAACCTTGACCCAAAGTTAGTTACCCTAGACCCTTTATAAGTACTCCCTGACCCCAAGTGAGTTACCATATCACCTTTATAAGTACTCCCTGACCCCAAGTGAGTTATCCTAGCCCCTTTATATGTACTCTCTGACAGCAAGTGAGTTACCCTAGTCCCATATTAGTACTCCCTGACCCCAAGTGAGTTAGCCTAGCCCCTTTATATGTACTCTCTGACCGCAAGTGAGTTACCCTAGTCCAATATAAGTACTCCCTGACCCCAAGTGAGTTACCATAGCCCCTTTATAAGTACTCTCTGACCCCAAGTGAGTTATCCTAGCCCCTTTATATGTACTCTCTGACCGCAAGTGACTTATTCAAACCCCTTATAAGTACTCCCTGACCCCAAGTGTGTTACCCTAGTCTCATATATGTACTCCCTGAACTCAAGTGTATTACCTTAGCCCCTTTATAAGTTCTCCCTGACCCCAAGTGAGTTATCCTAGCCCCCTTATATGTACTCTCTGACCGCAAGTGAGTTACCTAATCCCATAGAAGTACTCCCTGACCCCAAGTGAGTTTCCATAGCCCCTTTATGAGTACTCCCTGACCCCAAGTGAGTTATCCTACCCCCTTTATATGTACTCTCTGACCGCAAGTGAGTTACCCTAATCCCATATCAGTACTCCCAGACCCCAAGTGAGTTACCCTAGTCAAATAGAAGTACTCCCTGACCCCAAGTGAGTTACCCTAGCCCCTTATATAAGTACTCCCTGACCGCAAGTGAGTTATCCTAGCCCCTTTATATGTACTCTCTGACCGCAAGTGAGTTACCATATCACCTTTATAAGTACTCCCTGACCCCAAGTGGGTTATCCTAACCCCTTTATATGTACTCTCTGACCGCAAGTGAGTTACCCTAGTCCCATAGAAGTACTCCCTGACCCCAAGTAAGTTACCATATCACCTTTATAAGTACTCCCTGACCCCAAGTGAGTTACCTAATCCCACAGAAGTACTCCCTGACCCCAAGTGAGTTAAAATAGCCCCTTTATGAGTACTCCCTGACCCCAAGTGAGTTATCCTACCCCCTTGATATGTATTCTCTGACCGCAAGAGTTACCCTAATCCCATATAAGTACTCCCAGACCCCTAAGTGAGTTATCCTACCCCCTTTATATGTACTCTCTGACCGCAAGTGAATTATCCTACTCCAATATAGGTACTCCCTGACACCAAGTGAGTTACCATAGCCCCTTTATAAGTACTCCCTGACCCCAAGTGAGTTACCATAGCCCCTTTATAAGTACTCCCTGACCCCAAGTGAGTTATCCTAGCCCCTTTATATGTACTCTCTGACCGCAAGTGACTTATTCAAACCCCTTATAAGTACTCCCTGACCCCAAGTGTGTTACCCTAGTCTCATATATGTACTCCCTGAACTCAATTGTATTACCTTAGCCCCTTTATAAGTTCTCCCTGACCCCAAGTGAGTTATCCTAGCCCCTTTATATGTACTCTCTGACCGCAAGTGAGTTACCCTAATGCCATATAAATACTCCCAGACCCAAAGTAAGTTACCCTTGTCCCATAGAAGTACTCCCTGACCCCAAGTGAGTTACCCTAGCCCCTTATATAAGTACTCCCTGACCGCAAGTGAGTTATCCTAGTCGCTTTATATGTACTCCCAGACCCCAAGTGAGTTACCCTAGTCCCATATAAGTAATCCTTGACCCAAAGTTAGTTACCCTAGCCCCTTTATAAGTACTCCCTGACCCCAAGTGAGTTACCATATCACCTTTATAAGTACTCCCTGACCCCAAGTGAGTTATCCTAGCCCCTTTATATGTACTCTCTGACAGCAAGTGAGTTACCCTAGACCCATAGTAGTACTCCCTGACCCCAAGTGAGTTAGCCTAGCCCCTTTATATGTACTCTCTGACCGCAAGTGAGTTACCCTAGTCCCATATAAGTACTCCCAGACCCCAAGTGAGTTACCCTACTCCCATATAGTTACTCCCTGACACCAAGTGAGTTACCATAGCCCCTTTATAAGTACTCACTGACCCCAAGTGAGTTACCATAGCCCCTTTATAAGTACTCCCTGACCCCAAGTGTGTTACCCTAGTCTCATATATGTACTCCCTGAACTCAAGTGTATTAACTTAGCCCCTTTATAAGTTCTCCCTGACCCCAAGTGAGTTATCCTAGCCCCTTTATATGTACTCTCTGACCGCAAGTGAGTTACCCTAATCCCATATAAGTACTCCCAGACCCCAAGTGAGTTACCCTTGTCCCATAGAAGTATTCCCTGACCCCAAGTGAGTTACCCTAGCCCCTTATATAAGTACTCCCTGACCGCAAGTGACTTATCCTAGCCCCTTTATATGTACTCTCTGACCGCAAGTGGGTTACCCTAGTCCCATAGAAGTACTCCCTGACCCCAAGTGAGTTACCCTAGCCCCTTATATAAGTACTCTCTGACCGCAAGTGAGTTATCCTAGCCCCCTTATATGTACTCTCTGACCGCAAGTGAGTTACCTAATCCCATAGAAGTACTCCCTGACCCCAAGTGAGTTATCCTACCCCCTTTATATGTACTCTCTGGCCGCAAGTGAGTTACCCTAATCCCATATCAGTAATCCCAGACCCCAAGTGAGTTACCCTAGTCCCATAGAAGTACTCCCTGACCCCAAGTGAGTTACCCTAACCCCTTATATAAGTACTCCCTGACCGCAAGTGAGTTATCCTAGCCCCTTTATATGTACTCTCTGACCGCAAGTGAGTTACCCTAGTCCCATAGAAGTACTCCCTGACCCCAAGTGAGGTACCATAGCCCCTTTATGAGTACTCCCTGACTCCAAGTGAGTTATCCTACCCCCTTTATATGTACTCTCTGACCGCAAGTGAGTTACCCTAGCACTTTAATAAGTACACCCTGGCCCCAAGTGAGTTACCCTATTCCCATATGTAATCCTTGACCCAAAGTTAGTTACCCTAGCCCCTTTATAAGTACTCCCTGACCCCAAGTGAGTTACCATATCACCTTTATATGTACTCTCTGACCGCAAGTGAGTTACCCTAATCCCTTATAAGTACTCACAGACTCCAAGTGAGTTACCCTAGTCTCATATATGTACTTTCTGAACTCAATTGTGTTACCTTATTACCTTTATAAGAACTCCCTGACCGCAAGTGAGTTATCCTAGCCCCTTTATATGTACTCTCTGACCGCAAGTGAGTTACCCTAGTCCCATAGAAGTTCTCCCTGACCCCAAGTGAGTTACCTTATCTACTTTATATGTACTCTCTGACCGCAAGTGAGTTACCCTAATCCCTTATAAGTACTCACAGACCCCAAGTGAGTTACCCTAGTCTCATATATGTACTCTCTGAACTCAATTGTGTTACCTTATTACCTTTATAAGAACTCCCTGACCGCAAGTGAGTTATCCTAGCCCCTTTATATGTACTCTCTGACCGCAAGTGAGTTACCATATCACCTTTATAAGTACTCCCTGACCCCAGGTGAGTTATCCTAGCCCCCTTATTAGTACTCTCTGACCGCAAGTGAGTTACCTAATCCCATAGAAGTACTCACTGACCCCAAGTGAGTTTCCATAGCCCCTTTATGAGTACTCCCTGACCCCATGTGAGTTATCCTACCCCCTTTATATGTGCTCTCTGACCGCAAGTGAGTTACCTTAATCCCATATCAGTACTCCCAGACCCCAAGTTAGTTACCCTAGTCCCATAGAAGTACTCCCTGACCCCAAGTGAGTTACCCTAGCCCCTTATATAAGTACTCCCTGACCGTAAGTGAGTTATCCTAGCCCCTTTATATGTACTCTCTGACAGCAAATCAGTTACCCTAGTCCCATAGAAGTACTCCCTGACCCCAAGTGAGTTACCATAGCCCCTTTATGAGTACTCCCTGACCCCAAGTGAGTTATCCTACCCCTGTTATATGTACTCTCTGACCGCAAGTGAATTACCCTAATCCCATATAAGTACTCCCAGACCCCTAGTGAGTTACCCTAGTCTCATATATGTACTCTCTGAACTCAAGTGTGTTACCTTAGCACCTTTATAAGTACTCCCTGACCCCAAGTGAGTTATCCTAGCCCCTTTATATGTACTCTCTGACCGCAAGTGAGTTACCATATCACCTTTATAAGTACTCCCTGACCCCAAGTGAGTTACCTAATCCCATAGAAGTACTCCCTGACCCCAAGTGAGTTACAATAGCCCCTTTATGAGTATTCCCTGACCCCAAGTGAGTTATCCTACCCCCTTTATATGTACTCTCTGACCGCAAGTGAGTTACCTTAATCCCATATCAGTACTCCCAGACCCCAAGTTAGTTACCCTAGTCCCATAGAAGTACTCCCTGACCCCAAGTGAGTTACCCTAGCCCCTTATATAAGTACTCCCTGACCGTAAGTGAGTTATCCTAGCCCCTTTATATGTACTCTCTGACAGCAAATCAGTTACCCTAGTCCCATAGAAGTACTCCCTGACCCCAAGTGAGTTACCCTAGCCCCTTATATAAGTACTCTCTGACCGCAAGTGAGTTATCCTAGCCCCCTTATATGTACTCTCTGACCGCAAGTGAGTTACCTAATCCCATAGAAGTACTCCCTGACCCCAAGTGAGTTTCCATAGCCCCTTTATGAGTACTCCCTGACCCCATGTGAGTTATCCTACCCCCTTTATATGTACTCTCTGACCGCAAATGAGTTACCCTAATCACATATCAGTACTCCCAGACCCCAAGTGAGTTACCCTACTCCCATAGAAGTACTCCCTGACCCCAAGTGAGTTACCCTAGCCCCTTAAATAAGTACTCCCTGACCGCAAGTGAGTTATCCTAGCCCCTTTATATGTACTCTCTGACCGCAAGTGAGTTACGCTAGTCCCATAGAAGTACTCCCTGACCCCAAGTGAGTTACCATAGCCCATTTATGAGTACTCCCTGACCCCAAGTGAGTTATCCTACCCCCTTTATATGTACTCTCTGACCGCAAGTGAGTTACCCTAATCCCTAATAAGTACTCCCAGACCCCAAGTGAGTTACCCTAGTCTCATATATGTACCCTCTGAACTCAAGCGTGTTACCTTAGCACCTTTATAAGTACTCCCTGACCCCAAGTGAGTTATCCTAGCCCCTTTATATGTACTCTCTGACCGCAAGTGAGTCATCCTAGCCCATTTATATGTACTCCCAGACCCCAAGTGAGTTACCCTAGTCCCTTATAAGTACTCCCTGATCCTAAGTGAGTTATCCTAGCCCTTTAATAAGTACACCCTGGCCCCAAGTGAGTTACCCTAGTCCCATATAAGTAAACCTTGACCCAAAGTTAGTTACCCTAGACCCTTTATAAGTACTCCCTGACCCCAAGTGAGTTACCATATCACCTTTATAAGTACTCCCTGACCCCAAGTGAGTTATCCTAGCCCCTTTATATGTACTCTCTGACAGCAAGTGAGTTACCCTAGTCCCATATTAGTACTCCCTGACCCCAAGTGAGTTAGCCTAGCCCCTTTATATGTACTCTCTGACCGCAAGTGAGTTACCCTAGTCCAATATAAGTACTCCCTGACCCCAAGTGAGTTACCATAGCCCCTTTATAAGTACTCTCTGACCCCAAGTGAGTTATCCTAGCCCCTTTATATGTACTCTCTGACCGCAAGTGACTTATTCAAACCCCTTATAAGTACTCCCTGACCCCAAGTGTGTTACCCTAGTCTCATATATGTACTCCCTGAACTCAAGTGTATTACCTTAGCCCCTTTATAAGTTCTCCCTGACCCCAAGTGAGTTATCCTAGCCCCCTTATATGTACTCTCTGACCGCAAGTGAGTTACCTAATCCCATAGAAGTACTCCCTGACCCCAAGTGAGTTTCCATAGCCCCTTTATGAGTACTCCCTGACCCCAAGTGAGTTATCCTACCCCCTTTATATGTACTCTCTGACCGCAAGTGAGTTACCCTAATCCCATATCAGTACTCCCAGACCCCAAGTGAGTTACCCTAGTCAAATAGAAGTACTCCCTGACCCCAAGTGAGTTACCCTAGCCCCTTATATAAGTACTCCCTGACCGCAAGTGAGTTATCCTAGCCCCTTTATATGTACTCTCTGACCGCAAGTGAGTTACCATATCACCTTTATAAGTACTCCCTGACCCCAAGTGGGTTATCCTAACCCCTTTATATGTACTCTCTGACCGCAAGTGAGTTACCCTAGTCCCATAGAAGTACTCCCTGACCCCAAGTAAGTTACCATATCACCTTTATAAGTACTCCCTGACCCCAAGTGAGTTACCTAATCCCACAGAAGTACTCCCTGACCCCAAGTGAGTTAAAATAGCCCCTTTATGAGTACTCCCTGACCCCAAGTGAGTTATCCTACCCCCTTGATATGTATTCTCTGACCGCAAGAGTTACCCTAATCCCATATAAGTACTCCCAGACCCCTAAGTGAGTTATCCTACCCCCTTTATATGTACTCTCTGACCGCAAGTGAATTATCCTACTCCAATATAGGTACTCCCTGACACCAAGTGAGTTACCATAGCCCCTTTATAAGTACTCCCTGACCCCAAGTGAGTTACCATAGCCCCTTTATAAGTACTCCCTGACCCCAAGTGAGTTATCCTAGCCCCTTTATATGTACTCTCTGACCGCAAGTGACTTATTCAAACCCCTTATAAGTACTCCCTGACCCCAAGTGTGTTACCCTAGTCTCATATATGTACTCCCTGAACTCAATTGTATTACCTTAGCCCCTTTATAAGTTCTCCCTGACCCCAAGTGAGTTATCCTAGCCCCTTTATATGTACTCTCTGACCGCAAGTGAGTTACCCTAATGCCATATAAATACTCCCAGACCCAAAGTAAGTTACCCTTGTCCCATAGAAGTACTCCCTGACCCCAAGTGAGTTACCCTTGTCCCATAGTAGTACTCCCTGACCCCAAGTGAGTTAGCCTAGCCCCTTTATATGTACTCTCTAACCGCAAGAGTTACCCTAATCCCATATAAGTACTCCCAGACCCCAAGTGAGTTACCCTACTCCCATATAGTTACTCCCTGACACCAAGTGAGTTACCATAGCCCCTTTATAAGTACTCACTGACCCCAAGTGAGTTACCATAGCCCCTTTATAAGTACTCCCTGACCCCAAGTGTGTTACCCTAGTCTCATATATGTACTCCCTGAACTCAAGTGTATTACCTTAGCCCCTTTATAAGTTCTCCCTGACCCCAAGTGAGTTATCCTAGCCCCTTTATATGTACTCTCTGACCGCAAGTGAGTTACCATATCACCTTTATAAGTACTCCCAGACCCCAAGTGGGTTATCCTAACCCCTTTATATGTACTCTCTGACCGCAAGTGAGTTACCCTAGTCCCATAGAAGTACTCCCTGACCCCAAGTAAGTTACCATATCACCTTTATAAGTACTCCCTGACCCCAAGTGAGTTACCTAATCCCACAGAAGTACTCCCTGACCCCAAGTGAGTTACAATAGCCCCTTTATGAGTACTCCCTGACCCCATGTGAGTTATCCTACCCCCTTTATATGTACTCTCTGACCGCAAATGAGTTACCCTAATCCCATATCAGTACTCCCAGACCCCAAGTGAGTTACCCTAGTCAAATAGAAGTACTCCCAGACCCCAAGTGAGTTACCCTACTCCCATAGAAGTACTCCCTGACCCCAAGTGAGTTACCCTAGCCCCTTAAATAAGTACTCCCTGACCGCAAGTGAGTTATCCTAGCCCCTTTATATGTACTCTCTGACCGCAAGTGAGTTACGCTAGTCCCATAGAAGTACTCCCTGACCCCAAGTGAGTTACCATAGCCCATTTATGAGTACTCCCTGACCCCAAGTGAGTTATCCTACCCCCTTTATATGTACTCTCTGACCGCAAGTGAGTTACCCTAATCCCTAATAAGTACTCCCAGACCCCAAGTGAGTTACCCTAGTCTCATATATGTACCCTCTGAACTCAAGCGTGTTACCTTAGCACCTTTATAAGTACTCCCTGACCCCAAGTGAGTTATCCTAGCCCCTTTATATGTACTCTCTGACCGCAAGTGAGTCATCCTAGCCCATTTATATGTACTCCCAGACCCCAAGTGAGTTACCCTAGTCCCTTATAAGTACTCCCTGATCCTAAGTGAGTTATCCTAGCCCTTTAATAAGTACACCCTGGCCCCAAGTGAGTTACCCTAGTCCCATATAAGTAAACCTTGACCCAAAGTTAGTTACCCTAGACCCTTTATAAGTACTCCCTGACCCCAAGTGAGTTACCATATCACCTTTATAAGTACTCCCTGACCCCAAGTGAGTTATCCTAGCCCCTTTATATGTACTCTCTGACAGCAAGTGAGTTACCCTAGTCCCATATTAGTACTCCCTGACCCCAAGTGAGTTAGCCTAGCCCCTTTATATGTACTCTCTGACCGCAAGTGAGTTACCCTAGTCCAATATAAGTACTCCCTGACCCCAAGTGAGTTACCATAGCCCCTTTATAAGTACTCTCTGACCCCAAGTGAGTTATCCTAGCCCCTTTATATGTACTCTCTGACCGCAAGTGACTTATTCAAACCCCTTATAAGTACTCCCTGACCCCAAGTGTGTTACCCTAGTCTCATATATGTACTCCCTGAACTCAAGTGTATTACCTTAGCCCCTTTATAAGTTCTCCCTGACCCCAAGTGAGTTATCCTAGCCCCCTTATATGTACTCTCTGACCGCAAGTGAGTTACCTAATCCCATAGAAGTACTCCCTGACCCCAAGTGAGTTTCCATAGCCCCTTTATGAGTACTCCCTGACCCCAAGTGAGTTATCCTACCCCCTTTATATGTACTCTCTGACCGCAAGTGAGTTACCCTAATCCCATATCAGTACTCCCAGACCCCAAGTGAGTTACCCTAGTCAAATAGAAGTACTCCCTGACCCCAAGTGAGTTACCCTAGCCCCTTATATAAGTTCTCCCTGACCGCAAGTGAGTTATCCTAGCCCCTTTATATGTACTCTCTGACCGCAAGTGAGTTACCATATCACCTTTATAAGTACTCCCTGACCCCAAGTGGGTTATCCTAACCCCTTTATATGTACTCTCTGACCGCAAGTGAGTTACCCTAGTCCCATAGAAGTACTCCCTGACCCCAAGTAAGTTACCATATCACCTTTATAAGTACTCCCTGACCCCAAGTGAGTTACCTAATCCCACAGAAGTACTCCCTGACCCCAAGTGAGTTAAAATAGCCCCTTTATGAGTACTCCCTGACCCCAAGTGAGTTATCCTACCCCCTTGATATGTATTCTCTGACCGCAAGAGTTACCCTAATCCCATATAAGTACTCCCAGACCCCTAAGTGAGTTATCCTACCCCCTTTATATGTACTCTCTGACCGCAAGTGAATTATCCTACTCCAATATAGGTACTCCCTGACACCAAGTGAGTTACCATAGCCCCTTTATAAGTACTCCCTGACCCCAAGTGAGTTACCATAGCCCCTTTATAAGTACTCCCTGACCCCAAGTGAGTTATCCTAGCCCCTTTATATGTACTCTCTGACCGCAAGTGACTTATTCAAACCCCTTATAAGTACTCCCTGACCCCAAGTGTGTTACCCTAGTCTCATATATGTACTCCCTGAACTCAATTGTATTACCTTAGCCCCTTTATAAGTTCTCCCTGACCCCAAGTGAGTTATCCTAGCCCCTTTATATGTACTCTCTGACCGCAAGTGAGTTACCCTAATGCCATATAAATACTCCCAGACCCAAAGTAAGTTACCCTTGTCCCATAGAAGTACTCCCTGACCCCAAGTGAGTTACCCTAGCCCCTTATATAAGTACTCCCTGACCGCAAGTGAGTTATCCTAGTCGCTTTATATGTACTCCCAGACCCCAAGTGAGTTACCCTAGTCCCATATAAGTAATCCTTGACCCAAAGTTAGTTACCCTAGCCCCTTTATAAGTACTCCCTGACCCCAAGTGAGTTACCATATCACCTTTATAAGTACTCCCTGACCCCAAGTGAGTTATCCTAGCCCCTTTATATGTACTCTCTGACAGCAAGTGAGTTACCCTAGACCCATAGTAGTACTCCCTGACCCCAAGTGAGTTAGCCTAGCCCCTTTATATGTACTCTCTGACCGCAAGTGAGTTACCCTAGTCCAATATAAGTACTCCCTGACCCCAAGAGAGTTACCCTTGTCCCATAGAAGTAATCCCTGACCCCAAGTGAGTTACCCTTGTCCCATAGTAGTACTCCCTGACCCCAAGTGAGTTAGCCTAGCCCCTTTATATGTACTCTCTAACCGCAAGAGTTACCCTAATCCCATATAAGTACTCCCAGACCCCAAGTGAGTTACCCTACTCCCATATAGTTACTCCCTGACACCAAGTGAGTTACCATAGCCCCTTTATAAGTACTCACTGACCCCAAGTGAGTTACCATAGCCCCTTTATAAGTACTCCCTGACCCCAAGTGTGTTACCCTAGTCTCATATATGTACTCCCTGAACTCAAGTGTATTACCTTAGCCCCTTTATAAGTTCTCCCTGACCCCAAGTGAGTTATCCTAGCCCCCTTATATGTACTCTCTGACCGCAAGTGAGTTACCTAATCCCATAGAAGTACTCCCTGACCCCAAGTGAGTTTCCATAGCCCCTTTATGAGTACTCCCTGACCCCAAGTGAGTTATCCTACCCCCTTTATATGTACTCTCTGACCGCAAGTGAGTTACCCTAATCCCATATCAGTACTCCCAGACCCCAAGTGAGTTACCCTAGTCAAATAGAAGTACTCCCTGACCCCAAGTGAGTTACCCTAGCCCCTTATATAAGTACTCCCTGACCGCAAGTGAGTTATCCTAGCCCCTTTATATGTACTCTCTGACCGCAAGTGAGTTACCATATCACCTTTATAAGTACTCCCTGACCCCAAGTGGGTTATCCTAACCCCTTTATATGTACTCTCTGACCGCAAGTGAGTTACCCTAGTCCCATAGAAGTACTCCCTGACCCCAAGTAAGTTACCATATCACCTTTATAAGTACTCCCTGACCCCAAGTGAGTTACCTAATCCCACAGAAGTACTCCCTGACCCCAAGTGAGTTAAAATAGCCCCTTTATGAGTACTCCCTGACCCCAAGTGAGTTATCCTACCCCCTTGATATGTATTCTCTGACCGCAAGAGTTACCCTAATCCCATATAAGTACTCCCAGACCCCTAAGTGAGTTATCCTACCCCCTTTATATGTACTCTCTGACCGCAAGTGAATTATCCTACTCCAATATAGGTACTCCCTGACACCAAGTGAGTTACCATAGCCCCTTTATAAGTACTCCCTGACCCCAAGTGAGTTACCATAGCCCCTTTATAAGTACTCCCTGACCCCAAGTGAGTTATCCTAGCCCCTTTATATGTACTCTCTGACCGCAAGTGACTTATTCAAACCCCTTATAAGTACTCCCTGACCCCAAGTGTGTTACCCTAGTCTCATATATGTACTCCCTGAACTCAATTGTATTACCTTAGCCCCTTTATAAGTTCTCCCTGACCCCAAGTGAGTTATCCTAGCCCCTTTATATGTACTCTCTGACCGCAAGTGAGTTACCCTAATGCCATATAAATACTCCCAGACCCAAAGTAAGTTACCCTTGTCCCATAGAAGTACTCCCTGACCCCAAGTGAGTTACCCTAGCCCCTTATATAAGTACTCCCTGACCGCAAGTGAGTTATCCTAGTCGCTTTATATGTACTCCCAGACCCCAAGTGAGTTACCCTAGTCCCATATAAGTAATCCTTGACCCAAAGTTAGTTACCCTAGCCCCTTTATAAGTACTCCCTGACCCCAAGTGAGTTACCATATCACCTTTATAAGTACTCCCTGACCCCAAGTGAGTTATCCTAGCCCCTTTATATGTACTCTCTGACAGCAAGTGAGTTACCCTAGACCCATAGTAGTACTCCCTGACCCCAAGTGAGTTAGCCTAGCCCCTTTATATGTACTCTCTGACCGCAAGTGAGTTACCCTAGTCCAATATAAGTACTCCCTGACCCCAAGAGAGTTACCCTTGTCCCATAGAAGTAATCCCTGACCCCAAGTGAGTTACCCTTGTCCCATAGTAGTACTCCCTGACCCCAAGTGAGTTAGCCTAGCCCCTTTATATGTACTCTCTAACCGCAAGAGTTACCCTAATCCCATATAAGTACTCCCAGACCCCAAGTGAGTTACCCTACTCCCATATAGTTACTCCCTGACACCAAGTGAGTTACCATAGCCCCTTTATAAGTACTCACTGACCCCAAGTGAGTTACCATAGCCCCTTTATAAGTACTCCCTGACCCCAAGTGTGTTACCCTAGTCTCATATATGTACTCCCTGAACTCAAGTGTATTACCTTAGCCCCTTTATAAGTTCTCCCTGACCCCAAGTGAGTTATCCTAGCCCCTTTATATGTACTCTCTGACCGCAAGTGAGTTACCCTAATCCCATATAAGTACTCCCAGACCCCAAGTGAGTTACCCTTGTCCCATAGAAGTACTCCCTGACCCCAAGTGAGTTACCCTAGCCCCTTATATAAGTACTCCCTGACCGCAAGTGACTTATCCTAGCCCCTTTATATGTACTCTCTGACCGCAAGTGGGTTACCCTAGTCCCATAGAAGTACTCCCTGACCCCAAGTGAGTTACCCTAGCCCCTTATATAAGTACTCTCTGACCGCAAGTGAGTTATCCTAGCCCCCTTATATGTACTCTCTGACCGCAAGTGAGTTACCTAATCCCATAGAAGTACTCCCTGACCCCAAGTGAGTTATCCTACCCCCTTTATATGTACTCTCTGGCCGCAAGTGAGTTACCCTAATCCCATATCAGTAATCCCAGACCCCAAGTGAGTTACCCTAGTCCCATAGAAGTACTCCCTGACCCCAAGTGAGTTACCCTAACCCCTTATATAAGTACTCCCTGACCGCAAGTGAGTTATCCTAGCCCCTTTATATGTACTCTCTGACCGCAAGTGAGTTACCCTAGTCCCATAGAAGTACTCCCTGACCCCAAGTGAGGTACCATAGCCCCTTTATGAGTACTCCCTGACTCCAAGTGAGTTATCCTACCCCCTTTATATGTACTCTCTGACCGCAAGTGAGTTACCCTAGCACTTTAATAAGTACACCCTGGCCCCAAGTGAGTTACCCTATTCCCATATGTAATCCTTGACCCAAAGTTAGTTACCCTAGCCCCTTTATAAGTACTCCCTGACCCCAAGTGAGTTACCATATCACCTTTATATGTACTCTCTGACCGCAAGTGAGTTACCCTAATCCCTTATAAGTACTCACAGACTCCAAGTGAGTTACCCTAGTCTCATATATGTACTTTCTGAACTCAATTGTGTTACCTTATTACCTTTATAAGAACTCCCTGACCGCAAGTGAGTTATCCTAGCCCCTTTATATGTACTCTCTGACCGCAAGTGAGTTACCCTAGTCCCATAGAAGTTCTCCCTGACCCCAAGTGAGTTACCTTATCTACTTTATATGTACTCTCTGACCGCAAGTGAGTTACCCTAATCCCTTATAAGTACTCACAGACCCCAAGTGAGTTACCCTAGTCTCATATATGTACTCTCTGAACTCAATTGTGTTACCTTATTACCTTTATAAGAACTCCCTGACCGCAAGTGAGTTATCCTAGCCCCTTTATATGTACTCTCTGACCGCAAGTGAGTTACCATATCACCTTTATAAGTACTCCCTGACCCCAGGTGAGTTATCCTAGCCCCCTTATTAGTACTCTCTGACCGCAAGTGAGTTACCTAATCCCATAGAAGTACTCACTGACCCCAAGTGAGTTTCCATAGCCCCTTTATGAGTACTCCCTGACCCCATGTGAGTTATCCTACCCCCTTTATATGTGCTCTCTGACCGCAAGTGAGTTACCTTAATCCCATATCAGTACTCCCAGACCCCAAGTTAGTTACCCTAGTCCCATAGAAGTACTCCCTGACCCCAAGTGAGTTACCCTAGCCCCTTATATAAGTACTCCCTGACCGTAAGTGAGTTATCCTAGCCCCTTTATATGTACTCTCTGACAGCAAATCAGTTACCCTAGTCCCATAGAAGTACTCCCTGACCCCAAGTGAGTTACCATAGCCCCTTTATGAGTACTCCCTGACCCCAAGTGAGTTATCCTACCCCTGTTATATGTACTCTCTGACCGCAAGTGAATTACCCTAATCCCATATAAGTACTCCCAGACCCCTAGTGAGTTACCCTAGTCTCATATATGTACTCTCTGAACTCAAGTGTGTTACCTTAGCACCTTTATAAGTACTCCCTGACCCCAAGTGAGTTATCCTAGCCCCTTTATATTTACTCTCTGACCGCAAGTGAGTAACCCTAGTCCCATATAAGTTCTCCCTGACCCCAAGTGAGTTACCACAGCCTCTTTATAAGTACTCCCAGACCCCAAGTGAGTTACCCTAGTCCCATATAAGTTCTCCTTGACCCAAAGTGAGTTACCCTAGCCCCTTTATAAGTACTCCCTGACCCCAAATGAGTTACCTTAGACCCATATAAGTACTCCCAAATCCCAATTGAGTTACCCTAGTCCCATAGAATTACTCCCTCACCCCAAGTGAGTTATCTTAGCCCCTTTATATGTACTCTCTTACCGCAAGTGAATTACCCTAGCCCATTTATATGTACACTCTGACCGCAAGTGAGTTATTCTAGTCGCTTTATATGTACTCTCAGACCCCAAGTGAGTTACCCTAGTCCCTTATAAGTACTCCCTGATCCTAAGTGAGTTACCCTAGCCCTTTAATAAGTACACCCAGGCCCCAAGTGTGTTACCCTAGTTCCATATAAGTAATCCTTGACCCAAAGTGAGTTACCCTAGCCCCTTTATAAGTACTCCCTGACCCCAAGTGAGTTACCATATCACCTTTATAAGTACTCCCTGACCCCAAGTGAGTTATCCTAGCCCCTTTATATGTACTCTCTGACAGCAAGTGAGTTACCCTAGTCCCATAGTAGTACTCCCTGACCCCAAGTGAGTTACCATAACCCCTTTATAAGTACTCCCTGACCCCAAGTGAGTTATCCTAACACCTTTATGTGTACTCTCTGGCAGCAAATGAGTTACCGTAGTCCCATAGTAGTACTCCCTTACCCCAATTGAGTTATCCTAGCCCCTTTATATGTACTCTCTGACCCAAGTGAGTTACCCTAGTCCAATATAAGTACTCCCTGACCCCAAGTGAGTTACCATAGCCCCTTTATAAGTACTCCCTGAACCCAAGTGAGTTATCCTAGCCCCTTTATATGTACTCTCTGACCGCAAGTGAGTTACCCTAATCACATATAAGTACTCCTAGACCCCAAGTGAATTACCCTAGTCCCATTGAAGTACTCCCTGACCCCAAGTGAGTTACCCTAGCCCCTTTATATGTACTCTCTTACCGCAAGTGAGTAACCCTAGCCCATTTATATGTACACTCTGACCGCAAGTGAGTTACCCTAGTCCCATATTAGTACTCCCTGACCCCGTGTGAGTTAGCCTAGCCCCTTTATAAGTACTCCCTGACCCCAAGTGTGTTACCCTAGTCTCATATATGTACTCCCTGAACTCAAGTGTATTACCTTAGCCCCTTTATAAGTTCTCCCTGGCCCCAAGTGAGTTACCCTAGTCCCATATAAGTAATCCTTGACCCAAAGTTAGTTACCCTAGCCCCTTTATAAGTACTCCCTGACCCCAAGTGAGTTACCATATCACCTTTATAAGTACTCCCTGACCCCAAGTGAGTTATCCTAGCCCCTTTATATGTACTCTCTGACAGCAAGTGAGTTACCCTAGTCCCATAGTAGTACTCCCTGACCCCAAGTGAGTTAGCCTAGCCCCTTTATATGTACTCTCTGACCGCAAGTGAGTTACCCTAGTCTAATATAAGTACTCCCTGACCCCAAGTGAGTTACCCTTGTCCCATAGAAGTACTCCCTGATCCCAAGTGAGTTACCCTAGTCCCATAGAAGTTCTCCCTGACCCCAAGTGAGTTACCATATCACCTTTATAAGTACTCCCTGCCCCAAGTGAGTTATCCTAGCCCCTTTATATGTACTCTCTGACCGCAAGTGAGTTACCTTAATCCCATATCAGTACTCCCAGACCCCAAGTTAGTTACCCTAGTCCCATAGAAGTACTCCCTGATCCCAAGTGAGTTACCCTAGCCCCTTATATAAGTACTCCCTGACCGCAAGTGAGTTATCCTAGCCCCTTTATATGTACTCTCTGACCGCAAGTGAGTTACCCTAATCCCATATAAGTACTCCCAGACCCCAAGTGAGTTACCCTAGTCTCATATATGTACTCTCTGAACTCAAGTGAGTTATCCTAACACCTTTATATGTACTCTCTGGCCGCAAGTGAGTTACCGTAGTCCCATAGTAGTACTCCCTTACCCCAAGCGAGTTATCCTAGCCCCTTTATATGTACTCTCTGACCCAAGTGAGTTACCCTAGTCCAATATAAGTACTCCCTGACCCCAAGTGAGTTACCATAGCCCCTTTATAAGTACTCCCTGAACCCAAGTGAGTTATCCTAGCCCCTCTATATGTACTCTCTGACCGCAAGTGAGTTACCCTAATCACATATAAGTACTCCTAGACCCCAAGTGAATTACCCTAGTCCCTTTGAAGTACTCCCTGACCCCAAGTGAGTTACCCTAGCCCCTTTATATGTACTCTCTTACCGCAAGTGAGTAACCCTAGCCCATTTATATGTACACTCTGACCGCAAGTGAGTTATCCTAGCCCCTTTATAAGTACTCCCTGACCCCAACTGAGTTACCCTAGTCCCATATAAGTTCTCCTTGACCCAAAGTGAGTTACCCTAGCCCCTTTATAAGTACTCCCTGACCCCAAGTGAGTTACCCTAGTCCCATATAAGTTCTCCTTGACCCAAAGTGAGTTACCCTAGCCCCTTTATAAGTACTCCCTGACCCCAAGTGAGTTACCATATCACCTTTATAAGTACTCCCTGACCCCAAGTGAGTTATCCTAGCCCCTTTATATGTACTCTCTGACAGTAAGTGAGTTACCCTAGTCCCATAGTAGTACTCCCTGACCCCAAGTGAGTTACCATAGCCCCTTTATAAGTACTCCCTGACCCCAAGTGAGTTATCCTAACACCTTTATGTGTACTCTCTGGCAGCAAATGAGTTACCGTAGTCCCATAGTAGTACTCCCTTACCCCAATTGAGTTATCCTAGCCCCTTTATATGTACTCTCTGACCCAAGTGAGTTACCCTAGTCCAATATAAGTACTCCCTGACCCCAAGTGAGTTACCATAGCCCCTTTATAAGTACTCCCTGAACCCAAGTGAGTTATCCTAGCCCCTTTATATGTACTCTCTGACCGCAAGTGAGTTACCCTAATCACATATAAGTACTCCTAGACCCCAAGTGAATTACCCTAGTCCCATTGAAGTACTCCCTGACCCCAAGTGAGTTACCCTAGCCCCTTTATATGTACTCTCTTACCGCAAGTGAGTAACCCTAGCCCATTTATATGTACACTCTGACCGCAAGTGAGTTATCCTAGCCCTTTATAAGTACTCCCTGACCCCAACTGAGTTACCCTAGTCCCATATAAGTTCTCCTTGACCCAAAGTGAGTTACCCTAGCCCCTTTATAAGTACTCCCTGACCCCAAGTGAGTTACCCTAATCCCATATAAGTTCTCCTTGACCCAAAGTGAGTTACCCTAGCCCCTTTATAAGTACTCCCTGACCCCAAATGAGTTACCTTAGACCCATATAAGTACTGCCAAATCCCAAGTGAGTTACCGTAGTCCCATAGAATTACTCCCTGACCCCAAGTGAGTTACCCTAGCCTCTTATATAAGTACCCCCTGACCGCAAGTGAGTTATCCTAGCCCCTTTATATGTACTCTCTGACCGCAAGTGAGTTACCCTAGTCCCATAGAAGTACTCCCTGAACCCAAGTGAGTAACCATATCACCTTTATAAGTACTCAATGACCCCAAGTGAGTTATCCTAGCCCCCTTATATGTACTCTCTGACCGCAAGTGAGTTACCCTAATCCCATATAAGTACTCCCAGACCCCATGTGAGTTACACTAGTCCCATAGAAGTACTCCCTGACATCATGTGTGTTACCCTAGCTCCTTATATAAGTACTTCCTGGCTGCAAATGAGTTATCGTAGCCCCTCTATATGTACTCTCTGACCGCAAGTGAGTTACCCTAGTACCATAGAAGTACTCCCTGACCCCAAGTGAGTTACCATAGCCCCTTTATAAGTACTACCTGACCCCAAGTGAGTTACCATAGCCCCTTTATAAGTACTACCTGACCCCAAGTGAGTTATCCAGGCCCTTTTATGTGTACTCTCTGACCGCAAGTGAGTAACCCTAGCCCCTTTATATGTACTCTCTGACCGCAAGTGAGTTACCCTAGCCCCTTTATATGTACTTCCAGACCCCAAGTGAGTTAGCCTAGTCCAATATAAGTACTCCCTGACCCCAAATGTGTTGTCCTAGCCCCTTTATATGAACTCTCTGACCGCAAGTGATTTACCCTATTCCCATATAGGTACTCCCTGATCCCAAGTGAGTTATCCTAGCCCCTTTATATGTACTCTCTGACCGCAAGTGAGTCATTCAAACCCCTTATAAGTACTCCCTGACCCCAAGTGTGTTACCCTAGTCTCATATATGTACTCCCTGAACTCAAGTGTGTTACCTTGGCACCTTTATAAGTACTACCTGACCCCAAGTGAGTTATCCTAGGTCCTTTATATGTACTCTCTGACCGCAAGTCAGTTATCCTAGCCCTTTATATGTACTCTCGGACCCCAAGTGAGTTACCCTAGTCCCTTATAACTACTCCCTGACCCAAAGTGAGTTACCCTAGCCCTTTTATAAGTACACCCTGGCCACAAATGAGTTAACCTGGTCCCATATAAGTACTCCCAGACACCAAGTGAGTTATCCTAGTCCCATAGTAGTATTCCCTGACCCCAAGTGAGTTACCATAGCCCCTTTATAAGAACTCCCTGACCCCAAGTGAGTTATCCTAGCCCCTTTATATGTACTCTCTGACGGCAAGTGAGTTACACTAGTCCCATAGCAGTACTCCCTGACCGCAAGTGAGTAACCCTAGCCCCTTTATATGTACTCTCTGACCGCAAGTGAGTTACCCTAGCCCCTTTATATGTACTCTCTGACAGCAAGTGAGTTACCCTAGTCCCATATAAGTACTCCCTGACCCCAGGTGAGTTACCATAGCCCCTTTATAAGTACTCCCTGACCCCAAGTGAGTTATCCTAGCCCCTTTATATGAACTCTCTGACCGCAAGTGAGTTATTCAAACCCCGTTATAAGTACTCCCTGACCCCAAGTGTGTTACCCTAGTCTCATATAAGTACTCCCTGAACCCAGGTGTGTTACCTTAGCCCCTTTATAAGTACTCCCCGACCCCAAGTGAGTTATCCTATCCCCTTTATATGTACTCTCTGACCTCAAGTGAGTTACCCTAGTCCCATATAAGAACTCCCTGTCCCTAAGTGAGTACCCTAGTCCCAAATAAGTACTCCCTGACCCCCAGTGTGTTAACCTTGTCCCATATAAGTACTCCCAGACCCCAAGTAGTTACCCTAGTCCCATAGAAGTACTCCCTGACACCAAGTGTATTACCCTACTCACTTAGAAGTATTCCCTGACCCCAAGTGAGTTAACCTATTTCATAGATACTACTCCCTGACCCCAAGTGTGTTGCCCTATTCCCATATAAGTACTCCCTGACCCCAAATGTGTTGTCCTAGCCCCTTGATATGAACTCTCTGACCGCAAGTGAGTTACCCTATTCCCATATAGGTACTCCCTGACCCCAAGTGAGTACCCTAGCCCCTTTATAAGTACTCCCTGACCCCAAGTGAGTTACCATATCAACTTTATACGTACTCCCTGACACCAAGTGAGTTATCCTAGCCCCTTTATATCTACTCTCTGACCGCAAGTGAGTTACCCTAGTCCCATAGTAGTACTCCCTGACCCCAAGTGAGTTACCGTAGCACCTTTATAAGTACTCCCTGACCCCAAGTGAGTTATCCTAGCCCCTTTATATGTACTCTCTGACGGCAAGTGAGTTACACCAGTCCCGTAGTAGTACTCCCTGACCCCAAGTGAGTTATCAGGCCCATTTATGTGTACTCTCTGACCGCAAGTGAGTAACCCTAGCCCCTTTATATGTACTCTCTGACCTCAAGTGAGTTACCCTAGTCCCATATAAGAACTCCCTGTCCCTAAGTGAGTACCCTAGTCCCAAATAAGTACTCCCTGACCCCAAGTGAGTTACCATAGCCCCTTTATAAGTACTCCCTGACCACAAGTGAGTTACCCTAGCCCCTTTATAAGTATACCCTGACCCCAAGTGTATTACCCTACTCACTTAGAAGTATTCCCTGACCCCTAGTGAGTTAACCTATTTCCATAGATACTACTCCCTGACCCCAAGTGTGTTGCCCTATTCCCATATAAGTACTCCCTGACCCCAAATGTGTTGTCCTAGCCCCTTTATATGAACTCTCTGACCGCAAGTGAGTTACCCTAATCCTATATAGGTACTCCCTGACCCCAAGTGAGTACCCTAGCCCCTTTATAAGTACTCCCTGACCCCAAGTGAGTTACCATATCAACTTTATACGTACTCCCTGACCCCAAGTAATTTATCCTAGCCCCTTTATAAGTACTCTCTGACGGCATGTGAGTTACACCAGTCCCATAGTAGTACTCCCTGACCCCAAGTGAGTTACCATAGCCCCTTTATAAGAACTCCCTGACCCCAAGTAAGTTATCCTAGCCCTTTTATATGTACTCTCTGACGGCAAGTGAGTTACACTAGTCCCATAGTAGTACTCCCTGACCCTAAGTGAGTTACACTAGTCCCATAAACGTACTCCCTGACCCCAAGTGAGTTATCCTAGCCCCTTATAAGTACTCCCTGACCCCAAGTGAGATATCCATGCCCTTTTATGTGTACTCTCTGACCGCAAGTGAGTAACCCTAGCCCCTTTATATGTACTCTCTGACCGCAAGTGAGTTACCCTAGCCCCTTTATATGTACTCCCAGACCCCAAGTGAGTTAGCCTAGTCCAATATAAGTACTCCTTGACCCCAAGTGTGTTACCCTAGTCACTTAGAAGTATTCCCTGACCCCAAGTGAGTTAACCTATTTCCATAGATACTACTCCCTGACCCTAAGTGGGTTACCCTAGTCCCATAGAAGTACTCCCTGACCCCAAGTGAGTTACCATAGCCCCTATATAAGTACTCCCTAACCCTAAGTGAGTTACCCTAGTCCCATATAAGTACTCCCTGACAACAAGTGAGTTATTCTAGACCCTTTATATGTACTCTCTTACCGCAAGTGAGTTATCCTATCCCCTTTATATGTACTCTCTGACCGCAAGTGAGCTACCCTAGTCCTATATAAGCACTCCTTACCCCAAGTGAGTTACGATAGTCCCTTTATAAGTACTCCCTGACCCCAAGTGTGTTATCCAGGCCCTTTTATGTGTACTCTCTGACCGCAAGTGAGTAACCCTAGCCCCTTTATATGTACTCTCTGACCGCAAGTGAGTTACCCTAGCCCCTTTATATGTACTCCCAGACGCCAAGTGAGTTACCCTAGTCCCTTGTAACTACTCCCTGACCCCAAGTGAGTTACCCTAGCCCCTTTATAAGTACACCCTGGCCCCAAGTGAGTTACCCTGGTTCCATATAGGTACTCCCAGACACAAAGTGAGTTAGCCTAGTCCAATATAAGTACTCCTTGATCCCAAGTGTGTTACCTTAGCCCCTTTATAAGTACTCCCTGACCCCAAGTGAGTTACCATAGCCCTTTATAAGTACTCCCAGACCCCAAGTGAGTTACCCTAATCACTTATAAGTACTCCCTGACCCCAAGTGTGTTACCCTATCCCCTTTATAAGTACTCCCTGATCCCAAGTGAGTTATCCTAGCCGCTTTATATGTACTCCCAGACTCCAAGTGAGTTACCCTAGTCCCTTATAACTACCCCCTGACCCAAAGTGAATTACCCTAGCCCCTTTATAAGTACTCCCTGACCCTAAGTGGGTTACCCTAGTCCCATAGAAGTACTCCCTGACCCCAAGTGAGTTACCATAGCCCCTATATAAGTACTCCCTAACCCTAAGTGAGTTACCCTAGTCCCATATAAGTACTCCCTGACAACAAGTGAGTTATTCTAGACCCTTTATATGTACTCTCTTACCGCAAGTGAGTTATCCTATCCCCTTTATATGTACTCTCTGACCGCAAGTGAGCTACCCTAGTCCTATATAAGCACTCCTTACCCCAAGTGAGTTACGATAGTCCCTTTATAAGTACTCCCTGACCCCAAGTGTGTTATCCAGGCCCTTTTATGTGTACTCTCTGACCGCAAGTGAGTAACCCTAGCCCCTTTATATGTACTCTCTGACCGCAAGTGAGTTACCCTAGCCCCTTTATATGTACTCCCAGACGCCAAGTGAGTTACCCTAGTCCCTTGTAACTACTCCCTGACCCCAAGTGAGTTACCCTAGCCCCTTTATAAGTACACCCTGGCCCCAAGTGAGTTACCCTGGTTCCATATAGGTACTCCCAGACACAAAGTGAGTTAGCCTAGTCCAATATAAGTACTCCTTGATCCCAAGTGTGTTACCTTAGCCCCTTTATAAGTACTCCCCGACCACAAGTGAGTTATCCTATCCCCTTTATATGTACTCTCTGACCGCAAGTGAGCTACCCTAGTCCTATATAAGCACTCCTTACCCCAAGTGAGTTACCATAGCCCCTTTATAAGTACTCCCTGACCCCAAGTGAGTTATCCTAGCCCCTTTATATGTACTCTCTGACTGCTAGTGAGTTATCCTAGCCCCATATAAGTACTACCTGACCCCAAGTGAGTTACCATAGCCCTCTATATAAGTACTCCCTGACCCCAAGTGAGTTATCCTAGCCCCTTTATATGTATCCTCTGACCGCAAGTGAGTTACCCTAGTCCCATAAAAGTACTCTCTGACCGCAAGTGAGTTATCCTAGCCCCTTTATATTTACTCCTAGACCTCAAGTGTGTTACCCTGGTGCCTTATAAGTACTGCCTGACCCCAAGTGTGTTACCCTAGCCCCTTAATAAGTACACCCTGGCCCTAAGTGAGTTACCCTGGTCCCATATAAGTACTCACAGACACCAAGTAAGTTATCCTAGCCCTTTTATATGTACTCTCTGACCGCCAGTGAGTTACCCTAGCCCCATTATATGTACACTCTGACGGCAAGTGAGTTACCCTAGCCGCTTTATATGTACTCTCTGACCGCAAGTGAGTTACACTATTCCCATAGTAGTACTCCCTGACCCCAAGTGAGTTACCCTAGTCCCATAGTAGTATTCCCTGACCCCAAGTGAGTTACCCTAGCCCCTTTATATGTACTCTCTGACCGCAAGTAAGTTACCCTAGTCCCATATATGTACTCCCTGAACCCAAGTGAGTCACCCTAGCACCTTTATAAGTACTCCCTCACCCCAAGTGTGTTACCCTAGTCTCATATATGTATTCCCTGAACCCAAGTGAGTTACCCTAGTCTCATAGAGGTTCTCCCTGACCCCAAATGAGTCACCCTAGCACCTTTATAAGTACTTCCTGACCCCAAGTGTGTTACCTTAGTCACATAAATGTACTCCCTGACCGCAAGTGAGTTATCCTAGCCCCTTTATATGTACTCTCTAACCGCAAGTCAGTTACCCTAGCCCCTTTTTAAGTACTCCCTGACCACAAATGTGCTACCTTAGTCCCAAAAAAGTACTCCCTGACCCCAAGTGAGTTATCCTAGCCCCTTTATATGTACTCGATGACTGCAAGTGAGTTACCCTAGCCCCTTTATAAGTACTCCGTGAACCCAAGTGAGTTATACTAGCCCCTTTATATGTACTCTCTGACCGCAAGTGAGTTACCCTAGTCCCATAAAAGTACTCTCTGACCGCAAGTGAGTTATCCTAGCCCCTTTATATTTACTCCTAGACCTCAAGTGTGTTACCCTGGTGCCTTATAAGTACTGCCTGACCCCAAGTGTGTTACCCTAGCCCCTTAATAAGTACACCCTGGCCCCAAGTGAGTTACCCTGGTCCCATATAAGTACTCCCAGACACCAAGTGAGTTAGCCTAGTCTAATATAAGTATTCCTTGACCCAATATGAGTTACCCAAGCCCCTTTTTAAGTACTCCCTGACCCCAAGTGAGTTACCCTTGTTCCATATAAGTACTCCCAGACCCCAAGTAGTTACCCTAGTCCCATAGAAGTACTCCCTGACCCAAAGTGAGTTACCCTAGTCACTTAGAAGTACTCCCTGACCCCAAGTGAGTTACCCTAGTTCCATAGAAGTACTCCCTGACCCCAAGTGTGTTGCCCTAGTCCCATATAAGTACTCCCTGACCCCAAATGTGGTGACCTAGCCCCTTTATATGAACTCTCTGACCGCAATAGAGTTACCCTAGCCCCTATATAAATACCCCTTGAACCCAAGTGAGTTATCCTTGCCCCTTTATATGTACTCTCTGACCGCAAGTGAGTTACCCTAGTCACATAGGAGTAAACCCTGACCCCAAGTGAGTTACCCTAGTCCCATGGAAGTACTCCCTGACCCCAAGTGAGTTATCCTAGCCCCTTATAAGTACTCCCTGACCCCAAGTAAGTTATCCTAGCCGATTTATATGTACTCTCTGACCGCAAGTGAGTTACCCTAATCCTATATAGGTACTCCCTGACCCCAAGTGAGTACCCTAGCCCCTTTATAAGTACTCCCTGACTCCAAGTGAGTTACCATATCAACTTTATACGTACTCTCTGACCGCAAGTGAGTTATCCTAGCCCCTATATAAGTACCCCCTGACCCCAAGTGAGTTATCCTTGACCCTTTATATGTACTCTCTCACCGCAAGTGTGTTACCCTAGTCACATTGAAGTACTCCCTGACCCCAAGTAAATTACCGTAGTCCCATGGAAGTACTCCCTGACCCCAAGTGAGTTATCCTAGCCCCTTATAAGTACTCCCTGACCCCAAGTAAGTTATCCTAGGCCAATAATATGTACTCTCTGACCGCATGCGAGTTACCCTTGCCCCTTTATATGTACTGCTACACTACAAAAATTTTGGCTGACCCTTCGATCGTCGTAAACTGTACCTAATCAAACTCTAAAACGGAAGTTGGGCGCCAGGTTCCCGAAAGAACCACTGTACTGTAGTAGTCGCAAAATACTGTATTCGTCAAACTAAAATGCCAACTAGCTCAGTGAATTTAAGAGTAGGATTACGGAAGCGGAGAGTGGGTGGATTCCTGAAACGTAAGATATGGACGTATTTGGCAGTTCGGGTCAAATCACTACACAAAATATTCGATAACAAATTCTCTATATTTCCGTAAAGACATCGCTGTATATGTCGGATCTCATAACGCATAGATGGTTCTTCATATTCTACAAAACTATAATTACGGATGGTCTGGAAGACGGTTCTTTCAGAGCGCTCGGGATTACTTCAACGAATTTCTCTACTAATTAACTAACTACTAAATAAATAAAGGCCTACTCGAGGCAGGTGTTTCTCCTGCGACCTTTTAACGAAAACGAAACGGAACTCTCGCGAAGAGAACCGAACGGATTAGCTCCTTTCGGGGAGAATTCACCTCCGGGGTTCCTTCGGACGAGAAAACGAACTGTAATACCACAAGGTGATCGAACAAGGTAGCTCCTTTCGGGGAGAATTCGACCTCGGGATGCACCTCTGGTTAAACGCGACAAAACTATACTAAACGTAACCGAAATCCGAAACTGAACGAATATCCCGATCACTCTTTACAACCGAATTCGACCCATCAACTGTACTATAAGCGTATAACTAAATTTCCGGAAACTACAAGACTTTAGGACGGTATTATATACACGGTAATCGATAAAAGCATTTAAGATAAGTTACACATAAAACTATTTATACTTCATATCCGAAAGCCCACAAAAGACTTGGTCCTCGAATTAATGGCGAATCTCAAAGTTTTCTCAACATTAGACTATTATTCCGATTCTTAATTTAATGTCTTTAATTCCCAATTCACGCACTTTGGGAGCAGATTTAACTCGTAATTCGTGATTTTTAGGCGATTCCACGGCTATTAACGCACGTTTTCCGACTTTTACTCGTAAGATAAGGATTCCTAGGAGCTGGGACTCCCGCTAACCTTTTTTTTTTCGTCGAAGCTGGAGAAAACAGCAGAGCAGAGCAGAGCAGATCGGAGCAGAGCAGAGCAGAGCAGAGCAGAGCAGATCGGAGCCGAGCAGGGCAGAGCAGAGACGAGCAGGGCAGAGCGGCGTCGAGCAGAGCAGAGCAGAGCAGAGACGAGCAGGGCAGAGCGGCGTCGAGCAGAGCAGAGCAGGTCGGAGTAGAGCAGAGCAGGTCGAAGTAGAGCAGAGCAGAGCCGAGCCGGTCGAAGCAGAGCAGAGCAGAGCAGAGCAGGGTAGCGTCGAGCAGGCAGAGCGGAGCAGCGTCGAGCAGGGTAGAGTAGAGAAGAGTCGACTCTCTTTCACACTTCTCACTACGAGTTGCCGAAAATACGTTTGATCCTCTTCAGGAAAAATAGTGTCTGAACTCTTCCAGGACTATAGTACGAGTCCTGCAAAAATCGGGAGACACCAGCAACGAGCTGTTGGTCCCTTATCCCCAACCTTTCGTAACGCTAAATCTAATTGGCGGAGCCGATTAAGCTATTGGTACCACCAATCAGATCCAAGGTCCGACTTCTTCCGAAAATTCAACTTGAATGTTCGGGAGTTGCGGAAAGCTGTAGTTCGTTAGACCCATTTAGCATACGACTTATGGGCCGCGATCGTTACTCTACTTTTATGACCTATCCATCACCGAACGTTATACGGTATTTCAGATGATGGGCAGGACAGGTGTATATGATATGATATTATGGCCTTGATATTGGGACCATAATATGTCTCATGGTTTTATCGAAAGACATACATACCTCTTTTTAGTGAACATGTACTATCCTAAAATAGTACGAGGTCACAACTCTACCTTCCCACGAAAAAGAGACCGAATCGAGGTCGAACACACCTCAAACCTCACTAAACGCCAATACGCGCGGATTACTTGACTTCACGTAGGCGTTAGACTGGAGCTATAGCTCTTTGACAAGAGGGCTGCGTGAATCTTCAATAGTCGTAAGTCGGAAGTTCGCAAAGACAAGAAAAGAAACGCTATATTCGGCATGGGCTAATTACACGATAATATAACGGTAGCTTAATACTAGGTAAACGCAGGCGGTATACACGGTACTGCAAAATATCTGTACAAAGGAGCGTGATACGCACTATAAGAGTCTATACTAAACGAAATTATTCACACGGTACTGTACTGAATCGAAAAGGTGTACACGATAAAGAATATACTTCATACAAAACGTAAACTTAATCTGTACTAACTGTAGCGATATACACGATACGAATCGAAATCTGTACAAAAGCAAACTAGAATAATACGCTACGGAGTTCAACGAAACTCAGAATCGTAAGAAGATGTAACCTAAAGAAGAGAAAGTATATACAAAGAACTATACGAGAATCTGCACGTAACCAACACAATATACTGGTCGCGAATACTATTTCACGCAATTACGCTATCGAATCTCGAATAGTCGCGAAAAAGGAAAGAAAGAAGCTCCAAAAGAAGAATTAATGTCTCGAAATCACCGTACCCTCAAATTAGGATCCCCGTGACTCTGGTAAACCTGTAAACGATAGCTACGATAGGGAAGAAAATGATATTAGTTCCCGATGCATAAGTCCGAGGTTGGCGAAGTTCCGAGAGGTCGTTGTGGCTGTCAGCGTCAAAAATAAAATGGACACAAAAGATGTATAGAGGATGAATATATTTATCCAAGGCCCTCATGGGCATAATATATACAGAGGAACAGAGATAGGGAAGGCTTTATCGGCGCTGGAACGGGCCAGGTTCGCCCGACAGGTCGATCTCCCGAGGTGCGGGAAGCCGGTATCCGGGGCTACAGCGGGGACAGGTCCGCGTCGAGTGGCCTCGACGTCCACAGCGGAAGCAAAATAGGCTTTCGCGAGGCCGGGGGCAGCGGGAATAATTATGGCCGGCCTGGCCACAATTAAAACAACCCCGTAAAATGGGGCCCGGGGTCTCCCGGTATATATGGGAGATGACCTCCCCCTCCAACTCCGGCCAGATGTCCAGCATCTCCAGGATGTACGCCAGAGTCTCCCCCCGCGTCAGAGCCACTATATCGCAGCGGGGAATTCGGAATTGCGGAATAGACATCTATAAAAAAAATTATCTGTGAGTCCCGGCACACAGAGGATGTAAAGAGACGGACACAACAAGGAATAAAGACAATGCATCACTGAACGTACAATTTGACATCGTTGACGTGCGTTTTGATACGCGTTTTAGCTTCGACATGTTCGATTTCGATAACTGTAGGAGAACGGAAATGAATTACGCGATACGGTCCCTGGTAACGGTGAGCGAGTTTGGCGGAGAAGAAATTAGCGGAGGACGAAAGAGGTCGGTGCCGAAAGAGGACTAAGTCGTTAATTTTCAACGGTCTTTCTCTTCGACGTAAGTTGTATTTTTCGGCCTGTTGTTGATAAGCGGATTCTAATTTAGTCGCGACCCATTCGTGAAGATCTCTCATCCGTTTCATTCGTTCCTTCCACGGATGGATAGCGGCAGAGTCAGCCGCTGAGGGCGGAATGGCGAATTTTTCGAGTTCGCGCGGAGTTGGTTTGAGCTCCCGACCGAAGTTTAAGAAAGCAGGACTACACTCGAGGACGGAGTGATGAGCGGTATTATAAGCGAAATTGAATTCTGATAAGTGTACGTCCCATTCACGTTGGTTGTTTCCGACGTACGCAGTGATCATAGTTTTAATAATTCGGTTAATGCGCTCTACGGGGTTGGCTTGCGGGTGATACACGGGAGTGGTCGAATGATGGATTTTATATTCCCGGCAAACTTGTTCGAGTAGTTTGTTTACGAACTCCGTTCCATTGTCCGAGATGAGTACTCGAGGGGTTCCCCAACGGGTGATCACCAGATCAAGAAGGAGTTCTTTAATTTTCGCACCATTTACCGTACGTACTGCCCGACACTCAATCCATTTCGAAAACAAGTCTTGAAAAACAACGATATAAGCGTTTTGGTGTAAACTTTTCGGTAACGGTCCCATGACGTCGACGGCAACTAGGTCCCAAGGTTGCTCGACGAATCTACGACCCATCAGTCCAATAGGGGGTTGCTGGGATACCTTCGTACGTTGACAAATGTCGCATTTCCGGACGAATTCTAATATGGTTCGATACATTCCAACCCAGTAAAAACATCGGCTAATTCGATGGTACGTTTTATCGACGCCCAAGTGTCCGGACATGGGAGTATCATGGAATTCGTGCATGATTCCCTCGCGAAACTCACTGGGTACGACCAGTTTCCAAGGTTCGAGATCTTCCAGTTCCTCATGGTAACGACTAGCGGTGCGTTTATAATATAGAAGATCATTCTCAATCTTCCAGTCAGGAAACTTAAACGGTGCCGCCTTGAGGGTATTACGACGATCTGTATACCAGGAGTCGGTGGATTCGGTCCATCCCGTCGTGGGGTAGCTCATGGAGATCGCAAGAGTACAAAATTCAGGTTTCTCCGAACTAGGTATTCGTGAAAGCGCATCGGGTACAAGATTTTGTGAACCTTTACGATAGACGATATCGAAATCGTACTGCATCATTTCTAATGCCCATCTTCCTAATCGACCTGAAGGGTCTTTTAAGTTATTAAGCCAACGTAAGCTATTGTGATCTGTCATTACCGTGAATTTGTATCCCTCTAAATAACCGCGAAATTTCCGGATGGACCAGAGAACAGCAAGGCATTCTAATTCCGTTGTCGTATATTTAGTTTCCGCGGGAGTCAGGGTACGACTCGCGTATGCTATAACACATTCACCATGCTCTTGGCTTTGAGTGAGAACGGCTCCTAATCCTACGTTACTGGCGTCGGTCTGTAAGCAAAAAGTTCGCTCGAAATCTGGACATGCTAATGTGGGAGTCGACGTTAACTTCCGTTTTAATAAATCGAATGCTTGGGACTGTAAATGTGTCCAAAGCCAAGACTGATTCTTTTTAAGCAATTGATTCAACGGTGCGACAGTAGTAGCGAAATCAGGAATGAATCGGCGATACCATGAAGCCATACCGAGGAAACGACGAAGTTCTTTAATATTACGCGGCGCAGGATAGTCTACAATCGGCCGAATTTTCTCAGGGTCGGTACTAAGACCACGATGATCGACAATAAAACCGAGATAGGTAACACTAGTCTTACAAAATTCGCTTTTATCTGGATTAATCAGAAGTCCGGCGGTAGTAATTCGCTTAAAAATTTTATCTAACCATTCGAGATGTTCCGAAAAGGTCTTCGTGACGATAATAATGTCATCTAAATAAGCGAAAGCATGGGGTTCCATGTCCGGTGTAATGATTTTATCTAATAATCGTTGGAAGGTCGCTGGTGCGCCTGTGAGTCCGAAAGGCATTCGTTTAAATTGGAAAAGACCTCGACCTGGTACCGTAAAGGCGGTGATTGGTTTACTGGACTCTTCCATTGGCACTTGAAAATATGCCTGACTAAGATCGAGGGCGGAAATATAATTAGCTGATCGTAATTTATCCAAAATAGCGTTCATGAACGGTAAGGGATAAGCATCTTTCCGCGATACCTCATTGACTTTACGAAAATCTAGACAAAACCTATATGAACCATTCGATTTTCGTACCATAACTATAGGCGAAGACCAATCGCTATTCGAAGGCTCGATAATATCGTCCTGTAACAGTCGATCTACTTCCTGGTTTATAGCCTGCTGAATAACCGGAGAAACGGGGTAATACCGTTGTTTGATCGCTGTCGGAGTTTCTACGATGATACGATGTTCGGTCAGACTCGTTAGTCCCGGTGCCTGTTTTAATATCGGAATCTGTTTATCTAAAAACGTTTTTAAACGATCCGATTCGCAATCATTAAGGACTCGAAGTGCGTTGCAATAGGGCACGTTGTCTCGCGCATCCACGAAGCTATACTGTCTATTCGGTTCGTCGCGATAACTCCAGGTACGTTCCTGATAATTAATAACAATCCCGAATTGGTGTAGAGCATCGATCCCAAAAATAAGGGGTACGGCTAGAGACGGAAAGAATAGGGTCGGAATGACTTGGTTACGACCTTCTATGTGAAACTGTAGTAGGTAACATTGCGATAGATTTTCGCGATGTCCATCGGCAGTGACTATCGTAACTGGAGGTACCGTAGAAGCACGAACATCGGCCGACGAAATTTTTAAAAGACCGGATTTCCCAATAAAAGTACGCGATGCGCCACTATCTACTAAAGCCGAGAAAGAATGGCCCTGGACTCTAATTTTTATGTACAAAAGGGCGGTAGTCAACGAGTATATCTTCTCGATACCGGACGAGAATTCTCGCGAAAGGCGACATGAATTTAATTTCACAGCTGGAAACTGCACGTTCGGTATATCTATTTTCGGACACGATCCGGTATTTATCGTGTCCCGGGTACGTTTCCCGTACACTTAGGGCAATTGCGTACTGTAACTCCATCACGGCCACATTTATGGCAGAAGTAACGAGAACGCGGCTTTGGACATTCCGAATATCTATGTCCACGCTCCTGACAATTCCAACACGCGAAGTCTATAGCGAAGGACGACTGTGGTTCGATGGGTTCCGACACGAACGGATTAGTAGTAGTTCCCGAACTCGACGAGATGGAAGGTGCCGGTGACGGTATGTCCTTCGGGGCTTTTGTTTTCTTAGATTTCTCCTGGGCGACTAATACCGGTTGCTCTTCAGCAGCCAAGGTAGCACGCGTACGTCGAGCAGGTCGGCAGAAAGCTAAGTCGGGGAAAAGCGAATGCTCTGGTAAGGGCGGTGCCCGATACCGGCTTTGGCGAGCTAAGCTACTCTCGATCTGGATAGCGCGAGATTCTAATGCATCAAAAGAGACGATGTTATTGATGTCTATCAGCGCTTGAATGCGTGGAAGCATGTTCGTATGCGCCCAAATAATCCACTCTTCTTCCGACATGGGAGGTGAGACTCGTTCGAATAATACCCGAATACACGTAAGGTAATGGTCTACGGGTTCATCTTCCGCTTGCGTCCGTTGGGCTATTTCTACCCGCAGGGAGACCTGAAGTGAGCGGGCCCCGAAACGCGAACGAAAGGCACGCTCGAAATGTGCCCAATTCTCCCAATCTCGCTGGTGACTACGAAACCAGTGGAGAGCCATGTCCGATAAAAGCAAAGGAAGGTACTTTAATAGTTCCGCATCTGGAAGATCGAAAATAATGCGAGTTTCCGCGATGCGCGCTAAGAAAGCTTCTACGTCCTCGCCTGATTTGCCGCTAAACGAAACGTTCATTCTTTTCAAGGTAGAATGTAGTTGGTTGAATTGCGCGGCATAGTCCCTATTCGCGAGAGATCGAGGAAAACGCGGTGTCTGAAAGTGACCTCTATTAGGGCGACGGTATATTTCCCTCGGCTCTTCCTCTTCGGGGAAGTATTCTTCCCTTGGAGCAGGAGCAGTCGGGACTGCGGATGTAGTACGCATCTGCAAAACCACATCTCGCAGTTGACCGATCATATCGTGCACGTCCCGTTTAAACTCGTCGAAATCTGCACGAGTGGGAGTGGACGACCCTCGCGGAGGTGAGAGTGACCGATCTCTAACATCCCTAGACTCGACAGGGGCATGATATTCTTTCCTACGCGTCCCGGTACGAATGGAAGTATAAATCTCCTGCGGAATGGGCGTAGGAGTAGCTGGTCGCGTAACCCGAACTGGATTCGGCATATCTTCAATCGCCTCTAATGGTTGTACGGTATTAGCAGCTTTTTCCAAAAGCTGCGAAATATCCATGACCGCACGCGTGGTCTGGTGTGACTGGGTACCCGGAGGAGTACGCGGTAACGCCGAACTCTTTTCACGCGAAAAATGTTTTCGAAGCCTCTGACGAAGGGTGGGTAATATGCCCTTGTCGTCTAACCGATACTGATTGAGGATCTTCCGAGCCTCATCCTCTGTCAACCCTTCGATCCAATCTAAATTACCGTAAGTCGCGGTAGCCATCACTAAACTTAACGCGAAAACCGAAAAGGAATTAATATAAAATGTCGAATTCCCGAAGAAAACCGAAGGAAAGGCAACAAAAGGATACCCGATTACGCGTTACCGAAAAGGAATATACATATAAATGGGAAAAATGCAGTTTAAACCATTAGTAATTCCTGAAAAGAAAAGACAAGGTACACAAAAATAAAGAAAATCCTAATTGGGAATCGGAGCGACAATGTTCGCGATTTTATTTATATTCGGAGGATTACGGAAATGCAGCTCTGACTAATGTACGGAAGTCAAACCTTCCCAAAACAAAACAAAATAAACTTGAATATGAAATTACTAATTGTAATTCGCGATTAAATAATTTAATAATCAATAATTAATAATCAATAATTAGTTTATTAATTAGTAGGCGCAATATTCCGTAAGTGTCCGTTATCCAAGCTCCCCTGAAAGTCGCGAAAACAAAGGGAAAAATGCTAAAGTAATTCGTAAAGATATCGAAATAAAATTAAATTCGCTTTGCGAATATATATATATATTTATAATAGTCGAATATTCTAAGTCCTATGCCGAGACAATGGAAAGTCAGCGGAGCGTGAGTTAATCGGCTTAGTTCCGCGCGGCTGGGCACTCGCGGTGTCCCCCTAGTTTCCCCCTCAATAGTTTTTCTACACGTAGATTTCGTATGCCGAAATCTTCCGTATTAGAAATTAAAGATGATTATTTCGGCTCGAAATAAGACCGGAATATTCGACTAGAATTACCCGTATCTTATAACAGATACGGAAAGGCTATTAACATATGAAATAATATGAGCATAAATCATTAATGCTCGTTACGACAATCCTATATGAGAAGACGTTAACTTCGATTAAATTCGACTATTTGAATATTAATCGTGAGATTCGAAAGCCTAATTACTGTATAACTCCGAATTGCCAAACAAAGGATTTGGATTGGAGACAATAGGAGTTCGAAAAGGAAACGGATATGAAACATAATATGACTCGAATTAAAATAATTGTAAGCCGAATTTGCGAAAGACTATTTCACCAAATTCTAGCTTATATTTGCCCTATGCGGGTGTTATTATACGCGGCAAATAAGACTTTACTCCCGATAATTTGAAGTCGAATTTGTGAAAGCCTATTTCATCAAATTCTAACTTCGGTGGGCCCCACGTTGGGCGCCAAAATTTGCTACACTACAAAAATTTTGGCTGACCCTTCGATCGTCGTAAACTGTACCTAATCAAACTCTAAAACGGAAGTTGGGCGCCAGGTTCCCGAAAGAACCACTGTACTGTAGTAGTCGCAAAATACTGTATTCGTCAAACTAAAATGCCAACTAGCTCAGTGAATTTAAGAGTAGGATTACGGAAGCGGAGAGTGGGTGGATTCCTGAAACGTAAGATATGGACGTATTTGGCAGTTCGGGTCAAATCACTACACAAAATATTCGATAACAAATTCTCTATATTTCCGTAAAGACATCGCTGTATATGTCGGATCTCATAACGCATAGATGGTTCTTCATATTCTACAAAACTATAATTACGGATGGTCTGGAAGACGGTTCTTTCAGAGCGCTCGGGATTACTTCAACGAATTTCTCTACTAATTAACTAACTACTAAATAAATAAAGGCCTACTCGAGGCAGGTGTTTCTCCTGCGACCTTTTAACGAAAACGAAACGGAACTCTCGCGAAGAGAACCGAACGGAGTAGCTCCTTTCGGGGAGAATTCACCTCCGGGGTTCCTTCGGACGAGAAAACGAACTGTAATACCACAAGGTGATCGAACAAGGTAGCTCCTTTCGGGGAGAATTCGACCTTGGGATGCACCTCTGGTTAAACGCGACAAAACTATACTAAACGTAACCGAAATCCGAAACTGAACGAATATCCCGATCACTCTTTACAACCGAATTCGACCCATCAACTGTACTATAAGCGTATAACTAAATTTCCGGAAACTACAAGACTTTAGGACGGCATTATATACACGGTAATCGATAAAAGCATTTAAGATAAGTTACACATAAAACTATTTATACTTCATATCCGAAAGCCCACAAAAGACTTGGTCCTCGAATTAATGGCGAATCTCAAAGTTTTCTCAACATTAGACTATTATTCCGATTCTTAATTTAATGTCTTTAATTCCCAATTCACGCACTTTGGGAGCAGATTTAACTCGTAATTCGTGATTTTTAGGCGATTCCACGGCTATTAACGCACGTTTTCCGACTTTTACTCGTAAGATAAGGATTCCTAGGAGCTGGGACTCCCGCTAACCTTTTTTTTTCGTCGAAGCTGGAGAAAACAGCAGAGCAGAGCAGAGCAGATCGGAGCAGAGCAGAGCAGAGCAGAGCAGAGCAGATCGGAGCCGAGCAGGGCAGAGCAGAGACGAGCAGGGCAGAGCGGCGTCGAGCAGAGCAGAGCAGAGCAGAGACGAGCAGGGCAGAGCGGCGTCGAGCAGAGCAGAGCAGGTCGGAGTAGAGCAGAGCAGAGCCGAGCCGGTCGAAGCAGAGCAGAGCAGAGCAGAGCAGGGTAGCGTCGAGCAGGCAGAGCGGAGCAGCGTCGAGCAGGGTAGAGTAGAGAAGAGTCGACTCTCTTTCACACTTCTCACTACGAGTTGCCGAAAATACGTTTGATCCTCTTCAGGAAAAATAGTGTCTGAACTCTTCCAGGACTATAGTACGAGTCCTGCAAAAATCGGGAGACACCAGCAACGAGCTGTTGGTCCCTTATCCCCAACCTTTCGTAACGCTAAATCTAATTGGCGGAGCCGATTAAGCTATTGGTACCACCAATCAGATCCAAGGTCCGACTTCTTCCGAAAATTCAATTTGAATGTTCGGGAGTTGCGGAAAGCTGTAGTTCGTTAGACCCATTTAGCATACGACTTATGGGCCGCGATCGTTACTCTACTTTTATGACCTATCCATCACCGAACGTTATACGGTATTTCAGATGATGGGCAGGACAGGTGTATATGATATGATATTATGGCCTTGATATTGGGACCATAATATGTCTCATGGTTTTATCGAAAGACATACATACCTCTTTTTAGTGAACATGTACTATCCTAAAATAGTACGAGGTCACAGTACTCTCTGACCGCAAATGAGTTACCCTAGCCCCTTTATATGTACTCTCTGACCGCAAGTGTGTTATCCTAGCCGCTTTATATGTACTCCCAGACCCCAAGTGAGATACACTAGTCCCTTATAAGTACTCCCTGACCCCAAGAGTGATACCCTAGACCTTTAATAAGTGCACCCTGGCCCCAAGTGAGTTATCCTAGCCCCTTTATATGTACTCTCTGACGGCAAGTGAGTTACACTAGTCCCATAGTAGTACTCCCTGACCCCAAGTGAGTTACCATAGCCCCTTTATAAGAACTCCCTGACCCCATGTAAGTTATCCTAGCCCCTTTATAAGTACTCACTGACGGCAAGTGAGTTACACTAGTCCCATAGTAGTACTCCCTGACCGCAAGTGAGTAACCCTAGCCCCTTTATATGTACTCTCTGACCGCAAGTGAGTTACCCTAGCCCCTTTATATGTACTCCAAAAACCCCAAGTGTGTTACCCTAGTCCCTTGTAACTACTCCCTGACCCCAAATGAGTTACCTTAGCCCCTTTATAAGTACACCCTGGCCCCAAGTGAGTTACCCTGGTCCCATATAAGTACTCCCAGACACCAAGTGAGTTAGCCTAGTCCAATATAAGTACTCCTTGACCCCAAGTGAGTTACCATAGCCCCTTTATAAGTACTCCCTGACCCCAAGTGAGTTATCCTAGCCCCTTTATATGTACTCTCTGACCCCAAGTGAGTTAACCTATTTCCATAGATACTACTCCCTGACCCCAAGTGTGTTGCCCTATTCCCATATAAGTACTCCCTGACCCCAAATGTGTTGTCCTATCCCCTTTATATGAACTCTCTGACCGCAAGTGAGTTACCCTATTCCCATATAGGTACTCCCTGACCCCAAGTGAGTTACCATATCACCTTTATACGTACTCCCTGACACCAAGTGAGTTATCCTAGCCCCTTTATATGTACTCTCTGACCGCAAGTGAGTTACCCTAGTCCCATAGTAGTACTCCCTGACCCCATGTGAGTTACCATAGCACCTTTATAAGTACTCCCTGACCCCAAGTGAATTATCCTAGCCCCTTTATATGTACTCTCTGACGGCAAGTGAGTTACACTAGTCCCATAGAAGTACTCCCTGACCCCAAGTGAGTTATCCTAGCCCCTTATAAGTACTCCCTGACCCCAAGTGAGTTATCCAGGCCCTTTTATGTGTACTCTCTGACCGCAAGTGAGTAACCCTAGCCCCTTTATATGTACTCTCTGACCGCAAGTGGGTTACCCTAGCCCCTTTATATGTACTCCCAGACCCCAAGTGAGTTATCCTAGCCCCTTTATATGTACTCTCTGACGGCAAGTGAGTTACACTAGTCCCATAGCAGTACTCCCTGACCGCAAGTGAGTAACCCTAGCCCCTTTATATGTACTCTCTGACCGCAAGTGAGTTACCCTAGCCCCTTTATATGTATTCCCAAACCCCAAGTGTGTTACCCTAGTCCCTTGTAACTACTCCCTGACCCCAAGTGAGTTACCGTAGCCCCTTTATAAGTACACCCTGGCCCCAAGTGAGTTACCCTGGTCCCATATAAGTACTCCCAGACACCAATTGAGTTAGCCTAGTCCAATATAAGTACTCCTTGACCCAAAGTGGGTTACCATAGCCCCTTTATAAGTACTCCCTGACCCCAAGAGAGTTATCCTAGCCCCTTTATATGTACTCTCTGACAGCAAGTGAGTTACCCTAGTCCCATATAAGTACTCCCTGACCCCAGGTGAGTTACCATAGCCCCTTTATAAGTACTCCCTGACCCCAAGTGAGTTATCCTAGCCCCTTTATATGAACTCTCTGACCGCAAGTGAGTTATTCAAACCCCGTTATAAGTACTCCCTGACCCCAAGTGTGTTACCCTAGTCTCATATAAGTACACCCTGAACCCAGGTGTGTTACCTTAGCCCCTTTATAAGTACTCCCCGACCCCAAGTGAGTTATCCTATCCCCTTTATATGTACTCTCTGACCTCAAGTGAGTTACCCTAGTCCCATATAAGAACTCCCTGTCCCTAAGTGAGTACCCTAGTCCCAAATAAGTACTCCCTGACCCCCAGTGTGTTAACCTTGTCCCATATAAGTACTCCCAGACCCCAAGTAGTTACCCTAGTCCCATAGAAGTACTCCCTGACACCAAGTGTATTACCCTACTCACTTAGAATTATTCCCTGACCCCAAGTGAGTTAACCTATTTCATAGATGCTACTCCCTGACCCCAAGTGTGTTGCCCTATTCCCATATAAGTACTCCCTGACCCCAAATGTGTTGTCCTAGCCCCTTGATATGAACTCTCTGACCGCAAGTGAGTTACCCTATTCACATATAGGTACTCCCTGACCCCAAGTGAGTACCCTAGCCCCTTTATAAGTACTCCCTGACCCCAAGTGAGTTACCATATCAACTTTATACGTACTCCCTGACACCAAGTGAGTTATCCTAGCCCCTTTATATGTACTCTCTGACCGCAAGTGAGTTACCCTAGTCCCATAGTAGTACTCCCTGACCCCAAGTGAGTTACCGTAGCACCTTTATAAGTACTCCCTGACCCCAAGTGAGTTATCCTAGCCCCTTTATATGTACTCTCTGACGGCAAGTGAGTTACACCAGTCCCATAGTAGTACTCCCTGACCCCAAGTGAGTTATCCAGGCCCATTTATGTGTACTCTCTGACCGCAAGTGAGTAACCCTAGCCCCTTTATATGTACTCTCTGACCTCAAGTGAGTTACCCTAGTCCCATATAAGAACTCCCTGTCCCTAAGTGAGTACCCTAGTCCCAAATAAGTACTCCCTGACCCCAAGTGAGTTACCATAGCCCCTTTATAAGTACTCCCTGACCACAAGTGAGTTACCCTAGCCCCTTTATAAGTATACCCTGACCCCAAGTGTATTACCCTACTCACTTAGAAGTATTCCCTGACCCCTAGTGAGTTAACCTATTTCCATAGATACTACTCCCTGACCCCAAGTGTGTTGCCCTATTCCCATATAAGTACTCCCTGACCCCAAATGTGTTGTCCTAGCCCCTTTATATGAACTCTCTGACCGCAAGTGAGTTACCCTAATCCTATATAGGTACTCCCTGACCCCAAGTGAGTACCCTAGCCCCTTTATAAGTACTCCCTGACCCCAAGTGAGTTACCATATCAACTTTATACGTACTCCCTGACCCCAAGTAAGTTATCCTAGCCCCTTTATAAGTACTCTCTGACGGCAAGTGAGTTACACCAGTCCCATAGTAGTACTCCCTGACCCCAAGTGAGTTACCATAGCCCCTTTATAAGAACTCCCTGACCCCAAGTAAGTTATCCTAGCCCTTTTATATGTACTCTCTGACGGCAAGTGAGTTACAATAGTCCCATAGTAGTACTCCCTGACCCCAAGTGAGTTACACTAGTCCCATAGAAGTACTCCCTGACCCCAAGTGGGTTATCCTAGCCCCTTATAAGTACTCCCTGACCCCAAGTGAGATATCCATGCCCTTTTATGTGTACTCTCTGACCGCAAGTGAGTAACCCTAGCCCCTTTATATGTACTCCCTGACCCCAAATGTGTTGTCCTAGCCCCTTTATATGAACTCTCTGACCGCAAGTGAGTTACCCTAGTCCCATATAGGTACTCCCTGACCCCAAGTGAGTTATCCTGGCCCTTATATGTACCCTCTGCCGCGAGTGAGTTACCCTAGTCCCATAGAAGTACTCCCTGACCCCAAGTGAGTTATCCTAGCCCCTTTATATGTACTCTCTGACCGCAAGTGAGTTACCCTAGTCCCATATATGTACTCCCTGACCCCAAGTGAGTTACCATAGCCCTTTATAAGTACTCCCAGACCCCAAGTGAGTTACCCTAATCACTTATAAGTACTCCCTGACCCCAAGTGTGTTACCCTATCCCCTTTATAAGTACTCCCTGATCCCAAGTGAGTTATCCTAGCCGCTTTATATGTACTCCCAGACTCCAAGTGAGTTACCCTAGTCCCTTATAACTACCCCCTGACCCAAAGTGAATTACCCTAGCCCCTTTATAAGTACTCCCTGACCCTAAGTGGGTTACCCTAGTCCCATAGAAGTACTCCCTGACCCCAAGTGAGTTACCATTGCCATTATATAAGTACTCCCTAACCCTAAGTGAGTTACCCTAGTCCCATATAAGTACTCCCTGACAACAAGTGAGTTATTCTAGACCCTTTATATGTACTCTCTTACCGCAAGTGAGTTATCCTATCCCCTTTATATGTACTCTCTGACCGCAAGTGAGCTACCCTAGTCCTATATAAGCACTCCTTACCCCAAGTGAGTTACCATAGCCCCTTTATAAGTACTCCCTGACCCCAAGTGAGTTATCCAGGCCCTTTTATGTATACTCTCTGACCGCAAGTGAGTAACCCTAGCCCCTTTATATGTACTCTCTGACCGCAAGTGAGTTACCCTAGCCCCTTTATATGTACTCCCAGACCCCAAGTGAGTTACCCTAGTCCCTTGTAACTACTCCCTGACCCCAAGTGAGTTACCCTAGCCCCTTTATAAGTACACCCTGGCCCCAAGTGAGTTACCCTGGTTCCATATAAGTACTCCCAGACACAAAGTGAGTTAGCCTAGTCCAATATAAGTACTCCTTGACCCCAAGTGTGTTACCTTAGCCCCTTTATAAGTACTCCCCGACCACAAGTGAGTTATCCTATCCCCTTTATATGTACTCTCTGACCGCAAGTGAGCTACCCTAGTCCTATATAAGCACTCCTTACCCCAAGTGAGTCACCATAGCCCCTTTATAAGTACTCCCTGACCCCAAGTGAGTTATCCTAGCCCCTTTATATGTACTCTCTGACTGCAAATGAGTTATCCTAGCCCCATATAAGTACTACCTGACCCCAAGTGAGTTACCATAGCCCTCTATATAAGTACTCCCTGACCCCAAGTGAGTTATCCTAGCCCCTTTATATGTATCCTCTGACCGCAAGTGAGTTACCCTAGTCCCATAAAAGTACTCTCTGACCGCAAGTGAGTTATCCTAGCCCCTTTATATTTACAACTAGACCTCAAGTGTGTTACCCTGGTGCCTTATAAGTACTGCCTGACCCCAAGTGTGTTACTCTAGCCCCTTAATAAGTACACCCTGGCCCTAAGTGAGTAACCCTGGTCCCATATAAGTACTCACAGACACCAAGTAAGTTATCCTAGCCCTTTTATATGTACTCTCTGACCGCCAGTGAGTTACCCTAGCCCCATTATATGTACACTCTGACGGCAAGTGAGTTACCCTAGCCGCTTTATATGTACTCTCTGACCGCAAGTGAGTTACACTATTCCCATAGTAGTACTCCCTGACCCCAAGTGAGTTACCCTAGTCCCATAGTAGTATTCCCTGACCCCAAGTGAGTTACCCTAGCCCCTTTATATGTACTCTCTGACCGCAAGTGAGTTACCCTAGTCCCATATAAGTACTCCCTGACCCCAAGTGAGTTACCATAGCCCCTTTATAAATACTCCCTCTCCCCAAGTGAGTTATCCTAGCCCCTTTATATGTACTCTTTGACCGCAAGTGAGTTATCCAAACCCCTATATAAGTACTCCTTGACCCCAAGTGTGTTACCCTAGTCTCATTTAAATACTCCCTGAACCCAAGTGTGTTACCTTAGCCCCTTTATAAGTACTCCCCGACCCCAAGTGAATTATCCTATTCCTTTTATATGTACTCTCTGACCGCAAGTAAGTTACCCTAGTCCCATATATGTACTCCCTGAACCCAAGTGAATCACCCTAGCACCTTTATAAGTACTCCCTGACCCCAAGTGTGTTACCCTAGTCTCATATATGTATTCCCTGAACCCAAGTGAGTTACCCTAGTCTCATAGAGGTTCTCCCTGACCCCAAATGAGTCACCCTAGCACCTTTATAAGTACTCCCTGACCCCAAGTGTGTTACCTTAGTCACATAAATGTACTCCCTGACCGCAAGTGAGTTATCCTAGCCCCTTTATATGTACTCTCTAACCGCAAGTCAGTTACCCTAGCCCCTTTTTAAGTACTCCCTGACCACAAATGTGCTACCTTAGTCCCAAAAAAGTACTCCCTGACCCCAAGTGAGTTATCCTAGCCCCTTTATATGTACTCGATGACTGCAAGTGAGTTACCCTAGCCCCTTTATAAGTACTCCGTGACCCCAAGTGAGTTATACTAGCCCCTTTATATGAACTCTCTGACCGCAAGTGAGTTACCCTAGTCCCATAAAAGTACTCTCTGACCGCAAGTGAGTTATCCTAGCCCCTTTATATTTACTCCTAGACCTCAAGTGTGTTACCCTGGTGCCTTATAAGTACTGCCTGACCCCAAGTGTGTTACCCTAGCCCCTTAATAAGTACACCCTGGCCCCAAGTGAGTTACCCTGGTCCCATATAAGTACTCCCAGACACCAAGTGAGTTAGCCTAGTCTAATATAAGTATTCCTTGACCCAATATGGGTTACCCAAGCCCCTTTTTAAGTACTCCCTGACCCCAAGTGAGTTACCCTAGTCACTTAGAAGTACTCCCTGACCCCAAGTGAGTTACCCTAGTTCCATAGAAGTACTCCCTGACCCCAAGTGAGTTATCCTAGCCCCTTATAAGTACTCCCTGACCCCAAGTGAGTTATCCAGGCCCTTTTATGTGTACTCTCTGACCGCAAGTGAGTAACCCTAGCCCCTTTATATGTACTCTCTGACCGCAAGTGAGTTACCCTAGCCCCTTTATATGTACTCCAAAAACCCCAAGTGTGTTACCCTAGTCCCTTGTAACTACTCCCTGATCCCAAGTGGGTTACCTTAGCCCCTTTATATGTACTCCCAGACACCAAGTGAGTTAGCCTAGTCTAATATAAGTATTCCTTGACCCAATATGGGTTACCCAAGCCCCTTTTTAAGTACTCCCTGACCCCAAGTGAGTTACCCTTGTTCCATATAAGTACTCCCAGACCCCAAGTAGTTACCCTAGTCCCATAGAAGTACTCCCTGACCCAAAGTGAGTTACCCTAGTCACTTAGAAGTACTCCCTGACCCCAAGTGAGTTACCCTAGTTCCATAGAAGTACTCCCTGACCCCAAGTGTGTTGCCCTAGTCCCATATAAGTACTCCCTGACCCCAAATGTGGTGACCTAGCCCCTTTATATGAACTCTCTGACCGCAATAGAGTTACCCTAGCCCCTATGTAAATACCCCTTGAACCCAAGTGAGTTATCCTTGCCCCTTTATATGTACTCTCTGACCGCAAGTGAGTTACCCTAGTCACATAGGAGTAAACCCTGACCCCAAGTGAGTTACACTAGTCCCATGGAAGTACTCCATGTCCCCAAGTGAGTTATCCTAGCCCCTTATAAGTACTCCCTGACCCCAAGTAAGTTATCCTAGCCGATTTATATGTACTCTCTGACCGCAAGTGAGTTACCCTAGCCCCTTCATATGTACTCTCTGACCGCAAGAGAGTTACCCTAGCCCCTTTATATGTACTCTCTGACCGCAAGTGAGTTATCCTAGCCCCTATATAAGTACCCCCTGACCCCAAGTGAGTTATCCTTGCCCCTTTATATGTACTCTCTGACCGCAAGTGTGTTACCCTAGTCACATTGAAGTACTCCCTGACCCCAAGTAAATTACCGTAGTCCCATGGAAGTACTCCCTGACCCCAAGTGAGTTATCCTAGCCCCTTATAAGTACTCCCTGACCCCAAGTAAGTTATCCTAGGCCATTAATATGTACTCTCTGACCGCATGCGAGTTACCCTTGCCCCTTTATATGTACTCTCTGACCGCAAATGAGTTACCCTAGCCCCTTTATATGTACTCTCTGACCGCAAGTGTGTTATCCTAGCCCCTTTATATGTACTCCCAGACCCCAAGTGAGATACACTAGTCCCTTATAAGTACTCCCTGACCCCAAGAGTGATACCCTAGACCTTTAATAAGTGCACCCTGGCCCCAAGTGAGTTATCCTAGCCCCTTTATATGTACTCTCTGACGGCAAGTGAGTTACACTAGTCCCATAGTAGTACTCCCTGACCCCAAGTGAGTTACCATAGCCCCTTTATAAGAACTCCCTGACCCCATGTAAGTTATCCTAGCCCCTTTATAAGTACTCACTGACGGCAAGTGAGTTACACTAGTCCCATAGTAGTACTCCCTGACCGCAAATGAGTTACCCTAGCCCCTTTATATGTACTCTCTGACCGCAAGTGTGTTATCCTAGCCGCTTTATATGTACTCCCAGACCCCAAGTGAGATACACTAGTCCCTTATAAGTACTCCCTGACCCCAAGAGTGATACCCTAGACCTTTAATAAGTGCACCCTGGCCCCAAGTGAGTTATCCTAGCCCCTTTATATGTACACTCTGACGGCAAGTGAGTTACACTAGTCCCATAGTAGTACTCCCTGACCCCAAGTGAGTTACCATAGCCCCTTTATAAGAACTCCCTGACCCCATGTAAGTTATCCTAGCCCCTTTATAAGTACTCACTGACGGCAAGTGAGTTACACTAGTCCCATAGTAGTACTCCCTGACCGCAAGTGAGTAACCCTAGCCCCTTTATATGTACTCTCTGACCGCAAGTGAGTTACCCTAGCCCCTTTATATGTACTCCAAAAACCCCAAGTGTGTTACCCTAGTCCCTTGTAACTACTCCCTGATCCCAAGTGAGTTACCTTAGCCCCTTTATAAGTACACCCTGGCCCCAAGTGAGTTACCCTGGTCCCATATAAGTACTCCCAGACACCAAGTGAGTTAGCCTAGTCCAATATAAGTACTCCTTGACCCCAAGTGAGTTACCATAGCCCCTTTATAAGTACTCCCTGACCCCAAGTGAGTTATCCTAGCCCCTTTATATGTACTCTCTGACCCCAAGTGAGTTAACCTATTTCCATAGATACTACTCCCTGACCCCAAGTGTGTTGCCCTATTCCCATATAAGTACTCCCTGACCCCAAATGTGTTGTCCTATCCCCTTTATATGAACTCTCTGACCGCAAGTGAGTTATCCTATTCCCATATAGGTACTCCCGGACCCCAAGTGAGTACCCTAGCCCCTTTATAAGTACTCCCTAACCCCAAGTGAGTTACCATATCACCTTTATACGTACTCCCTGACACCAAGTGAGTTATCCTAGCCCCTTTATATGTACTCTCTGACCGCAAGTGAGTTACCCTAGTCCCATAGTAGTACTCCCTGACCCCATGTGAGTTACCATAGCACCTTTATAAGTACTCCCTGACCCCAAGTGAATTATCCTAGCCCCTTTATATGTACTCTCTGACGGCAAGTGAGTTACACTAGTCCCATAGAAGTACTCCCTGACCCCAAGTGAGTTATCCTAGCCCCTTATAAGTACTCCCTGACCCCAAGTGAGTTATCCAGGCCCTTTTATGTGTACTCTCTGACCGCAAGTGAGTAACCCTAGCCCCTTTATATGTACTCTCTGACCGCAAGTGGGTTACCCTAGCCCCTTTATATGTACTCCCAGACCCCAAGTGAGTTACCCTAGTCCCATAGAAGTAATCCCTGACATCAAGTGTGTTACCCTAGCCCCTTATATAAGTACTCCCTGACTGCAAATGAGTTATCCTAGCCCCTTTATCTGTACTCTCTGACCGCAAGTGAGTTACTCTAGTCCCATAGAAGTACTCCCTGACCCTAAGTGAGTTACCATATCACCTCTATAAGGACTCCCTGATCCCAAGTGAGTTATCCTAGCCCCTTTATATGTATTCTCTGACCGCAAGTGAGTTACCCTATTCCCTTAGAAGTACTCTCTGACCCCAAGTGAGTTATCATAGCCCCTTTATGAGTACTCCCTGACCCATAGTGAGTTATCCTAACCCCTTTATATGTACTCTCTGACCGGAAGTGAGTTACCTTAGTCCCATATAAGTTCTCCCTGACCCCAAGTGAGTTACCATAGCCCCTTTATAAGTACTCCCAGACCCCAAGTGAGTTACCCTAGTCCCTTATAAGTACTCCATGATACCAACTGAGTTACCCTAGCCCCTTTTATAAGTACTCCCTGGCCCCAAGTGAGTTATCCTAGGCCCTTTATATGTACTCTCTGACCGCAAGTGAGTTACCCTAGTCCCATATAAGTTCTCCCTGACCCCAATTGAGTTACCATAGCCCCTGTATAAGTACTCCCAGACCCCAACTGAGTTACCCTACCCCCTTGATAAGTACTCCCTGACCCCAAGTGAGTTACCTTAGCCCCTTATAAGTACTCCCTGATCCTACGTGAGTTACCCTAGCCCTTTAATATGTACACCCTGGCCCCAAGTGAGTTACCCTAGTCCCATATAAGTAATCCTTGACCCAAAGAGAGTTACCCTAGCCCCTTTATAAGTACTCCCTGACCCCAAGTGGGTTATCATGACCCCTTTACATGTACTCTCTGACCGCAAGTGAGTTACCCTAGTCCCATAGAAGTACCCCCTGACCCCAAGTGAGTTACCATAGCCCCTTTATAAGTACTCCCAGACCCCAAGTGAGTTACCCTAGTCCCTTATAAGTACTCCCTGACCCCAAGTGATTTACCTTATTACCTTTATAAGTACTCCCTGACCCCAAGTGAGTTATCCTAGCCCCTTTATATATACTCTCTGAACGCAAGTGAGTTATCCTAGTCGCTTTATATGTACTCCCAGATCCCAAGTGAGTTACCCTATTCCCTTATGAGTACTCCCTGATCCTAAGTGAGTTACCCTAGCCCTTTAATAAGTACACCCTGGCCCCAAGTGAGTTATCCTAGCACCTTTATATGTACTCTCTGACCGCAAGTGAGTTATCCTAGCCCCTTTATATGTACTCCCAGACACCAAGTGAGTTACCCTAGTCCCTTATAAGTACTCCCTGATCCCAAGGGTGTTACCCTAGTCTCATATATGTACTCTCTGAAGTCAAGTGTGTTACCTTAGCACCTTTATAAGTACTCTCTGACCCCAATTGAGTTATCCTAGCCCCTTTATATGTACTCTCTGACCGCAAGTGAGTTACCCTAGCCCATTTATATGTACTCTCTGACCGCAAGTGAGTTATCCTAGTTGCTTTATATGTACTCCCAGACCCCAAGTGAGTTACCCTAGTCCCTTATAAGTACTCCCTGATCCTAAGTGAGTTACCCTAGCCCTTTAATAAGTACACCCTGGCCCCAAGTGAGTTACCCTAGTCCCATATAAGTAATCCTTGACCCAAAGTGAGTTACCCTAGCCCCTTTATAAGTACTCCCTGACCCCAAGTGAGTTATCCTAGCCCCTTTATATGTACTCTCTGACAGCAAGTGAGTTACCCTAGTTCCATAGTAGTACTCTCTGACCCCAAGTGAGTTACCATAGCCCCTTTATAAGTACTCCCTGACTCCAAGTGAGTTACCCTAGTCCCTTATAAGTACTCCCTGACCCCAAGTGAGTTATCCTAGCCCCTTTATTTGTACTCTCTGACCGCAAGTGAGTTAACCTAGCCCCTTTATAAGTATACCCTGACCCCAAGTGTATTACCCTACTCACTTAGAAGTATACCCTGACCCCTAGTGAGTTAACCTATTTCCATAGATACTACTCCCTGACCCCAAGTGTGTTGCCCTATTCCCATATAAGTACTCCCTGACCCCAAATGTGTTGTCCTAGCCCCTTTATATGAACTCTCTGACCGCAAGTGAGTTACCCTATTCCTATATAGGTACTCCCTGACCCCAAGTGAGTACCCTAGCCCCTTTATAAGTACTCCCTGACCCCAAGTGAGTTACCATATCAACTTTATACGTACTCCCTGACCCCAAGTAAGTTATCCTAGCCCCTTTATATGTACTCTCTGACGGCAAGTGAGTTACACCAGTCCCATAGTAGTACTCCCTGACCCCAAGTGAGTTACCATAGCCCCTTTATAAGAACTCCCTGACCCCAAGTAAGTTATCCTAGCCCTTTTATATGTACTCTCTGACGGCAAGTGAGTTACACTAGTCCCATAGTAGTACTCCCTGACCCCAAGTGAGTTACCCTAGTCCCATAGAAGTACTCCCTGACCCCAAGTGAGATATCCTAGCCCCTTATAAGTACTCCCTGACCCCAAGTGAGATATCCATGCCCTTTTATGTGTACTCTCTGACCGCAAGTGAGTAACCCTAGCCCCTTTATATGTACTCTCTGACCGCAAGTGAGTTACCCTATTCCCATATAGGTACTCCCTGACCCCAAGTGAGTTATCCTAGCCCCTTTATATGTACTCTCTGACCGCAAGTGAGTTACCCTAGTCCCATATATGTACTACCTGACCCCAAGTGAGTTACCATAGCCCTTTATAAGTACTCCCAGACCCCAAGTGAGTTACCCTAATCACTTATAAGTACTCCCTGACCCCAAGTGTGTTACCCTATCCCCTTTATAAGTACTCCCTGATCCCAAGTGAGTTATCCTAGCCGCTTTATATGTACTCCCAGACTCCAAGTGAGTTACCCTAGTCCCTTATAACTACCCCCTGACCCAAAGTGAATTACCCTAGCCCCTTTATAAGTACTCCCTGACCCTAAGTGGGTTACCCTAGTCCCATAGAAGTACTCCCTGACCCCAAGTGAGTTACCATAGCCCCTATATAAGTACTCCCTAACCCTAAGTGAGTTAACCCTAGTCCCATATAAGTACTCCCTGACAACAAGTGAGTTATTCTAGACCCTCTATATGTACTCTCTTACCGCAAGTGAGTTATCCTATCCCCTTTATATGTACTCTCTGACCGCAAGTGAGCTACCCTAGTCCTATATAAGCACTCCTTACCCCAAGTGAGTTACCATAGCCCTCTATATAAGTACTCCCTGACCCCAAGTGAGTTACCATAGCCCCTATATAAGTACTCCCTAACCCTAAGTGAGTTACCCTAGTCCCATATATGTACTCCCTGACCCCAAGTGAGTTACCATAGCCCTTTATAAGTACTCCCAGACCCCAAGTGAGTTACCCTAATCACTTATAAGTACTCCCTGACCCCAAGTGTGTTACCCTATCCCCTTTATAAGTACTCCCTGATCCCAAGTGAGTTATCCTAGCCGCTTTATATGTACTCCCAGACTCCAAGTGAGTTACCCTAGTCCCTTATAATTACCCCCTGACCCAAAGTGAATTACCCTAGCCCCTTTATAAGTACTCCCTGACCCTAAGTGGGTTATCCTAGTCCCATAGAAGTACTCCCTGACCCCAAGTGAGTTACCATAGCCCCTATATAAGTACTCCCTAACCCTAAGTGAGTTACCCTAGTCCCATATAAGTACTCCCTGACAACAAGTGAGTTATTCTAGACCCTTTATATGTACTCTCTTACCGCAAGTGAGCTACCCTAGTCCTATATAAGCACTCCTTACCCCAAGTGAGTTACCATAGCCCCTTTATAAGTACTCCCTGACCCCAAGTGAGTTATCCAGGCCCTTTTATGTGTACTCTCTGACCGCAAGTGAGTAACCCTAGCCCCTTTATATGTACTCTCTGACCGCAAGTGAGTTACCCTAGCCCCTTTATATGTACTCCCAGACCCCAAGTGAGTTACCCTAGTCCCTTGTAACTACTCCCTGACCCCAAGTGAGTTACCCTAGCCCCTTTATAAGTACACCCTGGCCCCAAGTGAGTTACCCTGGTTCCATATAAGTACTCTCAGACACAAAGTGAGTTAGCCTAGTCCAATATAAGTACTCCTTGACCACAAGTGTGTTACCTTAGCCCCTTTATAAGTACTCCCCGACCACAAGTGAGTTATCCTATCCCCTTTATATGTACTCTCTGACCGCAAGTGAGCTACCCTAGTCCTATATAAGCACTGCTTACCCCAAGTGAGTCACCATAGCCCCTTTATAAGTACTCCCTGACCCCAAGTGAGTTATCCTAGCCCCTTTATATGTACTCTCTGACTGCAAGTGAGTTATCCTAGCCCCATATAAGTACTACCTGACCCCAAGTGAGTTACCATAGCCCTCTATATAAGTACTCCCTGACCCCAAGTGAGTTACCATAGCCCCTATATAAGTACTCCCTAACCCTAAGTGAGTTACCCTAGTCCCATATAAGTACTCCCTGACAACAAGTGAGTTATTCTAGACCCTTTATATGTACTCTCTTACCGCAAGTGAGTTACCCTAGTCCCATAGAAGTACTCCCTGACCCCAAGTGAGTTATCCTAGCCCCTTTATATGTACTCTCTGACCGCAAGTGAGTTACCCTAGTCCCATATATGTACTCCCTGACCTCAAGTGAGTTACCATAGCCCTTTATAAGTACTCCCAGACCCCAAGTGAGTTACCCTAATCACTTATAAGTACTCCCTGACCCCAAGTGTGTTACCCTATCCCCTTTATAAGTACTCCCTGATCCCAAGTGAGTTATCCTAGCCGCTTTATATGTACTCCTAGACTCCAAGTGAGTTACCCTACTCCCTTATAACTACCCCCTGACCCAAAGTGAATTACCCTAGCCCCTTTATAAGTACTCCCTGACCCTAAGTGGTTTATCCTAGTCCCATAGAAGTACTCCCTGACCCCAAGTGAATTACCATAGCCCCTATATAAGTACTCCCTAACCCTAAGTGAGTTACCCTAGTCCCATATAAGTACTCCCTGACAACAAGTTAGTTATTCTAGACCCTTTATATGTACTCTCTTACCGCAAGTGAGCTACCCTAGTCCTATATAAGCACTCCTTACCCCAAGTGAGTTACCATAGCCCCTTTATAAGTACTCCCTGACCCCAAGTGAGTTATCCAGGCCCTTTTATGTGTACTCTCTGACCGCAAGTGAGTAACCCTAGCCCCTTTATATGTACTCTCTGACCGCAAGTGAGTTACCCTAGCCCCTTTATATGTACTCCCAGACCCCAAGTGAGTTACCCTAGTCCCTTGTAACTACTCCCTGACCGCAAGTGAATTACCCTAGCCCCTTTATATGTACACCCTGGCCCCAAGTGAGTTACCCTGGTTCCATATAAGTACTCCCAGACACAAAGTGAGTTAGCCTAGTCCAATATAAGTACGCCTTGACCACAAGTGTGTTACCTTAGCCCCTTTATAAGTACTCCCCGACCACAAGTGAGTTATCCTATCCCCTTTATATGTACTCTCTGACCGCAAGTGAGCTACCCTAGTCCTATATAAGCACTCCTTACCCCAAGTGAGTCACCATAGCCCCTTTATAAGTACTCCCTGACCCCAAGTGAGTTATCCTAGCCCCTTTATATGTACTCTCTGACTGCAAGTGAGTTATCCTAGCCCCATATAAGTACTACCTGACCCCAAGTGAGTTACCATAGCCCTCTATATAAGTACTCCCTGACCCCAAGTAAATTACCGTAGTCCCATGGAAGTACTCCCTGACCCCAAGTGAGTTATCCTAGCCCCTTATAAGTACTCCCTGACCCCAAGTAAGTTATCCTAGGCCATTAATATGTACTCTCTGACCGCATGCGAGTTACCCTTGCCCCTTTATATGTACTCTCTGACCGCAAATGAGTTACCCTAGCCCCTTTATATGTACTCTCTGACCGCAAGTGTGTTATCCTAGCCGCTTTATATGTACTCCCAGACCCCAAGTGAGATACACTAGTCCCTTATAAGTACTCCCTGACCCCAAGAGTGATACCCTAGACCTTTAATAAGTGCACCCTGGCCCCAAGTGAGTTATCCTAGCCCCTTTATATGTACTCTCTGACGGCAAGTGAGTTACACTAGTCCCATAGTAGTACTCCCTGACCGCAAATGAGTTACCCTAGCCCCTTTATAAGAACTCCCTGACCCCATGTAAGTTATCCTAGCCCCTTTATAAGTACTCACTGACGGCAAGTGAGTTACACTAGTCCCATAGTAGTACTCCCTGACCGCAAATGAGTTACCCTAGCCCCTTTATATGTACTCTCTGACCGCAAGTGTGTTATCCTAGCCGCTTTATATGTACTCCCAGACCCCAAGTGAGATACACTAGTCCCTTATAAGTACTCCCTGACCCCAAGAGTGATACCCTAGACCTTTAATAAGTGCACCCTGGCCCCAAGTGAGTTATCCTAGCCCCTTTATATGTACACTCTGACGGCAAGTGAGTTACACTAGTCCCATAGTAGTACTCCCTGACCCCAAGTGAGTTACCATAGCCCCTTTATAAGAACTCCCTGACCCCATGTAAGTAATCCTAGCCCCTTTATAAGTACTCACTGACGGCAAGTGAGTTACACTAGTCCCATAGTAGTACTCCCTGACCGCAAGTGAGTAACCCTAGCCCCTTTATATGTACTCTCTGACCGCAAGTGAGTTACCCTAGCCCCTTTATATGTACTCCAAAAACCGCAAGTGTGTTACCCTAGTCCCTTGTAACTACTCCCTGATCCCAAGTGAGTTACCTTAGCCCCTTTATAAGTACACCCTGGCCCCAAGTGAGTTACCCTGGTCCCATATAAGTACTCCCAGACACCAAGTGAGTTAGCCTAGTCCAATATAAGTACTCCTTGACCCCAAGTGAGTTACCATAGCCCCTTTATAAGTACTCCCTGACCCCAAGTGAGTTATCCTAGCCCCTTTATATGTACTCTCTGACCCCAAGTGAGTTAACCTATTTCCATAGATACTACTCCCTGACCCCAAGTGTGTTGCCCTATTCCCATATAAGTACTCCCTGACCCCAAATGTGTTGTCCTATCCCCTTTATATGAACTCTCTGACCGCAAGTGAGTTATCCTATTCCCATATAGGTACTCCCGGACCCCAAGTGAGTACCCTAGCCCCTTTATAAGTACTCCCTAACCCCAAGTGAGTTACCATATCACCTTTATACGTACTCCCTGACACCAAGTGAGTTATCCTAGCCCCTTTATATGTACTCTCTGACCGCAAGTGAGTTACCCTAGTCCCATAGTAGTACTCCCTGACCCCATGTGAGTTATCATAGCACCTTTATAAGTACTCCCTGACCCCAAGTGAATTATCCTAGCCCCTTTATATGTACTCTCTGACGGCAAGTGAGTTACACTAGTCCCATAGAAGTACTCCCTGACCCCAAGTGAGTTACCCTAGCCCCTTATAAGTACTCCCTGACCCCAAGTGAGTTATCCAGGCCCTTTTATGTGTACTCTCTGACCGCAAGTGAGTAACCCTAGCCCCTTTATATGTACTCTCTGACCGCAAGTGGGTTACCCTAGCCCCTTTATATGTACTCCCAGACCCCAAGTGAGTTACCCTAGTCCCATAGAAGTAATCCCTGACATCAAGTGTGTTACCCTAGCCCCTTATATAAGTACTCCCTGACTGCAAATGAGTTATCCTAGCCCCTTTATCTGTACTCTCTGACCGCAAGTGAGTTACTCTAGTCCCATAGAAGTACTCCCTGACCCTAAGTGAGTTACCATATCACCTCTATAAGGACTCCCTGATCCCAAGTGAGTTATCCTAGCCCCTTTATATGTATTCTCTGACCGCAAGTGAGTTACCCTATTCCCTTAGAAGTACTCTCTGACCCCAAGTGAGTTATCATAGCCCCTTTATGAGTACTCCCTGACCCATAGTGAGTTATCCTAACCCCTTTATATGTACTCTCTGACCGGAAGTGAGTTACCTTAGTCCCATATAAGTTCTCCCTGACCCCAAGTGAGTTACCATAGCCCCTTTATAAGTACTCCCAGACCCCAAGTGAGTTACCCTAGTCCCTTATAAGTACTCCATGATACCAACTGAGTTACCCTAGCCCCTTTTATAAGTACTCCCTGGCCCCAAGTGAGTTATCCTAGGCCCTTTATATGTACTCTCTGACCGCAAGTGAGTTACCCTAGTCCCATATAAGTTCTCCCTGACCCCAATTGAGTTACCATAGCCCCTGTATAAGTACTCCCAGACCCCAACTGAGTTACCCTACCCCCTTGATAAGTACTCCCTGACCCCAAGTGAGTTACCTTAGCCCCTTATAAGTACTCCCTGATCCTACGTGAGTTACCCTAGCCCTTTAATATGTACACCCTGGCCCCAAGTGAGTTACCCTAGTCCCATATAAGTAATCCTTGACCCAAAGAGAGTTACCCTAGCCCCTTTATAAGTACTCCCTGACCCCAAGTGGGTTATCATGACCCCTTTACATGTACTCTCTGACCGCAAGTGAGTTACCCTAGTCCCATAGAAGTACCCCCTGACCCCAAGTGAGTTACCATAGCCCCTTTATAAGTACTCCCTGACAACAAGTGAGTTATTCTAGACCCTTTATATGTACTCTTTTACCGCAAGTGAGTTATCCTATCCCCTTTATATGTACTCTCTGACCGCAAGTGAGCTACCCTAGTCCTATATAAGCACTCCTTACCCCAAGTGAGTTACCATAGCCCCTTTATAAGTACTCCCTGACCCCAAGTGAGTTATCCAGGCCCTTTTATGTATACTCTCTGACCGCAAGTGAGTAACCCTAGCCCCTTTATATGTACTCTCTGACTGCAAATGAGTTATCCTAGCCCCATATAAGTACTACCTGACCCCAAGTGAGTTACCATAGCCCTCTATATAAGTACTCCCTGACCCCAAGTGAGTTATCCTAGCCCCTTTATATGTATCCTCTGACCGCAAGTGAGTTACCCTAGTCCCATAAAAGTACTCTCTGACCGCAAGTGAGTTATCCTAGCCCCTTTATATTTACAACTAGACCTCAAGTGTGTTACCCTGGTGCCTTATAAGTACTGCCTGACCCCAAGTGTGTTACCCTAGCCCCTTAATAAGTACACCCTGGCCCTAAGTGAGTAACCCTGGTCCCATATAAGTACTCACAGACACCAAGTAAGTTATCCTAGCCCTTTTATATGTACTCTCTGACCGCCAGTGAGTTACCCTAGCCCCATTATATGTACACTCTGACGGCAAGTGAGTTACCCTACCCGCTTTATATGTACTCTCTGACCGCAAGTGAGTTACACTATTCCCATAGTAGTACTCCCTGACCCCAAGTGAGTTACCCTAGTCCCATAGTAGTATTCCCTGACCCCAAGTGAGTTACCCTAGCCCCTTTATATGTACTCTCTGACCGCAAGTGAGTTACCCTAGTCCCATATAAGTACTCCCTGACCCCAAGTGAGTTACCATAGCCCCTTTATAAATACTCCCTCTCCCCAAGTGAGTTATCCTAGCCCCTTTATATGTACTCTTTGACCGCAAGTGAGTTATCCAAACCCCTATATAAGTACTCCTTGACCCCAAGTGTGTTACCCTAGTCTCATTTAAATACTCCCTGAACCCAAGTGTGTTACCTTAGCCCCTTTATAAGTACTCCCCGACCCCAAGTGAATTATCCTATTCCTTTTATATGTACTCTCTGACCGCAAGTAAGTTACCCTAGTCCCATATATGTACTCCCTGAACCCAAGTGAATCACCCTAGCACCTTTATAAGTACTCCCTGACCCCAAGTGTGTTACCCTAGTCTCATATATGTATTCCCTGAACCCAAGTGAGTTACCCTAGTCTCATAGAGGTTCTCCCTGACCCCAAATGAGTCACCCTAGCACCTTTATAAGTACTCCCTGACCCCAAGTGTGTTACCTTAGTCACATAAATGTACTCCCTGACCGCAAGTGAGTTATCCTAGCCCCTTTATATGTACTCTCTAACCGCAAGTCAGTTACCCTAGCCCCTTTTTAAGTACTCCCTGACCACAAATGTGCTACCTTAGTCCCAAAAAAGTACTCCCTGACCCCAAGTGAGTTATCCTAGCCCCTTTATATGTACTCGATGACTGCAAGTGAGTTACCCTAGCCCCTTTATAAGTACTCCGTGACCCCAAGTGAGTTATACTAGCCCCTTTATATGAACTCTCTGACCGCAAGTGAGTTACCCTAGTCCCATAAAAGTACTCTCTGACCGCAAGTGAGTTATCCTAGCCCCTTTATATTTACTCCTAGACCTCAAGTGTGTTACCCTGGTGCCTTATAAGTACTGCCTGACCCCAAGTGTGTTACCCTAGCCCCTTAATAAGTACACCCTGGCCCCAAGTGAGTTACCCTGGTCCCATATAAGTACTCCCAGACACCAAGTGAGTTAGCCTAGTCTAATATAAGTATTCCTTGACCCAATATGGGTTACCCAAGCCCCTTTTTAAGTACTCCCTGACCCCAAGTGAGTTACCCTAGTCACTTAGAAGTACTCCCTGACCCCAAGTGAGTTACCCTAGTTCCATAGAAGTACTCCCTGACCCCAAGTGAGTTATCCTAGCCCCTTATAAGTACTCCCTGACCCCAAGTGAGTTATCCAGGCCCTTTTATGTGTACTCTCTGACCGCAAGTGAGTAACCCTAGCCCCTTTATATGTACTCTCTGACCGCAAGTGAGTTACCCTAGCCCCTTTATATGTACTCCAAAAACCCCAAGTGTGTTACCCTAGTCCCTTGTAACTACTCCCTGATCCCAAGTGGGTTACCTTAGCCCCTTTATATGTACTCCCAGACACCAAGTGAGTTAGCCTAGTCTAATATAAGTATTCCTTGACCCAATATGGGTTACCCAAGCCCCTTTTTAAGTACTCCCTGACCCCAAGTGAGTTACCCTTGTTCCATATAAGTACTCCCAGACCCCAAGTAGTTACCCTAGTCCCATAGAAGTACTCCCTGACCCAAAGTGAGTTACCCTAGTCACTTAGAAGTACTCCCTGACCCCAAGTGAGTTACCCTAGTTCCATAGAAGTACTCCCTGACCCCAAGTGTGTTGCCCTAGTCCCATATAAGTACTCCCTGACCCCAAATGTGGTGACCTAGCCCCTTTATATGAACTCTCTGACCGCAAGTGAGTTACCCTAGTCCCATAAAAGTACTCTCTGACCGCAAGTGAGTTATCCTAGCCCCTTTATATTTACTCCTAGACCTCAAGTGTGTTACCCTGGTGCCTTATAAGTACTGCCTGACCCCAAGTGTGTTACCCTAGCCCCTTAATAAGTACACCCTGGCCCCAAGTGAGTTACCCTGGTCCCATATAAGTACTCCCAGACACCAAGTGAGTTAGCCTAGTCTAATATAAGTATTCCTTGACCCAATATGGGTTACCCAAGCCCCTTTTTAAGTACTCCCTGACCCCAAGTGAGTTACCCTTGTTCCATATAAGTACTCCCAGACCCCAAGTAGTTACCCTAGTCCCATAGAAGTACTCCCTGACCCAAAGTGAGTTACCCTAGTCACTTAGAAGTACTCCCTGACCCCAAGTGAGTTACCCTAGTTCCATAGAAGTACTCCCTGACCCCAAGTGTGTTGCCCTAGTCCCATATAAGTACTCCCTGACCCCAAATGTGGTGACCTAGCCCCTTTATATGAACTCTCTGACCGCAATAGAGTTACCCTAGCCCCTATGTAAATACCCCTTGAACCCAAGTGAGTTATCCTTGCCCCTTTATATGTACTCTCTGACCGCAAGTGAGTTACCCTAGTCACATAGGAGTAAACCCTGACCCCAAGTGAGTTACACTAGTCCCATGGAAGTACTCCATGTCCCCAAGTGAGTTATCCTAGCCCCTTATAAGTACTCCCTGACCCCAAGTAAGTTATCCTAGCCGATTTATATGTACTCTCTGACCGCAAGTGAGTTACCCTAGCCCCTTCATATGTACTCTCTGACCGCAAGAGAGTTACCCTAGCCCCTTTATATGTACTCTCTGACCGCAAGTGAGTTATCCTAGCCCCTATATAAGTACCCCCTGACCCCAAGTGAGTTATCCTTGCCCCTTTATATGTACTCTCTGACCGCAAGTGTGTTACCCTAGTCACATTGAAGTACTCCCTGACCCCAAGTAAATTACCGTAGTCCCATGGAAGTACTCCCTGACCCCAAGTGAGTTATCCTAGCCCCTTATAAGTACTCCCTGACCCCAAGTAAGTTATCCTAGGCCATTAATATGTACTCTCTGACCGCATGCGAGTTACCCTTGCCCCTTTATATGTACTCTCTGACCGCAAATGAGTTACCCTAGCCCCTTTATATGTACTCTCTGACCGCAAGTGTGTTATCCTAGCCCCTTTATATGTACTCCCAGACCCCAAGTGAGATACACTAGTCCCTTATAAGTACTCCCTGACCCCAAGAGTGATACCCTAGACCTTTAATAAGTGCACCCTGGCCCCAAGTGAGTTATCCTAGCCCCTTTATATGTACTCTCTGACGGCAAGTGAGTTACACTAGTCCCATAGTAGTACTCCCTGACCCCAAGTGAGTTACCATAGCCCCTTTATAAGAACTCCCTGACCCCATGTAAGTTATCCTAGCCCCTTTATAAGTACTCACTGACGGCAAGTGAGTTACACTAGTCCCATAGTAGTACTCCCTGACCGCAAATGAGTTACCCTAGCCCCTTTATATGTACTCTCTGACCGCAAGTGTGTTATCCTAGCCGCTTTATATGTACTCCCAGACCCCAAGTGAGATACACTAGTCCCTTATAAGTACTCCCTGACCCCAAGAGTGATACCCTAGACCTTTAATAAGTGCACCCTGGCCCCAAGTGAGTTATCCTAGCCCCTTTATATGTACACTCTGACGGCAAGTGAGTTACACTAGTCCCATAGTAGTACTCCCTGACCCCAAGTGAGTTACCATAGCCCCTTTATAAGAACTCCCTGACCCCATGTAAGTTATCCTAGCCCCTTTATAAGTACTCACTGACGGCAAGTGAGTTACACTAGTCCCATAGTAGTACTCCCTGACCGCAAGTGAGTAACCCTAGCCCCTTTATATGTACTCTCTGACCGCAAGTGAGTTACCCTAGCCCCTTTATATGTACTCCAAAAACCCCAAGTGTGTTACCCTAGTCCCTTGTAACTACTCCCTGATCCCAAGTGAGTTACCTTAGCCCCTTTATAAGTACACCCTGGCCCCAAGTGAGTTACCCTGGTCCCATATAAGTACTCCCAGACACCAAGTGAGTTAGCCTAGTCCAATATAAGTACTCCTTGACCCCAAGTGAGTTACCATAGCCCCTTTATAAGTACTCCCTGACCCCAAGTGAGTTATCCTAGCCCCTTTATATGTACTCTCTGACCCCAAGTGAGTTAACCTATTTCCATAGATACTACTCCCTGACCCCAAGTGTGTTGCCCTATTCCCATATAAGTACTCCCTGACCCCAAATGTGTTGTCCTATCCCCTTTATATGAACTCTCTGACCGCAAGTGAGTTATCCTATTCCCATATAGGTACTCCCGGACCCCAAGTGAGTACCCTAGCCCCTTTATAAGTACTCCCTAACCCCAAGTGAGTTACCATATCACCTTTATACGTACTCCCTGACACCAAGTGAGTTATCCTAGCCCCTTTATATGTACGCTCTGACCGCAAGTGAGTTACCCTAGTCCCATAGTAGTACTCCCTGACCCCATGTGAGTTACCATAGCACCTTTATAAGTACTCCCTGACCCCAAGTGAATTATCCTAGCCCCTTTATATGTACTCTCTGACGGCAAGTGAGTTACACTAGTCCCATAGAAGTACTCCCTGACCCCAAGTGAGTTATCCTAGCCCCTTATAAGTACTCCCTGACCCCAAGTGAGTTATCCAGGCCCTTTTATGTGTACTCTCTGACCGCAAGTGAGTAACCCTAGCCCCTTTATATGTACTCTCTGACCGCAAGTGGGTTACCCTAGCCCCTTTATATGTACTCCCAGACCCCAAGTGAGTTACCCTAGTCCCATAGAAGTAATCCCTGACATCAAGTGTGTTACCCTAGCCCCTTATATAAGTACTCCCTGACTGCAAATGAGTTATCCTAGCCCCTTTATCTGTACTCTCTGACCGCAAGTGAGTTACTCTAGTCCCATAGAAGTACTCCCTGACCCTAAGTGAGTTACCATATCACCTCTATAAGGACTCCCTGATCCCAAGTGAGTTATCCTAGCCCCTTTATATGTATTCTCTGACCGCAAGTGAGTTACCCTATTCCCTTAGAAGTACTCTCTGACCCCAAGTGAGTTATCATAGCCCCTTTATGAGTACTCCCTGACCCATAGTGAGTTATCCTAACCCCTTTATATGTACTCTCTGACCGGAAGTGAGTTACCTTAGTCCCATATAAGTTCTCCCTGACCCCAAGTGAGTTACCATAGCCCCTTTATAAGTACTCCCAGACCCCAAGTGAGTTACCCTAGTCCCTTATAAGTACTCCATGATACCAACTGAGTTACCCTAGCCCCTTTTATAAGTACTCCCTGGCCCCAAGTGAGTTATCCTAGGCCCTTTATATGTACTCTCTGACCGCAAGTGAGTTACCCTAGTCCCATATAAGTTCTCCCTGACCCCAATTGAGTTACCATAGCCCCTGTATAAGTACTCCCAGACCCCAACTGAGTTACCCTACCCCCTTGATAAGTACTCCCTGACCCCAAGTGAGTTACCATAGCCCCTTTATAAGTACTCCCAGACCCCAAGTGAGTTACCCTAGTCCCTTATAAGTACTCCATGATACCAACTGAGTTACCCTAGCCCCTTTTATAAGTACTCCCTGGCCCCAAGTGAGTTATCCTAGGCCCTTTATATGTACTCTCTGACCGCAAGTGAGTTACCCTAGTCCCATAGAAGTACCCCCTGACCCCAAGTGAGTTACCATAGCCCCTTTATAAGTACTCCCAGACCCCAAGTGAGTTACCCTAGTCCCTTATAAGTACTCCCTGACCCCAAGTGATTTACCTTATTACCTTTATAAGTACTCCCTGACCCCAAGTGAGTTATCCTAGCCCCTTTATATATACTCTCTGAACGCAAGTGAGTTATCCTAGTCGCTTTATATGTACTCCCAGATCCCAAGTGAGTTACCCTATTCCCTTATGAGTACTCCCTGATCCTAAGTGAGTTACCCTAGCCCTTTAATAAGTACACCCTGGCCCCAAGTGAGTTATCCTAGCACCTTTATATGTACTCTCTGACCGCAAGTGAGTTATCCTAGCCCCTTTATATGTACTCCCAGACACCAAGTGAGTTACCCTAGTCCCTTATAAGTACTCCCTGATCCCAAGGGTGTTACCCTAGTCTCATATATGTACTCTCTGAAGTCAAGTGTGTTACCTTAGCACCTTTATAAGTACTCTCTGACCCCAATTGAGTTATCCTAGCCCCTTTATATGTACTCTCTGACCGCAAGTGAGTTACCCTAGCCCATTTATATGTACTCTCTGACCGCAAGTGAGTTATCCTAGTTGCTTTATATGTACTCCCAGACCCCAAGTGAGTTACCCTAGTCCCTTATAAGTACTCCCTGATCCTAAGTGAGTTACCCTAGCCCTTTAATAAGTACACCCTGGCCCCAAGTGAGTTACCCTAGTCCCATATAAGTAATCCTTGACCCAAAGTGAGTTACCCTAGCCCCTTTATAAGTACTCCCTGACCCCAAGTGAGTTATCCTAGCCCCTTTATATGTACTCTCTGACAGCAAGTGAGTTACCCTAGTTCCATAGTAGTACTCTCTGACCCCAAGTGAGTTACCATAGCCCCTTTATAAGTACTCCCTGACTCCAAGTGAGTTACCCTAGTCCCTTATAAGTACTCCCTGACCCCAAGTGAGTTATCCTAGCCCCTTTATTTGTACTCTCTGACCGCAAGTGAGTTAACCTAGCCCCTTTATAAGTATACCCTGACCCCAAGTGTATTACCCTACTCACTTAGAAGTATACCCTGACCCCTAGTGAGTTAACCTATTTCCATAGATACTACTCCCTGACCCCAAGTGTGTTGCCCTATTCCCATATAAGTACTCCCTGACCCCAAATGTGTTGTCCTAGCCCCTTTATATGAACTCTCTGACCGCAAGTGAGTTACCCTATTCCTATATAGGTACTCCCTGACCCCAAGTGAGTACCCTAGCCCCTTTATAAGTACTCCCTGACCACAAGTGAGTTACCATATCAACTTTATACGTACTCCCTGACCCCAAGTAAGTTATCCTAGCCCCTTTATATGTACTCTCTGACGGCAAGTGAGTTACACCAGTCCCATAGTAGTACTCCCTGACCCCAAGTGAGTTACCATAGCCCCTTTATAAGAACTCCCTGACCCCAAGTAAGTTTTCCTAGCCCTTTTATATGTACTCTCTGACGGCAAGTGAGTTACACTAGTCCCATAGTAGTACTCCCTGACCCCAAGTGAGTTACCCTAGTCCCATAGAAGTACTCCCTGACCCCAAGTGAGATATCCTAGCCCCTTATAAGTACTCCCTGACCCCAAGTGAGATATCCATGCCCTTTTATGTGTACTCTCTGACCGCAAGTGAGTAACCCTAGCCCCTTTATATGTACTCTCTGACCGCAAGTGAGTTACCCTAGCCCCTATATATGAACTCTCTGACCGCAAGTGATTTACCCTATTCCCATATAGGTACTCCCTGACCCCAAGTGAGTTATCCTAGCCCCTTTATATGTACTCTCTGACCGCAAGTGAGTTACCCTAGTCCCATATATGTACTACCTGACCCCAAGTGAGTTACCATAGCCCTTTATAAGTACTCCCAGACCCCAAGTGAGTTACCCTAATCACTTATAAGTACTCCCTGACCCCAAGTGTGTTACCCTATCCCCTTTATAAGTACTCCCTGATCCCAAGTGAGTTATCCTAGCCGCTTTATATGTACTCCCAGACTCCAAGTGAGTTACCCTAGTCCCTTATAACTACCCCCTGACCCAAAGTGAATTACCCTAGCCCCTTTATAAGTACTCCCTGACCCTAAGTGGGTTACCCTAGTCCCATAGAAGTACTCCCTGACCCCAAGTGAGTTACCATAGCCCCTATATAAGTACTCCCTAACCCTAAGTGAGTTAACCCTAGTCCCATATAAGTACTCCCTGACAACAAGTGAGTTATTCTAGACCCTCTATATGTACTCTCTTACCGCAAGTGAGTTATCCTATCCCCTTTATATGTACTCTCTGACCGCAAGTGAGCTACCCTAGTCCTATATAAGCACTCCTTACCCCAAGTGAGTTACCATAGCCCTCTATATAAGTACTCCCTGACCCCAAGTGAGTTACCATAGCCCCTATATAAGTACTCCCTAACCCTAAGTGAGTTACCCTAGTCCCATATATGTACTCCCTGACCCCAAGTGAGTTACCATAGCCCTTTATAAGTACTCCCAGACCCCAAGTGAGTTACCCTAATCACTTATAAGTACTCCCTGACCCCAAGTGTGTTACCCTATCCCCTTTATAAGTACTCCCTGATCCCAAGTGAGTTATCCTAGCCGCTTTATATGTACTCCCAGACTCCAAGTGAGTTACCCTAGTCCCTTATAATTACCCCCTGACCCAAAGTGAATTACCCTAGCCCCTTTATAAGTACTCCCTGACCCTAAGTGGGTTATCCTAGTCCCATAGAAGTACTCCCTGACCCCAAGTGAGTTACCATAGCCCCTATATAAGTACTCCCTAACCCTAAGTGAGTTACCCTAGTCCCATATAAGTACTCCCTGACAACAAGTGAGTTATTCTAGACCCTTTATATGTACTCTCTTACCGCAAGTGAGCTACCCTAGTCCTATATAAGCACTCCTTACCCCAAGTGAGTTACCATAGCCCCTTTATAAGTACTCCCTGACCCCAAGTGAGTTATCCAGGCCCTTTTATGTGTACTCTCTGACCGCAAGTGAGTAACCCTAGCCCCTTTATATGTACTCTCTGACCGCAAGTGAGTTACCCTAGCCCATTTATATGTACTCCCAGACCCCAAGTGAGTTACCCTAGTCCCTTGTAACTACTCCCTGACCCCAAGTGAGTTACCCTAGCCCCTTTATAAGTACACCCTGGCCCCAAGTGAGTTACCCTGGTTCCATATAAGTACTCTCAGACACAAAGTGAGTTAGCCTAGTCCAATATAAGTACTCCTTGACCACAAGTGTGTTACCTTAGCCCCTTTATAAGTACTCCCCGACCACAAGTGAGTTATCCTATCCCCTTTATATGTACTCTCTGACCGCAAGTGAGCTACCCTAGTCCTATATAAGCACTGCTTACCCCAAGTGAGTCACCATAGCCCCTTTATAAGTACTCCCTGACCCCAAGTGAGTTATCCTAGCCCCTTTATATGTACTCTCTGACTGCAAGTGAGTTATCCTAGCCCCATATAAGTACTACCTGACCCCAAGTGAGTTACCATAGCCCTCTATATAAGTACTCCCTGACCCCAAGTGAGTTACCATAGCCCCTATATAAGTACTCCCTAACCCTAAGTGAGTTACCCTAGTCCCATATAAGTACTCCCTGACAACAAGTGAGTTATTCTAGACCCTTTATATGTACTCTCTTACCGCAAGTGAGTTACCCTAGTCCCATAGAAGTACTCCCTGACCCCAAGTGAGTTATCCTAGCCCCTTTATATGTACTCTCTGACCGCAAGTGAGTTACCCTAGTCCCATATATGTACTCCCTGACCTCAAGTGAGTTACCATAGCCCTTTATAAGTACTCCCAGACCCCAAGTGAGTTACCCTAATCACTTATAAGTACTCCCTGACCCCAAGTGTGTTACCCTATCCCCTTTATAAGTACTCCCTGATCCCAAGTGAGTTATCCTAGCCGCTTTATATGTACTCCTAGACTCCAAGTGAGTTACCCTACTCCCTTATAACTACCCCCTGACCCAAAGTGAATTACCCTAGCCCCTTTATAAGTACTCCCTGACCCTAAGTGGTTTATCCTAGTCCCATAGAAGTACTCCCTGACCCCAAGTGAATTACCATAGCCCCTATATAAGTACTCCCTAACCCTAAGTGAGTTACCCTAGTCCCATATAAGTACTCCCTGACAACAAGTGAGTTATTCTAGACCCTTTATATGTACTCTCTTACCGCAAGTGAGCTACCCTAGTCCTATATAAGCACTCCTTACCCCAAGTGAGTTACCATAGCCCCTTTATAAGTACTCCCTGACCCCAAGTGAGTTATCCAGGCCCTTTTATGTGTACTCTCTGACCGCAAGTGAGTAACCCTAGCCCCTTTATATGTACTCTCTGACCGCAAGTGAGTTACCCTAGCCCCTTTATATGTACTCCCAGACCCCAAGTGAGTTACCCTAGTCCCTTGTAACTACTCCCTGACCGCAAGTGAATTACCCTAGCCCCTTTATATGTACACCCTGGCCCCAAGTGAGTTACCCTGGTTCCATATAAGTACTCCCAGACACAAAGTGAGTTAGCCTAGTCCAATATAAGTACGCCTTGACCACAAGTGTGTTACCTTAGCCCCTTTATAAGTACTCCCCGACCACAAGTGAGTTATCCTATCCCCTTTATATGTACTCTCTGACCGCAAGTGAGCTACCCTAGTCCTATATAAGCACTCCTTACCCCAAGTGAGTCACCATAGCCCCTTTATAAGTACTCCCTGACCCCAAGTGAGTTATCCTAGCCCCTTTATATGTACTCTCTGACTGCAAGTGAGTTATCCTAGCCCCATATAAGTACTACCTGACCCCAAGTGAGTTACCATAGCCCTCTATATAAGTACTCCCTGACCCCAAGTAAATTACCGTAGTCCCATGGAAGTACTCCCTGACCCCAAGTGAGTTATCCTAGCCCCTTATAAGTACTCCCTGACCCCAAGTAAGTTATCCTAGGCCATTAATATGTACTCTCTGACCGCATGCGAGTTACCCTTGCCCCTTTATATGTACTCTCTGACCGCAAATGAGTTACCCTAGCCCCTTTATATGTACTCTCTGACCGCAAGTGTGTTATCCTAGCCGCTTTATATGTACTCCCAGACCCCAAGTGAGATACACTAGTCCCTTATAAGTACTCCCTGACCCCAAGAGTGATACCCTAGACCTTTAATAAGTGCACCCTGGCCCCAAGTGAGTTATCCTAGCCCCTTTATATGTACTCTCTGACGGCAAGTGAGTTACACTAGTCCCATAGTAGTACTCCCTGACCGCAAATGAGTTACCCTAGCCCCTTTATAAGAACTCCCTGACCCCATGTAAGTTATCCTAGCCCCTTTATAAGTACTCACTGACGGCAAGTGAGTTACACTAGTCCCATAGTAGTACTCCCTGACCGCAAATGAGTTACCCTAGCCCCTTTATATGTACTCTCTGACCGCAAGTGTGTTATCCTAGCCGCTTTATATGTACTCCCAGACCCCAAGTGAGATACACTAGTCCCTTATAAGTACTCCCTGACCCCAAGAGTGATACCCTAGACCTTTAATAAGTGCACCCTGGCCCCAAGTGAGTTATCCTAGCCCCTTTATATGTACACTCTGACGGCAAGTGAGTTACACTAGTCCCATAGTAGTACTCCCTGACCCCAAGTGAGTTACCATAGCCCCTTTATAAGAACTCCCTGACCCCATGTAAGTAATCCTAGCCCCTTTATAAGTACTCACTGACGGCAAGTGAGTTACACTAGTCCCATAGTAGTACTCCCTGACCGCAAGTGAGTAACCCTAGCCCCTTTATATGTACTCTCTGACCGCAAGTGTGTTACCCTAGTCCCTTGTAACTACTCCCTGATCCCAAGTGAGTTACCTTAGCCCCTTTATAAGTACACCCTGGCCCCAAGTGAGTTACCCTGGTCCCATATAAGTACTCCCAGACACCAAGTGAGTTAGCCTAGTCCAATATAAGTACTCCTTGACCCCAAGTGAGTTACCATAGCCCCTTTATAAGTACTCCCTGACCCCAAGTGAGTTATCCTAGCCCCTTTATATGTACTCTCTGACCCCAAGTGAGTTAACCTATTTCCATAGATACTACTCCCTGACCCCAAGTGTGTTGCCCTATTCCCATATAAGTACTCCCTGACCCCAAATGTGTTGTCCTATCCCCTTTATATGAACTCTCTGACCGCAAGTGAGTTATCCTATTCCCATATAGGTACTCCCGGACCCCAAGTGAGTACCCTAGCCCCTTTATAAGTACTCCCTAACCCCAAGTGAGTTACCATATCACCTTTATACGTACTCCCTGACACCAAGTGAGTTATCCTAGCCCCTTTATATGTACTCTCTGACCGCAAGTGAGTTACCCTAGTCCCATAGTAGTACTCCCTGACCCCATGTGAGTTACCATAGCACCTTTATAAGTACTCCCTGACCCCAAGTGAATTATCCTAGCCCCTTTATATGTACTCTCTGACGGCAAGTGAGTTACACTAGTCCCATAGAAGTACTCCCTGACCCCAAGTGAGTTACCCTAGCCCCTTATAAGTACTCCCTGACCCCAAGTGAGTTATCCAGGCCCTTTTATGTGTACTCTCTGACCTAAAGTGAGTAACCCTAGCCCCTTTATATGTACTCTCTGACCGCAAGTGGGTTACCCTAGCCCCTTTATATGTACTCCCAGACCCCAAGTGAGTTACCCTAGTCCCATAGAAGTAATCCCTGACATCAAGTGTGTTACCCTAGCCCCTTATATAAGTACTCCCTGACTGCAAATGAGTTATCCTAGCCCCTTTATCTGTACTCTCTGACCGCAAGTGAGTTACTCTAGTCCCATAGAAGTACTCCCTGACCCTAAGTGAGTTACCATATCACCTCTATAAGGACTCCCTGATCCCAAGTGAGTTATCCTAGCCCCTTTATATGTATTCTCTGACCGCAAGTGAGTTACCCTATTCCCTTAGAAGTACTCTCTGACCCCAAGTGAGTTATCATAGCCCCTTTATGAGTACTCCCTGACCCATAGTGAGTTATCCTAACCCCTTTATATGTACTCTCTGACCGGAAGTGAGTTACCTTAGTCCCATATAAGTTCTCCCTGACCCCAAGTGAGTTACCATAGCCCCTTTATAAGTACTCCCAGACCCCAAGTGAGTTACCCTAGTCCCTTATAAGTACTCCATGATACCAACTGAGTTACCCTAGCCCCTTTTATAAGTACTCCCTGGCCCCAAGTGAGTTATCCTAGGCCCTTTATATGTACTCTCTGACCGCAAGTGAGTTACCCTAGTCCCATATAAGTTCTCCCTGACCCCAATTGAGTTACCATAGCCCCTGTATAAGTACTCCCAGACCCCAACTGAGTTACCCTACCCCCTTGATTAGTACTCCCTGACCCCAAGTGAGTTACCTTAGCCCCTTATAAGTACTCCCTGATCCTACGTGAGTTACCCTAGCCCTTTAATATGTACACCCTGGCCCCAAGTGAGTTACCCTAGTCCCATATAAGTAATCCTTGACCCAAAGAGAGTTACCCTAGCCCCTTTATAAGTACTCCCTGACCCCAAGTGGGTTATCATGACCCCTTTACATGTACTCTCTGACCGCAAGTGAGTTACCCTAGTCCCATAGAAGTACCCCCTGACCCCAAGTGAGTTACCATAGCCCCTTTATAAGTACTCCCAGACCCCAAGTGAGTTACCCTAGTCCCTTATAAGTACTCCCTGACCCCAAGTGATTTACCTTATTACCTTTATAAGTACTCCCTGACCCCAAGTGAGTTATCCTAGCCCCTTTATATATACTCTCTGAACGCAAGTGAGTTATCCTAGTCGCTTTATATGTACTCCCAGATCCCAAGTGAGTTACCCTATTCCCTTATGAGTACTCCCTGATCCTAAGTGAGTTACCCTAGCCCTTTAATAAGTACACCCTGGCCCCAAGTGAGTTATCCTAGCACCTTTATATGTACTCTCTGACCGCAAGTGAGTTATCCTAGCCCCTTTATATGTACTCCCAGACACCAAGTGAGTTACCCTAGTCCTTTATAAGTACTCCCTGATCCCAAGGGTGTTACCCTAGTCTCATATATGTACTCTCTGAAGTCAAGTGTGTTACCTTAGCACCTTTATAAGTACTCTCTGACCCCAATTGAGTTATCCTAGCCCCTCTATATGTACTCTCTGACCGCAAGTGAGTTACCCTAGCCCATTTATATGTACTCTCTGACCGCAAGTGAGTTATCCTAGTTGCTTTATATGTACTCCCAGACCCCAAGTGAGTTACCCTAGTCCCTTATAAGTACTCCCTGATCCTAAGTGAGTTACCCTAGCCCTTTAATAAGTACACCCTGGCCCCAAGTGAGTTACCCTAGTCCCATATAAGTAATCCTTGACCCAAAGTGAGTTACCCTAGCCCCTTTATAAGTACTCCCTGACCCCAAGTGAATTATCCTAGCCCCTTTATATGTACTCTCTGACAGCAAGTGAGTTACCCTAGTTCCATAGTAGTACTCTCTGACCCCAAGTGAGTTATCCTAGCCCCTTTATTTGTACTCTCTGACCGCAAGTGAGTTACCCTAGCCCCTTTATAAGTATACCCTGACCCCAAGTGTATTACCCTACTCACTTAGAAGTATACCCTGACCCCTAGTGAGTTAACCTATTTCCATAGATACTACTCCCTGACCCCAAGTGTGTTGCCCTATTCCCATATAAGTACTCCCTGACCCCAAGTGAGTTACCCTAGTCCCTTATAAGTACTCCATGATACCAACTGAGTTACCCTAGCCCCTTTTATAAGTACTCCCTGGCCCCAAGTGAGTTATCCTAGGCCCTTTATATGTACTCTCTGACCGCAAGTGAGTTACCCTAGTCCCATATAAGTTCTCCCTGACCCCAATTGAGTTACCATAGCCCCTGTATAAGTACTCCCAGACCCCAACTGAGTTACCCTACCCCCTTGATAAGTACTCCCTGACCCCAAGTGAGTTACCTTAGCCCCTTATAAGTACTCCCTGATCCTACGTGAGTTACCCTAGCCCTTTAATATGTACACCCTGGCCCCAAGTGAGTTACCCTAGTCCCATATAAGTAATCCTTGACCCAAAGAGAGTTACCCTAGCCCCTTTATAAGTACTCCCTGACCCCAAGTGGGTTATCATGACCCCTTTACATGTACTCTCTGACCGCAAGTGAGTTACCCTAGTCCCATAGAAGTACCCCCTGACCCCAAGTGAGTTACCATAGCCCCTTTATAAGTACTCCCAGACCCCAAGTGAGTTACCCTAGTCCCTTATAAGTACTCCCTGACCCCAAGTGATTTACCTTATTACCTTTATAAGTACTCCCTGACCCCAAGTGAGTTATCCTAGCCCCTTTATATATACTCTCTGAACGCAAGTGAGTTATCCTAGTCGCTTTATATGTACTCCCAGATCCCAAGTGAGTTACCCTATTCCCTTATGAGTACTCCCTGATCCTAAGTGAGTTACCCTAGCCCTTTAATAAGTACACCCTGGCCCCAAGTGAGTTATCCTAGCACCTTTATATGTACTCTCTGACCGCAAGTGAGTTATCCTAGCCCCTTTATATGTACTCCCAGACACCAAGTGAGTTACCCTAGTCCTTTATAAGTACTCCCTGATCCCTAGGGTGTTACCCTAGTCTCATATATGTACTCTCTGAAGTCAAGTGTGTTACCTTAGCACCTTTATAAGTACTCTCTGACCCCAATTGAGTTATCCTAGCCCCTTTATATGTACTCCCTGACCGCAAGTGAGTTACCCTAGCCCATTTATATGTACTCTCTGACCGCAAGTGAGTTATCCTAGTTGCTTTATATGTACTCCCAGACCCCAAGTGAGTTACCCTAGTCCCTTATAAGTACTCCCTGATCCTAAGTGAGTTACCCTAGCCCTTTAATAAGTACACCCTGGCCCCAAGTGAGTTACCCTAGTCCCATATAAGTAATCCTTGACCCAAAGTGAGTTACCCTAGCCCCTTTATAAGTACTCCCTGACCCCAAGTGAATTATCCTAGCCCCTTTATATGTACTCTCTGACAGCAAGTGAGTTACCCTAGTTCCATAGTAGTACTCTCTGACCCCAAGTGAGTTACCATAGCCCCTTTATAAGTACTCCCTGACTCCAAGTGAGTTACCCTAGTCCCTTATAAGTACTCCCTGACCCCAAGTGAGTTATCCTAGCCCCTTTATTTGTACTCTCTGACCGCAAGTGAGTTACCCTAGCCCCTTTATAAGTATACCCTGACCCCAAGTGTATTACCCTACTCACTTAGAAGTATACCCTGACCCCTAGTGAGTTAACCTATTTCCATAGATACTACTCCCTGACCCCAAGTGTGTTGCCCTATTCCCATATAAGTACTCCCTGACCCCAAATGTGTTGTCCTAGCCCCTTTATATGAACTCTCTGACCGCAAGTGAGTTACCCTATTCCTATATAGGTACTCCCTGACCCCAAGTGAGTACCCTAGCCCCTTTATAAGTACTCCCTGACCCCAAGTGAGTTACCATATCAACTTTATACGTACTCCCTGACCCCAAGTAAGTTATCCTAGCCCCTTTATATGTACTCTCTGACGGCAAGTGAGTTACACCAGTCCCATAGTAGTACTCCCTGACCCCAAGTGAGTTACCATAGCCCCTTTATAAGAACTCCCTGACCCCAAGTAAGTTATCCTAGCCCTTTTATATGTACTCTCTGACGGCAAGTGAGTTACACTAGTCCCATAGTAGTACTCCCTGACCCCAAGGGAGTTACCCTAGTCCCATAGAAGTACTCCCTGACCCCAAGTGAGATATCCTAGCCCCTTATAAGTACTCCCTGACCCCAAGTGAGATATCCATGCCCTTTTATGTGTACTCTCTGACCGCAAGTGAGTAACCCTAGCCCCTTTATATGTACTCTCTGACCGCAAGTGAGTTACCCTAGCCACTATATAAGAACTCTCTGACCGCAAGTGATTTACCCTATTCCCATATAGGTACTCCCTGACCCCAAGTGAGTTATCCTAGCCCCTTTATATGTACTCTCTGACCGCAAGTGAGTTACCCTAGTCCCATATATGTACTACCTGACCCCAAGTGAGTTACCATAGCCCTTTATAAGTACTCCCAGACCCCAAGTGAGTTACCCTAATCACTTATAAGTACTCCCTGACCCCAAGTGTGTTACCCTATCCCCTTTATAAGTACTCCCTGATCCCAAGTGAGTTATCCTAGCCGCTTTATATGTACTCCCAGACTCCAAGTGAGTTACCCTAGTCCCTTATAACTACCCCCTGACCCAAAGTGAATTACCCTAGCCCCTTTATAAGTACTCCCTGACCCTAAGTGGGTTACCCTAGTCCCATAGAAGTACTCCCTGACCCCAAGTGAGTTACCATAGCCCCTATATAAGTACTCCCTAACCCTAAGTGAGTTAACCCTAGTCCCATATAAGTACTCCCTGACAACAAGTGAGTTATTCTAGACCCTCTATATGTACTCTCTTACCGCAAGTGAGTTATCCTATCCCCTTTATATGTACTCTCTGACCGCAAGTGAGCTACCCTAGTCCTATATAAGCACTCCTTACCCCAAGTGAGTTACCATAGCCCTCTATATAAGTACTCCCTGACCCCAAGTGAGTTACCATAGCCCCTATATAAGTACTCCCTAACCCTAAGTGAGTTACCCTAGTCCCATATATGTACTCCCTGACCCCAAGTGAGTTACCATAGCCCTTTATAAGTACTCCCAGACCCCAAGTGAGTTACCCTAATCACTTATAAGTACTCCCTGACCCCAAGTGTGTTACCCTATCCCCTTTATAAGTACTCCCTGATCCCAAGTGAGTTATCCTAGCCGCTTTATATGTACTCCCAGACTCCAAGTGAGTTACCCTAGTCCCTTATAATTACCCCCTGACCCAAAGTGAATTACCCTAGCCCCTTTATAAGTACTCCCTGACCCTAAGTGGGTTATCCTAGTCCCATAGAAGTACTCCCTGACCCCAAGTGAGTTACCATAGCCCCAATATAAGTACTCCCTAACCCTAAGTGACTTACCCTAGTCCCATATAAGTACTCCCTGACAACAAGTGAGTTATTCTAGACCCTTTATATGTACTCTCTTACCGCAAGTGAGCTACCCTAGTCCTATATAAGCACTCCTTACCCCAAGTGAGTTACCATAGCCCCTTTATAAGTACTCCCTGACCCCAAGTGAGTTATCCAGGCCCTTTTATGTGTACTCTCTGACCGCAAGTGAGTAACCCTAGCCCCTTTATATGTACTCTCTGACCGCAAGTGAGTTACCCTAGCCCCTTTATATGTACTCCCAGACCCCAAGTGAGTTACCCTAGTCCCTTGTAACTACTCCCTGACCCCAAGTGAGTTACCCTAGCCCCTTTATAAGTACACCCTGGCCCCAAGTGAGTTACCCTGGTTCCATATAAGTACTCTCAGACACAAAGTGAGTTAGCCTAGTCCAATATAAGTACTCCTTGACCACAAGTGTGTTACCTTAGCCCCTTTATAAGTACTCCCCGACCACAAGTGAGTTATCCTATCCCCTTTATATGTACTCTCTGACCGCAAGTGAGCTACCCTAGTCCTATATAAGCACTGCTTACCTCAAGTGAGTCACCATAGCCCCTTTATAAGTACTCCCTGACCCCAAGTGAGTTATCCTAGCCCCTTTATATGTACTCTCTGACTGCAAGTGAGTTATCCTAGCCCCATATAAGTACTACCTGACCCCAAGTGAGTTACCATAGCCCTCTATATAAGTACTCCCTGACCCCAAGTGAGTTACCATAGCCCCTATATAAGTACTTCCTAACCCTAAGTGAGTTACCCTAGTCCCATATAAGTACTCCCTGACAACAAGTGAGTTATTCTAGACCCTTTATATGTACTCTCTTACCGCAAGTGAGTTACCCTAGTCCCATAGAAGTACTCCCTGACCCCAAGTGAGTTATCCTAGCCCCTTTATATGTACTCTCTGACCGCAAGTGAGTTACCCTAGTCCCATATATGTACTCCCTGACCCCAAGTGAGTTACCATAGCCCTTTATAAGTACTCCCAGACCCCAAGTGAGTTACCCTAATCACTTATAAGTACTCCCTGACCCCAAGTGTGTTACCCTATCCCCTTTATAAGTACTCCCTGATCCCAAGTGAGTTATCCTAGCCGCTTTATATGTACTCCCAGACTCCAAGTGAGTTACCCTAGTCCCTTATAACTACCCCCTGACCCAAAGTGAATTACCCTAGCCCCTTTATAAGTACTCCCTGACCCTAAGTGGGTTATCCTAGTCCCATAGAAGTACTCCCTGACCACAAGTGAATTACCATAGCCCCTATATAAGTACTCCCTAACCCTAAGTGAGTTACCCTAGTCCCATATAAGTACTCCCTGACAACAAGTGAGTTATTTTAGACCCTTTATATGTACTCTCTTACCGCAAGTGAGCTACCCTAGTCCTATATAAGCACTCCTTACCCCAAGTGAGTTACCATAGCCCCTTTATAAGTACTCCCTGACCCCAAGTGAGTTATCCAGGCCCTTTTATGTGTACTCTCTGACCGCAAGTGAGTAACCCTAGCCCCTTTATATGTACTCTCTGACCGCAAGTGAGTTACCCTAGCCCCTTTATATGTACTCCCAGACCCCAAGTGAGTTACCCTAGTCCCTTGTAACTACTCCCTGACCCCAAGTGAGTTACCCTAGCCCCTTTATATGTACACCCTGGCCCCAAGTGAGTTACCCTGGTTCCATATAAGTACTCCCAGACACAAAGTGAGTTAGCCTAGTCCAATATAAGTACGCCTTGACCACAAGTGTGTTACCTTAGCCCCTTTATAAGTACTCCCCGACCACAAGTGAGTTATCCTATCCCCTTTATATGTACTCTCTGACCGCAAGTGAGCTACCCTAGTCCTATATAAGCACTGCTTACCCCAAGTGAGTCACCATAGCCCCTTTATAAGTACTCCCTGACCCCAAGTGAGTTATCCTAGCCCCTTTATATGTACTCTCTGACTGCAAGTGAGTTATCCTAGCCCCATATAAGTACTACCTGACCCCAAGTGAGTTACCATAGCCCTCTATATAAGTACTCCCTGACCCCAAGTGAGTTACCATAGCCCCTATATAAGTACTTCCTAACCCTAAGTGAGTTACCCTAGTCCCATATAAGTACTCCCTGACAACAAGTGAGTTATTCTAGACCCTTTATATGTACTCTCTTACCGCAAGTGAGTTACCCTAGTCCCATAGAAGTACTCCCTGACCCCAAGTGAGTTATCCTAGCCCCTTTATATGTACTCTCTGACCGCAAGTGAGTTACCCTAGTCCCATATATGTACTCCCTGACCCCAAGTGAGTTACCATAGCCCTTTATAAGTACTCCCTGACCCCAAGTGTGTTACCCTATCCCCTTTATAAGTACTCCCTGATCCCAAGTGAGTTATCCTAGCCGCTTTATATGTACTCCCAGACTCCAAGTGAGTTACCCTAGTCCCTTATAATTACCCCCTGACCCAAAGTGAATTATCCTAGCCCCTTTATAAGTACTCCCTGACCCTAAGTGGGTTATCCTAGTCCCATAGAAGTACTTCCTGACCCCAAGTGAGTTACCATAGCCCCTATATAAGTACTCCCTAACCCTAAGTGAGTTACCCTAGTCCCATATAAGTACTCCCTGACAACAAGTGAGTTATTCTAGACCCTTTATATGTACTCTCTTACCGCAAGTGAGCTACCCTAGTCCTATATAAGCACTCCTTACCCCAAGTGAGTTACCATAGCCCCTTTATAAGTACTCCCTGACCCCAAGTGAGTTATCCAGGCCCTTTTATGTGTACTCTCTGACCGCAAGTGAGTAACCCTAGCCCCTTTATATGTACTCTCTGACCGCAAGTGAGTTACCCTAGCCCCTTTATATGTACTCCCAGACCCCAAGTGAGTTACCCTAGTCCCTTGTAACTACTCCCTGACCCCAAGTGAGTTACCCTAGCCCCTTTATAAGTACACCCTGGCCCCAAGTGAGTTACCCTGGTTCCATATAAGTACTCTCAGACACAAAGTGAGTTAGCCTAGTCCAATATAAGTACTCCTTGACCACAAGTGTGTTACCTTAGCCCCTTTATAAGTACTCCCCGACCACAAGTGAGTTATCCTATCCCCTTTATATGTACTCTCTGACCGCAAGTGAGCTACCCTAGTCCTATATAAGCACTGCTTACCCCAAGTGAGTCACCATAGCCCCTTTATAAGTACTCCCTGACCCCAAGTGAGTTATCCTAGCCCCTTTATATGTACTCTCTGACTGCAAGTGAGTTATCCTAGCCCCATATAAGTACTACCTGACCCCAAGTGAGTTACCATAGCCCTCTATATAAGTACTCCCTGACCCCAAGTGAGTTACCATAGCCCCTATATAAGTACTTCCTAACCCTAAGTGAGTTACCCTAGTCCCATATAAGTACTCCCTGACAACAAGTGAGTTATTCTAGACCCTTTATATGTACTCTCTTACCGCAAGTGAGTTACCCTAGTCCCATAGAAGTACTCCCTGACCCCAAGTGAGTTATCCTAGCCCCTTTATATGTACTCTCTGACCGCAAGTGAGTTACCCTAGTCCCATATATGTACTCCCTGACCCCAAGTGAGTTACCATAGCCCTTTATAAGTACTCCCAGACCCCAAGTGAGTTAACCTAATCACTTATAAGTACTCCCTGACCCCAAGTGTGTTACCCTATCCCCTTTATAAGTACTCCCTGATCCCAAGTGAGTTATCCTAGCCGCTTTATATGTACTCCTAGACTCCAAGTGAGTTACCCTACTCCCTTATAACTACCCCCTGACCCAAAGTGAATTACCCTAGCCCCTTTATAAGTACTCCCTGACCCTAAGTGGGTTATCCTAGTCCCATAGAAGTACTCCCTGACCACAAGTGAATTACCATAGCCCCTATATAAGTACTCCCTAACCCTAAGTGAGTTACCCTAGTCCCATATAAGTACTCCCTGACAACAAGTGAGTTATTTTAGACCCTTTATATGTACTCTCTTACCGCAAGTGAGCTACCCTAGTCCTATATAAGCACTCCTTACCCCAAGTGAGTTACCATAGCCCCTTTATAAGTACTCCCTGACCCCAAGTGAGTTATCCAGGCCCTTTTATGTGTACTCTCTGACCGCAAGTGAGTAACCCTAGCCCCTTTATATGTACTCTCTGACCGCAAGTGAGTTACCCTAGCCCCTTTATATGTACTCCCAGACCCCAAGTGAGTTACCCTAGTCCCTTGTAACTACTCCCTGACCCCAAGTGAGTTACCCTAGCCCCGTTATAAGTACACCCTGGCCCCAAGTGAGTTACCCTGGTCCCATATAAGTACTCCCAGACACCAAGTGAGTTAGCCTAGTCTAATATAAGTATTCCTTGACCCAATATGGGTTACCCTAGCCCCTTTTTAAGTACTCCCTGACCCCAAGTGAGTTACCCTTGTTCCATATAAGTACTCCCTGACAACAAGTGAGTTATTCTAGACCCTCTATATGTACTCTCTTACCGCAAGTGAGTTATCCTATCCCCTTTATATGTACTCTCTGACCGCAAGTGAGCTACCCTAGTCCTATATAAGCACTCCTTACCCCAAGTGAGTTACCATAGCCCCTTTATAAGTACTCCCAGACCCCAAGTGAGTTACCCTAGTCCCTTGTAACTACTCCCTGACCCCAAGTGAGTTACCCTAGCCCCTTTATAAGTACACCCTGTCCCCAAGTGAGTTAACCTGGTTCCATATAAGTACTCCCAGACACAAAGTGAGTTAGCCTAGTCCAATATAAGTACTCCTTGACCCCAAGTGTGTTACCTTAGCCCCTTTATAAGTACTCCCCGACCACAAGTGAGTTACCCTAGTCCCAAATAAGTACTCCCTGACCCCAAGTGAGTTATCCTAGCCCCTTTATCTGTACTCTCTTACCGCAAGTGAGTTATCCTATCCCCTTTATATGTACTCTCTGACCGCAAGTGAGTAACCCTAGCCCCTTTATATGTACTCTCTGACCGCAAGTGAGTTACCCTAGCCCCTTTATATGTACTCCCAGACCCCAAGTGAGTTACCCTAGTCCCTTGTAACTACTCCCTGACCCCAAGTGAGTTACCCTAGCCCCTTTATAAGTACACCCTGTCCCCAAGTGAGTTAACCTGGTTCCATATAAGTACTCCCAGACACAAAGTGAGTTAGCCTAGTCCAATATAAGTACTCCTTGACCCCAAGTGTGTTACCTTAGCCCCTTTATAAGTACTCCCCGACCACAAGTGAGTTATCCTATCCCCTTTATATGTACTCTCTGACCGTAAGTGAGCTACCCTAGTCCTATATAAGCACTCCTTACCCCAAGTGAGTCACCATAGCCCCTTTATAAGTACTCCCTGACCCCAAGTGAGTTATCCTAGCCCCTTTATATGTACTCTCTGACTGCAAGTGAGTTATCCTAGCCCCATATATGTACTACCTGACCCCAAGTGAGTTACCATAGCCCTCTATATAAGTACTCCCTGACCCCGAGTGAGTTATCCTAGCCCCTTTATATGTATCCTCTGACCGCAAGTGAGTTACCCTAGTCCCATAAAAGTACTCTCTGACCGCAAGTGAGTTATCCTAGCCCCTTTATATTTACTCCTAGACCTCAAGTGTGTTACCCTGGTGCCTTATAAGTACTGCCTGACCCCAAGTGTGTTACCCTAGCCCCTTAATAAGTACACCCTGGCCCTAAGTGAGTAACCCTGGTCCCATATAAGTACTCACAGACACCAAGTAAGTTATCCTAGCCCTTTTATATGTACTCTCTGACCGCCAGTGAGTTACCCTAGCCCCATTATATGTACACTCTGACGGCAAGTGAGTTACCCTAGCCGCTTTATATGTACTCTCTGACCGCAAGTGAGTTACACTATTCCCATAGTAGTACTCCCTGACCCCAAGTGAGTTACCCTAGTCCCATAGTAGTATTCCCTGACCCCAAGTGAGTTACCCTAGCCCCTTTATATGTACTCTCTGACCGCAAGTGAGTTACCCTAGTCCCATATAAGTACTCCCTGACCCCAAGTGAGTTACCATAGCCCCTTTATAAATACTCCCTCTCCCCAAGTGAGTTATCCTAGCCCCTTTATATGTACTCTTTGACCGCAAGTGAGTTATCCAAACCCCTATATAAGTACTCCTTGACCCCAAGTGTGTTACCCTAGTCTCATTTAAATACTCCCTGAACCCAAGTGTGTTACCTTAGCCCCTTTATAAGTACTCCCCGACCCCAAGTGAATTATCCTATTCCTTTTATATGTACTCTCTGACCGCAAGTAAGTTACCCTAGTCCCATATATGTACTCCCTGAACCCAAGTGAGTCACCCTAGCACCTTTATAAGTACTCCCTGACCCCAAGTGTGTTACCCTAGTCTCATATATGTATTCCCTGAACCCAAGTGAGTTACCCTAGTCTCATAGAGGTTCTCCCTGACCCCAAATGAGTCACCCTAGCACCTTTATAAGTACTCCCTGACCCCAAGTGTGTTACCTTAGTCACATAAATGTACTCCCTGACCGCAAGTGAGTTATCCTAGCCCCTTTATATGTACTCTCTAACCGCAAGTCAGTTACCCTAGCCCCTTTTTAAGTACTCCCTGACCACAAATGTGCTACCTTAGTCCCAAAAAAGTACTCCCTGACCCCAAGTGAGTTATCCTAGCCCCTTAATATGTACTCGATGACTGCAAGTGAGTTACCCTAGCCCCTTTATAAGTACTCCGTGACCCCAAGTGAGTTATACTAGCCCCTTTATATGAACTCTCTGACCGCAAGTGAGTTACCCTAGTCCCATAAAAGTACTCTCTGACCGCAAGTGAGTTATCCTAGCCCCTTTATATTTACTCCTAGACCTCAAGTGTGTTACCCTGGTGCCTTATAAGTACTGCCTGACCCCAAGTGTGTTACCCTAGCCCCTTAATAAGTACACCCTGGCCCCAAGTGAGTTACCCTGGTCCCATATAAGTACTCCCAGACACCAAGTGAGTTAGCCTAGTCTAATATAAGTATTCCTTGACCCAATATGGGTTACCCAAGCCCCTTTTTAAGTACTCCCTGACCCCAAGTGAGTTACCCTAGTCACTTAGAAGTACTCCCTGACCCCAAGTGAGTTACCCTAGTTCCATAGAAGTACTCCCTGACCCCAAGTGAGTTATCCTAGCCCCTTATAAGTACTCCCTGACCCCAAGTGAGTTATCCAGGCCCTTTTATGTGTACTCTCTGACCGCAAGTGAGTAACCCTAGCCCCTTTATATGTACTCTCTGACCGCAAGTGAGTTACCCTAGCCCCTTTATATGTACTCCAAAAACCCCAAGTGTGTTACCCTAGTCCCTTGTAACTACTCCCTGATCCCAAGTGGGTTACCTTAGCCCCTTTATATGTACTCCCAGACACCAAGTGAGTTAGCCTAGTCTAATATAAGTATTCCTTGACCCAATATGGGTTACCCAAGCCCCTTTTTAAGTACTCCCTGACCCCAAGTGAGTTACCCTTGTTCCATATAAGTACTCCCAGACCCCAAGTAGTTACCCTAGTCCCATAGAAGTACTCCCTGACCCAAAGTGAGTTACCCTAGTCACTTAGAAGTACTCCCTGACCCCAAGTGAGTTACCCTAGTTCCATAGAAGTACTCCCTGACCCCAAGTGTGTTGCGCTAGTCCCATATAAGTACTCCCTGACCCCAAATGTGGTGACCTAGCCCCTTTATATGAACTCTCTGACCGCAAGTGAGTTACCCTAGTCCCATAAAAGTACTCTCTGACCGCAAGTGAGTTATCCTAGCCCCTTTATATTTACTCCTAGACCTCAAGTGTGTTACCCTGGTGCCTTATATGTACTGCCTGACCCCAAGTGTGTTACCCTAGCCCCTTAATAAGTACACCCTGGCCCCAAGTGAGTTACCCTGGTCCCATATAAGTACTCCCAGACACCAAGTGAGTTAGCCTAGTCTAATATAAGTATTCCTTGACCCAATATGGGTTACCCAAGCCCCTTTTTAAGTACTCCCTGACCCCAAGTGAGTTACCCTTGTTCCATATAAGTACTCCCAGACCCCAAGTAGTTACCCTAGTCCCATAGAAGTACTCCCTGACCCAAAGTGAGTTACCCTAGTCACTTAGAAGTACTCCCTGACCCCAAGTGAGTTACCCTAGTTCCATAGAAGTACTCCCTGACCCCAAGTGTGTTGCCCTAGTCCCATATAAGTACTCCCTGACCCCAAATGTGGTGACCTAGCCCCTTTATATGAACTCTCTGACCGCAATAGAGTTACCCTAACCCCTATGTAAATACCCCTTGAACCCAAGTGAGTTATCCTTGCCCCTTTATATGTACTCTCTGACCGCAAGTGAGTTACCCTAGTCACATAGGAGTAAACCCTGACCCCAAGTGAGTTACACTAGTCCCATGGAAGTACTCCATGACCCCAAGTGAGTTATCCTAGCCCCTTATAAGTACTCCCTGACCCCAAGTAAGTTATCCTAGCCGATTTATATGTACTCTCTGACCGCAAGTGAGTTACCCTAGCCCCTTCATATGTACTCTCTGACCGCAAGAGAGTTACCCTAGCCCCTTTGTATGTACTCTCTGACCGCAAGTGAGTTATCCTAGCCCCTATATAAGTACCCCCTGACCCCAAGTGAGTTATCCTTGCCCCTTTATATGTACTCTCTGACCGCAAGTGTGTTACCCTAGTCACATTGAAGTACTCCCTGACCCCAAGTAAATTACCGTAGTCCCATGGAAGTACTCCCTGACCCCAAGTGAGTTATCCTAGCCCCTTATAAGTACTCCCTGACCCCAAGTAAGTTATCCTAGGCCATTAATATGTACTCTCTGACCGCATGCGAGTTACCCTTGCCCCTTTATATGTACTCTCTGACCGCAAATGAGTTACCCTAGCCCCTTTATATGTACTCTCTGACCGCAAGTGTGTTATCCTAGCCGCTTTATATGTACTCCCAGACCCCAAGTGAGATACACTAGTCCCTTATAAGTACTCCCTGACCCCAAGAGTGATACCCTAGACCTTTAATAAGTGCACCCTGGCCCCAAGTGAGTTATCCTAGCCCCTTTATATGTACTCTCTGACGGCAAGTGAGTTACACTAGTCCCATAGTAGTACTCCCTGACCCCAAGTGAGTTACCATAGCCCCTTTATAAGAACTCCCTGACCCCATGTAAGTTATCCTAGCCCCTTTATAAGTACTCACTGACGGCAAGTGAGTTACACTAGTCCCATAGTAGTACTCCCTGACCGCAAATGAGTTACCCTAGCCCCTTTATATGTACTCTCTGACCGCAAGTGTGTTATCCTAGCCGCTTTATATGTACTCCCAGACCCCAAGTGAGATACACTAGTCCCTTATAAGTACTCCCTGACCCCAAGAGTGATACCCTAGACCTTTAATAAGTGCACCCTGGCCCCAAGTGAGTTATCCTAGCCCCTTTATATGTACACTCTGACGGCAAGTGAGTTACACTAGTCCCATAGTAGTACTCCCTGACCCCAAGTGAGTTACCATAGCCCCTTTATAAGAACTCCCTGACCCCATGTAAGTTATCCTAGCCCCTTTATAAGTACTCACTGACGGCAAGTGAGTTACACTAGTCCCATAGTAGTACTCCCTGACCGCAAGTGAGTAACCCTAGCCCCTTTATATGTACTCTCTGACCGCAAGTGAGTTACCCTAGCCCCTTTATATGTACTCCAAAAACCCCAAGTGTGTTACCCTAGTCCCTTGTAACTACTCCCTGATCCCAAGTGAGTTACCTTAGCCCCTTTATAAGTACACCCTGGCCCCAAGTGAGTTACCCTGGTCCCATATAAGTACTCCCAGACACCAAGTGAGTTAGCCTAGTCCAATATAAGTACTCCTTGACCCCAAGTGAGTTACCATAGCCCCTTTATAAGTACTCCCTGACCCCAAGTGAGTTATCCTAGCCCCTTTATATGTACTCTCTGACCCCAAGTGAGTTAACCTATTTCCATAGATACTACTCCCTGACCCCAAGTGTGTTGCCCTATTCCCATATAAGTACTCCCTGACCTTAAATGTGTTGTCCTATCCCCTTTATATGAACTCTCTGACCGCAAGTGAGTTATCCTATTCCCATATAGGTACTCCCGGACCCCAAGTGAGTACCCTAGCCCCTTTATAAGTACTCCCTAACCCCAAGTGAGTTACCATATCACCTTTATACGTACTCCCTGACACCAAGTGAGTTATCCTAGCCCCTTTATATGTACTCTCTGACCGCAAGTGAGTTACCCTAGTCCCATAGTAGTACTCCCTGACCCCATGTGAGTTACCATAGCACCTTTATAAGTACTCCCTGACCCCAAGTGAATTATCCTAGCCCCTTTATATGTACTCTCTGACGGCAAGTGAGTTACACTAGTCCCATAGAAGTACTCCCTGACCCCAAGTGAGTTACCCTAGCCCCTTATAAGTACTCCCTGACCCCAAGTGAGTTATCCAGGCCCTTTTATGTGTACTCTCTGACCGCAAGTGAGTAACCCTAGCCCCTTTATATGTACTCTCTGACCGCAAGTGGGTTACCCTAGCCCCTTTATATGTACTCCCAGACCCCAAGTGAGTTACCCTAGTCCCATAGAAGTAATCCCTGACATCAAGTGTGTTACCCTAGCCCCTTATATAAGTACTCCCTGACTGCAAATGAGTTATCCTAGCCCCTTTATCTGTACTCTCTGACCGCAAGTGAGTTACTCTAGTCCCATAGAAGTACTCCCTGACCCTAAGTGAGTTACCATATCACCTCTATAAGGACTCCCTGATCCCAAGTGAGTTATCCTAGCCCCTTTATATGTATTCTCTGACCGCAAGTGAGTTACCCTATTCCCTTAGAAGTACTCTCTGACCCCAAGTGAGTTATCATAGCCCCTTTATGAGTACTCCCTGACCCATAGTGAGTTATCCTAACCCCTTTATATGTACTCTCTGACCGGAAGTGAGTTACCTTAGTCCCATATAAGTTCTCCCTGACCCCAAGTGAGTTACCATAGCCCCTTTATAAGTACTCCCAGACCCCAAGTGAGTTACCCTAGTCCCTTATAAGTACTCCATGATACCAACTGAGTTACCCTAGCCCCTTTTATAAGTACTCCCTGGCCCCAAGTGAGTTATCCTAGGCCCTTTATATGTACTCTCTGACCGCAAGTGAGTTACCCTAGTCCCATATAAGTTCTCCCTGACCCCAATTGAGTTACCATAGCCCCTGTATAAGTACTCCCAGACCCCAACTGAGTTACCCTACCCCCTTGATAAGTACTCCCTGACCCCAAGTGAGTTACCTTAGCCCCTTATAAGTACTCCCTGATCCTACGTGAGTTACCCTAGCCCTTTAATATGTACACCCTGGCCCCAAGTGAGTTACCCTAGTCCCATATAAGTAATCCTTGACCCAAAGAGAGTTACCCTAGCCCCTTTATAAGTACTCCCTGACCCCAAGTGAGTTATCCTAGCACCTTTATATGTACTCTCTGACCGCAAGTGAGTTATCCTAGCCCCTTTATATGTACTCCCAGACACCAAGTGAGTTACCCTAGTCCTTTATAAGTACTCCCTGATCCCAAGGGTGTTACCCTAGTCTCATATATGTACTCTCTGAAGTCAAGTGTGTTACCTTACCACCTTTATAAGTACTCTCTGACCCCAATTGAGTTATCCTAGCCCCTTTATATGTACTCTCTGACCGCAAGTGAGTTACCCTAGCCCATTTATATGTACTCTCTGACCGCAAGTGAGTTATCCTAGTTGCTTTATATGTACTCCCAGACCCCAAGTGAGTTACCCTAGTCCCTTATAAGTACTCCCTGATCCTAAGTGAGTTACCCTAGCCCTTTAATAAGTACACCCTGGCCCCAAGTGAGTTACCCTAGTCCCATATAAGTAATCCTTGACCCAAAGTGAGTTACCCTAGCCCCTTTATAAGTACTCCCTGACCCCAAGTGAATTATCCTAGCCCCTTTATATGTACTCTCTGACAGCAAGTGAGTTACCCTAGTTCCATAGTAGTACTCTCTGACCCCAAGTGAGTTACCATAGCCCCTTTATAAGTACTCCCTGACTCCAAGTGAGTTACCCTAGTCCCTTATAAGTACTCCCTGACCCCAAGTGAGTTATCCTAGCCCCTTTATTTGTACTCTCTGACCGCAAGTGAGTTACCCTAGCCCCTTTATAAGTATACCCTGACCCCAAGTGTATTACCCTACTCACTTAGAAGTATACCCTGACCCCTAGTGAGTTAACCTATTTCCATAGATACTACTCCCTGACCCCAAGTGTGTTGCCCTATTCCCATATAAGTACTCCCTGACCCCAAATGTGTTGTCCTAGCCCCTTTATATGAACTCTCTGACCGCAAGTGAGTTACCCTATTCCTATATAGGTACTTCCTGACCCCAAGTGAGTACCCTAGCCCCTTTATAAGTACTCCCTGACCCCAAGTGAGTTACCATATCAACTTTATACGTACTCCCTGACCCCAAGTAAGTTATCCTAGCCCCTTTATATGTACTCTCTGACGGCAAGTGAGTTACACCAGTCCCATAGTAGTACTCCCTGACCCCAAGTGAGTTACCATAGCCCCTTTATAAGAACTCCCTGACCCCAAGTAAGTTATCCTAGCCCTTTTATATGTACTCTCTGACGGCAAGTGAGTTACACTAGTCCCATAGTAGTACTCCCTGACCCCAAGTGAGTTACCCTAGTCCCATAGAAGTACTCCCTGACCCCAAGTGAGATATCCATGCCCTTTTATGTGTACTCTCTGACCGCAAGTGAGTAACCCTAGCCCCTTTATATGTACTCTCTGACCGCAAGTGAGTTACCCTAGCCCCTATATATGAACTCTCTGACCGCAAGTGATTTACCCTATTCCCATATAGGTACTCCCTGACCCCAAGTGAGTTATCCTAGCCCCTTTATATGTACTCTCTGACCGCAAGTGAGTTACCCTAGTCCCATATATGTACTACCTGACCCCAAGTGAGTTACCATAGCCCTTTATAAGTACTCCCAGACCCCAAGTGAGTTACCCTAATCACTTATAAGTACTCCCTGACCCCAAGTGTGTTACCCTATCCCCTTTATAAGTACTCCCTGATCCCAAGTGAGTTATCCTAGCCGCTTTATATGTACTCTCAGACTCCAAGTGAGTTACCCTAGTCCCTTATAACTACCCCCTGACCCAAAGTGAATTACCCTAGCCCCTTTATAAGTACTCCCTGACCCTAAGTGGGTTACCCTAGTCCCATAGAAGTACTCCCTGACCCCAAGTGAGTTACCATAGCCCCTATATAAGTACTCCCTAACCCTAAGTGAGTTAACCCTAGTCCCATATAAGTACTCCCTGACAACAAGTGAGTTATTCTAGACCCTCTATATGTACTCTCTTACCGCAAGTGAGTTATCCTATCCCCTTTATATGTACTCTCTGACCGCAAGTGAGCTACCCTAGTCCTATATAAGCACTCCTTACCCCAAGTGAGTTACCATAGCCCTCTATATAAGTACTCCCTGACCCCAAGTGAGTTACCATAGCCCCTATATAAGTACTCCCTAACCATAAGTGAGTTACCCTAGTCCCATATATGTACTCCCTGACCCCAAGTGAGTTACCATAGCCCTTTATAAGTACTCCCAGACCCCAAGTGAGTTACCCTAATCACTTATAAGTACTCCCTGACCCCAAGTGTGTTACCCTATCCCCTTTATAAGTACTCCCTGATCCCAAGTGAGTTATCCTAGCCGCTTTATATGTACTCCCAGACTCCAAGTGAGTTACCCTAGTCCCTTATAATTACCCCCTGACCCAAAGTGAATTACCCTAGCCCCTTTATAAGTACACCCTGACCCTAAGTGGGTTATCCTAGTCCCATAGAAGTACTCCCTGACCCCAAGTGAGTTACCATAGCCCCTATATAAGTACTCCCTAACCCTAAGTGAGTTACCCTAGTCCCATATAAGTACTCCCTGACAACAAGTGAGTTATTCTAGACCCTTTATATGTACTCTCTTACCGCAAGTGAGCTACCCTAGTCCTATATAAGCACTCCTTACCCCAAGTGAGTTACCATAGCCCCTTTATAAGTACTCCCTGACCCCAAGTGAGTTATCCAGGCCCTTTTATGTGTACTCTCTGACCGCAAGTGAGTAACCCTAGCCCCTTTATATGTACTCTCTGACCGCAAGTGAGTTACCCTAGCCCCTTTATATGTACTCCCAGACCCCAAGTGAGTTACCCTAGTCCCTTGTAACTACTCCCTGACCCCAAGTGAGTTACCCTAGCCCCTTTATAAGTACACCCTGGCCCCAAGTGAGTTACCCTGGTTCCATATAAGTACTCTCAGACACAAAGTGAGTTAGCCTAGTCCAATATAAGTACTCCTTGACCACAAGTGTGTTACCTTAGCCCCTTTATAAGTACTCCCCGACCACAAGTGAGTTATCCTATCCCCTTTATATGTACTCTCTGACCGCAAGTGAGCTACCCTAGTCCTATATAAGCACTGCTTACCCCAAGTGAGTCACCATAGCCCCTTTATAAGTACTCCCTGACCCCAAGTGAGTTATCCTAGCCCCTTTATATGTACTCTCTGACTGCAAGTGAGTTATCCTAGCCCCATATAAGTACTACCTGACCCCAAGTGAGTTACCATAGCCCTCTATATAAGTACTCCCTGACCCCAAGTGAGTTACCATAGCCCCTATATAAGTACTTCCTAACCCTAAGTGAGTTACCCTAGTCCCATATAAGTACTCCCTGACAACAAGTGAGTTATTCTAGACCCTTTATATGTACTCTCTTACCGCAAGTGAGTTACCCTAGTCCCATAGAAGTACTCCCTGACCCCAAGTGAGTTATCCTAGCCCCTTTATATGTACTCTCTGACCGCAAGTGAGTTACCCTAGTCCCATATATGTACTCCCTGACCCCAAGTGAGTTACCATAGCCCTTTATAAGTACTCCCAGACCCCAAGTGAGTTACCCTAATCACTTATAAGTACTCCCTGACCCCAAGTGTGTTACCCTATCCCCTTTATAAGTACTCCCTGATCCCAAGTGAGTTATCCTAGCCGCTTTATATGTACTCCCAGACTCCAAGTGAGTTACCCTAGTCCCTTATAATTACCCCCTGACCCAAAGTGAATTACCCTAGCCCCTTTATAAGTACTCCCTGACCCTAAGTGGGTTATCCTAGTCCCATAGAAGTACTCCCTGACCCCAAGTGAGTTACCATAGCCCCTATATAAGTACTCCCTAACCCTAAGTGAGTTACCCTAGTCCCATATAAGTACTCCCTGACAACAAGTGAGTTATTCTAGACCCTTTATATGTACTCTCTTACCGCAAGTGAGCTACCCTAGTCCTATATAAGCACTCCTTACCCCAAGTGAGTTACCATAGCCCCTTTATAAGTACTCCCTGACCCCAAGTGAGTTATCCAGGCCCTTTTATGTGTACTCTCTGACCGCAAGTGAGTAACCCTAGCCCCTTTATATGTACTCTCTGACCGCAAGTGAGTTACCCTAGCCCCTTTATATGTACTCCCAGACCCCAAGTGAGTTACCCTAGTCCCTTGTAACTACTCCCTGACCCCAAGTGAGTTACCCTAGCCCCTTTATAAGTACACCCTGGCCCCAAGTGAGTTACCCTGGTTCCATATAAGTACTCTCAGACACAAAGTGAGTTAGCCTAGTCCAATATAAGTACTCCTTGACCACAAGTGTGTTACCTTAGCCCCTTTATAAGTACTCCCCGACCACAAGTGAGTTATCCTATCCCCTTTATATGTACTCTCTGACCGCAAGTGAGCTACCCTAGTCCTATATAAGCACTGCTTACCCCAAGTGAGTCACCATAGCCCCTTTATAAGTACTCCCTGACCCCAAGTGAGTTATCCTAGCTCCTTTATATGTACTCTCTGACTGCAAGTGAGTTATCCTAGCCCCATATAAGTACTACCTGACCCCAAGTGAGTTACCATAGCCCTCTATATAAGTACTCCCTGACCCCAAGTGAGTTACCATAGCCCCTATATAAGTACTTCCTAACCCTAAGTGAGTTACCCTAGTCCCATATAAGTACTCCCTGACAACAAGTGAGTTATTCTAGACCCTTTATATGTACTCTCTTACCGCAAGTGAGTTACCCTAGTCCCATAGAGGTACTCCCTGACCCCAAGTGAGTTATCCTAGCCCCTTTATATGTACTCTCTGACCGCAAGTGAGTTACCCTAGTCCCATATATGTACTCCCTGACCCCAAGTGAGTTACCATAGCCCTTTATAAGTACTCCCAGACCCCAAGTGAGTTACCCTAATCACTTATAAGTACTCCCTGACCCCAAGTGTGTTACCCTATCCCCTTTATAAGTACTCCCTGATCCCAAGTGAGTTATCCTAGCCGCTTTATATGTACTCCTAGACTCCAAGTGAGTTACCCTACTCCCTTATAACTACCCCCTGACCCAAAGTGAATTACCCTAGCCCCTTTATAAGTACTCCCTGACCCTAAGTGGGTTATCCTAGTCCCATAGAAGTACTCCCTGACCCCAAGTGAATTACCATAGCCCCTATATAAGTACTCCCTAACCCTAAGTGAGTTACCCTAGTCCCATATAAGTACTCCCTGACAACAAGTGAGTTATTTTAGACCCTTTATATGTACTCTCTTACCGCAAGTGAGCTACCCTAGTCCTATATAAGCACTCCTTACCCCAAGTGAGTTACCATAGCCCCTTTATAAGTACTCCCTGACCCCAAGTGAGTTATCCAGGCCCTTTTATGTGTACTCTCTGACCGCAAGTGAGTAACCCTAGCCCCTTTATATGTACTCTCTGACCGCAAGTGAGTTACCCTAGCCCCTTTATATGTACTCCCAGACCCCAAGTGAGTTACCCTAGTCCCTTGTAACTACTCCCTGACCCCAAGTGAGTTACCCTAGCCCCTTTATATGTACACCCTGGCCCCAAGTGAGTTACCCTGGTTCCATATAAGTACTCCCAGACACAAAGTGAGTTAGCCTAGTCCAATATAAGTACGCCTTGACCACAAGTGTGTTACCTTAGCCCCTTTATAAGTACTCCCCGACCACAAGTGAGTTATCCTATCCCCTTTATATGTACTCTCTGACCGCAAGTGAGTAACCCTAGCCCCTTTATATGTACTCTCTGACCGCAAGTGAGTTACCCTAGCCCCTTTATATGTACTCCCAGACCCCAAGTGAGTTACCCTAGTCCCTTGTAACTACTCCCTGACCCCAAGTGAGTTACCCTAGCCCCTTTATATGTACACCCTGGCCCCAAGTGAGTTACCCTGGTTCCATATAAGTACTCCCAGACACAAAGTGAGTTAGCCTAGTCCAATATAAGTACGCCTTGACCACAAGTGTGTTACCTTAGCCCCTTTATAAGTACTCCCCGACCACAAGTGAGTTATCCTATCCCCTTTATATGTACTCTCTGACCGCAAGTGAGCTACCCTAGTCCTATATAAGCACTCCTTACCCCAAGTGAGTCACCATAGCCCCTTTATAAGTACTCCCTGACCCCAAGTGAGTTATCCTAGCCCCTTTATATGTACTCTCTGACTGCAAGTGAGTTATCCTAGCCCCATATAAGTACTACCTGACCCCAAGTGAGTTACCATAGCCCTCTATATAAGTACTCCCTGACCCCAAGTGAGTTATCCTAGCCCCTTTATATGTATCCTCTGACCGCAAGTGAGTTACCCTAGTCCCATAAAAGTACTCTCTGACCGCAAGTGAGTTATCCTAGCCCCTTTATATTTACTCCTAGACCTCAAGTGTGTTACCCTGGTGCCTTATAAGTACTGCCTGACCTCAAGTGTGTTACCCTAGCCCCTTAATAAGTACACCCTGGCCCTAAGTGAGTTACCCTGGTCCCATATCAGTACTCACAGACACCAAGTAAGTTATCCTAGCCCTTTTATATGTACTCTCTGACCGCCAGTGAGTTACCCTAGCCCCATTATATGTACACTCTGACGGCAAGTGAGTTACCCTAGCCGCATTATATGTACTCTCTGACCGCAAGTGAGTTACACTATTCCCATAGTAGTACTCCCTGACCCCAAGTGAGTTACCCTAGTCCCATAGTAGTATTCCCTGACCCCAAGTGAGTTACCCTAGCCCCTATATATGTACTCTCTGACCGCAAGTGAGTTACCCTAGTCCCATATAAGTACTCCCTGACCCCAAGTGAGTTACCATAGCCCCTTTATAAATACTCCCTCTCCCCAAGTGAGTTATCCTAGCCCCTTTATATGTACTCTTTGACCGCAAGTGAGTTATCCAAACCCCTATATAAGTACTCCTTGACCCCAAGAGTGTTACCCTAGTCTCATTTAAATACTCCCTGAACCCAAGTGTGTTACCTTAGCCCCTTTATAAGTACTCCCCGACCCCAAGTGAATTATCCTATTCCTTTTATATGTACTTGTGCGAAACAGTGCCTCAAGTTGGCTCCGAACCTGTGGTCAGAAAGGAAGGCCTTATTCTAAAATAAAGTATTCAAAGCCAGGTTATGTGGTAAAAGAGTTTTTATTTAATAAAGAAAATATATACAAAAGTTTACAATAATTTTACAAAAGAACCGCTAAGTTAAAATAATCGACTTACTAGGGAATTTGTCGTCGTCAAATTTCTAGGGAATTTCGGTAAACGAAGTTTCCCAAGAACCCCAGAGACTAGAATTCCCCAGAAAGGAGCGCGGACTTATAAGCTCCCGGACTGGACAATTTCCCTAGGGTATTCCCTAGTAAAATCCCCAGCCCCGGGAGGAAGCGAAGTTGGAGAAGTGGTTTTAGGGAAGGGGAAGTCCCCTTGCCCTTCGGCCGCCTTCTCCAAGAGCTCTAGTGGCTCCGAGCCACCCCAACCCCTAGGGTGAATTCTACCCCTCCCACTACCCGACTCGTCGAGAGCCCTGGACTTGGGGGTCGGAACACTGGGTCCGAGGTAGTCCTCGGAGGCAGTGTGGAGGGGAAGGAGAGGGTTGAATTTCTCCCGGGCAGTCCCCGGAGAAATCTCCCTTAAGGAGGGAGGAATGTGCCGCAGAGGGGTAGTCCCCTCTTGGTAGGCAGTGGGTGGTGGGTGATACTTACCAAAGTATGCTCCCAATGAGTTCGCCGGTGGAGGCGCTCTTGATGGCCAAGTGGAGGCGCTGCCGTGGAGGCGTCAAAAGTGGGCCGTGGAGGCGAGAAAAGCTGCTTCTGTTGCTGCGGTTGCTGCTGATTAGGCAGGCTGTCGAGCAAGGCTGAGGTGCGATGGGTCCTTATCAAGGACCCATCTATATAATTACGCGACACTAATCTTGCCAGCGAGAGAGCTGCCGCGGGCGCTGGCCACCTAGTGGCCAAGCGCGCAAGTAGTGTCGCTTCGCGGCCGCGACGCGCCAGGGCCAGAAGACGCGCAAGCGCGCCGCGGAGAGAGAGACAGATAGAGCGACTAGACGCTGTCGGTCTAGCCGTCTATTGTGAGTGCAATAGAGATGGGAGATATAACAGAGAAATGCGGAATCTACTTCGCAACATTTTCTGCTCCTCCCAATCTCGAACAAACTCCCCCCGTTGACGCGATGGCGTCAAAACAAGGAAGAAAGAGAGTAGTCAGTTTAAACCAATTTTATTTACAAAAAAAAATAAAATAAAAATATAAAAACAGATAAGGACGAGACGACTATTTACAGGGCTTCATTTGAAGCTTCGCGGAATTTAATTCCAGGGCCGGAGTCCACCGGAGGATAATTTTTCCCTGAGGGGCCCAGGCCTTCCATCTCCGCAGTTTGAGGGCCGAATATAGCGGCACCTCGATTGTCTGCCCGAAGGCTCGGACAATAATTTTTTGCGCATTGCGCTCGATTTCCCTGGCGCTGGGATCGTCTAAGACTTTCCCAGCCCAGTTCGTCGAGGCAATGCGCTTCTGGGCGGCAACCACGGGCCTCCGACGTCGCGGGTTCGATGGTGGTTTCCGCGGCGTTGGTGGTGGTGGCTTCTCTTTTTGCCCCGCCGGGAGAACGTGGCCGAACAGCCGTAGAAATTCCGCTTCCTCCCGGGGGGCATGCAATTCGAGGACATCGTCCCCCTCGTCCTCGTACCCTACGCCCAAGAGGTGGGCCCATGGATAGTCCGCCATGATCAATCGTTCTGCACCGAAAATGCAAATGATGAGTACGAAGACTCAGTAAGTATCGTGGGAGTTTTGGAAGAAAAGACATGGCGGAGATCATAAGGTGTTCCTGAAGGTTTGGAACAGGAAACAGGGCGACCTGAAGAGTCCCAGGACGCCCGAGAGGGAAGGTGGTAACCTGAAGAGTCCCAGGAAACCCAGAAGGAGAAAGTTAAGCGACCTGAAGAGTCCCAGGAAGCTTGAAAAGGAAAGATGACAACCTGAAGAGTCCCAGGATGCCGGAAAGCAGGGTAAAGATAGACCCTGATGCGACCCAAAGCGAGGGTTAAGAAGGGAGTTTACAGAGTTGCGAGAGACTCCGTTGAATCTCTTTTCTCGCGGTTTTAACTATCGCTACGCGAGCTACCCCGTCTACTCCAGGAACTAGTTTGAGAATCCGCCCCAAGGTCCACATGCGCGGGGGGTTGTTAGGTACTTTAACAAGAACTAGATCTCCTTCACCAAATTCCGAGTTAGAATTTTGCCATTTCGGCCTATGCTGCAGAGTATGTAAGTATTCGGAAGACCATTTCTTCCAAAATGTCTCGGTGATTCGATTCACGGTTTGCCAACGGTTTAATGATTATTCGCGTAAATCCAAGGTGGAAAGTTCAGGGGGGGAATTTAACGCCCGTCCTGACAAGAAATGCCCCGGAGTGAGTACGTCCAAAGACTCTGGATCATCATGTAACCGCGATATAGGTCGTGAATTTAGGCAGGCCTCAATCTTAGTCAGTAGTGTGGTCATTTCCTCGAAATTAGGCACGAAAACTCCAAGGGAGCGCTTCAGGTGGTGTTTCATACTTTTTACAGCACTTTCCCAAAGACCGCCCCAGTGGGGAGTAGCGACCGGAATGAATTTCCACTCGATTTCACGGCTGGACTCGGTGGGTTGAGCGCGGGCGGCTTCTAAGGCACATCGGTAGGCGCGTTTTAGTTCCGCGTCCGCTCCTTGAAAATTAAGGCCGTTGTCTGAGTACATAACGGCGGGTTTTCCACGACGAGAAATGAATCGAGACAGCGCAGCGAGGAAGGCCTCGGTATCCAATCGAGAAACGAGTTCCAAGTGAACAGCACGGGTGGATAGACATACGAACACTGCCACGTAACATTTCATGGATTTTGCGTTACGACCGTGATGCAATTTAACTAAGAAAGGCCCAGCATAGTCTACTCCGGTGTGTTCAAAAGTGAAGCTTCGCGAAACCCTAGCGGCAGGGAGTGATCCCATAAGCTGGTTACCGAGTTTAGCGCGTTCGCGAACACACGTGACGCATTTGTGAACGCATGATTTTACTAGATTTCGCGCATTCACGACCCAAAACTTTTGTCGCAACGTGGACAAAGTTAGTTGGAGCCCCCCGTGAAGTGTATCTAGGTGCGTTTGCCTAATGAGTATGGCCGTTAAGTGGCAATCCGGAAGAATAATGGGGTGTTTCATGTGTTCAGAAATTTCGGCATTCCGAAGCCGCCCCCCTATTCTTAAAATTCCTTGTGAATCAATGACCGGGTGTAAGGAAAGAAGCTTTGACCGCGACGGTAAACGTAACCCATGATTCAAGGCTGAGATTTCGCTCGCGAAGTGTGTTCGTTGAACAACCTTTATCAAGGCTTCAATCGAACTGCGAATTTCCGATGCAGACAGGAGGAAGTCCTCCCATTGGCCGGTTTTCCTGGTCCGCTGGACAAATCGAAGAACATAAGCCATAACTCGGACCAGTTTAGACCAAGACGAAAACTGATCAAAAAACCAACACTCAGTTGTGTCGAATTGAGCGGTTAACGCTACCTTCCGACTTTCTTCCGCGGTTTCAAAGACCTGAACGGGATTTGCGGTGTGCTCACGGAGAAAAGCAGGCCCATGCCACCAAAGTGAGTCCTCTGATAATTGTTGAGCACTGGTTCCTCTTGAGCACAAGTCTGCAGGATTCAACTTAGTGGGTACATAATGCCAGCTGGCTTCCGATAAATGCGTTTGGATATATGAAACGCGATTAGCCACAAACGTCTTCCAATGCACAGGTTGCTTTGCTATCCAAGCTAAAGCGACTTGCGAATCCGAATAGCAACGAATCGCATCACAACTCCCGACCAAGCTTCCCTTGACGTGAACCAATAACTTGACTAGAAGGGCAGCTGCGACCAACTCCAGACGAGGGATTGAAGTGGTCTTGATCGGAGCGACCTTTGTTTTGGACATCACTAAATGTACCGAGAGGTTACCGTCCTCATCAGTGAGGCGTTCATAAACGACTGCGCCGTACGCAAGTTCTGAGGCGTCACAAAATCCAATTAATTCGCGTTTTCCAGTAGTAAGTGATTGTCCGGTCCACCGTGGAATCCGTAAAGTCTGTAAGTCTCGGAGATGCTCATAGCACTTGAGCCATTTTGACTGAATAGGCTCAGGAATTTCTTCGTCCCAAGAGAGTTTAAGCAACCAGGTGGATTGCATTAACTGCTTTAGAGTGATGACTATTGGAGAAATCCATCCCAATGGATCGAAGATCTTAGCATTCTCTGATAAGAGGATGCGTTTGGTTAGTACACCAATGTGTGAAGGAGAAACACGGAAGCGGAAGCTATCATCCCCGTGATCCCAATATATGCCCAAGACTTTACTTGATCCAGCAGGATCCTCAAAGAAAGAATGCAGCTCGGTAGGTTCAAGCGGGGAAGACCCCGGTTGATTGAATGCCCATTTGCTTAAGGAGAAGCCCCCTTTTGCCAGTAGAGCGATGAGTTGTTCCCTGACCGAACTAAGTTGCTGTAAGTCATGGGCCCCAAAAAGTATATCGTCTACATAAGTAGAATTTAAAAGCACATCCTGCGCGAGAGGGAAGTTAGCTCCGTCCGTGTAAGCTAATTCGCGCAAAACTCGCGAGGATAGGAACGGTGCCGGTCCAGTACCGTAGGTCACCGTGTTGAGTTCGAAGGCCTGAAGCTCACCGGAATCAGACTTCCATAGAATGTTCTGATACTTGCGGTCCTCAAAACGCACAAGAATCTGTCGGAACATTTTAACAATGTCAGTGACGCCTACATAACGAAAGGAACGCCAATTCATCAGGATCCGCGTGATGTCCTGTTGGAGTTTGGGTCCAATGAATAGCGTATCATTAAGCGAGACGCCAGTAGAGGTTTTAGAAGATGCGTTGAATACAACGCGAATCTTTGTTTTCTGGTTCTCGGTCTTAAAAACGGCATGATGAGGCAGAAAGACGCGAAAATCAGAGTTCAAAGGAACAGGAGACATATGTCCTAACACTTGATACTCCTGTAAGAAGTGAGAATAACTTTCAGCTTGTTCTGGAGAGGTTTCCAATCGCCGAAGTATTCGTTTTAAGGTTTTCTCTGCTACCCGAGAGGAAGAACCTAAGCTGTGCTTCTCGATGTCAGATCGAAAAGGTAAAGCAACGACAAAACGACCTGAAGAGGTGCGTGATACCGTATTCACAAAATGTTGTTCACAGAGGGAGTCCTCTGTGGACATGGGTTTGACTTCCGGAACTTCTTCCAGTTCCCAGAAGTCGCGAAGAGTTTTTTCTACCTCAAAGCAATGATGCACCGTGACACAATGAGAGCGACCAGCCTTGGGTACGACCCCCGAAACGATCCACCCGAAAATAGTCCGCTGAGCAAGCAACGTATGATCAGGAGAATGCATGTACGGGCCTTCCATCAATGCTGCAAGATAGTCTGCACCAATGAGCACATCAATTGGAGCCCTGGTTGAAGCGAAGTTATCAGCCAGATCAATTTCGCTAAGTGCTGGAAAGGACGACGGAGAATAAGTCGGAGGCATATACTGAGTAATCCTGGGTAAGATCAATGCAGTTACGTCCAACGAGACACCGTGTCGTGATAGAGAATGAAGCGTAATCTGTACCTCTGCGCGAACGTTTTGAGCCGAATTCAGAGAGACGCCATGAATGGTCGCGTTGACACGTTTTCGTGATACCCGTAGCTGCTGAGCTAGATTTTCCGAAATAAAGGAAGTTTCAGAGCCTGTGTCAACTAAACCGCGGACTATAATACGAGAACCGTCATGAGCGTCGATTCTGGCAGAGAAAGTGGCCAAAAGCACTGATCGGGTGTCGGAAACACTAAGATGTGTTGTAGTATTCGAGCTAGAGGGTTCTGGCTCGGAAAAGGAGTTGACCGCGGGGGTAGACCCCCGTGCCTTGCTCCCCCCGGTGCCAGATTTGTCAAAATGTAATAAAGTATGATGCATTTTACTACATTTCCTGCATCGTGACGAAGAAGAGCAATTGGAGCAACTATGCCCGGGCCTCAGACAGTTGATGCAAAGATTCTGTGAAAATGCGAACTTTGAACGTGCCTGAGGGGTCAATGCAAGGTAGTCCTTGCACTGATACAAGAAATGGTTACTACCACAGTGAGCGCAACCGGTACTATTCACGCTAGTAGCGTGTGACTTCAAGGATCTCCCCGATTCCTTTTTGGAAGTTCTAGGTTTGTTACCTAATGATTGCAAAGAGTTAATGTGACGCGTTAGAAACTCCGAAAATTGAAGAAAGGTGGGATAATCCTTGCTGCTTCCCAGATACATCTCCCAGGCCAAGCGGAGGGTGTCATCCAGTTTGTTCTTCAGTGAATGAACAATGATGGGATCCCAATGATCGACGCCGTAACCCATAGTTTTGAGGGCGTTGAGCGCAACCGTGACCGAGTCCCTAACTTCCTTGAGAACTTTAAAATTGTCACCCCGAAGCGTGGGTACTTGCGAGATCTGGTCCAAGAACGTATCCGTGATCATTCGTCTGTCAGTATACCTAGCTACTAGAGTGTCCCATGCTATCTCATAGTTCTCGGAGGTGATCGCTAAAGATTTAATAACCGTAGCCGCTTCACCTTGCAAGCAAGATTTTAGGTAGTGGAACTTGTCTCGTCCGGAGACATATGCCTTTTCATGAACAATGGAACTGAATGTTTCATAAAAGTTGTTCCATTCTAAATAATCCCCGGAAAACTTCGGCAAATCGATAATTGGAAGCCTAATGTGGTTTATTTCGCCTGAAGGCGCCGTGGGACCTGATGCTGGCATCACCTGATTGGAGCGAAGTTCATCTAAATGTCCTAGGATGTATTCTTCCGCGTCACTATGGGCATCAAGGGCCGCTTCATACCAACTTTCGGTTACGTAATCCATTTTAGCTAATTCAGCCGGTTTAGTATGAGTAGTGATCTTAACGTGAGTTTTATGCAACACCTTAAGCCACTTCTCGACGGCCGCAAGCCTATCCTCCAAGAAAGGGAGGGTGAAGTTGCGTACTCCACGTTTCTTAATGTTAACGACCAACCGAACGAATTCATCCCGAATCATGGGCACGTAATTGATCGCTTCTAGTAATTCCCCTGAGCTAGGCGTAGTCATCTTGAATCTCTATTCCAGAACAAACCACAATCTTAACACAGTCAGAATCTCCAACTTAAAAACACTGATGCACTTCGAACGTTTTTTGCCGGAAATCCGGCTCGAAGGACCATAAATTTGTGCGAAACAGTGCCTCAAGTTGGCTCCGAACCTGTGGTCAGAAAGGAAGGCCTTATTCTAAAATAAAGTATTCAAAGCCAGGTTATGTGGTAAAAGAGTTTTTATTTAATAAAGAAAATATATACAAAAGTTTACAATAATTTTACAAAAGAACCGCTAAGTTAAAATAATCGACTTACTAGGGAATTTGTCGTCGTCAAATTTCTAGGGAATTTCGGTAAACGAAGTTTCCCAAGAACCCCAGAGACTAGAATTCCCCAGAAAGGAGCGCGGACTTATAAGCTCCCGGACTGGACAATTTCCCTAGGGTATTCCCTAGTAAAATCCCCAGCCCCGGGAGGAAGCGAAGTTGGAGAAGTGGTTTTAGGGAAGGGGAAGTCCCCTTGCCCTTCGGCCGCCTTCTCCAAGAGCTCTAGTGGCTCCGAGCCACCCCAACCCCTAGGGTGAATTCTACCCCTCCCACTACCCGACTCGTCGAGAGCCCTGGACTTGGGGGTCGGAACACTGGGTCCGAGGTAGTCCTCGGAGGCAGTGTGGAGGGGAAGGAGAGGGTTGAATTTCTCCCGGGCAGTCCCCGGAGAAATCTCCCTTAAGGAGGGAGGAATGTTCCGCAGAGGGGTAGTCCCCTCTTGGTAGGCAGTGGGTGGTGGGTGATACTTACCAAAGTATGCTCCCAATGAGTTCGCCGGTGGAGGCGCTCTTGATGGCCAAGTGGAGGCGCTGCCGTGGAGGCGTCAAAAGTGGGCCGTGGAGGCGAGAAAAGCTGCTTCTGTTGCTGCGGTTGCTGCTGATTAGGCAGGCTGTCGAGCAAGTCTGAGGTGCGATGGGTCCTTATCAAGGACCCATCTATATAATTACGCGACACTAATCTTGCCAGCGAGAGAGCTGCCGCGGGCGCTGGCCACCTAGTGGCCAAGCGCGCAAGTAGTGTCGCTTCGCGGCCGCGACGCGCCAGGGCCAGAAGACGCGCAAGCGCGCCGCGGAGAGAGAGACAGATAGAGCGACTAGACGCTGTCGGTCTAGCCGTCTATTGTGAGTGCAATAGAGATGGGAGATATAACAGAGAAATGCGGAATCTACTTCGCAACATTTTCTGCTCCTCCCAATCTCGAACAGTACTCTCTGACCGCAAGTAAGTTACCCTAGTCCCATATATGTACTCCCTGACCCCAAGTGAGTTATCCTAGCCCCTTTATATGTATCCTCTGACCGCAAGTGAGTTACCCTAGTCCCATAAAAGTACTCTCTGACCGCAAGTGAGTTATCCTAGCCCCTTTATATTTACTCCTAGACCTCAAGTGTGTTACCCTGGTGCCTTATAAGTACTGCCTGACCCCAAGTGTGTTACCCTAGCCCCTTAATAAGTACACCCTGGCCCTAAGTGAGTTACCCTGGTCCCAAATAAGTACTCACAGACACCAAGTAAGTTATCCTAGCCCTTTTATATGTACTCTCTGACCGCCAGTGAGTTACCCTAGCCCCATTATATGTACACTCTGACGGCAAGTGAGTTACCCTAGCCGCATTATATGTACTCTCTGACCGCAAGTGATTTACACTATTCCCATAGTAGTACTCCCTGACCCCAAGTGAGTTACCCTAGTCCCATAGTAGCATTCCCTGACCCCAAGTGAGTTACCCTAGCCCCTATATATGTACTCTCTGACCGCAAGTGAGTTACCCTAGTCCCATATAAGTACTCCCTGACCCCAAGTGAGATACCATAGCCCCTTTATAAATACTCCCTCTCCCCAAGTGAGTTATCCTAGCCCCTTTATATGTACTCTTTGACCGCAAGTGAGTTATCCAAACCCCTATATAAGTACTCCTTGACCCCAAGTGTGTTACCCTAGTCTCATTTAAATACTCCCTGAACCCAAGTGTGTTACCTTAGCCCCTTTATAAGTACTCCCCGACCCCAAGTGAATTATCCTATTCCTTTTATATGTACTCTCTGACCGCAAGTAAGTTACCCTAGTCCCATATATGTACTCCCTGAACCCAAGTGAGTCACCCTAGCACCTTTATAAGTACTCCCTGACCCCAAGTGTGTTACCCTAGTCTCATATATGTATTCCCTGAACCCAAGTGAGTTACCCTAGTCTCATAGAGGTTCTCCCTGACGCCAAATGAGTCACCCTAGCACCTTTATAAGTACTCCCTGACCCCAAGTGTGTTACCTTAGTCACATAAATGTACTCCCTGACCGCAAGTGAGTTATCCTAGCCCCTTTATATGTACTCTCTAACCGCAAGTCAGTTACCCTAGCCCCTTTTTAAGTACTCCCTGACCCCATATGTGCTACCTTAGTCCCAAAAATGTACTTCCTGACCCCAAGTGTGTTACCTTAGTCACATAAATGTACTCCCTGACCCCAAGTGTGTTATCCTATCCCCATTATATGTACTCTCTGACCGCAAGTGAGTTACCCTAGTCCCAAATAAGTACTCCCTGACCCCAAGTGAGTTATCCTAGCCCCTTTATATGTACTCGATGACTGCAAGTGAGTTACCCTAGCCCCTTTATAAGTACTCCGTGACCCCAAGTGAGTTATACTAGCCCCTTTATATGTACTCTCTGACTGCAAGTGAGTTACCCTAGCCCCGTTATAAGTACACCCTGGCCCCAAGTGAGTTACCCTGGTCCCATATAAGTACTCCCAGACACCAAGTGAGTTAGCCTAGTCTAATATAAGTATTCCTTGACCCAATATGGGTTACCCTAGCCCCTTTTTAAGTACTCCCTGACCCCAAGTGAGTTACCCTTGTTCCATATAAGTACTCCCTGACAACAAGTGAGTTATTCTAGACCCTCTATATGTACTCTCTTACCGCAAGTGAGTTATCCTATCCCCTTTATATGTACTCTCTGACCGCAAGTGAGCTACCCTAGGCCTATATAAGCACTCCTTACCCCAAGTGAGTTACCATAGCCCCTTTATAAGTACTCCCTGACCCCAAGTGAGTTATCCAGGCCCTTTTATGTGTACTCTCTGACCGCAAGTGAGTAACCCTAGCCCCTTTATATGTACTCTCTGACCGCAAGTGAGTTACCCTAGCCCCTTTATATGTACTCCCAGACCCCAAGTGAGTTACCCTAGTCCCTTGTAACTACTCCCTGACCCCAAGTGAGTTACCCTAGCCCCTTTATAAGTACACCCTGGCCCCAAGTGAGTTAACCTGGTTCCATATAAGTACTCCCAGACACAAAGTGAGTTAGCCTAGTCCAATATAAGTACTCCTTGACCCCAAGTGTGTTACCTTAGCCCCTTTATAAGTACTCCCCGACCACAAGTGAGTTATCCTATCCCCTTTATATGTACTCTCTGACCGCAAGTGAGCTACCCTAGTCCTATATAAGCACTCCTTAACCCAAGTGAGTCACCATAGCCCCTTTATAAGTACTCCCTGACCCCAAGTGAGTTATCCTAGCCCCTTTATATGTACTCTCTGACTGCAAGTGAGTTATCCTAGCCCCATATATGTACTACCTGACCCCAAGTGAGTTACCATAGCCCTCTATATAAGTACTCCCTGACCCCAAGTGAGTTATCCTAGCCCCTTTATATGTATCCTCTGACCGCAAGTGAGTTACCCTAGTCCCATAAAAGTACTCTCTGACCGCAAGTGAGTTATCCTAGCCCCTTTATATTTACTCCTAGACCTCAAGTGTGTTACCCTGGTGCCTTATAAGTACTGCCTGACCCAAAGTGTGTTACCCTAGCCCCTTATTAAGTACACCCTGGCCCTAAGTGAGTTACCCTGGTCCCATATAAGTACTCACAGACACCAAGTAAGTTATCCTAGCCCTTTTATATGTACTCTCTGACCGCCAGTGAGTTACCCTAGCCGCTTTATATGTACTCTCTGACCGCAAGTGAGTTACACTATTCCCATAGTAGTACTCCCTGACCCCAAGTGAGTTACCCTAGTCCCATAGTAGTATTCCCTGACCCCAAGTGAGTTACCCTAGCCCCTTTATATGTACTCTCTGACCGCAAGTGAGTTACCCTAGTCCCATATAAGTACTCCCTGACCCCAAGTGAGTTACCATAGCCCCTTTATAAATACTCCCTCTCCCCAAGTGAGTTATCCTAGCCCCTTTATATGTACTCTTTGACCGCAAGTGAGTTATCCAAACCCCTATATAAGTACTCCTTGACCCCAAGTGTGTTACCCTAGTCTCATTTAAATACTCCCTGAACCCAAGTGTGTTACCTTAGCCCCTTTATAAGTACTCCCCGACCCCAAGTGAATTATCCTATTCCTTTTATCTTGTACTCTCTGACCGCAAGTAAGTTGCCCTAGTCCCATATATGTACTCCCTGAACCCAAGTGAGTCACCCTAGCACCTTTATAAGTACTCCCTGACCCCAAGTGTGTTACCTTAGTCACATAAATGTACTCCCTGACCGCAAGTGAGTTACCCTAGTCCCATAGAAGTATTCCCTGACCCCAAGTGAGTTATCCATGCCCTTTTATGTGTACTCTCTGACCGCAAGTGAGTAACCCTAGCCCCTTTATATGTACTCTCTGACCGCAAGTGAGTTACCCTAGCCCCTTTATATGTACTCCCAGACCCCAAGTGAGTTAGCCTAGTCCAATATAAGTACTCCTTGACCCCAAGTGTGTTACCCTAGTCACTTAGAAGTATTCCCTGACCCCAAGTGAGTTAACCTATTTCCATAGATACTACTCCCTGACCCCAAGTGTGTTGCCCTATTCCTATATAAGTACTCCCTGACCCCAAATGTGTTGTCCTAGCCCCTTTATATGAACTCTCTGACCGCAAGTGATTTACCCTATTCCCATATAGGTACTCCCTGACCCCAAGTGAGTTATCCTGGCCCTTATATGTACCCTCTGCCGCGAGTGAGTTACCCTAGTCCCATAGAAGTACTCCCTGACCCCAAGTGAGTTATCCTAGCCCCTTTATATGTACTCTCTGACCGCAAGTGAGTTACCCTAGTCCCATATATGTACTCCCTGACCCCAAGTGAGTTACCATAGCCCTTTATAAGTACTCCCAGACCCCAAGTGAGTTACCCTAATCACTTATAAGTACTCCCTGACCCCAAGTGTGTTACCCTATCCCCTTTATAAGTACTCCCTGATCCCAAGTGAGTTATCCTAGCCGCTTTATATGTACTCCCAGACTCCAAGTGAGTTACCCTAGTCCCTTATAACTACCCCCTGACCCAAAGTGAATTACCCTAGCCCCTTTATAAGTACTCCCTGACCCTAAGTGGGTTATCCTAGTCCCATAGAAGTACTCCCTGACCCCAAGTGAGTTACCATAGCCCCTATATAAGTACTCCCTAACCCTAAGTGAGTTACCCTAGTCCCATATAAGTACTCCCTGACAACAAGTGAGTTATTCTAGACCCTTTATATGTACTCTCTTACCGCAAGTGAGCTACCCTAGTCCTATATAAGCACTCCTTACCCCAAGTGAGTTACCATAGCCCCTTTATAAGTACTCCCTGACCCCAAGTGAGTTATCCAGGCCCTTTTATGTGTACTCTCTGACCGCTAGTGAGTAACCCTAGCCCCTTTATATGTACTCTCTGACCGCAAGTGAGTTACCCTAGCCCCTTTATATGTATCCTCTGACCGCAAGTGAGTTACCCTAGTCCCATAAAAGTACTCTCTGACCGCAAGTGAGTTATCCTAGCCCCTTTATATTTACTCCTAGACCTCAAGTGTGTTACCCTGGTGCCTTATAAGTACTGCCTGACCCCAAGTGTGTTACCCTAGCCCCTTAATAAGTACACCCTGGCCCTAAGTGAGTTACCCTGGTCCCATATAAGTACTCACAGACACCAAGTAAGTTATCCTAGCCCTTTTATATGTACTCTCTGACCGCCAGTGAGTTACCCTAGCCCCATTATATGTACACTCTGACGGCAAGTGAGTTACCCTAGCCGCTTTATATGTACTCTCTGACCGCAAGTGAGTTACACTATTCCCATAGTAGTACTCCCTGACCCCAAGTGAGTTACCCTAGTCCCATAGTAGTATTCCCTGACCCCAAGTGAGTTACCCTAGCCCCTTTATATGTACTCTCTGACCGCAAGTGAGTTACCCTAGTCCCATATAAGTACTCCCTGACCCCAAGTGAGTTACCATAGCCCCTTTATAAATACTCCCTCTCCCCAAGTGAGTTATCCTAGCCCCTTTATATGTACTCTTTGACCGCAAGTGAGTTACCCTAGCCCCTTTATGTGTACTCCCAGACCCCAAGTGAGTTAGCCTAGTCCAATATAAGTACTCCTTGACCCCATGTGTGTTACCCTAGTCACTTAGAAGTATTCCCTGACCCCAAGTGAGTTAACCTATTTCCATAGATACTACTCCCTGACCCCAAGTGTGTTGCCCTATTCCTATATAAGTACTCCCTGACCCCAAATGTGTTGTCCTAGCCCCTTTATATGAACTCTCTGACCGCAAGTGATTTACCCTATTCCCATATAGGTACTCCCTGACCCCAAGTGAGTTATCCTGGCCCTTATATGTATCCTCTGCCGCGAGTGAGTTACCCTAGTCCCATAGAAGTACTCCCTGACCCCAAGTGAGTTATCCTAGCCCCTTTATATGTACTCTCTGACCGCAAGTGAGTTACCCTAGTCCCATATATGTACTCCCTGACCCCAAGTGAGTTACCATAGCCCTTTATAAGTACTCCAAGACCCCAAGTGAGTTACCCTAATCACTTATAAGTACTCCCTGACCCCAAGTGTGTTACCCTATCCCCTTTATAAGTACTCCCTGATCCCAAGTGAGTTATCCTAGCCGCTTTATATGTACTCCCAGACTCCAAGTGAGTTACCCTAGTCCCTTATAACTACCCCCTGACCCAAAGTGAATTACCCTAGCCCCTTTATAAGTACTCCCTGACCCTAAGTGGGTTATCCTAGTCCCATAGAAGTACTCCCTGACCCCAAGTGAGTTACCATAGCCCCTATATAAGTACTCCCTAACCCTAAGTGAGTTACCCTAGTCCCATATAAGTACTCCCTGACAACAAGTGAGTTATTCTAGACCCTTTATATGTACTCTCTTACCGCAAGTGAGCTACCCTAGTCCTATATATGCACTCCTTACCCCAAGTGAGTTACCATAGCCCCTTTATAAGTACTCCCTGACCCCAAGTGAGTTATCCAGGCCCTTTTATGTGTACTCTCTGACCGCAAGTGAGTAACCCTAGCCCCTTTATATGTACTCTCTGACCGCAAGTGAGTTACCCTAGCCCCTTTATATGTACTCCCAGACCCCAAGTGAGTTACCCTAGTCCCTTGTAACTACTCCCTGACCCCAAGTGAGTTACCCTAGCCCCTTTATAAGTACACCCTGGCCCCAAGTGAGTTACCCTGGTTCCATATAAGTACTCCCAGATACAAAGTGAGTTAGCCTAGTCCAATATAAGTACGCCTTGACCACAAGTGTGTTACCTTAGCCCCTTTATAAGTACTCCCCGACCACAAGTGAGTTATCCTATCCCCTTTATATGTATTCTCTGACCGCAAGTGAGCTACCCTAGTCCTATATAAGCACTCCTTACCCCAAGTGAGTCACCATAGCCCCTTTATAAGTACTCCCTGACCCCAAGTGAGTTATCCTAGCCCCTTTATATGTATTCTCTGACTGCAAGTGAGTTATCCTAGCCCCATATAAGTACTACCTGACCCCAAGTGAGTTACCATAGCCCTCTATATAAGTACTCCCTGACCCCAAGTGAGTTATCCTAGCCCCTTTATATGTATTCTCTGACCGCAAGTGAGTTACCCTAGTCCCATAAAAGTACTCTCTGACCGCAAGTGAGTTATCCTAGCCCCTTTATATTTACTCCTAGACCTCAAGTGTGTTACCCTGGTGCCTTATAAGTACTGCCTGACCCCAAGTGTGTTACCCTAGCCGCTTAATAAGTACACCCTGGCCCTAAGTGAGTTACCCTGGTCCAATATAAGTACTCACAGACACCAAGTAAGTTATCCTAGCCCTTTTATATGTACTCTCTGACCGCCAGTGAGTTACCCTAGCCCCATTATATGTACACTCTGACGGCAAGTGAGTTACCCTAGCCGCATTATATGTACTCTCTGACCGCAAGTGAGTTACACTATTCCCATAGTAGTACTCCCTGACCCCAAGTGAGTTACCCTAGTCCCATAGTAGTATTCCCTGACCCCAAGTGAGTTACCCTAGCCCCTATATATGTACTCTCTGACCGCAAGTGTGTTACCTTAGCCCCTTTATAAGTACTCCCCGACCCCAAGTGAATTATCCTATTCCTTTTATATGTACTCTCTGACCGCAAGTAAGTTACCCTAGTCCCATATATGTACTCCCTGAACCCAAGTGAGTCACCCTAGCACCTTTATAAGTACTCCCTGACCCCAAGTGTGTTACCCTAGTCTCATATATGTATTCCCTGAACCCAAGTGAGTTACCCTAGTCTCATAGAGGTTCTCCCTGACCCCAAATGAGTCACCCTAGCACCTTTATAAGTACTCCCTGACCCCAAGTGTGTTACCTTAGTCACATAAATGTACTCCCTGACCGCAAGTGAGTTATCCTAGCCCCTTTATATGTACTCTCTAACCGCAAGTCAGTTACCCTAGCCCCTTTTTAAGTACTCCCTGACCCCAAATGTGCTACCTTAGTCCCAAAAATGTACTTCCTGACCCCAAGTGTGTTACCTTAGTCACATAAATGTACTCCCTGACCCCAAGTGTGTTATCCTATCCCCTTTATATGTACTCTCTGACCGCAAGTGAGTTACCCTAGTCCCAAATAAGTACTCCCTGACCCCAAGTGAGTTATCCTAACCCCTTTATATGTACTCGATGACTGCAAGTGAGTTACCCTAGCCCCTTTATAAGTACTCCGTGACCCCAAGTGAGTTATACTAGCCCCTTTATATGTACTCTCTGACTGCAAGTGAGTTACCCTAGCCCCGTTATAAGTACACCCTGGCCCCAAGTGAGTTACCCTGGTCCCATATAAGTACTCCCAGACACCAAGTGAGTTAGCCTAGTCTAATATAAGTATTCCTTGACCCAATATGGGTTACCCTAGCCCCTTTTTAAGTACTCCCTGACCTAAAGTGAGTTACCCTTGTTCCATATATGTACTCCCTGACCCCAAGTGTGTTGCCCTAGTCCCATATAAGTACTCCCTGACCCCAAATGTGGTGACCTAGCCCCTTTATATGAACTCTCTGACCGCAATAGAGTTACCCTAGCCCCTATATAAATACCCCTTGAACCCAAGTGAGTTATCCTTGCCCCTTTATATGTACTCTCTGACCGCAAGTGAGTTACCCTAGTCCCTTGTAACTACTCCCTGACCCCAAGTGAGTTACCCTAGCCCCTTTATAAGTACACCCTGGCCCCAAGTGAGTTACCCTGGTTCCATATAAGTACTCCCAGACACAAAGTGAGTTAGCCTAGTCCAATATAAGTACGCCTTGACCACAAGTGTGTTACCTTAGCCCCTTTATAAGTACTCCCCGACCACAAGTGAGTTATCCTATCCCCTTTATATGTACTCTCTGACCGCAAGTGAGCTACCCTAGTCCTATATAAGCACTCCTTACCCCAAGTGAGTCACCATAGCCCCTTTATAAGTACTCCCTGACCCCAAGTGAGTTATCCTAGCCCCTTTATATGTACTCTCTGACTGCAAGTGAGTTATCCTAACCCCATATAAGTACTACCTGACCCCAAGTGAGTTACCATAGCCCTCTATATAAGTACTCCCTGACCCCAAGTGAGTTATCCTAGCCCCTTTATATGTATCCTCTGACCGCAAGTGAGTTACCCTAGTCCCATAAAAGTACTCTCTGACCGCAAGTGAGTTATCCTAGCCCCTTTATATTTACTCCTAGACCTCAAGTGTGTTACCCTGGTGCCTTATAAGTACTGCCTGACACCAAGTGTGTTACCCTAGCCCCTTAATAAGTACACCCTGGCCCTAAGTGAGTTACCCTGGTCCCCTATAAGTACTCACAGACACCAAGTAAGTTATCCTAGCCCTTTTATATGTACTCTCTGACGGCAAGTGAGTTACCCTAGCCGCATTATATGTACTCTCTGACCGCAAGTGAGTTACACTATTCCCATAGTAGTACTCCCTGACCCCAAGTGAGTTACCCTAGCCCCTATATATGTACTCTCTGACCGCAAGTGAGTTACCCTAGTCCCATATAAGTACTCCCTGACCCCAAGTGAGCTACCATAGCCCCTTTATAAATACTCCCTCTCCCCAAGTGAGTTATCCTAGCCCCTTTATATGTACTCTTTGACCGCAAGTGAGTTATCCAAACCCCAATATAAGTACTCCTTGACCCCAAGTGTGTTACCCTAGTCTCATTTAAATACTCCCTGAACCCAAGTGTGTTACCTTAGCCCCTTTATAAGTACTCCCCGACCCCAAGTGAATTATCCTATTCCTTTTATATGTACTCTCTGACCGCAAGTAAGTTACCCTAGTCCCATATATGTACTCCCTGAACCCAAGTGAGTCACCCTAGCACCGTTATAAGTACTCCCTGACCCCAAGTGTGTTACCCTAGTCTCATATATGTATTCCCTGAACCCAAGTGAGTTACCCTAGTCTCATAGAGGTTCTCCCTGACCCCAAATGAGTCACCCTAGCACCTTTATAAGTACTCCCTGACCCCAAGTGTGTTACCTTAGTCACATAAATGTACTCCCTGACCGCAAGTGAGTTATCCTAGCCCTTTTATATGTACTCTCTGACGGCAAGTGAGTTACCCTAGCCGCATTATATGTACTCTCTGACCGCAAGTGAGTTACACTATTCCCATAGTAGTACTCCCTGACCCCAAGTGAGTTACCCTATCCCCTATATATGTACTCTCTGACCGCAAGTGAGTTACCCTAGTCCCATATAAGTACTCCCTGACCCCAAGTGAGCTACCATAGCCCCTTTATAAATACTCCCTCTCCCCAAGTGTGTTATCCTATCCCCTTTATATGTACTCTCTGACCGCAAGTGAGTTACCCTAGTCCCAAAGAAGTACTCCCTGACCCCAAGTGAGTTATCCTAGCCCCTTTATATGTACTCGATGACTGCAAGTGAGTTACCCTAGCCCCTTTATAAGTACTCCGTGACCCCAAGTGAGTTATACTAGCCCCTTTATATGTACTCTCTGACTGCAAGTGAGTTACCCTAGCCCCGTTATAAGTACACCCTGGCCCCAAGTGAGTTACCCTGGTCCCATATAAGTACTCCCAGACACCAAGTGAGTTAGCCTAGTCTAATATAAGTATTCCTTGACCCAATATGGGTTACCCTAGCCCCTTTTTAAGTACTCCCTGACCTAAAGTGAGTTACCCTTGTTCCATATAAGTACTCCCTGACCCCAAGTGTGTTGCCCTAGTCCCATATAAGTACTCCCTGACCCCAAATGTGGTGACCTAGCCCCTTTATATGAACTCTCTGACCGCAATAGAGTTACCCTAGCCCCTATATAAATACCCCTTGAACCCAAGTGAGTTATCCTTGCCCCTTTATATGTACTCTCTGACCGCAAGTGAGTTACCCTAGTCACATAGGAGTAAACCCTGACCCCAAGTGAGTTACCCTAGTCCCATGGAAGTACTCCCTGACCCCAAGTGAGTTATCCTAGCCCCTTATAAGTACTCCCTGACCCCAAGTAAGTTATCCTAGCCGATTTATATGTACTCTCTGACCGCATGCGAGTTACCCTTGCCCCTTTATATGTACTCTCTTACCGCAAATGAGTTACCCTAGCCCCTTTATATGTACTCTCTGACCGCAAGTGTGTTATCCTAGCCGCTTTATATGTACTCCCAGACCCCAAGTGAGATACACTAGTCCCTTATAAGTACTCCCTGACCCCAAGAGTGATACCCTAGACCTTTAATAAGTGCACCCTGGCCCCAAGTGAGTTATCCTAGCCCCTTTATAAGTACTCACTGACGGCAAGTGAGTTACACTAGTCCCATAGTAGTACTCCCTGACCCCAAGTGAGTTACCATAGCCCCTTTATAAGAACTCCCTGACCCCATGTAAGTTATCCTAGCCCCTTTATAAGTACTCACTGACGGCAAGTGAGTTACACTAGTCCCATAGTAGTACTCCCTGACCGCAAGTGAGTTACCTTAGCCCCTTTATAAGTACACCCTGGCCCCAAGTGAGTTACCCTGGTCCCATATAAGTACTCCCAGACACCAAGTGAGTTAGCCTAGTCCAATATAAGTACTCCTTGACCCCAAGTGAGTTACCATAGCCCCTTTATAAGTACTCCCTGACCCCAAGTGAGTTATCCTAGCCCCTTTATATGTACTCTCTGACCCCAAGTGAGTTAACCTATTTCCATAGATACTACTCCCTGACCCCAAGTGTGTTGCCCTATTCCCATATAAGTACTCCCTGACCCCAAATGTGTTGTCCTATCCCCTTTATATGAACTCTCTGACCGCAAGTGAGTTATCCTATTCCCATATAGGTACTCCCGGACCCCAAGTGAGTAACCCTAGCCCCTTTATATGTACTCTCTGACCGCAAGTGGGTTACCCTAGCCCCTTTATATGTACTCCCAGACCCCAAGTGAGTTACCCTAGTCCCATAGAAGTAATCCCTGACATCAAGTGTGTTACCCCAGCCCCTTATATAAGTACTCCCTGACTGCAAATGAGTTATCCTAGCCCCTTTATCTGTACTCTCTGACCGCAAGTGAGTTACTCTAGTCCCATAGAAGTACTCCCTGACCCTAAGTGAGTTACCATATCACCTCTATAAGGACTCCCTGATCCCAAGTGAGTTATCCTAGCCCCTTTATATGTATTCTCTGACCGCAAGTGAGTTACCCTATTCCCTTAGAAGTACTCCCTGACCCCAAGTGAGTTATCATAGCCCCTTTATGAGTACTCCCTGACCCAAAGTGAGTTATCCTAACCCCTTTATATGAACTCTCTGACCGCAAGTGAGTTACCTTAGTCCCATATAAGTTCTCCCTGACCCCAAGTGAGTTACCATAGCCCCTTTATAAGTACTCCCAGACCCCAAGTGAGTTACCCTAGTCCCTTATAAGTACTCCATGATACCAACTGAGTTACCCTAGCCCCTTTTATAAGTACTCCCTGGCCCCAAGTGAGTTATCCTAGGCCCTTTATATGTACTCTCTGACCGCAACTGAGTTACCCTAGTCCCATATAAGTTCTCCTTGACCCAAAGTGAGTTACCCTAGCCCCTTTATAAGTACTCCCTGACCCCAAGTGAGTTACCCTAGACCCATATAAGTACTCCTAGACCGCAAGTGAGTTATCCTAGCCCCTTTATATGTACTCTCTGACCGCAAGTGAGTTACCCTAGCCCATTTATATGTACTCTCTGACCGCAAGTGAGTTATCCTAGTCGCTTTATATGTACTCCCAGACCCCAAGTGAGTTACCCTACCCCCTTGATAAGTACTCCCTGACCCCAAGTGGGTTATCATGGCCCCTTTACATGTACTCTCTGACCGCAAGTGAGTTACCCTAGTCCCATAGAAGTACCCCCTGACCCCAAGTGAGTTACCATAGCCCCTTTATAAGTACTCCCAGACCCCAAGTGAGTTACCCTAGTCCCTTATAAATACTCCCTGACCCCAAGTGATTTACCTTATTACCTTTATAAGTACTCCCTGACCCCAAGTGAGTTATCCTAGCCCCTTTATATATACTCTCTGAACGCAAGTGAGTTATCCTAGTCGCTTTATATGTACTCCCATATCCCAAGTGAGTTACCCTATTCCCTTATGAGTACTCCCTGATCCTAAGTGAGTTACCCTAGCCCTTTAATAAGTACACCCTGGCCCCAAGTGAGTTATCCTAGCACCTTTATATGTACTCTCTGACCGCAAGTGAGTTATCCTAGCCCCTTTATATGTACTCCCAGACACCAAGTGAGTTACCCTAGTCCCTTATAAGTACTCCCTGACCCCAAGTGATTTACCCTAGTCCCATATAAGTACTCCCTGACCCCAAGTGAGTTACCCTAGCCCCTTGATAAATACTCCCTGACCCCAAGTGAGATATCCTAGCCCCTAATAAGTACTCCCTGACACCAAGTGAGTTACCCTAGTCCCATAGAAGTACTCCCAGACCCCAATTGAGTTACCCTAGTCCCTTATAAGTACTCCCTGACCCCAAGTGAGTTACCCTAGCCCCTTGATAAGTACTCCCTGACCCCAAGTGAGATATCCTAGCCCCTTTATATGTACTCCCTGACACGAAGTGAGTTACCCTAGTCCCATAGAAGTACTCCCTGACCCCAATTGAGTTATACTAGCCCCTTTATATGTACTCTCTCACCGCAAGTGAGTTATCCTGGCCCCTTTATATGTACTCTCTGACCGCAAGTGAGTTACCCTAGTCCCATAGAAGTACTCCCAGAACCCAAGTGAGTTACCCTAGTCCCTTATAAGTACTCCCTGACCCCAAGTGAGCTACCCTAGCCCCTTGATAAGTACTCCCTGACCCCAAGTGAGATATCCTAGCCCCTTATAAGTACTCCCTGACCCCAAGTGGGTTATCCTGGCACCTTTATATGTACTCTCTGACCGCAAGTGAGTTACCCTAGTCCCATAGAAGTACCCCCTGACCCCAAGTGAGTTACCATAGCCTCTTTATAAGTACTCCCAGACCGCAAGTGAGTTACCCTAGTCCCTTATAAGTACTCCCTGACCCCAAGTGAGTTACCCTATCCCCTTGATAAATACTCCCTGACCCCAAGTGAGTTATCCTAGCCCCTTATAAGTACTCCCTGACACCAAGTGAGTTACCCTAGTCCCATAGAAGTACTCCCTGACCCCAAGTGAGTTATCCTAGCCCCTTTATATGTACTCTCTGACCGCAAGTGAGTTACCCTAGTCCCTTATAAGTACTCCCTGATCCTAAGTGAGTTACCCTATCCCCTTGATAAGTACTCCCTGACCCCAAGTGAGTTACCTTAGCCCCTTTATATGTACTCTCTGACACCAAGTGAGTTACCCTAGCCCATTTATATGTACTCTCTGACCGCAAGTGAGTTATCCTAGTCGCTTTATATGTACTCCCAGACCCCAAGTGAGTTACCCTAGTCCCTTATAAGTACTCCCTGATCCTAAGTGAGTTACCCTATCCCTTTAATAAGGACACCTTGGCCTCAAGTGAGTTACCCTAGTCCCATATAAGTAATCCTTGACGCAAAGTGAGTTATTCTAGCCCCTTTATATGTACTCTCTGACCGCAATTGAGTTATTCAAACCCCTTATAAGTACTCCCTGACCCCAAGTGTTTTACCCTAGTCTCATATATGTAATCCCTGAACTCAAGTGTGTTATCTTAGCCCCTTTATAAGTACTCCCTGACCCCAAGTGAGTTATCCTACCCCCTTTATATGTACTCTCTGACCGCAAGTGAGTTACCCTAGTCCCATATAAGTTCTCCCTGACCCCAAGTGAGTTACCATAGCCCCTTGATAAGTACTCCCTGACCCCAAGTGAGTTATCCTAGCCCCTTACAAGTACTCCCTGACCCCAAGTGGGTTATCCTGGCACCTTTATATGTACTCTCTGACCGCAAGTGAGTTACCCTAGTCCCATAGAAGTACCCCCTGACCCCAAGTGAGTTAACATAGCCTCTTTATAAGTATTCCCAGACCCCAAGTGAGTTACCCTAGTCCCTTATAAGTACTCCCTGACCCCAAGTGAGTTACCCTAGCCCCTTGATAAGTACTCCCTGACCCCAAGTGAGTTACCCTAGCCCCTTTATAAGTACTCCCTGACCCCAAGTGGGTTATCATGGCCCCTTTACATGTACTCTCTGACCGCAAGTGAGTTACCCTAGTCCCATAGAAGTACTCCCTGACCCCAAGTGAGTTATCCTAGCCCCTTTATATGTACTCTCTGACCGCAAGTGAGTTACCCTAGTCCATTATAACTACTCCCTGACCCAAAGTGAGTTACCGTAGCCCCTTGATAAGTACTCCCTGACCCCAAGTGGGTTATCCTGGCCCCTTTATATGTACTCTTTGACCGCAAGTGAGTTATTCAAACCCCTTATAAGTACTCCCTGACCCCAAGTGTGTTACCCTAGTCTCATATATGTACTTTCTGAACACAAGTGTGTTACCTTAGCACCTTTATGAGTACTCCCTGACCCCAAGTGAGTTATCCTAGCCCCTTTATATGTACTCTCTGATCGCAAGTGAGTTACCCTAGCCCATTTATATGTACTCTCTCACCACAAGTGAGTTATCCTAGTCGCTTTATATGTACTCCCAGACCACAAGTGAGTTACCCTAGTCCCTTATAAGTACTCCCTGATCCTAAGTGAGTTACCCTAGCCCTTTAATAAGGACACCTTGGCCTCAAGTGAGTTACCCTAGCCCCTTTATAAGTACTCCCTGCCCCAAGTGAGTTACCATATCACCTTTATATGTACTCCCTGACCCCAAGTGAGTTATCCTAGCCCCTTTACATGTACTCTCTGACCGCAATTGAGTTATTCAAACCCCTTATAAGTACTCCCTGACCCCAAGTGTTTTACCCTAGTCTCATATATGTAATCCCTGAACTCAAGTGTGTTACCTTAGCCCCTTTATAAGTACTCCCTGATCCTAAGTGAGTTACCCTTGCCCTTTAATAAGGACACCTTGGCCTCAAGTGAGTTACCATATCACCTTTATATGTACTCCCTGACCCCAAGTGAGTTATCCTAGCCCCTTTACATGTACTCTCTGACCGCAATTGAGTTATTCAAACCCCTTATAAGTACTCCCTGACCCCAAGTGTTTTACCCTAGTCTCATATATGTAATCCCTGAACTCAAGTGTGTTACCTTAGCCCCTTTATAAGTACTCCCTGACCCCAAGTGAGTTATCCTACCCCCTTTATATGTACTGTTTGACCGCAAGTGAGTTACCCTAGTCCCATATAAGTTCTCCCTGACCCCAAGTGAGTTACCATTGCCCCTTGATAAGTACTCCCTGACCCCAAGTGGGTTATCCTGGCACCTTTATATGTACTCGCTGACCGCAAGTGAGTTACCCTAGCCCATTTATATGTACTCTCTGACCGCAAGTGAGTTATCCTAGTCGCTTTATATGTACTCCCAGACCCCAAGTGAGTTACCCTAGTCCCTTATAAGTACTCCCTGATCCTACGTGAGTTACCCTAGCCCTTTGATAAGTACACCCTGGCCCCAAGTGAGTTACCCTAGTCCCATATAAGTAATCCTTGACCCAAAGAGAGTTACCCTAGCCCCTTTATAAGTACTCCCTGACCCCAAGTGGGTTATCATGGCCCCTTTACATGTACTCTCTGACCGCAAGTGAGTTACCCTAGTCCCATAGAAGTACCCCCTGACCCCAAGTGAGTTACCATTGCCCCTTTATAAGTACTCCCAGACCGCAAGTGAGTTACCCTAGTCCCTTATAAGTACTCCCTGACCCCAAGTGAGTTACCCTAGCCCCTTGATAATTACTCCCTGATCCCAAGTGAGTTACCCTAGCCCCTTGTAAGTACTCCCTGACACCAAGTGAGTTACCCTAGTCCCATAGAAGTACTCCCTGACCCCAAGTGAGCTATCCTAGCCCCTTTATATGTACTCTCTGACCGCAAGTGAGTTATCCTGGCCCCTTTATATGTACTCTCAGACCCCAAGTGAGTTACCCTAGTCCCATATAACTACTCCCTGACCCAAAGTGAGTTACCGTAGCCCCTTGATAAGTACTCCCTGACCCCAAGTGGGTTATCCTGGCCCCTTTATATGTACTCTCTGACCGCAAGTGAGTTATTCAAACCCCTTATAAGTACTCCCTGACCCCAAGTGTGTTACCCTAGTCTCATATATGTACTTTCTGAACACAAGTGTGTTACCTTAGCACCTTTATGAGTACTCCCTGACCCCAAGTGAGTTATCCTAGCCCCTTTATATGTACTCTCTGATCGCAAGTGAGTTACCCTAGCCCATTTATATGTACTCTCTCACCGCAAGTGAGTTATCCTAGTCGCTTTATATGTACTCCCAGACCACAAGTGAGTTACCCTAGTCCCTTATAAGTACTCCCTGATCCTAAGTGAGTTACCCTAGCCCTTTAATAAGGACACCTTGGCCTCAAGTGAGTTACCCTAGCCCCTTTATAAGTACTCCCTGACCCCAAGTGAGTTACCATATCACCTTTATAAGTACTCTCTGACTGCAAGTGAGTTACCCTAGCCCCGTTATAAGTACACCCTGGCCCCAAGTGAGTTACCCTGGTCCCATATAAGTACTCCCAGACACCAAGTGAGTTAGCCTAGTCTAATATAAGTATTCCTTGACCCAATATGGGTTACCCTAGCCCCTTTTTAAGTACTCCCTGACCCCAAGTGAGTTACCCTTGTTCCATATAAGTACTCCCAGACACCAAGTAGTTACCCTAGTCCCATAGAAGTACTCCCTGACCCAAAGTGAGTTACCCTAGTCACTTAGAAGTACTCCCTGACCCCAAGTGAGTTACCCTAGTTCCATAGAAGTACTCCCTGACCCCAAGTGTGTTGCCCTAGTCCCATATAAGTACTCCCTGACCCCAAATGTGGTGACCTAGCCCCTTTATATGAACTCTCTGACCGCAATAGAGTTACCCTAGCCCCTATATAAATACCCCTTGAACCCAAGTGAGTTATCCTTGCCCCTTTATATGTACTCTCTGACCGCAAGTGAGTTACCCTAGTCACATAGGAGTAAACCCTGACCCCAAGTGAGTTACCCTAGTCCCATGGAAGTACTCCCTGACCCCAAGTGAGTTATCCTAGCCCCTTATAAGTACTCCCTGACCCCAAGTAAGTTATCGTAGCCGATTTATATGTACTCTCTGAGTGCAAGTGAGTTACCCTAGCCCCTTTATATGTACTCTCTGACCGCAAGAGAGTTATCCTAGCCCCTATATAAGTACCCCCTGACCCCAAGTGAGTTATCCTTGCCCCTTTATATGTACTCTCTGACCGCAAGTGTGTTACGCTAGTCACATTGAAGTGCTCCCTGACCCCAAGTAAATTACCGTAGTCCCATGGAAGTACTCCCTGACCCCAAGTGAGTTATCCTAGCCCCTTATAAGTACTCCCTGACCCCAAGTAAGTTATCCTAGGCCATTAATATGTACTCTCTGACCGCTTGCGAGTTACCCTTGCCCCTTTATATGTACTCTCTGACCGCAAATGAGTTACCCTAGCCCCTTTATATGTACTCTCTGACCGCAAGTGTGTTATCCTAGCCGCTTTATATGTACTCCCAGACCCCAAGTGAGATACACTAGTCCCTTATAAGTACTCCCTGACCCCAAGAGTGATACCCTAGACCTTTAATAAGTGCACCCTGGCCCCAAGTGAGTTATCCTAGCCCCTTTATATGTACTCTCTGACGGCAAGTGAGTTACACTAGTCCCATAGTAGTACTCCCTGACCCCAAGTGAGTTACCATAGCCCCTTTATAAGAACTCCCTGACCCCATGTAAGTTATCCTAGCCCCTTTATAAGTACTCACTGACGGCAAGTGAGTTACACTAGTCCCATAGTAGTACTCCCTGACCGCAAATGAGTAACCCTAGCCCCTTTATATGTACTCTCTGACCGCAAGTGAGTTACCCTAGCCCCTTTATATGTACGCCAAAAACCCCAAGTGTGTTACCCTAGTCCCTTGTAACTACTCCCTGACCCCAAGTGAGTTACCTTAGCCCCTTTATAAGTACACCCTGGCCCCAAGTGAGTTATCCTATTCCCATATAGGTACTCCCGGACCCCAAGTGAGTACCCTAGCCCCTTTATAAGTACTCCCTGACCCCAAGTGAGTTACCATATCACCTTTATACGTACTCCCTGACACCAAGTGAGTTATCCTAGCACCTTTATATGTACTCTCTGACCGCAAGTGAGTTACCCTAGTCCCATAGTAGTACTCCCTGACCCCATGTGAGTTACCATAGCACCTTTATAAGTACTCCCTGACCCCAAGTGAATTATCCTAGCCCCTTTATATGTACTCTCTGACGGCAAGTGAGTTACACTAGTCCCATAGAAGTACTCCCTGGCCCCAAGTGAGTTACCCTGGTCCCATATAAGTACTCCCAGACACCAAGTGAGTTAACCTAGTCCAATATAAGTACTCCTTGACCCCAAGTGAGTTACCATAGCCCCTTTATAAGTACTCCCTGACCCCAAGTGAGTTATCCTAGCCCCTTTATATGTACTCTCTGACCCCAAGTGAGTTAACCTATTTCCATAGATACTACTCCCTGACCCCAAGTGTGTTGCCCTATTCCCATATAAGTACTCCCTGACCCCAAATGTGTTGTCCTATCCCCTTTATATGAACTCTCTGACCGCAAGTGAGTTATCCTATTCCCATATAGGTACTCCCGGACCCCAAGTGAGTACCCTAGCCCCTTTATAAGTACTCCCTGACCCCAAGTGAGTTACCATATCACCTTTATACGTACTCCCTGACACCAAGTGAGTTATCCTAGCACCTTTATATGTACTCTCTGACCGCAAGTGAGTTACCCTAGTCCCATAGTAGTACTCCCTGACCCCATGTGAGTTACCATAGCACCTTTATAAGTACTCCCTGACCCCAAGTGAATTATCCTAGCCCCTTTATATGTACTCTCTGACGGCAAGTGAGTTACACTAGTCCCATAGAAGTACTCCCTGACCCCAAGTGAGTTATCCTAGCCCCTTATAAGTACTCCCTGACCCCAAGTGAGTTATCCAGGCCCTTTTATGTGTACTCTCTGACCGCAAGTGAGTAACCCTAGCCCCTTTATATGTACTCTCTGACCGCAAGTGGGTTACCCTAGCCCCTTTATATGTACTCCCAGACCCCAAGTGAGTTACCCTAGTCCCATAGAAGTAATCCCTGACATCAAGTGTGTTACCCTAGCCCTTATATAAGTACTCCCTGACTGCAAATGAGTTATCCTAGCCCCTTTATCTGTACTCTCTGACCGCAAGTGAGTTACTCTAGTCCCATAGAAGTACTCCCTGACCCTAAGTGAGTTACCATATCACCTCTTTAAGGACTCCCTGATCCCAAGTGAGTTATCCTAGCCCCTTTATATGTATTCTCTGACCGCAAGTGAGTTACCCTATTCCCTTAGAAGTACTCCCTGACCCCAAGTGAGTTATCATAGCCCCTTTATGAGTACTCCCTGACCCAAAGTGAGTTATCCTAACCCCTTTATATGTTATCTCTGACCGCAAGTGAGTTACCTTAGTCCCATATAAGTTCTCCCTGACCCCAAGTGAGTTACTATAGCCCCTTTATAAGTACTCCCAGACCCCAAGTGAGTTACCCTAGTCCCTTATAAGTACTCCATGATACCAACTGAGTTACCCTAGCCCCTTTTATAAGTACTCCCTGGCCCCAAGTGAGTTATCCTAGGCCCTTTATATGTACTCTCTGACCGCAAGTGAGTTACCCTAGTCCCATAAAAGTTCTCCCTGACCCCAATTAAGTTACCATAGCCCCTGTATAAGTACTCCCAGACTCCAACTGAGTTACCCTAGTCCCATATAAGTTCTCCTTGACCCAAAGTGAGTTACCCTAGCCCCTTTATAAGTACTCCCTGACCCCAAGTGAGTTACCCTAGACCCATATAAGTACTCCTAGACCGCAAGTGAGTTATCCTAGCCCCTTTATATGTACTCTCTGACCGCAAGTGAGTTACCCTAGCCCATTTATATGTACTCTCTGACCGCAAGTGAGTTATCCTAGTCGCTTTATATGTACTCCCAGACCCCAAGTGAGTTACCCTACCCCCTTGATAAGTACTCCCTGACCCCAAGTGAGTTACCTTAGCCCCTTATAAGTACTCCCTGATCCTACGTGAGTTACCCTAGCCCTTTAATAAGTACACCCTGGCCCCAAGTGAGTTACCCTAGCCCCTTTATAAGTACTCCCTGACCCCAAGTGGGTTATCATGGCCCCTTTACATGTACTCTCTGACCGCAAGTGAGTTACCCTAGTCCCATAGAAGTACCCCCTGACCCCAAGTGAGTTACCATAGCCCCTTTATAAGTACTCCCAGACCCCAAGTGAGTTACCCTAGTCCCTTATAAGTACTCCCTGACCCCAAGTGATTTACCTTATTACCTTTATAAGTACTCCCTGACCCCAAGTGAGTTATCCTAGCCCCTTTATAAAATACTCTCTGAACGCAAGTGAGTTATCCTAGTCGCTTTATATGTACTCCCAGATCCCAAGTGAGTTACCCTATTCCCTTATGAGTACTCCCTGATCCTAAGTGAGTTACCCTAGCCCTTTAATAAGTACACCCTGGCCCCAAGTGAGTTATCCTAGCCCCTTTAAATGTACTCTCTGACCGCAAGTGAGTTACCCTAGTCCCATAGAAGTACCCCCTGACCCCAAGTGAGTTACCATAGCCCCTTTATAAGTACTCCCAGACCCCAAGTGAGTTACCCTAGTCCCTTATAAGTACTCCCTGACCCCAAGTGATTTACCTTATTACCTTTATAAGTACTCCCTGACCCCAAGTGAGTTATCCTAGCCCCTTTATATATACTCTCTGAACGCAAGTGAGTTATCCTAGTCGCTTTATATGTACTCCCAGATCCCAATTGAGTTACCCTATTCCCTTATGAATACTCCCTGACCCCAAGTGATTTACCCTAGTCCCATATAAGTACTCCCTGACCCCAAGTGAGTTACCCTAGTCCCTTATAAGTACTCCCTGATCCTAAGTGAGTTACCCTAGCCCTTTAATAAGTACACCCTGGCCCCAAGTGAGTTATCCTAGCACCTTTATATGTACTCTCTGACCGCAAGTGAGTTATCCTAGCCCCTTTATATGTACTCCCAGACACCAAGTGAGTTACCCTAGTCCCTTATAAGTACTCCCTGACCCCAAGTGATTTACCCTAGTCCCATATAAGTACTCCCTGACCCCAAGTGAGTTACCCTAGTCCCTTATAAGTACTCCCTGATCCTAAGTGAGTTACCCTAGCCCTTTAATAAGTACACCCTGGCCCCAAGTGAGTTACCCTAGTCCCAAAGAAGTACTCCCTGACCCCAAGTGAGTTATCCTAGCCCCTTTATATGTACTCTCTGACCGCAAGTGAGTTATCCTAGCCCCTTTATATGTACTCCCTGACACGAAGTGAGTTACCCTAGTCCCATAGAAGTACTCCCTGACCCCAATTGAGTTATCCTAGCCCCTTTATATGTACTCTCTGACCGCAAGTGAGTTATCCTGGCCCCTTTATATGTACTCTCTGACCGCAAGTGAGTTACCCTAGTCCCATAGAAGTACTCCCAGACCCCAAGTGAGTTACCCTAGTCCCTTATAAGTACTCCCTGACCCCAAGTGAGTTACCCTAGCCCCTTGATAAGTACTCCCTGACCCCAAGTGAGATATCCTAGCCCCTTATAAGTACTCCCTGACCCCAAGTGGGTTATCCTGGCACCTTTATATGTACTCTCTGACCGCAAGTGAGTTACCCTAGTCCCATAGAAGTACCCCCTGACCCCAAGTGAGTTACCATAGCCTCTTTATAAGTACTCCCAGACCGCAAGTGAGTTACCCTAGTCCCTTATAAGTACTCCCTGACCCCAAGTGAGTTACCCTATCCCCTTGATAAATACTCCCTGACCCCAAGTGAGTTATCCTAGCCCCTTATAAGTACTCCCTGACACCAAGTGAGTTACCCTAGTCCAATAGAAGTACTCCCTGACCCCAAGTGAGTTATCCTATCCCCTTTATATGTACTCTCTGACCGCAAGTGAGTTACCCTAGTCCCATAGATGTACCCCCTGACCCAAGTGAGTTACCATAGCCTCTTTATAAGTACTCCCAGACCCCAAGTGAGTTACCCTAGTCCCTTATAAGTTCGCCCTGACCCCAAGTGAGTTACCCTACCCCCTTGATAAGTACTCCCTGACCCCAAGTGAGTTACCTTAGCCCCTTATAAGTACTCCCTGACACCAAGTGAGTTACCCTAGTCCCATAGAAGTACTCTTTGACCCCAAGTGGGTTATCCTAGCCCCTTTATATGTACTCTCTGACCGCAAGTGAGTTATTCAAACCCCTTATAAGTACTCCCTGACCCCAAGTGTGTTACCCTAGTCTCATATATGTACTTTCTGAACACAAGTGTGTTACCTTAGCACCTTTATGAGTACTCCCTGACCCCAAGTGAGTTATCCTAGCCCCTTTATATGTACTCTCTGATCGCAAGTGAGTTACCCTAGCCCATTTATATGTACTCTCTCACCGCAAGTGAGTTATCCTAGTCGCTTTATATGTACTCCCAGAACACAAGTGAGTTACCCTAGTCCCTTATAAGTACTCCCTGATCCTAAGTGAGTTACCCTAGCCCTTTAATAAGGACACCTTGGCCTCAAGTGAGTTACCCTAGCCCCTTTATAAGTACTCCCTGACCCCAAGTGAGTTACCATATCACCTTTATAAGTACTCCCTGACCCCAAGTGAGTTATCCTAGCCCCTTTATATGTACTCTTTGACCGCAATTGAGTTATTCAAACCCCTTATAAGTACTCCCTGACCCCAAGTGTTTTACCCTAGTCTCATATATGTAATCCCTGATCTCAAGTGTGTTACCTTAGCCCCTTTATAAGTACTCCCAGACCCCAAGTGAGTTACCCTAGCCCCTTTATATGTACTCTCTGACGGCTAGTGAGTTACACTAGTCCCATAGCAGTACTCCCTGACCGCAAGTGAGTAACCCTAGCCCCTTTATATGTACTCTCTGACCGCAAGTGAGTTACCCTAGCCCCTTTATATGTATTCCCAAAGCCCAAGTGTGTTACCCTAGTCCCTTGTAACTACTCCCTGACCCCAAGTGAGTTACCGTAGCCCCTTTATAAGTACACCCTGGCCCCAAGTGAGTTACCCTGGTCCCATATAAGTACTCCCAGACACCAATTGAGTTAGCCTAGTCCAATATAAGTACTACTTGACCCAAAGTGAGTTACCATAGCCCCTTTATAAGTACTCCCTGACCCCAAGAGAGTTTTCCTAGCCCCTTTATAAGTACTCTCTGACAGCAAGTGAGTTACCCTAGTCCCATATAAGTACTCCCTGACCCCAGGTGAGTTCCCATAGCCCCTTTATAAGTACTCCCTCACCCCAAGTGAGTTAACATAGCCCCTTTATAAGTACTCCCTGACCCCAAGTGAGTTATCCTAGCCCCTTTATATGAACTCTCTGACCGCAAGTGAGTTATTCAAACCCCGTTATAAGTACTCCCTGACCCCAAGTGTGTTACCCTAGTCTCATATAAGTACTCCCTGAACCCAGGTGTGTTACCTTAGCCCCTTTATAAGTACTCCCCGACCCCAAGTGAGTTATCCTATCCCCTTTATATGTACTCTCTGACCTCAAGTGAGTTACCCTAGTCCCATATAAGAACTCCCTGACCCCAAGTGAGTACCCTAGTCCCAAATAAGTACTCCCTGACCCCCAGTGTGTTACCCTTGTCCCATATAAGTACTCCCAGACCCCAAGTAGTTACCCTAGTCCCATAGAAGTACTCCCTGACACCAAGTGTATTACCCTACTCACTTAGAAGTATTCCCTGACCCCAAGTAAGTTAACCTATTTCATAGATACTACTCCCTGACCCCAAGTGTGTTGCCCTATTCCCATATAAGTACTCCCTGAACCCAAATGTGTTGTCCTAGCCCCTTGATATGAACTCTCTGACCGCAAGTGAGTTACCCTATTCCCATATAGGTACTCCCTGACCCCAAGTGAGTACCCTAGCCCCTTTATAAGTACTCCCTGACCCCAAGTGAGTTACCATATCAACTTTATACGTACTCCCTGACACCAAGTGAGTTATCCTAGCCCCTTTATATGTACTCTCTGACCGCAAGTGAGTTACCCTAGTCCCATAGTAGTACTCCCTGACCCCAAGTGAGTTACCGTAGCACCTTTATAAGTACTCCCTGACCCCAAGTGAGTTATCCTAGCCCCTTTATATGTACTCTCTGGCGGCAAGTGAGTTACACCAGTCCCATAGTAGTACTCCCTGACCCCAAGTGAGTTATCCAGGCCCATTTATGTGTACTCTCTGACCGCAAGTGAGTAACCCTAGCCCCTTTATATGTACTCTCTGACCGCAAGTGAGTTACCCTAGCCCCTTTATATGTACTCCCAGACCCCAAGTGAGTTACCCTAGTCCCTTGTAACTGCTCCCTGACCCCAAGTGAGTTACCCTAGCCCCTTTATAAGTACACCCTGGCCCCAAGTGAGTTACCCTGGTTCCATATAAGTACTCCCAGACACAAAGTGAGTTAGCCTAGTCCAATATAAGTACTCCTTGACCCCAAGTGTGTTACCTTAGCCCCTTTATAAGTACTCCCCGACCACAAGTGAGTTATCCTATCCCCTTTATATGTACTCTCTGACCTCAAGTGAGTTACCCTAGTCCCATATAAGAACTCCCTGTCCCTAAGTGAGTACCCTAGTCCCAAATAAGTACTCCCTGACCCCAAGTGAGTTACCATAGCCCCTTTATAAGTACTCCCTGACCACAAGTGAGTTACCCTAGCCCCTTTATAAGTATACCCTGACCCCAAGTGTATTACCCTACTCACTTAGAAGTATTCCCTGACCCCTAGTGAGTTAACCTATTTCCATAGATACTACTCCCTGACCCCAAGTGTGTTGCCCTATTCCCATATAAGTACTCCCTGACCCCAAATGTGTGGTCCTAGCCCCTTTATATGAACTCTCTGACCGCAAGTGAGTTACCCTATTCCTATATAGGTACTTCCTGACCCCAAGTGAGTACCCTAGCCCCTTTATAAGTACTCCCTGACCCCAAGTGAGTTACCATATCAACTTTATACGTACTCCCTGACCCCAAGTAAGTTATTCTAACCCCTTTATAAGTACTCTCTGACGGCAAGTGAGTTACACCAGTCCCATAGTAGTACTCCCTGACCCCAAGTGAGTTACCATAGCCCCTTTATAAGAACTCCCTGACCCCAAGTAAGTTATCCTAGCCCTTTTATATGTACTCTCTGACGGCAAGTGAGTTACACTAGTCCCATAGTAGTACTCCCTGACCCCAAGTGAGTTACACTAGTCCCATAGAAGTACTCCCTGACCCCAAGTGAGTTACCATATCAACTTTATACGTACTCCCTGACCCCAAGTAAGTTATTCTAACCCCTTTATAAGTACTCTCTGACGGCAAGTGTGTTACACCAGTCCCATAGTAGTACTCCCTGACCCCAAGTGAGTTACCATAGCCCCTTTATAAGTACTCCCTGACCACAAGTGAGTTACCCTAGCCCCTTTATAAGTATACCCTGACCCCAAGTGTATTACCCTACTCACTTAGAAGTATTCCCTGACCCCTAGTGAGTTAACCTATTTCCATAGATACTACTCCCTGACCCCAAGTGTGTTGCCCTATTCCCATATAAGTACTCCCTGACCCCAAGTGAGATATCCATGCCCTTTTATGTGTACTCTCTGACCGCAAGTGAGTAACCCTAGCCCCTTTATATGTACTCTCTGACCGCAAGTGAGTTACCCTAGCCCCTTTATATGTACTCCCAGACCCCAAGTGAGTTAGCCTAGTCCAATATAAGTACTCCTTGACCCCAAGTGTGTTACCTTAGCCCCTTTATAAGTACTCCCCGACCACAAGTGAGTTATCCTATCCCCTTTATATGTACTCTCTGACCTCAAGTGAGTTACCCTAGTCCCATATAAGAACTCCCTGTCCCTAAGTGAGTACCCTAGTCCCAAATAAGTACTCCCTGACCCCAAGTGAGTTACCATAGCCCCTTTATAAGTACTCCCTGACCACAAGTGAGTTACCCTAGCCCCTTTATAAGTATACCCTGACCCCAAGTGTATTACTCTACTCACTTAGAAGTATTCCCTGACCCCTAGTGAGTTAACCTATTTCCATAGATACTACTCCCTGACCCCAAGTGTGTTGCCCTATTCCCATATAAGTACTCCCTGACCCCAAATGTGTTGTCCTAGCCCCTTTATATGAACTCTCTGACCGCAAGTGAGTTACCCTATTCCTATATAGGTACTCCCTGACCCCAAGTGAGTACCCTAGCCCCTTTATAAGTACTCTCTGACGGCAAGTGAGTTACACTAGTCCCATAGTAGTACTCCCTGACCCCAAGTGAGTTACCATAGCCCCTTTATAAGAACTCCCTGACCCCAAGTAAGTTATCCTAGCCCTTTTATATGTACTCTCTGGCGGCAAGTGAGTTACACTATTCCCATAGTAGTACTCCCTGACCCCAAGTGAGTTACACTAGTCCCATAGAAGTACTCCCTGACCCCAAGTGAGTTATCCTAGCCCCTTATAAGTACTCCCTGACCCCAAGTGAGATATCCATGCCCTTTTACGTGTACTCTCTGACCGCAAGTGAGTAACCCTAGCCCCTTTATATGTACTCTCTGACCGCAAGTGAGTTACCCTAGCCCCTTTATATGTACTCCCAGACCCCAAGTGAGTTAGCCTAGTCCAATATAAGTACTCCTTGACCCCAAGTGTGTTACCCTACTCACTTAGAAGTATTCCCTGACCCCTAGTGAGTTAACCTATTTCCATAGATACTACTCCCTGACCCCAAGTGTGTTGCCCTATTCCCATATAGGTACTCCCTGACCCCAAGTGAGTTATCCTGGCCCTTATATGTACCCTCTGCCGCGAGTGAGTTACCCTAGTCCCATAGAAGTTCTCCCTGACCCCAAGTGAGTTATCCAAGCCCCTTTATATGTACTCTCTGACCGCAAGTGAGTTACCCTAGTCCCATATATGTACTCCCTGACCCCAAGTGAGTTACCATAGCCCTTTATAAGTACTCCCAGACCCCAAGTGAGTTATCCTAGCCCCTTTATATATACTCTCTGAACGCAAGTGAGTTATCCTAGTCGCTTTATATGTACTCCCAGATCCCAAGTGAGTTACCCTATTCCCTTATGAGTACTCCCTGATCCTAAGTGAGTTACCCTAGCCCTTTAATAAGTACACCCTGGCCCCAAGTGAGTTATCCTAGCACCTTTATATGTACTCTCTGACCGCAAGTGAGTTATCCTAGCCCCTTTATATGTACTCCCAGACACCAAGTGAGTTACCCTAGTCCCTTATATGTACTCCCTGACCCCAAGTGATTTACCCTAGTCCCATATAAGTACTCCCTGACCCCAAGTGAGTTACCCTAGCCCCTTGATAAATACTCCCTGACCCCAAGTGGGTTATCCTTGCCCCTTTATATGTACTCTCTGACCGCAAGTGAGTTATTCAAACCCCTTATAATTACTCCCTGATCCCAAGTGTGTTACCCTAGTCTCATATATGTACTCTCTGAACTCAAGTGTGTTACCTTAGCACCTTTATAAGTACTCTCTGACCCCAATTGAGTTATCCTAGCCCCATTATATGTACTCTCTGACCGCAAGTGAGTTACCCTAGCCCAATTATATGTACTCTCTGAACGCAAGTGAGTTATCCTAGTTGCTTTATATGTACTCCCAGACCCCAAGTGAGTTACCCTAGTCCCTTATAAGTACTCCCTGATCCTAAGTGAGTTACCCTAGCCCTTTAATAAGTACACCCTGGCCCCAAGTGAGTTACCCTAGTCCCATATAAGTAATAGTTGACCCAAAGTGAGTTACCCTAGACCCTTTATAAGTACTCCCTGACCCCAAGTGAGTTATCCTAGCCCCTTTATATGTACTCTCTGACAGCAAGTGAGTTACCCTAGTTCCATAGTAGTACTCTCTGACCCCAAGTGAGTAACCATTGCCCCTTTATAAGTACTCCCTGACTCCAAGTGAGTTACCCTAGTCCCTTATAAGTACTCCCTGACCCCAAGTGAGTTATCCTAGCCCCTTATAAGTACTCCCTGACACCAAGTGAGTTACCCTAGTCCCAAAGAAGTACTCCCTGACCCCAAGTGAGTTAACCTAGCCCCTTTATATGTACTCTCTGACCGCAAGTGAGTTACCATATCAACTTTATACGTACTCCCTGACACCAAGTGAGTTATCCTAGCCCCTTTATATGTACTCTCTGACCGCAAGTGAGTTACCCTAGTCCCATAGTAGTACTCCCTGACCCCAAGTGAGTTATCCTGGCCCCTTTATATGTACTCTCTGACCGCAAGTGAGTTACCCTAGTCCCATAGAAGTATTCCCAGACCCCAAGTGAGTTACCCTAGTCCCTTATAAGTACTCCCTGACCCCAAGTGAGTTACCCTAGCCCCTTGATAAGTACTCCCTGACCCCAAGTGAGATATCCTAGCCCCTTATAAGTACTCCCTGACCCAAAGTGGGTTATCCTGGCACCTTTATATGTACTCTCTGACCGCAAGTGAGTTATCCTAGTCCCATAGAAGTACCCCCTGACCCCAAGTGAGTTACCATAGCCTCTTTATAAGTACTCCCAGACCGCAAGTGAGTTACCCTAGTCCCTTATAAGTACTCCCTGACCCCAAGTGAGTTACCCTATCCCCTTGATAAATACTCCCTGACCCCAAGTGAGTTATCCTAGCCCCTTATAAGTACTCCCTGACACCAAAGTGAGTTACCCTAGTCCCATAGAAGTACTCCCTGACCCCAAGTGAGTTATCCTAGCCCCTTTATATGTACTCTCTGACCGCAAGTGAGTTACCCTAGTCCCATAGATGTACCCCCTGACCCAAGTGAGTTACCATAGCCTCTTTATAAGTACTCCCAGACCCCAAGTGAGTTACCCTAGTCCCTTATAAGTACTCCCTGACCCCAAGTGAGTTACCCTACCCCCTTGATAAGTACTCCCTGACCCCAAGTGAGTTACCTTAGCCCCTTATAAGTACTCCCTGACACCAAGTGAGTTACCCTAGTCCCATAGAAGTACTCTTTGACCCCAAGTGAGTTATCCTAGCCCCTTTATATGTACTCTCTGACCGCAAGTGAGTTATCCTAGTCCGATAGAAGTACCCCCTGACCCCAAGTGAGTTACCATAGCCTCTTTATAAGTACTCCCATACCCCAAGTGAGTTACCCTAGTCCCTTATAAGTACTCCCTGACCCCAAGTGAGTTACCCTAGCCCCTTGATAAGTACTCCCTGACCCCAAGTGAGTTATCCTAGCCCCTTATAAGTACTCCCTAACACCAAGTGAGTTACCCTAGTCCCATAGAAGTACTCCCTGACCCCAAGTGAGTTATCCTAGCCCCTTTATATGTACTCTCTGACCGCAAGTGAGTTATAAAAGCCCCTTTATATGTACTCTCAGACCCCAAGTGAGTTACCCTAGTCCCTTATAAGTACTCCCTGATCCTAAGTGAGTTACCCTATCCCTTTAATAAGGACACCTTGGCCTCAAGTGAGTTACCCTAGTCCCATATAAGTAATCCTTGACGCAAAGTGAGTTATTCTAGCCCCTTTATATGTACTCTCTGACCGCAATTGAGTTATTCAAACCCCTTATAAGTACTCCCTGACCCCAAGTGTTTTACCCTAGTCTCATATATGTAATCCCTGAACTCAAGTGTGTTATCTTAGCCCCTTTATAAGTACTCCCTGACCCCAAGTGAGTTATCCTACCCCCTTTATATGTACTCCCTGACCCCAAGTGAGTTACCATAGCCCCTTGATAAGTACTCCCTGACCCCAAGTGAGTTAACATAGCCTCTTTATAAGTATTCCCAGACCCCAAGTGAGTTACCCTAGTCCCTTATAAGTACTCCCTGACCCCAAGTGAGTTACCCTAGCCCCTTTATAAGTACTCCTTGACCCCAAGTGGGTTATCATGGCCCCTTTACATGTACTCTCTGACCGCAAGTGAGTTAACCTAGTCCCATAGAAGTACTCCCTGACCCCAAGTGAGTTATCCTAGCCCCTTTATATGTACTCTCTGACCGCAAGTGAGTTATCAAAGCCCCTTTATATGTACTCTCAGACCCCAAGTGAGTTACCCTAGTCTCATTTAAATACTCCCTGAACCCAAGTGTGTTACCTAAGCCCCTTTATAAGTACTCCCCGACCCCAAGTGAATTATCCTATTCCTTTTATATGTACTCTCTGACCGCAAGTAAGTTACCCTAGTCCCATATATGTACTCCCTGAACCCAAGTGAGTCACCCTAGCACCTTTATAAGTACTCCCTGACCCCAAGTGTGTTACCCTAGTCTCATAGAGGTTCTCCCTGACCCCAAATGAGTCACCCTAGCACCTTTATAAGTACTCCCTGACCCCAAATGTGTTACCTTAGTCACATAAATGTACTCCCTGACCGCAAGTGAGTTATCCTAGCCCCTTTATATGTACTCTCTAACCGCAAGTCAGTTACCCTAACCCCTTTTTAAGTACTCCCTGACCCCAAATGTGCTACCTTAGTCCCAAAAATGTACTTCCTGACCCCAAGTGTGTTACCTTAGTCACATAAATGTACTCCCTGACCCCAAGTGAGTTATCCTATCCCCTTTATATGTACTCTCTGACCGCAAGTGAGTTACCCTAGTCCCAAATAAGTACTCCCTGACCCCAAGTGAGTTATCCTAGCCCCTTTATATGTACTCGATGACTGCAAGTGAGTTACCCTAGCCCCTTTATAAGTACTCCGTGACCCCAAGTGAGTTATACTAGCCTCTTTATATGTACTCTCTGACCGCAAGTGAGTTACCCTAGTCCCATAAAAGTACTCTCTGACCGCAAGTGAGTTATCCTAACCCCTTTATATTTACTCCTAGACCTCAAGTGTGTTACCCTGGTGCCTTATAAGTACTGCCTGACCCCAAGTGTGTTACCCTAGCCCCTTAATAAGTACACCCTGGCCCCAAGTGAGTTACCCTGGTCCCATATAAGTACTCCCAGACACCAAGTGAGTTAGCCTAGTCTAATATAAGTATTCCTTGACCCAATATGGGTTACCCAAGCCCCTTTTTAAGTACTCCCTGACCCCAAGTGAGTTACCCTTGTTCCATATAAGTACTCCCAGACCCCAAGTAGTTACCCTAGTCCCATAGAAGTACTCCCTGATCCAAAGTGAGTTACCCTAGTCACTTAGAAGTACTCCCTGACCCCAAGTGAGTTACCCTAGTTCCATAGAAGTACTCCCTGACCCCAAGTGTGTTGCCCTAGTCCCATATAAATACTCCCTGACCCCAAATGTGGTGACCTAGCCCCTTTATATGAACTCTCTGACCGCAATAGAGTTACCCTAGCCCCTATATAAATACCCCTTGAACCCAAGTGAGTTATCCTTGCCCCTTTATATGTACTCTCTGACCGCAAGTGAGTTACCCTAGTCACATAGGAGTAAACCCTGACCCCAAGTGAGTTACCCTAGTCCCATGGAAGTACTCCCTGACCCCAAGTGAGTTATCCTAGCACCTTATAAGTACTCCCTGACCCCAAGTAAGTTATCCTAGCCGATTTATATGTACTCTCTGACCGCAAGTGAGTTACCCTAGCCCCTTTATATGTACTCTCTGACAGCAAGAGAGTTACCCTAGCCCCTTTATATGTACTCTCTGACCGCAAGTGAGTTATCCTAGCCCCTATATAAGTACCCCCTGACCCCAAGTGAGTTATCCTTGCCCCTTTATATGTACTCTCTGACCGCAAGTGTGTTACCCTAGTCACATTGAAGTACTCCCTGACCCCAAGTAAATTACCGTAGTCCCATGGAAGTACTCCCTGACCCCAAGTGAGTTATCCTAGCCCCTTATAAGTACTCCCTGACCCCAAGTAAGTTATCCTAGGCCATTAATATGTACTCTCTGACCGCATGCGAGTTACCCTTGCCCCTTTATATGTACTCTCTGACCGCAAATGAGTTACCCTAGCCCCTTTATATGTACTCTCTGACCGCAAGTGTGTTATCCTAGCCGCTTTATATGTACTCCCAGACCCCAAGTGAGATACACTAGTCCCTTATAAGTACTCCCTGACCCCAAGAGTGATACCCTAGACCTTTAATAAGTGCACCCTGGCCCCAAGTGAGTTATCCTAGCCCCTTTATATGTACTCTCTGACGGTAAGTGAGTTACACTAGTCCCATAGTAGTACTCCCTGACCCCAAGTGAGTTACCATAGCCCCTTTATAAGAACTCCCTGACCCCATGTAAGTTATCCTAGCCCCTTTATAAGTACTCACTGACGGCAAGTGAGTTACACTAGTCCCATAGTAGTACTCCCTGACCGCAAGTGAGTAACCCTAGCCCCTTTATATGTACTCTCTGACCGCAAGTGAGTTACCCTAGCCCCTTTATATGTACTCCAAAAACCCCAAGTGTGTTACCCTAGTCCCTTGTAACTACTCCCTGACCCCAAGTGAGTTACCTTAGCCCCTTTATAAGTACACCCTGGCCCCAAGTGAGTTACCCTGGTCCCATATAAGTACTCCCAGACACCAAGTGAGTTAGCCTAGTCCAATATAAGTACTCCTTGACCCCAAGTGAGTTACCATAGCCCCTTTATAAGTACTCCCTGACCCCAAGTGAGTTATCCTGGCCCCTTTATATGTACTCTCTGACCGCAAGTGAGTTATCAAAGCCCCTTTATATGTACTCTCAGACCCCAAGTGAGTTACCCTAGTCCCTTATAAGTACTCCCTGATCCTAAGTGAGTTACCCTATCCCTTTAATAAGGACACCTTGGCCTCAAGTGAGTTACCCTAGTCCCATATAAGTAATCCTTGACGCAAAGTGAGTTATTCTAGCCCCTTTATATGTACTCTCTGACCGCAATTGAGTTATTCAAACCCCTTATAAGTACTCCCTGACCCCAAGTGTTTTACCCTAGTCTCATATATGTAATCCCTGAACTCAAGTGTGTTATCTTAGCCCCTTTATAAGTACTCCCTGACCCCAAGTGAGTTATCCTACCCCCTTTATATGTACTCCCTGACCCCAAGTGAGTTACCATAGCCCCTTGATAAGTACTCCCTGACCCCAAGTGAGTTATCCTAGCCCCTTACAAGTACTCCCTGACCCCAAGTGGGTTATCCTGGCACCTTTATATGTACTCTCTGACCGCAAGTGAGTTACCCTAGACCCATAGAAGTACCCCCTGACCCCAAGTGAGTTAACATAGCCTCTTTATAAGTATTCCCAGACCCCAAGTGAGTTACCCTAGTCCCTTATAAGTACTCCCTGACCCCAAGTGAGTTACCCTAGCCCCTTTATAAGTACTCCTTGACCCCAAGTGGGTTATCATGGCCCCTTTACATGTACTCTCTGACCGCAAGTGAGTTACCCTAGTCCCAAAGAAGTACTCCCTGACCCCAAGTGAGTTATCCTAGCCCCTTTATATGTACTCTCTGACCGCAAGTGAGTTATCAAAGCCCCTTTATATGTACTCTCAGACTCCAAGTGAGTTACCCTAGTCCCTTATAACTACTCCCTGACCCAAAGTGAGTTACCGTAGCCCCTTGATAAGTACTCCCTGACCCCAAGTGGGTTATCCTGGCCCCTTTATATGTACTCTCTGACCGCATGTGAGTTATTCAAACCCCTTATAAGTACTCCCTGACCCCAAGTGTGTTACCCTAGTCTCATATATGTACTTTCTGAACACAAGTGTGTTACCTTAGCACCTTTATGAGTACTCCCTGACCCCAAGTGAGTTATCCTAGCCCCTTTATATGTACTCTCTGAACCCAAGTGAGTTACCCTAGCCCATTTATATGTACTCTCTCACCGCAAGTGAGTTATCCTAGTCGCTTTATATGTACTCCCAGACCACAAGTGAGTTACCCTAGTCCCTTATAAGTACTCCCTGATCCTAAGTGAGTTACCCTAGCCCTTTAATAAGGACACCTTGGCCTCAAGTGAGTTACCCTAGCCCCTTTATAAGTACTCCCTGACCCCAAGTGAGTTACCATATCACCTTTATATGTACTCCCTGACCCCAAGTGAGTTATCCTAGCCCCTTTACATGTACTCTCTGACCGCAATTGAGTTATTCAAACCCCTTATAAGTACTCCCTGACCCCAAGTGTTTTTCCCTAGTCTCATATATGTAATCCATGAACTCAAGTGTGTTACCTTAGCCCCTTCATAAGTACTCCCTGATGCTAAGTGAGTTACCCTAGCCCTTTAATAAGGACACCTTGGCCTCAAGTGAGTTACCCTAGCCCCTTTATAAGTACTCCCTGACCCCAAGTGAGTTACCATATCACCTTTATATGTACTCCCTGACCCCAAGTGAGTTATCCTAGCCCCTTTACATGTACTCTCTGACCGCAATTGAGTTATTCAAACCCATTATAAGTACTCCCTGACCCCAAGTGTTTTACCCTAGTCTCATATATGTAATCCCTGAACTCAAGTGTGTTACCTTAGCCCCTTTATAAGTACTCCCTGACCCCCAAGTGAATTATCCTACCCCCTTTATATGTACTCTCTGACCGCAAGTGAGTTACCCTAGTCCCATATATGTTCTCCCTGACCCCAAGTGAGTTACCATTGCCCCTTGATAAGTACTCCCTGACCCCAAGTGAGTAATCCTAGCCCCTTATAAGTACTCCCTGACCCCAAGTGGGTTATCCTGGCACCTTTATATGTACTCTCTGACCGCAAGTGAGTTACCCTAGCCCATTTATATGTACTCTCTGACCGCAAGTGAGTTATCCTAGTCGCTTTATAAGTACTCCCAGACCCCAAGTGAGTTACCCTAGTCCCTTATAAGTACTCCCTGATCCTACGTGAGTTACCCTAGCCCTTTGATAAGTACACCCTGGCCCCAAGTGAGTTACCCTAGTCCCATATAAGTAATCCTTGACCCAAAGAGAGTTACCCTAGCCCCTTTATAAGTACTCCCTGACCTCAAGTGGGTTATCATGGCCCCTTTACATGTACTCTCTGACCGCAAGTGAGTTACCCTAGTCCCATAGAAGTACCCCCTGACCCCAAGTGAGTTAACATAGCCTCTTTATAAGTATTCCCATACCCCAAGTGAGTTACCCTAGTCCCTTATAAGTACTCCCTGACCACAAGTGAGTTACCCTAGCCCCTTTATAAGTACTCCTTGACCCCAAGTGGGTTATCATGGCCCCTTTACATGTACTCTCTGACCGCAAGTGAGTTACCCTAGTCCCATAGAAGTACTCCCTGACCCCAAGTGAGTTATCCTAGCCCCTTTATATGTACTCTCTGACCGCAAGTGAGTTTTCAAAGCCCCTTTATATGTACTCTCAGACCCCAAGTGAGTTACCCTAGTCCCTTATAACTACTCCCTGACCCAAAGTGAGTTACCGTAGCCCCTTGATAAGTACTCCCTGACCCCAAGTGGGTTATCCTGGCCCCTTTATATGTACTCTCTGACCGCAAGTGAGTTATTCAAACCCCTTATAAGTACTCCCTGACCCCAAGTGTGTTACCCTAGTCTCATATATGTACTTTCTGAACACAAGTGTGTTACCTTAGCACCTTTATGAGTACTCCCTGACCCCAAGTGAGTTATCCTAGCCCCTTTATATGTACTCTCTGATCGCAAGTGAGTTACCCTAGCCCATTTATATGTACTCTCTCACCGCAAGTGAGTTATCCTAGTCGCTTTATATGTACTCCCAGACCACAAGTGAGTTACCCTAGCCCCTTATAAGTACTCCCTGACACCAAGTGAGTTATCCTAGCCCCTTATAAGTACTCCCTGACCCCAAGTGGGTTATCCTGGCACCTTTATATGTACTCTCTGACCGCAAGTGAGTTACCCTAGTCCGATAGAAGTACCCCCTGACCCCAAGTGAGTTACCATAGCCTCTTTATAAGTACTCCCATACCCCAAGTGAGTTACCCTAGTCCCTTATAAGTACTCCCTGACCCCAAGTGAGTTACCCTAGCCCCTTGATAAGTACTCCCTGACCCCAAGTGAGTTATCCTAGCCCCTTATAAGTACTCCCTAACACCAAGTGAGTTACCCTAGTCCCATAGAAGTACTCCCTGACCCCAAGTGAGTTATCCTAGCCTCTATATATGTACTCTCTGACCGCAAGTGAGTTACCCTAGTCCCATAGAAGTACCCCCTGACCCCAAGTGAGTTACCATAGCCTCTTTATAAGTACTCCCAGACCGCAAGTGAGTTACCCTAGTCCCTTATAAGTACTCCCTGACCCCAAGTGAGTTACCCTAGCCCCTTGATAATTACTCCCTGATCCCAAGTGAGTTACCCTAGTCCCTTATAAGTACTCCCTGACCCCAAGTGAGTTACCCTAGCCCCTTGATAAGTACTCCCTGACCCCAAGTGAGTTATCCTAGCCCCTTATAAGTACTCCCTAACACCAAGTGAGTTACCCTAGTCCCATAGAAGTACTCCCTGACCCCAAGTGAGTTATCCTAGCCCCTTTATATGTACTCTCTGACCGCAAGTGAGTTATCAAAGCCCCTTTATATGTACTCTCAGACCCCAAGTGAGTTACCCTAGTCCCTTATAAGTACTCCCTGATCCTAAGTGAGTTACCCTATCCCTTTAATAAGGACACCTTGGCCTCAAGTGAGTTACCCTAGTCCCATATAAGTAATCCTTGACGCAAAGTGAGTTATTCTAGCCCCTTTATATGTACTCTCTGACCGCAATTGAGTTATTCAAACCCCTTATAAGTACTCCCTGACCGCAAGTGTTTTACCCAAGTCTCATATATGTAATCCCTGAACTCAAGTGTGTTATCTTAGCCCCTTTATAAGTACTCCCTGACCCCAAGTGAGTTATCCTACCCCCTTTATATGTACTCCCTGACCCCAAGTGAGTTACCATAGCCCCTTGATAAGTACTCCCTGACCCCAAGTGAGTTAACATAGCCTCTTTATAAGTATTCCCAGACCCCAAGTGAGTTACCCTAGTCCCTTATAAGTACTCCCTGACCCCAAGTGAGTTACCCTAGCCCCTTTATAAGTACTCCTTGACCCCAAGTGGGTTATCATGGCCCCTTTACATGTACTCTCTGACCGCAAGTGAGTTACCCTAGTCCCATAGAAGTACTCCCTGACCCCAAGTGAGTTATCCTAGCCCCTTTATATGTACTCTCTGACCGCAAGTGAGTTATCAAAGCCCCTTTATATGTACTCTCAGACCCCAAGTGAGTTACCCTAGTCCCTTATAACTACTCCCTGACCCAAAGTGAGTTACCGTAGCCCCTTGATAAGTACTCCCTGACCCCAAGTGGGTTATCCTGGCCCCTTTATATGTACTCTCTGACCGCAAGTGAGTTATTCAAACCCCTTATAAGTACTCCCTGACCCCAAGTGTGTTACCCTAGTCTCATATATGTACTTTCTGAACACAAGTGTGTTACCTTAGCACCTTTATGAGTACTCCCTGACCCCAAGTGAGTTATCCTAGCCCCTTTATATATACTCTCGGATCGCAAGTGAGTTACCCTAGCCCATTTATATGTACTCTCTCACCGCAAGTGAGTTATCCTAGTCGCTTTATATGTACTCCCAGACCACAAGTGAGTTACCCTAGTCCCTTATAAGTACTCCCTGATCCTAAGTGAGTTACCCTAGCCCTTTAATAAGGACACCTTGGCCTCAAGTGAGTTACCCTAGCCCCTTTATAAGTACTCCCTGACCCCAAGTGAGTTACCATATCACCTTTATATGTACTCCCTGACCCCAAGTGAGTTATCCTAGCCCCTTTACATGTACTCTCTGACCGCAATTGAGTTATTCAAACCCCTTATAAGTACTCCCTGACCCTAAGTGTTTTACCCTAGTCTCATATATGTAATCCATGAACTCAAGTGTGTTACCTTAGCCCCTTCATAAGTACTCCCTGATGCTAAGTGAGTTACCCTAGCCCTTTAATAAGGACACCTTGGCCTCAAGTGAGTTACCCTAGCCCCTTTATAAGTACTCCCTGACCCCAAGTGAGTTACAATATCACCTTTATATGTACTCCCTGACCCCAAGTGAGTTATCCTAGCCCCTTTACATGTACTCTCTGACCGCAATTGAGTTATTCAAACCCCTTATAAGTACTCCCTGACCCCAAGTGTTTTACCCTAGTCTCATATATGTAATCCCTGAACTCAAGTGTGTTACCTTAGCCCCTTTATAAGTACTCCCTGACCCCAAGTGAATTATCCTACCCCCTTTATATGTACTCTCTAACCGCAAGTGAGTTACCCTAGTCCCATATAAGTTCTCCCTGACCCCAAGTGAGTTACCATTGCCCCTTGATAAGTACTCCCTGACCCCAAGTGAGTAATCCTAGCCCCTTATAAGTACTCCCTGACCCCAAGTGGGTTATCCTGGCACCTTTATATGTACTCTCTGACCGCAAGTGAGTTACCCTAGCCCATTTATATGTACTCTCTGGCCGCAAGTGAGTTATCCTAGTCGCTTTATATGTACTCCCAGACCCCAAGTGAGTTACCCTAGTCCCTTATAAGTACTCCCTGATCCTACGTGAGTTACCCTAGCCCTTTGATAAGTACACCCTGGCCCCAAGTGAGTTACCCTAGTCCCATATAAGTAATCCTTGACCCAAAGAGAGTTACCCTAGCCCCTTTATAAGTACTCCCTGACCCCAAGTGGGTTATCATGGCCCCTTTACATGTACTCTCTGACCGCAAGTGAGTTACCCTAGTCCCATAGAAGTACCCCCTGACCCCAAGTGAGTTACCATTGCCCCTTTATAAGTACTCCCAGACCCCTGTTGAGTTACCCTAGTCCCTTATAAGTACGCCCTGACCCCAAGTGAGTTACCCTAGCCCCTTGATAAGTACTCCCTGACACAAAGTGAGTTACCCTAGCCCCTTATAAGTACTCCCTGACACCAAGTGAGTTATCCTAGCCCCTTATAAGTACTCCCTGACCCCAAGAGGGTTATCCTGGCACCTTTATATGTACTCTCTGACCGCAAGTGAGTTACCCTAGTCCGATAGAAGTACCCCCTGACCCCAAGTGAGTTACCTTAGCCTCTTTATAAGTACTCCCATACCCCAAGTGAGTTACCCTAGTCCCTTATAAGTACTCCCTGACCCCAAGTGAGTTACCCTAGCCCCTTGATAAGTACTCCCTGACCCCAAGTGAGTTATCCTAGCCCCTTATAAGTACTCCCTAACACCAAGTGAGTACCCTAGCCCCTTTATAAGTACTCCCTGACCCCAAGTGAGTTACCATATCACCTTTATACGTACTCCCTGACACCAAGTGAGTTATCCTAGCACCTTTATATGTACTCTCTGACCGCAAGTGAGTTACCCTAGTCCCATAGTAGTACTCCCTGACCCCATGTGAGTTACCATAGCACCTTTATAAGTACTCCCTGACCCCAAGTGAATTATCCTAGCCCCTTTATATGTACTCTCTGACGGCAAGTGAGTTACACTAGTCCCATAGAAGTACTCCCTGGCCCCAAGTGAGTTACCCTGGTCCCATATAAGTACTCCCAGACACCAAGTGAGTTAACCTAGTCCAATATAAGTACTCCTTGACCCCAAGTGAGTTACCATAGCCCCTTTATAAGTACTCCCTGACCCCAAGTGAGTTATCCTAGCCCCTTTATATGTACTCTCTGACCCCAAGTGAGTTAACCTATTTCCATAGATACTACTCCCTGACCCCAAGTGTGTTGCCCTATTCCCATATAAGTACTCCCTGACCCCAAATGTGTTGTCCTATCCCCTTTATATGAACTCTCTGACCGCAAGTGAGTTATCCTATTCCCATATAGGTACTCCCGGACCCCAAGTGAGTACCCTAGCCCCTTTATAAGTACTCCCTGACCCCAAGTGAGTTACCATATCACCTTTATACGTACTCCCTGACACCAAGTGAGTTATCCTAGCACCTTTATATGTACTCTCTGACCGCAAGTGAGTTACCCTAGTCCCATAGTAGTACTCCCTGACCCCATGTGAGTTACCATAGCACCTTTATAAGTACTCCCTGACCCCAAGTGAATTATCCTAGCCCCTTTATATGTACTCTCTGACGGCAAGTGAGTTACACTAGTCCCATAGAAGTACTCCCTGACCCCAAGTGAGTTATCCTAGCCCCTTATAAGTACTCCCTGACCCCAAGTGAGTTATCCAGGCCCTTTTATGTGTACTCTCTGACCGCAAGTGAGTAACCCTAGCCCCTTTATATGTACTCTCTGACCGCAAGTGGGTTACCCTAGCCCCTTTATATGTACTCCCAGACCCCAAGTGAGTTACCCTAGTCCCATAGCAGTAATCCCTGACATCAAGTGTGTTACCCTAGCCCTTATATAAGTACTCCCTGACTGCAAATGAGTTATCCTAGCCCCTTTATCTGTACTCTCTGACCGCAAGTGAGTTACTCTAGTCCCATAGAAGTACTCCCTGACCCTAAGTGAGTTACCATATCACCTCTATAAGGACTCCCTGATCCCAAGTGAGTTATCCTAGCCCCTTTATATGTATTCTCTGACCGCAAGTGAGTTACCCTATTCCCTTAGAAGTACTCCCTGACCCCAAGTGAGTTATCATAGCCCCTTTATGAGTACTCCCTGACCCAAAGTGAGTTATCCTAACCCCTTTATATGTTATCTCTGACCGCAAGTGAGTTACCTTAGTCCCATATAAGTTCTCCCTGACCCCAAGTGAGTTACTATAGCCCCTTTATAAGTACTCCCAGACCCCAAGTGAGTTACCCTAGTCCCTTATAAGTACTCCATGATACCAACTGAGTTACCCTAGCCCCTTTTATAAGTACTCCCTGGCCCCAAGTGAGTTATCCTAGGCCCTTTATATGTACTCTCTGACCGCAAGTGAGTTACCCTAGTCCCATAAAAGTTCTCCCTGACCCCAATTGAGTTACCATAGCCCCTGTATAAGTACTCCCAGACTCCAACTGAGTTACCCTAGTCCCATATAAGTTCTCCTTGACCCAAAGTGAGTTACCCTAGCCCCTTTATAAGTACTCCCTGACCCCAAGTGAGTTACCCTAGACCCATATAAGTACTCCTAGACCGCAAGTGAGTTATCCTAGCCCCTTTATATGTACTCTCTGACCGCAAGTGAGTTACCCTAGCCCATTTATATGTACTCTCTGACCGCAAGTGAGTTATCCTAGTCGCTATATATGTACTCCCAGACCCCAAGTGAGTTACCCTACCCCCTTGATAAGTACTCCCTGACCCCAAGTGAGTTACCTTAGCCCCTTATAAGTACTCCCTGATCCTACGTGAGTTACCCTAGCCCTTTAATAAGTACACCCTGGCCCCAAGTGAGTTACCCTAGCCCTTTATAAGTACTCCCTGACCCCAAGTGGGTTATCATGGCCCCTTTACATGTACTCTCTGACCGCAAGTGAGTTACCCTAGTCCCATAGAAGTACCCCCTGACCCCAAGTGAGTTACCATAGCCCCTTTATAAGTACTCCCAGACCCCAAGTGAGTTACCCTAGTCCCTTATAAGTACTCCCTGACCCCAAGTGATTTACCTTATTACCTTTATAAGTACTCCCTGACCCCAAGTGAGTTATCCTAGCCCCTTTATATATACTCTCTGAACGCAAGTGAGTTATCCTAGTCGCTTTATATGTACTCCCAGATCCCAATTGAGTTACCCTATTCCCTTATGAATACTCCCTGACCCCAAGTGATTTACCCTAGTCCCATATAAGTACTCCCTGACCCCAAGTGAGTTACCCTAGTCCCTTATAAGTACTCCCTGATCCTAAGTGAGTTACCCTAGCCCTTTAATAAGTACACCCTGGCCCCAAGTGAGTTATCCTAGCACCTTTATATGTACTCTCTGACCGCAAGTGAGTTATCCTAGCCCCTTTATATGTACTCCCAGACACCAAGTGAGTTACCCTAGTCCCTTATAAGTACTCCCTGACCCCAAGTGATTTACCCTAGTCCCATATAAGTACTCCCTGACCCCAAGTGAGTTACCCTAGTCCCTTATAAGTACTCCCTGATCCTAAGTGAGTTACCCTAGCCCTTTAATAAGTACACCCTGGCCCCAAGTGAGTTACCCTAGTCCCTTATTAGTAATCCTTGACCCAAAGTGAGTTACCCTAGCCCCTTTATAAGTACTCCCTGACCCCTAGTGAGTTATCCTAGCCCCTTTATATGTACTCTCTGACAGCAAGTGAGTTACCCTAGTTCCATAGTAGTACTCTCTGACCCCAAGTGAGTTACCATAGCCCCTTTATAAGTACTCCCTGACTCCAAGTGAGTTACCCTTGTCCCTTATAAGTACTCCCTGACCCCAAGTGAGTTATCCTAGCCCCTTATAAGTACTCCCTGACACCAAATGAGTTACCCTAGTCCCAAAGAAGTACTCCCTGACCCCAAGTGAGTTATCCTAGCCCCTTTATATGTACTCTCTGACCGCAAGTGAGTTATCCTAGCCCCTTTATATGTACTCCCTGACACGAAGTGAGTTACCCTAGTCCCATAGAAGTACTCCCTGACCCCAATTGAGTTATCCTAGCCCCTTTATATGTACTCTCTGACCGCAAGTGAGTTATCCTGGCCCCTTTATATGTACTCTCTGACCGCAAGTGAGTTACCCTAGTCCCATAGAAGTACTCCCAGACCCCAAGTGAGTTACCCTAGTCCCTTATAAGTACTCCCTGACCCCAAGTGAGTTACCCTAGCCCCTTGATAAGTACTCCCTGACCCCAAGTGAGATATCCTAGCCCCTTATAAGTACTCCCTGACCCCAAGTGGGTTATCCTGGCACCTTTATATGTACTCTCTGACCGCAAGTGAGTTACCCTAGTCCCATAGAAGTACCCCCTGACCCCAAGTGAGTTACCATAGCCTCTTTATAAGTACTCCCAGACCGCAAGTGAGTTACCCTAGTCCCTTATAAGTACTCCCTGACCCCAAGTGAGTTACCCTATCCCCTTGATAAATACTCCCTGACCCCAAGTGAGTTATCCTAGCCCCTTATAAGTACTCCCTGACACCAAGTGAGTTACCCTAGTCCAATAGAAGTACTCCCTGACCCCAAGTGAGTTATCCTATCCCCTTTATATGTACTCTCTGACCGCAAGTGAGTTACCCTAGTCCCATAGATGTACCCCCTGACCCAAGTGAGTTACCATAGCCTCTTTATAAGTACTCCCAGACCCCAAGTGAGTTACCCTAGTCCCTTATAAGTTCTCCCTGACCCCAAGTGAGTTACCCTACCCCCTTGATAAGTACTCCCTGACCCCAAGTGAGTTACCTTAGCCCCTTATAAGTACTCCCTGACACCAAGTGAGTTACCCTAGTCCCATAGAAGTACTCTTTGACCCCAAGTGGGTTATCCTAGCCCCTTTATATGTACTCTCTGACCGCAAGTGAGTTATTCAAACCCCTTATAAGTACTCCCTGACCCCAAGTGTGTTACCCTAGTCTCATATATGTACTTTCTGAACACAAGTGTGTTACCTTAGCACCTTTATGAGTACTCCCTGACCCCAAGTGAGTTATCCTAGCCCCTTTATATGTACTCTCTGATCGCAAGTGAGTTACCCTAGCCCATTTATATGTACTCTCTCACCGCAAGTGAGTTATCCTAGTCGCTTTATATGTACTCCCAGACCACAAGTGAGTTACCCTAGTCCCTTATAAGTACTCCCTGATCCTAAGTGAGTTACCCTAGCCCTTTAATAAGGACACCTTGGCCTCAAGTGAGTTACCCTAGCCCCTTTATAAGTACTCCCTGACCCCAAGTGAGTTACCATATCACCTTTATAAGTACTCCCTGACCCCAAGTGAGTTATCCTAGCCCCTTTATATGTACTCTTTGACCGCAATTGAGTTATTCAAACCCCTTATAAGTACTCCCTGACCCCAAGTGTTTTACCCTAGTCTCATATATGTAATCCCTGATCTCAAGTGTGTAACCTTAGCCCCTTTATAAGTACTCCCAGACCCCAAGTGAGTTACCCTAGCCCCTTTATATGTACTCTCTGACGGCTAGTGAGTTACACTAGTCCCATAGCAGTACTCCCTGACCGCAAGTGAGTAACCCTAGCCCCTTTATATGTACTCTCTGACCGCAAGTGAGTTACCCTAGCCCCTTTATATGTATTCCCAAAGCCCAAGTGTGTTACCCTAGTCCCTTGTAACTACTCCCTGACCCCAAGTGAGTTACCGTAGCCCCTTTATAAGTACACCCTGGCCCCAAGTGAGTTACCCTGGTCCCATATAAGTACTCCCAGACACCAATTGAGTTAGCCTACTCCAATATAAGTACTACTTGACCCAAAGTGAGTTACCATAGCCCCTTTATAAGTACTCCCTGACCCCAAGAGAGTTTTCCTAGCCCCTTTATAAGTACTCTCTGACAGCAAGTGAGTTACCCTAGTCCCATATAAGTACTCCCTGACCCCAGGTGAGTTCCCATAGCCCCTTTATAAGTACTCCCTCACCCCAAGTGAGTTAACATAGCCCCTTTATAAGTACTCCCTGACCCCAAGTGAGTTATCCTAGCCCCTTTATATGAACTCTCTGACCGCAAGTGAGTTATTCAAACCCCGTTATAAGTACTCCCTGACCCCAAGTGTGTTACCCTAGTCTCATATAAGTACTCCCTGAACCCAGGTGTGTTACCTTAGCCCCTTTATAAGTACTCCCCGACCCCAAGTGAGTTATCCTATCCCCTTTATATGTACTCTCTGACCTCAAGTGAGTTACCCTAGTCCCATATAAGAACTCCCTGACCCCAAGTGAGTACCCTAGTCCCAAATTAGTACTCCCTGACCCCCAGTGTGTTACCCTTGTCCCATATAAGTACTCCCAGACCCCAAGTAGTTACCCTAGTCCCATAGAAGTACTCCCTGACACCAAGTGTATTACCCTACTCACTTAGAAGTATTCCCTGACCCCAAGTAAGTTAACCTATTTCATAGATACTACTCCCTGACCCCAAGTGTGTTGCCCTATTCCCATATAAGTACTCCCTGAACCCAAATGTGTTGTCCTAGCCCCTTGATATGAACTCTCTGACCGCAAGTGAGTTACCCTATTCCCATATAGGTACTCCCTGACCCCAAGTGAGTACCCTAGCCCCTTTATAAGTACTCCCTGACCCCAAGTGAGTTACCATATCAACTTTATACGTACTCCCTGACACCAAGTGAGTTATCCTAGCCCCTTTATATGTACTCTCTGACCGCAAGTGAGTTACCCTAGTCCCATAGTAGTACTCCCTGACCCCAAGTGAGTTACCGTAGCACCTTTATAAGTACTCCCTGACCCCAAGTGAGTTATCCTAGCCCCTTTATATGTACTCTCTGGCGGCAAGTGAGTTACACCAGTCCCATAGTAGTACTCCCTGACCCCAAGTGAGTTATCCAGGCCCATTTATGTGTACTCTCTGACCGCAAGTGAGTAACCCTAGCCCCTTTATATGTACTCTCTGACCGCAAGTGAGTTACCCTAGCCCCTTTATATATACTCCCAGACCCCAAGTGAGTTACCCTAGTCCCTTGTAACTGCTCCCTGACCCCAAGTGAGTTACCCTAGCCCCTTTATAAGTACACCCTGGCCCCAAGTGAGTTACCCTGGTTCCATATAAGTACTCCCAGACACAAAGTGAGTTAGCCTAGTCCAATATAAGTACTCCTTGACCCCAAGTGTGTTACCTTAGCCCCTTTATAAGTACTCCCCGACCACAAGTGAGTTATCCTATCCCCTTTATATGTACTCTCTGACCTCAAGTGAGTTACCCTAGTCCCATATAAGAACTCCCTGTCCCTAAGTGAGTACCCTAGTCCCAAATAAGTACTCCCTGACCCCAAGTGAGTTACCATAGCCCCTTTATAAGTACTCCCTGACCACAAGTGAGTTACCCTAGCCCCTTTATAAGTATACCCTGACCCCAAGTGTATTACCCTACTCACTTAGAAGTATTCCCTGACCCCTAGTGAGTTAACCTATTTCCATAGATACTACTCCCTGACCCCAAGTGTGTTGCCCTATTCCCATATAAGTACTCCCTGACCCCAAATGTGTTGTCCTAGCCCCTTTATATGAACTCTCTGACCGCAAGTGAGTTACCCTATTCCTATATAGGTACTTCCTGACCCCAAGTGAGTACCCTAGCCCCTTTATAAGTACTCCCTGACCCCAAGTGAGTTACCATATCAACTTTATACGTACTCCCTGACCCCAAGTAAGTTATTCTAACCCCTTTATAAGTACTCTCTGACGGCAAGTGAGTTACACCAGTCCCATAGTAGTACTCCCTGACCCCAAGTGAGTTACCATAGCCCCTTTATAAGAACTCCCTGACCCCAAGTAAGTTATCCTAGCCCTTTTATATGTACTCTCTGACGGCAAGTGAGTTACACTAGTCCCATAGTAGTACTCCCTGACCCCAAGTGAGTTACACTAGTCCCATAGAAGTACTCCCTGACCCCAAGTGAGTTACCATATCAACTTTATACGTACTCCCTGACCCCAAGTAAGTTATTCTAACCCCTTTATAAGTACTCTCTGACGGCAAGTGTGTTACACCAGTCCCATAGTAGTACTCCCTGACCCCAAGTGAGTTACCATAGCCCCTTTATAAGTACTCCCTGACCACAAGTGAGTTACCCTAGCCCCTTTATAAGTATACCCTGACCCCAAGTGTATTACCCTACTCACTTAGAAGTATTCCCTGACCCCTAGTGAGTTAACCTATTTCCATAGATACTACTCCCTGACCCCAAGTGTGTTGCCCTATTCCCATATAAGTACTCCCTGACCCCAAGTGAGATATCCATGCCCTTTTATGTGTACTCTCTGACCGCAAGTGAGTAACCCTAGCCCCTTTATATGTACTCTCTGACCGCAAGTGAGTTACCCTAGCCCCTTTATATGTACTCCCAGACCCCAAGTGAGTTAGCCTAGTCCAATATAAGTACTCCTTGACCCCAAATGTGTTACCTTAGCCCCTTTATAAGTACTCCCCGACCACAAGTGAGTTATCCTATCCCCTTTATATGTACTCTCTGACCTCAAGTGAGTTACCCTAGTCCCATATAAGAACTCCCTGTCCCTAAGTGAGTACCCTAGTCCCAAATAAGTACTCCCTGACCCCAAGTGAGTTACCATAGCCCCTTTATAAGTACTCCCTGACCACAAGTGAGTTACCCTAGCCCCTTTATAAGTATACCCTGACCCCAAGTGTATTACCCTACTCACTTAGAAGTATTCCCTGACCCCTAGTGAGTTAACCTATTTCCATAGATACTACTCCCTGACCCCAAGTGTGTTGCCCTATTCCCATATAAGTACTCCCTGACCCCAAATGTGTTGTCCTAGCCCCTTTATATGAACTCTCTGACCGCAAGTGAGTTACCCTATTCCTATATAGGTACTCCCTGACCCCAAGTGAGTACCCTAGCCCCTTTATAAGTACTCTCTGACGGCAAGTGAGTTACACTAGTCCCATAGTAGTACTCCCTGACCCCAAGTGAGTTACCATAGCCCCTTTATAAGAACTCCCTGACCCCAAGTAAGTTATCCTAGCCCTTTTATATGTACTCTCTGACAGCAAGTGAGTTACCCTAGTCCCATATAAGTACTCCCTGACCCCAGGTGAGTTCCCATAGCCCCTTTATAAGTACACCCTGGCCCCAAGTGAGTTACCCTGGTCCCATATAAGTACTCCCAGACACCAATTGAGTTAGCCTACTCCAATATAAGTACTACTTGACCCAAAGTGAGTTACCATAGCCCCTTTATAAGTACTCCCTGACCCCAAGAGAGTTTTCCTAGCCCCTTTATAAGTACTCTCTGACAGCAAGTGAGTTACCCTAGTCCCATATAAGTACTCCCTGACCCCAGGTGAGTTCCCATAGCCCCTTTATAAGTACTCCCTCACCCCAAGTGAGTTAACATAGCCCCTTTATAAGTACTCCCTGACCCCAAGTGAGTTATCCTAGCCCCTTTATATGAACTCTCTGACCGCAAGTGAGTTATTCAAACCCCGTTATAAGTACTCCCTGACCCCAAGTGTGTTACCCTAGTCTCATATAAGTACTCCCTGAACCCAGGTGTGTTACCTTAGCCCCTTTATAAGTACTCCCCGACCCCAAGTGAGTTATCCTATCCCCTTTATATGTACTCTCTGACCTCAAGTGAGTTACCCTAGTCCCATATAAGAACTCCCTGACCCCAAGTGAGTACCCTAGTCCCAAATTAGTACTCCCTGACCCCCAGTGTGTTACCCTTGTCCCATATAAGTACTCCCAGACCCCAAGTAGTTACCCTAGTCCCATAGAAGTACTCCCTGACACCAAGTGTATTACCCTACTCACTTAGAAGTATTCCCTGACCCCAAGTAAGTTAACCTATTTCATAGATACTACTCCCTGACCCCAAGTGTGTTGCCCTATTCCCATATAAGTACTCCCTGAACCCAAATGTGTTGTCCTAGCCCCTTGATATGAACTCTCTGACCGCAAGTGAGTTACCCTATTCCCATATAGGTACTCCCTGACCCCAAGTGAGTACCCTAGCCCCTTTATAAGTACTCCCTGACCCCAAGTGAGTTACCATATCAACTTTATACGTACTCCCTGACACCAAGTGAGTTATCCTAGCCCCTTTATATGTACTCTCTGACCGCAAGTGAGTTACCCTAGTCCCATAGTAGTACTCCCTGACCCCAAGTGAGTTACCGTAGCACCTTTATAAGTACTCCCTGACCCCAAGTGAGTTATCCTAGCCCCTTTATATGTACTCTCTGGCGGCAAGTGAGTTACACCAGTCCCATAGTAGTACTCCCTGACCCCAAGTGAGTTATCCAGGCCCATTTATGTGTACTCTCTGACCGCAAGTGAGTAACCCTAGCCCCTTTATATGTACTCTCTGACCGCAAGTGAGTTACCCTAGCCCCTTTATATATACTCCCAGACCCCAAGTGAGTTACCCTAGTCCCTTGTAACTGCTCCCTGACCCCAAGTGAGTTACCCTAGCCCCTTTATAAGTACACCCTGGCCCCAAGTGAGTTACCCTGGTTCCATATAAGTACTCCCAGACACAAAGTGAGTTAGCCTAGTCCAATATAAGTACTCCTTGACCCCAAGTGTGTTACCTTAGCCCCTTTATAAGTACTCCCCGACCACAAGTGAGTTATCCTATCCCCTTTATATGTACTCTCTGACCTCAAGTGAGTTACCCTAGTCCCATATAAGAACTCCCTGTCCCTAAGTGAGTACCCTAGTCCCAAATAAGTACTCCCTGACCCCAAGTGAGTTACCATAGCCCCTTTATAAGTACTCCCTGACCACAAGTGAGTTACCCTAGCCCCTTTATAAGTATACCCTGACCCCAAGTGTATTACCCTACTCACTTAGAAGTATTCCCTGACCCCTAGTGAGTTAACCTATTTCCATAGATACTACTCCCTGACCCCAAGTGTGTTGCCCTATTCCCATATAAGTACTCCCTGACCCCAAATGTGTTGTCCTAGCCCCTTTATATGAACTCTCTGACCGCAAGTGAGTTACCCTATTCCTATATAGGTACTTCCTGACCCCAAGTGAGTACCCTAGCCCCTTTATAAGTACTCCCTGACCCCAAGTGAGTTACCATATCAACTTTATACGTACTCCCTGACCCCAAGTAAGTTATTCTAACCCCTTTATAAGTACTCTCTGACGGCAAGTGAGTTACACCAGTCCCATAGTAGTACTCCCTGACCCCAAGTGAGTTACCATAGCCCCTTTATAAGAACTCCCTGACCCCAAGTAAGTTATCCTAGCCCTTTTATATGTACTCTCTGACGGCAAGTGAGTTACACTAGTCCCATAGTAGTACTCCCTGACCCCAAGTGAGTTACACTAGTCCCATAGAAGTACTCCCTGACCCCAAGTGAGTTACCATATCAACTTTATACGTACTCCCTGACCCCAAGTAAGTTATTCTAACCCCTTTATAAGTACTCTCTGACGGCAAGTGTGTTACACCAGTCCCATAGTAGTACTCCCTGACCCCAAGTGAGTTACCATAGCCCCTTTATAAGTACTCCCTGACCACAAGTGAGTTACCCTAGCCCCTTTATAAGTATACCCTGACCCCAAGTGTATTACCCTACTCACTTAGAAGTATTCCCTGACCCCTAGTGAGTTAACCTATTTCCATAGATACTACTCCCTGACCCCAAGTGTGTTGCCCTATTCCCATATAAGTACTCCCTGACCCCAAGTGAGATATCCATGCCCTTTTATGTGTACTCTCTGACCGCAAGTGAGTAACCCTAGCCCCTTTATATGTACTCTCTGACCGCAAGTGAGTTACCCTAGCCCCTTTATATGTACTCCCAGACCCCAAGTGAGTTAGCCTAGTCCAATATAAGTACTCCTTGACCCCAAATGTGTTACCTTAGCCCCTTTATAAGTACTCCCCGACCACAAGTGAGTTATCCTATCCCCTTTATATGTACTCTCTGACCTCAAGTGAGTTACCCTAGTCCCATATAAGAACTCCCTGTCCCTAAGTGAGTACCCTAGTCCCAAATAAGTACTCCCTGACCCCAAGTGAGTTACCATAGCCCCTTTATAAGTACTCCCTGACCACAAGTGAGTTACCCTAGCCCCTTTATAAGTATACCCTGACCCCAAGTGTATTACCCTACTCACTTAGAAGTATTCCCTGACCCCTAGTGAGTTAACCTATTTCCATAGATACTACTCCCTGACCCCAAGTGTGTTGCCCTATTCCCATATAAGTACTCCCTGACCCCAAATGTGTTGTCCTAGCCCCTTTATATGAACTCTCTGACCGCAAGTGAGTTACCCTATTCCTATATAGGTACTCCCTGACCCCAAGTGAGTACCCTAGCCCCTTTATAAGTACTCTCTGACGGCAAGTGAGTTACACTAGTCCCATAGTAGTACTCCCTGACCCCAAGTGAGTTACCATAGCCCCTTTATAAGAACTCCCTGACCCCAAGTAAGTTATCCTAGCCCTTTTATATGTACTCTCTGGCGGCAAGTGAGTTACACTAGTCCCATAGTAGTACTCCCTGACCCCAAGTGAGTTACACTAGTCCCATAGAAGTACTCCCTGACCCCAAGTGAGTTATCCTAGCCCCTTATAAGTACTCCCTGACCCCAAGTGAGATATCCATGCCCTTTTACGTGTACTCTCTGACCGCAAGTGAGTAACCCTAGCCCCTTTATATGTACTCTCTGACCGCAAGTGAGTTACCCTAGCCCCTTTATATGTACTCCCAGACCCCAAGTGAGTTAGCCTAGTCCAATATAAGTACTCCTTGACCCCAAGTGTGTTACCCTAGTCACTTAGAAGTATTCCCTGACCCCAAGTGAGTTAACCTATTTCCATAGATACTACTCTCTGACCTCAAGTGAGTTACCCTAGTCCCATATAAGAACTCCCTGTCCCTAAGTGAGTACCCTAGTCCCAAATAAGTACTCCCTGACCCCAAGTGAGTTACCATAGCCCCTTTATAAGTACTCCCTGACCACAAGTGAGTTACCCTAGCCCCTTTATAAGTATACCCTGACCCCAAGTGTATTACCCTACTCACTTAGAAGTATTCCCTGACCCCTAGTGAGTTAACCTATTTCCATAGATACTACTCCCTGACCCCAAGTGTGTTGCCCTATTCCCATATAGGTACTCCCTGACCCCAAGTGAGTTATCCTGGCCCTTATATGTACCCTCTGCCGCGAGTGAGTTACCCTAGTCCCATAGAAGTTCTCCCTGACCCCAAGTGAGTTATCCAAGCCCCTTTATATGTACTCTCTGACCGCAAGTGAGTTACCCTAGTCCCATATATGTACTCCCTGACCCCAAGTGAGTTACCATAGCCCTTTATAAGTACTCCCAGACCCCAAGTGAGTTATCCTAGCCCCTTTATATATACTCTCTGAACGCAAGTGAGTTATCCTAGTCGCTTTATATGTACTCCCAGATCCCAAGTGAGTTACCCTATTCCCTTATGAGTACTCCCTGATCCTAAGTGAGTTACCCTAGCCCTTTAATAAGTACACCCTGGCCCCAAGTGAGTTATCCTAGCACCTTTATATGTACTCTCTGACCGCAAGTGAGTTATCCTAGCCCCTTTATATGTACTCCCAGACACCAAGTGAGTTACCCTAGTCCCTTATATGTACTCCCTGACCCCAAGTGATTTACCCTAGTCCCATATAAGTACTCCCTGACCCCAAGTGAGTTACCCTAGCCCCTTGATAAATACTCCCTGACCCCAAGTGGGTTATCCTTGCCCCTTTATATGTACTCTCTGACCGCAAGTGAGTTATTCAAACCCCTTATAATTACTCCCTGATCCCAAGTGTGTTACCCTAGTCTCATATATGTACTCTCTGAACGCAAGTGAGTTATCCTAGTTGCTTTATATGTACTCCCAGACCCCAAGTGAGTTACCCTAGTCCCTTATAAGTACTCCCTGATCCTAAGTGAGTTACCCTAGCCCTTTAATAAGTACACCCTGGCCCCAAGTGAGTTACCCTAGTCCCATATAAGTAATCCTTGACCCAAAGTGAGTTACCCTAGCCCCTTTATAAGTACTCCCTGACCCCAAGTGAGTTATCCTAGCCCCTTTATATGTACTCTCTGACAGCAAGTGAGTTACCCTAGTTCCATAGTAGTACTCTCTGACCCCAAGTGAGTAACCATTGCCCCTTTATAAGTACTCCCTGACTCCAAGTGAGTTACCCTAGTCCCTTATAAGTACTCCCTGACCCCAAGTGAGTTATCCTAGCCCCTTATAAGTACTCCCTGACACCAAGTGAGTTACCCTAGTCCCAAAGAAGTACTCCCTGACCCCAAGTGAGTTATCCTAGCCCCTTTATATGTACTCTCTGACCGCAAGTGAGTTATCCTAGCCCCTTTTTATGTACTCCCTGACACGAAGTGAGTTACCCTAGTCCCATAGAAGTACTCCCTGACCCCAATTGAGTTATCCTAGCCCCTTTATATGTACTCTCTGACCGCAAGTGAGTTATCCTGGCCCCTTTATATGTACTCTCTGACCGCAAGTGAGTTACCCTAGTCCCATAGAAGTATTCCCAGACCCCAAGTGAGTTACCCTAGTCCCTTATAAGTACTCCCTGACCCCAAGTGAGTTACCCTAGCCCCTTGATAAGTACTCCCTGACCCCAAGTGAGATATCCTAGCCCCTTATAAGTACTCCCTGACCCAAAGTGGGTTATCCTGGCACCTTTATATGTACTCTCTGACCGCAAGTGAGTTATCCTAGTCCCATAGAAGTACCCCCTGACCCCAAGTGAGTTACCATAGCCTCTTTATAAGTACTCCCAGACCGCAAGTGAGTTACCCTAGTCCCTTATAAGTACTCCCTGACCCCAAGTGAGTTACCCTATCCCCTTGATAAATACTCCCTGACCCCAGTGAGTTATCCTAGCCCCTTATAAGTACTCCCTGACACCAAGTGAGTTACCCTAGTCCCATAGAAGTACTCCCTGACCCCAAGTGAGTTATCCTAGCCCCTTTATATGTACTCTCTGACCGCAAGTGAGTTACCCTAGTCCCATAGATGTACCCCCTGACCCAAGTGAGTTACCATAGCCTCTTTATAAGTACTCCCAGACCCCAAGTGAGTTACCCTAGTCCCTTATAAGTACTCCCTGACCCCAAGTGAGTTACCCTACCCCCTTGATAAGTACTCCCTGACCCCAAGTGAGTTACCTTAGCCCCTTATAAGTACTCCCTGACACCAAGTGAGTTACCCTAGTCCCATAGAAGTACTCTTTGACCCCAAGTGAGTTATCCTAGCCCCTTTATATGTACTCTCTGACCGCAAGTGAGTTATCCTAGTCCGATAGAAGTACCCCCTGACCCCAAGTGAGTTACCATAGCCTCTTTATAAGTACTCCCATACCCCAAGTGAGTTACCCTAGTCCCTTATAAGTACTCCCTGACCCCAAGTGAGTTACCCTAGCCCCTTGATAAGTACTCCCTGACCCCAAGTGAGTTATCCTAGCCCCTTATAAGTACTCCCTAACACCAAGTGAGTTACCCTAGTCCCATAGAAGTACTCCCTGACCCCAAGTGAGTTATCCTAGCCCCTTTATATGTACTCTCTGACCGCAAGTGAGTTATCAAAGCCCCTTTATATGTACTCTCAGACCCCAAGTGAGTTACCCTAGTCCCTTATAAGTACTCCCTGATCCTAAGTGAGTTACCCTATCCCTTTAATAAGGACACCTTGGCCTCAAGTGAGTTACCCTAGTCCCATATAAGTAATCCTTGACGCAAAGTGAGTTATTCTAGCCCCTTTATATGTACTCTCTGACCGCAATTGAGTTATTCAAACCCCTTATAAGTACTCCCTGACCCCAAGTGTTTTACCCTAGTCTCATATATGTAATCCCTTAACTCAAGTGTGTTATCTTAGCCCCTTTATAAGTACTCCCTGACCCCAAGTGAGTTATCCTACCCCCTTTATATGTACTCCCTGACCCCAAGTGAGTTACCATAGCCCCTTGATAAGTACTCCCTGACCCCAAGTGAGTTAACATAGCCTCTTTATAAGTATTCCCAGACCCCAAGTGAGTTACCCTAGTCCCTTATAAGTACTCCCTGACCCCAAGTGTGTTACCCTAGCCCCTTTATAAGTACTCCTTGACCCCAAGTGGGTTATCATGGCCCCTTTACATGTACTCTCTGACCGCAAGTGAGTTACCCTAGTCCCATAGAAGTACTCCCTGACCCCAAGTGAGTTATCCTAGCCCCTTTATATGTACTCTCTGACCGCAAGTGAGTTATCAAAGCCCCTTTATATGTACTCTCAGACCCCAAGTGAGTTACCCTAGTCTCATTTAAATACTCCCTGAACCCAAGTGTGTTACCTAAGCCCCTTTATAAGTACTCCCCGACCCCAAGTGAATTATCCTATTCCTTTTATATGTACTCTCTGACCGCAAGTAAGTTACCCTAGTCCCATATATGTACTCCCTGAACCCAAGTGAGTCACCCTAGCACCTTTATAAGTACTCCCTGACCCCAAGTGTGTTACCCTAGTCTCATAGAGGTTCTCCCTGACCCCAAATGAGTCACCCTAGCACCTTTATAAGTACTCCCTGACCCCAAGTGTGTTACCTTAGTCACATAAATGTACTCCCTGACCGCAAGTGAGTTATCCTAGCCCCTTTATATGTACTCTCTAACCGCAAGTCAGTTACCCTAACCCCTTTTTAAGTACTCCCTGACTCCAAATGTGCTACCTTAGTCCCAAAAATGTACTTCCTGACCCCAAGTGTGTTACCTTAGTCACATAAATGTACTCCCTGACCCCAAGTGAGTTATCCTATCCCCTTTATATGTACTCTCTGACCGCAAGTGAGTTACCCTAGTCCCAAATAAGTACTCCCTGACCCCAAGTGAGTTATCCTAGCCCCTTTATATGTACTCGATGACTGCAAGTGAGTTACCCTAGCCCCTTTATAAGTACTCCGTGACCCCAAGTGAGTTATACTAGCCTCTTTATATGTACTCTCTGACCGCAAGTGAGTTACCCTAGTCCCATAAAAGTACTCTCTGACCGCAAGTGAGTTATCCTAACCCCTTTATATTTACTCCTAGACCTCAAGTGTGTTACCCTGGTGCCTTATAAGTACTGCCTGACCCCAAGTGTGTTACCCTAGCCCCTTAATAAGTACACCCTGGCCCCAAGTGAGTTACCCTGGTCCCATATAAGTACTCCCAGACACCAAGTGAGTTAGCCTAGTCTAATATAAGTATTCCTTGACCCAATATGGGTTACCCAAGCCCCTTTTTAAGTACTCCCTGACCCCAAGTGAGTTACCCTTGTTCCATATAAGTACTCCCAGACCCCAAGTAGTTACCCTAGTCCCATAGAAGTACTCCCTGATCCAAAGTGAGTTACCCTAGTCACTTAGAAGTACTCCCTGACCCCAAGTGAGTTACCCTAGTTCCATAGAAGTACTCCCTGACCCCAAGTGTGTTGCCCTAGTCCCATATAAATACTCCCTGACCCCAAATGTGGTGACCTAGCCCCTTTATATGAACTCTCTGACCGCAATAGAGTTACCCTAGCCCCTATATAAATACCCCTTGAACCCAAGTGAGTTATCCTTGCCCCTTTATATGTACTCTCTGACCGCAAGTGAGTTACCCTAGTCACATAGGAGTAAACCCTGACCCCAAGTGAGTTACCCTAGTCCCATGGAAGTACTCCCTGACCCCAAGTGAGTTATCCTAGCACCTTATAAGTACTCCCTGACCCCAAGTAAGTTATCCTAGCCGATTTATATGTACTCTCTGACCGCAAGTGAGTTACCCTAGCCCCTTTATATGTACTCTCTGACAGCAAGAGAGTTACCCTAGCCCCTTTATATGTACTCTCTGACCGCAAGTGAGTTATCCTAGCCCCTATATAAGTACCCCCTGACCCCAAGTGAGTTATCCTTGCCCCTTTATATGTACTCTCTGACCGCAAGTGTGTTACCCTAGTCACATTGAAGTACTCCCTGACCCCAAGTAAATTACCGTAGTCCCATGGAAGTACTCCCTGACCCCAAGTGAGTTATCCTAGCCCCTTATAAGTACTCCCTGACCCCAAGTAAGTTATCCTAGGCCATTAATATGTACTCTCTGACCGCATGCGAGTTACCCTTGCCCCTTTATATGTACTCTCTGACCGCAAATGAGTTACCCTAGCCCCTTTATATGTACTCTCTGACCGCAAGTGTGTTATCCTAGCCGCTTTATATGTACTCCCAGACCCCAAGTGAGATACACTAGTCCCTTATAAGTACTCCCTGACCCCAAGAGTGATACCCTAGACCTTTAATAAGTGCACCCTGGCCCCAAGTGAGTTATCCTAGCCCCTTTATATGTACTCTCTGACGGCAAGTGAGTTACACTAGTCCCATAGTAGTACTTCCTGACCCCAAGTGAGTTACCATAGCCCCTTTATAAGAACTCCCTGACCCCATGTAAGTTATCCTAGCCCCTTTATAAGTACTCACTGACGGCAAGTGAGTTACACTAGTCCCATAGTAGTACTCCCTGACCGCAAGTGAGTAACCCTAGCCCCTTTATATGTACTCTCTGACCGCAAGTGAGTTACCCTAGCCCCTTTATATGTACTCCAAAAACCCCAAGTGTGTTACCCTAGTCCCTTGTAACTACTCCCTGACCCCAAGTGAGTTACCTTAGCCCCTTTATAAGTACACCCTGGCCCCAAGTGAGTTACCCTGGTCCCATATAAGTACTCCCAGACACCAAGTGAGTTAGCCTAGTCCAATATAAGTACTCCTTGACCCCAAGTGAGTTACCATAGCCCCTTTATAAGTACTCCCTGACCCCAAGTGAGTTATCCTGGCCCCTTTATATGTACTCTCTGACCGCAAGTGAGTTATCAAAGCCCCTTTATATGTACTCTCAGACCCCAAGTGAGTTACCCTAGTCCCTTATAAGTACTCCCTGATCCTAAGTGAGTTACCCTATCCCTTTAATAAGGACACCTTGGCCTCAAGTGAGTTACCCTAGTCCCATATAAGTAATCCTTGACGCAAAGTGAGTTATTCTAGCCCCTTTATATGTACTCTCTGACCGCAATTGAGTTATTCAAACCCCTTATAAGTACTCCCTGACCCCAAGTGTTTTACCCTAGTCTCATATATGTAATCCCTGAACTCAAGTGTGTTATCTTAGCCCCTTTATAAGAACTCCCTGACCCCAAGTGAGTTATCCTACCCCCTTTATATGTACTCCCTGACCCCAAGTGAGTTACCATAGCCCCTTGATAAGTACTCCCTGACCCCAAGTGAGTTATCCTAGCCCCTTACAAGTACTCCCTGACCCCAAGTGGGTTATCCTGGCACCTTTATATGTACTCTCTGACCGCAAGTGAGTTACCCTAGTCCCATAGAAGTACCCCCTGACCCCAAGTGAGTTAACATAGCCTCTTTATAAGTATTCCCAGACCCCAAGTGAGTTACCCTAGTCCCTTATAAGTACTCCCTGACCCCAAGTGAGTTACCCTAGCCCCTTTATAAGTACTCCTTGACCCCAAGTGGGTTATCATGGCCCCTTTACATGTACTCTCTGACCGCAAGTGAGTTACCCTAGTCCCAAAGAAGTACTCCCTGACCCCAAGTGAGTTATCCTAGCCCCTTTATATGTACTCTCTGACCGCAAGTGAGTTATCAAAGCCCCTTTATATGTACTCTCAGACCCCAAGTGAGTTACCCTAGTCCCTTATAACTACTCCCTGACCCAAAGTGAGTTACCGTAGCCCCTTGATAAGTACTCCCTGACCCCAAGTGGGTTATCCTGGCCCCTTTATATGTACTCTCTGACCGCAAGTGAGTTATTCAAACCCCTTATAAGTACTCCCTGACCCCAAGTGTGTTACCCTAGTCTCATATATGTACTTTCTGAACACAAGTGTGTTACCTTAGCACCTTTATGAGTACTCCCTGACCCCAAGTGAGTTATCCTAGCCCCTTTATATGTACTCTCTGAACGCAAGTGAGTTACCCTAGCCCATTTATATGTACTCTCTCACCGCAAGTGAGTTATCCTAGTCGCTTTATATGTACTCCCAGACCACAAGTGAGTTACCCTAGTCCCTTATAAGTACTCCCTGATCCTAAGTGAGTTACCCTAGCCCTTTAATAAGGACACCTTGGCCTCAAGTGAGTTACCCTAGCCCCTTTATAAGTACTCCCTGACCCCAAGTGAGTTACCATATCACCTTTATATGTACTCCCTGACCCCAAGTGAGTTATCCTAGCCCCTTTACATGTACTCTCTGACCGCAATTGAGTTATTCAAACCCCTTATAAGTACTCCCTGACCCCAAGTGTTTTACCCTAGTCTCATATATGTAATCCATGAACTCAAGTGTGTTACCTTAGCCCCTTCATAAGTACTCCCTGATGCTAAGTGAGTTACCCTAGCCCTTTAATAAGGACACCTTGGCCTCAAGTGAGTTACCCTAGCCCCTTTATAAGTACTCCCTGACCCCAAGTGAGTTACCATATCACCTTTATATGTACTCCCTGACCCCAAGTGAGTTATCCTAGCCCCTTTACATGTACTCTCTGACCGCAATTGAGTTATTCAAACCCCTTATAAGTACTCCCTGACCCCAAGTGTTTTACCCTAGTCTCATATATGTAATCCCTGAACTCAAGTGTGTTACCTTAGCCCCTTTATAAGTACTCCCTGACCCCAAGTGAATTATCCTACCCCCTTTATATGTACTCTCTGACCGCAAGTGAGTTACCCTAGTCCCATATATGTTCTCCCTGACCCCAAGTGAGTTACCATTGCCCCTTGATAAGTACTCCCTGACCCCAAGTGAGTAATCCTAGCCCCTTATAAGTACTCCCTGACCCCAAGTGGGTTATCCTGGCACCTTTATATGTACTCTCTGACCGCAAGTGAGTTACCCTAGCCCATTTATATGTACTCTCTGACCGCAAGTGAGTTATCCTAGTCGCTTTATAAGTACTCCCAGACCCCAATTGAGTTACCCTAGTCCCTTATAAGTACTCCCTGATCCTACGTGAGTTACCCTAGCCCTTTGATAAGTACACCCTGGCCCCAAGTGAGTTACCCTAGTCCCATATAAGTAATCCTTGACCCAAAGAGAGTTACCCTAGCCCCTTTATAAGTACTCCCTGACCTCAAGTGGGTTATCATGGCCCCTTTACATGTACTCTCTGACCGCAAGTGAGTTACCCTAGTCCCATAGAAGTACCCCCTGACCCCAAGTGAGTTAACATAGCCTCTTTATAAGTATTCCCAGACCACAAGTGAGTTACCCTAGTCCCTTATAAGTACTCCCTGACCCCAAGTGAGTTACCCTAGCCCCTTTATAAGTACTCCTTGACCCCAAGTGGGTTATCATGGCCCCTTTACATGTACTCTCTGACCGCAAGTGAGTTACCCTAGTCCCATAGAAGTACTCCCTGACCCCAAGTGAGTTATCCTAGCCCCTTTATATGTACTCTCTGACCGCAAGTGAGTTTTCAAAGCCCCTTTATATGTACTCTCAGACCCCAAGTGAGTTACCCTAGTCCCTTATAACTACTCCCTGACCCAAAGTGAGTTACCGTAGCCCCTTGATAAGTACTCCCTGACCCCAAGTGGGTTATCCTGGCCCCTTTATATGTACTCTCTGACCGCAAGTGAGTTATCCAAACCCCTTATAAGTACTCCCTGACCCCAAGTGTGTTACCCTAGTCTCATATATGTACTTTCTGAACACAAGTGTGTTACCTTAGCACCTTTATGAGTACTCCCTGACCCCTAGTGAGTTATCCTAGCCCCTTTATATGTACTCTCTGATCGCAAGTGAGTTACCCTAGCCCATTTATATGTACTCTCTCACCGCAAGTGAGTTATCCTAGTCGCTTTATATGTACTCCCAGACCACAAGTGAGTTACCCTAGCCCCTTATAAGTACTCCCTGACACCAAGTGAGTTATCCTAGCCCCTTATAAGTACTCCCTGACCCCAAGTGGGTTATCCTGGCACCTTTATATGTACTCTCTGACCGCAAGTGAGTTACCCTAGTCCGATAGAAGTACCCCCTGACCCCAAGTGAGTTACCATAGCCTCTTTATAAGTACTCCCATACCCCAAGTGAGTTACCCTAGTCCCTTATAAGTACTCCCTGACCCCAAGTGAGTTACCCTAGCCCCTTGATAAGTACTCCCTGACCCCAAGTGAGTTATCCTAGCCCCTTATAAGTACTCCCTAACACCAAGTGAGTTACCCTAGTCCCATAGAAGTACTCCCTGACCCCAAGTGAGTTATCCTAGCCCCTATATATGTACTCTCTGACCGCAAGTGAGTTACCCTAGTCCCATAGAAGTACCCCCTGACCCCAAGTGAGTTACCATAGCCTCTTTATAAGTACTCCCAGACCGCAAGTGAGTTACCCTAGTCCCTTATAAGTACTCCCTGACCCCAAGTGAGTTACCCTAGCCCCTTGATAATTACTCCCTGATCCCAAGTGAGTTACCCTAGTCCCTTATAAGTACTCCCTGACCCCAAGTGAGTTACCCTAGCCCCTTGATAAGTACTCCCTGACCCCAAGTGAGTTATCCTAGCCCCTTATAAGTACTCCCTAACACCAAGTGAGTTACCCTAGTCCCATAGAAGTACTCCCTGACCCCAAGTGAGTTATCCTAGCCCCTTTATATGTACTCTCTGACCGCAAGTGAGTTATCAAAGCCCCTTTATATGTACTCTCAGACCCCAAGTGAGTTACCCTAGTCCCTTATAAGTACTCCCTGATCCTAAGTGAGTTACCCTATCCCTTTAATAAGGACACCTTGGCCTCAAGTGAGTTACCCTAGTCCCATATAAGTAATCCTTGACGCAAAGTGAGTTATTCTAGCCCCTTTATATGTACTCTCTGACCGCAATTGAGTTATTCAAACCCCTTATAAGTACTCCCTGACCCCAAGTGTTTTACCCAAGTCTCATATATGTAATCCCTGAACTCAAGTGTGTTATCTTAGCCCCTTTATAAGTACTCCCTGACCCCAAGTGAGTTATCCTACCCCCTTTATATGTACTCCCTGACCCCAAGTGAGTTACCATAGCCCCTTGATAAGTACTCCCTGACCCCAAGTGAGTTAACATAGCCTCTTTATAAGTATTCCCAGACCCCAAGTGAGTTACCCTAGTCCCTTATAAGTACTCCCTGACCCCAAGTGAGTTACCCTAGCCCCTTTATAAGTACTCCTTGACCCCAAGTGGGTTATCATGGCCCCTTTACATGTACTCTCTGACCGCAAGTGAGTTACCCTAGTCCCATAGAAGTACTCCCTGACCCCAAGTGAGTTATCCTAGCCCCTTTATATGTACTCTCTGACCGCAAGTGAGTTATCAAAGCCCCTTTATATGTACTCTCAGACCCCAAGTGAGTTACCCTAGTCCCTTATAACTACTCCCTGACCCAAAGTGAGTTACCGTAGCCCCTTGATAAGTACTCCCTGACCCCAAGTGGGTTATCCTGGCCCCTTTATATGTACTCTCTGACCGCAAGTGAGTTATTCAAACCCCTTATAAGTACTCCCTGACCCCAAGTGTGTTACCCTAGTCTCATATATGTACTTTCTGAACACAAGTGTGTTACCTTAGCACCTTTATGAGTACTCCCTGACCCCAAGTGAGTTATCCTAGCCCCTTTATATGTACTCTCTGATCGCAAGTGAGTTACCCTAGCCCATTTATATGTACTCTCTCACCGCAAGTGAGTTATCCTAGTCGCTTTATATGTACTCCCAGACCACAAGTGAGTTACCCTAGTCCCTTATAAGTACTCCCTGATCCTAAGTGAGTTACCCTAGCCTTTTAATAAGGACACCTTGGCCTCAAGTGAGTTACCCTAGCCCCTTTATAAGTACTCCCTGACCCCAAGTGAGTTACCATATCACCTTTATATGTACTCCCTGACCCCAAGTGAGTTATCCTAGCCCCTTTACATGTACTCTCTGACCGCAATTGAGTTATTCAAACCCCTTATAAGTACTCCCTGACCCTAAGTGTTTTACCCTAGTCTCATATATGTAATCCATGAACTCAAGTGTGTTACCTTAGCCCCTTCATAAGTACTCCCTGATGCTAAGTGAGTTACCCTAGCCCTTTAATAAGGACACCTTGGCCTCAAGTGAGTTACCCTAGCCCCTTTATAAGTACTCCCTGACCCCAAGTGAGTTACCATATCACCTTTATATGTACTCCCTGACCCCAAGTGAGTTATCCTAGCCCCTTTACATGTACTCTCTGACCGCAATTGAGTTATTCAAACCCCTTATAAGTACTCCCTGACCCCAAGTGTTTTACCCTAGTCTCATATATGTAATCCCTGAACTCAAGTGTGTTACCTTAGCCCCTTTATAAGTACTCCCTGACCCCAAGTGAATTATCCTACCCCCTTTATATGTACTCTCTAACCGCAAGTGAGTTACCCTAGTCCCATATAAGTTCTCCCTGACCCCAAGTGAGTTACCATTGCCCCTTGATAAGTACTCCCTGACCCCAAGTGAGTAATCCTAGCCCCTTATAAGTACTCCCTGACCCCAAGTGGGTTATCCTGGCACCTTTATATGTACTCTCTGACCGCAAGTGAGTTACCCTAGCCCATTTATATGTACTCTCTGACCGCAAGTGAGTTATCCTAGTCGCTTTATATGTACTCCCAGACCCCAAGTGAGTTACCCTAGTCCCTTATAAGTACTCCCTGATCCTACGTGAGTTACCCTAGCCCTTTGATAAGTACACCCTGGCCCCAAGTGAGTTACCCTAGTCCCATATAAGTAATCCTTGACCCAAAGAGAGTTACCCTAGCCCCTTTATAAGTACTCCCTGACCCCAAGTGGGTTATCATGGCCCCTTTACATGTACTCTCTGACCGCAAGTGAGTTACCCTAGTCCCATAGAAGTACCCCCTGACCCCAAGTGAGTTACCATTGCCCCTTTATAAGTACTCCCAGACCCCTGTTGAGTTACCCTAGTCCCTTATAAGTACGCCCTGACCCCAAGTGAGTTACCCTAGCCCCTTGATAAGTACTCCCTGACACAAAGTGAGTTACCCTAGCCCCTTATAAGTACTCCCTGACACCAAGTGAGTTATCCTAGCCCCTTATAAGTACTCCCTGACCCCAAGTGGGTTATCCTGGCACCTTTATATGTACTCTCTGACCGCAAGTGAGTTACCCTAGTCCGATAGAAGTACCCCCTGACCCCAAGTGAGTTACCTTAGCCTCTTTATAAGTACTCCCATACCCCAAGTGAGTTACCCTAGTCCCTTATAAGTACTCCCTGACCCCAAGTGAGTTACCCTAGCCCCTTGATAAGTACTCCCTGACCCCAAGTGAGTTATCCTAGCCCCTTATAAGTACTCCCTAACACCAAGTGAGTTACCCTAGTCCCATAGAAGTACTCCCTGACCCCAAGTGAGTTATCCTAGCCCCTTTATATGTACTCTCTGACCGCAAGTGAGTTACCCTAGTCCCATAGAAGTACCCCCTGACCCCAAGTGAGTTACCATAGCCTCTTTATAAGTACTCCCAGACCGCAAGTGAGTTACCCTAGTCCCTTATAAGTACTCCCTGACCCCAAGTGAGTTATTCTAGCCCCTTTATATGTACTCTTTGACCGCAAGTGAGTTATCCAAACCCCTATATAAGTACTCCTTGACCCCAAGTGTGTTACTCTAGTCTCATTTAAATACTCCCTGAACCCAAGTGTGTTACCTAAGCCCCTTTATAAGTACTCCCCGACCCCAAGTGAATTATCCTATTCCTTTTATATGTACTCTCTGACCGCAAGTAAGTTACCCTAGTCCCATATATGTACTCCCTGAACCCAAGTGAGTTACCCTAGCCCCTTGATAAGTACTCCCTGACCCCAAGTGAGTTATCCTAGCCCCTTATAAGTACTCCCTAACACCAAGTGAGTTACCCTAGTCCCATAGAAGTACTCCCTGACCCCAAGTGAGTTATCCTAGCCCCTTTATATGTACTCTCTGACCGCAAGTGAGTTATCAAAGCCCCTTTATATGTACTCTCAGACCCCAAGTGAGTTACCCTAGTCCCTTATAAGTACTCCCTGATCCTAAGCGAGTTACCCTATCCCTTTAATAAGGACACCTTGGCCTCAAGTGAGTTACCCTAGTCCCATATAAGTAATCCTTGACGCAAAGTGAGTTATTCTAGCCCCTTTATATGTACTCTCTGACCGCAATTGAGTTATTCAAACCCCTTATAAGTACTCCCTGACCCCAAGTGTTTTACCCAAGTCTCATATATGTAATCCCTGAACTCAAGTGTGTTATCTTAGCCCCTTTATAAGTACTCCCTGACCCCAAGTGAGTTATCCTACCCCCTTTATATGTACTCCCTGACCCCAAGTGAGTTACCATAGCCCCTTGATAAGTACTCCCTGACCCCAAGTGAGTTAACATAGCCTCTTTATAAGTATTCCCAGACCCCAAGTGAGTTACCCTAGTCCCTTATAAGTACTCCCTGACCCCAAGTGAGTTACCCTAGCCCCTTTATAAGTACTCCTTGACCCCAAGTGGGTTATCATGGCCCCTTTACATGTACTCTCTGACCGCAAGTGAGTTACCCTAGTCCCATAGAAGTACTCCCTGACCCCAAGTGAGTTATCCTAGCCCCTTTATATGTACTCTCTGACCGCAAGTGAGTTATCAAAGCCCCTTTATATGTACTCTCAGACCCCAAGTGAGTTACCCTAGTCCCTTATAACTACTCCCTGACCCAACGTGAGTTACCGTAGCCCCTTGATAAGTACTCCCTGACCCCAAGTGGGTTATCCTGGCCCCTTTATATGTACTCTCTGACCGCAAGTGAGTTATTCAAACCCCTTATAAGTACTCCCTGACCCCAAGTGTGTTACCCTAGTCTCATATATGTACTTTCTGAACACAAGTGTGTTACCTTAGCACCTTTATGAGTACTCCCTGACCCCAAGTGAGTTATCCTAGCCCCTTTATATGTACTCTCTGATCGCAAGTGAGTTACCCTAGCCCATTTATATGTACTCTCTCACCGCAAGTGAGTTATCCTAGTCGCTTTATATGTACTCCCAGACCACAAGTGAGTTACCCTAGTCCCTTATAAGTACTCCCTGATCCTAAGTGAGTTACCCTAGCCCTTTAATAAGGACACCTTGGCCTCAAGTGAGTTACCCTAGCCCCTTTATAAGTACTCCCTGACCCCAAGTGAGTTACCATATCACCTTTATATGTACTCCCTGACCCCAAGTGAGTTATCCTAGCCCCTTTACATGTACTCTCTGACCGCAATTGAGTTATTCAAACCCCTTATAAGTACTCCCTGACCCCAAGTGTTTTACCCTAGTCTCATATATGTAATCCATGAACTCAAGTGTGTTACCTTAGCCCCTTCATAAGTACTCCCTGATGCTAAGTGAGTTACCCTAGCCCTTTAATAAGGACACCTTGGCCTCAAGTGAGTTACCCTAGCCCCTTTATAAGTACTCCCTGACCCCAAGTGAGTTACCATATCACCTTTATATGTACTCCCTGACCCCAAGTGAGTTATCCTAGCCCCTTTACATGTACTCTCTGACCGCAATTGAGTTATTCAAACCCCTTATAAGTACTCCCTGACCCCAAGTGTTTTACCCTAGTCTCATATATGTAATCCCTGAACTCAAGTGTGTTACCTTAGCCCCTTTATAAGTACTCCCTGACCCCAAGTGAATTATCCTACCCCCTTTATATGTACTCTCTAACCGCAAGTGAGTTACCCTAGTCCCATATAAGTTCTCCCTGACCCCAAGTGAGTTACCATTGCCCCTTGATTAGTACTCCCTGACCCCAAGTGAGTAATCCTAGCCCCTTATAAGTACTCCCTGACCCCAAGTGGGTTATCCTGGCACCTTTATATGTACTCTCTGACCGCAAGTGAGTTACCCTAGCCCATTTATATGTACTCTCTGACCGCAAGTGAGTTATCCTAGTCGCTTTATATGTACTCCCAGACCCCAAGTGAGTTACCCTAGTCCCTTATAAGTACTCCCTGATCCTACGTGAGTTACCCTAGCCCTTTGATAAGTACACCCTGGCCCCAAGTGAGTTACCCTAGTCCCATATAAGTAATCCTTGACCCAAAGAGAGTTACCCTAGCCCCTTTATAAGTACTCCCTGACCCCAAGTGGGTTATCATGGCCCCTTTACATGTACTCTCTGACCGCAAGTGAGTTACCCTAGTCCCATAGAAGTACCCCCTGACCCCAAGTGAGTTACCATTGCCCCTTTATAAGTACTCCCAGACCCCTGTTGAGTTACCCTAGTCCCTTATAAGTACGCCCTGACCCCAAGTGAGTTACCCTAGCCCCTTGATAAGTACTCCCTGACACAAAGTGAGTTACCCTAGCCCCTTATAAGTACTCCCTGACACCAAGTGAGTTATCCTAGCCCCTTATAAGTACTCCCTGACCCCAAGTGGGTTATCCTGGCACCTTTATATGTACTCTCTGACCGCAAGTGAGTTACCCTAGTCCGATAGAAGTACCCCCTGACCCCAAGTGAGTTACCTTAGCCTCTTTATAAGTACTCCCATACCCCAAGTGAGTTACCCTAGTCCCTTATAAGTACTCCCTGACCCCAAGTGAGTTACCCTAGCCCCTTGATAAGTACTCCCTGACCCCAAGTGAGTTATCCTAGCCCCTTATAAGTACTCCCTAACACCAAGTGAGTTACCCTAGTCCCATAGAAGTACTCCCTGACCCCAAGTGAGTTATCCTAGCCCCTTTATATGTACTCTCTGACCGCAAGTGAGTTACCCTAGTCCCATAGAAGTACCCCCTGACCCCAAGTGAGTTACCATAGCCTCTTTATAAGTACTCCCAGACCGCAAGTGAGTTACCCTAGTCCCTTATAAGTACTCCCTGACCCCAAGTGAGTTATTCTAGCCCCTTTATATGTACTCTTTGACCGCAAGTGAGTTATCCAAACCCCTATATAAGTACTCCTTGACCCCAAGTGTGTTACTCTAGTCTCATTTAAATACTCCCTGAACCCAAGTGTGTTACCTAAGCCCCTTTATAAGTACTCCCCGACCCCAAGTGAATTATCCTATTCCTTTTATATGTACTCTCTGACCGCAAGTAAGTTACCCTAGTCCCATATATGTACTCCCTGAACCCAAGTGAGTTACCCTAGCCCCTTGATAAGCACTCCCTGACCCCAAGTGAGTTATCCTAGCCCCTTATAAGTACTCCCTAACACCAAGTGAGTTACCCTAGTCCCATAGAAGTACTCCCTGACCCCAAGTGAGTTATCCTAGCCCCTTTATATGTACTCTCTGACCGCAAGTGAGTTATCAAAGCCCCTTTATATGTACTCTCAGACCCCAAGTGAGTTACCCTAGTCCCTTATAAGTACTCCCTGATCCTAAGCGAGTTACCCTATCCCTTTAATAAGGACACCTTGGCCTCAAGTGAGTTACCCTAGTCCCATATAAGTAATCCTTGACGCAAAGTGAGTTATTCTAGCCCCTTTATATGTACTCTCTGACCGCAATTGAGTTATTCAAACCCCTTATAAGTACTCCCTGACCCCAAGTGTTTTACCCAAGTCTCATATATGTAATCCCTGAACTCAAGTGTGTTATCTTAGCCCCTTTATAAGTACTCCCTGACCCCAAGTGAGTTATCCTACCCCCTTTATATGTACTCCCTGACCCCAAGTGAGTTACCATAGCCCCTTGATAAGTACTCCCTGACCCCAAGTGAGTTAACATAGCCTCTTTATAAGTATTCCCAGACCCCAAGTGAGTTACCCTAGTCCCTTATAAGTACTCCCTGACCCCAAGTGAGTTACCCTAGCCCCTTTATAAGTACTCCTTGACCCCAAGTGGGTTATCATGGCCCCTTTACATGTACTCTCTGACCGCAAGTGAGTTACCCTAGTCCCATAGAAGTACTCCCTGACCCCAAGTGAGTTATCCTAGCCCCTTTATATGTACTCTCTGACCGCAAGTGAGTTATCAAAGCCCCTTTATATGTACTCTCAGACCCCAAGTGAGTTACCCTAGTCCCTTATAACTACTCCCTGACCCAAAGTGAGTTACCGTAGCCCCTTGATAAGTACTCCCTGACCCCAAGTGGGTTATCCTGGCCCCTTTATATGTACTCTCTGACCGCAAGTGAGTTATTCAAACCCCTTATAAGTACTCCCTGACCCCAAGTGTGTTACCCTAGTCTCATATATGTACTTTCTGAACACAAGTGTGTTACCTTAGCACCTTTATGAGTACTCCCTGACCCCAAGTGAGTTATCCTAGCCCCTTTATATGTACTCTCTGATCGCAAGTGAGTTACCCTAGCCCATTTATATGTACTCTCTCACCGCAAGTGAGTTATCCTAGTCGCTTTATATGTACTCCCAGACCACAAGTGAGTTACCCTAGTCCCTTATAAGTACTCCCTGATCCTAAGTGAGTTACCCTAGCCCTTTAATAAGGACACCTTGGCCTCAAGTGAGTTACCCTAGTCCCATATAAGTAATCCTTGACGCAAAGTGAGTTATTCTAGCCCCTTTATATGTACTCTCTGACCGCAATTGAGTTATTCAAACCCCTTATAAGTACTCCCTGACCCCAAGTGTTTTACCCAAGTCTCATATATGTAATCCCTGAACTCAAGTGTGTTATCTTAGCCCCTTTATAAGTACTCCCTGACCCCAAGTGAGTTATCCTACCCCCTTTATATGTACTCCCTGACCCCAAGTGAGTTACCATAGCCCCTTGATAAGTACTCCCTGACCCCAAGTGAGTTAACATAGCCTCTTTATAAGTATTCCCAGACCCCAAGTGAGTTACCCTAGTCCCTTATAAGTACTCCCTGACCCCAAGTGAGTTACCCTAGCCCCTTTATAAGTACTCCTTGACCCCAAGTGGGTTATCATGGCCCCTTTACATGTACTCTCTGACCGCAAGTGAGTTACCCTAGTCCCATAGAAGTACTCCCTGACCCCAAGTGAGTTATCCTAGCCCCTTTATATGTACTCTCTGACCGCAAGTGAGTTATCAAAGCCCCTTTATATGTACTCTCAGACCCCAAGTGAGTTACCCTAGTCCCTTATAACTACTCCCTGACCCAAAGTGAGTTACCGTAGCCCCTTGATAAGTACTCCCTGACCCCAAGTGGGTTATCCTGGCCCCTTTATATGTACTCTCTGACCGCAAGTGAGTTATTCAAACCCCTTATAAGTACTCCCTGACCCCAAGTGTGTTACCCTAGTCTCATATATGTACTTTCTGAACACAAGTGTGTTACCTTAGCACCTTTATGAGTACTCCCTGACCCCAAGTGAGTTATCCTAGCCCCTTTATATGTACTCTCTGATCGCAAGTGAGTTACCCTAGCCCATTTATATGTACTCTCTCACCGCAAGTGAGTTATCCTAGTCGCTTTATATGTACTCCCAGACCACAAGTGAGTTACCCTAGTCCCTTATAAGTACTCCCTGATCCTAAGTGAGTTACCCTAGCCCTTTAATAAGGACACCTTGGCCTCAAGTGAGTTACCCTAGCCCCTTTATAAGTACTCCCTGACCCCAAGTGAGTTACCATATCACCTTTATATGTACTCCCTGACCCCAAGTGAGTTATCCTAGCCCCTTTACATGTACTCTCTGACCGCAATTGAGTTATTCAAACCCCTTATAAGTACTCCCTGACCCTAAGTGTTTTACCCTAGTCTCATATATGTAATCCATGAACTCAAGTGTGTTACCTTAGCCCCTTCATAAGTACTCCCTGATGCTAAGTGAGTTACCCTAGCCCTTTAATAAGGACACCTTGGCCTCAAGTGAGTTACCCTAGCCCCTTTATAAGTACTCCCTGACCCCAAGTGAGTTACCATATCACCTTTATATGTACTCCCTGACCCCAAGTGAGTTATCCTAGCCCCTTTACATGTACTCTCTGACCGCAATTGAGTTATTCAAACCCCTTATAAGTACTCCCTGACCCCAAGTGTTTTACCCTAGTCTCATATATGTAATCCCTGAACTCAAGTGTGTTACCTTAGCCCCTTTATAAGTACTCCCTGACCCCAAGTGAATTATCCTACCCCCTTTATATGTACTCTCTAACCGCAAGTGAGTTACCCTAGTCCCATATAAGTTCTCCCTGACCCCAAGTGAGTTACCATTGCCCCTTGATAAGTACTCCCTGACCCCAAGTGAGTAATCCTAGCCCCTTATAAGTACTCCCTGACCCCAAGTGGGTTATCCTGGCACCTTTATATGTACTCTCTGACCGCAAGTGAGTTACCCTAGCCCATTTATATGTACTCTCTGACCGCAAGTGAGTTATCCTAGTCGCTTTATATGTACTCCCAGACCCCAAGTGAGTTACCCTAGTCCCTTATAAGTACTCCCTGATCCTACGTGAGTTACCCTAGCCCTTTGATAAGTACACCCTGGCCCCAAGTGAGTTACCCTAGTCCCATATAAGTAATCCTTGACCCAAAGAGAGTTACCCTAGCCCCTTTATAAGTACTCCCTGACCCCAAGTGGGTTATCATGGCCCCTTTACATGTACTCTCTGACCGCAAGTGAGTTACCCTAGTCCCATAGAAGTACCCCCTGACCCCAAGTGAGTTACCATTGCCCCTTTATAAGTACTCCCAGACCCCTGTTGAGTTACCCTAGTCCCTTATAAGTACGCCCTGACCCCAAGTGAGTTACCCTAGCCCCTTGATAAGTACTCCCTGACACAAAGTGAGTTACCCTAGCCCTTTATAAGTACTCCCTGACACCAAGTGAGTTATCCTAGCCCCTTATAAGTACTCCCTGACCCCAAGTGGGTTATCCTGGCACCTTTATATGTACTCTCTGACCGCAAGTGAGTTACCCTAGTCCGATAGAAGTACCCCCTGACCCCAAGTGAGTTACCTTAGCCTCTTTATAAGTACTCCCATACCCCAAGTGAGTTACCCTAGTCCCTTATAAGTACTCCCTGACCCCAAGTGAGTTACCCTAGCCCCTTGATAAGTACTCCCTGACCCCAAGTGAGTTATCCTAGCCCCTTATAAGTACTCCCTAACACCAAGTGAGTTACCCTAGTCCCATAGAAGTACTCCCTGACCCCAAGTGAGTTATCCTAGCCCCTTTATATGTACTCTCTGACCGCAAGTGAGTTATCAAAGCCCCTTTATATGTACTCTCAGACCCCAAGTGAGTTACCCTAGTCCCTTATAAGTACTCCCTGATCCTAAGCGAGTTACCCTATCCCTTTAATAAGGACACCTTGGCCTCAAGTGAGTTACCCTAGTCCCATATAAGTAATCCTTGACGCAAAGTGAGTTATTCTAGCCCCTTTATATGTACTCTCTGACCGCAATTGAGTTATTCAAACCCCTTATAAGTACTCCCTGACCCCAAGTGTTTTACCCAAGTCTCATATATGTAATCCCTGAACTCAAGTGTGTTATCTTAGCCCCTTTATAAGTACTCCCTGACCCCAAGTGAGTTATCCTACCCCCTTTATATGTACTCCCTGACCCCAAGTGAGTTACCATAGCCCCTTGATAAGTACTCCCTGACCCCAAGTGAGTTAACATAGCCTCTTTATAAGTATTCCCAGACCCCAAGTGAGTTACCCTAGTCCCTTATAAGTACTCCCTGACCCCAAGTGAGTTACCCTAGCCCCTTTATAAGTACTCCTTGACCCCAAGTGGGTTATCATGGCCCCTTTACATGTACTCTCTGACCGCAAGTGAGTTACCCTAGTCCCATAGAAGTACTCCCTGACCCCAAGTGAGTTATCCTAGCCCCTTTATATGTACTCTCTGACCGCAAGTGAGTTATCAAAGCCCCTTTATATGTACTCTCAGACCCCAAGTGAGTTACCCTAGTCCCTTATAACTACTCCCTGACCCAAAGTGAGTTACCGTAGCCCCTTGATAAGTACTCCCTGACCCCAAGTGGGTTATCCTGGCCCCTTTATATGTACTCTCTGACCGCAAGTGAGTTATTCAAACCCCTTATAAGTACTCCCTGACCCCAAGTGTGTTACCCTAGTCTCATATATGTACTTTCTGAACACAAGTGTGTTACCTTAGCACCTTTATGAGTACTCCCTGACCCCAAGTGAGTTATCCTAGCCCCTTTATATGTACTCTCTGATCGCAAGTGAGTTACCCTAGCCCATTTATATGTACTCTCTCACCGCAAGTGAGTTATCCTAGTCGCTTTATATGTACTCCCAGACCACAAGTGAGTTACCCTAGTCCCTTATAAGTACTCCCTGATCCTAAGTGAGTTACCCTAGCCCTTTAATAAGGACACCTTGGCCTCAAGTGAGTTACCCTAGTCCCATATAAGTAATCCTTGACGCAAAGTGAGTTATTCTAGCCCCTTTATATGTACTCTCTGACCGCAATTGAGTTATTCAAACCCCTTATAAGTACTCCCTGACCCCAAGTGTTTTACCCAAGTCTCATATATGTAATCCCTGAACTCAAGTGTGTTATCTTAGCCCCTTTATAAGTACTCCCTGACCCCAAGTGAGTTATCCTACCCCCTTTATATGTACTCCCTGACCCCAAGTGAGTTACCATAGCCCCTTGATAAGTACTCCCTGACCCCAAGTGAGTTAACATAGCCTCTTTATAAGTATTCCCAGACCCCAAGTGAGTTACCCTAGTCCCTTATAAGTACTCCCTGACCCCAAGTGAGTTACCCTAGCCCCTTTATAAGTACTCCTTGACCCCAAGTGGGTTATCATGGCCCCTTTACATGTACTCTCTGACCGCAAGTGAGTTACCCTAGTCCCATAGAAGTACTCCCTGACCCCAAGTGAGTTATCCTAGCCCCTTTATATGTACTCTCTGACCGCAAGTGAGTTATCAAAGCCCCTTTATATGTACTCTCAGACCCCAAGTGAGTTACCCTAGTCCCTTATAACTACTCCCTGACCCAAAGTGAGTTACCGTAGCCCCTTGATAAGTACTCCCTGACCCCAAGTGGGTTATCCTGGCCCCTTTATATGTACTCTCTGACCGCAAGTGAGTTATTCAAACCCCTTATAAGTACTCCCTGACCCCAAGTGTGTTACCCTAGTCTCATATATGTACTTTCTGAACACAAGTGTGTTACCTTAGCACCTTTATGAGTACTCCCTGACCCCAAGTGAGTTATCCTAGCCCCTTTATATGTACTCTCTGATCGCAAGTGAGTTACCCTAGCCCATTTATATGTACTCTCTCACCGCAAGTGAGTTATCCTAGTCGCTTTATATGTACTCCCAGACCACAAGTGAGTTACCCTAGTCCCTTATAAGTACTCCCTGATCCTAAGTGAGTTACCCTAGCCCTTTAATAAGGACACCTTGGCCTCAAGTGAGTTACCCTAGCCCCTTTATAAGTACTCCCTGACCCCAAGTGAGTTACCATATCACCTTTATATGTACTCCCTGACCCCAAGTGAGTTATCCTAGCCCCTTTACATGTACTCTCTGACCGCAATTGAGTTATTCAAACCCCTTATAAGTACTCCCTGACCCTAAGTGTTTTACCCTAGTCTCATATATGTAATCCATGAACTCAAGTGTGTTACCTTAGCCCCTTCATAAGTACTCCCTGATGCTAAGTGAGTTACCCTAGCCCTTTAATAAGGACACCTTGGCCTCAAGTGAGTTACCCTAGCCCCTTTATAAGTACTCCCTGACCCCAAGTGAGTTACCATATCACCTTTATATGTACTCCCTGACCCCAAGTGAGTTATCCTAGCCCCTTTACATGTACTCTCTGACCGCAATTGAGTTATTCAAACCCCTTATAAGTACTCCCTGACCCCAAGTGTTTTACCCTAGTCTCATATATGTAATCCCTGAACTCAAGTGTGTTACCTTAGCCCCTTTATAAGTACTCCCTGACCCCAAGTGAATTATCCTACCCCCTTTATATGTACTCTCTAACCGCAAGTGAGTTACCCTAGTCCCATATAAGTTCTCCCTGACCCCAAGTGAGTTACCATTGCCCCTTGATAAGTACTCCCTGACCCCAAGTGAGTAATCCTAGCCCCTTATAAGTACTCCCTGACCCCAAGTGGGTTATCCTGGCACCTTTATATGTACTCTCTGACCGCAAGTGAGTTACCCTAGCCCATTTATATGTACTCTCTGACCGCAAGTGAGTTATCCTAGTCGCTTTATATGTACTCCCAGACCCCAAGTGAGTTACCCTAGTCCCTTATAAGTACTCCCTGATCCTACGTGAGTTACCCTAGCCCTTTGATAAGTACACCCTGGCCCCAAGTGAGTTACCCTAGTCCCATATAAGTAATCCTTGACCCAAAGAGAGTTACCCTAGCCCCTTTATAAGTACTCCCTGACCCCAAGTGGGTTATCATGGCCCCTTTACATGTACTCTCTGACCGCAAGTGAGTTACCCTAGTCCCATAGAAGTACCCCCTGACCCCAAGTGAGTTACCATTGCCCCTTTATAAGTACTCCCAGACCCCTGTTGAGTTACCCTAGTCCCTTATAAGTACGCCCTGACCCCAAGTGAGTTACCCTAGCCCCTTGATAAGTACTCCCTGACACAAAGTGAGTTACCCTAGCCCTTTATAAGTACTCCCTGACACCAAGTGAGTTATCCTAGCCCCTTATAAGTACTCCCTGACCCCAAGTGGGTTATCCTGGCACCTTTATATGTACTCTCTGACCGCAAGTGAGTTACCCTAGTCCGATAGAAGTACCCCCTGACCCCAAGTGAGTTACCTTAGCCTCTTTATAAGTACTCCCATACCCCAAGTGAGTTACCCTAGTCCCTTATAAGTACTCCCTGACCCCAAGTGAGTTACCCTAGCCCCTTGATAAGTACTCCCTGACCCCAAGTGAGTTATCCTAGCCCCTTATAAGTACTCCCTAACACCAAGTGAGTTACCCTAGTCCCATAGAAGTACTCCCTGACCCCAAGTGAGTTATCCTAGCCCCTTTATATGTACTCTCTGACCGCAAGTGAGTTACCCTAGTCCCATAGAAGTACCCCCTGACCCCAAGTGAGTTACCATAGCCTCTTTATAAGTACTCCCAGACCGCAAGTGAGTTACCCTAGTCCCTTATAAGTACTCCCTGACCCCAAGTGAGTTATCCTAGCCCCTTTATATGTACTCTTTGACCGCAAGTGAGTTATCCAAACCCCTATATAAGTACTCCTTGACCCCAAGTGTGTTACTCTAGTCTCATTTAAATACTCCCTGAACCCAAGTGTGTTACCTAAGCCCCTTTATAAGTACTCCCCGACCCCAAGTGAATTATCCTATTCCTTTTATATGTACTCTCTGACCGCAAGTAAGTTACCCTAGTCCCATATATGTACTCCCTGAACCCAAGTGAGTTACCCTAGCCCCTTGATAAGTACTCCCTGACCCCAAGTGAGTTATCCTAGCCCCTTATAAGTACTCCCTAACACCAAGTGAGTTACCCTAGTCCCATAGAAGTACTCCCTGACCCCAAGTGAGTTATCCTAGCCCCTTTATATGTACTCTCTGACCGCAAGTGAGTTATCAAAGCCCCTTTATATGTACTCTCAGACCCCAAGTGAGTTACCCTAGTTCCTTATAAGTACTCCCTGATCCTAAGTGAGTTACCCTATCCCTTTAATAAGGACACCTTGGCCTCAAGTGAGTTACCCTAGTCCCATATAAGTAATCCTTGACGCAAAGTGAGTTATTCTAGCCCCTTTATATGTACTCTCTGACCGCAATTGAGTTATTCAAACCCCTTATAAGTACTCCCTGACCCCAAGTGTTTTACCCAAGTCTCATATATGTAATCCCTGAACTCAAGTGTGTTATCTTAGCCCCTTTATAAGTACTCCCTGACCCCAAGTGAGTTATCCTACCCCCTTTATATGTACTCCCTGACCCCAAGTGAGTTACCATAGCCCCTTGATAAGTACTCCCTGACCCCAAGTGAGTTAACATAGCCTCTTTATAAGTATTCCCAGACCCCAAGTGAGTTACCCTAGTCCCTTATAAGTACTCCCTGACCCCAAGTGAGTTACCCTAGCCCCTTTATAAGTACTCCTTGACCCCAAGTGGGTTATCATGGCCCCTTTACATGTACTCTCTGACCGCAAGTGAGTTACCCTAGTCCCATAGAAGTACTCCCTGACCCCAAGTGAGTTATCCTAGCCCCTTTATATGTACTCTCTGACCGCAAGTGAGTTATCAAAGCCCCTTTATATGTACTCTCAGACCCCAAGTGAGTTACCCTAGTCCCTTATAACTACTCCCTGACCCAAAGTGAGTTACCGTAGCCCCTTGATAAGTACTCCCTGACCCCAAGTGGGTTATCCTGGCCCCTTTATATGTACTCTCTGACCGCAAGTGAGTTATTCAAACCCCTTATAAGTACTCCCTGACCCCAAGTGTGTTACCCTAGTCTCATATATGTACTTTCTGAACACAAGTGTGTTACCTTAGCACCTTTATGAGTACTCCCTGACCCCAAGTGAGTTATCCTAGCCCCTTTATATGTACTCTCTGATCGCAAGTGAGTTACCCTAGCCCATTTATATGTACTCTCTCACCGCAAGTGAGTTATCCTAGTCGCTTTATATGTACTCCCAGACCACAAGTGAGTTACCCTAGTCCCTTATAAGTACTCCCTGATCCTAAGTGAGTTACCCTAGCCCTTTAATAAGGACACCTTGGCCTCAAGTGAGTTACCCTAGCCCCTTTATAAGTACTCCCTGACCCCAAGTGAGTTACCATATCACCTTTATATGTACTCCCTGACCCCAAGTGAGTTATCCTAGCCCCTTTACATGTACTCTCTGACCGCAATTGAGTTATTCAAACCCCTTATAAGTACTCCCTGACCCTAAGTGTTTTACCCTAGTCTCATATATGTAATCCATGAACTCAAGTGTGTTACCTTAGCCCCTTCATAAGTACTCCCTGATGCTAAGTGAGTTACCCTAGCCCTTTAATAAGGACACCTTGGCCTCAAGTGAGTTACCCTAGCCCCTTTATAAGTACTCCCTGACCCCAAGTGAGTTACCATATCACCTTTATATGTACTCCCTGACCCCAAGTGAGTTATCCTAGCCCCTTTACATGTACTCTCTGACCGCAATTGAGTTATTCAAACCCCTTATAAGTACTCCCTGACCCCAAGTGTTTTACCCTAGTCTCATATATGTAATCCCTGAACTCAAGTGTGTTACCTTAGCCCCTTTATAAGTACTCCCTGACCCCAAGTGAATTATCCTACCCCCTTTATATGTACTCTCTAACCGCAAGTGAGTTACCCTAGTCCCATATAAGTTCTCCCTGACCCCAAGTGAGTTACCATTGCCCCTTGATAAGTACTCCCTGACCCCAAGTGAGTAATCCTAGCCCCTTATAAGTACTCCCTGACCCCAAGTGGGTTATCCTGGCACCTTTATATGTACTCTCTGACCGCAAGTGAGTTACCCTAGCCCATTTATATGTACTCTCTGACCGCAAGTGAGTTATCCTAGTCGCTTTATATGTACTCACAGACCCCAAGTGAGTTACCCTAGTCCCTTATAAGTACTCCCTGATCCTACGTGAGTTACCCTAGCCCTTTGATAAGTACACCCTGGCCCCAAGTGAGTTACCCTAGTCCCATATAAGTAATCCTTGACCCAAAGAGAGTTACCCTAGCCCCTTTATAAGTACTCCCTGACCCCAAGTGGGTTATCATGGCCCCTTTACATGTACTCTCTGACCGCAAGTGAGTTACCCTAGTCCCATAGAAGTACCCCCTGACCCCAAGTGAGTTACCATTGCCCCTTTATAAGTACTCCCAGACCCCTGTTGAGTTACCCTAGTCCCTTATAAGTACGCCCTGACCCCAAGTGAGTTACCCTAGCCCCTTGATAAGTACTCCCTGACACAAAGTGAGTTACCCTAGCCCCTTATAAGTACTCCCTGACACCAAGTGAGTTATCCTAGCCCCTTATAAGTACTCCCTGACCCCAAATGGGTTATCCTGGCACCTTTATATGTACTCTCTGACCGCAAGTGAGTTACCCTAGTCCGATAGAAGTACCCCCTGACCCCAAGTGAGTTACCTTAGCCTCTTTATAAGAACTCCCTGACCCCATGTAAGTTATCCTAGCCCCTTTATAAGTACTCACTGACGGCAAGTGAGTTACACTAGTCCCATAGTAGTACTCCCTGACCGCAAGTGAGTAACCCTAGCCCCTTTATATGTACTCTCTGACCGCAAGTGAGTTACCCTAGCCCCTTTATATGTACTCCAAAAACCCCAAGTGTGTTACCCTAGTCCCTTGTAACTACTCCCTGACCCCAAGTGAGTTACCTTAGCCCCTTTATAAGTACACCCTGGCCCCAAGTGAGTTACCCTGGTCCCATATAAGTACTCCCAGACACCAAGTGAGTTAGCCTAGTCCAATATAAGTACTCCTTGACCCCAAGTGAGTTACCATAGCCCCTTTATAAGTACTCCCTGACCCCAAGTGAGTTATCCTAGCCCCTTTATATGTACTCTCTGACCGCAAGTGAGTTATCAAAGCCCCTTTATATGTACTCTCAGACCCCAAGTGAGTTACCCTAGTCCCTTATAAGTACTCCCTGATCCTAAGTGAGTTACCCTATCCCTTTAATAAGGACACCTTGGCCTCAAGTGAGTTACCCTAGTCCCATATAAGTAATCCTTGACGCAAAGTGAGTTATTCTAGCCCCTTTATATGTACTCTCTGACCGCAATTGAGTTATTCAAACCCCTTATAAGTACTCCCTGACCCCAAGTGTTTTACCCTAGTCTCATATATGTAATCCCTGAACTCAAGTGTGTTATCTTAGCCCCTTTATAAGTACTCCCTGACCCCAAGTGAGTTATCCTACCCCCTTTATATGTACTCCCTGACCCCAAGTGAGTTACCATAGCCCCTTGATAAGTACTCCCTGACCCCAAGTGAGTTATCCTAGCCCCTTACAAGTACTCCCTGACCCCAAGTGGGTTATCCTGGCACCTTTATATGTACTCTCTGACCGCAAGTGAGTTACCCTAGTCCCATAGAAGTTCCCCCTGACCCCAAGTGAGTTACCATATCACCTTTATATGTACTCCCTGACCCCAAGTGAGTTATCCTAGCCCCTTTACATGTACTCTCTGACCGCAATTGAGTTATTCAAACCCCTTATAAGTACTCCCTGACCCCAAGTGTTTTACCCTAGTCTCATATATGTAATCCCTGAACTCAAGTGTGTTACCTTAGCCCCTTTATAAGTAATCCCTGACCCCAAGTGAATTATCCTACCCCCTTTATATGTACTCTCTAACCGCAAGTGAGTTACCCTAGTCCCATATAAGTTCTCCCTGACCCCAAGTGAGTTACCATTGCCCTTTGATAAGTACTCCCTGACCCCAAGTGAGTAATCCTAGCCCCTTATAAGTACTCCCTGACCCCAAGTGGGTTATCCTGGCACCTTTATATGTACTCTCTGACCGCAAGTGAGTTACCCTAGCCCATTTATATGTACTCTCTGACCGCAAGTGAGTTATCCTAGTCGCTTTATATGTACTCCCAGACCCCAAGTGAGTTACCCTAGTCCCTTATAAGTACTCCCTGATCCTACGTGAGTTACCCTAGCCCTTTGATAAGTATACCCTGGCCCCAAGTGAGTTACCCTAGTCCCATATAAGTAATCCTTGACCCAAAGAGAGTTACCCTAGCCCCTTTATAAGTACTCCCTGACCCCAAGTGGGTTATCATGGCCCCTTTACATGTACTCTCTGACCGCAAGTGAGTTACCCTAGTCCCATAGAAGTACCCCCTGACCCCAAGTGAGTTACCATTGCCCCTTTATAAGTACTCCCAGACCCCTGTTGAGTTACCCTAGTCCCTTATAAGTACGCCCTGACCCCAAGTGAGTTACCCTAGCCCCTTGATAAGTACTCCCTGACACAAAGTGAGTTACCCTAGCCCCTTATAAGTACTCCCTGACACCAAGTGAGTTATCCTAGCCCCTTATAAGTACTCCCTGACCCCAAGTGGGTTATCCTGGCACCTTTATATGTACTCTCTGACCGCAAGTGAGTTACCCTAGTCCGATAGAAGTACCCCCTGACCCCAAGTGAGTTACCTTAGCCTCTTTATAAGTACTCCCATACCCCAAGTGAGTTACCCTAGTCCCTTATAAGTACTCCCTGACCCCAAGTGAGTTACCCTAGCCCCTTGATAAGTACTCCCTGACCCCAAGTGAGTTATCCTAGCCCCTTATAAGTACTCCCTAACACCAAGTGAGTTACCCTAGTCCCATAGAAGTACTCCCTGACCCCAAGTGAGTTATCCTAGCCCCTTTATATGTACTCTCTGACCGCAAGTGAGTTACCCTAGTCCCATAGAAGTACCCCCTGACCCCAAGTGAGTTACCATAGCCTCTTTATAAGTACTCCCAGACCGCAAGTGAGTTACCCTAGTCCCTTATAAGTACTCCCTGACCCCAAGTGAGTTATCCTAGCCCCTTTATATGTACTCTTTGACCGCAAGTGAGTTATCCAAACCCCTATATAAGTACTCCTTGACCCCAAGTGTGTTACCCTAGTCTCATTTAAATACTCCCTGAACCCAAGTGTGTTACCTAAGCCCCTTTATAAGTACTCCCCGACCCCAAGTGAATTATCCTATTCCTTTTATATGTACTCTCTGACCGCAAGTAAGTTACCCTAGTCCCATATAAGTAATCCTTGACGCAAAGTGAGTTATTCTAGCCCCTTTATATGTACTCTCTGACCGCAATTGAGTTATTCAAACCCCTTATAAGTACTCCCTGACCCCAAGTGTTTTACCCTAGTCTCATATATGTAATCCCTGAACTCAAGTGTGTTATCTTAGCCCCTTTATAAGTACTCCCTGACCCCAAGTGAGTTATCCTACCCCCTTTATATGTACTCCCTGACCCCAAGTGAGTTACCATAGCCCCTTGATAAGTACTCCCTGACCCCAAGTGAGTTATCCTAGCCCCTTACAAGTACTCCCTGACCCCAAGTGGGTTATCCTGGCACCTTTATATGTACTCTCTGACCGCAAGTGAGTTACCCTAGTCCCATAGAAGTTCCCCCTGACCCCAAGTGAGTTACCATATCACCTTTATATGTACTCCCTGACCCCAAGTGAGTTATCCTAGCCCCTTTACATGTACTCTCTGACCGCAATTGAGTTATTCAAACCCCTTATAAGTACTCCCTGACCCCAAGTGTTTTACCCTAGTCTCATATATGTAATCCCTGAACTCAAGTGTGTTACCTTAGCCCCTTTATAAGTACTCCCTGACCCCAAGTGAATTATCCTACCCCCTTTATATGTACTCTCTAACCGCAAGTGAGTTACCCTAGTCCCATATAAGTTCTCCCTGACCCCAAGTGAGTTACCATTGCCCTTTGATAAGTACTCCCTGACCCCAAGTGAGTAATCCTAGCCCCTTATAAGTACTCCCTGACCCCAAGTGGGTTATCCTGGCACCTTTATATGTACTCTCTGACCGCAAGTGAGTTACCCTAGCCCATTTATATGTACTCTCTGACCGCAAGTGAGTTATCCTAGTCGCTTTATATGTACTCCCAGACCCCAAGTGAGTTACCCTAGTCCCTTATAAGTACTCCCTGATCCTACGTGAGTTACCCTAGCCCTTTGATAAGTACACCCTGGCCCCAAGTGAGTTACCCTAGTCCCATATAAGTAATCCTTGACCCAAAGAGAGTTACCCTAGCCCCTTTATAAGTACTCCCTGACCCCAAGTGGGTTATCATGGCCCCTTTACATGTACTCTCTGACCGCAAGTGAGTTACCCTAGTCCCATAGAAGTACCCCCTGACCCCAAGTGAGTTACCATTGCCCCTTTATAAGTACTCCCAGACCCCTGTTGAGTTACCCTAGTCCCTTATAAGTACGCCCTGACCCCAAGTGAGTTACCCTAGCCCCTTGATAAGTACTCCCTGACACAAAGTGAGTTACCCTAGCCCCTTATAAGTACTCCCTGACACCAAGTGAGTTATCCTAGCCCCTTATAAGTACTCCCTGACCCCAAGTGGGTTATCCTGGCACCTTTATATGTACTCTCTGACCGCAAGTGAGTTACCCTAGTCCGATAGAAGTACCCCCTGACCCCAAGTGAGTTACCTTAGCCTCTTTATAATTACTCCCATACCCCAAGTGAGTTACCCTAGTCCCTTATAAGTACTCCCTGACCCCAAGTGAGTTACCCTAGCCCCTTGATAAGTACTCCCTGACCCCAAGTGAGTTATCCTAGCCCCTTATAAGTACTCCCTAACACCAAGTGAGTTACCCTAGTCCCATAGAAGTACTCCCTGACCCCAAGTGAGTTATCCTAGCCCCTTTATATGTACTCTCTGACCGCAAGTGAGTTACCCTAGTCCCATAGAAGTACCCCCTGACCCCAAGTGAGTTACCATAGCCTCTTTATAAGTACTCCCAGACCGCAAGTGAGTTACCCTAGTCCCTTATAAGTACTCCCTGACCCCAAGTGAGTTATCCTAGCCCCTTTATATGTACTCTTTGACCGCAAGTGAGTTATCCAAACCCCTATATAAGTACTCCTTGACCCCAAGTGTGTTACCCTAGTCTCATTTAAATACTCCCTGAACCCAAGTGTGTTACCTAAGCCCCTTTATAAGTACTCCCCGACCCCAAGTGAATTATCCTATTCCTTTTATATGTACTCTCTGACCGCAAGTAAGTTACCCTAGTCCCATATATGTACTCCCTGAACCCAAGTGAGGCACCCTAGCACCTTTATAAGTACTCCCTGACCCCAAGTGTGTTACCCTAGTCTCATAGAGGTTCTCCCTGACCCCAAATGAGTCACCCTAGCACCTTTATAAGTACTCCCTGACCCCAAGTGTGTTACCTTAGTCACATAAATGTACTCCCTGACCGCAAGTGAGTTATCCTAGCCCCTTTATATGTACTCTCTAACCGCAAGTCAGTTACCCTAACCCCTTTTTAAGTACTCCCTGACCCCAAATGTGCTACCTTAGTCCCAAAAATGTACTTCCTGACCCCAAGTGTGTTACCTTAGTCACATAAATGTACTCCCTGACCCCAAGTGAGTTATCCTATCCCCTTTATATGTACTCTCTGACCGCAAGTGAGTTACCCTAGTCCCAAATAAGTACTCCCTGACCCCAAGTGAGTTATCCTAGCCCCTTTATATGTACTCGATGACTGCAAGTGAGTTACCCTAGCCCCTTTATAAGTACTCCGTGACCCCAAGTGAGTTATACTAGCCTCTTTATATGTACTCTCTGACCGCAAGTGAATTACCCTAGTCCCATAAAAGTACTCTCTGACCGCAAGTGAGTTATCCTAACCCCTTTATATTTACTCCTAGACCTCAAGTGTGTTACCCTGGTGCCTTATAAGTACTGCCTGACCCCAAGTGTGTTACCCTAGCCCCTTAATAAGTACACCCTGGCCCCAAGTGAGTTACCCTGGTCCCATATAAGTACTCCCAGACACCAAGTGAGTTAGCCTAGTCTAATATAAGTATTCCTTGACCCAATATGGGTTACCCAAGCCCCTTTTTAAGTACTCCCTGACCCCAAGTGAGTTACCCTTGTTCCATATAAGTACTCCCAGACCCCAAGTAGTTACCCTAGTCCCATAGAAGTACTCCCTGATCCAAAGTGAGTTACCCTAGTCACTTAGAAGTACTCCCTGACCCCAAGTGAGTTACCCTAGTTCCATAGAAGTACTCCCTGACCCCAAGTGTGTTGCCCTAGTCCCATATAAATACTCCCTGACCCCAAATGTGGTGACCTAGCCCCTTTATATGAACTCTCTGACCGCAATAGAGTTACCCTAGCCCCTATATAAATACCCCTTGAACCCAAGTGAGTTATCCTTGCCCCTTTATATGTACTCTCTGACCGCTAGTGAGTTACCCTAGTCACATAGGAGTAAACCCTGACCCCAAGTGAGTTACCCTAGTCCCATGGAAGTACTCCCTGACCCCAAGTGAGTTATCCTAGCACCTTTTAAGTACTCCCTGACCCCAAGTAAGTTATCCTAGCCGATTTATATGTACTCTCTGACCGCAAGTGAGTTACCCTAGCCCCTTTATATGTACTCTCTGACAGCAAGAGAGTTACCCTAGCCCCTTTATATGTACTCTCTGACCGAAAGTGAGTTATCCTAGCCCCTATATAAGTACCCCCTGACCCCAAGTGAGTTATCCTTGCCCCTTTATATGTACTCTCTGACCGCAAGTGTGTTACCCTAGTCACATTGAAGTACTCCCTGACCCCAAGTAAATTACCGTAGTCCCATGGAAGTACTCCCTGACCCCAAGTGAGTTATCCTAGCCCCTTATAAGTACTCCCTGACCCCAAGTAAGTTATCCTAGGCCATTAATATGTACTCTCTGACCGCATGCGAGTTACCCTTGCCCCTTTATATGTACTCTCTGACCGCAAATGAGTTACCCTAGCCCCTTTATATGTACTCTCTGACCGCAAGTGTGTTATCCTAGCCGCTTTATATGTACTCCCAGACCCCAAGTGAGATACACTAGTCCCTTATAAGTACTCCCTGACCCCAAGAGTGATACCCTAGACCTTTAATAAGTGCACCCTGGCCCCAAGTGAGTTATCCTAGCCCCTTTATATGTACTCTCTGACGGCAAGTGAGTTACACTATTCCCATAGTAGTACTCCCTGACCCCAAGTGAGTTACCATAGCCCCTTTATAAGAACTCCCTGACCCCATGTAAGTTATCCTAGCCCCTTTATAAGTACTCACTGACGGCAAGTGAGTTACACTAGTCCCATAGTAGTACTCCCTGACCGCAAGTGAGTAACCCTAGCCCCTTTATATGTACTCTCTGACCGCAAGTGAGTTACCCTAGCCCCTTTATATGTACTCCGAAAACCCCAAGTGTGTTACCCTAGTCCCTTGTAACTACTCCCTGACCCCAAGTGAGTTACCTTAGCCCCTTTATAAGTACACCCTGGCCCCAAGTGAGTTACCCTGGTCCCATATAAGTACTCCCAGACACCAAGTGAGTTAGCCTAGTCCAATATAAGTACTCCTTGACCCCAAGTGAGTTACCATAGCCCCTTTATAAGTACTCCCTGACCCCAAGTGAGTTATCCTAGCCCCTTTATATGTACTCTCTGACCGCAAGTGAGTTATCAAAGCCCCTTTATATGTACTCTCAGACCCCAAGTGAGTTACCCTAGTCCCTTATAAGTACTCCCTGATCCTAAGTGAGTTACCCTATCCCTTTAATAAGGACACCTTGGCCTCAAGTGAGTTACCCTAGTCCCATATAAGTAATCCTTGACGCAAAGTGAGTTATTCTAGCCCCTTTATATGTACTCTCTGACCGCAATTGAGTTATTCAAACCCCTTATAAGTACTCCCTGACCCCAAGTATTTTACCCTAGTCTCATATATGTAATCCCTGAACTCAAGTGTGTTATCTTAGCCCCTTTATAAGTACTCCCTGACCCCAAGTGAGTTATCCTACCCCCTTTATATGTACTCCCTGACCCCAAGTGAGTTACCATAGCCCCTTGATAAGTACTCCCTGACCCCAAGTGAGTTATCCTAGCCCCTTACAAGTACTCCCTGACCCCAAGTGGGTTATCCTGGCACCTTTATATGTACTCTCTGACCGCAAGTGAGTTACCCTAGTCCCATAGAAGTTCCCCCTGACCCCAAGTGAGTTAACATAGCCTCTTTATAAGTATTCCCAGACCCCAAGTGAGTTACCCTAGTCCCTTATAAGTACTCCCTGACCCCAAGTGAGTTACCCTAGCCCCTTTATAAGTACTCCTTGACCCCAAGTGGGTTATCATGGCCCCTTTACATGTACTCTCTGACCGCAAGTGAGTTACCCTAGTCCCAAAGAAGTACTCCCTGACCCCAAGTGAGTTATCCTAGCCCCTTTATATGTACTCTCTGACCGCAAGTGAGTTATCAAAGCCCCTTTATATGTACTCTCAGACCCCAAGTGAGTTACCCTAGTCCCTTATAACTACTCCCTGACCCAAAGTGAGTTACCGTAGCCCCTTGATAAGTACTCCCTGACCCCAAGTGGGTTATCCTGGCCCCTTTATATGTACTCTCTGACCGCAAGTGAGTTATTCAAACCCCTTATAAGTACTCCCTGACCCCAAGTGTGTTACCCTAGTCTCATATATTTACTTTCTGAACACAAGTGTGTTACCTTAGCACCTTTATGAGTACTCCCTGACCCCAAGTGAGTTATCCTAGCCCCTTTATATGTACTCTCTGATCGCAAGTGAGTTACCCTAGCCCATTTATATGTACTCTCTCACCGCAAGTGAGTTATCCTAGTCGCTTTATATGTACTCCCAGACCACAAGTGAGTTACCCTAGTCCCTTATAAGTACTCCCTGATCCTAAGTGAGTTACCCTAGCCCTTTAATAAGGACACCTTGGCCTCAAGTGAGTTACCCTAGCCCCTTTATAAGTACTCCCTGACCCCAAGTGAGTTACCATATCACCTTTATATGTACTCCCTGACCCCAAGTGAGTTATCCTAGCCCCTTTACATGTACTCTCTGACCGCAATTGAGTTATTCAAACCCCTTATAAGTACTCCCTGACCCCAAGTGTTTTACCCTAGTCTCATATATGTAATCCATGAACTCAAGTGTGTTACCTTAGCCCCTTCATAAGTACTCCCTGTTGCTAAGTGAGTTACCCTAGCCCTTTAATAAGGACACCTTGGCCTAAAGTGAGTTACCCTAGCTCCTTTATAAGTACTCCCTGACCCCAAGTGAGTTACCATATCACCTTTATATGTACTCCCTGACCCCAAGTGAGTTATCCTAGCCCCTTTACATGTACTCTCTGACCGCAATTGAGTTATTCAAACCCCTTATAAGTACTCCCTGACCCCAAGTGTTTTACCCTAGTCTCATATATGTAATCCCTGAACTCAAGTGTGTTACCTTAGCCCCTTTATAAGTACTCCCTGACCCCAAGTGAATTATCCTACCCCCTTTATTTGTACTCTCTGACCGCAAGTGAGTTACCCTAGTCCCATATAAGTTCTCCCTGACCCCAAGTGAGTAATCCTAGCCCCTTATAAGTACTCCCTGACCCCAAGTGGGTTATCCTGGCACCTTTATATGTACTCTCTGACCGCAAGTGAGTTACCCTAGCCCATTTATATGTACTCTCTGACCGCAAGTGAGTTATCCTAGTCGCTTTATAAGTACTCCCAGACCCCAAGTGAGTTACCCTAGTCCCTTATAAGTACTCCCTGATCCTACGTGAGTTACCCTAGCCCTTTGATAAATACACCCTGGCCCCAAGTGAGTTACCCTAGTCCCATATAAGTAATCCTTGACCCAAAGAGAGTTACCCTAGCCCCTTTATAAGTACTCCCTGACCTCAAGTGGGTTATCATGGCCCCTTTACATGTACTCTCTGACCGCAAGTGAGTTACCCTAGTCCCATAGAAGTACCCCCTGACCCCAAGTGAGTTAACATAGCCTCTTTATAAGTATTCCCAGACCCCAAGTGAGTTACCCTAGTCCCTTATAAGTACTCCCTGACCCCAAGTGAGTTACCCTAGCCCCTTTATAAGTACTCCTTGACCCCAAGTGGGTTATCATGGCCCCTTTACATGTACTCTCTGACCGCAAGTGAGTTACCCTAGTCCCATAGAAGTACTCCCTGACCCCAAGTGAGTTATCCTAGCCCCTTTATATGTACTCTCTGACCGCAAGTGAGTTATCAAAGCCCCTTTATATGTACTCTCAGACCCCAAGTGAGTTACCATAGTCCCTTATAACTACTCCCTGACCCAAAGTGAGTTACCGTAGCCCCTTGATAAGTACTCCCTGACCCCAAGTGGGTTATCCTGGCCCCTTTATATGTACTCTCTGACCGCAAGTGAGTTATTCAAACCCCTTATAAGTACTCCCTGACCCCAAGTGTGTTACCCTAGCCCATTTATATGTACTCTCTCACCGCAAGTGAGTTATCCTAGTCGCTTTATATGTACTCCCAGACCACAAGTGAGTTACCCTAGCCCATTATAAGTACTCCCTGACACCAAGTGAGTTATCCTAGCCCCTTATAAGTACTCCCTGACCCCAAGTGGGTTATCCTGGCACCTTTATATGTACTCTTTGACCGCAAGTGAGTTACCCTAGTCCGATAGAAGTACCCCCTGACCCCAAGTGAGTTACCATAGCCTCTTTATAAGTACTCCCATACCCCAAGTGAGTTACCCTAGTCCCTTATAAGTACTCCCTGACCCCAAGTGAGTTACCCTAGCCCCTTGATAAGTACTCCCTGACCCCAAGTGAGTTATCCTAGCCCCTTATAAGTACTCCCTAACACCAAGTGAGTTACCCTAGTCCCATAGAAGTATTCCCTGACCCCAAGTGAGTTATCCTAGCCCCTTTATATGTACTCTCTGACCGCAAGTGAGTTACCCTAGTCCCATAGAAGTACCCCCTGACCCCAAGTGAGTTACCATAGCCTCTTTATAAGTACTCCCAGACCGCAAGTGAGTTACCCTAGTCCCTTATAAGTACTCCCTGACCCCAAGTGAGTTATCCTAGCCCCTTTATATGTACTCTTTGACCGCAAGTGAGTTATCCAAACCCCTATATAAGTACTCCTTGACCCCAAGTGTGTTACCCTAGTCTCATTTAAATACTCCCTGAACCCAAGTGTGTTACCTAAGCCCCTTTATAAGTACTCCCCGACCCCAAGTGAATTATCCTATTCCTTTTATATGTACTCTCTGACCGCAAGTAAGTTACCCTAGTCCCATATATGTACTCCCTGAACCCAAGTGAGTCACCCTAGCACCTTTATAAGTACTCCCTGACCCCAAGTGTGTTACCCTAGTCTCATAGAGGTTCTCCCTGACCCCAAATGAGTCACCCTAGCACCTTTATAAGTACTCCCTGACCCCAAGTGTGTTACCTTAGTCACATAAATGTACTCCCTGACCGCAAGTGAGTTATCCTAGCCCCTTTATATGTACTCTCTAACCGCAAGTCAGTTACCCTAACCCCTTTTTAAGTACTCCCTGACCCCAAATGTGCTACCTTAGTCCCAAAAATGTACTTCCTGACCCCAAGTGTGTTACCTTAGTCACATAAATGTACTCCCTGACCCCAAGTGAGTTATCCTATCCCCTTTATATGTACTCTCTGACCGCAAGTGAGTTACCCTAGTCCCAAATAAGTACTCCCTGACCCCAAGTGAGTTATCCTAGCCCCTTTATATGTACTCGATGACTGCAAGTGAGTTACCCTAGCCCCTTTATAAGTACTCCGTGACCCCAAGTGAGTTATACTAGCCTCTTTATATGTACTCTCTGACCGCAAGTGAGTTACCCTAGTCCCATAAAAGTACTCTCTGACCGCAAGTGAGTTATCCTAACCCCTTTATATTTACTCCTAGACCTCAAGTGTGTTACCCTGGTGCCTTATAAGTACTGCCTGACCCCAAGTGTGTTACCCTAGCCCCTTAATAAGTACACCCTGGCCCCAAGTGAGTTACCCTGGTCCCATATAAGTACTCCCAGACACCAAGTGAGTTAGCCTAGTCTAATATAAGTATTCCTTGACCCAATATGGGTTACCCAAGCCCCTTTTTAAGTACTCCCTGACCCCAAGTGAGTTACCCTTGTTCCATATAAGTACTCCCAGACCCCAAGTAGTTACCCTAGTCCCATAGAAGTACTCCCTGATCCAAAGTGAGTTACCCTAGTCACTTAGAAGTACTCCCTGACCCCAAGTGAGTTACCCTAGTTCCATAGAAGTACTCCCTGACCCCAAGTGTGTTGCCCTAGTCCCATATAAATACTCCCTGACCCCAAATGTGGTGACCTAGCCCCTTTATATGAACTCTCTGACCGCAATAGAGTTACCCTAGCCCCTATATAAATACCCCTTGAACCCAAGTGAGTTATCCTTGCCCCTTTATATGTACTCTCTGACCGCTAGTGAGTTACCCTAGTCACATAGGAGTAAACCCTGACCCCAAGTGAGTTACCCTAGTCCCATGGAAGTACTCCCTGACCCCAAGTGAGTTATCCTAGCACCTTATAAGTACTCCCTGACCCCAAGTAAGTTATCCTAGCCGATTTATATGTACTCTCTGACCGCAAGTGAGTTACCCTAGCCCCTTTATATGTACTCTCTGACAGCAAGAGAGTTACCCTAGCCCCTTTATATGTACTCTCTGACCGCAAGTGAGTTATCCTAGCCCCTATATAAGTACCCCCTGACCCCAAGTGAGTTATCCTTGCCCCTTTATATGTACTCTCTGACCGCAAGTGTGTTACCCTAGTCACATTGAAGTACTCCCTGACCCCAAGTAAATTACCGTAGTCCCATGGAAGTACTCCCTGACCCCAAGTGAGTTATCCTAGCCCCTTATAAGTACTCCCTGACCCCAAGTAAGTTATCCTAGGCCATTAATATGTACTCTCTGACCGCATGCGAGTTACCCTTGCCCCTTTATATGTACTCTCTGACCGCAAATGAGTTACCCTAGCCCCTTTATATGTACTCTCTGACCGCAAGTGTGTTATCCTAGCCGCTTTATATGTACTCCCAGACCCCAAGTGAGATACACTAGTCCCTTATAAGTACTCCCTGACCCCAAGAGTGATACCCTAGACCTTTAATAAGTGCACCCTGGCCCCAAGTGAGTTATCCTAGCCCCTTTATATGTACTCTCTGACGGCAAGTGAGTTACACTAGTCCCATAGTAGTACTCCCTGACCCCAAGTGAGTTACCATAGCCCCTTTATAAGAACTCCCTGACCCCATGTAAGTTATCCTAGCCCCTTTATAAGTACTCACTGACGGCAAGTGAGTTACACTAGTCCCATAGTAGTACTCCCTGACCGCAAGTGAGTAACCCTAGCCCCTTTATATGTACTCTCTGACCGCAAGTGAGTTACCCTAGCCCCTTTATATGTACTCCGAAAACCCCAAGTGTGTTACCCTAGTCCCTTGTAACTACTCCCTGACCCCAAGTGAGTTACCTTAGCCCCTTTATAAGTACACCCTGGCCCCAAGTGAGTTACCCTGGTCCCATATAAGTACTCCCAGACACCAAGTGAGTTAGCCTAGTCCAATATAAGTACTCCTTGACCCCAAGTGAGTTACCATAGCCCCTTTATAAGTACTCCCTGACCCCAAGTGAGTTATCCTAGCCCCTTTATATGTACTCTCTGACCGCAAGTGAGTTATCAAAGCCCCTTTATATGTACTCTCAGACCCCAAGTGAGTTACCCTAGTCCCTTATAAGTACTCCCTGATCCTAAGTGAGTTACCCTATCCCTTTAATAAGGACACCTTGGCCTCAAGTGAGTTACCCTAGTCCCATATAAGTAATCCTTGACGCAAAGTGAGTTATTCTAGCCCCTTTATATGTACTCTCTGACCGCAATTGAGTTATTCAAACCCCTTATAAGTACTCCCTGACCCCAAGTATTTTACCCTAGTCTCATATATGTAATCCCTGAACTCAAGTGTGTTATCTTAGCCCCTTTATAAGTACTCCCTGACCCCAAGTGAGTTATCCTACCCCCTTTATATGTACTCCCTGACCCCAAGTGAGTTACCATAGCCCCTTGATAAGTACTCCCTGACCCCAAGTGAGTTATCCTAGCCCCTTACAAGTACTCCCTGACCCCAAGTGGGTTATCCTGGCACCTTTATATGTACTCTCTGACCGCAAGTGAGTTACCCTAGTCCCATAGAAGTTCCCCCTGACCCCAAGTGAGTTAACATAGCCTCTTTATAAGTATTCCCAGACCCCAAGTGAGTTACCCTAGTCCCTTATAAGTACTCTCTGACCCCAAGTGAGTTACCCTAGCCCCTTTATAAGTACTCCTTGACCCCAAGTGGGTTATCATGGCCCCTTTACATGTACTCTCTGACCGCAAGTGAGTTACCCTAGTCCCAAAGAAGTACTCCCTGACCCCAAGTGAGTTATCCTAGCCCCTTTATATGTACTCTCTGACCGCAAGTGAGTTATCAAAGCCCCTTTATATGTACTCTCAGACCCCAAGTGAGTTACCCTAGTCCCTTATAACTACTCCCTGACCCAAAGTGAGTTACCGTAGCCCCTTGATAAGTACTCCCTGACCCCAAGTGGGTTATCCTGGCCCCTTTATATGTACTCTCTGACCGCAAGTGAGTTATTCAAACCCCTTATAAGTACTCCCTGACCCCAAGTGTGTTACCCTAGTCTCATATATTTACTTTCTGAACACAAGTGTGTTACCTTAGCACCTTTATGAGTACTCCCTGACCCCAAGTGAGTTATCCTAGCCCCTTTATATGTACTCTCTGATCGCAAGTGAGTTACCCTAGCCCATTTATATGTACTCTCTCACCGCAAGTGAGTTATCCTAGTCGCTTTATATGTACTCCCAGACCACAAGTGAGTTACCCTAGTCCCTTATAAGTACTCCCTGATCCTAAGTGAGTTACCCTAGCCCTTTAATAAGGACACCTTGGCCTCAAGTGAGTTACCCTAGCCCCTTTATAAGTACTCCCTGACCCCAAGTGAGTTACCATATCACCTTTATATGTACTCCCTGACCCCAAGTGAGTTATCCTAGCCCCTTTACATGTACTCTCTGACCGCAATTGAGTTATTCAAACCCCTTATAAGTACTCCCTGACCCCCAGTGTTTTACCCTAGTCTCATATATGTAATCCATGAACTCAAGTGTGTTACCTTAGCCCCTTCATAAGTACTCCCTGATGCTAAGTGAGTTACCCTAGCCCTTTAATAAGGACACCTTGGCCTAAAGTGAGTTACCCTAGCTCCTTTATAAGTACTCCCTGACCCCAAGTGAGTTACCATATCACCTTTATATGTACTCCCTGACCCCAAGTGAGTTATCCTAGCCCCTTTACATGTACTCTCTGACCGCAATTGAGTTATTCAAACCCCTTATAAGTACTCCCTGACCCCAAGTGTTTTACCCTAGTCTCATATATGTAATCCCTGAACTCAAGTGTGTTACCTTAGCCCCTTTATAAGTACTCCCTGACCCCAAGTGAATTATCCTACCCCCTTTATTTGTACTCTCTGACCGCAAGTGAGTTACCCTAGTCCCATATAAGTTCTCCCTGACCCCAAGTGAGTAATCCTAGCCCCTTATAAGTACTCCCTGACCCCAAGTGGGTTATCCTGGCACCTTTATATGTACTCTCTGACCGCAAGTGAGTTACCCTAGCCCATTTATATGTACTCTCTGACCGCAAGTGAGTTATCCTAGTCGCTTTATAAGTACTCCCAGACCCCAAGTGAGTTACCCTAGTCCCTTATAAGTACTCCCTGATCCTACGTGAGTTACCCTAGCCCTTTGATAAATACACCCTGGCCCCAAGTGAGTTACCCTAGTCCCATATAAGTAATCCTTGACCCAAAGAGAGTTACCCTAGCCCCTTTATAAGTACTCCCTGACCTCAAGTGGGTTATCATGGCCCCTTTACATGTACTCTCTGACCGCAAGTGAGTTACCCTAGTCCCATAGAAGTACCCCCTGACCCCAAGTGAGTTAACATAGCCTCTTTATAAGTATTCCCAGACCCCAAGTGAGTTACCCTAGTCCCTTATAAGTACTCCCTGACCCCAAGTGAGTTACCCTAGCCCCTTTATAAGTACTCCTTGACCCCAAGTGGGTTATCATGGCCCCTTTACATGTACTCTCTGACCGCAAGTGAGTTACCCTAGTCCCATAGAAGTACTCCCTGACCCCAAGTGAGTTATCCTAGCCCCTTTATATGTACTCTCTGACCGCAAGTGAGTTATCAAAGCCCCTTTATATGTACTCTCAGACCCCAAGTGAGTTACCCTAGTCCCTTATAACTACTCCCTGACCCAAAGTGAGTTACCGTAGCCCCTTGATAAGTACTCCCTGACCCCAAGTGGGTTATCCTGGCCCCTTTATATGTACTCTCTGACCGCAAGTGAGTTATTCAAACCCCTTATAAGTACTCCCTGACCCCAAGTGTGTTACCCTAGTCTCATATATGTACTTTCTGAACACAAGTGTGTTACCTTAGCACCTTTATGAGTACTCCCTGACCCCAAATGAGTTATCCTAGCCCCTTTATATGTACTCTCTGATCGCAAGTGAGTTACCCTAGCCCATTTATATGTACTCTCTCACCGCAAGTGAGTTATCCTAGTCGCTTTATATGTACTCCCAGACCACAAGTGAGTTACCCTAGCCCCTTATAAGTACTCCCTGACACCAAGTGAGTTATCCTAGCCCCTTATAAGTACTCCCTGACCCCAAGTGGGTTATCCTGGCACCTTTATATGTACTCTTTGACCGCAAGTGAGTTACCCTAGTCCGATAGAAGTACCCCCTGACCCCAAGTGAGTTACCATAGCCTCTTTATAAGTACTCCCATACCCCAAGTGAGTTACCCTAGTCCCTTATAAGTACTCCCTGACCCCAAGTGAGTTACCCTAGCCCCTTGATAAGTACTCCCTGACCCCAAGTGAGTTATCCTAGCCCCTTATAAGTACTCCCTAACACCAAGTGAGTTACCCTAGTCCCATAGAAGTACTCCCTGACCCCAAGTGAGTTATCCTAGCCCCTATATATGTACTCTCTGACCGCAAGTGAGTTACCCTAGTCCCATAGAAGTACCCCCTGACCCCAAGTGAGTTACCATAGCCTCTTTATAAGTACTCCCAGACCGCAAGTGAGTTACCCTAGTCCCTTATAAGTACTCCCTGACCCCAAGTGAGTTACCCTAGCCCCTTGATAATTACTCCCTGATCCCAAGCGAGTTACCCTAGTCCCTTATAACTACTCCCTGACCCAAAGTGAGTTACCGTAGCCCCTTGATAAGTACTCCCTGACCCCAAGTGGGTTATCCTGGCCCCTTTATATGTACTCTCTGACCGCAAGTGAGTTATTCAAACCCCTTATAAGTACTCCCTGACCCCAAGTGTGTTACCCTAGTCTCATATATGTACTTTCTGAACACAAGTGTGTTACCTTAGCACCTTTATGAGTACTCCCTGACCCCAAGTGAGTTATCCTAGCCCCTTTATATGTACTCTCTGATCGCAAGTGAGTTACCCTAGCCCATTTATATGTACTCTCTCACCGCAAGTGAGTTATCCTAGTCGCTTTATATGTACTCCCAGACCACAAGTGAGTTACCCTAGTCCCTTATAAGTACTCCCTGATCCTAAGTGAGTTACCCTAGCCCTTTAATAAGGACACCTTGGCCTCAAGTGAGTTACCCTAGCCCCTTTATAAGTACTCCCAGACCCCAAGTGAGTTACCCTAGTCCCTTATAAGTACGCCCTGACCCCAAGTGAGTTACCCTAGTCCCTTGATAAGTACTCCCTGACACAAAGTGAGTTACCCTAGCCCCTTGATAAGTACTCCCTGACCCCAAGTGAGTTATCCTAGCCCCTTATAAGTACTCCCTAACACCAAGTGAGTTACCCTAGTCCCATAGAAGTACTCCCTGACCCCAAGTGAATTATCCTAGCCCCTATATATGTACTCTCTGACCGCAAGTGAGTTATCCTAGCCCCTTTACATGTACTCTCTGACCGCAATTGAGTTATTCAAACCCCTTATAAGTACTCCCTGACCCCAAGTGTTTTACCCTAGTCTCATATATGTAATCCATGAACTCAAGTGTGTTACCTTAGCCCCTTCATAAGTACTCCCTGATGCTAAGTGAGTTACCCTAGCCCTTTAATAAGGACACCTTGGCCTAAAGTGAGTTACCCTAGCTCCTTTATAAGTACTCCCTGACCCCAAGTGAGTTACCATATCACCTTTATATGTACTCCCTGACCCCAAGTGAGTTATCCTAGCCCCTTTACATGTACTCTCTGACCGCAATTGAGTTATTCAAACCCCTTATAAGTACTCCCTGACCCCAAGTGTTTTACCCTAGTCTCATATATGTAATCCCTGAACTCAAGTGTGTTACCTTAGCCCCTTTATAAGTACTCCCTGACCCCAAGTGAATTATCCTACCCCCTTTATTTGTACTCTCTGACCGCAAGTGAGTTACCCTAGTCCCATATAAGTTCTCCCTGACCCCAAGTGAGTAATCCTAGCCCCTTATAAGTACTCCCTGACCCCAAATGGGTTATCCTGGCACCTTTATATGTACTCTCTGACCGCAAGTGAGTTACCCTAGCCCATTTATATGTACTCTCTGACCGCAAGTGAGTTATCCTAGTCGCTTTATAAGTACTCCCAGACCCCAAGTGAGTTACCCTAGTCCCTTATAAGTACTCCCTGATCCTACGTGAGTTACCCTAGCCCTTTGATAAATACACCCTGGCCCCAAGTGAGTTACCCTAGTCCCATATAAGTAATCCTTGACCCAAAGAGAGTTACCCTAGCCCCTTTATAAGTACTCCCTGACCTCAAGTGGGTTATCATGGCCCCTTTACATGTACTCTCTGACCGCAAGTGAGTTACCCTAGTCCCATAGAAGTACCCCCTGACCCCAAGTGAGTTAACATAGCCTCTTTATAAGTATTCCCAGACCCCAAGTGAGTTACCCTAGTCCCTTATAAGTACTCCCTGACCCCAAGTGAGTTACCCTAGCCCCTTTATAAGTACTCCTTGACCCCAAGTGGGTTATCATGGCCCCTTTACATGTACTCTCTGACCGCAAGTGAGTTACCCTAGTCCCATAGAAGTACTCCCTGACCCCAAGTGAGTTATCCTAGCCCCTTTATATGTACTCTCTGACCGCAAGTGAGTTATCAAAGCCCCTTTATATGTACTCTCAGACCCAGAGTGAGTTACCCTAGTCCCTTATAACTACTCCCTGACCCAAAGTGAGTTACCGTAGCCCCTTGATAAGTACTCCCTGACCCCAAGTGGGTTATCCTGGCCCCTTTATATGTACTCTCTGACCGCAAGTGAGTTATTCAAACCCCTTATAAGTACTCCCTGACCCCAAGTGTGTTACCCTAGTCTCATATATGTACTTTCTGAACACAAGTGTGTTACCTTAGCACCTTTATGAGTACTCCCTGACCCCAAATGAGTTATCCTAGCCCCTTTATATGTACTCTCTGATCGCAAGTGAGTTACCCTAGCCCATTTATATGTACTCTCTCACCGCAAGTGAGTTATCCTAGTCGCTTTATATGTACTCCCAGACCACAAGTGAGTTACCCTAGCCCCTTATAAGTACTCCCTGACACCAAGTGAGTTATCCTAGCCCCTTATAAGTACTCCCTGACCCCAAGTGGGTTATCCTGGCACCTTTATATGTACTCTTTGACCGCAAGTGAGTTACCCTAGTCCGATAGAAGTACCCCCTGACCCCAAGTGAGTTACCATAGCCTCTTTATAAGTACTCCCATACCCCAAGTGAGTTACCCTAGTCCCTTATAAGTACTCCCTGACCCCAAGTGAGATACCCTAGCCCCTTGATAAGTACTCCCTGACCCCAAGTGAGTTATCCTAGCCCCTTATAAGTACTCCCTAACACCAAGTGAGTTACCCTAGTCCCATAGAAGTACTCCCTGACCCCAAGTGAGTTATCCCAGCCCCTATATATGTACTCTCTGACCGCAAGTGAGTTACCCTAGTCCCATAGAAGTACCCCCTGACCCCAAGTGAGTTACCATAGCCTCTTTATAAGTACTCCCAGACCGCAAGTGAGTTACCCTAGTCCCTTATAAGTACTCCCTGACCCCAAGTGAGTTACCCTAGCCCCTTGATAATTACTCCCTGATCCCAAGCGAGTTACCCTAGTCCCTTATAACTACTCCCTGACCCAAAGTGAGTTACCGTAGCCCCTTGATAAGTACTCCCTGACCCCAAGTGGGTTATCCTGGCCCCTTTATATGTACTCTCTGACCGCAAGTGAGTTATTCAAACCCCTTATAAGTACTCCCTGACCCCAAGTGTGTTACCCTAGTCTCATATATGTACTTTCTGAACACAAGTGTGTTACCTTAGCACCTTTATGAGTACTCCCTGACCCCAAGTGAGTTATCCTAGCCCCTTTATATGTACTCTCTGATCGCAAGTGAGTTACCCTAGCCCATTTATATGTACTCTCTCACCGCAAGTGAGTTATCCTAGTCGCTTTATATGTACTCCCAGACCACAAGTGAGTTACCCTAGTCCCTTATAAGTACTCCCTGATCCTAAGTGAGTTACCCTAGCCCTTTAATAAGGACACCTTGGCCTCAAGTGAGTTACCCTAGCCCCTTTATAAGTACTCCCAGACCCCAAGTGAGTTACCCTAGTCCCTTATAAGTACGCCCTGACCCCAAGTGAGTTACACTAGTCCCTTGATAAGTACTCCCTGACACAAAGTGAGTTACCCTAGCCCCTTGATAAGTACTCCCTGACCCCAAGTGAGTTATCCTAGCCCCTTATAAGTACTCCCTAACACCAAGTGAGTTACCCTAGTCCCATAGAAGTACTCCCTGACCCCAAGTGAGTTATCCTAGCCCCTATATATGTACTCTCTGACCGCAAGTGAGTTACCCGAGTCCCATAGAAGTACCCCCTGACCCCAAGTGAGTTACCATAGCCTCTTTATAAGTACTCCCAGACCGCAAGTGATTTACCCTAGTCCCTTATAAGTACTCCCTGACCCCAAGTGAGTTACCCTAGCCCCTTGATAATTACTCCCTGATCACAAGTGAGTTAACCTATCCCCTTATAAGTACTCCCTGACACCAAGTGAGTTACCCTAGTCCCATAGAAGTACTCCCTGACCCCAAGTGAGCTATCCTAGCCCCTTTATATGTACTCTCTGACCGCAAGTGAGTTATCCTGGCCCCTTTATATGTACTCTCAGGCCCCAAGTGAGTTACCCTAGTCCCTTATAACTACTCCCTGACCCAAAGTGAGTTACCGTAGCCCCTTGATAAGTACTCCCTGACCCCAAGTGGGTTATCCTGTCCCCTTTATATGTACTCTCTGACCGCAAGTGAGTTATTCAAACCCCTTATAAGTACTCCCTGACCCCAAGTGTGTTACCCTAGTCTCATATATGTACTTTCTGAACACAAGTGTGTTACCTTAGCACCTTTATGAGTACTCCCTGACCCCAAGTGAGTTATCCTAGCCCCTTTATATGTACTCTCTGATCGCAAGTGAGTTACCCTAGCCCATTTATATGTACTCTCTCACCGCAAGTGAGTTATCCTAGTCGCTTTATATGTACTCCCAGACCACAAGTGAGTTACCCTAGTCCCTTATAAGTACTCCCTGATCCTAAGTGAGTTACCCTAGCCCTTTAATAAGGACACCTTGGCCTCAAGTGAGTTACCCTAGCCCCTTTATAAGTACTCCCTGACCCCAAGTGAGTTACCATATCACCTTTATAAGTACTCCCTGACCCCAAGTGAGTTATCCTAGCCCCTTTATATGTACTCTTTGACCGCAATTGAGTTATTCAAACCCCTTATAAGTACTCCCTGACCCCAAGTGTTTTACCCTAGTCTCATATATGTAATCCCTGAACTCAAGTGTGTTACCTTAGCCCCTTTATAAGTACTCCCTGACCCCAAGTGAATTATCCTACCCCCTTTATTTGTACTCTCTGACCGCAAGTGAGTTACCCTAGTCCCATATAAGTTCTCCCTGACCCCAAGTGAGTAATCCTAGCCCCTTATAAGTACTCCCTGACCCCAAGTGGGTTATCCTGGCACCTTTATATGTACTCTCTGACCGCAAGTGAGTTACCCTAGCCCATTTATATGTACTCTCTGACCGCAAGTGAGTTATCCTAGTCGCTTTATAAGTACTCCCAGACCCCAAGTGAGTTACCCTAGTCCCTTATAAGTACTCCCTGATCCTACGTGAGTTACCCTAGCCCTTTGATAAATACACCCTGGCCCCAAGTGAGTTACCCTAGTCCCATATAAGTAATCCTTGACCCAAAGAGAGTTACCCTAGCCCCTTTATAAGTACTCCCTGACCTCAAGTGGGTTATCATGGCCCCTTTACATGTACTCTCTGACCGCAAGTGAGTTACCCTAGTCCCATAGAAGTACCCCCTGACCCCAAGTGAGTTAACATAGCCTCTTTATAAGTATTCCCAGACCCCAAGTGAGTTACCCTAGTCCCTTATAAGTACTCCCTGACCCCAAGTGAGTTACCCTAGCCCCTTTATAAGTACTCCTTGACCCCAAGTGGGTTATCATGGCCCCTTTACATGTACTCTCTGACCGCAAGTGAGTTACCCTAGTCCCATAGAAGTACTCCCTGACCCCAAGTGAGTTATCCTAGCCCCTTTATATGTACTCTCTGACCGCAAGTGAGTTATCAAAGCCCCTTTATATGTACTCTCAGACCCCAAGTGAGTTACCCTAGTCCCTTATAACTACTCCCTGACCCAAAGTGAGTTACCGTAGCCCCTTGATAAGTACTCCCTGACCCCAAGTGGGTTATCCTGGCCCCTTTATATGTACTCTCTGACCGCAAGTGAGTTATTCAAACCCCTTATAAGTACTCCCTGACCCCAAGTGTGTTACCCTAGTCTCATATATGTACTTTCTGAACACAAGTGTGTTACCTTAGCACCTTTATGAGTACTCCCTGACCCCAAATGAGTTATCCTAGCCCCTTTATATGTACTCTCTGATCGCAAGTGAGTTACCCTAGTCCCATAGAAGTACCCCCTGACCCCAAGTGAGTTAACATAGCCTCTTTATAAGTACTCCCAGACCACAAGTGAGTTACCCTAGCCCCTTATAAGTACTCCCTGACACCAAGTGAGTTATCCTAGCCCCTTATAAGTACTCCCTGACCCCAAGTGGGTTATCCTGGCACCTTTATATGTACTCTTTGACCGCAAGTGAGTTACCCTAGTCCGATAGAAGTACCCCCTGACCCCAAGTGAGTTACCATAGCCTCTTTATAAGTACTCCCATACCCCAAGTGAGTTACCCTAGTCCCTTATAAGTACTCCCTGACCCCAAGTGAGTTACCCTAGCCCCTTGATAAGTACTCCCTGACCCCAAGTGAGTTATCCTAGCCCCTTATAAGTACTCCCTAACACCAAGTGAGTTACCCTAGTCCCATAGAAGTACTCCCTGACCCCAAGTGAGTTATCCTAGCCCCTATATATGTACTCTCTGACCGCAAGTGAGTTACCCTAGTCCCATAGAAGTACCCCCTGACCCCAAGTGAGTTACCATAGCCTCTTTATAAGTACTCCCAGACCGCAAGTGAGTTACCCTAGTCCCTTATAAGTACTCCCTGACCCCAAGTGAGTTACCCTAGCCCCTTGATAATTACTCCCTGATCCCAAGCGAGTTACCCTAGTCCCTTATAACTACTCCCTGACCCAAAGTGAGTTACCGTAGCCCCTTGATAAGTACTCCCTGACCCCAAGTGGGTTATCCTGGCCCCTTTATATGTACTCTCTGACCGCAAGTGAGTTATTCAAACCCCTTATAAGTACTCCCTGACCCCAAGTGTGTTACCCTAGTCTCATATATGTACTTTCTGAACACAAGTGTGTTACCTTAGCACCTTTATGAGTACTCCCTGACCCCAAGTGAGTTATCCTAGCCCCTTTATATGTACTCTCTGATCGCAAGTGAGTTACCCTAGCCCATTTATATGTACTCTCTCACCGCAAGTGAGTTATCCTAGTCGCTTTATATGTACTCCCAGACCACAAGTGAGTTACCCTAGTCCCTTATAAGTACTCCCTGATCCTAAGTGAGTTACCCTAGCCCTTTAATAAGGACACCTTGGCCTCAAGTGAGTTACCCTAGCCCCTTTATAAGTACTCCCAGACCCCAAGTGAGTTACCCTAGTCCCTTATAAGTACGCCCTGACCCCAAGTGAGTTACCCTAGTCCCTTGATAAGTACTCCCTGACACAAAGTGAGTTACCCTAGCCCCTTGATAAGTACTCCCTGACCCCAAGTGAGTTATCCTAGCCCCTTATAAGTACTCCCTAACACCAAGTGAGTTACCCTAGTCCCATAGAAGTACTCCCTGACCCCAAGTGAGTTATCCTAGCCCCTATATATGTACTCTCTGACCGCAAGTGAGTTATCCTAGCCCCTTTACATGTACTCTCTGACCGCAATTGAGTTATTCAAACCCCTTATAAGTACTCCCTGACCCCAAGTGTTTTACCCTAGTCTCATATATGTAATCCCTGAACTCAAGTGTGTTACCTTAGCCCCTTTATAAGTACTCCCTGACCCCAAGTGAATTATCCTACCCCCTTTATTTGTACTCTCTGACCGCAAGTGAGTTACCCTAGTCCCATATAAGTTCTCCCTGACCCCAAGTGAGTAATCCTAGCCCCTTATAAGTACTCCCTGACCCCAAGTGGGTTATCCTGGCACCTTTATATGTACTCTCTGACCGCAAGTGAGTTACCCTAGCCCATTTATATGTACTCTCTGACCGCAAGTGAGTTATCCTAGTCGCTTTATAAGTACTCCCTGACCTCAAGTGGGTTATCATGGCCCCTTTACATGTACTCTCTGACCGCAAGTGAGTTACCCTAGTCCCATAGAAGTACCCCCTGACCCCAAGTGAGTTAACATAGCCTCTTTATAAGTATTCCCAGACCCCAAGTGTGTTACCTTAGCCCCTTTATAAGTACTCCCTGACCCCAAGTGAATTATCCTACCCCCTTTATTTGTACTCTCTGACCGCAAGTGAGTTACCCTAGTCCCATATAAGTTCTCCCAGACCCCAAGTGAGTTACCCTAGTCCCTTATAAGTACTCCCTGATCCTACGTGAGTTACCCTAGCCCTTTGATAAATACACCCTGGCCCCAAGTGAGTTACCCTAGTCCCATATAAGTAATCCTTGACCCAAAGAGAGTTACCCTAGCCCCTTTATAAGTACTCCCTGACCTCAAGTGGGTTATCATGGCCCCTTTACATGTACTCTCTGACCGCAAGTGAGTTACCCTAGTCCCATAGAAGTACCCCCTGACCCCAAGTGAGTTAACATAGCCTCTTTATAAGTATTCCCAGACCCCAAGTGAGTTACCCTAGTCCCTTATAAGTACTCCCTGACCCCAAGTGAGTTACCCTAGCCCCTTTATAAGTACTCCTTGACCCCAAGTGGGTTATCATGGCCCCTTTACATGTACTCTCTGACCGCAAGTGAGTTACCCTAGTCCCATAGAAGTACTCCCTGACCCCAAGTGAGTTATCCTAGCCCCTTTATATGTACTCTCTGACCGCAAGTGAGTTATCAAAGCCCCTTTATATGTACTCTCAGACCCCAAGTGAGTTACCCTAGTCCCTTATAACTACTCCCTGACCCAAAGTGAGTTACCGTAGCCCCTTGATAAGTACTCCCTGACCCCAAGTGGGTTATCCTGGCCCCTTTATATGTACTCTCTGACCCCAAGTGAGTTATCCTAGCCCCTTTATATGTACTCTCTGACCGCAAGTGAGTTATCAAAGCCCCTTTATATGTACTCTCAGACCCCAAGTGAGTTACCCTAGTCCCTTATAACTACTCCCTGACCCAAAGTGAGTTACCGTAGCCCCTTGATAAGTACTCCCTGACCCCAAATGAGTTATCCTAGCCCCTTTATATGTACTCTCTGATCGCAAGTGAGTTACCCTAGCCCATTTATATGTACTCTCTCACCGCAAGTGAGTTATCCTAGTCGCTTTATATGTACTCCCAGACCACAAGTGAGTTACCCTAGTCCCTTATAAGTACTCCCTGATCCTAAGTGAGTTACCCTAGCCCTTTAATAAGGACACCTTGGCCTCAAGTGAGTTACCCTAGCCCCTTTATAAGTACTCCCAGACCCCAAGTGAGTTACCCTAGTCCCTTATAAGTACGCCCTGACCCCAAGTGAGTTACCCTAGTCCCTTGATAAGTACTCCCTGACACAAAGTGAGTTACCCTAGCCCCTTGATAAGTACTCCCTGACCCCAAGTGAGTTATCCTAGCCCCTTATAAGTACTCCCTAACACCAAGTGAGTTACCCTAGTCCCATAGAAGTACTCCCTGACCCCAAGTGAGTTATCCTAGCCCCTATATATGTACTCTCTGACCGCAAGTGAGTTACCCGAGTCCCATAGAAGTACCCCCTGACCCCAAGTGAGTTACCATAGCCTCTTTATAAGTACTCCCAGACCGCAAGTGATTTACCCTAGTCCCTTATAAGTACTCCCTGACCCCAAGTGAGTTACCCTAGCCCCTTGATAATTACTCCCTGATCACAAGTGAGTTAACCTATCCCCTTATAAGTACTCCCTGACACCAAGTGAGTTACCCTAGTCCCATAGAAGTACTCCCTGACCCCAAGTGAGCTATCCTAGCCCCTTTATATGTACTCTCTGACCGCAAGTGAGTTATCCTGGCCCCTTTATATGTACTCTCAGGCCCCAAGTGAGTTACCCTAGTCCCTTATAACTACTCCCTGACCCAAAGTGAGTTACCGTAGCCCCTTGATAAGTACTCCCTGACCCCAAGTGGGTTATCCTGTCCCCTTTATATGTACTCTCTGACCGCAAGTGAGTTATTCAAACCCCTTATAAGTACTCCCTGACCCCAAGTGTGTTACCCTAGTCTCATATATGTACTTTCTGAACACAAGTGTGTTACCTTAGCACCTTTATGAGTACTCCCTGACCCCAAGTGAGTTATCCTAGCCCCTTTATATGTACTCTCTGATCGCAAGTGAGTTACCCTAGCCCATTTATATGTACTCTCTCACCGCAAGTGAGTTATCCTAGTCGCTTTATATGTACTCCCAGACCACAAGTGAGTTACCCTAGTCCCTTATAAGTACTCCCTGATCCTAAGTGAGTTACCCTAGCCCTTTAATAAGGACACCTTGGCCTCAAGTGAGTTACCCTAGCCCCTTTATAAGTACTCCCTGACCCCAAGTGAGTTACCATATCACCTTTATAAGTACTCCCTGACCCCAAGTGAGTTATCCTAGCCCCTTTATATGTACTCTTTGACCGCAATTGAGTTATTCAAACCCCTTATAAGTACTCCCTGACCCCAAGTGTTTTACCCTAGTCTCATATATGTAATCCCTGATCTCAAGTGTGTTACCTTAGCCCCTTTATAAGTACTCCCAGACCCCAAGTGAGTTACCCTAGCCCCTTTATATGTACTCTCTGACGGCTAGTGAGTTACACTAGTCCCATAGCAGTACTCCCTGACCGCAAGTGAGTAACCCTAGCCCCTTTATATGTACTCTCTGACCGCAAGTGAGTTACCCTAGCCCCTTTATATGTATTCCCAAAGCCCAAGTGTGTTACCCTAGTCCCTTGTAACTACTCCCTGACCCCAAGTGAGTTACCGTAGCCCCTTTATAAGTACACCCTGGCCCCAAGTGAGTTACCCTGGTCCATATAAGTACTCCCAGACACCAATTGAGTTAGCCTAGTCCAATATAAGTACTCCTTGACCCAAAGTGAGTTACCATAGCCCCTTTATAAGTACTCCCTGACCCCAAGAGAGTTTTCCTAGCCCCTTTATATGTACTCTCTGACAGCAAGTGAGTTACCCTAGTCCCATAGCAGTACTCCCTGACCGCAAGTGAGTAACCCTAGCCCCTTTATATGTACTCTCTGACCGCAAGTGAGTTACCCTAGCCCCTTTATATGTATTCCCAAAGCCCAAGTGTGTTACCCTAGTCCCTTGTAACTACTCCCTGACCCCAAGTGAGTTACCGTAGCCCCTTTATAAGTACACCCTGGCCCCAAGTGAGTTACCCTGGTCCCATATAAGTACTCCCAGACCGCAAGTGATTTACCCTAGTCCCTTATAAGTACTCCCTGACCCCAAGTGAGTTACCCTAGCCCCTTGATAATTACTCCCTGATCACAAGTGAGTTAACCTATCCCCTTATAAGTACTCCCTGACACCAAGTGAGTTACCCTAGTCCCATAGAAGTACTCCCTGACCCCAAGTGAGCTATCCTAGCCCCTTTATATGTACTCTCTGACCGCAAGTGAGTTATCCTGGCCCCTTTATATGTACTCTCAGGCCCCAAGTGAGTTACCCTAGTCCCTTATAACTACTCCCTGACCCAAAGTGAGTTACCGTAGCCCCTTGATAAGTACTCCCTGACCCCAAGTGGGTTATCCTGTCCCCTTTATATGTACTCTCTGACCGCAAGTGAGTTATTCAAACCCCTTATAAGTACTCCCTGACCCCAAGTGTGTTACCCTAGTCTCATATAAGTACTCCCTGAACCCAGGTGTGTTACCTTAGCCCCTTTATAAGTACTCCCCGACCCCAAGTGAGTTATCCTATCCCCTTTATATGTACTCTCTGACCTCAGGTGAGTTACCCTAGTCCCATATAAGAACTCCCTGACCCCAAGTGAGTACCCTAGTCCCAAATAAGTACTCCCTGACCCCCAGTGTGTTACCCTTGTCCCATATAAGTACTCCCAGACCCCAAGTAGTTACCCTAGTCCCATAGAAGTACTCCCTGACACCAAGTGTATTACCCTACTCACTTAGAAGTATTCCCTGACCCCAAGTAAGTTAACCTATTTCATAGATACTACTCCCTGACCCCAAGTTTGTTGCCCTATTCCCATATAAGTACTCCCTGAACCCAAATGTGTTGTCCTAGCCCCTTGATATGAACTCTCTGACCGCAAGTGAGTTACCCTATTCCCATATAGGTACTCCCTGACCCCAAGTGAGTACCCTAGCCCCTTTATAAGTACTCCCTGACCCCAAGTGAGTTACCATATCAACTTTATACGTACTCCCTGACACCAAGTGAGTTATCCTAGCCCCTTTATATGTACTCTCTGACCGCAAGTGAGTTACCCTAGTCCCATAGTAGTACTCCCTGACCCCAAGTGAGTTACCGTAGCACCTTTATAAGTACTCCTTGACCCCAAGTGTGTTACCTTAGCCCCTTTATAAGTACTCCCCGACCACAAGTGAGTTATCCTATCCCCTTTATATGTACTCTCTGACCTCAAGTGAGTTACCCTAGTCCCATATAAGAACTCCCTGTCCCTAAGTGAGTACCCTAGTCCCAAATAAGTACTCCCTGACCCCAAGTGAGTTACCATAGCCCCTTTATAAGTACTCCCTGACCACAAGTGAGTTACCCTAGCCCCTTTATAAGTATACCCTGACCCCAAGTGTATTACCCTACTCACTTAGAAGTATTCCCTGACCCCTAGTGAGTTAACCTATTTCCATAGATACTACTCCCTGACCCCAAGTGTGTTGCCCTATTCCCATATAAGTACTCCATGACCCCAAATGTGTTGTCCTAGCCCCTTTATATGAACTCTTTGACCGCAAGTGAGTTACCCTATTCCTATATAGGTACTCCCTGACCCCAAGTGAGTACCCTAGCCCCTTTATAAGTACTCCCTGACCCCAAGTGAGTTACCATATCAACTTTATACGTACTCCCTGACCCCAAGTAAGTTATCCTAGCCCCTTTATAAGTACTCTCTGACGGCAAGTGAGTTACACCAGTCCCATAGTAGTACTCCCTGACCCCAAGTGAGTTACCATAGCCCCTTTATAAGAACTCCCTGACCCCAAGTAAGTTATCCTAGCCCTTTTATATGTACTCTCTGACGGCAAGTGAGTTACACTAGTCCCATAGTAGTACTCCCTGACCCCAAGTGAGTTACACTAGTCCCATAGAAGTACTCCCTGACCCCAAGTGAGTTATCCTAGCCCCTTATAAGTACTCCCTGACCCCAAGTGAGATATCCATGCCCTTTTATGTGTACTCTCTGACCGCAAGTGAGTAACCCTAGCCCCTTTATATGTACTCTCTGACCGCAAGTGAGTTACCCTAGCCCCTTTATATGTACTCCCAGTCCCCAAGTGAGTTAGCCTAGTCCAATATAAGTACTCCTTGACCCCAAGTGTGTTACCTTAGCCCCTTTATAAGTACTCCCCGACCACAAGTGAGTTATCCTATCCCCTTTATATGTACTCTCTGACCTCAAGTGAGTTACCCTAGTCCCATATAAGAACTCCCTGTCCCTAAGTGAGTACCCTAGTCCCAAATAAGTACTCCCTGAACCCAAGTGAGTTACCATAGCCCCTTTATAAGTACTCCCTGACGGCAAGTGAGTTACACTAGTCCCATAGTAGTACTCCCTGACCCCAAGTGAGTTACACTAGTCCCATAGAAGTACTCCCTGACCCCAAGTTAGTTATCCTAGCCCCTTATAAGTACTCCCTGACCCCAAGTGAGATATCCATGCCCTTTTATGTGTACTCTCTGACCGCAAGTGAGTAACCCTAGCCCCTTTATATGTACTCTCTGACCGCAAGTGAGTTACCCTAGCCCCTTTATATGTACTCCCAGACCCCAAGTGAGTTAGCCTAGTCCAATATAAGTACTCCTTGACCCCAAGTGTGTTACCCTAGTCACTTAGAAGTATTCCCTGACCCCAAGTGAGTTAACCTATTTCCATAGATACTACTCCCTGACCCCAAGTGTGTTGCCCTATTCCTATATAAGTACTCCCTGACCCCAAATGTGTTGTCCTAGCCCCTTTATATGAACTCTCTGACCGCAAGTGATTTACCCTATTCCCATATAGGTACTCCCTGACCCCAAGTGAGTTATCCTGGCCCTTATATGTACCCTCTGCCGCGAGTGAGTTACCCTAGTCCCATAGAAGTTCTCCCTGACCCCAAGTGAGTTATCCAAGCCCCTTTATATGTACTCTCTGACCGCAAGTGAGTTACCCTAGTCCCATATATGTACTCCCTGACCCCAAGTGAGTTACCATAGCCCTTTATAAGTACTCCCAGACCCCAAGTGAGTTATCCTAGCCCCTTTATATATACTCTCTGAACGCAAGTGAGTTATCCTAGTCGCTTTATATGTACTCCCAGATCCCAAGTGAGTTACCCTATTCCCTTATGAGTACTCCCTGATCCTAAGTGAGTTACCCTAGCCCTTTAATAAGTACACCCTGGCCCCAAGTGAGTTATCCTAGCACCTTTATATGTACTCTCTGACCGCAAGTGAGTTATCCTAGCCCCTTTATATGTACTCCCAGACACCAAGTGAGTTACCCTAGTCCCTTATATGTACTCCCTGACCCCAAGTGATTTACCCTAGTCCCATATAAGTACTCCCTGACCCCAAGTGAGTTACCCTAGCCCCTTGATAAATACTCCCTGACCCCAAGTGGGTTATCCTTGCCCCTTTATATGTACTCTCTGACCGCAAGTGAGTTATTCAAACCCCTTATAATTACTCCCTGATCCCAAGTGTGTTACCCTAGTCTCATATATGTACTCTCTGAACTCAAGTGTGTTACCTTAGCACCTTTATAAGTACTCTCTGACCCCAATTGAGTTATCCTAGCCCCATTATATGTACTCTCTGACCGCAAGTGAGTTATCCTAGCCCCTTTATATGTACTCCCTGACACGAAGTGAGTTACCCTAGTCCCATAGAAGTACTCCCTGACCCCAATTGAGTTATCCTAGCCCCTTTATATGTACTCTCTGACCGCAAGTGAGTTATCCTGGCCCCTTTATATGTACTCTCTGACCGCAAGTGAGTTACCCTAGTCCCATAGAAGTATTCCCAGACCCCAAGTGAGTTACCCTAGTCCCTTATAAGTACTCCCTGACCCCAAGTGAGTTACCCTAGCCCCTTGATAAGTACTCCCTGACCCCAAGTGAGATATCCTAGCCCCTTATAAGTACTCCCTGACCCAAAGTGGGTTATCCTGGCACCTTTATATGTACTCTCTGACCGCAAGTGAGTTATCCTAGTCCCATAGAAGTACCCCCTGACCCCAAGTGAGTTACCATAGCCTCTTTATAAGTACTCCCTGACTCAAAGTGAGTTACCCTAGTCCCTTATAAGTACTCCCTGACCCCAAGTGAGTTATCCTAGCCCCTTATAAGTACTCCCTGACACCAAGTGAGTTACCCTAGTCCCAAAGAAGTACTCCCTGACCCCAAGTGAGTTATCCTAGCCCCTTTATATGTACTCTCTGACCGCAAGTGAGTTATCCTAGCCCCTTTATATGTACTCCCTGACACGAAGTGAGTTACCCTAGTCCCATAGAAGTACTCCCTGACCCCAATTGAGTTATCCTAGCCCCTTATAAGTACTCCCTGACACCAAGTGAGTTACCCTAGTCCCATAGAAGTACTCCCTGACCCCAAGTGAGTTATCCTAGCCCCTTTATATGTACTCTCTGACCGCAAGTGAGTTACCCTAGTCCCATATAAGTTCTCCCTGACCCCAAGTGAGTTACCATTGCCCCTTGATAAGTACTCCCTGACCCCAAGTGAGTAATCCTAGCCCCTTATAAATACTCCCTGACCCCAAGTGGGTTATCCTGGCACCTTTATATGTACTCTCTGACCGCAAGTGAGTTACCCTAGCCCATTTATATGTACTCTCTGACCGCAAGTGAGTTATCCTAGTCGCTTTATATGTACTCCCAGACCCCAAGTGAGTTACCCTAGTCCCTTATAAGTACTCCCTGATCCTACGTGAGTTACCCTAGCCCTTTGATAAGTACACCCTGGCCCCAAGTGAGTTACCCTAGTCCCATATAAGTAATCCTTGACCCAAAGAGAGTTACCCTACCCCCTTTATAAGTACTCCCTGACCCCAAGTGGGTTATCATGGCCCCTTTACATGTACTCTCTGACCGCAAGTGAGTTACCCTAGTCCCATAGAAGTACCCCCTGACCCCAAGTGAGTTACCATTGCCCCTTTATAAGTACTCCCAGACCCCTGTTGAGTTACCCTAGTCCCTTATAAGTACGCCCTGACCCCAAGTGAGTTACCCTAGCCCCTTGATAAGTACTCCCTGACACAAAGTGAGTTACCCTAGCCCCTTATAAGTACTCCCTGACACCAAGTGAGTTATCCTAGCCCCTTATAAGTACTCCCTGACCCCAAGTGGGTTATCCTGGCACCTTTATATGTACTCTCTGACCGCAAGTGAGTTACCCTAGTCCGATAGAAGTACCCCCTGACCCCAAGTGAGTTACCTTAGCCTCTTTATAAGTACTCCCATACCCCAAGTGAGTTACCCTAGTCCCTTATAAGTACTCCCTCACCCCAAGTGAGTTACCCTAGCCCCTTGATAAGTACTCCCTGACCCCAAGTGTGTTACCTTAGTCACATAAATGTACTCCCTGACCGCAAGTGAGATATCCTAGCCCCTTTATATGTACTCTCTAACCGCAAGTCAGTTACCCTAACCCCTTTTTAAGTACTCCCTGACCCCAAATGTGCTACCTTAGTCCCAAAAATGTACTTCCTGACCCCAAGTGTGTTACCTTAGTCACATAAATGTACTCCCTGACCCCAAGTGAGTTATCCTATCCCCTTTATATGTACTCTCTGACCGCAAGTGAGTTACCCTAGTCCCAAATAAGTACTCCCTGACCCCAAGTGAGTTATCCTAGCCCCTTTATATGTACTCGATGACTGCAAGTGAGTTACCCTAGCCCCTTTATAAGTACTCCGTGACCCCAAGTGAGTTATACTAGCCTCTTTATATGTACTCTCTGACCGCAAGTGAGTTACCCTAGTCCCATAAAAGTACTCTCTGACCGCAAGTGAGTTATCCTAACCCCTTTATATTTACTCCTAGACCTCAAGTGTGTTACCCTGGTGCCTTATAAGTACTGCCTGACCCCAAGTGTGTTACCCTAGCCCCTTAATAAGTACACCCTGGCCCCAAGTGAGTTACCCTGGTCCCATATAAGTACTCCCAGACACCAAGTGAGTTAGCCTAGTCTAATATAAGTATTCCTTGACCCAATATGGGTTACCCAAGCCCCTTTTTAAGTACTCCCTGACCCCAAGTGAGTTACCCTTGTTCCATATAAGTACTCCCAGACCCCAAGTAGTTACCCTAGTCCCATAGAAGTACTCCCTGATCCAAAGTGAGTTACCCTAGTCACTTAGAAGTACTCCCTGACCCCAAGTGAGTTACCCTAGTTCCATAGAAGTACTCCCTGACCCCAAGTGTGTTGCCCTAGTCCCATATAAATACTCCCTGACCCCAAATGTGGTGACCTAGCCCCTTTATATGAACTCTCTGACCGCATTAGAGTTACCCTAGCCCCTATATAAATACCCCTTGAACCCAAGTGAGTTATCCTTGCCCCTTTATATGTACTCTCTGACCGCAAGTGAGTTACCCTAGTCACATAGGAGTAAACCCTGACCCCAAGTGAGTTACCCTAGTCCCATGGAAGTACTCCCTGACCCCAAGTGAGTTATCCTAGCACCTTATAAGTACTCCCTGACCCCAAGTAAGTTATCCTAGCCGATTTATATGTACTCTCTGACCGCAAGTGAGTTACCCTAGCCCCTTTATATGTACTCTCTGACAGCAAGAGAGTTACCCTAGCCCCTTTATATGTACTCTCTGACCGCAAGTGAGTTATCCTAGCCCCTATATAAGTACCCCCTGACCCCAAGTGAGTTATCCTTGCCCCTTTATATGTACTCTCTGACCGCAAGTGTGTTACCCTAGTCACATTGAAGTACTCCCTGACCCCAAGTAAATTACCGTAGTCCCATGGAAGTACTCCCTGACCCCAAGTGAGTTATCCTAGCCCCTTATAAGTACTCCCTGACCCCAAGTAAGTTATCCTAGGCCATTAATATGTACTCTCTGACCGCATGCGAGTTACCCTTGCCCCTTTATATGTACTCTCTGACCGCAAATGAGTTACCCTAGCCCCTTTATATGTACTCTCTGACCGCAAGTGTGTTATCCTAGCCGCTTTATATGTACTCCCAGACCCCAAGTGAGATACACTAGTCCCTTATAAGTACTCCCTGACCCCAAGAGTGATACCCTAGACCTTTAATAAGTGCACCCTGGCCCCAAGTGAGTTATCCTAGCCCCTTTATATGTACTCTCTGACGGCAAGTGAGTTACACTAGTCCCATAGTAGTACTCCCTGACCGCAAGTGAGTAACCCTAGCCCCTTTATATGTACTCTCTGACCGCAAGTGAGTTACCCTAGCCCCTTTATATGTACTCCAAAAACCCCAAGTGTGTTACCCTAGTCGCTTGTAACTACTCCCTGACCCCAAGTGAGTTACCTTAGCCCCTTTATAAGTACACCCTGGCCCCAAGTGAGTTACCCTGGTCCCATATAAGTACTCCCAGACACCAAGTGAGTTAGCCTAGTCCAATATAAGTACTCCTTGACCCCAAGTGAGTTACCATAGCCCCTTTATAAGTACTCCCTGACCCCAAGTGAGTTATCCTAGCCCCTTTATATGTACTCTCTGACCCCAAGTGAGTTAACCTATTTCCATAGATACTACTCCCTGACCCCAAGTGTGTTGCCCTATTCCCATATAAGTACTCCCTGACCCCAAATGTGTTGTCCTATCCCCTTTATATGAACTCTCTGACCGCAAGTGAGTTATCCTATTCCCATATAGGTACTCCCGGACCCCAAGTGAGTACCCTAGCCCCTTTATAAGTACTCCCTAACCCCAAGTGAGTTACCATATCACCTTTATACGTACTCCCTGACACCAAGTGAGTTATCCTAGCCCCTTTATATGTACTCTCTGACCGCAAGTGAGTTACCCTAGTCCCATAGTAGTACTCCCTGACCCCATGTGAGTTACCATAGCACCTTTATAAGTACTCCCTGACCCCAAGTGAATTATCCTAGCCCATTTATATGTACTCTCTGACGGCAAGTGAGTTACACTAGTCCCATAGAGGTACTCCCTGACCCCAATGAGTTATCCTAGCCCCTTATAAGTACTCCCTGACCCCAAGTGAGTTATCCAGGCCCTTTTATGTGTACTCTCTGACCGCAAGTGAGTAACTCTAGCCCCTTTATATGTACTCTCTGACCGCAAGTGGGTTACCCTAGCCCCTTTATATGTACTCCCAGACCCCAAGTGAGTTACCCTAGTCCCATAGAAGTAATCCCTGACATCAAGTGTGTTACCCTAGCCCCTTATATAAGTACTCCCTGACTGCAAATGAGTTATCCTAGCCCCTTTATATGTACTCTCTGACCGCAAGTGAGTTACCCTAGCCCCTTTATTTGAACTCTCTGACCGCAAGTGATTTACCCTATTCCCATATAGGTACTCCCTGACCCAAAGTGAGTTATCCTGGCCCTTATATGTACCCTCTGCCGCGAGTGAGTTACCCTAGTCCCATAGAAGTACTCCCTGATCCCAAGTGAGTTATCCTAGCCGCTTTATATGTACTCCCAGACTCCAAGTGAGTTACCCTAGTCCCTTATAACTACCCCCTGACACAAAGTGAATTACCCTAGCCCCTATATAAGTACTCCCTGACCCTAAGTGGGTTACCCTAGTCCCATATAAGTACTCCCTGACAACAAGTGAGTTATTCTAGACCCTTTATATGTACTCTCTTACCGCAAGTGAGTTATCCTATCCCCTTTATATGTACTCTCTGACCGCAAGTGAGCTACCCTAGTCCTATATAAGCACTCCTTACCCCAAGTGAGTTACCATAGCCCCTTTATAAGTACTCCCTGACCCCAAGTGAGTTATCCAGGCCCTTTTATGTGTACTCTCTGACCGCAAGTGAGTAACCCTAGCCCCTTTATATGTACTCTCTGACCGCAAGTGAGTTACCCTAGCCCCTTTATATGTACTCCCAGACCCCAAGTGAGTTACCCTAGTCCCTTGTAACTACTCCCTGACCTTAAGTGAGTTACCCTAGCCCCTTTATAAGTACACCCTGGCCCCAAGTGAGTTACCCTGGTTCCATATAAGTACTCCCAGACACAAAGTGAGTTAGCCTAGTCCAATATAAGTACTCCTTGACCCCAAGTGTGTTACCTTAGCCCCTTTATAAGTACTCCCCGACCACAAGTGAGTTATCGTATCCCCTTTATATGTACTCTCTGAACGCAAGTGAGCTACCCTAGTCCTATATAAGCACTCCTTACCCCAAGTGAGTCACCATAGCCCCTTTATAAGTACTCCCTGACCCCAAGTGAGTTATCCTAGCCCCATATAAGTACTACCTGACCCCAAGTGAGTTACCATAGCCCTCTATATAAGTACTCCCTGACCCCAAGTGAGTTATCCTAGCCCCTTTATATGTATCCTCTGACCGCAAGTGAGTTACCCTAGTCCCATAAAAGTACTCTCTGACCGCAAGTGAGTTATCCTAGCCCCTTTATATTTACTCCTAGACCTCAAGTGTGTTACCCTGGTGCCTTATAAGTACTGCCTGACCCCGAGTGTGTTACCCTAGCCCCTTAATAAGTACACCCTGGCCCTAAGTGAGTTACCCTGGTCCCATATAAGTACTCACAGACACCAAGTAAGTTATCCTAGCCCTTTTATATGTACTCTCTGACCGCCAGTGAGTTACCCTAGCCCCATTATATGTACACTCTGACGGCAAGTGAGTTACCCTAGCCCCTTTATATGTACTCCCAGACCCCAAGTGAGTTACCCTAGTCCCATAGAAGTAATCCCTGACACCAAGTGTATTACCCTACTCACTTAGAAGTATTCCCTGACCCCAAGTAAGTTAACCTATTTCATAGATACTACTCCCTGACCCCAAGTTTGTTGCCCTATTCCCATATAAGTACTCCCTGAACCCAAATGTGTTGTCCTAGCCCCTTGATATGAACTCTCTGACCGCAAGTGAGTTACCCTATTCCCATATAGGTACTCCCTGACCCCAAGTGAGTACCCTAGCCCCTTTATAAGTACTCCCTGACCCCAAGTGAGTTACCATATCAACTTTATACGTACTCCCTGACACCAAGTGAGTTATCCTAGCCCCTTTATATGTACTCTCTGACCGCAAGTGAGTTACCCTAGTCCCATAGTAGTACTCCCTGACCCCAAGTGAGTTACCGTAGCACCTTTATAAGTACTCCTTGACCCCAAGTGTGTTACCTTAGCCCCTTTATAAGTACTCCCCGACCACAAGTGAGTTATCCTATCCCCTTTATATGTACTCTCTGACCTCAAGTGAGTTACCCTAGTCCCATATAAGAACTCCCTGTCCCTAAGTGAGTACCCTAGTCCCAAATAAGTACTCCCTGACCCCAAGTGAGTTACCATAGCCCCTTTATAAGTACTCCCTGACCACAAGTGAGTTACCCTAGCCCCTTTATAAGTATACCCTGACCCCAAGTGTATTACCCTACTCACTTAGAAGTATTCCCTGACCCCTAGTGAGTTAACCTATTTCCATAGATACTACTCCCTGACCCCAAGTGTGTTGCCCTATTCCCATATAAGTACTCCATGACCCCAAATGTGTTGTCCTAGCCCCTTTATATGAACTCTTTGACCGCAAGTGAGTTACCCTATTCCTATATAGGTACTCCCTGACCCCAAGTGAGTACCCTAGCCCCTTTATAAGTACTCCCTGACCCCAAGTGAGTTACCATATCAACTTTATACGTACTCCCTGACCCCAAGTAAGTTATCCTAGCCCCTTTATAAGTACTCTCTGACGGCAAGTGAGTTACACCAGTCCCATAGTAGTACTCCCTGACCCCAAGTGAGTTACCATAGCCCCTTTATAAGAACTCCCTGACCCCAAGTAAGTTATCCTAGCCCTTTTATATGTACTCTCTGACGGCAAGTGAGTTACACTAGTCCCATAGTAGTACTCCCTGACCCCAAGTGAGTTACACTAGTCCCATAGAAGTACTCCCTGACCGCAAGTGAGTAACCCTAGCCCCTTTATATGTACTCTCTGACCGCAAGTGAGTTACCCTAGCCCCTTTATATGTACTCCCAGTCCCCAAGTGAGTTAGCGTAGTCCAATATAAGTACTCCTTGACCCCAAGTGTGTTACCTTAGCCCCTTTATAAGTACTCCCCGACCACAAGTGAGTTATCCTATCCCCTTTATATGTACTCTCTGACCTCAAGTGAGTTACCCTAGTCCCATATAAGAACTCCCTGTCCCTAAGTGAGTACCCTAGTCCCAAATAAGTACTCCCTGAACCCAAGTGAGTTACCATAGCCCCTTTATAAGTACTCCCTGACGGCAAGTGAGTTACACTAGTCCCATAGTAGTACTCCCTGACCCCAAGTGAGTTACACTAGTCCCATAGAAGTACTCCCTGACCCCAAGTTAGTTATCCTAGCCCCTTATAAGTACTCCCTGACCCCAAGTGAGATATCCATGCCCTTTTATGTGTACTCTCTGACCGCAAGTGAGTAACCCTAGCCCCTTTATATGTACTCTCTGACCGCAAGTGAGTTACCCTAGCCCCTTTATATGTACTCCCAGACCCCAAGTGAGTTAGCCTAGTCCAATATAAGTACTCCTTGACCCCAAGTGTGTTACCCTAGTCACTTAGAAGTATTCCCTGACCCCAAGTGAGTTAACCTATTTCCATAGATACTACTCCCTGACCCCAAGTGTGTTGCCCTATTCCTATATAAGTACTCCCTGACCCCAAATGTGTTGTCCTAGCCCCTTTATATGAACTCTCTGACCGCAAGTGATTTACCCTATTCCCATATAGGTACTCCCTGACCCCAAGTGAGTTATCCTGGCCCTTATATGTACCCTCTGCCGCGAGTGAGTTACCCTAGTCCCATAGAAGTTCTCCCTGACCCCAAGTGAGTTATCCAAGCCCCTTTATATGTACTCTCTGACCGCAAGTGAGTTACCCTAGTCCCATATATGTACTCCCTGACCCCAAGTGAGTTACCATAGCCCTTTATAAGTACTCCCAGACCCCAAGTGAGTTATCCTAGCCCCTTTATATATACTCTCTGAACGCAAGTGAGTTATCCTAGTCGCTTTATATGTACTCCCAGATCCCAAGTGAGTTACCCTATTCCCTTATGAGTACTCCCTGATCCTAAGTGAGTTACCCTAGCCCTTTAATAAGTACACCCTGGCCCCAAGTGAGTTATCCTAGCACCTTTATATGTACTCTCTGACCGCAAGTGAGTTATCCTAGCCCCTTTATATGTACTCCCAGACACCAAGTGAGTTACCCTAGTCCCTTATATGTACTCCCTGACCCCAAGTGATTTACCCTAGTCCCATATAAGTACTCCCTGACCCCAAGTGAGTTACCCTAGCCCCTTGATAAATACTCCCTGACCCCAAGTGGGTTATCCTTGCCCCTTTATATGTACTCTCTGACCGCAAGTGAGTTATTCAAACCCCTTATAATTACTCCCTGATCCCAAGTGTGTTACCCTAGTCTCATATATGTACTCTCTGAACTCAAGTGTGTTACCTTAGCACCTTTATAAGTACTCTCTGACCCCAATTGAGTTATCCTAGCCCCATTATATGTACTCTCTGACCGCAAGTGAGTTATCCTAGCCCCTTTATATGTACTCCCTGACACGAAGTGAGTTACCCTAGTCCCATAGAAGTACTCCCTGACCCCAATTGAGTTATCCTAGCCCCTTTATATGTACTCTCTGACCGCAAGTGAGTTATCCTGGCCCCTTTATATGTACTCTCTGACCGCAAGTGAGTTACCCTAGTCCCATAGAAGTATTCCCAGACCCCAAGTGAGTTACCCTAGTCCCTTATAAGTACTCCCTGACCCCAAGTGAGTTACCCTAGCCCCTTGATAAGTACTCCCTGACCCCAAGTGAGATATCCTAGCCCCTTATAAGTACTCCCTGACCCAAAGTGGGTTATCCTGGCACCTTTATATGTACTCTCTGACCGCAAGTGAGTTATCCTAGTCCCATAGAAGTACCCCCTGACCCCAAGTGAGTTACCATAGCCTCTTTATAAGTACTCCCAGACCGCAAGTGAGTTACCCTAGTCCCTTATAAGTACTCCCTGACCCCAAGTGAGTTACCCTATCCCCTTGATAAATACTCCCTGACCCCAAGTGAGTTATCCTAGCCCCTTATAAGTACTCCCTGACACCAAGTGAGTTACCCTAGTCCCATAGAAGTACTCCCTGACCCCAAGTGAGTTATCCTAGCCCCTTTATATGTACTCTCTGACCGCAAGTGAGTTACCCTAGTCCCATAGAAGTTCTCCCTGACCCCAAGTGAGTTATCCAAGCCCCTTTATATGTACTCTCTGACCGCAAGTGAGTTACCCTAGTCCCATATATGTACTCCCTGACCCCAAGTGATTTACCCTAGTCCCATATAAGTACTCCCTGACCCCAAGTGAGTTACCCTAGCCCCTTGATAAATACTCCCTGACCCCAAGTGGGTTATCCTTGCCCCTTTATATGTACTCTCTGACCTCAAGTGAGTTATTCAAACCCCTTATAATTACTCCCTGATCCCAAGTGTGTTACCCTAGTCTCATATATGTACTCTCTGAACTCAAGTGTGTTACCTTAGCACCTTTATAAGTACTCTCTGACCCCAATTGAGTTATCCTAGCCCCATTATATGTACTCTCTGACCGCAAGTGAGTTACCCTAGCCCATTTATATGTACTCTCTGAACGCAAGTGAGTTATCCTAGTTGCTTTATATGTACTCCCAGACCCCAAGTGAGTTACCCTAGTCCCTTATAAGTACTCCCTGATCCTAAGTGAGTTATCCTAGCCCTTTAATAAGTACACCCTGGCCCCAAGTGAGTTACCCTAGTCCCATATAAGTAATCCTTGACCCAAAGTGAGTTACCCTAGCCCCTTTATAAGTACTCCCTGACCCCAAGTGAGTTATCCTAGCCCCTTTATATGTACTCTCTGACAGCAAGTGAGTTACCCTAGTTCCATAGTAGTACTCTCTGACCCCAAGTGAGTAACCATTGCCCCTTTATAAGTACTCCCTGACTCAAAGTGAGTTACCCTAGTCCCTTATAAGTACTCCCTGACCCCAAGTGAGTTATCCTAGCCCCTTATAAGTACTCCCTGACACCAAGTGAGTTACCCTAGTCCCAAAGAAGTACTCCCTGACCCCAAGTGAGTTATCCTAGCCCCTTTATATGTACTCTCTGACCGCAAGTGAGTTATCCTAGCCCCTTTATATGTACTCCCTGACACGAAGTGAGTTACCCTAGTCCCATAGAAGTACTCCCTGACCCCAATTGAGTTATCCTAGCCCCTTATAAGTACTCCCTGACACCAAGTGAGTTACCCTAGTCCCATAGAAGTACTCCCTGACCCCAAGTGAGTTATCCTAGCCCCTTTATATGTACTCTCTGACCGCAAGTGAGTTACCCTAGTCCCATATAAGTTCTCCCTGACCCCAAGTGAGTTACCATTGCCCCTTGATAAGTACTCCCTGACCCCAAGTGAGTAATCCTAGCCCCTTATAAATACTCCCTGACCCCAAGTGGGTTATCCTGGCACCTTTATATGTACTCTCTGACCGCAAGTGAGTTACCCTAGCCCATTTATATGTACTCTCTGACCGCAAGTGAGTTATCCTAGTCGCTTTATATGTACTCCCAGACCCCAAGTGAGTTACCCTAGTCCCTTATAAGTACTCCCTGATCCTACGTGAGTTACCCTAGCCCTTTGATAAGTACACCCTGGCCCCAAGTGAGTTACCCTAGTCCCATATAAGTAATCCTTGACCCAAAGAGAGTTACCCTACCCCCTTTATAAGTACTCCCTGACCCCAAGTGGGTTATCATGGCCCCTTTACATGTACTCTCTGACCGCAAGTGAGTTACCCTAGTCCCATAGAAGTACCCCCTGACCCCAAGTGAGTTACCATTGCCCCTTTATAAGTACTCCCAGACCCCTGTTGAGTTACCCTAGTCCCTTATAAGTACGCCCTCACCCCAAGTGAGTTACCCTAGCCCCTTGATAAGTACTCCCTGACACAAAGTGAGTTACCCTAGCCCCTTATAAGTACTCCCTGACACCAAGTGAGTTATCCTAGCCCCTTATAAGTACTCCCTGACCCCAAGTGGGTTATCCTGGCACCTTTATATGTACTCTCTGACCGCAAGTGAGTTACCCTAGTCCGATAGAAGTACCCCCTGACCCCAAGTGAGTTACCTTAGCCTCTTTATAAGTACTCCCATACCCCAAGTGAGTTACCCTAGTCCCTTATAAGTACTCCCTCACCCCAAGTGAGTTACCCTAGCCCCTTGATAAGTACTCCCTGACCCCAAGTGTGTTACCTTAGTCACATAAATGTACTCCCTGACCGCAAGTGAGATATCCTAGCCCCTTTATATGTACTCTCTAACCGCAAGTCAGTTACCCTAACCCCTTTTTAAGTACTCCCTGACCCCAAATGTGCTACCTTAGTCCCAAAAATGTACTTCCTGACCCCAAGTGTGTTACCTTAGTCACATAAATGTACTCCCTGACCCCAAGTGAGTTATCCTATCCCCTTTATATGTACTCTCTGACCGCAAGTGAGTTACCCTAGTCCCAAATAAGTACTCCCTGACCCCAAGTGAGTTATCCTAGCCCCTTTATATGTACTCGATGACTGCAAGTGAGTTACCCTAGCCCCTTTATAAGTACTCCGTGACCCCAAGTGAGTTATACTAGCCTCTTTATATGTACTCTCTGACCGCAAGTGAGTTACCCTAGTCCCATAAAAGTACTCTCTGACCGCAAGTGAGTTATCCTAACCCCTTTATATTTACTCCTAGACCTCAAGTGTGTTACCCTGGTGCCTTATAAGTACTGCCTGACCCCAAGTGTGTTACCCTAGCCCCTTAATAAGTACACCCTGGCCCCAAGTGAGTTACCCTGGTCCCATATAAGTACTCCCAGACACCAAGTGTGTTAGCCTAGTCTAATATAAGTATTCCTTGACCCAATATGGGTTACCCAAGCCCCTTTTTAAGTACTCCCTGACCCCAAGTGAGTTACCCTTGTTCCATATAAGTACTCCCAGACCCCAAGTAGTTACCCTAGTCCCATAGAAGTACTCCCTGATCCAAAGTGAGTTACCCTAGTCACTTAGAAGTACTCCCTGACCCCAAGTGAGTTACCCTAGTTCCATAGAAGTACTCCCTGACCCCAAGTGTGTTGCCCTAGTCCCATATAAATACTCCCTGACCCCAAATGTGGTGACCTAGCCCCTTTATATGAACTCTCTGACCGCATTAGAGTTACCCTAGCCCCTATATAAATACCCCTTGAACCCAAGTGAGTTATCCTTGCCCCTTTATATGTACTCTCTGACCGCAAGTGAGTTACCCTAGTCACATAGGAGTAAACCCTGACCCCAAGTGAGTTACCCTAGTCCCATGGAAGTACTCCCTGACCCCAAGTGAGTTATCCTAGCACCTTATAAGTACTCCCTGACCCCAAGTAAGTTATCCTAGCCGATTTATATGTACTCTCTGACCGCAAGTGAGTTACCCTAGCCCCTTTATATGTACTCTCTGACAGCAAGAGAGTTACCCTAGCCCCTTTATATGTACTCTCTGACCGCAAGTGAGTTATCCTAGCCCCTATATAAGTACCCCCTGACCCCAAGTGAGTTATCCTTGCCCCTTTATATGTACTCTCTGACCGCAAGTGTGTTACCCTAGTCACATTGAAGTACTCCCTGACCCCAAGTATATTACCGTAGTCCCATGGAAGTACTCCCTGACCCCAAGTGAGTTATCCTAGCCCCTTATAAGTACTCCCTGACCCCAAGTAAGTTATCCTAGGCCATTAATATGTACTCTCTGACCGCATGCGAGTTACCCTTGCCCCTTTATATGTACTCTCTGACCGCAAATGAGTTACCCTAGCCCCTTTATATGTACTCTCTTACCGCAAGTGTGTTATCCTAGCCGCTTTATATGTACTCCCAGACCCCAAGTGAGATACACTAGTCCCTTATAAGTACTCCCTGACCCCAAGAGTGATACCCTAGACCTTTAATAAGTGCACCCTGGCCCCAAGTGAGTTATCCTAGCCCCTTTATATGTACTCTCTGACGGCAAGTGAGTTATCCTAGCCCCTTTATATGTACTCTCTGACCGCAAGTGAGTTACCCTAGTCCCATAGTAGTACTCCCTGACCCCAAGTGAGTTACCGTAGCACCTTTATAAGTACTCCTTGACCCCAAGTGTGTTACCTTAGCCCCTTTATAAGTACTCCCCGACCACAAGTGAGTTATCCTATCCCCTTTATATGTACTCTCTGACCTCAAGTGAGTTACCCTAGTCCCATATAAGAACTCCCTGTCCCTAAGTGAGTACCCTAGTCCCAAATAAGTACTCCCTGACCCCAAGTGAGTTACCATAGCCCCTTTATAAGTACTCCCTGACCACAAGTGAGTTACCCTAGCCCCTTTATAAGTATACCCTGACCCCAAGTGTATTACCCTACTCACTTAGAAGTATTCCCTGACCCCTAGTGAGTTAACCTATTTCCATAGATACTACTCCCTGACCCCAAGTGTGTTGCCCTATTCCCATATAAGTACTCCATGACCCCAAATGTGTTGTCCTAGCCCCTTTATATGAACTCTTTGACCGCAAGTGAGTTACCCTATTCCTATATAGGTACTCCCTGACCCCAAGTGAGTACCCTAGCCCCTTTATAAGTACTCCCTGACCCCAAGTGAGTTACCATATCAACTTTATACGTACTCCCTGACCCCAAGTAAGTTATCCTAGCCCCTTTATAAGTACTCTCTGACGGCAAGTGAGTTACACCAGTCCCATAGTAGTACTCCCTGACCCCAAGTGAGTTACCATAGCCCCTTTATAAGAACTCCCTGACCCCAAGTAAGTTATCCTAGCCCTTTTATATGTACTCTCTGACGGCAAGTGAGTTACACTAGTCCCATAGTAGTACTCCCTGACCCCAAGTGAGTTACACTAGTCCCATAGAAGTACTCCCTGACCCCAAGTGAGTTATCCTAGCCCCTTATAAGTACTCCCTGACCCCAAGTGAGATATCCATGCCCTTTTATGTGTACTCTCTGACCGCAAGTGAGTAACCCTAGCCCCTTTATATGTACTCTCTGACCGCAAGTGAGTTACCCTAGCCCCTTTATATGTACTCCCAGTCCCCAAGTGAGTTAGCGTAGTCCAATATAAGTACTCCTTGACCCCAAGTGTGTTACCTTAGCCCCTTTATAAGTACTCCCCGACCACAAGTGAGTTATCCTATCCCCTTTATATGTACTCTCTGACCTCAAGTGAGTTACCCTAGTCCCATATAAGAACTCCCTGTCCCTAAGTGAGTACCCTAGTCCCAAATAAGTACTCCCTGAACCCAAGTGAGTTACCATAGCCCCTTTATAAGTACTCCCTGACGGCAAGTGAGTTACACTAGTCCCATAGTAGTACTCCCTGACCCCAAGTGAGTTACACTAGTCCCATAGAAGTACTCCCTGACCCCAAGTTAGTTATCCTAGCCCCTTATAAGTACTCCCTGACCCCAAGTGAGATATCCATGCCCTTTTATGTGTACTCTCTGACCGCAAGTGAGTAACCCTAGCCCCTTTATATGTACTCTCTGACCGCAAGTGAGTTACCCTAGCCCCTTTATATGTACTCCCAGACCCCAAGTGAGTTAGCCTAGTCCAATATAAGTACTCCTTGACCCCAAGTGTGTTACCCTAGTCACTTAGAAGTATTCCCTGACCCCAAGTGAGTTAACCTATTTCCATAGATACTACTCCCTGACCCCAAATGTGTTGTCCTAGCCCCTTTATATGAACTCTCTGACCGCAAGTGATTTACCCTATTCCCATATAGGTACTCCCTGACCCCAAGTGAGTTATCCTGGCCCTTATATGTACCCTCTGCCGCGAGTGAGTTACCCTAGTCCCATAGAAGTTCTCCCTGACCCCAAGTGAGTTATCCAAGCCCCTTTATATGTACTCTCTGACCGCAAGTGAGTTACCCTAGTCCCATATATGTACTCCCTGACCCCAAGTGAGTTACCATAGCCCTTTATAAGTACTCCCAGACCCCAAGTGAGTTATCCTAGCCCCTTTATATATACTCTCTGAACGCAAGTGAGTTATCCTAGTCGCTTTATATGTACTCCCAGATCCCAAGTGAGTTACCCTATTCCCTTATGAGTACTCCCTGATCCTAAGTGAGTTACCCTAGCCCTTTAATAAGTACACCCTGGCCCCAAGTGAGTTATCCTAGCACCTTTATATGTACTCTCTGACCGCAAGTGAGTTATCCTAGCCCCTTTATATGTACTCCCAGACACCAAGTGAGTTACCCTAGTCCCTTATATGTACTCCCTGACCCCAAGTGATTTACCCTAGTCCCATATAAGTACTCCCTGACCCCAAGTGAGTTACCCTAGCCCCTTGATAAATACTCCCTGACCCCAAGTGGGTTATCCTTGCCCCTTTATATGTACTCTCTGACCGCAAGTGAGTTATTCAAACCCCTTATAATTACTCCCTGATCCCAAGTGTGTTACCCTAGTCTCATATATGTACTCTCTGAACTCAAGTGTGTTACCTTAGCACCTTTATAAGTACTCTCTGACCCCAATTGAGTTATCCTAGCCCCATTATATGTACTCTCTGACCGCAAGTGAGTTATCCTAGCCCCTTTATATGTACTCCCTGACACGAAGTGAGTTACCCTAGTCCCATAGAAGTACTCCCTGACCCCAATTGAGTTATCCTAGCCCCTTTATATGTACTCTCTGACCGCAAGTGAGTTATCCTGGCCCCTTTATATGTACTCTCTGACCGCAAGTGAGTTACCCTAGTCCCATAGAAGTATTCCCAGACCCCAAGTGAGTTACCCTAGTCCCTTATAAGTACTCCCTGACCCCAAGTGAGTTACCCTAGCCCCTTGATAAGTACTCCCTGACCCCAAGTGAGATATCCTAGCCCCTTATAAGTACTCCCTGACCCAAAGTGGGTTATCCTGGCACCTTTATATGTACTCTCTGACCGCAAGTGAGTTATCCTAGTCCCATAGAAGTACCCCCTGACCCCAAGTGAGTTACCATAGCCTCTTTATAAGTACTCCCAGACCGCAAGTGAGTTACCCTAGTCCCTTATAAGTACTCCCTGACCCCAAGTGAGTTACCCTATCCCCTTGATAAATACTCCCTGACCCCAAGTGAGTTATCCTAGCCCCTTATAAGTACTCCCTGACACCAAGTGAGTTACCCTAGTCCCATAGAAGTACTCCCTGACCCCAAGTGAGTTATCCTAGCCCCTTTATATGTACTCTCTGACCGCAAGTGAGTTACACTAGTCCCATAGAAGTTCTCCCTGACCCCAAGTGAGTTATCCAAGCCCCTTTATATGTACTCTCTGACCGCAAGTGAGTTACCCTAGTCCCATATATGTACTCCCTGACCCCAAGTGAGTTACCATAGCCCTTTATAAGTACTCCCAGACCCCAAGTGAGTTATCCTAGCCCCTTTATATATACTCTCTGAACGCAAGTGAGTTATCCTAGTCGCTTTATATGTACTCCCAGATCCCAAGTGAGTTACCCTATTCCCTTATGAGTACTCCCTGATCCTAAGTGAGTTACCCTAGCCCTTTAATAAGTACACCCTGGCCCCAAGTGAGTTATCCTAGCACCTTTATATGTACTCTCTGACCGCAAGTGAGTTATCCTAGCCCCTTTATATGTACTCCCAGACACCAAGTGAGTTACCCTAGTCCCTTATATGTACTCCCTGACCCCAAGTGATTTACCCTAGTCCCATATAAGTACTCCCTGACCCCAAGTGAGTTACCCTAGCCCCTTGATAAATACTCCCTGACCCCAAGTGGGTTATCCTTGCCCCTTTATATGTACTCTCTGACCTCAAGTGAGTTATTCAAACCCCTTATAATTACTCCCTGATCCCAAGTGTGTTACCCTAGTCTCATATATGTACTCTCTGAACTCAAGTGTGTTACCTTAGCACCTTTATAAGTACTCTCTGACCCCAATTGAGTTATCCTAGCCCCATTATATGTACTCTCTGACCGCAAGTGAGTTACCCTAGCCCATTTATATGTACTCTCTGAACGCAAGTGAGTTATCCTAGTTGCTTTATATGTACTCCCAGACCCCAAGTGAGTTACCCTAGTCCCTTATAAGTACTCCCTGATCCTAAGTGAGTTATCCTAGCCCTTTAATAAGTACACCCTGGCCCCAAGTGAGTTACCCTAGTCCCATATAAGTAATCCTTGACCCAAAGTGAGTTACCCTAGCCCCTTTATAAGTACTCCCTGACCCCAAGTGAGTTATCCTAGCCCCTTTATATGTACTCTCTGACAGCAAGTGAGTTACCCTAGTTCCATAGTAGTACTCTCTGACCCCAAGTGAGTAACCATTGCCCCTTTATAAGTACTCCCTGACTCAAAGTGAGTTACCCTAGTCCCTTATAAGTACTCCCTGACCCCAAGTGAGTTATCCTAGCCCCTTATAAGTACTCCCTGACACCAAGTGAGTTACCCTAGTCCCAAAGAAGTACTCCCTGACCCCAAGTGAGTTATCCTAGCCCCTTTATATGTACTCTCTGACCGCAAGTGAGTTATCCTAGCCCCTTTATATGTACTCCCTGACACGAAGTGAGTTACCCTAGTCCCATAGAAGTACTCCCTGACCCCAATTGAGTTATCCTAGCCCCTTATAAGTACTCCCTGACACCAAGTGAGTTACCCTAGTCCCATAGAAGTACTCCCTGACCCCAAGTGAGTTATCCTAGCCCCTTTATATGTACTCTCTGACCGCAAGTGAGTTACCCTAGTCCCATATAAGTTCTCCCTGACCCCAAGTGAGTTACCATTGCCCCTTGATAAGTACTCCCTGACCCCAAGTGAGTAATCCTAGCCCCTTATAAATACTCCCTGACCCCAAGTGGGTTATCCTGGCACCTTTATATGTACTCTCTGACCGCAAGTGAGTTACCCTAGCCCATTTATATGTACTCTCTGACCGCAAGTGAGTTATCCTAGTCGCTTTATATGTACTCCCAGACCCCAAGTGAGTTACCCTAGTCCCTTATAAGTACTCCCTGATCCTACGTGAGTTACCCTAGCCCTTTGATAAGTACACCCTGGCCCCAAGTGAGTTACCCTAGTCCCATATAAGTAATCCTTGACCCAAAGAGAGTTACCCTACCCCCTTTATAAGTACTCCCTGACCCCAAGTGGGTTATCATGGCCCCTTTACATGTACTCTCTGACCGCAAGTGAGTTACCCTAGTCCCATAGAAGTACCCCCTGACCCCAAGTGAGTTACCATTGCCCCTTTATATGTACTCCCAGACCCCTGTTGAGTTACCCTAGTCCCTTATAAGTACGCCCTCACCCCAAGTGAGTTACCCTAGCCCCTTGATAAGTACTCCCTGACACAAAGTGAGTTACCCTAGCCCCTTATAAGTACTCCCTGACACCAAGTGAGTTATCCTAGCCCCTTATAAGTACTCCCTGACCCCAAGTGGGTTATCCTGGCACCTTTATATGTACTCTCTGACCGCAAGTGAGTTACCCTAGTCCGATAGAAGTACCCCCTGACCCCAAGTGAGTTACCTTAGCCTCTTTATAAGTACTCCCATACCCCAAGTGAGTTACCCTAGTCCCTTATAAGTACTCCCTCACCCCAAGTGAGTTACCCTAGCCCCTTGATAAGTACTCCCTGACCCCAAGTGTGTTACCTTAGTCACATAAATGTACTCCCTGACCGCAAGTGAGATATCCTAGCCCCTTTATATGTACTCTCTAACCGCAAGTCAGTTACCCTAACCCCTTTTTAAGTACTCCCTGACCCCAAATGTGCTACCTTAGTCCCAAAAATGTACTTCCTGACCCCAAGTGTGTTACCTTAGTCACATAAATGTACTCCCTGACCCCAAGTGAGTTATCCTATCCCCTTTATATGTACTCTCTGACCGCAAGTGAGTTACCCTAGTCCCAAATAAGTACTCCCTGACCCCAAGTGAGTTATCCTAGCCCCTTTATATGTACTCGATGACTGCAAGTGAGTTACCCTAGCCCCTTTATAAGTACTCCGTGACCCCAAGTGAGTTATACTAGCCTCTTTATATGTACTCTCTGACCGCAAGTGAGTTACCCTAGTCCCATAAAAGTACTCTCTGACCGCAAGTGAGTTATCCTAACCCCTTTATATTTACTCCTAGACCTCAAGTGTGTTACCCTGGTGCCTTATAAGTACTGCCTGACCCCAAGTGTGTTACCCTAGCCCCTTAATAAGTACACCCTGGCCCCAAGTGAGTTACCCTGGTCCCATATAAGTACTCCCAGACACCAAGTGTGTTAGCCTAGTCTAATATAAGTATTCCTTGACCCAATATGGGTTACCCAAGCCCCTTTTTAAGTACTCCCTGACCCCAAGTGAGTTACCCTTGTTCCATATAAGTACTCCCAGACCCCAAGTAGTTACCCTAGTCCCATAGAAGTACTCCCTGATCCAAAGTGAGTTACCCTAGTCACTTAGAAGTACTCCCTGACCCCAAGTGAGTTACCCTAGTTCCATAGAAGTACTCCCTGACCCCAAGTGTGTTGCCCTAGTCCCATATAAATACTCCCTGACCCCAAATGTGGTGACCTAGCCCCTTTATATGAACTCTCTGACCGCATTAGAGTTACCCTAGCCCCTATATAGATACCCCTTGAACCCAAGTGAGTTATCCTTGCCCCTTTATATGTACTCTCTGACCGCAAGTGAGTTACCCTAGTCACATAGGAGTAAACCCTGACCCCAAGTGAGTTACCCTAGTCCCATGGAAGTACTCCCTGACCCCAAGTGAGTTATCCTAGCACCTTATAAGTACTCCCTGACCCCAAGTAAGTTATCCTAGCCGATTTATATGTACTCTCTGACCGCAAGTGAGTTACCCTAGCCCCTTTATATGTACTCTCTGACAGCAAGAGAGTTACCCTAGCCCCTTTATATGTACTCTCTGACCGCAAGTGAGTTATCCTAGCCCCTATATAAGTACCCCCTGACCCCAAGTGAGTTATCCTTGCCCCTTTATATGTACTCTCTGACCGCAAGTGTGTTACCCTAGTCACATTGAAGTACTCCCTGACCCCAAGTATATTACCGTAGTCCCATGGAAGTACTCCCTGACCCCAAGTGAGTTATCCTAGCCCCTTATAAGTACTCCCTGACCCCAAGTAAGTTATCCTAGGCCATTAATATGTACTCTCTGACCGCATGCGAGTTACCCTTGCCCCTTTATATGTACTCTCTGACCGCAAATGAGTTACCCTAGCCCCTTTATATGTACTCTCTGACCGCAAGTGTGTTATCCTAGCCGCTTTATATGTACTCCCAGACCCCAAGTGAGATACACTAGTCCCTTATAAGTACTCCCTGACCCCAAGAGTGATACCCTAGACCTTTAATAAGTGCACCCTGGCCCCAAGTGAGTTATCCTAGCCCCTTTATATGTACTCTCTGACGGCAAGTGAGTTACACTAGTCCCATAGTAGTACTCCCTGACCGCAAGTGAGTAACCCTAGCCCCTTTATATGTACTCTCTGACCGCAAGTGAGTTACCCTAGCCCCTTTATATGTACTCCAAAAACCCCAAGTGTGTTACCCTAGTCGCTTGTAACTACTCCCTGACCCCAAGTGAGTTACCTTAGCCCCTTTATAAGTACACCCTGGCCCCAAGTGAGTTACCCTGGTCCCATATAAGTACTCCCAGACACCAAGTGAGTTAGCCTAGTCCAATATAAGTACTCCTTGACCCCAAGTGAGTTACCATAGCCCCTTTATAAGTACTCCCTGACCCCAAGTGAGTTATCTTAGCCCCTTTATATGTACTCTCTGACCCCAAGTGAGTTAACCTATTTCCATAGATACTACTCCCTGACCCCAAGTGTGTTGCCCTATTCCCATATAAGTACTCCCTGACCCCAAATGTGTTGTCCTATCCCCTTTATATGAACTCTCTGACCGCAAGTGAATTATCCTATTCCCATATAGGTACTCCCGGACCCCAAGTGAGTACCCTAGCCCCTTTATAAGTACTCCCTAACCCCAAGTGAGTTACCATATCACCTTTATACGTACTCCCTGACACCAAGTGAGTTATCCTAGCCCCTTTATATGTACTCTCTGACCGCAAGTGAGTTACCCTAGTCCCATAGTAGTACTCCCTGACCCCATGTGAGTTACCATAGCACCTTTATAAGTACTCCCTGACCCCAAGTGAATTATCCTAGCCCATTTATATGTACTCTCTGACGGCAAGTGAGTTACACTAGTCCCATAGAGGTACTCCCTGACCCCAATGAGTTATCCTAGCCCCTTATAAGTACTCCCTGACCCCAAGTGAGTTATCCAGGCCCTTTTATGTGTACTCTCTGACCGCAAGTGAGTAACCCTAGCCCCTTTATATGTACTCTCTGACCGCAAGTGGGTTACCCTAGCCCCTTTATATGTACTCCCAGACCCCAAGTGAGTTACCCTAGTCCCATAGAAGTAATCCCTGACATCAAGTGTGTTACCCTAGCCCCTTATATAAGTACTCCCTGACTGCAAATGAGTTATCCTAGCCCCTTTATATGTACTCTCTGACCGCAAGTGAGTTACCCTAGCCCCTTTATTTGAACTCTCTGACCGCAAGTGATTTACCCTATTCCCATATAGGTACTCCCTGACCCAAAGTGAGTTATCCTGGCCCTTATATGTACCCTCTGCCGCGAGTGAGTTACCCTAGTCCCATAGAAGTACTCCCTGATCCCAAGTGAGTTATCCTAGCCGCTTTATATGTACTCCCAGACTCCAAGTGAGTTACCCTAGTCCCTTATAACTACCCCCTGACACAAAGTGAATTACCCTAGCCCCTATATAAGTACTCCCTGACCCTAAGTGGGTTACCCTAGTCCCATATAAGTACTCCCTGACAACAAGTGAGTTATTCTAGACCCTTTATATGTACTCTCTTACCGCAAGTGAGTTATCCTATCCCCTTTATATGTACTCTCTGACCGCAAGTGAGCTACCCTAGTCCTATATAAGCACTCCTTACCCCAAGTGAGTTACCATAGCCCCTTTATAAGTACTCCCTGACCCCAAGTGAGTTATCCAGGCCCTTTTATGTGTACTCTCTGACCGCAAGTGAGTAACCCTAGCCCCTTTATATGTACTCTCTGACCGCAAGTGAGTTACCCTAGCCCCTTTATATGTACTCCCAGACCCCAAGTGAGTTACCCTAGTCCCTTGTAACTACTCCCTGACCTTAAGTGAGTTACCCTAGCCCCTTTATAAGTACACCCTGGCCCCAAGTGAGTTACCCTGGTTCCATATAAGTACTCCCAGACACAAAGTGAGTTAGCCTAGTCCAATATAAGTACTCCTTGACCCCAAGTGTGTTACCTTAGCCCCTTTATAAGTACTCCCCGACCACAAGTGAGTTATCGTATCCCCTTTATATGTACTCTCTGAACGCAAGTGAGCTACCCTAGTCCTATATAAGCACTCCTTACCCCAAGTGAGTCACCATAGCCCCTTTATAAGTACTCCCTGACCCCAAGTGAGTTATCCTAGCCCCATATAAGTACTACCTGACCCCAAGTGAGTTACCATAGCCCTCTATATAAGTACTCCCTGACCCCAAGTGAGTTATCCTAGCCCCTTTATATGTATCCTCTGACCGCAAGTGAGTTACCCTAGTCCCATAAAAGTACTCTCTGACCGCAAGTGAGTTATCCTAGCCCCTTTATATTTACTCCTAGACCTCAAGTGTGTTACCCTGGTGCCTTATAAGTACTGCCTGACCCCGAGTGTGTTACCCTAGCCCCTTAATAAGTACACCCTGGCCCTAAGTGAGTTACCCTGGTCCCATATAAGTACTCACAGACACCAAGTAAGTTATCCTAGCCCTTTTATATGTACTCTCTGACCGCCAGTGAGTTACCCTAGCCCCATTATATGTACACTCTGACGGCAAGTGAGTTACCCTAGCCGCATTATATGTACTCTCTGACCGCAAGTGAGTTACACTATTCCCATAGTAGTACTCTCTGACCGCAAGTGAGTTACACTATTCCCATAGTAGTACTCCCTGATCCCAAGTGAGTTACCCTAGTCCCATAGTAGTATTCCCTGACCCCAAGTGAGTTACCCTAGCCCCTTTATATGTACTCTCTGACCGCAAGTGAGTTACCCTAGTCCCATATAAGTACTCCCTGACCCCAAGTGAGTTACCATAGCCCCTTTATAAATACTCCCTCTCCCCAAGTGAGTTATCCTAGCCCCTTTATATGTACTCTTTGACCGCAAATCAGTTATCCAAACCCCTATATAAGTACTCCTTGACCCAAAGTGTGTTACCCTAGTCTCATTTAAATACTCCCTGAACCCAAGTGTGTTACCTTAGCCCCTTTATAAGTACTCCCCGACCCCAAGTGAATTATCCTATTCCTTTTATATGTACTCTCTGACCGCAAGTAAGTTACCCTAGTCCCATATATGTACTCCCTGAACCCAAGTGAGTCACCCTAGCACCTTTATAAGTACTCCCTGACCCCAAGTGTGTTACCCTAGTCTCATATATGTATTCGCTGAACCCAAGTGAGTTACCCTAGTCTCATAGAGGTTCTCCCTGACCCCAAATGAGTCACCCTAGCACCTTTATAAGTACTCCCTGACCCCAAGTGTGTTACCTTAGTCACATAAATCTACTCCCTGACCTCAAGTGAGTTATCCTAGCCCCTTTATATGTACTCTCTAACCGCAAGTCAGTTACCCTAGCCCCTTTTTAAGTACTCCCTGACCCCAAATGTGCTACCTTAGTCCCAAAAATGTACTTCCTGACCCCAAGTGTGTTACCTTAGTCATATAAATGTACTCCCTGACCCCAAGTGAGTTATCCTATCCCCTTTATATGTACTCTCTGACCGCAAGTGAGTTACCCTAGTCCCAAATAAGTACTCCCTGACCCCAAGTGAGTTATCCTAGCCCCTTTATATGTACTCGATGACTGCAAGTGAGTTACCCTAGCCCCTTTATAAGTACTCCGTGACCCCAAGTGAGTTATACTAGCCCCTTTATATGTACTCTCTGACCGCAAGTGGGTTACCCTAGCCCCTTTATATGTACTCCCAGACCCCAAGTGAGTTACCCTAGTCCCATAGAAGTAATCCCTGACATCAAGTGTGTTACCCTAGCCCCTTATATAAGTACTCCCTGACTGCAAATGAGTTATCCTAGCCCCTTTATATGTACTCTCTGACCGCAAGTGAGTTACCCTAGCCCCTTTATTTGAACTCTCTGACCGCAAGTGATTTACCCTATTCCCATATAGGTACTCCCTGACCCAAAGTGAGTTATCCTGGCCCTTATATGTACCCTCTGCCGCGAGTGAGTTACCCTAGTCCCATAGAAGTACTCCCTGATCCCAAGTGAGTTATCCTAGCCGCTTTATATGTACTCCCAGACTCCAAGTGAGTTGCCCTAGTCCCTAATAACTACCCCCTGACACAAAGTGAATTACCCTAGCCCCTATATAAGTACTCCCTGACCCTAAGTGGGTTACCCTAGTCCCATATAAGTACTCCCTGACAACAAGTGAGTTATTCTAGACCCTTTATATGTACTCTCTTACCGCAAGTGAGTTATCCTATCCCCTTTATATGTACTCTCTGACCGCAAGTGAGCTACCCTAGTCCTATATAAGCACTCCTTACCCCAAGTGAGTTACCATAGCCCCTTTATAAGTACTCCCTGACCCCAAGTGAGTTATCCAGGCCCTTTTATGTGTACTCTCTGACCGCAAGTGAGTAACCCTAGCCCCTTTATATGTACTCTCTGACCGCAAGTGAGTTACCCTAGCCCCTTTATATGTACTCCCAGACCCCAAGTGAGTTACCCTAGTCCCTTGTAACTACTCCCTGACCTTAAGTGAGTTACCCTAGCCCCTTTATAAGTACACCCTGGCCCCAAGTGAGTTACCCTGGTTCCATATAAGTACTCCCAGACACAAAGTGAGTTAGCCTAGTCCAATATAAGTACTCCTTGACCCCAAGTGTGTTACCTTAGCCCCTTTATAAGTACTCCCCGACCACAAGTGAGTTATCGTATCCCCTTTATATGTACTCTCTGAACGCAAGTGAGCTACCCTAGTCCTATATAAGCACTCCTTACCCCAAGTGAGTCACCATAGCCCCTTTATAAGTACTCCCTGACCCCAAGTGAGTTATCCTAGCCCCATATAAGTACTACCTGACCCCAAGTGAGTTACCATAGCCCTCTATATAAGTACTCCCTGACCCCAAGTGAGTTATCCTAGCCCCTTTATATGTATCCTCTGACCGCAAGTGAGTTACCCTAGTCCCATAAAAGTACTCTCTGACCGCAAGTGAGTTATCCTAGCCCCTTTATATTTACTCCTAGACCTCAAGTGTGTTACCCTGGTGCCTTATAAGTACTGCCTGACCCCGAGTGTGTTACCCTAGCCCCTTAATAAGTACACCCTGGCCCTAAGTGAGTTACCCTGGTCCCATATAAGTACTCACAGACACCAAGTAAGTTATCCTAGCCCTTTTATATGTACTCTCTGACCGCCAGTGAGTTACCCTAGCCCCATTATATGTACACTCTGACGGCAAGTGAGTTACCCTAGCCGCATTATATGTACTCTCTGACCGCAAGTGAGTTACACTATTCCCATAGTAGTACTCTCTGACCGCAAGTGAGTTACACTATTCCCATAGTAGTACTCCCTGACCCCAAGTGAGTTACCCTAGTCCCATAGTAGTATTCCCTGACCCCAAGTGAGTTACCCTAGCCCCTTTATATGTACTCTCTGACCGCAAGTGAGTTACCCTAGTCCCATATAAGTACTCCCTGACCCCAAGTGAGTTACCATAGCCCCTTTATAAATACTCCCTCTCCCCAAGTGAGTTATCCTAGCCCCTTTATATGTACTCTTTGACCGCAAATGAGTTATCCAAACCCCTATATAAGTACTCCTTGACCCAAAGTGTGTTACCCTAGTCTCATTTAAATACTCCCTGAACCCAAGTGTGTTACCTTAGCCCCTTTATAAGTACTCCCCGACCCCAAGTGAATTATCCTATTCCTTTTATATGTACTCTCTGACCGCAAGTAAGTTACCCTAGTCCCATATATGTACTCCCTGAACCCAAGTGAGTCACCCTAGCACCTTTATAAGTACTCCCTGACCCCAAGTGTGTTACCCTAGTCTCATATATGTATTCGCTGAACCCAAGTGAGTTACCCTAGTCTCATAGAGGTTCTCCCTGACCCCAAATGAGTCACCCTAGCACCTTTATAAGTACTCCCTGACCCCAAGTGTGTTACCTTAGTCACATAAATCTACTCCCTGACCTCAAGTGAGTTATCCTAGCCCCTTTATATGTACTCTCTAACCGCAAGTCAGTTACCCTAGCCCCTTTTTAAGTACTCCCTGACCCCAAATGTGCTACCTTAGTCCCAAAAATGTACTTCCTGACCCCAAGTGTGTTACCTTAGTCATATAAATGTACTCCCTGACCCCAAGTGAGTTATCCTATCCCCTTTATATGTACTCTCTGACCGCAAGTGAGTTACCCTAGTCCCAAATAAGTACTCCCTGACCCCAAGTGAGTTATCCTAGCCCCTTTATATGTACTCGATGACTGCAAGTGAGTTACCCTAGCCCCTTTATAAGTACTCCGTGACCCCAAGTGAGTTATACTAGCCCCTTTATATGTACTCTCTGACTGCAAGTGAGTTACCCTAGCCCCGTTATAAGTACACCCTGGCCCCAAGTGAGTTACCCTGGTCTCATATAAGTACTCCCAGACACCAAGTGAGTTAGCCTAGTCTAATATAAGTATTCCTTGACCCAATATGGGTTACCCTAGCCCCTTTTTAAGTACTCCCTGACCCCAAGTGAGTTACCCTTGTTCCATATAAGTACTCCCAGACCCCAAGTAGTTACCCTGGTCCCATAGAAGTACTCCTTGACCCCAAGTGAGTTACCATAGCCCCTTTATAAGTACTCCCTGACCCCAAGTGAGTTATCCTAGCCCCATATAAGTACTACCTGACCCCAAGTGAGTTACCATAGCCCTCTATATAAGTACTCCCTGACCCCAAGTGAGTTATCCTAGCCCTTTTATATGTACTCTCTGACCGCCAGTGAGTTACCCTAGCCCCATTATATGTACACTCTGACGGCAAGTGAGTTACCCTAGCCGCATTATATGTACTCTCTGACCGCAAGTGAGTTACACTATTCCCATAGTAGTACTCCCTGACCCCAAGTGAGTTACCCTAGTCCCATAGTAGTATTCCCTGACCCCAAGTGAGTTACCCTAGCCCCTTTATATGTACTCTCTGACCGCAAGTGAGTTACCCTAGTCCCATATAAGTACTCCCTGACCCCAAGTGAGTTACCATAGCCCCTTTATAAATACTCCCTCTCCCCAAGTGAGTTATCCTAGCCCCTTTATATGTACTCTTTGACCGCAAGTGAGTTATCCAAACCCCTATATAAGTACTCCTTGACCCAAAGTGTGTTACCCTAGTCTCATTTAAATACTCCCTGAACCCAAGTGTGTTACCTTAGCCCCTTTATAAGTACTCCCCGACCCCAAGTGAATTATCCTATTCCTTTTATATGTACTCTCTGACCGCAAGTAAGTTACCCTAGTCCCATATATGTACTCCCTGAACCGAAGTGAGTCACCCTAGCACCTTTATAAGTACTCCCTGACCCCAAGTGTGTTACCCTAGTCTCATATATGTATTCCCTGAACCCAAGTGAGTTAGCCTAGTCTCATAGAGGTTCTCCCTGACCCCAAATGAGTCACCCTAGCACCTTTATAAGTACTCCCTGACCCCAAGTGTGTTACCTTAGTCACATAAATGTATTCCCTGACCGCAAGTGAGTTATCCTAGCCCCTTTATATGTACTCTCTAACCGCAAGTCAGTTACCCTAGCCCCTTTTTAAGTACTCCCTGACCCCAAATGTGCTACCTTAGTCCCAAAAATGTACTTCCTGACCCCAAGTGTGTTACCTTAGTCATATAAATGTACTCCCTGACCCCAAGTGAGTTATCCTATCCCCTTTATATGTACTCTCTGACCGCAAGTGAGTTACCCTAGTCCCAAATAAGTACTCCCTGACCCCAAGTGAGTTATCCTAGCCCCTTTATATGTACTCTCTGACTGCAAGTGAGTTACCCTAGCCCCGTTATAAGTACACCCTGGCCCCAAGTGAGTTACCCTGGTCCCATATAAGTACTCCCAGACACCAAGTGAGTTAGCCTAGTCTAATATAAGTATTCCTTGACCCAATATGGGTTACCCTAGCCCCTTTTTAAGTACTCCCTGACCCCAAGTGAGTTACCCTTGTTCCATATAAGTACTCCCAGACCCCAAGTAGTTACCCTGGTCCCATAGAAGTACTCCCTGACCCAAAGTGAGTTACCCTAGTCACTTAGAAGTACTCCCTGACCCCAAGTGAGTTACCCTAGTTCCATAGAAGTACTCCCTGACCCCAAGTGTGTTGCCCTAGTCCCATATAAGTACTCCCTGACCCCAAATGTGGTGACCTAGCCCCTTTATATGAACTCTCTGACCGCAATAGAGTTACCCTAGCCCCTATAAAAATACCCCTTGAACCCAAGTGAGTTATCCTAGCCCCTTATAAGTACTCCCTGACCCCAAGTAAGTTATCCTAGGACATTAATATGTACTCTCTGACCGCATGCGAGTTTCCCTTGCCCCTTTATATGTACTCTCTGACCGCAAATGAGTTACCCTAGCCCCTTTATATGTACTCTCTGACCGCAAGTGTGTTATCCTAGCCGCTTTATATGTACTCCCAGACCCCAAGTGAGATACACTAGTCCCTTATAAGTACTCCCTGACCCCAAGAGTGATACCCTAGACCTTTAATAAGTACTCCCTGACCCCAAGTGAGTTACCATAGCCCCTTTATAAGTACTCCCAGACCCCAAGTGAGTTACCCTAGTCCCTTATAAGTACTCCATGATACCAACTGAGTTACCCTAGCCCCTTTTATAAGTACTCCCTGGCCCCAAGTGAGTTATCCTAGGCCCTTTATATGTACTCTCTGACCGCAAGTGAGTTACCCTAGTCCCAAATAAGTTCTCCCTGACCCCAATTGAGTTACCATAGCCCCTGTATAAGTACTCCCAGACCCCAACTGAGTTACCCTAGTCCCATATAAGTTCTCCTTGACCCAAAGTGAGTTACCCTAGCCCCTTTATAAGTACTCCCTGACCCCAAGTGAGTTACCCTAGACCCATATAAGTACTCCTAGACCGCAAGTGAGTTATCCTAGCCCCTTTATATGTACTCTCTGACCGCAAGTGAGTTACCCTAGCCCATTTATATGTACTCTCTGACCGCAAGTGAGTTATCCTAGTCGCTTTATATGTACTCCCAGACCCCAAGTGAGTTACCCTACCCCCTTGATAAGCACTCCCTGACCCCAAGTGAGTTACCTTAGCCCCTTATAAGTACTCCCTGATCCTACGTGAGTTACCCTAGCCCTTTAATAAGTACACCCTGGCCCCAAGTGAGTTACCCTAGTCCCATATAAGTAATCCTTGACCCAAAGAGAGTTACCCTAGCCCCTTTATAAGTACTCCCTGACCCCAAGTGGGTTATCATGGCCCCTTTACATGTACTCTCTGGCCGCAAGTGAGTTACCCTAGTCCCATAGAAGTACCCCCTGACCCCAAGTGAGTTACCATAGCCCCTTTATAAGTACTCCCAGACCCCAAGTGAGTTACCCTAGTCCCTTATAAGTACTCCCTGACCCCAAGTGATTTACCTTATTACCTTTATAAGTACTCCCTGACCCCAAGTGAGTTATCCTAGCCCCTTTATATATACTCTCTGAACGCAAGTGAGTTATCCTAGTCGCTTTATATGTACTCCCAGATCCCAAGTGAGTTACCCTATTCCCTTATGAGTACTCCCTGATCCTAAGTGAGTTACCCTAGCCCTTTAATAAGTACACCCTGGCCCCAAGTGAGTTATCCTAGCACCTTTATATGTACTCTCTGACCGCAAGTGAGTTATCCTAGCCCCTTTATATGTACTCCCAGACACCAAGTGAGTTACCCTAGTCCCTTATAAGTACTCCCTGACCCCAAGTGATTTACCCTAGTCCCATATAAGTACTCCCTGACCCCAAGTGAGTTACCCTAGCCCCTTGATAAATACTCCCTGACCCCAAGTGGGTTATCCTTGCCCCTTTATATGTACTCTCTGACCGCAAGTGAGTTATTCAAACCCCTTATAATTACTCCCTGATCCCAAGTGTGTTACCCTAGTCTCATATATGTACTCTCTGAACTCAAGTGTGTTACCTTAGCACCTTTATAAGTACTCTCTGACCCCAATTGAGTTATCCTAGCCCCTTTATATGTACTCTCTGACCGCAAGTGAGTTACCCTAACCCATTTATATGTACTCTCTGACCGCAAGTGAGTTATCCTGGTTGCTTTATATGTACTCCCAGACCCCAAGTGAGTTACCCTAGTCCCTTATAAGTACTCCCTGATCCTAAGTGAGTTACCCTAGCCCTTTAATAAGTACACCCTGGCCCCAAGTGTGTTACCCTAGTCCCATATAAGTAATCCTTGACCCAAAGTGAGTTACCCTAGCCCCTTTATAAGTACTCCCTGACCCCAAGTGAGTTATCCTAGCCCCTTTATATGTACTCTCTGACAGCAAGTGAGTTACCCTAGTTCCATAGTAGTACTCTCTGACCCCAAGTGAGTTACCATAGCCCCTTTATAAGTACTCCCTGACTCCAAGTGAGTTACCCTAGTCCCTTATAAGTACTCCCTGACCCCAAGTGAGTTATCCTAGCCCCTTTATATGTACTCTCTGACCGCAAGTGAGTTACCCTAGTCCCATAGATGTACCCCCTGACCCCAAGTGTGTTACCATAGCCTCTTTATAAGTACTCCCAGACCCCAAGTGAGTTATCCTAGCCCCTTTATATGTACTCTCTGACAGCAAGTGAGTTACCCTAGTTCCATAGTAGTACTCTCTGACCCCAAGTGAGTTACCATAGCCCCTTTATAAGTACTCCCTGACTCCAAGTGAGTTTCCCTAGTCCCTTATAAGTACTCCCTGACACCAAGTGAGTTACCCTAGTCCCATAGAAGTACTCTTTGACCCCAAGTGAGTTATCCTAGCCCCTTTATATGTACTCTCTGACCGCAAGTGAGTTATCCTAGCCCCTTTATATGTACTCTCAGACCCTAAGTGAGTTACCCTAGTCCCTTATAACTACTCCCTGACCCAAAGTGAGTTACCGTAGCCCCTTGATAAGTACTCCCTGAGCCCAAGTGGGTTATACTGGCCCCTTTATATGTTCTCTCTGACCGCAAGTGAGATATTCAAACCCCTTATAAGTACTCCCTGACCCCAAGTGTGTTACCCTAGTCTCATATATGTACTCTCTGAAAACAAGTGAGTTACCATAGCCCCTTTATAAATACTCCCTCTCCCCAAGTGAGTTATCCTAGCCCCTTTATATGTACTCTTTGACCGCAAGTGAGTTATCCAAACCCCTATATAAGTACTCCTTGACCCAAAGTGTGTTACCCTAGTCTCATTTAAATACTCCCTGAACCCAAGTGTGTTACCTTAGCCCCTTTATAAGTACTCCCCGACCCCAAGTGAATTATCCTATTCCTTTTATATGTACTCTCTGACCGCAAGTAAGTTACCCTAGTCCCATATATGTACTCCCTGAACCGAAGTGAGTCACCCTAGCACCTTTATAAGTACTCCCTGACCCCAAGTGTGTTACCCTAGTCTCATATATGTATTCCCTGAACCCAAGTGAGTTACCCTAGTCTCATAGAGGTTCTCCCTGACCCCAAATGAGTCACCCTAGCACCTTTATAAGTACTCCCTGACCCCAAGTGTGTTACCTTAGTCACATAAATGTACTCCCTGACCGCAAGTGAGTTATCCTAGCCCCTTTATATGTACTCTCTAACCGCAAGTCAGTTACCCTAGCCCCTTTTTAAGTACTCCCTGACCCCAAATGTGCTACCTTAGTCCCAAAAATGTACTTCCTGACCCCAAGTGTGTTACCTTAGTCATATAAATGTACTCCCTGACCCCAAGTGAGTTATCCTATCCCCTTTATATGTACTCTCTGACCGCAAGTGAGTTACCCTAGTCCCAAATAAGTACTCCCTGACCCCAAGTGAGTTATCCTAGCCCCTTTATATGTACTCGATGACTGCAAGTGAGTTACCCTAGCCCCTTTATAAGTACTCCGTGACCCCAAGTGAGTTATACTAGCCCCTTTATATGTACTCTCTGACTGCAAGTGAGTTACCCTAGCCCCGTTATAAGTACACCCTGGCCCCAAGTGAGTTACCCTGGTCCCATATAAGTACTCCCAGACACCAAGTGAGTTAGCCTAGTCTAATATAAGTATTCCTTGACCCAATATGGGTTACCCTAGCCCCTTTTTAAGTACTCCCTGACCCCAAGTGAGTTACCCTTGTTCCATATAAGTACTCCCAGACCCCAAGTAGTTACCCTGGTCCCATAGAAGTACTCCCTGACCCAAAGTGAGTTACCCTAGTCACTTAGAAGTACTCCCTGACCCCAAGTGAGTTACCCTAGTTCCATAGAAGTACTCCCTGACCCCAAGTGTGTTGCCCTAGTCCCATATAAGTACTCCCTGACCCCAAATGTGGTGACCTAGCCCCTTTATATGAACTCTCTGACCGCAATAGAGTTACCCTAGCCCCTATAAAAATACCCCTTGAACCCAAGTGAGTTATCCTAGCCCCTTATAAGTACTCCCTGACCCCAAGTAAGTTATCCTAGGCCATTAATATGTACTCTCTGACCGCATGCGAGTTACCCTTGCCCCTTTATATGTACTCTCTGACCGCAAATGAGTTACCCTAGCCCCTTTATATGTACTCTCTGACCGCAAGTGTGTTATCCTAGTCCCTTGTAACTACTCCCTGACCCCAAGTGAGTTACCTTAGCCCCTTTATAAGTACACCCTGGCCCCAAGTGAGTTACCCTGGTCCCATATAAGTACTCCCAGACACCAAGTGAGTTAGCCTAGTCCAATATAAGTACTCCTTGACCCCAAGTGAGTTACCATAGCCCCTTTATAAGTACTCCCTGACCCCAAGTGAGTTATCCTAGCCCCTTTATATGTACTCTCTGACCCCAAGTGAGTTAACCTATTTCCATAGATACTACTCCCTGACCCCAAGTGTGTTGCCCTATTCCCATATAAGTACTCCCTGACCCCAAATGTGTTGTCCTATCCCCTTTATATGAACTCTCTGACCGCAAGTGAGTTATCCTATTCCCATATAGGTACTCCCGGACCCCAAGTGAGTACCCTAGCCCCTTTATAAGTACTCCCTGACCCCAAGTGAGTTACCATATCACCTTTATACGTACTCCCTGACACCAAGTGAGTTATCCTAGCCCCTTTATATGTACTCTCTGACCGCAAGTGAGTTACCCTAGTCCCATAGTAGTACTCCCTGACCCCATGTGAGTTACCCTAGCCCCTTTATATGTACTCTCTGACCGCAAGTGGGTTACCCTAGCCCCTTTATATGTACTCCCAGACCCCAAGTGAGTTACCCTAGTCCCATAGAAGTAATCCCTGACATCAAGTGTGTTACCCTAGCCCCTTATATAAGTACTCCCTGACTGCAAATGAGTTATCCTAGCCCCTTTATCTGTACTCTCTGACCGCAAGTGAGTTACTCTAGTCCCATAGAAGTACTCCCTGACCCTAAGTGAGTTACCATATCACCTCTATAAGGACTCCCTGATCCCAAGTGAGTTATCCTAGCCCCTTTATATGTATTCTCTGACCGCAAGTGAGTTACCCTATTCCCTTAGAAGTACTCCCTGACCCCAAGTGAGTTATCATAGCCCCTTTATGAGTACTCCCTGACCAAAAGTGAGTTATCCTAACCCCTTTATATGTACTCTCTGACCGCAAGTGAGTTACCTTAGTCCCATATAAGTTCTCCCTGACCCCAAGTGAGTTACCATAGCCCCTTTATAAGTACTCCCAGACCCCAAGTGAGTTACCCTAGTCCCTTATAAGTACTCCATGATACCAACTGAGTTACCCTAGCCCCTTTTATAAGTACTCCCTGGCCCCAAGTGAGTTATCCTAGGCCCTTTATATGTACTCTCTGACCGCAAGTGAGTTACCCTAGTCCCAAATAAGTTCTCCCTGACCCCAATTGAGTTACCATAGCCCCTGTATAAGTACTCCCAGACCCCAACTGAGTTACCCTAGTCCCATATAAGTTCTCCTTGACCCAAAGTGAGTTACCCTAGCCCCTTTATAAGTACTCCCTAACCCCAAGTGAGTTACCCTAGACCCATATAAGTACTCCTAGACCGCAAGTGAGTTATCCTAGCCCCTTTATATGTACTCTCTGACCGCAAATGAGTTACCCTAGCCCCTTTATATGTACTCTCTGACCGCAAGTGTGTTATCCTAGCCGCTTTATATGTACTCCCAGACCCCAAGTGAGATACACTAGTCCCTTATAAGTACTCCCTGACCCCAAGAGTGATACCCTAGACCTTTAATAAGTGCACCCTGGCCCCAAGTGAGTTATCCTAGCCCCTTTATATGTACTCTCTGACGGCAAGTGAGTTACACTAGTCCCATAGTAGTACTCCCTGACCCCAAGTGAGTTACCATAGCCCCTTTATAAGAACTCCCTGACCCCATTTAAGTTATCCTAGCCCCTTTATAAGTACTCACTGACGGCAAGTGAGTTACCCTAGCCCCTTTATATGTACTCCAAAAACCCCAAGTGTGTTACCCTATTCCCTTGTAACTACTCCCTGACCCCAAGTGAGTTACCTTAGCCCCTTTATAAGTACACCCTGGCCCCAAGTGAGTTACCCTGGTCCCATATAAGTACTCCCAGACACCAAGTGAGTTAGCCTAGTCCAATATAAGTACTCCTTGACCCCAAGTGAGTTACCATAGCCCCTTTATAAGTACTCCCTGACCCCAAGTGAGTTATCCTAGCCCCTTTATATGTACTCTCTGACCCCAAGTGAGTTAACCTATTTCCATAGATACTACTCCCTGACCCCAAGTGTGTTGCCCTATTCCCATATAAGTACTCCCTGACCCCAAATGTGTTGTCCTATCCCCTTTATATGAACTCTCTGACCGCAAGTGAGTTATCCTATTCCCATATAGGTACTCCCGGACCCCAAGTGAGTACCCTAGCCCCTTTATAAGTACTCCCTGACCCCAAGTGAGTTACCATATCACCTTTATACGTACTCCCTGACACCAAGTGAGTTATCCTAGCCCCTTTATATGTACTCTCTGACCGCAAGTGAGTTACCCTAGTCCCATAGTAGTACTCCCTGACCCCATGTGAGTTACCCTAGCCCCTTTATATGTACTCTCTGACCGCAAGTGGGTTACCCTAGCCCCTTTATAAGTACTCCCAGACCCCAAGTGAGTTACCCTAGTCCCATAGAAGTAATCCCTGACATCAAGTGTGTTACCCTAGCCCCTTATATAAGTACTCCCTGACTGCAAATGAGTTATCCTAGCCCCTTTATCTGTACTCTCTGACCGCAAGTGAGTTACTCTAGTCCCATAGAAGTACTCCCTGACCCTAAGTGAGTTACCATATCACCTCTATAAGGACTCCCTGATCCCAAGTGAGTTATCCTAGCCCCTTTATATGTATTCTCTGACCGCAAGTGAGTTACCCTATTCCCTTAGAAGTACTCCCTGACCCCAAGTGAGTTATCATAGCCCCTTTATGAGTACTCCCTGACCAAAAGTGAGTTATCCTAACCCCTTTATATGTACTCTCTGACCGCAAGTGAGTTACCTTAGTCCCATATAAGTTCTCCCTGACCCCAAGTGAGTTACCATAGCCCCTTTATAAGTACTCCCAGACCCCAAGTGAGTTACCCTAGTCCCTTATAAGTACTCCATGATACCAACTGAGTTACCCTAGCCCCTTTTATAAGTACTCCCTGGCCCCAAGTGAGTTATCCTAGGCCCTTTATATGTACTCTCTGACCGCAAGTGAGTTACCCTAGTCCCAAATAAGTTCTCCCTGACCCCAATTGAGTTACCATAGCCCCTGTATAAGTACTCCCAGACCCCAACTGAGTTACCCTAGTCCCATATAAGTTCTCCTTGACCCAAAGTGAGTTACCCTAGCCCCTTTATAAGTACTCCCTAACCCCAAGTGAGTTACCCTAGACCCATATAAGTACTCCTAGACCGCAAGTGAGTTATCCTAGCCCCTTTATATGTACTCTCTGACCGCAAATGAGTTACCCTAGCCCCTTTATATGTACTCTCTGACCGCAAGTGTGTTATCCTAGCCGCTTTATATGTACTCCCAGACCCCAAGTGAGATACACTAGTCCCTTATAAGTACTCCCTGACCCCAAGAGTGATACCCTAGACCTTTAATAAGTGCACCCTGGCCCCAAGTGAGTTATCCTAGCCCCTTTATATGTACTCTCTGACGGCAAGTGAGTTACACTAGTCCCATAGTAGTACTCCCTGACCCCAAGTGAGTTACCATAGCCCCTTTATAAGAACTCCCTGACCCCATTTAAGTTATCCTAGCCCCTTTATAAGTACTCACTGACGGCAAGTGAGTTACCCTAGCCCCTTTATATGTACTCCAAAAACCCCAAGTGTGTTACCCTAGTCCCTTGTAACTACTCCCTGACCCCAAGTGAGTTACCTTAGCCCCTTTATAAGTACACCCTGGCCCCAAGTGAGTTACCCTGGTCCCATATAAGTACTCCCAGACACCAATTGAGTTACCATAGCCCCTGTATAAGTACTCCCAGACCCCAACTGAGTTACCCTAGTCCCATATAAGTTCTCCTTGACCCAAAGTGAGTTACCCTAGCCCCTTTATAAGTACTCCCTAACCCCAAGTGAGTTACCCTAGACCCATATAAGTACTCCTAGACCCCAAGTGAGTTACCCTACCCCCTTGATAAGTACTCCCTGACCCCAAGTGAGTTACCTTAGCCCCTTATAAGTACTCCCTGATCCTACGTGAGTTACCCTAGCCCTTTAATAAGTACACCCTGGCCCCAAGTGAGTTACCCTAGTCCCATATAAGTAATCCTTGACCCAAAGAGAGTTACCCTAGCCCCTTTATAAGTACTCCCTGACCCCAAGTGGGTTATCATGGCCCCTTTACATGTACTCTCTGGCCGCAAGTGAGTTACCCTAGTCCCATAGAAGTACCCCCTGACCCCAAGTGAGTTACCATAGCCCCTTTATAAGTACTCCCAGACCCCAAGTGAGTTACCCTAGTCCCTTATAAGTACTCCCTGACCCCAAGTGATTTACCTTATTACCTTTATAAGTACTCCCTGACCCCAAGTGAGTTATCCTAGCCCCTTTATATATACTCTCTGAACGCAAGTGAGTTATCCTAGTCGCTTTATATGTACTCCCAGATCCCAAGTGAGTTACCCTATTCCCTTATGAGTACTCCCTGATCCTAAGTGAGTTACCCTAGCCCTTTAATAAGTACACCCTGGCCCCAAGTGAGTTATCCTAGCACCTTTATATGTACTCTCTGACCGCAAGTGAGTTACCCTAGCCCCTTTATAAGTACTCCGTGACCCCAAGTGGGTTATCATGGCCCCTTTACATGTACTCTCTGGCCGCAAGTGAGTTACCCTAGTCCCATAGAAGTACCCCCTGACCCCAAGTGAGTTACCATAGCCCCTTTATAAGTACTCCCAGACCCCAAGTGAGTTACCCTAGTCCCTTATAAGTACTCCCTGACCCCAAGTGATTTACCTTATTACCTTTATAAGTACTCCCTGACCCCAAGTGAGTTATCCTAGCCCCTTTATATATACTCTCTGAACGCAAGTGAGTTACCCTAGTCCCTTATAAGTACTCCCTGACCCCAAGTGATTTACCCTAGTCCCATATAAGTACTCCCTGACCCCAAGTGAGTTACCCTAGCCCCTTGATAAATACTCCCTGACCCCAAGTGGGTTATCCTTGCCCCTTTATATGTACTCTCTGACCGCAAGTGAGTTATTCAAACCCCTTATAATTACTCCCTGATCCCAAGTGTGTTACCCTAGTCTCATATATGTACTCTCTGAACTCAAGTGTGTTACCTTAGCACCTTTATAAGTACTCTCTGACCCCAATTGAGTTATCCTAGCCCCTTTATATGTACTCTCTGACCGCAAGTGAGTTACCCTAGCCCATTTATATGTACTCTCTGACCGCAAGTGAATTATCCTAGTTGCTTTATATGTACTCCCAGACCCCAAGTGAGTTACCCTAGTCCCTTATAAGTACTCCCTGATCCTAAGTGAGTTACCCTAGCCCTTTAATAAGTACACCCTGGCCCCAAGTGAGTTACCCTAGTCCCATATAAGTAATCCTTGACCCAAAGTGAGTTACCCTAGCCCTTTATAAGTACTCCCTGACCCCAAGTGAGTTATCCTAGCCCCTTTATATGTACTCTCTGACAGCAAGTGAGTTACCCTAGTTCCATAGTAGTACTCTCTGACCCCAAGTGAGTTACCATAGCCCCTTTATAAGTACTCCCTGACTCCAAGTGAGTTACCCTAGTCCCTTATAAGTACTCCCTGACCCCAAGTGAGTTATCCTAGCCCCTTATAAGTACTCCCTGACACCAAGTGAGTTACCCTAGTCCCAAAGAAGTACTCCCTGACCCCAAGTGAGTTATCCTAGCCCCTTTATATGTACTCTCTGACCGCAAGTGGGTTATCCTAGCCCCTTTATATGTACTCCCTGACACGAAGTGAGTTACCCTAGTCCCATAGAAGTACTCCCTGACCCCAATTGAGTTATCCTAGCCCCTTTATATGTACTCTCTGACCGCAAGTGATTTATCCTGGCCCCTTTATATGTACTCTCTGACCGCAAGTGAGTTACCCTAGTCCCATAGAAGTACTCCCAGACCCCAAGTGAGTTACCCTAGTCCCTTATAAGTACTCCCTGACCCCAAGTGAGTTACCCTAGCCCCTTGATAAGTACTCCCTGACCCCAAGTGAGATATCCTAGCCCCTTATAAGTACTCCCTGACCCCAAGTGGGTTATCCTGGCACCTTTATATGTACTCTCTGACCGCAAGTGAGTTACCCTAGTCCCATAGAAGTACCCCCTGACCCCAAGTGAGTTACCATAGCCTCTTTATAAGTACTCCCAGACCGCAAGTGAGTTACCCTAGTCCCTTATAAGTACTCCCTGACCCCAAGTGAGTTACCCTATCCCCTTGATAAATACTCCCTGACCCCAAGTGAGTTATCCTAGCCCCTTATAAGTACTCCCTGACACCAAGTGAGTTACCCTAGTCCCATAGAAGTACTCCCTGACCCCAAGTGAGTTATCCTAGCCCCTTTATATGTACTCTCTGACCGCAAGTGAGTTACCCTAGTCCCATAGATGTACCCCCTGACCCCAAGTGTGTTACCTTAGTCACATAAATGTACTCCCTGACCGCAAGTGAGTTATCCTAGCCCCTTTATATGTACTCTCTAACCGCAAGTCAGTTACCCTAGCCCCTTTTTAAGTACTCCCTGACCCCAAATGTGCTACCTTAGTCCCAAAAATGTACTTCCTGACCCCAAGTGTGTTACCTTAGTCATATAAATGTACTCCCTGACCCCAAGTGAGTTATCCTATCCCCTTTATATGTACTCTCTGACCGCAAGTGAGTTACCCTAGTCCCAAATAAGTACTCCCTGACCCCAAGTGAGTTATCCTAGCCCCTTTATATGTACTCGATGACTGCAAGTGAGTTACCCTAGCCCCTTTATAAGTACTCCGTGACCCCAAGTGAGTTATACTAGCCCCTTTATATGTACTCTCTGACTGCAAGTGAGTTACCCTAGCCCCGTTATAAGTACACCCTGGCCCCAAGTGAGTTACCCTGGTCCCATATAAGTACTCCCAGACACCAAGTGAGTTAGCCTAGTCTAATATAAGTATTCCTTGACCCAATATGGGTTACCCTAGCCCCTTTTTAAGTACTCCCTGACCCCAAGTGAGTTACCCTTGTTCCATATAAGTACTCCCAGACCCCAAGTAGTTACCCTGGTCCCATAGAAGTACTCCCTGACCCAAAGTGAGTTACCCTAGTCACTTAGAAGTACTCCCTGACCCCAAGTGATTTACCCTAGTTCCATAGAAGTACTCCCTGACCCCAAGTGTGTTGCCCTAGTCCCATATAAGTACTCCCTGACCCCAAATGTGGTGACCTAGCCCCTTTATATGAACTCTCTGACCGCAATAGAGTTACCCTAGCCCCTATAAAAATACCCCTTGAACCCAAGTGAGTTATCCTAGCCCCTTATAAGTACTCCCTGACCCCAAGTAAGTTATCCTAGGCCATTAATATGTACTCTCTGACCGCATGCGAGTTACCCTTGCCCCTTTATATGTACTCTCTGACCGCAAATGAGTTACCCTAGCCCCTTTATATGTACTCTCTGACCGCAAGTGTGTTATCCTAGCCGCTTTATATGTACTCCCAGACCCCAAGTGAGATACACTAGTCCCTTATAAGTTCTCCCTGACCCCAAGAGTGATACCCTAGACCTTTAATAAGTGCACCCTGGCCCCAAGTGAGTTATCCTAGCCCCTTTATATGTACTCTCTGACGGCAAGTGAGTTACACTAGTCCCATAGTAGTACTCCCTGACCCCAAGTGAGTTACCATAGCCCCTTTATAAGTACACCCTGGCCCCAAGTGAGTTACCCTGGTCCCATATAAGTACTCCCAGACACCAAGTGAGTTACCCTAGTCCCATAGAAGTACTCTTTGACCCCAAGTGAGTTATACTAGCCCCTTTATATGTACTCTCTGACCGCAAGTGAGTTATCCTAGCCCCTTTATATGTACTCTCAGACCCTAAGTGAGTTACCCTAGTCCCTTATAACTACTCCCTGACCCAAAGTGAGTTACCGTAGCCCCTTGATAAGTACTCCCTGAGCCAAAGTGGGTTATCGTGGCCCCTTTATATGTTCTCTCTGACCGCAAGTGAGATATTCAAACCCCTCATAAGTACTCCCTGACCCCAAGTGTGTTACCCTAGTCTCATATATGTACTCTCTGAAAACAAGTGTGTTACCTTAGCACCTTTATGAGTACTCCCTGACCCCAAGTGAGTTATCCTAGCCCCTTTATATGTACTCTCTGATCGCAAGTGAGTTACCCTAGCCCATTTATATGTACTCACTGACCGCAAGTGAGTTATCCTAGTCGCTTTATATGTACTCCCAGACCCCAAGTGAGTTACCCTAGTCCCTTATAAGTACTCCCTGATCCTAAGTGAGTTACCCTATCCCTTTAATAAGGACACCTTGGCCTCAAGTGAGTTACCCTAGTCCCATATAAGTAATCCTTGACGCAAAGTGAGTTATTCTAGCCCCTTTATATGTACTCTCTAACCGCAATTGAGTTATTCAAACCCCTTATAAGTACTCCCTGACCCCAAGTGTTTTACCCTAGTCTCATATATGTAATCCCTGAACTCAAGTGTGTTATCTTAGCCCCTTTATAAGTACTCCCTGACCCCAAGTGAGTTATCCTACCCCCTTTATATGTACTCTCTGACCGCAAGTGAGTTACCCTAGTCCCATATAAGTTCTCCCTGACCCCAAGTGAGTTACCATAGCCCCTTGATAAGTACTCCCTGACCCCAAGTGAGTTATCCTAGCCCCTTACAAGTACTCCCTGACCCCAAGTGGGTTATCCTGGCACCTTTATATGTACTCTCTGACCGCAAGTGAGTTACCCTAGTCCCATAGAAGTACCCCCTGACCCCAAGTGAGTTAACATAGCCTCTTTATAAGTATTCCCAGACCCCAAGTGAGTTACCCTAGTCCCTTATAAGTACTCCCTGACCCCAAGTGAGTTACCCTAGCCCCTTGATAAGTACTCCCTGACCCCAAGTGAGTTACCCTAGCCCCTTTATAAGTACTCCCTGACCCCAAGTGGGTTATCATGGCCCCTTTACATGTACTCTCTGACCGCAAGTGAGTTACCCTAGTCCCATAGAAGTACTCCCTGACCCCAAGTGAGTTATCCTAGCCCCTTTATATGTACTCTCTGACCGCAAGTGAGTTATCAAAGCCCCTTTATATGTACTCTCAGACCCCAAGTGAGTTACCCTAGTCCCTTATAACTACTCCCTGACCCAAAGTGAGTTACCGTAGCCCCTTGATAAGTACTCCCTGACCCCAAGTGGGTTATCCTGGCCCCTTTATATGTACTCTCTGACCGCAAGTGAGTTATTCAAACCCCTTATAAGTACTCCCTGACCCCAAGTGTGTTACCCTAGTCTCATATATGTACTTTCTGAACACAAGTGTGTTACCTTAGCACCTTTATGAGTACTCCCTGACCCCAAGTGAGTTATCCTAGCCCCTTTATATGTACTCTCTGATCGCAAGTGAGTTACCCTAGCCCATTTATTTGTACTCTCTCACCGCAAGTGAGTTATCCTAGTCGCTTTATATGTACTCCCAGACCACAAGTGAGTTACCCTAGTCCCTTATAAGTACTCCCTGATCCTAAGTGAGTTACCCTAGCCCTTTAATAAGGACACCTTGGCCTCAAGTGAGTTACCCTAGCCCCTTTATAAGTACTCCCTGACCCCAAGTGAGTTACCATATCACCTTTATAAGTACTCCCTGACCCCAAGTGAGTTATCCTAGCCCCTTTATATGTACTCTTTGACCGCAATTGAGTTATTCAAACCCCTTATAAGTACTCCCTGACCCCAAGTGTTTTACCCTAGTCTCATATATGTAATCCCTGATCTCAAGTGTGTTACCTTAGCCCCTTATAAGTACTCCCTGACCCCAAGTGTGTTATCCTGGCACCTTTATATGTACTCTCTGACCGCAAGTGTGTTACCCTAGTCCCATAGAAGTACCCCCTGACCCCAAGTGAGTTACCATAGCCTCTTTATAAGTACTCCCAGACCCCAAGTGAGTTACCCTAGTCCCTTATAAGTACTCCCTGACCCCAAGTGAGTTACCCTAGCCCCTTGATAAGTACTCCCTGACCCCAAGTGAGTTATCCTAGCCCCTTATAAGTACTCCCTGACACCAAGTGAGTTAACCTAGTCCCATAGAAGTACCCCCTGACCCCAAGTGAGTTACCATAGCCTCTTTATAAGTACTCCCAGACCCCAACTGAGTTACCCTAGTCCCTTATAAGTACTCCCTGACCCCAAGTGAGTTACCCTAGCCCCTTGATAAGTACTCCCAGACCCCAAGTGAGTTACCCTAGTCCCATATAAGTTCTCCTTGACCCAAAGTGAGTTACCCTAGCCCCTCTATAAGTACTCCCTGACCCCAAGTGAGTTACCCTAGACCCATATAAGTACTCCTAGACCTCAAGTGAATTATCCTAGCCACTTTATATGTACTCTCTGACCGCAAGTGAGTTACCCTAGCCCATTTATATGTACTCTCTGACAGAAAGTGAGTTATCCTAGTCGCTTTATATGTACTCCCAGACCCCAAGTGAGTTACCCTAGTCCCTTATAAGTACTCCCTGATCCTACGTGAGTTACCCTAGCCCTTTAATAAGTACACCCTGGCCACAAGTGAGTTACCCTAGTCCCATATAAGTAATCCTTGACCCAAAGAGAGTTACCCTAGCCCCTTTATAAGTACTCCCTGACCCCAAGTGGGTTATCATGGCCCCTTTACATTTACTCTCTGACCGCAAGTGAGTTACCCTAGTCCCATAGAAGTACCCCATGACCCCAAGTGAGTTACCATAGCCCCTTTATAAGTACTCCCAGACCCCAAGTGAGTTACCCTAGTCCCTTATAAGTACTCCCTGACCCCAAGTGAGTTTCCCTAGCCCCTTAATAAGTACTCCCTGACACCAAGTGAGTTACCCTAGCCCCTTATAAGTACCCCCTGACACCAAGTGAGTTACCAAAGCCTCTTTATAAGTACTCCCAGACCCCAAGTGAGTTACCCTAGTCCCTTATAAGTACTCCCTGACCCCAAGTGAGTTACCCTAGCCCCTTGATAATTACTCCCTGATCCCAAGTGAGTTACCCTAGCCCCTTTATAACTACTCCCTGACCCCATGTGGGTTATCATGGCCCCTTTACATGTACTCTCTGACCGCAAGTGAGTTACCCTAGTCCCATAGAAGTACCCCCTGACCCCAAGTGAGTTACCATAGCCCCTTTATAAGTACTCCCAGACCCCAAGTGAGTTATCCTAGCCCCTTATAAGTACTCCCTGACCCCAAGTGGGTTATCCTGGCACCTTTATATGTACTCTCTGACCGCAAGTGAGTTACCCTAGTCCCATAGAAGTAACCCCTGACCCCAAGTGAGTTACCAAAGCCTCTTTATAAGTACTCCCAGACCCCAAGTGAGTTGCCCTAGTCCATTATAAGTACTCCCTGACCCCAAGTGAGTTACCCTAGTCCCTTATATGTACGCCCTGACCCCAAGTGAGTTACCCTAGCCCCTTGATAATTACTCCCTGATCCCAAGTGAGTTACCCTAGCCCCTTTATAACTACTCCCTGACCCCATGTGGGTTATCATGGCCCCTTTACATGTACTCTCTGACCGCAAGTGAGTTACCCTAGTCCCATAGAAGTACTCCCTGACCCCAAGTGAGTTATCCTAGCCCCTTTATATGTACTCTCTGACCGCAAGTGAGTTATCAAAGCCCCTTTATATGTACTCTCAGACCCCAAGTGAGTTACCCTAGTCCCTTATAACTACTCCCTGACCCAAAGTGAGTTACCGTAGCCCCTTGATAAGTACTCCCTGACCCCAAGTGGGTTATCCTGGCCCCTTTATATGTACTCTCTGACCGCAAGTGAGTTATTCAAACCCCTTATAAGTACTCCCTGACCCCAAGTGTGTTACCCTAGTCTCATATATGTACTTTCTGAACACAAGTGTGTTACCTTAGCACCTTTATGAGTACTCCCTGACCCCAAGTGAGTTATCCTAGCCCCTTTATATGTACTCTCTGATCGCAAGTGAGTTACCCTAGCCCATTTATATGTACTCTCTCACCGCAAGTGAGTTATCCTAGTCGCTTTATATGTACTCCCAGACCACAAGTGAGTTACCCTAGTCCCTTATAAGTACTCCCTGATCCTAAGTGAGTTACCCTAGCCCTTTAATAAGGACACCTTGGCCTCAAGTGAGTTACCCTAGCCCCTTTATAAGTACTCCCTGACCCCAAGTGAGTTACCATATCACCTTTATAAGTACTCCCTGACCCCAAGTGAGTTATCCTAGCCCCTTTATATGTACTCTCTGACCGCAATTGAGTTATTCAAACCCCTTATAAGTACTCCCTGACCCCAAGTGTTTTACCCTAGTCTCATATATGTAATCCCTGATCTCAAATGTGTTACCTTAGCCCCTTATAAGTACTCCCTGACCCCAAGTGTGTTATCCTGGCACCTTTATATGTACTCTCTGACCGCAAGTGTGTTACCCTAGTCCCATAGAAGTACCCCCTGACCCCAAGTGAGTTACCATAGCCTCTTTATAAGTACTCCCAGACCCCAAGTGAGTTACCCTAGTCCCTTATAAGTACTCCCTGACCCCAAGTGAGTTACCCTAGCCCCTTGATAAGTACTCCCTGACCCCAAGTGAGTTATCCTAGCCCCTTATAAGTACTCCCTGACACCAAGTGAGTTAACCTAGTCCCATAGAAGTACCCCCTGACCCCAAGTGAGTTACCATAGCCTCTTTATAAGTACTCCCAGACCCCAACTGAGTTACCCTAGTCCCTTATAAGTACTCCCTGACCCCAAGTGAGTTACCCTAGCCCCTTGATAAGTACTCCCAGACCCCAAGTGAGTTACCCTAGTCCCATATAAGTTCTCCTTGACCCAAAGTGAGTTACCCTAGCCCCTCTATAAGTACTCCCTGACCCCAAGTGAGTTACCCTAGACCCATATAAGTACTCCTAGACCTCAAGTGAATTATCCTAGCCCCTTTATATGTACTCTCTGACCGCAAGTGAGTTACCCTAGCCCATTTATATGTACTCTCTGACCGAAAGTGAGTTATCCTAGTCGCTTTATATGTACTCCCAGACCCCAAGTGAGTTACCCTAGTCCCTTATAAGTACTCCCTGATCCTACGTGAGTTACCCTAGCCCTTTAATAAGTACACCCTGGCCACAAGTGAGTTACCCTAGTCCCATATAAGTAATCCTTGACCCAAAGAGAGTTACCCTAGCCCCTTTATAAGTACTCCCTGACCCCAAGTGGGTTATCATGGCCCCTTTACATGTACTCTCTGACCGCAAGTGAGTTACCCTAGTCCCATAGAAGTACCCCATGACCCCAAGTGAGTTACCATAGCCCCTTTATAAGTACTCCCAGACCCCAAGTAAGTTACCCTAGTCCCATAGAAGTACCCCCTGACCCCAAGTGAGTTACCAAAGCCTCTTTATAAGTACTCCCAGACCCCAAGTGAGTTGCCCTAGTCCATTATAAGTACTCCCTGACCCCAAGTGAGTTACCCTAGTCCCTTATATGTACGCCCTGACCCCAAGTGAGTTACCCTAGCCCCTTGATAAGTACTCCCTGACACCAAGTGAGTTACCCTAGCCCCTTATAAGTACTCCCTGACACCAAGTGAGTTATCCTAGCCCCTTATAAGTACTCCCTGACCCCAAGTGAGTTATCCTAGCCCCTTATAAGTACTCCCTGACCCCAAGTGGGTTATCATGGCCCCTTTACATGTACTCTCTGACCGCAAGTGAGTTACCCTAGTCCCATAGAAGTACTCCCTGACCCCAAGTGAGTTATCCTAGCCCCTTTATATGTACTCTCTGACCGCAAGTGAGTTATCAAAGCCCCTTTATATGTACTCTCAGACCCCAAGTGAGTTACCCTAGTCCCTTATAACTACTCCCTGACCCAAAGTGAGTTACCGTAGCCCCTTGATAAGTACTCCCTGACCCCAAGTGGGTTATCCTGGCCCCTTTATATGTACTCTCTGACCGCAAGTGAGTTATTCAAACCCCTTATAAGTACTCCCTGACCCCAAGTGTGTTACCCTAGTCTCATATATGTACTTTCTGAACACAAGTGTGTTACCTTAGCACCTTTATGAGTACTCCCTGACCCCAAGTGAGTTATCCTAGCCCCTTTATATGTACTCTCTGATCGCAAGTGAGTTACCCTAGCCCATTTATATGTACTCTCTCACCGCAAGTGAGTTATCCTAGTCGCTTTATATGTACTCCCAGACCACAAGTGAGTTACCCTAGTCCCTTATAAGTACTCCCTGATCCTAAGTGAGTTACCCTAGCCCTTTAATAAGGACACCTTGGCCTCAAGTGAGTTACCCTAGCCCCTTTATAAGTACTCCCTGACCCCAAGTGAGTTACCATATCACCTTTATAAGTACTCCCTGACTCCAAGTGAGTTATCCTAGCCCCTTTATATGTACTCTCTGACCGCAAGTGTGTTACCCTAGTCCCATAGAAGTACCCCCTGACCCCAAGTGAGTTACCATAGCCTCTTTATAAGTACTCCCAGACCCCAACTGAGTTACCCTAGTCCCTTATAAGTACTCACTGACCCCAAGTGAGTTACCCTAGCCACTTGATAAGTACTCCCAGACCCCAAGTGAGTTACCCTAGTCCCATATAAGTTCTCCTTGACCCAAAGTGAGTTACCCTAGCCCCTCTATAAGTACTCCCTGACCCCAAGTGAGTTACCCTAGACCCATATAAGTACTCCTAGACCGCAAGTGAATTATCCTAGCCCCTTTATATGTACTCTCTGACCGCAAGTGAGTTACCCTAGCCCATTTATATGTACTCTCTGACCGAAAGTGAGTTATCCTAGTCGCTTTATATGTACTCCCAGACCCCAAGTGAGTTACCCTAGTCCCATATAAGTAATCCTTGACCCAAAGAGAGTTACCCTAGCCCCTTTATAAGTACTCCCTGACCCCAAGTGGGTTATCATGGCCCCTTTACATTTACTCTCTGACCGCAAGTGAGTTACCCTAGTCCCATAGAAGTACCCCATGACCCCAAGTGAGTTACCATAGCCCCTTTATAAGTACTCCCAGACCCCAAGTGAGTTACCCTAGTCCCTTATAAGTACTCCCTGACCCCAAGTGAGTTTCCCTAGCCCCTTAATAAGTGTTCCCTGACACCAAGTGAGTTACCCTAGCCCCTTATAAGTACCCCCTGACACCAAGTGAGTTACCAAAGCCTCTTTATAAGTACTCCCAGACCCCAAGTGAGTTACCCTAGTCCCTTATAAGTACTCCCTGACCCCAAGTGAGTTACCCTAGCCCCTTGATAATTACTCCCTGATCCCAAGTGAGTTACCCTAGCCCCTTTATAACTACTCCCTGACCCCATGTGGGTTATCATGGCCCCTTTACATGTACTCTCTGACCGCAAGTGAGTTACCCTAGTCCCATAGAAGTACCCCCTGACCCCAAGTGAGTTACCATAGCCCCTTTATAAGTACTCCCAGACCCCAAGTGAGTTATCCTAGCCCCTTATAAGTACTCCCTGACGCCAAGTGGGTTATCCTGGCACCTTTATATGTACTCTCTGACCGCAAGTGAGTTAACCTAGTCCCATAGAAGTACCCCCTGACCCCAAGTGAGTTACCAAAGCCTCTTTATAAGTACTCCCAGACCCCAAGTGAGTTGCCCTAGTCCATTATAAGTACTCCCTGACCCCAAGTGAGTTACCCTAGTCCCTTATATGTACGCCCTGACCCCAAGTGAGTTACCCTAGCCCCTTGATAAGTACTCCCTGACACCAAGTGAGTTACCCTAGCCCCTTATAAGTACTCCCTGACACCAAGTGAGTTATCCTAGCCCCTTATAAGTACTCCCTGACCCCAAGTGAGTTGTCCTAGCCCCTTATAAGTACTCCCTGACCCCAAGTGGGTTATCATGGCCCCTTTACATGTACTCTCTGACCGCAAGTGAGTTACCCTAGTCCCATAGAAGTACTCCCTGACCCCAAGTGAGTTATCCTAGCCCCTTTATATGTACTCTCTGACCGCAAGTGAGTTATCAAAGCCCCTTTATATGTACTCTCAGACCCCAAGTGAGTTACCCTAGTCCCTTATAACTACTCCCTGACCCAAAGTGAGTTACCGTAGCCCCTTGATAAGTACTCCCTGACCCCAAGTGGGTTATCCTGGCCCCTTTATATGTACTCTCTGACCGCAAGTGAGTTATTCAAACCCCTTATAAGTACTCCCTGACCCCAAGTGTGTTACCCTAGTCTCATATATGTACTTTCTGAACACAAGTGTGTTACCCTAGTCTCATATATGTACTTTCTGAACACAAGTGTGTTACCTTAGCACCTTTATGAGTACTCCCTGACCCCAAGTGAGTTATCCTAGCCCCTTTATATGTACTCTCTGATCGCAAGTGAGTTACCCTAGCCCATTTATATGTACTCTCTCACCGCAAGTGAGTTATCCTAGTCGCTTTATATGTACTCCCAGACCACAAGTGAGTTACCCTAGTCCCTTATAAGTACTCCCTGATCCTAAGTGAGTTACCCTAGCCCTTTAATAAGGACACCTTGGCCTCAAGTGAGTTACCCTAGCCCCTTTATAAGTACTCCCTGACCCCAAGTGAGTTACCATATCACCTTTATAAGTACTCCCTGACCCCAAGTGAGTTATCCTAGCCCCTTTATATGTACTCTCTGACCGCAATTGAGTTATTCAAACCCCTTATAAGTACTCCCTGACCCCAAGTGTTTTACCCTAGTCTCATATATGTAATCCCTGATCTCAAATGTGTTACCTTAGCCCCTTATAAGTACTCCCTGACCCCAAGTGTGTTATCCTGGCACCTTTATATGTACTCTCTGACCGCAAGTGTGTTACCCTAGTCCCATAGAAGTACCCCCTGACCCCAAGTGAGTTACCATAGCCTCTTTATAAGTACTCCCAGACCCCAAGTGAGTTACCCTAGTCCCTTATAAGTACTCCCTGACCCCAAGTGAGTTACCCTAGCCCCTTGATAAGTACTCCCTGACCCCAAATGAGTTATCCTAGCCCCTTATAAGTACTCCCTGACACCAAGTGAGTTAACCTAGTCCCATAGAAGTACCCCCTGACCCCAAGTGAGTTACCATAGCCTCTTTATAAGTACTCCCAGACCCCAACTGAGTTACCCTAGTCCCTTATAAGTACTACCTGACCCCAAGTGAGTTACCCTAGCCCCTTGATAAGTACTCCCAGACCCCAAGTGAGTTACCCTAGTCCCATATAAGTTCTCCTTGACCCAAAGTGAGTTACCCTAGCCCCTCTATAAGTACTCCCTGACCCCAAGTGAGTTACCCTAGACCCATATAAGTACTCCTAGACCTCAAGTGAATTATCCTAGCCCCTTTATATGTACTCTCTGACCGCAAGTGAGTTACCCTAGCCCATTTATATGTACTCTCTGACCGAAAGTGAGTTATCCTAGTCGCTTTATATGTACTCCCAGACCCCAAGTGAGTTACCCTAGTCCCTTATAAGTACTCCCTGATCCTACGTGAGTTACCCTAGCCCTTTAATAAGTACACCCTGGCCACAAGTGAGTTACCCTAGTCCCATATAAGTAATCCTTGACCCAAAGAGAGTTACCCTAGCCCCTTTATAAGTACTCCCTGACCCCAAGTGGGTTATCATGGCCTCTTTACATGTACTCTCTGACCGCAAGTGAGTTACCCTAGTCCCATAGAAGTACCCCATGACCCCAAGTGAGTTACCATAGCCCCTTTATAAGTACTCCCAGACCCCAAGTGAGTTACCCTAGTCCCATAGAAGTACCCCCTGACCCCAAGTGAGTTACCAAAGCCTCTTTATAAGTACTCCCAGACCCCAAGTGAGTTGCCCTAGTCCATTATAAGTACTCCCTGACCCCAAGTGAGTTACCCTAGTCCCTTATATGTACGCCCTGACCCCAAGTGAGTTACCCTAGCCCCTTGATAAGTACTCCCTGACACCAAGTGAGTTACCCTAGCCCCTTATAAGTACTCCCTGACACCAAGTGAGTTATCCTAGCCCCTTATAAGTACTCCCTGACCCCAAGTGAGTTATCCTAGCCCCTTATAAGTACTCCCTGACCCCAAGTGGGTTATCATGGCCCCTTTACATGTACTCTCTGACCGCAAGTGAGTTACCCTAGTCCCATAGAAGTACTCCCTGACCCCAAGTGAGTTATCCTAGCCCCTTTATATGTACTCTCTGACCGCAAGTGAGTTATCAAAGCCCCTTTATATGTACTCTCAGACCCCAAGTGAGTTACCCTAGTCCCTTATAACTACTCCCTGACCCAAAGTGAGTTACCGTAGCCCCTTGATAAGTACTCCCTGACCCCAAGTGGGTTATCCTGGCCCCTTTATATGTACTCTCTGACCGCAAGTGAGTTATTCAAACCCCTTATAAGTACTCCCTGACCCCAATTGTGTTACCCTAGTCTCATATATGTACTTTCTGAACACAAGTGTGTTACCTTAGCACCTTTATGAGTACTCCCTGACCCCAAGTGAGTTATCGTAGCCCCTTTATATGTACTCTCTGATCGCAAGTGAGTTACCCTAGCCCATTTATATGTACTCTCTCACCGCAAGTGAGTTATCCTAGTCGCTTTATATGTACTCCCAGACCACAAGTGAGTTACCCTAGTCCCTTATAAGTACTCCCTGATCCTAAGTGAGTTACCCTAGCCCTTTAATAAGGACACCTTGGCCTCAAGTGAGTTACCCTAGCCCCTTTATAAGTACTCCCTGACCCCAAGTGAGTTACCATATCACCTTTATAAGTACTCCCTGACTCCAAGTGAGTTATCCTAGCCCCTTTATATGTACTCTCTGACCGCAAGTGTGTTACCCTAGTCCCATAGAAGTACCCCCCTGACCCCAAGTGAGTTACCATAGCCTCTTTATAAGTACTCCCAGACCCCAAGTGAGTTACCCTAGTCCCTTATAAGTACTCCCTGACCCCAAGTGAGTTACCCTAGCCCCTTGATAAGTACTCCCTGACCCCAAGTGAGTTATCCTAGCCCCTTATAAGTACTCCCTGACACCAAGTGAGTTAACCTAGTCCCATAGAAGTACCACCTGACCCCAAGTGAGTTACCATAGCCTCTTTATAAGTACTCCCAGACCCCAACTGAGTTACCCTAGTCCCTTATAAGTACTCCCAGACCCCAAGTGAGTTACCCTAGTCCCATATAAGTTCTCCTTGACCCAAAGTGAGTTACCCTAGCCCCTCTATAAGTACTCCCTGACCCCAAGTGAGTTACCCTAGACCCATATAAGTACTCCTAGACCTCAAGTGAATTATCCTAGCCCCTTTATATGTACTCTCTGACCGCAAGTGAGTTACCCTAGCCCATTTATATGTACTCTCTGACCGAAAGTGAGTTATCCTAGTCGCTTTATATGTACTCCCAGACCCCAAGTGAGTTACCCTAGTCCCATATAAGTAATCCTTGACCCAAAGAGAGTTACCCTAGCCCCTTTATAAGTACTCCCTGACCCCAAGTGGGTTATCATGGCCCCTTTACATGTACTCTCTGACCGCAAGTGAGTTACCCTAGTCCCATAGAAGTACCCCATGACCCCAAGTGAGTTACCATAGCCCCTTTATAAGTACTCCCAGACCCCAAGTGAGTTACCCTAGTCCCTTATAAGTACTCCCTGACCCCAAGTGAGTTTCCCTAGCCCCTTAATAAGTACTCCCTGACACCAAGTGAGTTACCCTAGCCCCTTATAAGTACCCCCTGACACCAAGTGAGTTACCAAAGCCTCTTTATAAGTACTCCCAGACCCCAAGTGAGTTATCCTAGTCCCTTATAAGTACTCCCTGACCCCAAGTGAGTTACCCTAGCCCCTTGATAATTACTCCCTGATCCCAAGTGAGTTACCCTAGCCCCTTTATAACTAATCCCTGACCCCATGTGGGTTATCATGGCCCCTTTACATGTACTCTCTGACCGCAAGTGAGTTACCCTAGTCCCATAGAAGTACCCCCTGACCCCAAGTGAGTTACTATAGCCCCTTTATAAGTACTCCCAGACCCCAAGTGAGTTATCCTAGCCCCTTATAAGTACTCCCTGACCCCAAGTGGGTTATCCTGGCACCTTTATATGTACTCTCTGACCGCAAGTGAGTTACCCTAGTCCCATAGAAGTACCCCCTGACCCCAAGTGAGTTACCAAAGCCTCTTTATAAGAACTCCCAGACCCCAAGTGAGTTGCCCTAGTCCATTATAAGTACTCCCTGACCCCAAGTGAGTTACCCTAGTCCCTTATATGTACGCCCTGACCCCAAGTGAGTTACCCTAGCCCCTTGATAAGTACTCCCTGACACCAAGTGAGTTACCCTAGCCCCTTATAAGTACTCCCTGACACCAAGTGAGTTATCCTAGCCCCTTATAAGTACTCCTTGACCCCAAGTGAGTTATCCTAGCCCCTTATAAGTACTCCCTAACACCAAGTGAGTTACCCTAGTCCCATAGAAGTACTCCCTGACCCCAAGTGAGTTATCCTAGCCCCTTTATATGTACTCTCTGACCGCAAGTGAGTTACCCTAGTCCCATAGAAGTACCCCCTGACCCCAAGTGAGTTACCATAGCCTCTTTATAAATACTCCCAGACCCCAAGTGAGTTACCCTAGTCCCTTATAAGTACTCCCTGACCCCAAGTGAGTTACCCTAGCCCCTTGATAATTACTCCCTGATCCCAAGTGAGTTACCCTAGCCCCTTATAAGTACTCCCTGACACCAAGTGAGTTACCCTAGTCCCATAGAAGTACTCCCTGACCCCAAGTGAGCTATCCTAGCCCCTTTATATGTACTCTCTGACCGCAAGTGAGTTATCCTGGCCCCTTTATATGTACTCTCAGACCCCAAGTGAGTTACCCTAGTCCCTTATAACTACTCCCTGACCCAAAGTGAGTTACCGTAGCCCCTTGATAAGTACTCCCTGACCCCAAGTGAGTTATCCTGGCCCCTTTATATGTACTCTCTGACCGCAAGTGAGTTATTCAAACCCCTTATAAGTACTCCCTGACCCCAAGTGTGTTACCCTAGTCTCATATATGTACTTTCTGAACACAAGTGTGTTACCTTAGCACCTTTATGAGTACTCCCTGACCCCAAGTGAGTTATCCCAGCCCCTTTATATGTACTCTCTGATCGCAAGTGAGTTACCCTAGCCCATTTATATGTACTCTCTCACCGCAAGTGAGTTATCCTAGTCGCTTTATATGTACTCCCAGACCACAAGTGAGTTACCCTAGTCCCTTATAAGTACTCCCTGATCCTAAGTGAGTTACCCTAGCCCTTTAATAAGGACACCTTGGCCTCAAGTGAGTTACCCTAGCCCCTTTATAAGTACTCCCTGACCACAAGTGAGTTACCATATCACCTTTATAAGTACTCCCTGACCCCAAGTGAGTTATCCTAGCCCCTTTATATGTACTCTCTGATCGCAAGTGAGTTACCCTAGCCCATTAAATGTACTCTCTCACCGCAAGTGAGTTATCCTAGTCGCTTTATATGTACTCCCAGACCCCAAGTGAGTTACCCTAGTCCCTTATAAGTACTCCCTGATCCTAAGTGAGTTACCCTAGCCCTTTAATAAGGACACCTTGGCCTCAAGTGAGTTACCCTAGTCCCATATAAGTAATCCTTGACCCATAGTGAGTTACCCTAGCCCCTTTATAAGAACTCCCTGACCCCAAGTGAGTTACCATATCACCTTTATAAGTACTCGCTGACCCCAAGTGAGTTATCCTAGCCCCTTTAATGTACTCTCTGACCGCAATTGAATTATTCAAACCCCTTATAAGTACTCCCTGACCCCAAGTGTTTTACCCTAGTCTCATATATGTAATCCCTGAACTCAAGTGTGTTACCTTAGCCCCTTTATAAGTACTCCCTGACACCAAGTGAGTTATCCTACCCCCTTTATATGTACTCTCTGACCGCAAGTGAGTTACCCTAGTCCCATATAAGTTCTCCCTGACCCCAAGTGAGTTACCATAGCCCCTTGATAAGTACTCCCTGACCACAAGTGAGTTATCCTAGCCCCTTACACGTACTCCCTGACCCCAAGTGGGTTATCCTGGCACCTTTATATGTACTCTCTGACCGCAAGTGAGTTACCCTAGTCCCATAGATGTACCCCCTGACCCCAAGTGAGTTACCCTAGTCCCTTATAAGTACTCCCCGACCCCAAATGAGTTACCCTAGCCCCTTGATAAGTACTCCCTGACCCCAAGTGAGTTACCCTAGCCCCTTTATAAGTACTCCCAGACCCCAAGTGAGTTACCCTAGACCCATATAAGTACTCCTAGACCTCAAGTGAATAATCCTAGCCCCTTTATATGTACTCTCTGACCGCAAGTGAGTTACCCTAGCCCATTTATATGTACTCTCTGACCGCAAGTGAGTTATCCTAGTAGCTTTATATGTACTCCCAGACCCCAAGTGAGTTACCCTAGTCCCTTATAAGTACTCCCTGATCCTATGTGAGTTACCCTAGCCCTTTAATAAGTACACCCTGGCCCCAAGTGAGTTACCCTAGCCTCTTGATAAGTACTCCCTGACACCAAGTGAGTTACCCTAGCCCCTTATAAGTACTCCCTGACACCAAGTGAGTTATCCTAGCCCCTTATAAGTACTCCCTGACCCCAAGTGAGTTATCCTAGCCCCTTATAAGTACTCCCTAACACCAAGTGAGTTACCCTAGTCCCATAGAAGTACTCCCTGACCCCAAGTGAGTTATCCTAGCCCCTTTATATGTACTCTCTGACCGCAAGTGAGTTACCCTAGTCCCATAGAAGTACCCCCTGACCCCAAGTGAGTTACCATAGCCTCTTTATAAATACTCCCAGACCCCAAGTGAGTTACCCTAGTCCCTTATAAGTACTCCCTGACCCCAAGTGAGTTACCCTAGCCCCTTGATAATTACTCCCTGATCCCAAGTGAGTTACCCTAGCCCCTTATAAGTACTCCCTGACACCAAGTGAGTTACCCTAGTCCCATAGAAGTACTCCCTGACCCCAAGTGAGCTATCCTAGCCCCTTTATATGTACTCTCTGACCGCAAATGAGTTATCCTGGCCCCTTTATATGTACTCTCAGACCCCAAGTGAGTTACCCTAGTCCCTTATAACTACTCCCTGACCCAAAGTGAGTTACCGTAGCCCCTTGATAAGTACTCCCTGACCCCAAGTGGGTTATCCTGGCCCCTTTATATGTACTCTCTGACCGCAAGTGAGTTATTCAAACCCCTTATAAGTACTCCCTGACCCCAAGTGTGTTACCCTAGTCTCATATATGTACTTTCTGAACACAAGTGTGTTACCTTAGCACCTTTATGAGTACTCCCTGACCCCAAGTGAGTTATCCTAGCCCCTTTATATGTACTCTCTGATCGCAAGTGAGTTACCCTAGCCCATTTATATGTACTCTCTCACCGCAAGTGAGTTATCCTAGTCGCTTTATATGTACTCCCAGACCACAAGTGAGTTACCCTAGTCCCTTATAAGTACTCCCTGATCCTAAGTGAGTTACCCTAGCCCTTTAATAAGGACACCTTGGCCTCAAGTGAGTTACCCTAGCCCCTTTATAAGTACTCCCTGACCACAAGTGAGTTACCATATCACCTTTATAAGTACTCCCTGACCCCAAGTGAGTTATCCTAGCCCCTTTATATGTACTCTCTGACCGCAATTGAGTTATTCAAACCCCTTATAAGTACTCCCTGACCCCAAGTGTTTTACCCCAGTCTCATATATGTAATCCCTGATCTCAAGTGTGTTACCTTAGCCCCTTTATAAGTACTCCCTGACCCCAAGTGAGTTATCCTACCCCCTTTATATGTACTCTCTGACCGCAAGTGAGTTACCCTAGTCCCATATAAGTTCTCCCTGACCCCACGTGAGTTACCATAACCCCTTGATAAGTACTCCCTGACCCCAAGTGAGTTATCCTAGCCCCTTATAAGTACTCCCTGACCCCAAGTGTGTTATCCTGGCACCTTTATATGTACTCTCTGACCGCAAGTGTGTTACCCTAGTCCCATAGAAGTACCCCCTGACCCCAAGTGAGTTACCATAACCCCTTGATAAGTACTCCCAGACCCCAAGTGAGTTACCCTAGTCCCTTATAAGTACTCCCTGACCCCAAGTGAGTTACCCTAGCCCCTTGATAAGTACTCCCTGACCCCAAGTGAGTTATCCTAGCCCCTTATAAGTACTCCCTGACACCAAGTGAGTTAACCTAGTCCCATAGAAGTACCCCCTGACCCCAAGTGAGTTACCATAGCCTCTTTATAAGTACTCCCAGACCCCAACTGAGTTACCCTAGTCCCTTATAAGTACTCCCTGACCCCAAGTGAGTTACCCTAGCCCCTTGATAAGTACTCCCAGACCCCAAGTGAGTTACCCTAGTCCCATATAAGTTCTCCTTGACCCAAAGTGAGTTACCCTAGCCCCTCTATAAGTACTCCCTGACCCCAAGTGAGTTACCCTAGACCCATATAAGTACTCCTAGACCTCAAGTGAATTATCCTAGCCCCTTTATATGTACTCTCTGACCGCAAGTGAGTTACCCTAGCCCATTTATATGTACTCTCTGACCGAAAGTGAGTTATCCTAGTCGCTTTATATGTACTCCCAGACCCCAAGTGAGTTACCCTAGTCCCTTATAAGTACTCCCTTATCCTACGTGAGTTACCCTAGCCCTTTAATAAGTACACCCTGGCCACAAGTGAGTTACCCTAGTCCCATATAAGTAATCCTTGACCCAAAGAGAGTTACCCTAGCCCCTTTATAAGTACTCCCTGACCCCAAGTGGGTTATCATGGCCCCTTTACATGTACTCTCTGACCGCAAGTGAGTTACCCTAGTCCCATAGAAGTACCCCATGACCCCAAGTGAGTTACCATAGCCCCTTTATAAGTACTCCCAGACCCCAAGTGAGTTACCCTAGTCCCATAGAAGTACCCCCTGACCCCAAGTGAGTTACCAAAGCCTCTTTATAAGTACTCCCAGACCCCAAGTGAGTTGCCCTAGTCCATTATAAGTACTCCCTGACCCCAAGTGAGTTACCCTAGTCCCTTATATGTACGCCCTGACCCCAAGTGAGTTACCCTAGCCCCTTGATAAGTACTCCCTGACACCAAGTGAGTTACCCTAGCCCCTTATAAGTACTCCCTGACACCAAGTGAGTTATCCTAGCCCCTTATAAGTACTCCCTGACCCCAAGTGAGTTATCCTAGCCCCTTATAAGTACTCCCTGACCCCAAGTGGGTTATCATGGCCCCTTTACATGTACTCTCTGACCGCAAGTGAGTTACCCTAGTCCCATAGAAGTACTCCCTGACCCCAAGTGAGTTATCCTAGCCCCTTTATATGTACTCTCTGACCGCAAGTGAGTTATCAAAGCCCCTTTATATGTACTCTCAGACCCCAAGAGAGTTACCCTAGTCCCTTATAACTACTCCCTGACCCAAAGTGAGTTACCGTAGCCCCTTGATAAGTACTCCCTGACCCCAAGTGGGTTATCCTGGCCCCTTTATATGTACTCTCTGACCGCAAGTGAGTTATTCAAACCCCTTATAAGTACTCCCTGACCCCAATTGTGTTACCCTAGTCTCATATATGTACTTTCTGAACACAAGTGTGTTACCTTAGCACCTTTATGAGTACTCCCTGACCCCAAGTGAGTTATCCTAGCCCCTTTATATGTACTCTCTGATCGCAAGTGAGTTACCCTAGCCCATTTATATGTACTCTCTCACCGCAAGTGAGTTATCCTAGTCGCTTTATATGTACTCCCAGACCACAAGTGAGTTACCCTAGTCCCTTATAAGTACTCCCTGATCCTAAGTGAGTTACCCTAGCCCTTTAATAAGGACACCTTGGCCTCAAGTGAGTTACCCTAGCCCCTTTATAAGTACTCCCTGACCCCAAGTGAGTTACCATATCACCTTTATAAGTACTCCCTGACTCCAAGTGAGTTATCCTAGCCCCTTTATATGTACTCTCTGACCGCAAGTGTGTTACCCTAGTCCCATAGAAGTACCCCCCTGACCCCAAGTGAGTTACCATAGCCTCTTTATAAGTACTCCCAGACCCCAAGTGAGTTACCCTAGTCCCTTATAAGTACTCCCTGACCCCAAGTGAGTTACCCTAGCCCCTTGATAAGTACTCCCTGACCCCAAGTGAGTTATCCTAGCCCCTTATAAGTACTCCCTGACACCAAGTGAGTTAACCTAGTCCCATAGAAGTACCCCCTGACCCCAAGTGAGTTACCATAGCCTCTTTATAAGTACTCCCAGACCCCAACTGAGTTACCCTAGTCCCTTATAAGTACTCCCAGACCCCAAGTGAGTTACCCTAGTCCCATATAAGTTCTCCTTGACCCAAAGTGAGTTACCCTAGCCCCTCTATAAGTACTCCCTGACCCCAAGTGAGTTACCCTAGACCCATATAAGTACTCCTAGACCTCAAGTGAATTATCCTAGCCCCTTTATATGTACTCTCTGACCGCAAGTGAGTTACCCTAGCCCATTTATATGTACTCTCTGACCGAAAGTGAGTTATCCTAGTCGCTTTATATGTACTCCCAGACCCCAAGTGAGTTACCCTAGTCCCATATAAGTAATCCTTGACCCAAAGAGAGTTACCCTAGCCCCTTTATAAGTACTCCCTGACCCCAAGTGGGTTATCATGGCCCCTTTACATGTACTCTCTGACCGCAAGTGAGTTACCCTAGTCCCATAGAAGTACCCCATGACCCCAAGTGAGTTACCATAGCCCCTTTATAAGTACTCCCAGACCCCAAGTGAGTTACCCTAGTCCCTTATAAGTACTCCCTGACCCCAAGTGAGTTTCCCTAGCCCCTTAATAAGTACTCCCTGACACCAAGTGAGTTACCCTAGCCCCTTATAAGTACCCCCTGACACCAAGTGAGTTACCAAAGCCTCTTTATAAGTACTCCCAGACCCCAAGTGAGTTATCCTAGTCCCTTATAAGTACTCCCTGACCCCAAGTGAGTTACCCTAGCCCCTTGATAATTACTCCCTGATCCCAAGTGAGTTACCCTAGCCCCTTTATAACTAATCCCTGACCCCATGTGGGTTATCATGGCCCCTTTACATGTACTCTCTGACCGCAAGTGAGTTACCCTAGTCCCATAGAAGTACCCCCTGACCCCAAGTGAGTTACTATAGCCCCTTTATAAGTACTCCCAGACCCCAAGTGAGTTATCCTAGCCCCTTATAAGTACTCCCTGACCCCAAGTGGGTTATCCTGGCACCTTTATATGTACTCTCTGACCGCAAGTGAGTTACCCTAGTCCCATAGAAGTACCCCCTGACCCCAAGTGAGTTACCAAAGCCTCTTTATAAGAACTCCCAGACCCCAAGTGAGTTGCCCTAGTCCATTATAAGTACTCCCTGACCCCAAGTGAGTTACCCTAGTCCCTTATATGTACGCCCTGACCCCAAGTGAGTTACCCTAGCCCCTTGATAAGTACTCCCTGACACCAAGTGAGTTACCCTAGCCCCTTATAAGTACTCCCTGACACCAAGTGAGTTATCCTAGCCCCTTATAAGTACTCCTTGACCCCAAGTGAGTTATCCTAGCCCCTTATAAGTACTCCCTAACACCAAGTGAGTTACCCTAGTCCCATAGAAGTACTCCCTGACCCCAAGTGAGTTATCCTAGCCCCTTTATATGTACTCTCTGACCGCAAGTGAGTTACCCTAGTCCCATAGAAGTACCCCCTGACCCCAAGTGAGTTACCATAGCCTCTTTATACATACTCCCAGACCCCAAGTGAGTTACCCTAGTCCCTTATAAGTACTCCCTGACCCCAAGTGAGTTACCCTAGCCCCTTGATAATTACTCCCTGATCCCAAGTGAGTTACCCTAGCCCCTTATAAGTACTCCCTGACACCAAGTGAGTTACCCTAGTCCCATAGAAGTACTCCCTGACCCCAAGTGAGCTATCCTAGCCCCTTTATATGTACTCTCAGACCCCAAGTGAGTTACCCTAGTCCCTTATAACTACTCCCTGACCCAAAGTGAGTTACCGTAGCCCCTTGATAAGTACTCCCTGACCCCAAGTGAGTTATCCTGGCCCCTTTATATGTACTCTCTGACCGCAAGTGAGTTATTCAAACCCCTTATAAGTACTCCCTGACCCCAAGTGTGTTACCCTAGTCTCATATATGTACTTTCTGAACACAAGTGTGTTACCTTAGCACCTTTATGAGTACTCCCTGACCCCAAGTGAGTTATCCCAGCCCCTTTATATGTACTCTCTGATCGCAAGTGAGTTACCCTAGCCCATTTATATGTACTCTCTCACCGCAAGTGAGTTATCCTAGTCGCTTTATATGTACTCCCAGACCACAAGTGAGTTACCCTAGTCCCTTATAAGTACTCCCTGATCCTAAGTGAGTTACCCTAGCCCTTTAATAAGGACACCTTGGCCTCAAGTGAGTTACCCTAGCCCCTTTATAAGTACTCCCTGACCACAAGTGAGTTACCATATCACCTTTATAAGTACTCCCTGACCCCAAGTGAGTTATCCTAGCCACTTTATATGTACTCTCTGATCGCAAGTGAGTTACCCTAGCCCATTAAATGTACTCTCTCACCGCAAGTGAGTTATCCTAGTCGCTTTATATGTACTCCCAGACCCCAAGTGAGTTACCCTAGTCCCTTATAAGTACTCCCTGATCCTAAGTGAGTTACCCTAGCCCTTTAATAAGGACACCTTGGCCTCAAGTGAGTTACCCTAGTCCCATATAAGTAATCCTTGACCCATAGTGAGTTACCCTAGCCCCTTTATAAGAACTCCCTGACCCCAAGTGAGTTACCATATCACCTTTATAAGTACTCCCTGACCCCAAGTGAGTTATCCTAGCCCCTTTAATGTACTCTCTGACCGCAATTGAATTATTCAAACCCCTTATAAGTACTCCCTGACCCCAAGTGTTTTACCCTAGTCTCATATATGTAATCCCTGAACTCAAGTGTGTTACCTTAGCCCCTTTATAAGTACTCCCTGACACCAAGTGAGTTATCCTACCCCCTTTATATGTACTCTCTGACCGCAAGTGAGTTACCCTAGTCCCATATAAGTTCTCCCTGACCCCAAGTGAGTTACCATAGCCCCTTGATAAGTACTCCCTGACCACAAGTGAGTTATCCTAGCCCCTTACACGTACTCCCTGACCCCAAGTGGGTTATCCTGGCACCTTTATATGTACTCTCTGACCGCAAGTGAGTTACCCTAGTCCCATAGATGTACCCCCTGACCCCAAGTGAGTTACCCTAGTCCCTTATAAGTACTCCCAGACCCCAAGTGAGTTACCCTAGTCCCATATAAGTTCTCCTTGACCCAAAGTGAGTTACCCTAGCCCCTCTATAAGTACTCCCTGACCCCAAGTGAGTTACCCTAGACCCATATAAGTACTCCTAGACCTCAAGTGAATTATCCTAGCCCCTTTATATGTACTCTCTGACCGCAAGTGAGTTACCCTAGCCCATTTATATGTACTCTCTGACCGAAAGTGAGTTATCCTAGTCGCTTTATATGTACTCCCAGACCCCAAGTGAGTTACCCTAGTCCCATATAAGTAATCCTTGACCCAAAGAGAGTTACCCTAGCCCCTTTATAAGTACTCCCTGACCCCAAGTGGGTTATCATGGCCCCTTTACATGTACTCTCTGACCGCAAGTGAGTTACCCTAGTCCCATAGAAGTACCCCATGACCCCAAGTGAGTTACCATAGCCCCTTTATAAGTACTCCCAGACCCCAAGTGAGTTACCCTAGTCCCTTATAAGTACTCCCTGACCCCAAGTGAGTTTCCCTAGCCCCTTAATAAGTACTCCCTGACACCAAGTGAGTTACCCTAGCCCCTTATAAGTACTCCCTGACACCAAGTGAGTTACCAAAGCCTCTTTATAAGTACTCCCAGACCCCAAGTGAGTTATCCTAGTCCCTTATAAGTACTCCCTGACCCCAAGTGAGTTACCCTAGCCCCTTGATAATTACTCCCTGATCCCAAGTGAGTTACCCTAGCCCCTTTATAACTAATCCCTGACCCCATGTGGGTTATCATGGCCCCTTTACATGTACTCTCTGACCGCAAGTGAGTTACCCTAGTCCCATAGAAGTACCCCCTGACCCCAAGTGAGTTACTATAGCCCCTTTATAAGTACTCCCAGACCCCAAGTGAGTTATCCTAGCCCCTTATAAGTACTCCCTGACCCCAAGTGGGTTATCCTGGCACCTTTATATGTACTCTCTGACCGCAAGTGAGTTACCCTAGTCCCATAGAAGTACCCCCTGACCCCAAGTGAGTTACCAAAGCCTCTTTATAAGAACTCCCAGACCCCAAGTGAGTTGCCCTAGTCCATTATAAGTACTCCCTGACCCCAAGTGAGTTACCCTAGTCCCTTATATGTACGCCCTGACCCCAAGTGAGTTACCCTAGCCCCTTGATAAGTACTCCCTGACACCAAGTGAGTTACCCTAGCCCCTTATAAGTACTCCCTGACACCAAGTGAGTTATCCTAGCCCCTTATAAGTACTCCTTGACCCCAAGTGAGTTATCCTAGCCCCTTATAAGTACTCCCTAACACCAAGTGAGTTACCCTAGTCCCATAGAAGTACTCCCTGACCCCAAGTGAGTTATCCTAGCCCCTTTATATGTACTCTCTGACCGCAAGTGAGTTACCCTAGTCCCATAGAAGTACCCCCTGACCCCAAGTGAGTTACCATAGCCTCTTTATAAATACTCCCAGACCCCAAGTGAGTTACCCTAGTCCCTTATAAGTACTCCCTGACCCCAAGTGAGTTACCCTAGCCCCTTGATAATTACTCCCTGATCCCAAGTGAGTTACCCTAGCCCCTTATAAGTACTCCCTGACACCAAGTGAGTTACCCTAGTCCCATAGAAGTACTCCCTGACCCCAAGTGAGCTATCCTAGCCCCTTTATATGTACTCTCAGACCCCAAGTGAGTTACCCTAGTCCCTTATAACTACTCCCTGACCCAAAGTGAGTTACCGTAGCCCCTTGATAAGTACTCCCTGACCCCAAGTGAGTTATCCTGGCCCCTTTATATGTACTCTCTGACCGCAAGTGAGTTATTCAAACCCCTTATAAGTACTCCCTGACCCCAAGTGTGTTACCCTAGTCTCATATATGTACTTTCTGAACACAAGTGTGTTACCTTAGCACCTTTATGAGTACTCCCTGACCCCAAGTGAGTTATCCCAGCCCCTTTATATGTACTCTCTGATCGCAAGTGAGTTACCCTAGCCCATTTATATGTACTCTCTCACCGCAAGTGAGTTATCCTAGTCGCTTTATATGTACTCCCAGACCACAAGTGAGTTACCCTAGTCCCTTATAAGTACTCCCTGATCCTAAGTGAGTTACCCTAGCCCTTTAATAAGGACACCTTGGCCTCAAGTGAGTTACCCTAGCCCCTTTATAAGTACTCCCTGACCACAAGTGAGTTACCATATCACCTTTATAAGTACTCCCTGACCCTAAGTGAGTTATCCTAGCCCCTTTATATGTACTCTCTGATCGCAAGTGAGTTACCCTAGCCCATTAAATGTACTCTCTCACCGCAAGTGAGTTATCCTAGTCGCTTTATATGTACTCCCAGACCCCAAGTGAGTTACCCTAGTCCCTTATAAGTACTCCCTGATCCTAAGTGAGTTACCCTAGCCCTTTAATAAGGACACCTTGGCCTCAAGTGAGTTACCCTAGTCCCATATAAGTAATCCTTGACCCATAGTGAGTTACCCTAGCCCCTTTATAAGAACTCCCTGACCCCAAGTGAGTTACCATATCACCTTTATAAGTACTCCCTGACCCCAAGTGAGTTATCCTAGCCCCTTTAATGTACTCTCTGACCGCAATTGAATTATTCAAACCCCTTATAAGTACTCCCTGACCCCAAGTGTTTTACCCTAGTCTCATATATGTAATCCCTGAACTCAAGTGTGTTACCTTAGCCCCTTTATAAGTACTCCCTGACACCAAGTGAGTTATCCTACCCCCTTTATATGTACTCTCTGACCGCAAGTGAGTTACCCTAGTCCCATATAAGTTCTCCCTGACCCCAAGTGAGTTACCATAGCCCCTTGATAAGTACTCCCTGACCACAAGTGAGTTATCCTAGCCCCTTACACGTACTCCCTGACCCCAAGTGGGTTATCCTGGCACCTTTATATGTACTCTCTGACCGCAAGTGAGTTACCCTAGTCCCATAGATGTACCCCCTGACCCCAAGTGAGTTACCCTAGTCCCTTATAAGTACTCCCCGACCCCAAATGAGTTACCCTAGCCCCTTGATAAGTACTCCCTGACCCCAAGTGAGTTACCCTAGCCCCTTGATAAGTACTCCCAGACCCCAAGTGAGTTACCCTAGTCCCATATAAGTTCTCCTTGACCCAAAGTGAGTTACCCTAGCCCCTTTATAAGTACTCCCAGACCCCAAGTGAGTTACCCTAGACCCATATAAGTACTCCTAGACCTCAAGTGAATAATCCTAGCCCCTTTATATGTACTCTCTGACCGCAAGTGAGTTACCCTAGCCCATTTATATGTACTCTCTGACCGCAAGTGAGTTATCCTAGTAGCTTTATATGTACTCCCAGACCCCAAGTGAGTTACCCTAGTCCCTTATAAGTACTCCCTGATCCTATGTGAGTTACCCTAGCCCTTTAATAAGTACACCCTGGCCCCAAGTGAGTTACCCTAGCCCCTTGATAAGTACTCCCTGACACCAAGTGAGTTACCCTAGCCCCTTATAAGTACTCCCTGACACCAAGTGAGTTATCCTAGCCCCTTATAAGTACTCCCTGACCCCAAGTGAGTTATCCTAGCCCCTTATAAGTACTCCCTAACACCAAGTGAGTTACCCTAGTCCCATAGAAGTACTCCCTGACCCCAAGTGAGTTATCCTAGCCCCTTTATATGTACTCTCTGACCGCAAGTGAGTTACCCTAGTCCCATAGAAGTACCCCCTGACCCCAAGTGAGTTACCATAGCCTCTTTATAAATACTCCCAGACCCCAAGTGAGTTACCCTAGTCCCTTATAAGTACTCCCTGACCCCAAGTGAGTTACCCTAGCCCCTTGATAATTACTCCCTGATCCCAAGTGAGTTACCCTAGCCCCTTATAAGTACTCCCTGACACCAAGTGAGTTACCCTAGTCCCATAGAAGTACTCCCTGACCCCAAGTGAGCTATCCTAGCCCCTTTATATGTACTCTCTGACCGCAAATGAGTTATCCTGGCCCCTTTATATGTACTCTCAGACCCCAAGTGAGTTACCCTAGTCCCTTATAACTACTCCCTGACCCGAAGTGAGTTACCGTAGCCCCTTGATAAGTACTCCCTGACCCCAAGTGGGTTATCCTGGCCCCTTTATATGTACTCTCTGACCGCAAGTGAGTTATTCAAACCCCTTATAAGTACTCCCTGACCCCAAGTGTGTTACCCTAGTCTCATATATGTACTTTCTGAACACAAGTGTGTTACCTTAGCACCTTTATGAGTACTCCCTGACCCCAAGTGAGTTATCCTAGCCCCTTTATATGTACTCTCTGATCGCAAGTGAGTTACCCTAGCCCATTTATATGTACTCCCAGACCACAAGTGAGTTACCCTAGTCCCTTATAAGTACTCCCTGATCCTAAGTGAGTTACCCTAGCCCTTTAATAAGGACACCTTGGCCTCAAGTGAGTTACCCTAGCCCTTTAATAAGGACACCTTGGCCTCAAGTGAGTTACCCTAGCCCCTTTATAAGTACTCCCTGACCACAAGTGAGTTACCATATCACCTTTATAAGTACTCCCTGACCCCAAGTGAGTTATCCTAGCCCCTTTATATGTACTCTCTGACCGCAATTGAGTTATTCAAACCCCTTATAAGTACTCCCTGACCCCAAGTGTTTTACCCCAGTCTCATATATGTAATCCCTGATCTCAAGTGTGTTACCTTAGCCCCTTTATAAGTACTCCCTGACCCCAAGTGAGTTATCCTACCCCCTTTATATGTACTCTCTGACCGCAAGTGAGTTACCCTAGTCCCATATAAGTTCTCCCTGACCCCACGTGAGTTACCATAACCCCTTGATAAGTACTCCCTGACCCCAAGTGAGTTATCCTAGCCCCTTATAAGTACTCCCTGACCCCAAGTGTGTTATCCTGGCACCTTTATATGTACTCTCTGACCGCAAGTGTGTTACCCTAGTCCCATAGAAGTACCCCCTGACCCCAAGTGAGTTACCATAACCCCTTGATAAGTACTCCCAGACCCCAAGTGAGTTACCCTAGTCCCTTATAAGTACTCCCTGACCCCAAGTGAGTTACCCTAGCCCCTTGATAAGTACTCCCTGACCCCAAGTGAGTTATCCTAGCCCCTTATAAGTACTCCCTGACACCAAGTGAGTTAACCTAGTCCCATAGAAGTACCCCCTGACCCCAAGTGAGTTACCATAGCCTCTTTATAAGTACTCCCAGACCCCAACTGAGTTACCCTAGTCCCTTATAAGTACTCCCTGACCCCAAGTGAGTTACCCTAGCCCCTTGATAAGTACTCCCAGACCCCAAGTGAGTTACCCTAGTCCCATATAAGTTCTCCTTGACCCAAAGTGAGTTACCCTAGCCCCTCTATAAGTACTCCCTGACCCCAAGTGAGTTACCAAAGCCTCCTTATAAGTACTCCCAGACCCCAAGTGAGTTACCCTAGTCCCTTATAAGTACTCCCTGACCCCAAGTGAGTTACCCTAGCCCCTTGATAATTACTCCCTGATCCCAAGTGAGTTACCCTAGCCCCTTTATAAGTACTCCCTGACCCCAAGTGGGTTATCATGGCCCCTTTACATGTACTCTCTGACCGCAAGTGAGCTACCCTAGTCCCATAGAAGTACCCCCTGACCCCAGGTGAGTTACCATAGCCCCTTTATAAGTACTCCCAGACCCCAAGTGAGTTACCCTAGTCCCTTATAAGTACTCCCTGACCCCAAGTGAGTTTCCCTAGCCCCTTGATAAGTACTCCCTGACACCAAGTGAGTTACCCTAGCCCCTTTATAACTACTCCCTGACCCCAAGTGGGTTATCATGGCCCCTTTACATGTACTCTCTGACCGCAAATGAGTTACCCTAGTCCCATAGAAGTACCCCCTGACCCCAAGTGAGTTATCCTAGCCCCTTATAAGTACTCCCTGACCCCAAGTGAGTTACCCTAGTCCATTATAAGTACTCCCTGACCCCAAGTGAGTTACCCTAGCCCCTTGATAATTATTCCCTCATCCCAAGTGAGTTACCCTAGCCCCTTATAAGTACTCCCTGACACCAAATGAGTTACCCTAGTCCCATAGAAGTACTCCCTGACCCCAAGTGAGTTATCCTAGCCCCTTTATATGTACTCTCTGACCGCAAGTGAGTTATCCTAGCCCCTTTATATGTACTCTCAGACCCCAAGTGAGTTACCCTAGTCCCTTATAACTACTCCCTGACCCAAAGTGAGTTACCGTAGCCCCTTGATAAGTACTCCCTGACCCCAAGTGGGTTATCCTGGCCCCTTTATATGTACTCTCTGACCGCAAGTGAGTTATTCAAACCCCTTATAAGTACTCCCTGACCCCAAGTAAGTTACCCTAGTCTCATATATGTACTTTCTGAACACAAGTGTGTTACCTTAGCACCTTTATGAGTACTCCCTGACCCCAAGTGAGTTATCCTAGCCCCTTAATATGTACTCTCTGATCGCAAGTGAGTTACCCTAGCCCATTTATATGTACTCTCTCACCGCAAGTGAGTTATCCTAGTCGCCTTATATGTACTCCCAGACCCCAAGTGAGTTACCCTAGTCCCTTATAAGTACTCCCTGATCCTAAGTGAGTTACCCTAGCCCTTTAATAAGGACACCTTGGCCTCAAGTGAGTTACCCTAGTCCCATATAAGTAATCCTTGACCCATAGTGAGTTACCCTAGCCCCTTTATAAGAACTCCCTGACCCCAAGTGAGTTACCATATCACCTTTATAAGTACTCCCTGACCCCAAGTGAGTTATCCTAGCCCCTTTAATGTACTCTCTGACCGCAATTGAATTATTCAAACCCCTTATAAGTACTCCCTGACCCCAAGTGTTTTACCCTAGTCTCATATATGTAATCCCTGAACTCAAGTGTGTTACCTTAGCCCCTTTATAAGTACTCCCTGACACCAAGTGAGTTATCCTACCCCCTTTATATGTACTCTCTGACCGCAAGTGAGTTACCCTAGTCCCATATAAGTTCTCCCTGACCCCAAGTGAGTTACCATAGCCCCTTGATAAGTACTCCCTGACCACAAGTGAGTTATCCTAGCCCCTTACACGTACTCCCTGACCCCAAGTGGGTTATCCTGGCACCTTTATATGTACTCTCTGACCGCAAGTGAGTTACCCTAGTCCCATAGATGTACCCCCTGACCCCAAGTGAGTTACCCTAGTCCCTTATAAGTACTCCCCGACCCCAAATGAGTTACCCTAGCCCCTTGATAAGTACTCCCTGACCCCAAGTGAGTTACCCTAGCCCCTTGATAAGTACTCCCAGACCCCAAGTGAGTTACCCTAGTCCCATATAAGTTCTCCTTGACCCAAAGTGAGTTACCCTAGCCCCTTTATAAGTACTCCCTGACCCCAAGTGAGTTACCCTAGACCCATATAAGTACTCCTAGACCTCAAGTGAATAATCCTAGCCCCTTTATATGTACTCTCTGACCGCAAGTGAGTTACCCTAGCCCATTTATATGTACTCTCTGACCGCAAGTGAGTTAACCTAGTAGCTTTATATGTACTCCCAGACCCCAAGTGAGTTACCCTAGTCCCTTATAAGTACTCCCTGATCCTATGTGAGTTACCCTAGCCCTTTAATAAGTACACCCTGGCCCCAAGTGAGTTACCCTAGTCCCATATAAGTAATCCTTGACCCAAAGAGAGTTACCCTAGCCCCTTTATAAGTACTCCCTGACCCCAAGTGGGTTATCATGGCCCCTTTACATGTACTCTCTGACCGCAAGTGAGTTACCCTAGTCCCATAGAAGTACGTCTGACCCCAGGTGAGTTACCATAGCCCCTTTATAAGTACTCCCAGACCCCGAGTGAGTTACCCTAGTCCCTTATAAGTACTCCCTGACCCCAAGTGAGTTACCCTAGCCCCTTGATAAGTACTCCCTGACCCCAAGTGAGTTATCCTAGCCCCTTATAAGTACTACCTGACCCCGAGTGAGTTACCCTAGTCCCTTATAAGTACTCCCTGACCCCAAGTGAGTTACCCTAGCCCCTTGATAAGTACTCCCTGACCCCAAGTGAGTTATCCTAGCCCCTTATAAGTACTCCCTGACCCCAAGTGAGTTATCCTAGCCCCTTATAAGTACTCCCTGACCGCAAGTGGGTTATCCTGGCACCTTTATATGTACTCTCTGACCGCAAGTGAGTTACCCTAGTCCCATAGAAGTACCCCCTGACCCCAAGTGAGTTACCATAGCCTCTTTATAAGTACTCCCAGACCCCAAGTGAGTTACCCTAGTCCCTTATAAGAACTCCCTGACCCCAAGTGAGTTACCCTAGCCCCTTGATAAGTACTTCCTGACCCCAAGTGAGTTATCCTAGCCCCTTATAAGTACTCCCTGACCCCAAGTGAGTTATCCTAGCCCCTTATAAGTACTCCCTGACCGCAAGTGGGTTATCCTGGCACCTTTATATGTACTCTCTGACCGCAAGTGAGTTACCCTAGTCCCATAGAAGTACCCCCTGACCCCAAGTGAGTTACCATAGCCTCTTTATAAGTACTCCCAGACCCCAAGTGAGTTACCCTAGTCCCTTATAAGAACTCCCTGACCCCAAGTGAGTTACCATAGCCTCTTTATAAGTACTCCCAGACCCCAAGTGAGCTACCCTAGTCCCTTATAAGAACTCCCTGACCCCAAGTGAGTTACCCTAGCCCCTTGATAAGTACTTCCTGACCCCAAGTGAGTTATCCTAGCCCCTTATAAGTACTCCCTGACCCCAAGTGAGTTATCCTAGCCCCTTATAAGTACTCCCTGACCGCAAGTGGGTTATCCTGGCACCTTTATATGTACTCTCTGACCGCAAGTGAGTTACCCTAGTCCCATAGAAGTACCCCCTGACCCCAAGTGAGTTACCATAGCCTCTTTATAAGTACTCCCAGACCCCAAGTGAGTTACCCTAGTCCCTTATAAGAACTCCCTGACCCCAAGTGAGTTACCCTAGCCCCTTGATAAGTACTTCCTGACCCCAAGTGAGTTATCCTAGCCCCTTATAAGTACTCCCTGACACCAAGTGAGTTACCCTAGTCCCATAGAAGTACTCCCTGACCCCAAGTGAGTTATCCTAGCCCCTATATATGTACTCTCTGACCGCAAGTGAGTTACCCTAGTCCCATAGAAGTACTCCCTGACCCCAAGTGAGTTATCCTAGCCCCTTTATATGTACTCTCTGACCGCAAGTGAGTTATCCTAGCCCCTTTATATGTACTCTCTGACCGCAAGTGAGTTATCCTAGTCGCTTTATATGTACTCCCAGACCCCAAGTGAGTTACCCTAGTCCCTTATAAGTACTCCCTGACCCCAAGTGGGTTATCCTAGCCCCTTATAAGTACTCCCTGACACCAAGTGAGTTACCCTAGTCCCATAGAAGTACTCCCTGACCCCAAGTGAGTTATCCTAGCCCCTTTATATGTACTCTCAGACCCCAAGTGAGTTACCCTAGTCCCTTATAACTACTCCCTGACCCAAAGTGAGTTACCGTAGCCCCTTGATAAGTACTCCCTGACCCCAAGTGGGTTATCCTGGCCCCTTTATATGTACTCTCTGACCGCAAGTGAGTTATTCAAACCCCTTATAAGTACCCCTGACCCCAAGTGTGTTACCCTAATCTCATATATGTACTCTCTGAACACAAGTGTGTTACCTTAGCACCTTTATGGGTACTCCCTGACCCCAAGTGAGTTATCCTAGCCCCTTTATATGTACTCTCTGATCGCAAGTGAGTTACCCTAGCCCATTTATATGTACTCTCTGACCGCAAGTGAGTTATCCTAGTCGCTTTATATGTACTCCCAGACCTCAAGTGAGTTACCCTAGTCCCTTATAAGTACTCCCTGATCCTAAGTGAGTTACCCTAGTCCCATATAAGTCATCCTTGACCCAAATTGAGTTACCCTAGCCCCTATATAAGTACTCCCTAACCCCAAGTGAGATACCCTAGTCCTATATAAGGACTCTCTGACAGCAAGTGAGTTACCCTAGTCACATATAAGTACTCCCAGACCCCAAGTGAGTAACACTAGTCCCTTAAAACTACTCCCTGACCCCAAAGTGAGTTTACCCTAACCCCTTTATAAGTACTCCCTGACCCCAAGTGGGTTACCCTAGTTTCATATAGGTACTCCCTGACCAGAAGTGATTTACCCTAGCCCCTTTATAAGTACTCCCTAACCCCAAGTGAGTTACCCTGGTCCCATATAAGTTCTCCCAGACACCAAGTGAGTTACCCTACTCCCATATAAGTACTCCTTGACCCAAAGTGAGTTACCCTAGTTCCCTTATAAGTACTCCTTGAACCAATGTGAGTTACCCTAGCCCCTTTATAAGTACTCCCTTACCCTAAGTGAGCTACCCTAGTCCAAAATATGTACTTCCTGACCCCAAGTGGGTTACCCTAGTCCCATAAATACTCCCTGACCCGAAGAGATTTACCCTAGTCCCATAGAAGTACTCCCTGACCCTAAGTGTGTTATCCTAGTCCCATAAAGGTACACCCTGACCCCAAGTGATTTACCCTAGTCCCATATAAGTACTCCCTGACCTCAAGTGAGTTATCCTAGTCTCATATTACTTCTCCCAAACACCAAGTGAGTTACCCTACTCCCATATAAGTACTCCTTGACCCAAAGTGAGGGACCCTATTCCCAAATAAGAACTCTCTGACACCAAGTGAGTTACCCTAGCCCCTTTATAAGTACTCCCTGAGCCCAAGTGGGTTACCCTAGTCCCTAATAGGTACTCCCTGACCCCAAGTGATTTACCCTAGTCCCATATAAGTACTCCCTGACCTCAAGTGAGTTACCCTAGTCTCATATTACTTCTCCCAAACACCAAGTGAGTTACCCTACTCCCATATAAGTACTCCTTGACCCAAAGTGAGGTACCCTATTCCCAAATAAGAACTCTCTGACACCAAGTGAGTTACCCTAGCCCCTTTATAAGTACTCCCTGACCCCAAGTGGGTTAGCCTAGTCCCATATAGGTACTCCCTAACCCCAAGTGAGTTACCCTAGTCCCATATAAGTACTCCCTGACCACAACTGAATTATCCTAGCCCCCGTATATGTACTCTTTGACGCAAGTGAGTTACCCTAGTCCCATATAAGTACTCCCTGATCCTAAGTGAGTTACCCTAGTCCCATATAAGTCATCCTTGACCCAAATTGAGTTACCCTAGCCCCTATATAAGTACTCCCTAACCCCAAGTGAGATACCCTAGTCCTATATAAGGACTCTCTGACAGCAAGTGAGTTACCCTAGTCACATATAAGTACTCCCAGACCCCAAGTGAGTAACACTAGTCCCTTAAAACTACTCCCTGACCCCAAAGTGAGTTTACCCTAACCCCTTTATAAGTACTCCCTGACCCCAAGTGGGTTACCCTAGTTTCATATAGGTACTCCCTGACCAGAAGTGATTTACCCTAGCCCCTTTATAAGTACTCCCTAACCCCAAGTGAGTTACCCTGGTCCCATATAAGTTCTCCCAGACACCAAGTGAGTTACCCTACTCCCATATAAGTACTCCTTGACCCAAAGTGAGTTAACCTAGTCCCCATATCAGGACTCCTTGACCCAAAGTGAGTTACCCTAGACCCTATATAAGTACTCCCTGACCCCAAGTGAGTTACCCTATCCCCTATATAAGTAGTCCCTAACCCCAAGTGAGTTACCCTAATCCCATATAAGTACTTCCTGACCCCAAGTGAGTTACCCTAGCCCCTTGATAAGTACTTCCTGACCCCAAGTGAGTTATCCTAGCCCCTTATAAGTACTCCCTGACACCAAGTGAGTTACCCTAGTCCCATAGAAGTACTCCCTGACCCCAAGTGAGTTATCCTAGCCCCTATATATGTACTCTCTGACCGCAAGTGAGTTACCCTAGTCCCATAGAAGTACTCCCTGACCCCAAGTGAGTTATCCTAGCCCCTTTATATGTACTCTCTGACCGCAAGTGAGTTATCCTAGCCCCTTTATATGTACTCTCTGACCGCAAGTGAGTTATCCTAGTCGCTTTATATGTACTCCCAGACCCCAAGTGAGTTACCCTAGTCCCTTATAAGTACTCCCTGACACCAAGTGAGTTACCCTAGTCCCATAGAAGTACTCCCTGACCCCAAGTGAGTTATCCTAGCCCCTTTATATGTACTCTCAGACCCCAAGTGAGTTACCCTAGTCCCTTATAACTACTCCCTGACCCAAAGTGAGTTACCGTAGCCCCTTGATAAGTACTCCCTGACCCCAAGTGGGTTATCCTGGCCCCTTTATATGTACTCTCTGACCGCAAGTGAGTTATTCAAACCCCTTATAAGTACCCCTGACCCCAAGTGTGTTACCCTAATCTCATATATGTACTCTCTGAACACAAGTGAGTTACCCTAGTCCCTTATAAGTACTCCCTGATCCTAAGTGAGTTACCCTAGTCCCATATAAGTCATCCTTGACCCAAATTGAGTTACCCTAGCCCCTATATAAGTACTCCCTAACCCCAAGTGAGATACCCTAGTCCTATATAAGGACTCTCTGACAGCAAGTGAGTTACCCTAGTCACATATAAGTACTCCCAGACCCCAAGTGAGTAACACTAGTCCCTTAAAACTACTCCCTGACCCCAAAGTGAGTTTACCCTAACCCCTTTATAAGTACTCCCTGACCCCAAGTGGGTTACCCTAGTTTCATATAGGTACTCCCTGACCAGAAGTGATTTACCCTAGCCCCTTTATAAGTACTCCCTAACCCCAAGTGAGTTACCCTGGTCCCATATAAGTTCTCCCAGACACCAAGTGAGTTACCCTACTCCCATATAAGTACTCCTTGACCCAAAGTGAGTTAACCTAGTCCCCATATCAGGACTCCTTGACCCAAAGTGAGTTACCCTAGACCCTATATAAGTACTCCCTGACCCCAAGTGAGTTACCCTATCCCCTATATAAGTAGTCCCTAACCCCAAGTGAGTTACCCTAATCCCATATAAGTACTTCCTGACTCCAAGTGAGTTACCCTAGTCCCATAGAAGTACTCCCTGACCCCAAGTGAGTTACCCTAGCCCCTATATAAGTACTCCCTGACCCCAAGTGAGTTACCCTAGTCCATATAAGGACACCCTGACCACAAGTGAGTTACCATAGCCCCTATATAAGTACTCCCTGGTCCCAAGTGAGTTATCCTAGCCCCTTTATATATACTCTCTGACAGCAAGTGAGTTACCCTAGTCCCATAGAAGTACTCTCTGACCCCAAGTGAGTTACCATAGCCCCTTTATAAATACTCCTTGACCCCAAGTGAGTTATCCTAGCACCTTTATAAGTACTCCCTGACCCCAAGTGAGTTATCCTAGCCCCTTTATATGTACTCTCAGACCCCAAGTGAGTTACCCTAGTCCCTTATAAATACAACCTGACCCCAAGTGTGTTACCCTAGTCCCAAGGAAGTACTCCCTTATCACAAGTGAGTTACCCTAACCCCTTTATAATTACTCCCTAACCCCAAGTGAGTTACCCTAGTCCCATATAAGTACTCCCTGACCACAAGTGAATTATCCTAGCCCCTATATATGTACTCTTTGACGCAAGTGAGTTACCCTAGTCCCTTATAAGTACTCCCTGACCCTAAGTGAGGTACCCTATTTCCATATAAGAACTCTCTGAACCTAAGTGAGTTATCCTAGCCCCTTTATAAGTACTCCCTGACCCCAATTGGGTTACCCTAGTCCCATATATGTACTCCCTGACCCCAAGTGATTTACCCTAGTCCCATATAAGTACTCCCTGACCTCAAGTGAGTTACCCTAGTCTCATATTAGTACTCTCAGACACCAAGTGAGTTACCCTACTCCCATATAAGTAATCCTTGACCCAAAGTGAGTTACCCTAGTTCCCTTATAAGTACTCCTTGAACCAATGTGAGTTACCCTAGCTCCTTTATAAGTACTCCCTTACCCTAAGTGAGCTACCCTAGTCCAAAATATGTACTTCCTGACCCAAGTGGGTTACCCTAGTCCCATAAGTACTCCCTGACCCGAAGAGATTTACCCTAGTCCCATAGAAGTACTCCCTGACCCTAAGTGTGTTATCCTAGTCCCATATAGGTACACCCTGACCCCAAGTGATTTACCCTAGTCCCATATAAGTACTCCCTGACCTCAAGTGAGTTACCCTAGTCTCATATTACTTCTCCCAAACACCAAGTGAGTTACCCTACTCCCATATAAGTACTCCTTGACCCAAAGTGAGGTACCCTATTCCCAAATAAGAACTCTCTGACACCAAGTGAGTTACCCTAGCCCCTTTATAAGTACTCCCTGACCCCAAGTGGGTTACCCTAGCACCTTTATAAGTACTCCCTGACCCCAAGTGAGTTTCCCTAGCCCATTTATATGTACTCTCTGACCGCAAGTGAATTACCCTAGCCGCTTTATATGTACTCCCAGACCCCAAGTGAGTTACCCTAGTCCCTTATAAATACTTCCTGACCCAAGTGAGTTACCCTAGCCCCTTTATAAGTACTCCCTGACTCCAAGTGAGTTACCCTAATCCCATATAAGTAGTTCCAGACCCCAAGTGAGTTACCCTAGTCCCATAGAAGTACTCCCTGACCCCAAGTGAGTTACCCTAGCCCCTATATAAGAACTCTCTGACCCCAAGTGAGTTACCATAGCCCCATTATAAGTACTCCTTGACCCCAAGTGAGTTACCCTAGCCCATTTATATGTACTCTCTGACCGTAAGTGAGTTACCCTAGCCGCTTTATATGTACTCCCAGACCCCAAGTGAGTTACCCTAGTCACTTATAAATACTTCCTGACCCCAAGTGAGGTACCCTAATCCCATATAAGTACTTCCTGACTCCAAGTGAGTTACCCTATTCCCATAGAAGTACTCCCTGACCCCAAGTGAGTTACCCTAACCCCTATATAAGTACTCCCTGACCCCAAGTGAGTTACCCTAGTCCATATAAGGACACCCTGACCCCAAGTGAGTTACCATAGCCCCTATATAAGTACTCCTTGACCCCAAGTGAGTTATCCTAGCACCTTTATAAGTACTCCTTGACCCCAAGTGAGTTATACTAGACCCTTTATATGTACTCTCTGACCGCAAGTGAGTTACCCTAGCCCATTTATATGTACTCTCTGACCGCAAGTGAGTTACCTTAGCCGCTTTATATGTACTCCCAGACCCCAAGTGAGTTACCCTAGTCCCTTATAAATACAACCTGACCCCAAGTGAGTTACCCTAGTCCCAAGGAAGTACTCCCTTATCACAAGTGAGTTACCCTAACCCCTTTATAATTACTCCCTAACCCCAAGTGAGTTACCCTAGTCCCATATAAGTACTCCCTGACCACAAGTGAATTATCCTAGCCCCTATATATGTACTCTTTGACGCAAGTGAGTTACCCTAGTCCTTTATAAGTACTCCCTTACCCTAAGTGAGCTACCCTAGTCCAAAATATGTACTTCCTGACCCAAGTGGGTTACCCTAGTCCCATAAGTACTCCCTGACCCGAAGAGATTTACCCTAGTCCCATAGAAGTACTCCCTGACCCTAAGTGTGTTATCCTAGTCCCATATAGGTACACCCTGACCCCAAGTGATTTACCCTAGTCCCATATAAGTACTCCCTGACCTCAAGTGAGTTACCCTAGTCTCATATTACTTCTCCCAAACACCAAGTGAGTTACCCTACTCCCATATAAGTACTCCTTGACCCAAAGTGAGGTACCCTATTCCCAAATAAGAACTCTCTGACACCAAGTGAGTTACCCTAGCCCCTTTATAAGTACTCCCTGACCCCAAGTGGGTTACCCTAGCACCTTTATAAGTACTCCCTGACCCAAAGTGAGTTTCCCTAGCCCATTTATATGTACTCTCTGACCGCAAGTGAATTACCCTAGCCGCTTTATATGTACTCCCAGACCCCAAGTGAGTTACCCTAGTCCCTTATAAATACTTCCTGACCCAAGTGAGTTACCCTAGCCCCTTTATAAGTACTCCCTGACTCCAAGTGAGTTACCCTAATCCCATATAAGTAGTTCCAGACCCCAAGTGAGTTACCCTAGCCCCTATATAAGAACTCTCTGACCCCAAGTGAGTTACCATAGCCCCATTATAAGTACTCCTTGACCCCAAGTGAGTTACCCTAGCCCATTTATATGTACTCTCTGACCGTAAGTGAGTTACCCTAGCCGCTTTATATGTACTCCCAGACCCCAAGTGAGTTACCCTAGTCACTTATAAATACTTCCTGACCCCAAGTGAGGTACCCTAATCCCATATAAGTACTTCCTGACTCCAAGTGAGTTACCCTATTCCCATAGAAGTACTCCCTGACCCCAAGTGAGTTACCCTAACCCCTATATAAGTACTCCCTGACCCCAAGTGAGTTACCCTAGTCCATATAAGGACACCCTGACCCCAAGTGAGTTACCATAGCCCCTATATAAGTACTCCTTGACCCCAAGTGAGTTATCCTAGCACCTTTATAAGTACTCCTTGACCCCAAGTGAGTTATACTAGACCCTTATATGTACTCTCTGACCGCAAGTGAGTTACCCTAGCCCATTTATATGTACTCTCTGACCGCAAGTGAGTTACCTTAGCCGCTTTATATGTACTCCCAGACCCCAAGTGAGTTACCCTAGTCCCTTATAAATACATCCTGACCCCAAGTGAGTTACCCTAGCCCCTTTATAAGATCTCCCTGATCCCAAGTGAGTTACCCTAGTCACATAGAAGTAATCCCTGACCCCAAGTGAGTTACCCTAGTCCCAAGGAAGTACTCCCTTATCACAAGTGAGTTACCCTAACCCCTTTATAAGTACTCCCTAACCCCAAGTGAGTTACCCTAGTCCCATATAAGTACTCCCTGACCACAACTGAATTATCCTAGCCCCCGTATATGTACTCTTTGACGCAAGTGAGTTACCCTAGTCCCATATAAGTACTCCCTGATCCTAAGTGAGGTACCCTATTCCCAAATAAGAACTCTCTGACCCCAAGTGAGTTATCCTAGCCCCTTTATAAGTACTCCCTGACCCCAAGTGGGTTACCCTAGTCCCATATAAGTACTCCCTGACCTCAAGTGAGTTACCCTAGTCTCATATTAGTACTCCCAGACACCAAGTGAGTTACCCTACTCCCATATAAGTACTCCTTGACCCAAAGTGAGTTACCCTAGTTCCCTTATAAGTACTCCTTGAACCAATGTGAGTTACCCTAGCCCCTTTATAAGTACTCCCTTACCCTAAGTGAGCTACCCTAGTCCAAAATATGTACTTCCTGACCCCAAGTGGGTTACCCTAGTCCCATAAATACTCCCTGACCCGAAGAGATTTACCCTAGTCCCATAGAAGTACTCCCTGACCCTAAGTGTGTTATCCTAGTCCCATAAAGGTACACCCTGACCCCAAGTGATTTACCCTAGTCCCATATAAGTACTCCCTGACCTCAAGTGAGTTATCCTAGTCTCATATTACTTCTCCCAAACACCAAGTGAGTTACCCTACTCCCATATAAGTACTCCTTGACCCAAAGTGAGGGACCCTATTCCCAAATAAGAACTCTCTGACACCAAGTGAGTTACCCTAGCCCCTTTATAAGTACTCCCTGAGCCCAAGTGGGTTACCCTAGTCCCTAATAGGTACTCCCTGACCCCAAGTGATTTACCCTAGTCCCATATAAGTACTCCCTGACCTCAAGTGAGTTACCCTAGTCTCATATTACTTCTCCCAAACACCAAGTGAGTTACCCTACTCCCATATAAGTACTCCTTGACCCAAAGTGAGGTACCCTATTCCCAAATAAGAACTCTCTGACACCAAGTGAGTTACCCTAGCCCCTTTATAAGTACTCCCTGACCCCAAGTGGGTTAGCCTAGTCCCATATAGGTACTCCCTGACCCCAAGTGAGTTACCCTAGCCCCTTAATAAGTACACCCTGGCCCAAAGTGAGTTACCCTGGTCCCATATAAGTACTCACAGACACCAAGTGAGTTTCCCTAGCCCCTTTATAACTACTCCCTGACCCCAAGTGGGTTATCTTAGCCCCTTTATATGTACTCTCTGACCGTCAGTGAGTTACCCTAGCCCATTTATATGTACTCTCTGACCGCAAGTGAGTTACCCTAGCCGCTTTATATGTACTCCCAGACCCCAAGTGTGTTACCCTAGTCCCTTATAAATACTTCCTGACCCCAAGTGAGTTACCCTAGCCCCTTTATAAGTTCTCCCTGACCCCAAGTGAGTTACCCTAGACCCTAAATAAGTACTCCCTGACCCCAAGTGAGTTACCCTATCCCCTATATAAGTAGTCCCTAACCCCAAATGAGTTACACTAGTCCCATATAAGAACTCCCTGATCCCAAGTGAGTTACCCCAGTCACATAGAAGTAATCCCTGACACCATGTGAGTTACCCTAGACCCATGGAAGTACTCCCTGACCACAAGTGAGTTACCCTAACCCCTTTATAAGTACTCCCTAACCCCAAGTGAGTTACCCTAGTCCCATATAAGTACTCCCTGACCACAAGTGAATTATCCTAGCCCCCGTATATGTACTCTTTGACGCAAGTGAGTTACCCTAGTCCCATATAAGTACTCCCTGATCCTAAGTGAGGTACCCTATTCCCAAATAAGAACTCTCTGACCCCAAGTGAGTTATCCTAGCCCCTTTATAAGTACTCCCTGACCCCAAGTGGGTTACCCTAGTCCCATATATGTACTGCCTGACCCCAAGTGATTTACCCTAGTCCCATATAAGTACTCCCTGACCTCAAGTGAGTTACCCTAGTCTCATATTACTTCTCCCAAACACCAAGTGAGTTACCCTACTCCCATATAAGTACTCCTTGACCCAAAGTGAGGTACCCTATTCCCAAATAAGAACTCTCTGACACCAAGTGAGTTACCCTAGCCCCTTTATAAGTACTCCCTGAGCCCAAGTGGGTTACCCTAGTCCCTAATAGGTACTCCCTGACCCCAAGTGATTTACCCTAGTCCCATATAAGTACTCCCTGACCTCAAGTGAGTTACCCTGGTCCCATATAAGTACTCACAGACACCAAGTGAGTTTCCCTAGCCCCTTTATAACTACTCCCTGACCCCAAGTGAGTTATCTTAGCCCCTTTATATGTACTCTCTGACCGTCAGTGAGTTACCCTAGCCCATTTATATGTACTCTCTGACCGCAAGTGAGTTACCCTAGCCGCTTTATATGTACTCCCAGACCCCAAGTGAGTTACCCTAGTCCCTTATAAATACTTCCTGACCCCAAGTGAGTTACCCTAGCCCCTTTATAAGTTCTCCCTGACCCCAAGTGAGTTACCCTAGACCCTAAATAAGTACTCCCTGACCCCAAGTGAGTTACCCTATCCCCTATATAAGTAGTCCCTAACCCCAAGTGAGTTACACTAGTCCCATATAAGAACTCCCTGATCCCAAGTGAGTTACCCCAGTCACATAGAAGTAATCCCTGACACCATGTGAGTTACCCTAGTCCCATGGAAGTACTCCCTGACCACAAGTGAGTTACCCTAACCCCTTTATAAGTACTCCCTAACCCCAAGTGAGTTACCCTAGTCCCATATAAGTACTCCCTGACCACAACTGAATTATCCTAGCCCCCGTATATGTACTCTTTGACGCAAGTGAGTTACCCTAGTCCCATATAAGTACTCCCTGATCCTAAGTGAGTTACCCTAGTCCCATATAAGTCATCCTTGACCCAAATTGAGTTACCCTAGCCCCTATATAAGTACTCCCTAACCCCAAGTGAGATACCCTAGTCCTATATAAGGACTCTCTGACAGCAAGTGAGTTACCCTAGTCACATATAAGTACTCCCAGACCCCAAGTGAGTAACACTAGTCCCTTAAAACTACTCCCTGACCCCAAAGTGAGTTTACCCTAACCCCTTTATAAGTACTCCCTGACCCCAAGTGGGTTACCCTAGTTTCATATAGGTACTCCCTGACCAGAAGTGATTTACCCTAGCCCCTTTATAAGTACTCCCTAACCCCAAGTGAGTTACCCTGGTCCCATATAAGTTCTCCCAGACACCAAGTGAGTTACCCTACTCCCATATAAGTACTCCTTGACCCAAAGTGAGTTAACCTAGTCCCCATATCAGGACTCCTTGACCCAAAGTGAGTTACCCTAGACCCTATATAAGTACTCCCTGACCCCAAGTGAGTTACCCTATCCCCTATATAAGTAGTCCCTAACCCCAAGTGAGTTACCCTAATCCCATATAAGTACTTCCTGACTCCAAGTGAGTTACCCTAGTCCCATAGAAGTACTCCCTGACCCCAAGTGAGTTACCCTAGCCCCTATATAAGTACTCCCTGACCCCAAGTGAGTTACCCTAGTCCATATAAGGACACCCTGACCACAAGTGAGTTACCATAGCCCCTATATAAGTACTCCTTGACCCCAAGTGAGTTATCCTAGTACCTTTATAAGTACTCCCTGGTCCCAAGTGAGTTATCCTAGCCCCTTTATATATACTCTCTGACAGCAAGTGAGTTACCCTAGTCCCATAGAAGTACTCTCTGACCCCAAGTGAGTTACCATAGCCCCTTTATAAATACTCCTTGACCCCAAGTGAGTTATCCTAGCACCTTTATAAGTACTCCCTGACCCCAAGTGAGTTATCCTAGCCCCTTTATATGTACTCTCAGACCGCAAGTGAGTTACTCTAGCCCATTTATATGTACTCTCTGACCGCAAATGAGTTACCTTAGCCGCTTTATATGTACTCCCAGACCCCAAGTGAGTTACCCTAGTCCCTTATAAATACAACCTGACCCCAAGTGAGTTACCCTAGTCCCAAGGAAGTACTCCCTTATCACAAGTGAGTTACCCTAACCCCTTTATAATTACTCCCTAACCCCAAGTGAGTTACCCTAGTCCCATATAAGTACTCCCTGGCCACAAGTGAATTATCCTAGCCCCTATATATGTACTCTTTGACGCAAGTGAGTTACCCAAGTCCCTTATAAGTACTCCCTGACCCTAAGTGAGGTACCCTATTTCCATATAAGAACTCTCTGAACCTAAGTGAGTTATCCTAGCCCCTTTATAAGTACTCCCTGACCCCAAGTGGGTTACCCTAGTCCCATATATGTACTCCCTGACCCCAAGTGATTTACCCTAGTCCCATATAAGTACTCCCTGACCTCAAGTGAGTTACCCTAGTCTCATATTAGTACTCCCAGACACCAAGTGAGTTACCCTACTCCCATATAAGTAATCCTTGACCCAAAGTGAGTTACCCTAGTTCCCTTATAAGTACTCCTTGAACCAATGTGAGTTACCCTAGCTCCTTTATAAGTACTCCCTTACCCTAAGTGAGCTACCCTAGTCCAAAATATGTACTTCCTGACCCAAGTGGGTTACCCTAGTCCCATAAGTACTCCCTGACCCGAAGAGATTTACCCTAGTCCCATAGAAGTACTCCCTGACCCTAAGTGTGTTATCCTAGTCCCATATAGGTACACCCTGACCCCAAGTGATTTACCCTAGTCCCATATAAGTACTCCCTGACCTCAAGTGAGTTACCCTAGTCTCATATTACTTCTCCCAAACACCAAGTGAGTTACCCTACTCCCATATAAGTACTCCTTGACCCAAAGTGAGGTACCCTATTCCCAAATAAGAACTCTCTGACACCAAGTGAGTTACCCTAGCCCCTTTATAAGTACTCCCTGACCCCAAGTGGGTTACCCTAGCACCTTTATAAGTACTCCCTGACCCCAAGTGAGTTTCCCTAGCCCATTTATATGTACTCTCTGACCGCAAGTGAATTACCCTAGCCGCTTTATATGTACTCCCAGACCCCAAGTGAGTTACCCTAGTCCCTTATAAATACTTCCTGACCCAAGTGAGTTACCCTAGCCCCTTTATAAGTACTCCCTGACTCCAAGTGAGTTACCCTAATCCCATATAAGTAGTTCCAGACCCCAAGTGAGTTACCCTAGTCCCATAGAAGTACTCCCTGACCCCAAGTGAGTTACCCTAGCCCCTATATAAGAACTCTCTGACCCCAAGTGAGTTACCATAGCCCCATTATAAGTACTCCTTGACCCCAAGTGAGTTACCCTAGCCCATTTATATGTACTCTCTGACCGTAAGTGAGTTACCCTAGCCGCTTTATATGTACTCCCAGATCCCAAGTGAGTTACCCTAGTCACTTATAAATACTTCCTGACCCCAAGTGAGGTACCCTAATCCCATATAAGTACTTCCTGACTCCAAGTGAGTTACCCTATTCCCATAGAAGTACTCCCTGACCCCAAGTGAGTTACCCTAACCCCTATATAAGTACTCCCTGACCCCAAGTGAGTTACCCTAGTCCATATAAGGACACCCTGACCCCAAGTGAGTTACCATAGCCCCTATATAAGTACTCCTTGACCCCAAGTGAGTTATCCTAGCACCTTTATAAGTACTCCTTGACCCCAAGTGAGTTATACTAGACCCTTTATATGTACTCTCTGACCGCAAGTGAGTTACCCTAGCCCATTTATATGTACTCTCTGACCGCAAGTGAGTTACCTTAGCCGCTTTATATGTACTCCCAGACCCCAAGTGAGTTACCCTAGTCCCTTATAAATACATCCTGACCCCAAGTGAGTTACCCTAGCCCCTTTATAAGATCTCCCTGATCCCAAGTGAGTTACCCTAGTCACATAGAAGTAATCCCTGACCCCAAGTGAGTTACCCTAGTCCCAAGGAAGTACTCCCTTATCACAAGTGAGTTACCCTAACCCCTTTATAAGTACTCCCTAACCCCAAGTGAGTTACCCTAGTCCCATATAAGTACTCCCTGACCACAACTGAATTATCCTAGCCCCCGTATATGTACTCTTTGACGCAAGTGAGTTACCCTAGTCCCATATAAGTACTCCCTGATCCTAAGTGAGGTACCCTATTCCCAAATAAGAACTCTCTGACCCCAAGTGAGTTATCCTAGCCCCTTTATAAGTACTCCCTGACCCCAAGTGGGTTACCCTAGTCCCATATAAGTACTCCCTGACCTCAAGTGAGTTACCCTAGTCTCATATTAGTACTCCCAGACACCAAGTGAGTTACCCTACTCCCATATAAGTACTCCTTGACCCAAAGTGAGTTACCCTAGTTCCCTTATAAGTATTCCTTGAACCAATGTGAGTTACCCTAGCCCCTTTATAAGTACTCCCTTACCCTAAGTGAGCTACCCTAGTCCAAAATATGTACTTCCTGACCCCAAGTGGGTTACCCTAGTCCCATAAATACTCCCTGACCCGAAGAGATTTACCCTAGTCCCATAGAAGTACTCCCTGACCCTAAGTGTGTTATCCTAGTCCCATAAAGGTACACCCTGACCCCAAGTGATTTACCCTAGTCCCATATAAGTACTCCCTGACCTCAAGTGAGTTATCCTAGTCTCATATTACTTCTCCCAAACACCAAGTGAGTTACCCTACTCCCATATAAGTACTCCTTGACCCAAAGTGAGGGACCCTATTCCCAAATAAGAACTCTCTGACACCAAGTGAGTTACCCTAGCCCCTTTATAAGTACTCCCTGAGCCCAAGTGGGTTACCCTAGTCCCTAATAGGTACTCCCTGACCCCAAGTGATTTACCCTAGTCCCATATAAGTACTCCCTGACCTCAAGTGAGTTACCCTAGTCTCATATTACTTCTCCCAAACACCAAGTGAGTTACCCTACTCCCATATAAGTACTCCTTGACCCAAAGTGAGGTACCCTATTCCCAAATAAGAACTCTCTGACACCAAGTGAGTTACCCTAGCCCCTTTATAAGTACTCCCTGACCCCAAGTGGGTTAGCCTAGTCCCATATAGGTACTCCCTAACCCCAAGTGAGTTACCCTAGTCCCATATAAGTACTCCCTGACCACAACTGAATTATCCTAGCCCCCGTATATGTACTCTTTGACGCAAGTGAGTTACCCTAGTCCCATATAAGTACTCCCTGATCCTAAGTGAGTTACCCTAGTCCCATATAAGTCATCCTTGACCCAAATTGAGTTACCCTAGCCCCTATATAAGTACTCCCTAACCCCAAGTGAGATACCCTAGTCCTATATAAGGACTCTCTGACAGCAAGTGAGTTACCCTAGTCACATATAAGTACTCCCAGACCCCAAGTGAGTAACACTAGTCCCTTAAAACTACTCCCTGACCCCAAAGTGAGTTTACCCTAACCCCTTTATAAGTACTCCCTGACCCCAAGTGGGTTACCCTAGTTTCATATAGGTACTCCCTGACCAGAAGTGATTTACCCTAGCCCCTTTATAAGTACTCCCTAACCCCAAGTGAGTTACCCTGGTCCCATATAAGTTCTCCCAGACACCAAGTGAGTTACCCTACTCCCATATAAGTACTCCTTGACCCAAAGTGAGTTAACCTAGTCCCCATATCAGGACTCCTTGACCCAAAGTGAGTTACCCTAGACCCTATATAAGTACTCCCTGACCCCAAGTGAGTTACCCTATCCCCTATATAAGTAGTCCCTAACCCCAAGTGAGTTACCCTAATCCCATATAAGTACTTCCTGACTCCAAGTGAGTTACCCTAGTCCCATAGAAGTACTCCCTGACCCCAAGTGAGTTACCCTAGCCCCTATATAAGTACTCCCTGACCCCAAGTGAGTTACCCTAGTCCATATAAGGACACCATGACCACAAGTGAGTTACCATAGCCCCTATATAAGTACTCCTTGACCCCAAGTGAGTTATCCTAGTACCTTTATAAGTACTCCCTGGTCCCAAGTGAGATATCCTAGCCCCTTTATATATACTCTCTGACAGCAAGTGAGTTACCCTAGTCCCATAGAAGTACTCTCTGACCCCAAGTGAGTTACCATAGCCCCTTTATAAATACTCCTTGACCCCAAGTGAGTTATCCTAGCACCTTTATAAGTACTCCATGACCCCAAGTGAGTTATCCTAGCCCCTTTATATGTACTCTCACACCGCAAGTGAGTTACTCTAGCCCATTTATATGTACTCTCTGACCGCAAATGAGTTACCTTAGCCGCTTTATATGTACTCCCAGACCCCAAGTGAGTTACCCTAGTCCCTTATAAATACAACCTGACCCCAAGTGAGTTACCCTAGTCCCAAGGAAGTACTCCCTTATCACAAGTGAGTTACCCTAACCCCTTTATAATTACTCCCTAACCCCAAGTGAGTTACCCTAGTCCCATATAAGTACTCCCTGACCACAAGTGAATTATCCTAGCCCCTATATATGTACTCTTTGACGCAAGTGAGTTACCCTAGTCCCTTATAAGTACTCCCTGACCCTAAGTGAGGTACCCTATTTCCATATAAGAACTCTCTGAACCTAAGTGAGTTATCCTAGCCCCTTTATAAGTACTCCCTGACCCCAAGTGGGTTACCCTAGTCCCATATATGTACTCCCTGACCCCAAGTGATTTACCCTAGTCCCATATAAGTACTCCCTGACCTCAAGTGAGTTACCCTAGTCTCATATTAGTACTCCCAGACACCAAGTGAGTTACCCTACTCCCATATAAGTAATCCTTGACCCAAAGTGAGTTACCCTAGTTCCCTTATAAGTACTCCTTGAACCAATGTGAGTTACCCTAGCTCCTTTATAAGTACTCCCTTACCCTAAGTGAGCTACCCTAGTCCAAAATATGTACTTCCTAACCCAAGTGGGTTACTCTAGTCCCATAAGTACTCCCTGACCCGAAGAGATTTACCCTAGTCCCATAGAAGTACTCCCTGACCCTAAGTGTGTTATCCTAGTCCCATATAGGTACACCCTGACCCCAAGTGATTTACCCTAGTCCCATATAAGTACTCCCTGACCTCAAGTGAGTTACCCTAGTCTCATATTACTTCTCCCAAACACCAAGTGAGTTACCCTACTCCCATATAAGTACTCCTTGACCCAAAGTGAGGTACCCTATTCCCAAATAAGAACTCTCTGACACCAAGTGAGTTACCCTAGCCCCTTTATAAGTACTCCCTGACCCCAAGTGGGTTACCCTAGCACCTTTATAAGTACTCCCTGACCCCAAGTGAGTTTCCCTAGCCCATTTATATGTACTCTCTGACCGCAAGTGAATTACCCTAGCCGCTTTATATGTACTCCCAGACCCCAAGTGAGTTACCCTAGTCCCTTATAAATACTTCCTGACCCAAGTGAGTTACCCTAGCCCCTTTATAAGTACTCCCTGACTCCAAGTGAGTTACCCTAATCCCATATAAGTAGTTCCAGACCCCAAGTGAGTTACCCTAGTCCCATAGAAGTACTCCCTGACCCCAAGTGAGTTACCCTAGCCCCTATATAAGAACTCTCTGACCCCAAGTGAGTTACCATAGCCCCATTATAAGTACTCCTTGAGACCCAAGTGAGTTACCCTAGCCCATTTATATGTACTCTCTGACCGTAAGTGAGTTACCCTAGCCGCTTTATATGTACTCCCAGACCCCAAGTGAGTTACCCTAGTCACTTATAAATACTTCCTGACCCCAAGTGAGGTACCCTAATCCCATATAAGTACTTCCTGACTCCAAGTGAGTTACCCTATTCCCATAGAAGTACTCCCTGACCCCAAGTGAGTTACCCTAACCCCTATATAAGTACTCCCTGACCCCAAGTGAGTTACCCTAGTCCATATAAGGACACCCTGACCCCAAGTGAGTTACCATAGCCCCTATATAAGTACTCCTTGACCCCAAGTGAGTTATCCTAGCACCTTTATAAGTACTCCTTGACCCCAAGTGAGTTATACTAGACCCTTTATATGTACTCTCTGACCGCAAGTGAGTTACCCTAGCCCATTTATATGTACTCTCTGACCGCAAGTGAGTTACCTTAGCCGCTTTATATGTACTCCCAGACCCCAAGTGAGTTACCCTAGTCCCTTATAAATACATCCTGACCCCAAGTGAGTTACCCTAGCCCCTTTATAAGATCTCCCTGATCCCAAGTGAGTTACCCTAGTCACATAGAAGTAATCCCTGACCCCAAGTGAGTTACCCTAGTCCCAAGGAAGTACTCCCTTATCACAAGTGAGTTACCCTAACCCCTTTATAAGTACTCCCTAACCCCAAGTGAGTTACCCTAGTCCCATATAAGTACTCCCTGACCACAACTGAATTATCCTAGCCCCCGTATATGTACTCTTTGACGCAAGTGAGTTACCCTAGTCCCATATAAGTACTCCCTGATCCTAAGTGAGGTACCCTATTCCCAAATAAGAACTCTCTGACCCCAAGTGAGTTATCCTAGCCCCTTTATAAGTACTCCCTGACCCCAAGTGGGTTACCCTAGTCCCATATAAGTACTCCCTGACCTCAAGTGAGTTACCCTAGTCTCATATTAGTACTCCCAGACACCAAGTGAGTTACCCTACTCCCATATAAGTACTCCTTGACCCAAAGTGAGTTACCCTAGTTCCCTTATAAGTACTCCTTGAACCAATGTGAGTTACCCTAGCCCCTTTATAAGTACTCCCTTACCCTAAGTGAGCTACCCTAGTCCAAAATATGTACTTCCTGACCCCAAGTGGGTTACCCTAGTCCCATAAATACTCCCTGACCCGAAGAGATTTACCCTAGTCCCATAGAAGTACTCCCTGACCCTAAGTGTGTTATCCTAGTCCCATAAAGGTACACCCTGACCCCAAGTGATTTACCCTAGTCCCATATAAGTACTCCCTGACCTCAAGTGAGTTATCCTAGTCTCATATTACTTCTCCCAAACACCAAGTGAGTTACCCTACTCCCATATAAGTACTCCTTGACCCAAAGTGAGGGACCCTATTCCCAAATAAGAACTCTCTGACACCAAGTGAGTTACCCTAGCCCCTTTATAAGTACTCCCTGAGCCCAAGTGGGTTACCCTAGTCCCTAATATGTACTCCCTGACCCCAAGTGATTTACCCTAGTCCCATATAAGTACTCCCTGACCTCAAGTGAGTTACCCTAGTCTCATATTACTTCTCCCAAACACCAAGTGAGTTACCCTACTCCCATATAAGTACTCCTTGACCCAAAGTGAGGTACCCTATTCCCAAATAAGAACTCTCTGACACCAAGTGAGTTACCCTAGCCCCTTTATAAGTACTCCCTGACCCCAAGTGGGTTAGCCTAGTCCCATATAGGTACTCCCTGACCCCAAGTGAGTTACCCTAGCCCCTTAATAAGTACACCCTGGCCCCAAGTGAGTTACCCTGGTCCCATATAAGTACTCACAGACACCAAGTGAGTTTCCCTAGCCCCTTTATAACTACTCCCTGACCCCAAGTGAGTTATCTTAGCCCCTTTATATGTACTCTCTGACCGTCAGTGAGTTACCCTAGCCCATTTATATGTACTCTCTGACCGCAAGTGAGTTACCCTAGCCGCTTTATATGTACTCCCAGACCCCAAGTGTGTTACCCTAGTCCCTTATAAATACTTCCTGACCCCAAGTGAGTTACCCTAGCCCCTTTATAAGTTCTCCCTGACCCCAAGTGAGTTACCCTAGACCCTAAATAAGTACTCCCTGACCCCAAGTGAGTTACCCTATCCCCTATATAAGTAGTCCCTAACCCCAAGTGAGTTACACTAGTCCCATATAAGAACTCCCTGATCCCAAGTGAGTTACCCCAGTCACATAGAAGTAATCCCTGACACCATGTGAGTTACCCTAGACCCATGGAAGTACTCCCTGACCACAAGTGAGTTACCCTAACCCCTTTATAAGTACTCCCTAACCCCAAGTGAGTTACCCTAGTCTCATATAAGTACTCCCTGACCACAAGTGAATTATCCTAGCCCCCGTATATGTACTCTTTGACGCAAGTGAGTTACCCTAGTCCCATATAAGTACTCCCTGATCCTAAGTGAGGTACCCTATTCCCAAATAAGAACTCTCTGACCCCAAGTGAGTTATCCTAGCCCCTTTATAAGTACTCCCTGACCCCAAGTGGGTTACCCTAGTCCCATATATGTACTGCCTGACCCCAAGTGATTTACCCTAGTCCCATATAAGTACTCCCTGACCTCAAGTGAGTTACCCTAGTCACATATTACTTCTCCCAAACACCAAGTGAGTTACCCTACTCCCATATAAGTACTCCTTGACCCAAAGTGAGGTACCCTATTCCCAAATAAGAACTCTCTGACACCAAGTGAGTTACCCTAGCCCCTTTATAAGTACTCCCTGAGCCCAAGTGGGTTACCCTAGTCCCTAATAGGTACTCCCTGACCCCAAGTGATTTACCCTAGTCCCATATAAGTACTCCCTGACCTCAAGTGAGTTACCCTGGTCCCATATAAGTACTCACAGACACCAAGTGAGTTTCCCTAGCCCCTTTATAACTACTCCCTGACCCAAAGTGAGTTATCTTAGCCCCTTTATATGTACTCTCTGACCGTCAGTGAGTTACCCTAGTCCATTTATATGTACTCTCTGACCGCAAGTGAGTTACCCTAGCCGCTTTATATGTACTCCCAGACCCCAAGTGAGTTACCCTAGTCCCTTATAAATACTTCCTGACCCCAAGTGAGTTACCCTAACCCCTTTATAAGTTCTCCCTGACCCCAAGTGAGTTACCCTAGACCCTAAATAAGTACTCCCTGACCCCAAGTGAGTTACCCTATCCCCTATATAAGTAGTCCCTAACCCCAAGTGAGTTACACTAGTCCCATATAAGAACTCCCTGATCCCAAGTGAGTTACCCCAGTCACATAGAAGTAATCCCTGACACCATGTGAGTTACCCTAGTCCCATGGAAGTACTCCCTGACCACAAGTGAGTTACCCTAACCCCTTTATAAGTACTCCCTAACCCCAAGTGAGTTACCCTAGTCCCATATAAGTACTCCCTGACCACAACTGAATTATCCTAGCCCCCGTATATGTACTCTTTGACGCAAGTGAGTTACCCTAGTCCCATATAAGTACTCCCTGATCCTAAGTGAGGTACCCTATTCCCAAATAAGAACTCTCTGACCCCAAGTGAGTTATCCTAGCCCCTTTATAAGTACTCCCTGACCCCAAGTGGGTTACCCTAGTCCCATATAAGTACTCCCTGACCTCAAGTGAGTTACCCTAGTCTCATATTAGTACTCCCAGACACCAAGTGAGTTACCCTACTCCCATATAAGTACTCCTTGACCCAAAGTGAGTTACCCTAGTTCCCTTATAAGTACTCCTTGAACCAATGTGAGTTACCCTAGCCCCTTTATAAGTACTCCCTTACCCTAAGTGAGCTACCCTAGTCCAAAATATGTACTTCCTGACCCCAAGTGGGTTACCCTAGTCCCATAAATACTCCCTGACCCGAAGAGATTTACCCTAGTCCCATAGAAGTACTCCCTGACCCTAAGTGTGTTATCCTAGTCCCATAAAGGTACACCCTGACCCCAAGTGATTTACCCTAGTCCCATATAAGTACTCCCTGACCTCAAGTGAGTTATCCTAGTCTCATATTACTTCTCCCAAACACCAAGTGAGTTACCCTACTCCCATATAAGTACTCCTTGACCCAAAGTGAGGGACCCTATTCCCAAATAAGAACTCTCTGACACCAAGTGAGTTACCCTAGCCCCTTTATAAGTACTCCCTGACCCCAAGTGGGTTAGCCTAGTCCCATATAGGTACTCCCTGACCCCAAGTAAGTTACCCTAGCCCCTTAATAAGTACACCCTGGCCCCAAGTGAGTTACCCTGGTCCCATATAAGTACTCACAGACACCAAGTGAGTTTCCCTAGCCCCTTTATAACTACTCCCTGACCCCAAGTGAGTTATCTTAGCCCCTTTATATGTACTCTCTGACCGTCAGTGAGTTACCCTAGCCCATTTATATGTACTCTCTGACCGCAAGTGAGTTACCCTAGCCGCTTTATATGTACTCCCAGACCCCAAGTGTGTTACCCTAGTCCCTTATAAATACTTCCTGACCCCAAGTGAGTTACCCTAGCCCCTTTATAAGTTCTCCCTGACCCCAAGTGAGTTACCCTAGACCCTAAATAAGTACTCCCTGACCCCAAGTGAGTTACCCTATCCCCTATATAAGTAGTCCCTAACCCCAAGTGAGTTACACTAGTCCCATATAAGAACTCCCTGATCCCAAGTGAGTTACCCCAGTCACATAGAAGTAATCCCTGACACCATGTGAGTTACCCTAGACCCATGGAAGTACTCCCTGACCACAAGTGAGTTACCCTAACCCCTTTATAAGTACTCCCTAACCCCAAGTGAGTTACCCTAGTCCCATATAAGTACTCCCTGACCACAAGTGAATTATCCTAGCCCCCGTATATGTACTCTTTGACGCAAGTGAGTTACCCTAGTCCCATATAAGTACTCCCTGATCCTAAGTGAGGTACCCTATTCCCAAATAAGAACTCTCTGACCCCAAGTGAGTTATCCTAGCCCCTTTATAAGTACTCCCTGACCCCAAGTGGGTTACCCTAGTCCCATATATGTACTGCCTGATCCCAAGTGATTTACCCTAGTCCCATATAAGTACTCCCTGACCTCAAGTGAGTTACCCTAGTCTCATATTACTTCTCCCAAACACCAAGTGAGTTACCCTACTCCCATATAAGTACTCCTTGACCCAAAGTGAGGTACCCTATTCCCAAATAAGAACTCTCTGACACCAAGTGAGTTACCCTAGCCCCTTTATAAGTACTCCCTGAGCCCAAGTGGGTTACCCTAGTCCCTAATAGGTACTCCCTGACCCCAAGTGATTTACCCTAGTCCCATATAAGTACTCCCTGACCTTAAGTGAGTTACCCTGGTCTCATATAAGTACTCACAGACACCAAGTGAGTTTCCCTAGCCCCTTTATAACTACTCCCTGACCCCAAGTGAGTTATCTTAGCCCCTTTATATGTACTCTCTGACCGTCAGTGAGTTACCCTAGCCCATTTATATGTACTCTCTGACCGCAAGTGAGTTACCCTAGCCGCTTTATATGTACTCCCAGACCCCAAGTGAGTTACCCTAGTCCCTTATAAATACTTCCTGACCCCAAGTGAGTTACCCTAGCCCCTTTATAAGTTCTCCCTGACCCCAAGTGAGTTACCCTAGACCCTAAATAAGTACTCCCTGACCCCAAGTGAGTTACCCTATCCCCTATATAAGTAGTCCCTAACCCCAAGTGAGTTACACTAGTCCCATATAAGAACTCCCTGATCCCAAGTGAGTTACCCCAGTCAAATAGAAGTAATCCCTGACACCATGTGAGTTACCCTAGTCCCATGGAAGTACTCCCTGACCACAAGTGAGTTACCCTAACCCCTTTATAAGTACTCCCTAAACCCAAGTGAGTTACCCTAGTCCCATATAAGTACTCCCTGACCACAAGTGAATTATCCTAGCCCCTATATATGTACTCTCTGACGCAAGTGAGTTACTCTAGTCCCATGTAAGTACTCCCTGACGCTAAGTGAGGTACCCTATTCCCATATAAGAACTCTCTGACCCCAAGTGAGTTACCCTAGTCCATATAAGGACACCCTGACCCCAAGTGAGTTACCATAGCCCATTTATAAGTACTCCTTGACCCCAAGTGAGTTACCCTGGTCCCATATAATTTCTCCCATACACCAAGTGAGTTACCCTACTCCCATATAAGTACACCTTGACTCAAAGTGAGTTAACCTAGTCCCCTTAACAGTACTCCTTGACCCAAAGTGAGTTACCCTAGACCCTATATAAGTACTCCCTGACCCCAAGTGAGTTAACCTATCCCCTTTTTAAGTACTCCCTGACCCTAAGTGAACTACCCTAGTCCAAAATATGTACTCCCTGACCCCAAGTGGGTTACCCTAGTCCCATTAGGTACTCCCTGACCCTAAGTGTGTTACCCTAGTCCCATATAAGTACTCCCTGACCCCAAGTATGTTACCCTAATCCCATATAAGTACTCCCTGACCCCAAGTGAGTTACCCTAGTCCCATAGAAGTACTCCCTGACCCCAAGTGAGTTATTCTAGCACCTTTATATGTACTCTCTGAGCGCAAGTGTGTTATCCTATCCCCTTTATATGTACTCTCTGACCGCAAGTGAGTTACCCTAGTCCTATATAAGTACTCCTTACCCCAAGTGAGTTACCATAGCCCCTTTATAAGTACTCCCTGACCCCAAGTGAGTTATCCTAGCCCCTTTATATGTACTCTCTGACCGCAAGTGAGTTATCCTAGCCCCTTTATATGTACTCCCAGACCCCAAGTGAGTTACCCTAGTCCCTTATAACTACTCCCTGACCCCAAGTGAGTTACACTAGCCCCTTTATAAGTACTCCCTGACCCCAAGTGAGTTACCCTAGCCCCTATATAAGTACTCCCAGACCCCAAGTGAGTTACCCTAGTCCCTTATAACTACTCCCTGACCCCAAGTGAGTTAACTTAGCCCCTATATTAGTACTCCCTAACCCTAAGTGAGTTACCCTAGTCCCATATGAGTACTCCCTGACAACAAGTGAGTTATTCTAGCCCCTTTATATGTACTCTCTGCCCGCAAGTGAGTAATCCTATCCCTATATATGTTCTCTCTGACCGCAAGTGAATTACCCTAGTCCTATATAAGTACTCCTTACCCCAAGTGAGTTACCATAGCCCCTTTATAAGTACTCCCTGACCCCAAGTGAGTTATCCTAGCCCCGTTATATGTACTCCCTGACCCCAAGTGAGTTACCCTAGTCCCATAGAATTACTCCCTGACCCCAATTGACTTATCCTTGCCGCTTTATATGTACTCTCTGTCCGCAAGTGAGTTACCCTAGTCCCATAGAAGTACTCCCAGACCCCAAGTTAGATACCTTATCACCTTTATAAGTACTCCCTGACCCCAAGTGAGTTATCCTAGCCCCTTTATATGTACTCTCTGCCCGCAAGTGAGTTACCCTAGTCCAATATAAGTAGTCCTTGACCCAAATTGAGTTACCCTAGCCCCTTGATAAGTACTCCCTGACCCCAAGTGTGTTACCTTAGTCACATAAATGTACTCCCTGACCCCAATTGACTTATCCTTGCCGCTTTATATGTACTCTCTGTCCGCAAGTGAGTTAGCCTAGTCCCATATAAGAACTCCCTGTCCCTAAGTGAGTACTCTAGTCCCAAATAAGTACTCCCTGACCCCAAGTGAGTTACCCTAGTCCCTTATAACAACTCCCTGACCCCAAGTGAGTTACCCTAGCCCCTTTATAAGTAAACCCTGGCACCAAGTGAGTTAGCCTAGTCTAGTATAAGTACTCCTTGACCCAAAGTGGGTTACCGTAGCCCCATTATAAGTACTCCCTGACCACAAGTGAGTTACCCTTGTCCCTTATAAGTACTCCCAGATCCCAAGTAGTTACCCTAGTCCCATAGAAGTACTCCCTGACCCCAAATAAGTTACCCTAGTCATATAGAAGTACTCCCTGACGCCCAAGTGAGTATCTCTAGTCCCAAATAAGTACTCTTTGACCCCAAGTGTGTTACCATAGCCCCTTTATAAGTACTCCCTGACCCCAAGTGAGTTACCCTAGCCCCTTTATAAGTACACCCTGGCCCCAAGTGAGTTACCCTGGTCCCATATAAGTATCCCAGACACCAAGTGAGTTAGCCTAGTCTAGTATAAGTACTCCTTGACCCAAAGTGGGTTAACCTAGCCCCTTTATAAGTACTCCCTGACCCCAAGGGAGTTACCCTGGTCCCATATAAGTACTCCCAGACACCAAGTGATTTAGCCTAGTCCAATATAAGTACTCCTTGACCCAAAGTGAGTTACCCTAGCCGCTTTATATGAACTCTCTGACCGTAAGTGAGATACCCAAGTCCCATATAAGTACTCCCTGACCCCAAATGAGCAACACTATCCCCTATATAAGTACTCCCTGAACCCAAGTGAGTTACCCTAGTTCCATAGAAATACTCCCTGACTCCAAGTGAGTTATCCTAGCCCCATTATATGTACTCTCTGACCGCAAGTGAGTTATCCTAGCCCCTTTATATGTACTCCCAGACCCCTAGTGAGTTACCCTAGCCCCTTAATAAGTACACCCTGGCCCCAAGTGAGTTACCCTGGTCCCATATATGTACTCAAAGACACCAAGTGAGTTACCCCAGTACCATAGAAGTACTCCCTGACCTCAAGTGAGTTACCCTAACCCTATATAAGTATTCCCTGACCACAAGTGAGTTATCCTAGCCCCTTTATTTGTACTCTCTGACCACAAGTGAGTTACCCTAGTCCCATAGAAGTACTCCCTGACCCCAAGTGAGTTATCCTAGCCCCATTATATGTACTCCTTGACCGCAAGTGAGATACCCTAGTCCCATATAAGTACTCCCTGACCGCAAGTGAGGTACCATAGCCCCTTTATAAGTACTCCCTGACCCCAAGTGAGTTATCCTAGCCCCTTTATATGTACTCTCTGACAGCAAGAGAGTTACCTTAGTCCCATATAAGTACTCCCTGATCCCAAGTGTGTTACCATAGCCCCAACATAAGTACTCTCTGGCCCCAAGTTAGTTACTCTAGTCCCATAGAAGTACTCCCTGACCCCAACTGAGTTACCCTAGCCCCTACATAAGTACTCCCTGACCACAAGTGAGTTATCCTAGCCCCTTTATATGTACTCTCTGACCGCAAGTGAGTTACCCTAGTCCCATAGAAGTACTCCCTGACCCCAAGTTAGATACATTATCACCTTTATAAGTACTCCCTGACCCCAAGTGAGTTATCCTGGCCCCTTTATATGTACTCTCTGCCCGCAAGTGAGTTACCCTTCTCACATAGAAGTACTCCCTGACCCCAAGTGAGTTATCCTGGCCCCTTTATATGTACTCTCTGTCTGCAAGAGAGTTACCCTAGTCCCATAGAAGTACTCCCAGACCCCAAGTTAGATACCTTATCACCTTTATAAGTACTCCCTGACCCCAAGTGAGTTATCCTGGCCCCTTTATATGTAGTCTCTGACCGCAAGTGAGTTACCCTAGTCCCATAGAAGTACTCTCTGACCCCAAGTGAGTTATCCTAACCCCTTTATATGTACTCCCAGCCCCCAAATGAGTTACCCTAGTCCCATATAAGTACTCCCTGACCCCAAGTGAGTTACCATAGCCCCTTTATAAGTACTCCCTAACCCTAAGTGAGTTACCCTAGTCCCATATAAGTACTCCCTGACAACAAGTGAGGTACCATAGCCCCTTTATAAGTACTCCCTGACCCCAAGTGAGTTATCCTAGCCCCTTTATATGTACTCTTTGACAGCAAGAGAGTTACCTTAGTCCCATATAAGTACTCCCTGACCCCAAGTGTGTTACCATTGCCCCAACATAAGTACTCTCTGGCCCCAAGTTAGTTACTCTAGTCCCATAGAAGTACTCCCTGACCCAAAGTGAGTTACCCTAGCCCCTTTATAAGTACTCCCTGACCCCAACTGAGTTACCCTAGCCCCTACATAAGTACTCCCTGACCACAAGTGAGTTATCCTAGCCCCTTTATATGTACTCTCTGACCGCAAGTGAGTTACCCTAGTCCCATAGAAGTACTCCCTGACCCCAAGTTAGATACATTATCACCTTTATAAGTACTCCCTGACCCCAAGTGAGTTATCCTGGCCCCTTTATATGTACTCTCTGCCCGCAAGTGAGTTACCCTTCTCACATAGAAGTACTCCCTGACCCCAAGTGAGTTATCCTGGCCCCTTTATATGTACTCTCTGTCTGCAAGAGAGTTACCCTAGTCCCATAGAAGTACTCCCAGACCCCAAGTTAGATACCTTATCACCTTTATAAGTACTCCCTGACCCCAAGTGAGTTATCCTGGCCCCTTTATATGTAGTTTCTGACCGCAAGTGAGTTACCCTAGTCCCATAGAAGTACTCTCTGACCCCAAGTGAGTTATCCTAGCCCCTTTATATGTACTCTCAGACCCCAAGTGAGTTAACCTAGTCCCATATAAGTACTCCCTGACACCAAGTTAGTTACCATAGCCCCTTTATAAGTACTCCCTAACCCTAAGTGAGTTACCCTAGTCCCATATAAGTACTCCCTGACAACAAGTGAGTTATTCTAGCCCCTTTATAAGTACTCCCTGACCCCAAGTGAGTTATCCTAGCCCCTTTATATGTACTCTCTGCCCGCAAGTTAGATACCCTAGTCCCATATAAGAACTCCCTGTCCCTAAGTGAGTAGCCTAGTCCCAAATAAGTACTCCCTGACACCAAGTGAGTTACCATAGCCCCTTTATAAGTACTTCCTAGCCCAAAGTGAGTTATCCTAGCCCCATAGAAGTACTCCCTGACCCCAAGTGAGTTACTCTAGTCCAATATAAGTACTCCTTGACCCAAATTGAGTTACCCTAGCCCCTTTATAAGTACTCCCTGACCCCAAGTGAGTTACCCTTGTCCCATATAAGTACTCCCAGATCCCAAGTAGTTACCCTAGTCCCATAGAAGTACTCCCTGACCCCAAGTAAGTTACCCTAGTCATATAGAAGTACTCCCTGACCCCAAGTGTGTTATCCTAGTCCCATATAAGTACTCCCTGACGCCAAATGTGTTGTCCTAGCCCCTTTATATGAACTCTCTGACCGCAAGTGAGTTACCCTAGTCCCAAATAAGTACTCTTTGACCCCAAGTGTGTTACCATAGCCCCTTTATAAGTACTCCCTGACCCCAAGTGTGTTACCCTAGTCCCATAATAGTACTCCTTGACCCCAAGTGAGTTACCATAGCCCCTTTATAAGTACTCCCTGACCCCAAGTGAGTTATCCTAGCCCCTTTATATGTACTCTCTGACCGCAAGTGAGTTATCCTAGCCCCTTTATAAGTACTCCCTGACCCCAAGTGAGTTATCCTAGCCTCTTTATATGTACTCTCTGACCGCAAGTGAGTTACCCTAGTCCCATAGTAGTAGTCCCTGACCCCAAGTGAGTTACCATAGCCCCTTTATAACTACTCCCTGACCCCAAGTGAGTTACCCTAGTCCCATAGAATTACTCCCTGACCCCAATTGAGTTATCCTTGCCGCTTTATATGTACTCTCTGTCCGCAAGTGAGTTACCCTAGTCCCATAGAAGTACTCCCAGACCCCAAGTTAGATACCTTATCACCTTTATAAGTACTCCCTGACCCCAAGTGAGTTATCCTAGCCCCTTTATATGTACTCTCTGCCCGCAAGTGAGTTACCCTAGTCCAATATAAGTAGTCCTTGACCCAAATTGAGTTACCCTAGCCCCTTTATAAGTACTCTCTGACCGCAAGTGTGTTACCTTAGTCACATAAATGTACTCCCTGACCCCAAGTGAGTACTCTAGTCCCAAATAAGTACTCCAAGACCCCAAGTGAGTTACCCTAGCCCCTTTATAAGTAAACCCTGGCACCAAGTGAGTTAGCCTAGTCTAGTATAAGTACTCCTTGACCCAAAGTGGGTTACCCTAGCCCCATTATAAGTACTCCCTGACCCCAAGTGAGTTACCCTTGTCCCTTATAAGTACTCCCAGATCCCAAGTAGTTACCCTAGTCCCATAGAAGTACTCCCTGACCCCAAATAAGTTACCCTAGTCATATAGAAGTACTCCCTGACGCCCAAGTGAGTAACTCTAGTTCCATAGAAGTACTCCCTGATCCCAAGTGTCTTACCCTAGTCCCATATAAGTACTCCCTGACCCCAAATGTGTTTTCCTAGCCCCTTTATATGAACTCTCTGACCGCAAGTGAGTTACCCTAGCTCTATAATAAGTACACCCTGGCCCCAAGTGAGTTACCCTAGCTCTATAATAAGTACACCCTGGCCCCAAGTGAGTTACCCTGGTCCCATATAAGTACTCACAGACACCAAGTGAGTTACCCTAGCCCCTTTATAAGTACTCCCTGACCCCAAGTGAGTTATCCTAGCCTCTTTATATGTACTCTCTGACCGCAACTGAGTTACCCTAGCCCCTTAATAAGTACACCCTGGCCACAAGTGAGTTACCATGGTCCCATATATGTACTCAAAGACACCAAGTGAGTTACCGTAGTCCCGTATAAGTACTCCTTGACCCAAAGTGAGTTACCCTAGCCCCTATATTAGTACTCCCTAACCCTAAGTGAGTTACCCTATTCCCATATAAGTACTCCCTGACAAGAAGTGAGTTATTCTAGCCCCTTTATATGTACTCTCTGACCGCAAGTGAGTTATCCTATGCCTATATATGTTCTCTCTGACCGCTAGTGAATTACCCTACTCCTATATAAGTACTCCTTACCCCAAGTGAGTTACCCTAGCCCCTATAGAAGTACTCCCTTACCCCAAGTGAGTTATCCTAGCCCCTTTATATGTACTCTCTGACCGCAAGTGAGTTATCCTAGCCCCTTTATATGAACTCTCTGACCGCAAGTGAGTTACCCTAGTCCCAAATAAGTACTCTTTGACCCCAAGTGTGTTACCATAGCCCCTTTATAAGTACTCCCTGACCCCAAGTGTGTTACCCTAGTCCCATAATAGTACTCCTTGACCCCAAGTGAGTTACCATAGCCCCTTTATAAGTACTCCCTGACCCCAAGTGAGTTATCCTAGCCCCTTTATATGTACTCTCTGACCGCAAGTGAGTTATCCTAGCCCCTTTATAAGTACTCCCTGACCCCAAGTGAGTTATCCTAGCCTCTTTATATGTACTCTCTGACCGCAAGTGAGTTACCCTAGTCCCATAGTAGTAGTCCCTGACCCCAAGTGAGTTACCATAGCCCCTTTATAACTACTCCCTGACCCCAAGTGAGTTACCCTAGTCCCATAGAATTACTCCCTGACCCCAATTGAGTTATCCTTGCCGCTTTATATGTACTCTCTGTCCGCAAGTGAGTTACCCTAGTCCCATAGAAGTACTCCCAGACCCCAAGTTAGATACCTTATCACCTTTATAAGTACTCCCTGACCCCAAGTGAGTTATCCTAGCCCCTTTATATGTACTCTCTGCCCGCAAGTGAGTTACCCTAGTCCAATATAAGTAGTCCTTGACCCAAATTGAGTTACCCTAGCCCCTTTATAAGTACTCTCTGACCGCAAGTGTGTTACCTTAGTCACATAAATGTACTCCCTGACCCCAAGTGAGTACTCTAGTCCCAAATAAGTACTCCAAGACCCCAAGTGAGTTACCCTAGCCCCTTTATAAGTAAACCCTGGCACCAAGTGAGTTAGCCTAGTCTAGTATAAGTACTCCTTGACCCAAAGTGGGTTACCCTAGCCCCATTATAAGTACTCCCTGACCCCAAGTGAGTTACCCTTGTCCCTTATAAGTACTCCCAGATCCCAAGTAGTTACCCTAGTCCCATAGAAGTACTCCCTGACCCCAAATAAGTTACCCTAGTCATATAGAAGTACTCCCTGACGCCCAAGTGAGTAACTCTAGTTCCATAGAAGTACTCCCTGATCCCAAGTGTCTTACCCTAGTCCCATATAAGTACTCCCTGACCCCAAATGTGTTTTCCTAGCCCCTTTATATGAACTCTCTGACCGCAAGTGAGTTACCCTAGCTCTATAATAAGTACACCCTGGCCCCAAGTGAGTTACCCTAGCTCTATAATAAGTACACCCTGGCCCCAAGTGAGTTACCCTGGTCCCATATAAGTACTCACAGACACCAAGTGAGTTACCCTAGCCCCTTTATAAGTACTCCCTGACCCCAAGTGAGTTATCCTAGCCTCTTTATATGTACTCTCTGACCGCAACTGAGTTACCCTAGCCCCTTAATAAGTACACCCTGGCCACAAGTGAGTTACCATGGTCCCATATATGTACTCAAAGACACCAAGTGAGTTACCGTAGTCCCGTATAAGTACTCCTTGACCCAAAGTGAGTTACCCTAGCCCCTATATTAGTACTCCCTAACCCTAAGTGAGTTACCCTATTCCCATATAAGTACTCCCTGACAAGAAGTGAGTTATTCTAGCCCCTTTATATGTACTCTCTGACCGCAAGTGAGTTATCCTATCCCTATATATGTTCTCTCTGACCGCTAGTGAATTACCCTACTCCTATATAAGTACTCCTTACCCCAAGTGAGTTACCCTAGCCCCTATAGAAGTACTCCCTTACCCCAAGTGAGTTATCCTAGCCCCTTTATATGTACTCTCTGACCGCAAGTGAGTTATCCTAGCCCCTTTATATGTACTCCCTGGCCCCAAGTGAGTTACCATAGCCCCTTTATAAGTACTCCCTGACCCCAAGTGAGTTATCCTAGCCCCTTTATATGTACTCTCTGACCGCAAGTGAGTTATCCTAGCCGCTTTATATGTTCTCCCAGACCCTAAGTGAGTTACCCTAGTCCTTTATCAGTACTCCCTGACCCCAAGAAAGTGAGTTATCCTAGCCCCATTATATGTACTCCCTGGCCCCAAGTGAGTTACCATAGCCCCTTTATAAGTACTCCCTGACCCCAAGTGAGTTATCCTAGCCCCTTTATATGTACTCTCTGACCGCAAGTGAGTTATCCTAGCCGCTTTATATGTTCTCCCAGACCCCAAGTGAGTTACCCTAGTCCCTTATCAGTACTCCCTGACCCCATGAGAGTTACCCTAGCCTTTAATAAGTACACCCTGGCCCCAAGTGAGTTACCCTGGTCCCATATAAGTACTCCTCGAACCAAAGTGAGTTACCCTAGCCCCTTTATAAGTACTCCCTGACCCCAAATGAGTTACCATATCACCTTTATAAGTACTCCTGACCCCAAGTGAGTTATCCTAGCCTCTTTATATGTACTCTCTGACCGCAAGTGAGTTACCCTAGTCCCATAGTAGTACTCTCTGACCCCAAGTGAGTTACCATAGTCCCTTATAACTACTCCCTGACCCCAAGTAAGTTACCCTAGCCCCTTAATAAGTACACCCTGGCCCCAAGTGAGTTACCCTAGTCCCATATACGTACTACCAGACACCAAGTGAGGTACCATAGCCCCTTTATAATTACTCCATGACTCCAAGTGAGTTATCCTAGCCTCTTTATATGTACTCTCTGACAGCAAGTGAGTTACCCTAGTCCCATATAAGTACTCCCTGAACCCAAGTGAGTTATCATAGCCCCTTTATAAGTACTCCCTGATCCCTTGTGTGTTACCTTAGTCACATAAATGTACTCCCTGACCCCAAGTGAGTTATCCTATCCCCTTTATATTTACTCTCTGACCGCAAGTGAGTTACTCTAGTCCCATATAAGAGCTCCCTGTCCCTAAGTGAGTACCCTAATCACAAATAAGTACTCCCTGACCCCAAGTGTGTTACCATAGCCCCTTTATAAGTACTCCCTGACCCCAAGTGAGTTACCCTAGACCCCATTATAAGTACACCCTGGCCTCAAGTGAGTTACCCTGGTCCCATATAAGTACTCACAGACACCAAGTGAGTTACCCTAGCCCCTTTCTAAGTACTCCCTGCCCCGAAGTGAGTTATCCTAGCCCCTTTATATGTACTCTCTGACCGCAAGTGAGTTATCCTAGCCCCTTTATAAGTACTCCCTGACCCCAAGAGAGTTACCCTAGCTCTTTAATTAGTACACCCTGGCCTCAAGTGAGTTACCATAGCCCATTTATAAGTACTCCCTAACCCAAAGTGAGTTATCCTAGCCCCTTTATTTGTACTCTCTGACCCCAAGTGAGTTACCCTAGCCCCATTATAAGTACTCCCTGACCGCAAGTAAGTTACCCTAGTCCCATATAAGTACTGCCTGACCGCAAGTGAGGTACCATAGCCCCTTTATAAGTACTCCCTGACCCCAAGTGAGTTATCCTAGCCCCTTAATATGTACTCTCTGACAGCAAGTGAGTTACCCTAGTCCCATATAAGTACTCCCTGAACCCAAGTGAGTTATCATAGCCCCTTTAAAAGTACTCCCTGACCCTTTGTGTGTTACCTTAGTCACATAAATGTACTACCTGACCCCAAGTGAGTTATCCTATCCCATTTATATGTACTCTCTGACAGAAAGTGAGTTACCCTAGTCCCATATAAGTACTCCCTGTCCCTAAGTGAGTACCCTAATCACAAATAAGTACTCCCTGACCCCAAGTGTGTTACCCTAGACCCCTTTATAAGTACACCCTGGCCCAAGTGAGTTACCCTGGTCACATATAAGTACTCCCAGACACCAAGTGAGTTAGCCTAGTCTAGTATAAGTACTCCTTGACCGAAAATGGGTTACCCTAGCCCCTTTATAAGTACTCCCTGACCCAAAGTGCGTTACCCTAGCCCCTTTATAAGTACTCCCTGACCCTAAGTGGGTTACCCTAGTCCAATATAAGTACTTCTTGACCCAAAGAGTGTTACCCTAGCCGTTTTATATGAACTCTCTGACCGCAAGTGAGTTACCCTAGTCCCATATATGTACTCCCTGACCCCAAATGAGTCACACTAGCCCTTATATAAGTACTCCCTGACCCCAAGTGAGTTACCCTAGTCCCATAGTAGTACTCCCTGACCCCAAGTGAGTTACCCTAGTCCCATAGAAGTACCCCCTGACCCCAAGGGAGTTATCCTAACCCCTATATAAGTACTCCCTGACCACAAGTGAGTTATCCTAGTCCCATATAAGTACTCCCAGACCCCAAGTGAGTACCCAAGTCCCATAGAAGTACTCCCTCACCCCAAGTGAGTTATTCTAGCCCCTTTATATGTACTCTCTGAGCGCAAGTGAGTTACCCTACCCCTTTATATGTACTCCCAGACCCTAAGTGGGTTACCCTAGTCCAATATAAGTACTCCCTGACTCCAAGTGAGTTATCCTAGCCCCTTTATATGTACTTTCTGACCGCAAATGAGTTACCCTAGCCCCTTTATATGTACTCTCTGACCGCAAGTGAGTTATCCTAGCCGCTTTATATGTACTCCCAGACCCCAAGTGAGTTACCCTAGTCCCTTATAAGTACTCCCTGACCCCAAGAGAGTTACCCTAGCTCTTTAATAAGTACACCCTGGCCCCAAGTGAGTTACCCTAGCCGTTTTATATGAACTCTCTGACCGCAAGTGAGTTACCCTAGTCCCATATATGTACTCCCTGACCCCAAATGAGTTACACTAGCCCCTATCTAAGTACTCCCTGACTCCAAGTGAGTTATCCTAGCCCCTTTATATGTACTCTCTGACGGCAAGTGAGTTACCTAGCCCCTTTATATGTACTCTCTGACCGCAAGTGAGTTATCCTAGCCGCATTATATGTACTCCCAGACCCCAAGTGAGTTACCCTAGTCCCTTATAAGTACTCCCTGACCCCAAGAGAGTTACCCTAGCTCTTTAATAAGTACACCCTGGCCCCAAGTGAGTTACCCTGGTCCCATATAAGTACTCACAGACACCAAGTGAGTTACCCTAGCCCCTTTATAAGTACTCCCTGACCCCAAGTGAGTTACAATATCACCTTTATAAGTACTCCCTGACCCCAAGTGAGTTAACCTAGCCCGTTTATATATACTCTCTGACCGCAAGTGAGTTACCCTAGTCCCATAGAAGTACTCCCTGACCCCAAGTGAGTTATTCTAGCTCCTTTATATGTACTCTCTGAGCGCAAGTGAGTTATCCTATCCCCTTTATATGTACTCTCTGACCGCAAGTGAGTTACCCTAGTCCTATATAAGTACTCCTTACCCCAAGTGAGTTACCATAGCCACTTTATAAGTACTCCCTGACCCCAAGTGAGTTATCCTAGCCCCTTTATATGTACTCTCTAACCGCAAGTGAGTTATCCTAGCCCCTTTATATGTACTCCCAGACCCCAAGTGAGTTACCCTAGTCCCTTATAACTACTCCCTGACCCCAAGTGAGTTACCCTAGCCCCTTTATAAGTACACCCTGGCACCAAGGGAGTTACCCTGGTCCCATATAAGTACTCCCAGACAACAAGTGAGTTAGCCTAGTCCAATATAAGTACTCCTTGACCCAAATTGAGATACACTAACCCCTTTATATGTAATCCCTGACCTCAAGAGAGTTACCCTAGTCCCATATAAGTACTTCCAGACCCCAAGTGAGTTACCCTAGTAACATAGAAATACTCCCTGACCCCAAGTGAGTTACCCTAGCCCCATAATTAGTACTCCCTAACCCTAAGCGAGTTACCCTAGTCCCATATAAGTACTCCCTGACAACAAGTGAGTTATTCTAGCCCCTTTATATGTACTCTCTGACCGCAAGTGAGTTATCCTATCCCTATATATGTTCTCTCTGACCGCAAGTGAATTACCCTAGTCCTATATAAGTACTCCTTACCCCAAGTGAGTTACCATAGCCCCTTTATAAGTACTCCCTGACCCCAAGTGAGTTATCCTAGCCCCGTTATATGTACTCCCTGACCACAAGTGAGTTACCCTAGTCCCATAGAAGTACTCCCTGACCCCAAGTGAGTTACCCTAGTCCCATAGAAGTACTCCCTGACCCTAAGTGAGTTGTCCTAGCCCCATTATATGTACTCTCTGACCGTAAGTGAGTTATCCTAGCCCCTTTATATGTACTCCCAGACCCCAAGTGAGTTACCCTAGTCCCTTATAAGTACTCCCTGACCCCAAGTGAGTTACCCTAGCCCCTTAATAAGTACACCCTGGCCACAAGTGATTTATCCTAGCCCCTTTATATGTACTCTCTGACCACAAGTGAGTTATCCTAGCCCCTTTATAAGTACTCCCTGACCTCAAGTGAGTTACCCTAGACCCCTTTATAAGTACTCCCTGACCCTAAGTGGGTTACCCTAGTCCAATATAAGTACTCCTTGACCCAAAGTTAGTTACCCTAGCCGTTTTATATGAACTCTCTGACCGCAAGTGAGTTACCCTAGTCCCATATATGTACTCCCTGACCCCAAATGTGTTATACTAGCCCCTATATAAGTACTCCCTGACCACAAGTGAGTTACCCTAGTCCCATAGAAGTACTCCCTGACCCCAAGTGAGTTACCCTAGTCCCATAGAAGTACTCCCTGACCCCAAGTGAGTTATCCTAGCCCCATTATATGTAATCTCTGACCGCAAGTGAGTTATCCTAGCCCCTTTATATGTACTCCCAGACCCCAAGTGAGTTACCCTAGTCCCATATATGTACTCCCTGACCCCAAATGAGTTACACTAGCCCCTATATAAGTACTCCCTGACCACAAGTGAATTACCCTAGTCCCATAGAAGTACTCCCTGACCCCAAGTGAGTTACCCTAGTCCCATAGAAGTACTCCCTGACCCCAAGTGAGTTATCCTAGCCCCAAATAAGTACTCCCTGACCACAAGTGAGTTATCCTAGCCCCTTTATAAGTACTCCCTGACCCCAAGTGAGTTACCCTAGACCCCTTTATAAGTACTCCCTGACCCTAAGTGGGTTACCCTAGTCCAACATAAGTACTCCTTGACCCAAAGTGAGTTACCCTAGCCGTTTTATATGAACTCTCTGACCGCAAGTGAGTTACCCTAGTCCCATATATGTACTCCCTGACCCCAAATGAGTTACACTAGCCCCTATATAAGTGCTCCCTGACTCCAAATGAGTTATCCTAGCCCCTTTATATGTACTTTCTGACCGCAAGTGAGTTACCCTAGCCCCTTTATATGTACTCTCTGACCGCAAGTGAGTTATCCTAGCCGCTTTATATGTACTCCCAGACCCCAAGTGAGTTACCCTAGTCCCTTATAAGTACTCCCTGACCCCAAGAGAGTTACCCTAGCTCTTTAATAAGTACACCCTGGCCCCAAGTGAGTTACCCTGGTCCCACGTAAGTACTCACAGACACCAAGTGAGTTACCCTAGCCCTTTTATAAGTACTCCCTGACCCCAAGTGAGTTAACCTAGCCCGTTTATATATACTCTCTGACCGCAAGTGAGTTACCCTAGTCCCATAGTAGTACTCCCTGACCCCAAGTGAGTTACCATAGCCCCTTTATAAGTACTCCCTAACCCAAAGTGAGTTATCCTAGCCCCTTTATATGTACTCCCAGACTCCAAGTGAGTTACCCTAGTCTCATATAACTACTCCCTGACCCAAAGTGCGTTAACCTAGCCCCTTTATAAGTACTCCCTGACACTAAGTGGGTTACCCTAGTCCCATATAAGTACTCCCAGACCCCAAGTGAGTACCCTAGTCCCATAGAAGTACTCACTGACCCCAAGTGAGTTATTCTAGCTCCTTTATATGTACTCTCTAAGCGCAAGTGAGTTATCCTATCCCCTTTATATGTACTCTCTGACCGCAAGTGAGTTACCCTAGTCCTATATAAGTACTCCTTACCCCAAGTGAGTTACCATAGCCACTTTATAAGTACTCCCTGACCCCAAGTGAGTTATCCTAGCCCCTTTATATGTACTCTCTAACCGCAAGTGAGTTATCCTAGCCCCTTTATATGTACTCCCAGACCCCAAGTGAGTTACCCTAGTCCCTTATAACTACTCCCTAACCCCAAGTGAGTTACCCTAGCCCCTTTATATGTACACCCTGGCACCAAGGGAGTTACCCTGGTCCCATATAAGTACTCCCAGACAACAAATGAGTTAGCCTAGTCCAATATAAGTACTCCTTGACCCAAATTGAGTTACCCTAACCCCTTTATATGTATTCCCTGACCTCAAGAGAGTTACCCTAGCCCCATATAAGTACTCCCAGACCCCAAGTGAGTTACCCTAGCCCCAATATTAGTACTCCCTAACCCTAAGCGAGTTACCCTAGTCCCATATAAGTACTCCCTGACAACAAGTGAGTTATTCTAGCCCCTTTATATGTACTCTCTGACCGCAAGTGAGTTATCCTATCCCTATATATGTTCTCTCTGACCGCAAGTGAATTACCCTAGTTCTATATAAGTACTCCTTACCCCAAGTGAGTTACCCTAGTCCCATAGAAGTACTCCCTGACCCCAAGTGAGTTGTCCTAGCACCATTATATGTACTCTCTGACCGCAAGTGAGTTATCTTAGCCCCTTTATATGTACTCCCAGACCCCAAGTGAGTTACCCTAGTCCCTTATAAGTACTCCCTGACCCCAAGTGAGTTACCCTAGCCCCTTAATAAGTACACCCTGGCCACAAGTGAGATACCCTGGTCCCATATATGTACTCAAAGACACCAAGTGAGTTACCGTAGTCCCGTATAAGTACTCCTTGACCCAAAGTGAGTTACCCTAGCCCCTTTATAAGTACTCCCTGACCCCAAGTGAGTTACCCTAGCCCCTATATAAGTACTCCCTGACCACAAGTGAGTTATCCTAGCCCCTTTATATGTACTCTCTGACCGCAAGTGAGTTACCCTAGTCCCATAGAAGTACTCCCTGACCCCAAGTGAGTTATCCTAGCCCCTATATAAGTACTCCCTGACCACAAGTGAGTTATCCTAGCCCCTTTATATGTACTCCCTGACCCCAAGTGAGTTACCCTAGACCCCTTTATAAGTACTCCCTGACACTAAGTGGGTTACCCTAGTCCAATATAAGTACTCCTTGACCCAAAGTGAGTTACCCTAGCCATTTTATATGAACTCTCTGACCGCAAGTGTGTTACCCTAGTGCCATATATGTACTCCCTGACCCCAAATGAGTTACACTAGCCCCTATATAAGTACACCCTGACCACAAGTGAGTACCCAAGTACCATAGAAGTACTCCCTGACCCCAAGTGAGTTATTCTAGCCCCTTTATATGTACTCTCTGAGAGCAAGTGAGTTATCCTATCCCCTTTACATGTACTCTCTGACCGCAAGTGAGTTACCCTAGTCCTATATAAGTACTCCTTACCCCAAGTGAGTTACCATAGCCACTTTATAAGTACTCCCTGACCCCAAGTGAGTTATCCTAGCCCCTTTATATGTACTCTCTGACCGCAAGTGAGTTCTCCTAGCCCCTTTATATGTACACCCAGACCCCAAGTGAGTTACCCTAGCCCCTTTATAAGTACTCCCTGACCACAAGTGAGTTATCCAACCCCTTTATAAGTACTCCCTGACCCCAAGTGAGTTACCCTAGACCCCTTTATAAGTACTCCCTGATCCTAAGTGGGTTACCCTAGTCCAATATAAGTACTCCTTGACCCAAAGTGAGTTACCCTAGGCGTTTTATATGAACTCTCTGACCGCAAGTGAGTTACCCTAGTCCCATATATGTACTCCCTGACCCCAAATGAGTTGAACTAGCCCCTATATAAGTACTCCCTGACCACAAGTGAGTTACCCTAGTCCCATAGAAGTACTCCCTGACCCCAAGTGAGTTACCCTAGTCCCATAGAAGTACTCCCTGACCCCAAGTGAGTTATCCTAGCCCCATTATATGTACTCTCTGACCGCAAGTGAGTTATCCTAGCCCCTTTATATGTACTCCCAGACCCCAAGTGAGTTACCCTAGTCCCTTATAAGTACTCCCTGACCCCAAGTGAGTTACCCTAGCCCCTTTATATGTACTCTCTGACCGCAAGTGAGTTACCCTAGTCCATAGAAGAACTCCCTGACCCCAAGTGAGTTATCCTAGCCCCTATATAAGTACTCCCTGACCCCAAGTGAGTTATCCTAGCCCCTATATAAGTACTCCCTGACCACAAGTGAGTTATCCTAGTCCCATATAAGTACTCCCAGACCCCAAGTGAGTACCCAAGTACCATAGAAGTACTCCCTGACCCCAAGTGAGTTATTCTAGCCCCTTTATATGTACTCTCTGAGAGCAAGTGAGTTATCCTATCCCCTTTACATGTACTCTCTGACCGCAAGTGAGTTACCCTAGTCCTATATAAGTACTCCTTACCCCAAGTGAGTTACCATAGCCACTTTATAAGTACTCCCTGACCCCAAGTGAGTTATCCTAGCCCCTTTATATGTACTCTCTGACCGCAAGTGAGTTATCCTAGCCCCTTTATATGTACACCCAGACCCCAAGTGAGTTACCCTAGCCCCTTTATAAGTACACCCTGGCACCAAGGGAGTTACCCTGGTCCCATATAAGTACTCCCAGACAACAAGTGAGTTACCCTAGCCCCTATATTAGTACTCCCTAACCCTAAGTGTGTTAACCTAGTCCCATAGAAGTACTCCCTGACCCCAATTGAGTTATCCTTGCCCCTTTATGTGTACTCTCTGCCAGCAAGTGAATTACCCTTCTCACATAGAAGTACTCCCTGACCCCAAGGGAGTTATCCTGGCCCCTTTATATGTACAATGACCGGCAGAAATGGCGACCCTTGATGCGTTTAGGAACCGCATTTTAGGATCCTTCACTGTATGTATACTCTATTCTGCTAGGCGGAGATAGGGGAATGGAACGCGATAACTATAGTAGTTAGTTTATCTCGCTCTAAATGCGTGAGTGCGAGAGAGAGAGCTTTATACGGCATAGCAGGGCAAGCCAGGCGTCCCGAGGCTTATTTCTATCTGTGCCATTGCCTATGGCTATCTCTCTCGCTCGGTAAGAATCATTCGTCCGTCCTTGTTTAAGTCAGTTCTACGCCAATGGATACTCTCTAAAGAAGATTTTCTCAGGCGACACCATTGAAGACTGCGATTACAGCGGGGATTTTAAAATACTTTCACCTGTCACTGTCAAACGTCAGTATGAAAGATTATTGTCGCTTACAGCGTTTGGTGCAATTAACATTATAAGTCTGGATTATTATGTGATATTCTGAAATGCACATATATATATACATATGTTAATTTACTTTTAATTTTTTAAACCAATAAGTTATTGGCATTATAGAAGAAACTCATTTAAATATAAGAATATACTGGTTTCCACTTATGTAACTTTTCTTGTAAATATAACATAATTTTAATTAATAAAATTCACTCGTTTATTAATCAGATTAAGAAGAGTTATTTCTTTTAAATTTTAACATGTATAGAATAATATCCTAAACGCGCACACTTAACTAATTATTATTAGAGAAATATTTTTATAATCGTTACACATTGATAATAATATATCTCAATATCCTTCAGTTTAAAATATCATTTACATTGAAGAAATCTTAATCAATGGTCATGAAGAGTTCGTGGCTCAATGGCTAGGTCGCTTGCCTCGAAGATTAGTTAAAGCGCTTTTGTCGGTGGTTAGAATCCCGCGGGAAATATTTTTTTTTTTTTCGTTTTAAAAGCATTACTATCTTTTTTTTTGTTAATTATTTGGAAGCATTGCTACTGCTTCCAAAAATATTTTGATAAGTTTATTTTGCCCTGAAAAGGGCAGTTAGTCAGACACGGCTACCACCGACAAAAGCGCTCTAACTAATCTTCGAGGCAAGCGACCTAGCCACTGAGCCACGAACTCTTCATGACAATTGACCAAGATTTCTTCAATGTAAATGATATTTTAAATTGAAGGATATTGAGATATATTATTATCAATGTGTAACGATTATAAAAATATTTCTCTAATAATAATTAGTTAAGTGTGCGCGTTTAGGATATTATTCTATACATGTTAAAATTTAAAAGAAATAACTCTTCTTAGTCTGATTAATAAACGAGTGAATTTTATTAATTAAAATTATGTTATATTTACAAGAAAAGTTACATAAGTGGAAACCAGTATATTCTTATATTTAAATGAGTTTCTTCTATAATGCCAATAACTTATTGGTTTAAAAAATTAAAAGTAAATTAACATATGTATATATATATGTGCATTACAGAATATCACATAATAATCCAGACTTATCATGTTAATTGCACCAAACGCTGTAAGCGACAATAATCTTTCATATTGACGTTTGACAGTGACAGGTGCACAGTATTTTAAAATCCCCGCTGTAATCGCAGTCTTCAATGGTGTCGCCTGAGAAAATCTTCTTTAGAGAGTATCCATTGGCGTAGAACTGACCTAAACAAGGACGGACGAATGATTCTTACCGAGCGAGAGAGATAGCCATAGGCAATGGCACAGATAGAAATAAGCCTCGGGACGCCTGGCTTGCCCTGCTATGCCGTATAAAGCTCTCTCTCTCGCACTCACGCATTTAGAGCGAGATAAACTAACTACTATAGTTATCGCGATCCATTCCCCTATCTCCGCCTAGCAGAATAGAGTATACATTGAAGGATCCTAAAATGCGGTTCCTAAACGCATCAAGGGACGCCATTTCTGCCGGTCATTGTACTCTCTGTCCGCAAGTGAGTTACCCTAGTCCCATATAAGTACTCCTTGACCCAAAGTGAGTTACCCTAGCCCCTTTATAAGTACTCCCTGACCCCAAGTGAGTTACCCTAGCCCCTATATAAGTACTCCCTGACCACAAGTGAGTTATCCTAGCCCCTTTATATGTACTCTCTGACCGCAAGTGAGTTACCCTAGTCCCATAGAAGTACTCCCTGACCCCAAGTGAGTTATACTAGCCCCTATATAAGTACTCCCTGACCACAAGTGAGTTATCCTAGCCCCTTTATATGTACTCCCTGACCCCAAGTGAGTTACCCTAGACCCCTTTATAAGTACTCCCTGACACTAAGTGGGTTACCCTAGTCCAATATAAGTACTCCTTGACCCAAAGTGAGTTACCCTAGCCGTTTTATATGAACTCTCTGACCGCAAGTGTGTTACCCTAGTGCCATATATGTACTCCCTGACCCCAAATGAGTTACACTAGCCCCTATATAAGTACACCCTGACCACAAGTGAGTACCCAAGTACCATAGAAGTACTCCCTGACCCCAAGTGAGTTATTCTAGCCCCTTTATATGTACTCTCTGAGAGCAAGTGAGTTATCCTATCCCCTTTACATGTACTCTCTGACCGCAAGTGAGTTACCCTAGTCCTATATAAGTACTCCTTACCCCAAGTGAGTTACCATAGCCACTTTATAAGTACTCCCTGACCCCAAGTGAGTTATCCTAGCCCCTTTATATGTACTCTCTGACCGCAAGTGAGTTCTCCTAGCCCCTTTATATGTACACCCAGACCCCAAGTGAGTTACCCTAGTCCCTTTATAAGTACTCCCTGACCACAAGTGAGTTATCCAACCCCTTTATAAGTACTCCCTGACCCCAAGTGAGTTACCCTAGACCCCTTTATAAGTACTCCCTGATCCTAAGTGGGTTACCCTAGTCCAATATAAGTACTCCTTGACCCAAAGTGAGTTACCCTAGGCGTTTTATATGAACTCTCTGACCGCAAGTGAGTTACCCTAGTCCCATATATGTACTCCCTGACCCCAAATGAGTTGAACTAGCCCCTATATAAGTACTCCCTGACCACAAGTGAGTTACCCTAGTCCCATAGAAGTACTCCCTGACCCCAAGTGAGTTACCCTAGTCCCATAGAAGTACTCCCTGACCCCAAGTGAGTTATCCTAGCCCCATTATATGTACTCTCTGACCGCAAGTGAGTTATCCTAGCCCCTTTATATGTACTCCCAGACCCCAAGTGAGTTACCCTAGTCCCTTATAAATACTCCCTGACCCCAAGTGAGTTACCCTAGCCCCTTTATATGTACTCTCTGACCGCAAGTGAGTTACCCTAGTCCATAGAAGAACTCCCTGACCCCAAGTGAGTTATCCTAGCCCCTATATAAGTACTCCCTGACCCCAAGTGAGTTATCCTAGCCCCTATATAAGTACTCCCTGACCACAAGTGAGTTATCCTAGTCCCATATAAGTACTCCCAGACCCCAAGTGAGTACCCAAGTACCATAGAAGTACTCCCTGACCCCAAGTGAGTTATTCTAGCCCCTTTATATGTACTCTCTGAGAGCAAGTGAGTTATCCTATCCCCTTTACATGTACTCTCTGACCGCAAGTGAGTTACCCTAGTCCTATATAAGTACTCCTTACCCCAAGTGAGTTACCATAGCCACTTTATAAGTACTCCCTGACCCCAAGTGAGTTATCCTAGCCCCTTTATATGTACTCTCTGACCGCAAGTGAGTTATCCTAGCCGCTTTATATGTTCTCCCAGACCCCAAGTGAGTTACCCTAGTCCTTTATCAGTACTCCCTGACCCCAAGAAAGTGAGTTATCCTAGCCCCATTATATGTACTCCCTGGCCCCAAGTGTGTTACCATAGCCCCTTTATAAGTACTCCCTGACCCCAAGTGAGTTATCCTAGCCCCTTTATATGTACTCTCTGACCGCAAGTGAGTTATCCTAGCCGCTTTATATGTTCTCCCAGACCCCAAGTGAGTTACCCTAGTCCCTTATCAGTACTCCCTGACCCCATGAGAGTTACCCTAGCCTTTAATAAGTACACCCTGGCCCCAAGTGAGTTACCCTGGTCCCATATAAGTACTCCTCGAACCAAAGTGAGTTACCCTAGCCCCTTTATAAGTACTCCCTGACCCCAAATGAGTCACCATATCACCTTTATAAGTACTCCTGACCCCAAGTGAGTTATCCTAGCCTCTTTATATGTACTCTCTGACCGCAAGTGAGTTACCCTAGTCCCATAGTAGTACTCTCTGACCCCAAGTGAGTTACCATAGTCCCTTATAACTACTCCCTGACCCCAAGTAAGTTACCCTAGCCCCTTAATAAGTACACCCTGGCCCCAAGTGAGTTACCCTAGTCCCATATACGTACTCCCAGACACCAAGTGAGGTACCATAGCCCCTTTATAATTACTCCATGACTCCAAGTGAGTTATCCTAGCCTCTTTATATGTACTCTCTGACAGCAAGTGAGTTACCCTAGTCCCATATAAGTACTCCCTGAACCCAAGTGAGTTATCATAGCCCCTTTATAAGTACTCCCTGATCCCTTGTGTGTTACCTTAGTCACATAAATGTACTCCCTGACCCCAAGTGAGTTATCCTATCCCCTTTATATTTACTCTCTGACCGCAAGTGAGTTACTCTAGTCCCATATAAGAGCTCCCTGTCCCTAAGTGAGTACCCTAATCACAAATAAGTACTCCCTGACCCCAAGTGTGTTACCATAGCCCCTTTATAAGTACTCCCTGACCCCAAGTGAGTTACCCTAGACCCCTTTATAAGTACACCCTGGCCTCAAGTGAGTTACCCTGGTCCCATATAAGTACTCACAGACACCAAGTGAGTTATCCTAGCCCCTTTATATGTACTCTCTGACCGCAAGTGAGTTACCCTAGCCCCTTTCTAAGTACTCCCTGCCCCGAAGTGAGTTATCCTAGCCCCTTTATATGTACTCTCTGACCGCAAGTGAGTTATCCTAGCCCCTTTATAAGTACTCCCTGACCCCAAGAGAGTTACCCTAGCTCTTTAATTAGTACACCCTGGCCTCAAGTGAGTTACCATAGCCCATTTATAAGTACTCCCTAACCCAAAGTGAGTTATCCTAGCCCCTTTATTTGTACTCTCTGACCCCAAGTGAGTTACCCTAGCCCCATTATAAGTACTCCCTGACCGCAAGTAAGTTACCCTAGTCCCATATAAGTACTGCCTGACCGCAAGTGAGGTACCATAGCCCCTTTATAAGTACTCCCTGACCCCAAGTGAGTTATCCTAGCCCCTTAATATGTACTCTCTGACAGCAAGTGAGTTACCCTAGTCCCATATAAGTACTCCCTGAACCCAAGTGAGTTATCATAGCCCCTTTAAAAGTACTCCCTGACCCTTTGTGTGTTACCTTAGTCACATAAATGTACTACCTGACCCCAAGTGAGTTATCCTATCCCATTTATATGTACTCTCTGACAGAAAGTGAGTTACCCTAGTCCCATATAAGTACTCCCTGTCCCTAAGTGAGTACCCTAATCACAAATAAGTACTCCCTGACCCCAAGTGTGTTACCCTAGACCCCTTTATAAGTACACCCTGGCCCAAGTGAGTTACCCTGGTCACATATAAGTACTCCCAGACACCAAGTGAGTTAGCCTAGTCTAGTATAAGTACTCCTTGACCGAAAATGGGTTACCCTAGCCCCTTTATAAGTACTCCCTGACCCAAAGTGCGTTACCCTAGCCCCTTTATAAGTACTCCCTGACCCTAAGTGGGTTACCCTAGTCCAATATAAGTACTTCTTGACCCAAAGAGTGTTACCCTAGCCGTTTTATATGAACTCTCTGACCGCAAGTGAGTTACCCTAGTCCCATATATGTACTCCCTGACCCCAAATGAGTCACACTAGCCCTTATATAAGTACTCCCTGACCCCAAGTGAGTTACCCTAGTCCCATAGTAGTACTCCCTGACCCCAAGTGAGTTACCCTAGTCCCATAGAAGTACCCCCTGACCCCAAGGGAGTTATCCTAACCCCTATATAAGTACTCCCTGACCACAAGTGAGTTATCCTAGTCCCATATAAGTACTCCCAGACCCCAAGTGAGTACCCAAGTCCCATAGAAGTACTCCCTCACCCCAAGTGAGTTATTCTAGCCCCTTTATATGTACTCTCTGAGCGCAAGTGAGTTACCCTACCCCTTTATATGTACTCCCAGACCCTAAGTGGGTTACCCTAGTCCAATATAAGTACTCCTTGACCCAAAGTGAGTTACCCTAACCGTTTTATATTAACTCTCTGACCGCAAGTGAGTTACCCTAGTCCCATATATTTACTCCCTGACCCCAAATGAGTTACACTAGCCCCTATATAAGTACTCCCTGACTCCAAGTGAGTTATCCTAGCCGCTTTATATGTACTCCCAGACCCCAAGTGAGTTACCCTAGTCCCTTATAAGTACTCCCTGACCCCAAGAGAGTTACCCTAGCTCTTTAATAAGTACACCCTGGCCCCAAGTGAGTTACCCTAGCCGTTTTATATGAACTCTCTGACCGCAAGTGAGTTACCCTAGTCCCATATATGTACTCCCTGACCCCAAATGAGTTACACTAGCCCCTATATAAGTACTCCCTGACTCCAAGTGAGTTATCCTAGCCCCTTTATATGTACTCTCTGACGGCAAGTGAGTTACCTAGCCCCTTTATATGTACTCTCTGACCGCAAGTGAGTTATCCTAGCCGCATTATATGTACTCCCAGACCCCAAGTGAGTTACCCTAGTCCCTTATAAGTACTCCCTGACCCCAAGAGAGTTACCCTAGCTCTTTAATAAGTACACCCTGGCCCCAAGTGAGTTACCCTGGTCCCATATAAGTACTCACAGACACCAAGTGAGTTACCCTAGCCCCTTTATAAGTACTCCCTGACCCCAAGTGAGTTACAATATCACCTTTATAAGTACTCCCTGACCCCAAGTGAGTTAACCTAGCCCGTTTATATATACTCTCTGACCGCAAGTGAGTTACCCTAGTCCCATAGAAGTACTCCCTGACCCCAAGTGAGTTATTCTAGCTCCTTTATATGTACTCTCTGAGCGCAAGTGAGTTATCCTATCCCCTTTATATGTACTCTCTGACCGCAAGTGAGTTACCCTAGTCCTATATAAGTACTCCTTACCCCAAGTGAGTTACCATAGCCACTTTATAAGTACTCCCTGACCCCAAGTGAGTTATCCTAGCCCCTTTATATGTACTCTCTAACCGCAAGTGAGTTATCCTAGCCCCTTTATATGTACTCCCAGACCCCAAGTGAGTTACCCTAGTCCCTTATAACTACTCCCTGACCCCAAGTGAGTTACCCTAGCCCCTTTATAAGTACACCCTGGCACCAAGGGAGTTACCCTGGTCCCATATAAGTACTCCCAGACAACAAGTGAGTTAGCCTAGTCCAATATAAGTACTCCTTGACCCAAATTGAGATACACTAACCCCTTTATATGTAATCCCTGACCTCAAGAGAGTTACCCTAGTCCCATATAAGTACTTCCAGACCCCAAGTGAGTTACCCTAGTAACATAGAAATACTCCCTGACCCCAAGTGAGTTACCCTAGCCCCATAATTAGTACTCCCTAACCCTAAGCGAGTTACCCTAGTCCCATATAAGTACTCCCTGACAACAAGTGAGTTATTCTAGCCCCTTTATATGTACTCTCTGACCGCAAGTGAGTTATCCTATCCCTATATATGTTCTCTCTGACCGCAAGTGAATTACCCTAGTCCTATATAAGTACTCCTTACCCCAAGTGAGTTACCATAGCCCCTTTATAAGTACTCCCTGACCCCAAGTGAGTTATCCTAGCCCCGTTATATGTACTCCCTGACCACAAGTGAGTTACCCTAGTCCCATAGAAGTACTCCCTGACCCCAAGTGAGTTACCCTAGTCCCATAGAAGTACTCCCTGACCCTAAGTGAGTTGTCCTAGCCCCATTATATGTACTCTCTGACCGCAAGTGAGTTATCCTAGCCCCTTTATATGTACTCCCAGACCCCAAGTGAGTTACCCTAGTCCCTTATAAGTACTCCCTGACCCCAAGTGAGTTACCCTAGCCCCTTAATAAGTACACCCTGGCCACAAGTGATTTATCCTAGCCCCTTTATATGTACTCTCTGACCACAAGTGAGTTATCCTAGCCCCTTTATAAGTACTCCCTGACCTCAAGTGAGTTACCCTAGACCCCTTTATAAGTACTCCCTGACCCTAAGTGGGTTACCCTAGTCCAATATAAGTACTCCTTGACCCAAAGTTAGTTACCCTAGCCGTTTTATATGAACTCTCTGACCGCAAGTGAGTTACCCTAGTCCCATATATGTACTCCCTGACCCCAAATGAGTTATACTAGCCCCTATATAAGTACTCCCTGACCACAAGTGAGTTACCCTAGTCCCATAGAAGTACTCCCTGACCCCAAGTGAGTTACCCTAGTCCCATAGAAGTACTCCCTGACCCCAAGTGAGTTATCCTAGCCCCATTATATGTAATCTCTGACCGCAAGTGAGTTATCCTAGCCCCTTTATATGTACTCCCAGACCCCAAGTGAGTTACCCTAGTCCCATATATGTACTCCCTGACCCCAAATGAGTTACACTAGCCCCTATATAAGTACTCCCTGACCACAAGTGAGTTACCCTAGTCCCATAGAAGTACTCCCTGACCCCAAGTGAGTTACCCTAGTCCCATAGAAGTACTCCCTGACCCCAAGTGAGTTATCCTAGCCCCAAATAAGTACTCCCTGACCACAAGTGAGTTATCCTAGCCCCTTTATAAGTACTCCCTGACCCCAAGTGAGTTACCCTAGACCCCTTTATAAGTACTCCCTGACCCTAAGTGGGTTACCCTAGTCCAACATAAGTACTCCTTGACCCAAAGTGAGTTACCCTAGCCGTTTTATATGAACTCTCTGACCGCAAGTGAGTTACCCTAGTCCCATATATGTACTCCCTGACCCCAAATGAGTTACACTAGCCCCTATATAAGTGCTCCCTGACTCCAAATGAGTTATCCTAGCCCCTTTATATGTACTTTCTGACCGCAAGTGAGTTACCCTAGCCCCTTTATATGTACTCTCTGACCGCAAGTGAGTTATCCTAGCCGCTTTATATGTACTCCCAGACCCCAAGTGAGTTACCCTAGTCCCTTATAAGTACTCCCTGACCCCAAGAGAGTTACCCTAGCTCTTTAATAAGTACACCCTGGCCCCAAGTGAGTTACCCTGGTCCCACGTAAGTACTCACAGACACCAAGTGAGTTACCCTAGCCCTTTTATAAGTACTCCCTGACCCCAAGTGAGTTACAATATCACCTTTATAAGTACTCCCTGACCCCAAGTGAGTTAACCTAGCCCGTTTATATATACTCTCTGACCGCAAGTGAGTTACCCTAGTCCCATAGTAGTACTCCCTGACCCCAAGTGAGTTACCATAGCCCCTTTATAAGTACTCCCTAACCCAAAGTGAGTTATCCTAGCCCCTTTATATGTACTCCCAGACTCCAAGTGAGTTACCCTAGTCTCATATAACTACTCCCTGACCCAAAGTGCGTTAACCTAGCCCCTTTATAAGTACTCCCTGACACTAAGTGGGTTACCCTAGTCCCATATAAGTACTCCCAGACCCCAAGTGAGTACCCTAGTCCCATAGAAGTACTCACTGACCCCAAGTGAGTTATTCTAGCTCCTTTATATGTACTCTCTAAGCGCAAGTGAGTTATCCTATCCCCTTTATATGTACTCTCTGACCGCAAGTGAGTTACCCTAGTCCTATATAAGTACTCCTTACCCCAAGTGAGTTACCCTAGCCACTTTATAAGTACTCCCTGACCCCAAGTGAGTTATCCTAGCCCCTTTATATGTACTCTCTAACCGCAAGTGAGTTATCCTAGCCCCTTTATATGTACTCCCAGACCCCAAGTGAGTTACCCTAGTCCCTTATAACTACTCCCTAACCCCAAGTGAGTTACCCTAGCCCCTTTATATGTACACCCTGGCACCAAGGGAGTTACCCTGGTCCCATATAAGTACTCCCAGACAACAAATGAGTAAGCCTAGTCCAATATAAGTACTCCTTGACCCAAATTGAGTTACCCTAACCCCTTTATATGTATTCCCTGACCTCAAGAGAGTTACCCTAGCCCCATATAAGTACTCCCAGACCCCAAGTGAGTTACCCTAGCCCCAATATTAGTACTCCCTAACCCTAAGCGAGTTACCCTAGTCCCATATAAGTACTCCCTGACAACAAGTGAGTTATTCTAGCCCCTTTATATGTACTCTCTGACCGCAAGTGAGTTATCCTATCCCTATATATGTTCTCTCTGACCGCAAGTGAATTACCCTAGTTCTATATAAGTACTCCTTACCCCAAGTGAGTTACCCTAGTCCCATAGAAGTACTCCCTGACCCCAAGTGAGTTGTCCTAGCACCATTATATGTACTCTCTGACCGCAAGTGAGTTATCTTAGCCCCTTTATATGTACTCCCAGACCCCAAGTGAGTTACCCTAGTCCCTTATAAGTACTCCCTGACCCCAAGTGAGTTACCCTAGCCCCTTAATAAGTACACCCTGGCCACAAGTGAGATACCCTGGTCCCATATATGTACTCAAAGACACCAAGTGAGTTACCGTAGTCCTGTATAAGTACTCCTTGACCCAAAGTGAGTTACCCTAGCCCCTTTATAAGTACTCCCTGACCCCAAGTGAGTTACCCTAGCCCCTATATAAGTACTCCCTGACCACAAGTGAGTTATCCTAGCCCCTTTATATGTACTCTCTGACCGCAAGTGAGTTACCCTAGTCCCATAGAAGTACTCCCTGACCCCAAGTGAGTTATCCTAGCCCCTATATAAGTACTCCCTGACCACAAGTGAGTTATCCTAGCCCCTTTATATGTACTCCCTGACCCCAAGTGAGTTACCCTAGACCCCTTTATAAGTACTCCCTGACACTAAGTGGGTTACCCTAGTCCAATATAAGTACTCCTTGACCCAAAGTGAGTTACCCTAGCCGTTTTATATGAACTCTCTGACCGCAAGTGTGTTACCCTAGTGCCATATATGTACTCCCTGACCCCAAATGAGTTATTCTAGCCCCTTTATATGTACTCTCTGAGAGCAAGTGAGTTATCCTATCCCCTTTACATGTACTCTCTGACCGCAATTGAGTTACCCTAGTCCTATATAAGTACTCCTTACCCCATGTGAGTTACCATAGCCACTTTATAAGTACTCCCTGACCCCAAGTGAGTTATCCTAGCCCCTTTATATGTACTCTCTGACCGCAAGTGAGTTCTCCTAGCCCCTTTATATGTACACCCAGACCCCAAGTGAGTTACCCTAGCCCCTTTATAAGTACTCCCTGACCACAAGTGAGTTATCCAACCCCTTTATAAGTACTCCCTGACCCCAAGTGAGTTATCCTAGCCCCATTATATGTACTCTCTGACCGCAAGTGAGTTATCCTAGCCCCTTTATATGTACTCCCAGACCCCAAGTGAGTTACCCTAGTCCCTTATAAGTACTCCCTGACCCCAAGTGAGTTACCCTAGCCCCTTTATATGTACTCTCTGACCGCAAGTGAGTTACCCTAGTCCATAGAAGAACTCCCTGACCCCAAGTGAGTTATCCTAACCCCTATATAAGTACTCCCTGACCCCAAGTGAGTTATCCTAGCCCCTATATAAGTACTCCCTGACCACAAGTGAGTTATCCTAGTCCCATATAAGTACTCCCAGACCCCAAGTGAGTACCCAAGTACCATAGAAGTACTCCCTGACCCCAAGTGAGTTATTCTGGCCCCTTTATATGTACTCTCTGAGAGCAAGTGAGTTATCCTATCCCCTTTACATGTACTCTCTGACCGCAAGTGAGTTACCCTAGTCCTATATAAGTACTCCTTACCCCAAGTGAGTTACCATAGCCACTTTATAAGTACTCCCTGACCCCAAGTGAGTTATCCTAGCCCCTTTATATGTACTCTCTGACCGCAAGTGAGTTATCCTAGCCCCTTTATATGTACACCCAGACCCCAAGTGAGTTACCCTAGTCCCTTTTAACTACTCCCTGACCCCAAGTGAGTTACCCTAGCCCCTTTATAAGTACACCCTGGCACCAAGGGAGTTACCCTGGTCCCATATAAGTACTCCCAGACAACAAGTGAGTTACCCTAGCCCCTATATTAGTACTCCCTAACCCTAAGTGTGTTAACCTAGTCCCATAGAAGTACTCCCTGACCCCAATTGAGTTATCCTTGCCCCTTTATGTGTACTCTCTGCCAGCAAGTGAATTACCCTTCTCACATAGAAGTACTCCCTGACCCCAAGGGAGTTATCCTGGCCCCTTTATATGTACAATGACCGGCAGAAATGGCGACCCTTGATGCGTTTAGGAACCGCATTTTAGGATCCTTCACTGTATGTATACTCTATTCTGCTAGGCGGAGATAGGGGAATGGAACGCGATAACTATAGTAGTTAGTTTATCTCGCTCTAAATGCGTGAGTGCGAGAGAGAGAGCTTTATACGGCATAGCAGGGCAAGCCAGGCGTCCCGAGGCTTATTTCTATCTGTGCCATTGCCTATGGCTATCTCTCTCGCTCGGTAAGAATCATTCGTCCGTCCTTGTTTAAGTCAGTTCTACGCCAATGGATACTCTCTAAAGAAGATTTTCTCAGGCGACACCATTGAAGACTGCGATTACAGCGGGGATTTTAAAATACTTTCACCTGTCACTGTCAAACGTCAGTATGAAAGATTATTGTCGCTTACAGCGTTTGGTGCAATTAACATTATAAGTCTGGATTATTATGTGATATTCTGAAATGCACATATATATATACATATGTTAATTTACTTTTAATTTTTTAAACCAATAAGTTATTGGCATTATAGAAGAAACTCATTTAAATATAAGAATATACTGGTTTCCACTTATGTAACTTTTCTTGTAAATATAACATAATTTTAATTAATAAAATTCACTCGTTTATTAATCAGATTAAGAAGAGTTATTTCTTTTAAATTTTAACATGTATAGAATAATATCCTAAACGCGCACACTTAACTAATTATTATTAGAGAAATATTTTTATAATCGTTACACATTGATAATAATATATCTCAATATCCTTCAGTTTAAAATATCATTTACATTGAAGAAATCTTAATCAATGGTCATGAAGAGTTCGTGGCTCAATGGCTAGGTCGCTTGCCTCGAAGATTAGTTAAAGCGCTTTTGTCGGTGGTTAGAATCCCGCGGGAAATATTTTTTTTTTTTTTCGTTTTAAAAGCATTACTATCTTTTTTTTTGTTAATTATTTGGAAGCATTGCTACTGCTTCCAAAAATATTTTGATAAGTTTATTTTGCCCTGAAAAGGGCAGTTAGTCAGACACGGCTACCACCGACAAAAGCGCTCTAACTAATCTTCGAGGCAAGCGACCTAGCCACTGAGCCACGAACTCTTCATGACAATTGACCAAGATTTCTTCAATGTAAATGATATTTTAAATTGAAGGATATTGAGATATATTATTATCAATGTGTAACGATTATAAAAATATTTCTCTAATAATAATTAGTTAAGTGTGCGCGTTTAGGATATTATTCTATACATGTTAAAATTTAAAAGAAATAACTCTTCTTAGTCTGATTAATAAACGAGTGAATTTTATTAATTAAAATTATGTTATATTTACAAGAAAAGTTACATAAGTGGAAACCAGTATATTCTTATATTTAAATGAGTTTCTTCTATAATGCCAATAACTTATTGGTTTAAAAAATTAAAAGTAAATTAACATATGTATATATATATGTGCATTACAGAATATCACATAATAATCCAGACTTATCATGTTAATTGCACCAAACGCTGTAAGCGACAATAATCTTTCATATTGACGTTTGACAGTGACAGGTGCACAGTATTTTAAAATCCCCGCTGTAATCGCAGTCTTCAATGGTGTCGCCTGAGAAAATCTTCTTTAGAGAGTATCCATTGGCGTAGAACTGACCTAAACAAGGACGGACGAATGATTCTTACCGAGCGAGAGAGATAGCCATAGGCAATGGCACAGATAGAAATAAGCCTCGGGACGCCTGGCTTGCCCTGCTATGCCGTATAAAGCTCTCTCTCTCGCACTCACGCATTTAGAGCGAGATAAACTAACTACTATAGTTATCGCGATCCATTCCCCTATCTCCGCCTAGCAGAATAGAGTATACATTGAAGGATCCTAAAATGCGGTTCCTAAACGCATCAAGGGACGCCATTTCTGCCGGTCATTGTACTCTCTGTCCGCAAGTGAGTTACCCTAGTCCCATATAAGTACTCCTTGACCCAAAGTGAGTTACCCTAGCCCCTTTATAAGTACTCCCTGACCCCAAGTGAGTTACCCTAGCCCCTATATAAGTACTCCCTGACCACAAGTGAGTTATCCTAGCCCCTTTATATGTACTCTCTGACCGCAAGTGAGTTACCCTAGCCCCTATATAAGTACTCCCTGACCACAAGTGAGTTATCCTAGCCCCTTTATATGTACTCTCTGACCGCAAGTGAGTTACCCTAGTCCCATATAAGTACTCCTTGACCCAAAGTGAGTTACCCTAGCCCCTTTATAAGTACTCCCTGACCCCAAGTGAGTTACCCTAGCCCCTATATAAGTACTCCCTGACCACAAGTGAGTTATCCTAGCCCCTTTATATGTACTCTCTGACCGCAAGTGAGTTACCCTAGTCCCATAGAAGTACTCCCTGACCCCAAGTGAGTTATACTAGCCCCTATATAAGTACTCCCTGACCACAAGTGAGTTATCCTAGCCCCTTTATATGTACTCCCTGACCCCAAGTGAGTTACCCTAGACCCCTTTATAAGTACTCCCTGACACTAAGTGGGTTACCCTAGTCCAATATAAGTACTCCTTGACCCAAAGTGAGTTACCCTAGCCGTTTTATATGAACTCTCTGACCGCAAGTGTGTTACCCTAGTGCCATATATGTACTCCCTGACCCCAAATGAGTTACACTAGCCCCTATATAAGTACACCCTGACCACAAGTGAGTACCCAAGTACCATAGAAGTACTCCCTGACCCCAAGTGAGTTATTCTAGCCCCTTTATATGTACTCTCTGAGAGCAAGTGAGTTATCCTATCCCCTTTACATGTACTCTCTGACCGCAAGTGAGTTACCCTAGTCCTATATAAGTACTCCTTACCCCAAGTGAGTTACCATAGCCACTTTATAAGTACTCCCTGACCCCAAGTGAGTTATCCTAGCCCCTTTATATGTACTCTCTGACCGCAAGTGAGTTCTCCTAGCCCCTTTATATGTACACCCAGACCCCAAGTGAGTTACCCTAGTCCCTTTATAAGTACTCCCTGACCACAAGTGAGTTATCCAACCCCTTTATAAGTACTCCCTGACCCCAAGTGAGTTACCCTAGACCCCTTTATAAGTACTCCCTGATCCTAAGTGGGTTACCCTAGTCCAATATAAGTACTCCTTGACCCAAAGTGAGTTACCCTAGGCGTTTTATATGAACTCTCTGACCGCAAGTGAGTTACCCTAGTCCCATATATGTACTCCCTGACCCCAAATGAGTTGAACTAGCCCCTATATAAGTACTCCCTGACCACAAGTGAGTTACCCTAGTCCCATAGAAGTACTCCCTGACCCCAAGTGAGTTACCCTAGTCCCATAGAAGTACTCCCTGACCCCAAGTGAGTTATCCTAGCCCCATTATATGTACTCTCTGACCGCAAGTGAGTTATCCTAGCCCCTTTATATGTACTCCCAGACCCCAAGTGAGTTACCCTAGTCCCTTATAAATACTCCCTGACCCCAAGTGAGTTACCCTAGCCCCTTTATATGTACTCTCTGACCGCAAGTGAGTTACCCTAGTCCATAGAAGAACTCCCTGACCCCAAGTGAGTTATCCTAGCCCCTATATAAGTACTCCCTGACCCCAAGTGAGTTATCCTAGCCCCTATATAAGTACTCCCTGACCACAAGTGAGTTATCCTAGTCCCATATAAGTACTCCCAGACCCCAAGTGAGTACCCTAGTTCCATATAAGTACTCTTTGAACCAAAGTGAGTTACCCTAGCCCCTTTATAAGTACTCCCTGACCCCAAGTGAGTTACCATATCACATTTATAAGTAATCCCTGACCCCAAGTGAGTTAACCTAGCCCATTTATATGTAATCTCTGACCGCAAGTGAGTTACCCTAGTCCCATAGTAGTACTCCCTAACCCCAAGTGCGTTACCATAGCCCCTTTATAAGTACTTCCTAACCCAAAGTGAGTTATCCTAGCCCCTTTATATGTAGGCTCTGACCGCAAGTGAGTTACCCTAGTCCCATAGAAGTACTCCCTTACCCCAAGTGAGTTACCATATCACCTATATAAGTACTCCCTGACCCCAAGTGAGTTACCCTAGTCCCATAGAAGTACTCCCTGACCGCAAGTGAGTTATCCTATCCCCTTTATATGTACTCCCTGCCCCCAAGTGAGTTATCCTAGTCCCATAGAAGTACTCCCTGACCCCAATTGAGTTATCCTTGCCCCTTTATAAGTACTCTCTGCCCGCAAGTGAGTTACCCTTCTCACATAGAAGTACTCTCTGAACCCAAGTGAGTTATCCTGACCCCTTTATATGTACTCTCTGACCGCAAGTGAGTTACCCTAGTCCCATAGAAGTACTCCCAGACCCCAAGTTAGATACCATATCACCTTTATAACTACTCCCTGACCCCAAGTGTGTTATCCTGGCCCCTTTATATGTAGTCTCTGACCGCAAGTGAGTTACCCTTGTCCCATAGAAGTACTCCCTGACCCCAAGTGAGTTATCCTAGCCCCTTTATAAGTACTCCCTGAACCCAAGTGAGTTACCCTTCTCACATGGAAGTACTCCCTGAACCCAAGTGAGTTATCGTGACCCCTTTATATGTACTCTCTAACCGCAAATGAGTTACCCTAGTCCCATAGAAGTACTCCCAGACCCCAAGTTAGATACCATATCACCTTTATAACTACTCCCTGACCCCAAGTGTGTTATCCTGGCCCCTTTATAAGTAGTCTCTGACCGCAAGTGAGTTACCCTAGTCCCTTATAACTACTCCCTGACCCCAAGTGAGTTACCCTAGCCCCTTTATAAGTACACCCTGGCGCCAATTGAGTTACCCTGGTCCCATATAAGTACTCCCTGACCCCAAGTGAGTTACCCTTCTCACATAGAGGTACTCCCTGATCCCAAGTGAGTTATCCTGGCCCCTTTATAAGTACTCTCTGACCGCAAGTGAGTTATCCTAGGCCCTTTATAAGTACACCCTGGCCCCAAGTGAGTTACCCTGGTCCCATATAAGTACTCACAGACACCAAGTGAGTTACCCTAGTCCCATATAAGTACTCTTTGAACCAAAGTGAGTTACCCTAGCCCCTTTATAAATACTCCCTGACCCCGAGTGAGTTACCCTAGCCCCTATATAAGTACTCCCTAACCCTAAGTGAGTTACCCTAGTCCCTTATAAGTACTCCCTGACAACAAGTGAGTTATTCTAGCCCCTTTATATGTACTCTCTGACCGCAAGTGAGTTACCCTAGTCCCATAGAAGTACTCCCTGACCCCAAGTGAGTTACCATAGCCCCTTTATAAGTACTCCCTGACCCCAAGTGAGTTATCCTAGCCCCTTTATATGTACTCCCTGCCCCCAAGTGAGTTACCCTAGTCCCAAAGAAGTACTCCCTAACACCAATTGAGTTATCCTTGCCCCTTTATAAGTACTCTCTGCCCGCAAGTGAGTTACCCTTCTCACATAGAAGTACTCCCTGACCCCAAGTGAGTTATCCTGGCCCCTTTATATGTACTCTCTGACCGCAAGTGAGTTATCCTAGTCACATAGAAGTACTCCCAGACCCCAAGTTAGATACCATATCACCTTTATAACTACTCCCTGACCCCAAGTGTGTTATCCTGACCCCTTTATATGTAGTCTCTGACCGCAAGTGAGTTACCCTAGTCCCTTATAACTACTCCCTGACCCCAAGAGAGTTACCCTAGCCCCTTTATATGTACACCCTGGCGCCAAGTCAGTTACCTTGGTCCCATATAAGTACTCCCTGACCCCAAGTGAGTTACCCTTCTCACATAGAGGTACTCCCTGATCCCAAGTGAGTTATCCTGGCCCCTCTATAAGTACTCTCTGACCGCAAGTGAGTTACCCTAGTACCATAGAAGTACTCCCAGACCCCAAGTTAGATACCATATCACCTTTATAACTACTCCCTGACCCCAAGTGTGTTATCCTGGCCCCTTTATATGTAGTCTCTGACCGCAAGTGAGTTACCCTTGTCCCATAGAAGTACTCCCTGACCCCAAGTGAGTTATCCTGGCCCCTTTATATGTAGTCTCTGACCGCAAGTGAGTTACCCTAGTCCCATAGAAGTACTCCCTGACACCAAGTGAGTTACCATATCACCTTTGTAAGTACTCCCTAACCGCAAGTGAGTTACTCTAACCCATTTATAAGTACTCCCTGACCCCAAGTGAGTTATCCTAGGCCCTTTATAAGTACACCCTGGCCCCAAGTGAGTTATCCTAGTCCCATAGAAGTACTCCCTGACCGCAAGTGAGTTACCATATCACCTTTGTAAGTACTCCCTAACCGCAAGTGAGTTACTCTAACCCCTTTATATGTACTCCCTGACCCCAAATGAGTTACACTAGCCCCTATATAAGTACTCCCTGACCCCAAGTGAGTTACCCTAGTCCCATAGAAGTACTCCCTGACCGCAAGTGAGTTACCCTAGTCCTATATAAGTACTCCTTACCCCAAGTGAGTTACCATAGCCCCTTTATAAGTACTCCCTGACCACAAGTGAGTTATCCTATCCCCTTTTTATGTACTCCCTGCCCCCAAGTGAGTTACCCTAGTCCCATAGAAGTACTCCCTGACCCCAATTGAGTTATCCTTGCCCCTTTATAAGTACTCTCTGCCCGCAACTGAGTTACCCTTCTCACATAGAAGTACTCCCTGAACCCAAGTGAGTTATCGTGACCCCTTTATATGTACTCTCTGACCGCAAGTGAGTTACCCTAGTCCCATAGAAGTACTCCCAGACCCCAAGTTAGATACCATATCACCTTTATAACTACTCCCTGACCCCAAGTGTGTTATCCTGGCCCCTTTATAAGTAGTCTCTGACCGCAAGTGAGTTACCCTAGTCCCTTATAACTACTCCCTGTCCCCAAGTGAGTTACCCTAGCCCCTTTATAAGTACACCCTGGCGCCAAGTGAGTTACCCTGGTCCCATATAAGTACTCCCTGACCCCAAGTGAGTTACCCTTCTCACATAGAGGTACTCCCTGATCCCAAGTGAGTTATCCTGTCCCCTTTATAAGTACTCTCTGACCGCAAGTGAGTTATCCTAGGCCCTTTATAAGTACACCCTGGCCCCAAGTGAGTTACCCTGGTCCCATATAAGTATTCACAGACACCAAGTGAGTTACCCTAGTCCCATGTAAGTACTCTTTGAACCAAAGTGAGTTACCCTAGCCCCTTTATAAATACTCCCTGACCCCAAGTGAGTTACCATATCACATTTATAAGTAATCCCTGACCGCAAGTGAGTTACCCTAGTCCCATAGAAGTACTCCCTGACCTCAAGTGAGTTACCATAGCCCCTTTATAAGTACTCCCTGACCCCAAGTGAGTTACCCTAGCCCCTATATAAGTACTCCCTAACCCTAAGTGAGTTACCCTAGTCCCTTATAAGTACTCCCTGACAACAAGTGAGTTATTCTAGCCCCTTTATATGTACTTTCTGACCGCAAGTGAGTTACCCTAGTCCCATAGAAGTACTCCCTGACCCCAAGTGAGTTACCATATCACCTATATAAGTACTCCCTGACCCCAAGTGAGTTACCCTAGTCCCATAGAAGTACTCCCTGACCGCAAGTGAGTTACCCTAGTCCCATAGAAGTACTCCCAGACCCCAAGTTAGATACCATATTACTTTTATAACTACTCCCTGACCCCAAGTGTGTTATCCTGGCCCCTTTATATGTAGTCTCTGACCGCAAGTGAGTTACCCTAGTCCCTTATAACTACTCCCTGACCCCAAGTGAGTTACCCTAGCCCCTTTATAAGTACACCCTGGCGCCAAGTGAGTTACCCTGGTCCCATATAAGTACTCCCTAACCCCAAGTGAGTTACCCTTCTCACATAGAGGTACTCCCTGATCCCAAGTGAGTTATCCTGGCCCCTTTATAAGTACTCTCTGACCGCAAGTGAGTTACCCTAGTCCCATAGAAGTACTCCCAGACCCCAAGTTAGATACCATATCACCTTTATAACTACTCCCTGACCCCAAGTGTGTTATCCTGGCCCCTTTATATGTAGTCTCTGACCGCAAGTGAGTTACCCTTGTCCCATAGAAGTACTCCCTGACCCCAAGTGAGTTATCCTGGCCCCTTTATATGTAGTCTCTGACCGCAAGTGAGTTACCCTAGTCCCATAGAAGTACTCCCTGACCCCAAGTGAGTTACCATATCACCTTTGTAAGTACTCCCTAACCGCAAGTGAGTTACTCTAACCCCTTTATAAGAACTCCCTGACCCCAAGTGAGTTATCCTAGGCCCTTTATAAGTACACCCTGGCCCCTAGTGAGTTATCCTAGTCCCATAGAAGTACTCCCTGACCGCAAGTGAGTTACCATATCACCTTTGTAAGTACTCCCTAACCGCAAGTGAGTTACTCTAACCCCTTTATATGTACTCCCTGACCCCAAATGAGTTACACTAGCCCCTATATAAGTACTCCCTGACCCCAAGTGAGTTACCCTAGTCCTATATAAGTACTCCTTACCCCAAGTGAGTTACCATAGCCCCTTTATAAGTACTCCCTGACCCCAAGTGAGTTATCCTATCCCCTTTATATGTACTCCCTGCCCCCAAGTGAGTTACCCTAGTCCCATAGAAGTACTCCCTGACCCCAATTGAGTTATCCTTGCCCCTTTATAAGTACTCTCTGCCCGCAAGTGAGTTACCCTTCTCACATAAAAGTACTCCCTGATCCCAAGTGAGTTATCCTGGCCCCTTTATAAGTACTCTCTGTCCGCAAGTGAGTTACCCTAGTCCCATAGAAGTACTCCCAGACCCCAAGTTAGATACCATATCACCTTTATAACTACTCCCTGACCCCAAGTGAGTTACCATATCACCTTTGTAAGTACTCCCTAACCGCAAGTGAGTTACTCTAACCCCTTTATAAGTACTCCCTGACCCCAAGTGAGTTATCCTAGGCCCTTTATAAGTACACCCTGGCCCCAAGTGAGATATCCTAGTCCCATAGAAGTACTCCCTGACCGCAAGTGAGTTACCATATCACCTTTGTAAGTACTCCCTAACCGCAAGTGAGTTACTCTAACCCCTTTATATGTACTCCCTGACCCCAAATGAGTTACACTAGCCCCTATATAAGTACTCCCTGACCCCAAGTGAGTTACCCTAGTCCCATAGAAGTACTCCCTGACCGCAAGTGAGTTACCCTAGTCCTATATAAGTACTCCTTACCCCAAGTGAGTTACCATAGCCCCTTTATAAGTACTCCCTGACCCCAAGTGAGTTATCCTATCCCCTTTATATGTACTCCCTGCCCCCAAGTGAGTTACCCTAGTCCCATAGAAGTACTCCCTGACCCCAATTGAGTTATCCTTGCCCCTTTATAAGTACTCTCTGCCCGCAAGTGAGTTACCCTTCTCACATACAAGTACTCTCTGAACCCAAGTGAGTTATCCTGACCCCTTTATATGTACTCTCTGACCGCAAGTGAGTTACCCTAATCCCATAGAAGTACTCCCAGACCCCAAGTTAGATACCAAATCACCTTTATAACTACTCCCTGACCCCAGGTGTGTTATCCTGGCCCCTTTATATGTAGTCTCTGACCGCAAGTGAGTTACCCTAGTCCCTTATAACTACTCCCTGACCCCAAGTGAGTTACCCTAGCCCCTTTATAAGTACACCCTGGCGCCAAGTGAGTTACCCTGGTCCCATATAAGTACTCCCTGACCCCAAGTGAGTTACCCTTCTCAAATAGAGGTACTCCCTGATCCCAAGTGAGTTATCCTGGCCCCTTTATAAGTACTCTCTGACCGCAAGTGAGTTACCCTAGTCCCATAGAAGTACTCCCTGACCCCAAGTGAGTTACCCTTCTCACATAGAGGTACTCCCTGATCCCAAGTGAGTTATCCTGGCCCCTTTATAAGTACTCTCTGACCGCAAGTGAGTTACCCTAGTCCCATAGAAGTACTCCCAGACCCCAAGTTAGATACCATATCACCTTTATAACTACTCCCTGACCCCAAGTGTGTTATCCTGGCCCCTTTATATGTAGTCTCTGACCGCAAGTGAGTTACCCTTGTCCCATAGAAGTACTCCCTGACCCCAAGTGAGTTATCCTGGCCCCTTTATATGTAGTCTCTGACCGCAAGTGAGTTACCCTAGTCCCATAGAAGTACTCCCTGACCCCAAGTGAGTTACCATATCACCTTTGTAAGTACTCCCTAACCGCAAGTGAGTTACTCTAACCCCTTTATAAGTACTCCCTGACCCCAAGTGAGTTATCCTAGGCGCTTTATAAGTACACCCTGGCCCCAAGTGAGTTATCCTAGTCCCATAGAAGTACTCCCTGACCGCAAGTGAGTTACCATATCACCTTTGTAAGTACTCCCTAACCGCAAGTGAGTTACTCTAACCCCTTTATATGTACTCCCTGACCCCAAATGAGTTACACTAGCCCCTATATAAGTACTCCCTGACCCCAAGTGAGTTACCCTAGTCCCATAGAAGTACTCCCTGACCGCAAGTGAGTTACCCTAGTCCTATATAAGTACTCCTTACCCCAAGTGAGTTACCATAGCCCCTTTATAAGTACTCCCTGACCCCAAGTGAGTTATCCTATCCCCTTTATATGTACTCCCTGCCCCCAAGTGAGTTACCCTAGTCCCAAAGAAGTACTCCCTGACGCCAATTGAGTTATACTTGCCCCTTTATAAGTACTCTCTGCCCGCAAGTGAGTTACCCTTCTCACATAGAAGTACTCTCTGAACCCAAGTGAGTTATCCTGATCCCTTTATATGTACTCTCTGAACGCAAGTGAGTTACCCTAGTCCCATAGAAGTACTCCCAGACCCCAAGTTAGATACCAAATCACCTTTATAACTACTCCCTGACCCCAAGTGAGTTAACCTAGCCCGTTTATATGTAGTCTCTGACCGCAAGTGAGTTACCCTAGTCCCTTATAACTACTCCCTGACCCAAAGTGAGTTACCCTAGCCCCTTTATAAGTACACCCTGGCGCCAAGTGAGTTACCCTGGTCCCATATAAGTACTCCCTGACCCCAAGTGAGTTACCCTTCTCACATAGAGGTACTCCCTGATCCCAAGTGAGTTATCCTGGCCCCTTTATAAGTACTCTCTGACCGCAAGTGAGTTACCCTAGTCCCATAGAAGCACTCCCAGACCCCAAGTTAGATACCATATCACCTTTATAACTACTCCCTGACCCCAAGTGTGTTATCCTGGCCCCATTATATGTAGTCTCTGACCGCAAGTGAGTTACCCTTGTCCCATAGAAGTACTCCCTGACCCCAAGTGAGTTATCCTGGCCCCTTCATATGTAGTCTCTGACCGCAAGTGAGTTACCCTAGTCCCATAGAAGTACTCCCTGACCCCAAGTGAGTTACCATATCACCTTTGTAAGTACTCCCTAACCGCAAGTGAGTTACTCTAACCCCTTTATAAGTACTCCCTGACCCCAAGTGAGTTACCCTAGCCCCTTTATAAGTACACCCTGGCGCCAAGTGAGTTACCCTGGTCCCATATAAGTACTCCCTGACCCCAAGTGAGTTATCCTGGCCCCTTTAAAAGTACTCTCTGACCGCAAGTGAGTTACCCTAGTCCCATAGAAGTACTCCCAGACCCCAAGTGAGTTAACCTAGCCCGTTTATATGTAATCTCTGACCGCAAGTGAGTTACCCTAGTCCCATAGTAGTACTCCCTAACCCCAAGTGAGTTACAATAGCCCCTTTATAAGTACTCCCAAACCCAAAGTGATTTATCCTAGCCCCTTTATATGTACGCTCTGACCGCAAGTGAGTTACCTAGTACCATAGAAGTACTCCCTGACCCAAAGTGAGTTACCCTAGCCCCTATATAAGTACTCCCTGACCCCAAGTGAGTTACCATAGCCCCTTTATAAGTAATCCCTGACCCCAAGTGAGTTACCCTAGCCCCTATATAAGTAATCCCTAACCCAAAGTGAGTTATCCTAGCCCCTTTATATGTACGCTCTGACCGCAAGTGAGTTACCTAGTACCATAGAAGTACTCCTTGACCCAAAGTGAGTTACCCTACCCCCTTTATAAGTACTCCCTGACCCCAAGTGTGTTACCCTAGCCCCTATATAAGTACTCCCTAACCCTAAGTGAGTTACCCTAGTCCCTTATAAGTACTCCCTGACAACAAGTGAGTTATTCTAGTCCTATATAAGTACTCCTTACCCCAAGTGAGTTACCATAGCCCCTTTATGAGTACTCCCTGACCCCAAGTGAGTTATCCTAGCCCTTTTATATGTACTCCCTGCCCCCAAGTGAGTTACCCTAGTCCCATAGAAGTACTCCCTGACCCCAATTGAGTTATCCTAGCCCCTTTATAAGTACTCCCTGAACCCAAGTGAGTTACCCTTCTCACATAGAAGTACTCCCTGAACCGAAGTGAGTTATCGTGACCCCTTTATATGTACTCTCTGACCGCAAGTGAGTTACCCTAGTCCCATAGAAGTACTCCCAGACCCCAAGTTAGATACCATATCACATTTATAACTACTCCCTGACCCCAAGTGTGTTATCCTGGCCCCTTTATATGTAGTCTCTGACCGCAAGTGAGTTACCCTAGTCCCTTATAACTACTCCCTGACCAAAAGTGAGTTACCCTTCTCACATAGAGGTACTCCCTGATCCCAAGTGCGTTATCCTGGCCCCTTTATAAGTACTCTCTGACCGCAAGTGAGTTACCCTAGTCCCATAGAAGTACTCCCAGACCCCAAGTTAGATACCATATCACCTTTATAACTACTCCCTGACCCCAAGTGTGTTATCCTGGCCCCTTTATATGTAGTCTCTGACCGCAAGTGAGTTACCCTTGTCCCATAGAAGTACTCCCTGACCCCAAGTGAGTTATCCTGGCCCCTTTATATGTAGTCTCTGACCGCAAGTGAGTTACCCTAGTCCCATAGAAGTACTCCCTGACACCAAGTGAGTTACCATATCACCTTTGTAAGTACTCCCTAACCGCAAGTGAGTTACTCTAACCCATTTATAAGTACTCCCTGACCCCAAGTGAGTTATCCTAGGCCCTTTATAAGTACACCCTGGCCCCAAGTGAGTTATCCTAGTCCCATAGAAGTACTCCCTGACCGCAAGTGAGTTACCATATCACCTTTGTAAGTACTCCCTAACCGCAAGTGAGTTACTCTAACCCCTTTATATGTACTCCCTGACCCCAAATGAGTTACACTAGCCCCTATATAAGTACTCCCTGACCCCAAGTGAGTTACCCTAGTCCCATAGAAGTACTCCCTGACCGCAAGTGAGTTACCCTAGTCCTATATAAGTACTCCTTACCCCAAGTGAGTTACCATAGCCCCTTTATAAGTACTCCCTGACCACAAGTGAGTTATCCTATCCCCTTTTTATGTACTCCCTGCCCCCAAGTGAGTTACCCTAGTCCCATAGAAGTACTCCCTGACCCCAATTGAGTTATCCTTGCCCCTTTATAAGTACTCTCTGCCCGCAACTGAGTTACCCTTCTCACATAGAAGTACTCTCTGAACCCAAGTGAGTTATCCTGACCCCTTTATATGTACTCTCTGACCGCAAGTGAGTTACCCTAGTCCCATAGATGTACTCCCAGACCCCAAGTTAGATACCATATCACCTTTATAACTACTCCCTGACCCCAAGTGTGTTATCCTGGCCCCTTTATATGTAGTCTCTGACCGCAAGTGAGTTACCCTTGTCCCATAGAAGTACTCCCTGACCCCAAGTGAGTTATCCTAGCCCCTTTATAAGTACTCCCTGAACCCAAGTGAGTTACCCTTCTCACATAGAAGTACTCCCTGAACCCAAGTGAGTTATCGTGACCCCTTTATATGTACTCTCTGACCGCAAGTGAGTTACCCTAGTCCCATAGAAGTACTCCCTGACCCCAAGTGAGTTACCATATCACCTATATAAGTACTCCCTGACCCCAAGTGAGTTACCCTAGTCCCATAGAAGTACTCCCTGACCGCAAGTGAGTTACCCTAGTCCTATATAAGTACTCCTTACCCCAAGTGAGTTACCATAGCCCCTTTATAAGTACTCCCTGACCCCAAGTGAGTTATCCTAGCCCCTTTATATGTACTCCCTGCCCCCAAGTGAGTTACCCTAGTCCCAAAGAAGTACTCCCTAACACCAATTGAGTTATCCTTGCCCCTTTATAAGTACTCTCTGCCCGCAAGTGAGTTACCCTTCTCACATAGAAGTACTCCCTGACCCCAAGTGAGTTATCCTGGCCCCTTTATATGTACTCTCTGACCGCAAGTGAGTTATCCTAGTCACATAGAAGTACTCCCAGACCCCAAGTTAGATACCATATCACCTTTATAACTACTCCCTGACCCCAAGTGTGTTATCCTGGCCCCTTTATATGTAGTCTCTGACCGCAAGTGAGTTACCCTAGTCCCTTATAACTACTCCCTGACCCCAAGAGAGTTACCCTAGCCCCTTTATATGTACACCCTGGCGCCAAGTCAGTTACCTTGGTCCCATATAAGTACTCCCTGACCCCAAGTGAGTTACCCTTCTCACATAGAAGTACTCCCTGACCCCAAGTGAGTTATCCTGGCCCCTTTATATGTAGTCTCTGACCGCAAGTGAGTTACCCTAGTCCCATAGAAGTACTCCCTGACACCAAGTGAGTTACCATATCACCTTTGTAAGTACTCCCTAACCGCAAGTGAGTTACTCTAACCCATTTATAAGTACTCCCTGACCCCAAGTGAGTTATCCTAGGCCCTTTATAAGTACACCCTGGCCCCAAGTGAGTTATCCTAGTCCCATAGAAGTACTCCCTGACCGCAAGTGAGTTACCATATCACCTTTGTAAGTACTCCCTAACCGCAAGTGAGTTACTCTAACCCCTTTATATGTACTCCCTGACCCCAAATGAGTTACACTAGCCCCTATATAAGTACTCCCTGACCCCAAGTGAGTTACCCTAGTCCCATAGAAGTACTCCCTGACCGCAAGTGAGTTACCCTAGTCCTATATAAGTACTCCTTACCCCAAGTGAGTTACCATAGCCCCTTTATAAGTACTCCCTGACCACAAGTGAGTTATCCTATCCCCTTTTTATGTACTCCCTGCCCCCAAGTGAGTTACCCTAGTCCCATAGAAGTACTCCCTGACCCCAATTGAGTTATACTTGCCCCTTTATAAGTACTCTCTGCCCGCAACTGAGTTACCCTTCTCACATAGAAGTACTCTCTGAACCCAAGTGAGTTATCCTGACCCCTTTATATGTACTCTCTGACCGCAAGTGAGTTACCCTAGTCCCATAGATGTACTCCCAGACCCCAAGTTAGATACCATATCACCTTTATAACTACTCCCTGACCCCAAGTGTGTTATCCTGGCCCCTTTATATGTAGTCTCTGACCGCAAGTGAGTTACCCTTGTCCCATAGAAGTACTCCCTGACCCCAAGTGAGTTATCCTAGCCCCTTTATAAGTACTCCCTGAACCCAAGTGAGTTACCCTTCTCACATAGAAGTACTCCCTGAACCCAAGTGAGTTATCGTGACCCCTTTATATGTACTCTCTGACCGCAAGTGAGTTACCCTAGTCCCATAGAAGTACTCCCTGACCCCAAGTGAGTTACCATATCACCTATATAAGTACTCCCTGACCCCAAGTGAGTTACCCTAGTCCCATAGAAGTACTCCCTGACCGCAAGTGAGTTACCCTAGTCCTATATAAGTACTCCTTACCCCAAGTGAGTTACCATAGCCCCTTTATAAGTACTCCCTGACCCCAAGTGAGTTATCCTAGCCCCTTTATATGTACTCCCTGCCCCCAAGTGAGTTACCCTAGTCCCAAAGAAGTACTCCCTAACACCAATTGAGTTATCCTTGCCCCTTTATAAGTACTCTCTGCCCGCAAGTGAGTTACCCTTCTCACATAGAAGTACTCCCTGACCCCAAGTGAGTTATCCTGGCCCCTTTATATGTACTCTCTGACCGCAAGTGAGTTATCCTAGTCACATAGAAGTACTCCCAGACCCCAAGTTAGATACCATATCACCTTTATAACTACTCCCTGACCCCAAGTGTGTTATCCTGGCCCCTTTATATGTAGTCTCTGACCGCAAGTGAGTTACCCTAGTCCCTTATAACTACTCCCTGACCCCAAGAGAGTTACCCTAGCCCCTTTATATGTACACCCTGGCGCCAAGTCAGTTACCTTGGTCCCATATAAGTACTCCCTGACCCCAAGTGAGTTACCCTTCTCACATAGAGGTACTCCCTGATCCCAAGTGAGTTATCCTGGCCCCTTTATAAGTACTCTCTGACCGCAAGTGAGTTACCCTAGTCCCATAGAAGTACTCCCAGACCCCAAGTTAGATACCATATCACCTTTATAACTACTCCCTGACCCCAAGTGTGTTATCCTGGCCCCTTTATATGTAGTCTCTGACCGCAAGTGAGTTACCCTTGTCCCATAGAAGTACTCCCTGACCCCAAGTGAGTTATCCTGGCCCCTTTATATGTAGTCTCTGACCGCAAGTGAGTTACCCTAGTCCCATAGAAGTACTCCCTGACACCAAGTGAGTTACCATATCACCTTTGTAAGTACTCCCTAACCGCAAGTGAGTTACTCTAACCCATTTATAAGTACTCCCTGACCCCAAGTGAGTTATCCTAGGCCCTTTATAAGTACACCCTGGCCCCAAGTGAGTTATCCTAGTCCCATAGAAGTACTCCCTGACCGCAAGTGAGTTACCATATCACCTTTGTAAGTACTCCCTAACCGCAAGTGAGTTACTCTAACCCCTTTATATGTACTCCCTGACCCCAAATGAGTTACACTAGCCCCTATATAAGTACTCCCTGACCCCAAGTGAGTTACCCTAGTCCCATAGAAGTACTCCCTGACCGCAAGTGAGTTACCCTAGTCCTATATAAGTACTCCTTACCCCAAGTGAGTTACCATAGCCCCTTTATAAGTACTCCCTGACCACAAGTGAGTTATCCTATCCCCTTTTTATGTACTCCCTGCCCCCAAGTGAGTTACCCTAGTCCCATAGAAGTACTCCCTGCCCCCAAGTGAGTTACCCTAGTCCCATAGAAGTACTCCCTGACCCCAATTGAGTTATCCTTGCCCCTTTATAAGTACTCTCTGCCCGCAACTGAGTTACCCTTCTCACATAGAAGTACTCTCTGAACCCAAGTGAGTTATCCTGACCCCTTTATATGTACTCTCTGACCGCAAGTGAGTTACCCTAGTCCCATAGAAGTACTCCCAGACCCCAAGTTAGATACCATATCACCTTTATAACTACTCCCTGACCCCAAGTGTGTTATCCTGGCCCCTTTATATGTAGTCTCTGACCGCAAGTGAGTTACCCTTGTCCCATAGAAGTACTCCCTGACCCCAAGTGAGTTATCCTGGCCCCTTTATATGTAGTCTCTGACCGCAAGTGAGTTACCCTAGTCCCATAGAAGTACTCCCTGACCCCAAGTGAGTTACCATATCACCTTTGTAAGTACTCCCTAACCGCAAGTGAGTTACTCTAACCCCTTTATAAGTACTCCCTGACCCCAAGTGAGTTATCCTAGGCGCTTTATAAGTACACCCTGGCCCCAAGTGAGTTATCCTAGTCCCATAGAAGTACTCCCTGACCGCAAGTGAGTTACCATATCACCTTTGTAAGTACTCCCTAACCGCAAGTGAGTTACTCTAACCCCTTTATATGTACTCCCTGACCCCAAATGAGTTACACTAGCCCCTATATAAGTACTCCCTGACCCCAAGTGAGTTACCCTAGTCCCATAGAAGTACTCCCTGACCGCAAGTGAGTTACCCTAGTCCTATATAAGTACTCCTTACACCAAGTGAGTTACCATAGCCCCTTTATAAGTACTCCCTGACCCCAAGTGAGTTATCCTATCCCCTTTATATGTACTCCCTGCCCCCAAGTGAGTTACCCTAGTCCCATAGAAGTACTCCCTGACGCCAATTGAGTTATACTTGCCCCTTTATAAGTACTCTCTGCCCGCAAGTGAGTTACCCTTCTCACATAGAAGTACTCTCTGAACCCAAGTGAGTTATCCTGATCCCTTTATATGTACTCTCTGAACGCAAGTGAGTTACCCTAGTCCCATAGAAGTACTCCCAGACCCCAAGTTAGATACCAAATCACCTTTATAACTACTCCCTGACCCCAAGTGAGTTAACCTAGCCCGTTTATATGTAGTCTCTGACCGCAAGTGAGTTACCCTAGTCCCTTATAACTACTCCCTGACCCAAAGTGAGTTACCCTAGCCCCTTTATAAGTACACCCTGGCGCCAAGTGAGTTACCCTGGTCCCATATAAGTACTCCCTGACCCCAAGTGAGTTACCCTTCTCACATAGAGGTACTCCCTGATCCCAAGTGAGTTATCCTGGCCCCTTTATAAGTACTCTCTGACCGCAAGTGAGTTACCCTAGTCCCATAGAAGCACTCCCAGACCCCAAGTGAGTTACCATATCACCTTTGTAAGTACTCCCTAACCGCAAGTGAGTTACTCTAACCCCTTTATAAGTACTCCCTGACCCCAAGTGAGTTACCCTAGCCCCTTTATAAGTACACCCTGGCGCCAAGTGAGTTACCCTGGTCCCATATAAGTACTCCCTGACCCCAAGTGAGTTATCCTGGCCCCTTTAAAAGTACTCTCTGACCGCAAGTGAGTTACCCTAGTCCCATAGAAGTACTCCCAGACCCCAAGTGAGTTAACCTAGCCCGTTTATATGTAATCTCTGACCGCAAGTGAGTTACCCTAGTCCCATAGTAGTACTCCCTAACCCCAAGTGAGTTACAATAGCCCCTTTATAAGTACTCCCAAACCCAAAGTGATTTATCCTAGCCCCTTTATATGTACGCTCTGACCGCAAGTGAGTTACCTAGTACCATAGAAGTACTCCCTGACCCAAAGTGAGTTACCCTAGCCCCTATATAAGTACTCCCTGACCCCAAGTGAGTTACCATAGCCCCTTTATAAGTAATCCCTGACCCCAAGTGAGTTACCCTAGCCCCTATATAAGTAATCCCTAACCCAAAGTGAGTTATCCTAGCCCCTTTATATGTACGCTCTGACCGCAAGTGAGTTACCTAGTACCATAGAAGTACTCCTTGACCCAAAGTGAGTTACCCTACCCCCTTTATAAGTACTCCCTGACCCCAAGTGTGTTACCCTAGCCCCTATATAAGTACTCCCTAACCCTAAGTGAGTTACCCTAGTCCCTTATAAGTACTCCCTGACAACAAGTGAGTTATTCTAGTCCTATATAAGTACTCCTTACCCCAAGTGAGTTACCATAGCCCCTTTATGAGTACTCCCTGACCCCAAGTGAGTTATCCTAGCCCTTTTATATGTACTCCCTGCCCCCAAGTGAGTTACCCTAGTCCCATAGAAGTACTCCCTGACCCCAATTGAGTTATCCTAGCCCCTTTATAAGTACTCCCTGAACCCAAGTGAGTTACCCTTCTCACATAGAAGTACTCCCTGAACCGAAGTGAGTTATCGTGACCCCTTTATATGTACTCTCTGACCGCAAGTGAGTTACCCTAGTCCCATAGAAGTACTCCCAGACCCCAAGTTAGATACCATATCACATTTATAACTACTCCCTGACCCCAAGTGTGTTATCCTGGCCCCTTTATATGTAGTCTCTGACCGCAAGTGAGTTACCCTAGTCCCTTATAACTACTCCCTGACCAAAAGTGAGTTACCCTTCTCACATAGAGGTACTCCCTGATCCCAAGTGCGTTATCCTGGCCCCTTTATAAGTACTCTCTGACCGCAAGTGAGTTACCCTAGTCCCATAGAAGTACTCCCAGACCCCAAGTTAGATACCATATCACCTTTATAACTACTCCCTGACCCCAAGTGTGTTATCCTGGCCCCTTTATATGTAGTCTCTGACCGCAAGTGAGTTACCCTTGTCCCATAGAAGTACTCCCTGACCCCAAGTGAGTTATCCTGGCCCCTTTATATGTAGTCTCTGACCGCAAGTGAGTTACCCTAGTCCCATAGAAGTACTCCCTGACACCAAGTGAGTTACCATATCACCTTTGTAAGTACTCCCTAACCGCAAGTGAGTTACTCTAACCCATTTATAAGTACTCCCTGACATCAAGTGAGTTATCCTAGGCCCTTTATAAGTACACCCTGGCCCCAAGTGAGTTATCCTAGTCCCATAGAAGTACTCCCTGACCGCAAGTGAGTTACCATATCACCTTTGTAAGTACTCCCTAACCGCAAGTGAGTTACTCTAACCCCTTTATATGTACTCCCTGACCCCAAATGAGTTACACTAGCCCCTATATAAGTACTCCCTGACCCCAAGTGAGTTACCCTAGTCCCATAGAAGTACTCCCTGACCGCAAGTGAGTTACCCTAGTCCTATATAAGTACTCCTTACCCCAAGTGAGTTACCATAGCCCCTTTATAAGTACTCCCTGACCACAAGTGAGTTATCCTATCCCCTTTTTATGTACTCCCTGCCCCCAAGTGAGTTACCCTAGTCCCATAGAAGTACTCCCTGACCCCAATTGAGTTATCCTTGCCCCTTTATAAATACTCTCTGCCCGCAACTGAGTTACCCTTCTCACATAGAAGTACTCTCTGAACCCAAGTGAGTTATCCTGACCCCTTTATATGTACTCTCTGACCGCAAGTGAGTTACCCTAGTCCCATAGATGTACTCCCAGACCCCAAGTTAGATACCATATCACCTTTATAACTACTCCCTGACCCCAAGTGTGTTATCCTGGCCCCTTTATATGTAGTCTCTGACCGCAAGTGAGTTACCCTTGTCCCATAGAAGTACTCCCTGACCCCAAGTGAGTTATCCTAGCCCCTTTATAAGTACTCCCTGAACCCAAGTGAGTTACCCTTCTCACATAGAAGTACTCCCTGAACCCAAGTGAGTTATCGTGACCCCTTTATATGTACTCTCTGACCGCAAGTGAGTTACCCTAGTCCCATAGAAGTACTCCCTGACCCCAAGTGAGTTACCATATCACCTATATAAGTACTCCCTGACCCCAAGTGAGTTACCCTAGTCCCATAGAAGTACTCCCTGACCGCAAGTGAGTTACCCTAGTCCTATATAAGTACTCCTTACCCCAAGTGAGTTACCATAGCCCCTTTATAAGTACTCCCTGACCCCAAGTGAGTTATCCTAGCCCCTTTATATGTACTCCCTGCCCCCAAGTGAGTTACCCTAGTCCCAAAGAAGTACTCCCTAACACCAATTGAGTTATCCTTGCCCCTTTATAAGTACTCTCTGCCCGCAAGTGAGTTACCCTTCTCACATAGAAGTACTCCCTGACCCCAAGTGAGTTATCCTGGCCCCTTTATATGTACTCTCTGACCGCAAGTGAGTTATCCTAGTCACATAGAAGTACTCCCAGACCCCAAGTTAGATACCATATCACCTTTATAACTACTCCCTGACCCCAAGTGTGTTATCCTGGCCCCTTTATATGTAGTCTCTGACCGCAAGTGAGTTACCCTAGTCCCTTATAACTACTCCCTGACCCCAAGAGAGTTACCCTAGCCCCTTTATATGTACACCCTGGCGCCAAGTCAGTTACCTTGGTCCCATATAAGTACTCCCTGACCCCAAGTGAGTTACCCTTCTCACATAGAGGTACTCCCTGATCCCAAGTGAGTTATCCTGGCCCCTTTATAAGTACTCTCTGACCGCAAGTGAGTTACCCTAGTCCCATAGAAGTACTCCCAGACCCCAAGTTAGATACCATATCACCTTTATAACTACTCCCTGACCCCAAGTGTGTTATCCTGGCCCCTTTATATGTAGTCTCTGACCGCAAGTGAGTTACCCTTGTCCCATAGAAGTACTCCCTGACCCCAAGTGAGTTATCCTGACCCCTTTATATGTAGTCTCTGACCGCAAGTGAGTTACCCTAGTCCCATAGAAGTACTCCCTGACACCAAGTGAGTTACCATATCACCTTTGTAAGTACTCCCTAACCGCAAGTGAGTTACTCTAACCCATTTATAAGTACTCCCTGACCCCAAGTGAGTTATCCTAGGCCCTTTATAAGTACACCCTGGCCCCAAGTGAGTTATCCTAGTCCCATAGAAGTACTCCCTGACCGCAAGTGAGTTACCATATCACCTTTGTAAGTACTCCCTAACCGCAAGTGAGTTACTCTAACCCCTTTATATGTACTCCCTGACCCCAAATGAGTTACACTAGCCCCTATATAAGTACTCCCTGACCCCAAGTGAGTTACCCTAGTCCCATAGAAGTACTCCCTGACCGCAAGTGAGTTACCCTAGTCCTATATAAGTACTCCTTACCCCAAGTGAGTTACCATAGCCCCTTTATAAGTACTCCCTGACCACAAGTGAGTTATCCTATCCCCTTTTTATGTACTCCCTGCCCCCAAGTGAGTTACCCTAGTCCCATAGAAGTACTCCCTGACCCCAATTGAGTTATCCTTGCCCCTTTATAAGTACTCTCTGCCCGCAACTGAGTTACCCTTCTCACATAGAAGTACTCTCTGAACCCAAGTGAGTTATCCTGACCCCTTTATATGTACTCTCTGACCGCAAGTGAGTTACCCTAGTCCCATAGATGTACTCCCAGACCCCAAGTTAGATACCATATCACCTTTATAACTACTCCCTGACCCCAAGTGTGTTATCCTGGCCCCTTTATATGTAGTCTCTGACCGCAAGTGAGTTACCCTTGTCCCATAGAAGTACTCCCTGACCCCAAGTGAGTTATCCTAGCCCCTTTATAAGTACTACCTGAACCCAAGTGAGTTACCCTTCTCACATAGAAGTACTCCCTGAACCCAAGTGAGTTATCGTGACCCCTTTATATGTACTCTCTGACCGCAAGTGAGTTACCCTAGTCCCATAGAAGTACTCCCAGACCCCAAGTTAGATACCATATCACCTTTATAACTACTCCCTGACCCCAAGTGTGTTATCCTGGCCCCTTTATAAGTAGTCTCTGACCGCAAGTGAGTTACCCTAGTCCCTTATAACTACTCCCTGACCCCAAGTGAGTTACCCTAGCCCCTTTATAAGTACACCCTGGCGCCAAGTGAGTTACCCTGGTCCCATATAAGTACTCCCTGACCCCAAGTGAGTTACCCTGGTCCCATATAAGTATTCACAGACACCAAGTGAGTTACCCTAGTCCCATGTAAGTACTCTTTGAACCAAAGTGAGTTACCCTAGCCCCTTTATAAATACTCCCTGACCCCAAGTGAGTTACCATATCACATTTATAAGTAATCCCTGACCGCAAGTGAGTTACCCTAGTCCCATAGAAGTACTCCCTGACCTCAAGTGAGTTACCATAGCCCCTTTATAAGTACTCCCTGACCCCAAGTGAGTTACCCTAGCCCCTATATAAGTACTCCCTAACCCTAAGTGAGTTACCCTAGTCCCTTATAAGTACTCCCTGACAACAAGTGAGTTATTCTAGCCCCTTTATATGTACTTTCTGACCGCAAGTGAGTTACCCTAGTCCCATAGAAGTACTCCCTGACCCCAAGTGAGTTACCATATCACCTATATAAGTACTCCCTGACCCCAAGTGAGTTACCCTAGTCCCATAGAAGTACTCCCTGACCGCAAGTGAGTTACCCTAGTCCCATAGAAGTACTCCCAGACCCCAAGTTAGATACCATATTACTTTTATAACTACTCCCTGACCCCAAGTGTGTTATCCTGGCCCCTTTATATGTAGTCTCTGACCGCAAGTGAGTTACCCTAGTCCCTTATAACTACTCCCTGACCCCAAGTGAGTTACCCTAGCCCCTTTATAAGTACACCCTGGCGCCAAGTGAGTTACCCTGGTCCCATATAAGTACTCCCTAACCCCAAGTGAGTTACCCTTCTCACATAGAGGTACTCCCTGATCCCAAGTGAGTTATCCTGGCCCCTTTATAAGTACTCTCTGACCGCAAGTGAGTTACCCTAGTCCCATAGAAGTACTCCCAGACCCCAAGTTAGATACCATATCACCTTTATAACTACTCCCTGACCCCAAGTGTGTTATCCTGGCCCCTTTATATGTAGTCTCTGACCGCAAGTGAGTTACCCTTGTCCCATAGAAGTACTCCCTGACCCCAAGTGAGTTATCCTGGCCCCTTTATATGTAGTCTCTGACCGCAAGTTAGTTACCCTAGTCCCATAGAAGTACTCCCTGACCCCAAGTGAGTTACCATATCACCTTTGTAAGTACTCCCTAACCGCAAGTGAGTTACTCTAACCCCTTTATAAGAACTCCCTGACCCCAAGTGAGTTATCCTAGGCCCTTTATAAGTACACCCTGGCCCCTAGTGAGTTATCCTAGTCCCATAGAAGTACTCCCTGACCGCAAGTGAGTTACCATATCACCTTTGTAAGTACTCCCTAACCGCAAGTGAGTTACTCTAACCCCTTTATATGTACTCCCTGACCCCAAATGAGTTACACTAGCCCCTATATAAGTACTCCCTGACCCCAAGTGAGTTACCCTAGTCCTATATAAGTACTCCTTACCCCAAGTGATTTACCATAGCCCCTTTATAAGTACTCCCTGACCCCAAGTGAGTTATCCTATCCCCTTTATATGTACTCCCTGCCCCCAAGTGAGTTACCCTAGTCCCATAGAAGTACTCCCTGACCCCAATTGAGTTATCCTTGCCCCTTTATAAGTACTCTCTGCCCGCAAGTGAGTTACCCTTCTCACATAGAAGTACTCTCTGAACCCAAGTGAGTTATCCTGACCCCTATATATGTACTCTCTGACCGCAAGTGAGTTACCCTAGTCCCATAGAAGTACTCCCAGACCCCAAGTTAGATACCAAATCACCTTTATAACTACTCCCTGACCCCAAGTGTGTTATCCTGGCCCCTTTATATGTAGTCTCTGACCGCAAGTGAGTTACCCTAGTCCCTTATAAATACTCCCTGACCCCAAGTGAGTTACCCTAGCCCCTTTATAAGTACACCCTGGCGCCAAGTGAGTTACCCTGGTCCCATATAAGTACTCCCTGACCCCAAGTGAGTTACCCTTCTCAAATAGAGGTACTCCCTGATCCCAAGTGAGTTATCCTGGCCCCTTTAAAAGTACTCTCTGACCGCAAGTGAGTTACCCTAGTCCCATAGAAGTACTCCCAGACCCCAAGTGAGTTAACCTAGCCCGTTTATATGTAATCTCTGACCGCAAGTGAGTTACCCTAGTCCCATAGTAGTACTCCCTAACCCCAAGTGAGTTACAATAGCCCCTTTATAAGTACTCCCTAACCCAAAGTGAGTTATCCTAGCCCCTTTATATGTACGCTCTGACCGCAAGTGAGTTACTCTAGTCCCTTATAACTACTCCCTGACCCAAAGTAAGTTACCCTAGCCCCTTTATAAGTACACCCTGGCCCCAAGTGAGTTACCCTGGTCCCATATAAGTGCTCCCAGACACCAAGTGAGTTACCCTAGCCCCTTAATAAGTACACCCTGGCCCCAAGTGAATTACCCTGGTCCCATATAAGTGCTCCCAGACACCAAGTGAGTTACCCTAGTCCCATAGAAGTACTCCCTGACCCCAAGTGAGTTACCATAGCCCCTATATAAGCACTCCCTGACCCCAAGTGAGTTACCCTAGCCCCTTAATAAGTACACCCTGGCCCCAAGTGAGTTACCCTGGTCCCATATAAGTGCTCCCAGACACCAAGTGAGTTACCCTAGTCCCATAGAAGTACTCCCTGACCCCAAGTGAGTTACCATAGCCCCTACATAAGTACTCCCTAACCCAAAGTAAGTTACCCTAGCCCCTACATAAGTACTCCCTAACCCAAAGTGAGTTATCCTAGCCCCTTTATATGTACGCTCTGACCGCAAGTGAGTTACCTAGTACCATAGAAGTACTCCCTGACCCAAAGTGAGTTACCCTACCCCCTTTATAAGTACTCCCTGACCCCATGTGAGTTACCATAGCCCCTTTATAAGTACTCCCTAACCCAAAGTGAGTTATCCTAGCCCCTTTATATGTACGCTCTGACCGCAAGTGAGTTACCCTAGTCCCATAGAAGTACTCCCTGACCTCAAGTGAGTTACCATAGCCCCTTTATAAGTACTCCCTGACCCCAAGTGAGTTACCCTAGCCCCTATATAAGTACTCCCTAACCCTAAGTGAGTTACCCTAGTCCCTTATAAGTACTCCCTGACAACAAGTGAGTTATTCTAGTCCTATATAAGTACTCCCTGACCCCAAGTGAGTTATCCTAGCCCTTTTATATGTACTCCCTGCCCCCAAGTGAGTTACTCTAGTCCCATAGAAGTACTCCCTGACCCCAATTGAGTTATCCTAGCCCCTTTATAAGTACTCCCTGAACCCAAGTGAGTTACCCTTCTCACATAGAAGTACTCCCTGAACCGAAGTGAGTTATCGTGACCCCTTTATATGTACTCTCTGACCGCAAGTGAGTTACCCTAGTCCCTTATAACTACTCCCTGACCCCAAGTGAGTTAACCTAGCCCCGTTATAAGTACACCCTGGCGCCAAGTGAGTTACCCTGGTCCCATATAAGTACTCCCTGACCCCAAGTGAGTTAACCTAGCCCCGTTATAAGTACACCCTGGCGCCAAGTGAGTTACCCTGGTCCCATATAAGTACTCCCTGACCCCAAGTTAGATACCATATCACCTTTATAACTACTCCCTGAGCCCAAGTGTGTTATCCTGGCCCCTTTATATGTAGTCTCTGACCGCAAGTGAGTTACCCTAGTCCCTTATAACTACTCCCTGACCCCAAGTGAGTTAACCTAGCCCCGTTATAAGTACACCCTGGCGCCAAGTGAGTTACCCTGGTCCCATATAAGTACTCCCTGACCCCAAGTTAGATACCATATCACCTTTATAACTACTCCCTGACCCCAAGTGAGTTACCATATCACCTATGTAAGTACTCCCTAACCGCAAGTGAGTTACTCTAACCCCTTTATAAGTACTCCCTGACCCCAAGTGAGTTATCCTAGGCCCTTTATAAGTACACCCTGGCCCCAAGTGAGTTATCCTAGTCCCATAGAAGTACTCCCTGACCGCAAGTGAGTTACCATATCACCTTTGTAAGTACTCCCTAACCGCAAGTGAGTTACTCTAACCCCTTTATAAGTACTCCCTGACCCCAAGTGAGTTATCCTAGGCCCTTTATAAGTACACCCTGGCCCCAAGTGAGTTATCCTAGTCCCATAGAAGTACTCCCTGACCGCAAGTGAGTTACCATATCACCTTTGTAAGTACTCCCTAACCGCAAGTGAGTTACTCTAACCCCTTTATATGTACTCCCTGACCCCAAATGAGTTACACTAGCCCCTATATAAGTACTCCCTGACCCCAAGTGAGTTACCCTAGTCCCATAGAAGTACTCCCTGACCGCAAGTGAGTTACCCTAGTCCTATATAAGTACTCCTTACCCCAAGTGAGTTACCATAGCCCCTTTATAAGTACTCCCTGACCCCAAGTGAGTTATCCTATCCCCTTTATATGTACTCCCTGCCCCCAAGTGAGTTACCCTAGTCCCATAGAAGTACTCCCTGACCCCAATTGAGTTATCCTTGCCCCTTTATAAGTACTCTCTGCCCGCAAGTGAGTTACCCTTCTCACATACAAGTACTCTCTGAACCCAAGTGAGTTATCCTGACCCCTTTATATGTACTCTCTGACCGCAAGTGAGTTACCCTAATCCCATAGAAGTACTCCCAGACCCCATGTTAGATACCAAATCACCTTTATAACTACTCCCTGACCCCAGGTGTGTTATCCTGGCCCCTTTATATGTAGTCTCTGACCGCAAGTGAGTTACCCTAGTCCCTTATAACTACTCCCTGACCCCAAGTGAGTTACCCTAGCCCCTTTATAAGTACACCCTGGCGCCAAGTGAGTTACCCTGGTCCCATATAAGTACTCCCTGACCCCAAGTGAGTTACCCTTCTCAAATAGAGGTACTCCCTGATCCCAAGTGAGTTATCCTGGCCCCTTTATAAGTACTCTCTGACCGCAAGTGAGTTACCCTAGTCCCATAGAAGTACTCCCTGACCCCAAGTGAGTTACCCTTCTCACATAGAGGTACTCCCTGATCCCAAGTGAGTTATCCTGGCCCCTTTATAAGTACTCTCTGACCGCAAGTGAGTTACCCTAGTCCCATAGAAGTACTCCCAGACCCCAAGTTAGATACCATATCACCTTTATAACTACTCCCTGACCCCAAGTGTGTTATCCTGGCCCCTTTATATGTAGTCTCTGACCGCAAGTGAGTTACCCTTGTCCCATAGAAGTACTCCCTGACGCCAAGTGAGTTATCCTGGCCCCTTTATATGTAGTCTCTGACCGCAAGTGAGTTACCCTAGTCCCATAGAAGTACTCCCTGACCCCAAGTGAGTTACCATATCACCTTTGTAAGTACTCCCTAACCGCAAGTGAGTTACTCTAACCCCTTTATAAGTACTCCCTGACCCCAAGTGAGTTATCCTAGGCGCTTTATAAGTACACCCCGGCCCCAAGTGAGTTATCCTAGTCCCATAGAAGTACTCCCTGACCGCAAGTGAGTTACCATATCACCTTTGTAAGTACTCCCTAACCGCAAGTGAGTTACTCTAACCCCTTTATATGTACTCCCTGACCCCAAATGAGTTACACTAGCCCCTATATAAGTACTCCCTGACCCCAAGTGAGTTACCCTAGTCCCATAGAAGTACTCCCTGACCGCAAGTGAGTTACCCTAGTCCTATATAAGTACTCCTTACCCCAAGTGAGTTACCATAGCCCCTTTATAAGTACTCCCTGACCCCAAGTGAGTTATCCTATCCCCTTTATATGTACTCCCTGCCCCCAAGTGAGTTACCCTAGTCCCATAGAAGTACTCCCTGACGCCAATTGAGTTATACTTGCCCCTTTATAAGTACTCTCTGCCCGCAAGTGAGTTACCCTTCTCACATAGAAGTACTCTCTGAACCCAAGTGAGTTATCCTGATCCCTTTATATGTACTCTCTGAACGCAAGTGAGTTACCCTAGTCCCATAGAAGTACTCCCAGACCCCAAGTTAGATACCAAATCACCTTTATAACTACTCCCTGACCCCAAGTGAGTTAACCTAGCCCGTTTATATGTAGTCTCTGACCGCAAGTGAGTTACCCTAGTCCCTTATAACTACTCCCTGACCCAAAGTGAGTTACCCTAGCCCCTTTATAAGTACACCCTGGCGCCAAGTGAGTTACCCTGGTCCCATATAAGTACTCCCTGACCCCAAGTGAGTTACCCTTCTCACATAGAGGTACTCCCTGATCCCAAGTGAGTTATCCTGGCCCCTTTATAAGTACTCTCTGACCGCAAGTGAGTTACCCTAGTCCCATAGAAGCACTCCCAGACCCCAAGTTAGATACCATATCACCTTTAAAACTACTCCCTGACCCCAAGTGTGTTATCCTGGCCCCATTATATGTAGTCTCTGACCGCAAGTGAGTTACCCTTGTCCCATAGAAGTACTCCCTGACCCCAAGTGAGTTATCCTGGCCCCTTCATATGTAGTCTCTGACCGCAAGTGAGTTACCCTAGTCCCATAGAAGTACTCCCTGACCCCAAGTGAGTTACCATATCACCTTTGTAAGTACTCCCTAACCGCAAGTGAGTTACTCTAACCCCTTTATAAGTACTCCCTGACCCCAAGTGAGTTACCCTAGCCCCTTTATAAGTACACCCTGGCGCCAAGTGAGTTACCCTGGTCCCATATAAGTACTCCCTGACCCCAAGTGAGTTATCCTGGCCCCTTTAAAAGTACTCTCTGACCGCAAGTGAGTTACCCTAGTCCCATAGAAGTACTCCCAGACCCCAAGTGAGTTAACCTAGCCCGTTTATATGTAATCTCTGACCGCAAGTGAGTTACCCTAGTCCCATAGTAGTACTCCCTAACCCCAAGTGAGTTACAATAGCCCCTTTATAAGTACTCCCAAACCCAAAGTGATTTATCCTAGCCCCTTTATATGTACGCTCTGACCGCAAGTGAGTTACCTAGTACCATAGAAGTACTCCCTGACCCAAAGTGAGTTACCCTAGCCCCTATATAAGTACTCCCTGACCCCAAGTGAGTTACCATAGCCCCTTTATAAGTAATCCCTGACCCCAAGTGAGTTACCCTAGCCCCTATATAAGTAATCCCTAACCCAAAGTGAGTTATCCTAGCCCCTTTATATGTACGCTCTGACCGCAAGTGAGTTACCTAGTACCATAGAAGTACTCCTTGACCCAAAGTGAGTTACCCTACCCCCTTTATAAGTACTCCCTGACCCCAAGTGTGTTACCCTAGCCCCTATATAAGTACTCCCTAACCCTAAGTGAGTTACCCTAGTCCCTTATAAGTACTCCCTGACAACAAGTGAGTTATTCTAGTCCTATATAAGTACTCCTTACCCCAAGTGAGTTACCATAGCCCCTTTATGAGTACTCCCTGACCCCAAGTGAGTTATCCTAGCCCTTTTATATGTACTCCCTGCCCCCAAGTGAGTTACCCTAGTCCCATAGAAGTACTCCCTGACCCCAATTGAGTTATCCTAGCCCCTTTATAAGTACTCCCTGAACCCAAGTGAGTTACCCTTCTCACATAGAAGTACTCCCTGAACCGAAGTGAGTTATCGTGACCCCTTTATATGTACTCTCTGACCGCAAGTGAGTTACCCTAGTCCCATAGAAGTACTCCCAGACCCCAAGTTAGATACCATATCACATTTATAACTACTCCCTGACCCCAAGTGTGTTATCCTGGCCCCTTTATATGTAGTCTCTGACCGCAAGTGAGTTACCCTAGTCCCTTATAACTACTCCCTGACCAAAAGTGAGTTACCCTTCTCACATAGAGGTACTCCCTGATCCCAAGTGCGTTATCCTGGCCCCTTTATAAGTACTCTCTGACCGCAAGTGAGTTACCCTAGTCCCATAGAAGTACTCCCAGACCCCAAGTTAGATACCATATCACCTTTATAACTACTCCCTGACCCCAAGTGTGTTATCCTGGCCCCTTTATATGTAGTCTCTGACCGCAAGTGAGTTACCCTTGTCCCATAGAAGTACTCCCTGACCCCAAGTGAGTTATCCTGGCCCCTTTATATGTAGTCTCTGACCGCAAGTGAGTTACCCTAGTCCCATAGAAGTACTCCCTGACCCCAAGTGAGTTACCATATCACCTTTGTAAGTACTACCTAACCGCAAGTGAGTTACTCTAACCCCTTTATAAGTACTCCCTGACCCCAAGTGAGTTATCCTAGGCCCTTTATAAGTACACCCTGGCCCCAAGTGAGTTATCCTAGTCCCATAGAAGTACTCCCTGACCGCAAGTGAGTTACCATATCACCTTTGTAAGTACTCCCTAACCGCAAGTGAGTTACTCTAACCCCTTTATATGTACTCCCTGACCCCAAATGAGTTACACTAGCCCCTATATAAGTACTCCCTGACCCCAAGTGAGTTACCCTAGTCCCATAGAAGTACTCCCTGACCGCAAGTGAGTTACCCTAGTCATATATAAGTACTCCTTACCCCAAGTGAGTTACCATAGCCCCTTTATAAGTACTCCTTACCCCAAGTGAGTTACCATAGCCCCTTTATAAGTACTCCCTGACCCCAAGTGAGTTATCCTATCCCCTTTATATGTACTCCCTGCCCCCAAGTGAGTTACCCTAGTCCCATAGAAGTACTCCCTGACGCCAATTGAGTTATACTTGCCCCTTTATAAGTACTCTCTGCCCGCAAGTGAGTTACCCTTCTCACATAGAAGTACTCTCTGAACCCAAGTGAGTTATCCTGATCCCTTTATATGTACTCTCTGAACGCAAGTGAGTTACCCTAGTCCCATAGAAGTACTCCCAGACCCCAAGTTAGATACCAAATCACCTTTATAACTACTCCCTGACCCCAAGTGAGTTAACCTAGCCAGTTTATATGTAGTCTCTGACCGCAAGTGAGTTACCCTAGTCCCTTATAACTACTCCCTGACACAAAGTGAGTTACCCTAGCCCCTTTATAAGTACACCCTGGCGCCAAGTGAGTTACCCTGGTCCCATATAAGTACTCCCTGACCCCAAGTGAGTTACCCTTCTCACATAGAGGTACTCCCTGATCCCAAGTGAGTTATCCTGGCCCCTTTATAAGTACTCTCTGACCGCAAGTGAGTTACCCTAGTCCCATAGAAGCACTCCCAGACCCCAAGTTAGATACCATATCACCTTTATAACTACTCCCTGACCCCAAGTGTGTTATCCTGGCCCCATTATATGTAGTCTCTGACCGCAAGTGAGTTACCCTTGTCCCATAGAAGTACTCCCTGACCCCAAGTGAGTTATCCTGGCCCCTTCATATGTAGTCTCTGACCGCAAGTGAGTTACCCTAGTCCCATAGAAGTACTCCCTGACCCCAAGTGAGTTACCCTAGCCCCTTTATAAGTACACCCTGGCCCCAAGTGAGTTACCCTGGTCCCATATAAGTGCTCCCAGACACCAAGTGAGTTACCCTAGCCCCTTAATAAGTACACCCTGGCCCCAAGTGAGTTACCCTGGTCCCATATAAGTGCTCCCAGACACCAAGTGAGTTACCCTAGTCCCATAGAAGTACTCCCTGACCCCAAGTGAGTTACCATAGCCCCTATATAAGCACTCCCTGACCCCAAGTGAGTTACCCTAGCCCCTTAATATGTACACCCTGGCCCCAAGTGAGTTACCCTGGTACCAAATAAGTGCTCCCAGACACCAAGTGAGTTACCCTAGTCCCATAGAAGTACTCCCTGACCCCAAGTGAGTTACCATAGCCCCTATATAAGTACTCCCTAACCCCAAGTGAGTTACCATAGCCCCTTTATAAGTAATCCCTGACCCCAAGTGAGTTACCCTAGCCCCTATATAAGTAATCCCTAACCCAAAGTGATTTATCCTAGCCCCTTTATATGTACGCTCTGACCGCAAGTGAGTTACCTAGTACCATAGAAGTACTCCCTGACCCAAAGTGAGTTACCCTAGCCCCTATATAAGTACTCCCTAACCCCAAGTGAGTTACCATAGCCCCTTTATAAGTAATCCCTGACCCCAAGTGAGTTACCCTAGCCCCTTTATAAGTACTCCCAAACCCAAAGTGATTTATCCTAGCCCCTTTATATGTACGCTCTGACCGCAAGTGAGTTACCTAGTACCATAGAAGTACTCCCTGACCCAAAGTGAGTTACCCTAGCCCCTATATAAGTACTCCCTGACCCCAAGTGAGTTACCATAGCCCCTTTATAAGTAATCCCTGACCCCAAGTGAGTTACCCTAGCCCCTATATAAGTAATCCCTAACCCAAAGTGAGTTATCCTAGCCCCTTTATATGTATGCTCTGACCGCAAGTGAGTTACCTAGTACCATAGAAGTACTCCTTGACCCAAAGTGAGTTACCCTACCCCCTTTATAAGTACTCCCTGACCCCAAGTGTGTTACCCTAGCCCCTATATAAGTACTCCCTAACCCTAAGTGAGTTACCCTAGTCCCTTATAAGTACTCCCTGACAACAAGTGAGTTATTCTAGTCCTATATAAGTACTCCTTACCCCAAGTGAGTTACCATAGCCCCTTTATGAGTACTCCCTGACCCCAAGTGAGTTATCCTAGCCCTTTTATATGTACTCCCTGCCCCCAAGTGAGTTACCCTAGTCCCATAGAAGTACTCCCTGACCCCAATTGAGTTATCCTAGCCCCTTTATAAGTACTCCCTGAACCCAAGTGAGTTACCCTTCTCACATAGAAGTACTCCCTGAACCGAAGTGAGTTATCGTGACCCCTTTATATGTACTCTCTGACCGCAAGTGAGTTACCCTAGTCCCATAGAAGTACTCCCAGACCCCAAGTTAGATACCATATCACATTTATAACTACTCCCTGACCCCAAGTGTGTTATCCTGGCCCCTTTATATGTAGTCTCTGACCGCAAGTGAGTTACCCTAGTCCCTTATAACTACTCCCTGACCAAAAGTGAGTTACCCTTCTCACATAGAGGTACTCCCTGATCCCAAGTGCGTTATCCTGGCCCCTTTATAAGTACTCTCTGACCGCAAGTGAGTTACCCTAGTCCCATAGAAGTACTCCCAGACCCCAAGTTAGATACCATATCACCTTTATAACTACTCCCTGACCCCAAGTGTGTTATCCTGGCCCCTTTATATGTAGTCTCTGACCGCAAGTGAGTTACCCTTGTCCCATAGAAGTACTCCCTGACCCCAAGTGAGTTATCCTGGCCCCTTTATATGTAGTCTCTGACCGCAAGTGAGTTACCCTAGTCCCATAGAAGTACTCCCTGACCCCAAGTGAGTTACCATATCACCTTTGTAAGTACTACCTAACCGCAAGTGAGTTACTCTAACCCCTTTATAAGTACTCCCTGACCCCAAGTGAGTTATCCTAGGCCCTTTATAAGTACACCCTGGCCCCAAGTGAGTTATCCTAGTCCCATAGAAGTACTCCCTGACCGCAAGTGAGTTACCATATCACCTTTGTAAGTACTCCCTAACCGCAAGTGAGTTACTCTAACCCCTTTATATGTACTCCCTGACCCCAAATGAGTTACACTAGCCCCTATATAAGTACTCCCTGACCCCAAGTGAGTTACCCTAGTCCCATAGAAGTACTCCCTGACCGCAAGTGAGTTACCCTAGTCATATATAAGTACTCCTTACCCCAAGTGAGTTACCATAGCCCCTTTATAAGTACTCCTTACCCCAAGTGAGTTACCATAGCCCCTTTATAAGTACTCCCTGACCCCAAGTGAGTTATCCTATCCCCTTTATATGTACTCCCTGCCCCCAAGTGAGTTACCCTAGTCCCATAGAAGTACTCCCTGACGCCAATTGAGTTATACTTGCCCCTTTATAAGTACTCTCTGCCCGCAAGTGAGTTACCCTTCTCACATAGAAGTACTCTCTGAACCCAAGTGAGTTATCCTGATCCCTTTATATGTACTCTCTGAACGCAAGTGAGTTACCCTAGTCCCATAGAAGTACTCCCAGACCCCAAGTTAGATACCAAATCACCTTTATAACTACTCCCTGACCCCAAGTGAGTTAACCTAGCCAGTTTATATGTAGTCTCTGACCGCAAGTGAGTTACCCTAGTCCCTTATAACTACTCCCTGACACAAAGTGAGTTACCCTAGCCCCTTTATAAGTACACCCTGGCGCCAAGTGAGTTACCCTGGTCCCATATAAGTACTCCCTGACCCCAAGTGAGTTACCCTTCTCACATAGAGGTACTCCCTGATCCCAAGTGAGTTATCCTGGCCCCTTTATAAGTACTCTCTGACCGCAAGTGAGTTACCCTAGTCCCATAGAAGCACTCCCAGACCCCAAGTTAGATACCATATCACCTTTATAACTACTCCCTGACCCCAAGTGTGTTATCCTGGCCCCATTATATGTAGTCTCTGACCGCAAGTGAGTTACCCTTGTCCCATAGAAGTACTCCCTGACCCCAAGTGAGTTATCCTGGCCCCTTCATATGTAGTCTCTGACCGCAAGTGAGTTACCCTAGTCCCATAGAAGTACTCCCTGACCCCAAGTGAGTTACCATATCACCTTTGTAAGTACTCCCTAACCGCAAGTGAGTTACTCTAACCCCTTTATAAGTACTCCCTGACCCCAAGTGAGTTACCCTAGCCCCTTTATAAGTACACCCTGGCGCCAAGTGAGTTACCCTGGTCCCATATAAGTACTCCCTGACCCCAAGTGAGTTATCCTGGCCCCTTTAAAAGTACTCTCTGACCGCAAGTGAGTTACCCTAGTCCCATAGAAGTACTCCCAGACCCCAAGTGAGTTAACCTAGCCCGTTTATATGTAATCTCTGACCGCAAGTGAGTTACCCTAGTCCCATAGTAGTACTCCCTAACCCCAAGTGAGTTACAATAGCCCCTTTATAAGTACTCCCAAACCCAAAGTGATTTATCCTAGCCCCTTTATATGTACGCTCTGACCGCAAGTGAGTTACCTAGTACCATAGAAGTACTCCCTGACCCAAAGTGAGTTACCCTAGCCCCTATATAAGTACTCCCTGACCCCAAGTGAGTTACCATAGCCCCTTTATAAGTAATCCCTGACCCCAAGTGAGTTACCCTAGCCCCTATATAAGTAATCCCTAACCCAAAGTGAGTTATCCTAGCCCCTTTATATGTACGCTCTGACCGCAAGTGAGTTACCTAGTACCATAGAAGTACTCCTTGACCCAAAGTGAGTTACCCTACCCCCTTTATAAGTACTCCCTGACCCCAAGTGTGTTACCCTAGCCCCTATATAAGTACTCCCTAACCCTAAGTGAGTTACCCTAGTCCCTTATAAGTACTCCCTGACAACAAGTGAGTTATTCTAGTCCTATATAAGTACTCCTTACCCCAAGTGAGTTACCATAGCCCCTTTATGAGTACTCCCTGACCCCAAGTGAGTTATCCTAGCCCTTTTATATGTACTCCCTGCCCCCAAGTGAGTTACCCTAGTCCCATAGAAGTACTCCCTGACCCCAATTGAGTTATCCTAGCCCCTTTATAAGTACTCCCTGAACCCAAGTGAGTTACCCTTCTCACATAGAAGTACTCCCTGAACCGAAGTGAGTTATCGTGACCCCTTTATATGTACTCTCTGACCGCAAGTGAGTTACCCTAGTCCCATAGAAGTACTCCCAGACCCCAAGTTAGATACCATATCACATTTATAACTACTCCCTGACCCCAAGTGTGTTATCCTGGCCCCTTTATATGTAGTCTCTGACCGCAAGTGAGTTACCCTAGTCCCTAATAACTACTCCCTGACCAAAAGTGAGTTACCCTTCTCACATAGAGGTACTCCCTGATCCCAAGTGCGTTATCCTGGCCCCTTTATAAGTACTCTCTGACCGCAAGTGAGTTACCCTAGTCCCATAGAAGTACTCCCAGACCCCAAGTTAGATACCATATCACCTTTATAACTACTCCCTGACCCCAAGTGTGTTATCCTGGCCCCTTTATATGTAGTCTCTGACCGCAAGTGAGTTACCCTTGTCCCATAGAAGTACTCCCTGACCCCAAGTGAGTTATCCTGGCCCCTTTATATGTAGTCTCTGACCGCAAGTGAGTTACCCTAGTCCCATAGAAGTACTCCCTGACCCCAAGTGAGTTACCATATCACCTTTGTAAGTACTCCCTAACCGCAAGTGAGTTACTCTAACCCCTTTATAAGTACTCCCTGACCCCAAGTGAGTTATCCTAGGCCCTTTATAAGTACACCCTGGCCCCAAGTGAGTTATCCTAGTCCCTTTATATGTAGTCCCTGACCGCAAGTGAGTTACCATATCACCTTTGTAAGTACTCCCTAACCGCAAGTGAGTTACTCTAACCCCTTTATATGTACTCCCTGACCCCAAATGAGTTACACTAGCCCCTATATAAGTACTCCCTGACCCCAAGTGAGTTACCCTAGTCCCATAGAAGTACTCCCTGACCGCAAGTGAGTTACCCTAGTCCTATATAAGTACTCCTTACCCCAAGTGAGTTACCATAGCCCCTTTATAAGTACTCCCTGACCCCAAGTGAGTTATCCTATCCCCTTTATATGTACTCCCTGCCCCCAAGTGAGTTACCCTAGTCCCATAGAAGTACTCCCTGACCCCAATTGAGTTATCCTTGCCCCTTTATAAGTACTCTCTGCCCGCAAGTGAGTTACCCTTCTCACATAGAAGTACTCTCTGAACCCAAGTGAGTTATCCTGACCCCTTCATATGTACTCTCTGACCGCAAGTGAGTTACCCTAGTCCCATAGAAGTACTCCAAGACCCCAAGTTAGATACCAAATCACCTTTATAACTACTCCCTGACCCCAAGTGTGTTATCCTGGCCCCTTTATATGTAGTCTCTGACCGCAAGTGAGTTACCCTAGTCCCTTATAACTACTCCCTGACCCCAAGTGAGTTACCCTAGCCCCTTTATAAGTACACCCTGGCGCCAAATGAGTTACCCTGGTCCCATATAAGTACTCCCTGACCCCAAGTGAGTTACCCTTCTCAAATAATGGTACTCCCTGATCCCAATTGAGTTATCCTGGCCCCTTTATAAGTACTCTCTGACCGCAAGTGAGTTACCCTAGTCCCATAGAAGTACTCCCAGACCCAAAGTGAGTTACCCCAGCCGTTTTATATGAACCCTCTGACCGCAAGTGAGTTTCCCTAGTCCCATATATGTACTCCCTGACCCCATGTGAGTTACCCTAGCCCCTATATAAGTACTCCCTGACCACAAGTGAGTTATCCTAGCCCCCTTATAAGTACTCCCTGACTCTAAGTGGGTTACCCTAGTCCAATATATGTACTCCTTGACCCAAAGTGAGTTACCCTTCTCAAATAATGGTACTCCCTGATCCCAATTGAGTTATCCTGGCCCCTTTATAAGTACTCTCTGACCGCAAGTGAGTTACCCTAGTCCCATAGAAGTACTCCCAGACCCCAAGTGAGTTAACCTAGCCCGTTTATATGTAATCTCTGACCGCAAGTGAGTTACCCTAGTCCCATAGTAGTACTCCCTAACCCCAAGTGAGTTACAATAGCCCCTTTATAAGTACTCCCTAACCCAAAGTGAGTTATCCTAGCCCCTTTATATGTACGCTCTGACCGCAAGTGAGTTACTCTAGTCCCTTATAACTACTCCCTGACCCAAAGTGAGTTACCCTAGCCCCTTTATAAGTACACCCTGGCCCCAAGTGAGTTACCCTGGTCCCATATAAGTGCTCCCAGACACCAAGTGAGTTACCCTAGCCCCTTAATAAGTACACCCTGGCCCCAAGTGAGTTACCCTGGTCCCATATAAGTGCTCCCAGACACCAAGTGAGTTACCCTAGTCCCATAGAAGTACTCCCTGACCCCAAGTGAGTTACCATAGCCCCTATATAAGCACTCCCTGACCCCAAGTGAGTTACCCTAGCCCCTTAATATGTACACCCTGGCCCCAAGTGAGTTACCCTGGTACCAAATAAGTGCTCCCAGACACCAAGTGAGTTACCCTAGTCCCATAGAAGTACTCCCTGACCCCAAGTGAGTTACCATAGCCCCTATATAAGTACTCCCTAACCCAAAGTGAGTTACCCTAGCCCCTATATAAGTACTCCCTAACCCAAAGTGAGTTATCCTAGCCCCTTTATATGTACGTTCTGACCGCAAGTGAGTTACCTAGTACCATAGAAGTACTCCCTGACCCAAAGTGAGTTATCCTAGCCCCTTTATAAGTACTCCCTGACTCTAAGTGGGTTACCCTAGTCCAATATATGTACTCCTTGACCCAAAGTGAGTTACCCTAGCCGTTTTATATGAACCCTCTGACCGCAAGTGAGTTTCCCTAGTCCCATATATGTACTCACTGACCCCAAATGAGTTACACTAGCCCCTATATAAGTACTCCCTGACCCCAAGTGAGTTACCATAGCCCCTTTATAAGTACTCCCTGACCCCAAGTGAGTTACACTAGCCCCTATATAAGTACTCCCTAACCCACAGTGAGTTATCCTAGCCCCTTTAAATGTACGCTCTGACCGCAAGTGAGTTACCTAGTACCATAGAAGTACTCCCTGACCCAAAGTGAGTTACCCTACCCCCTTTATAAGTACTCCATGACCCCATGTGAGTTACCCTAGCCCCTATATAAGTACTCCCTGACCACAAGTGAGTTATCCTAGCCCCTTTATAAGTACTCCCTGACTCTAAGTGGGTTACCCTAGTCCAATATATGTACTCCTTGACCCAAAGTGAGTTACCCTAGCCGTTTTATATGAACCCTCTGACCGCAAGTGAGTTTCCCTAGTCCCATATATGTACTCCCTGACCCCAAATGAGTTACACTAGCCCCTATATAAGTACTCCCTGACCCCAAGTGAGTTACCATAGCCCCTTTATAAGTACTCCCTGACCCCAAGTGAGTTACCCTAGCCCCTATATAAGTACTCCCTGACACCAAGTGAGTTACCCTAGCCCCTTAATAAGTACACCCTGGCCCCAAATGAGTTACCCTGGTCCCATATAAGTGCTCCCAGACACCAAGTGAGTTACCCTAGTCCCATAGAAGTACTCCCTGACCCCAAGTGAGTTACCATAGCCCCTATATAAGTACTCCCTAACCCAAAGTGAGTTATCCTAGCCCCTATATAAGTACTCCCTAACCCAAAGTGAGTTATCCTAGCCCCTTTATATGTACGCTCTGACCGCAAGTGAGTTACCTAGTACCATAGAAGTACTCCCTGACCACTAGTGAGTTATCCTAGCCCCTTTATAAGTACTCCCCGACAACAAGTGAGTTATCCTAGCCCCTATATAAGTACTCCCTGACTCTAAGTGGGTTACCCTAGTCCAATATATGTACTCCCTGACCCCAAATGAGTTACACTAGCCCCTATATAAGTACTCCCTGACCCCAAGAGAGTTACCATAGCCCCTATATAAGTACTCCCTAACCCAAAGTGAGGTACCCTAGCCCCTATATAAGTACTCCCTAACCCAAAGTGAGTTATCCTAGCCCCTTTATATGTACGCTCTGACCGCAAGTGAGTTACCTAGTACCATAGAAGTACTCCCTGACCCCAAGTGAGTTATCCTAGCCCCTATATAAGTACTCCCTGACCACAAGTGAGTTATCCTAGCCCCTTGATAAGTACTCCCCGACCACAAGTGAGTTATCCTAGCCCCTATATAAGTACTCCCTGACTCTAAGTGGGTTACCCTAGTCCAATATATGTACTCCTTGACCCAAAGTGAGTTACCCTAGCCGTTTTATATGAACCCTCTGACCGCAAGTGAGTTTCCCTAGTCCCATATATGTACTCCCTGACCCCAAATGAGTTACAATTCCCCCTATATAAGTACTCCCTGACCCCAAGTGAGTTACCGTAGTCCCATAGAAGTACTCCCTGACCGCAAGTGAGTTACCCTAGTCCTATATAAGTACTCCTTACCCCAAGTGAGTTACCATAGCCCCTTTATAAGTACTCCCTGACCCCAAGTAAGTTATCCTAGCCCCTTTATATGTACTCCCTGCCCCCAAGTGAGTTACCCTAGTCCCATAGAAGTACTCCCTGACCCCAATTGAGTTATCCTTGCCCCTTTATAAGTACTCTCTGTTCGCAAGTGAGTTACCCTTCTCACATAGAAGTACTCCCTGACCCCAAGTGAGTTATCCTGGCCCCTTTATATGTACTCTCTGACCGCAAGTGAGTTACCCTAGTCCCATAGAAGTACTCCAAGACCTCAAGTTAGATACCAAATCACCTTTATAACTACTCCCTGACCCCAAGTGAGTTAACCTAGCCCGTTTATATGTAGTCTCTGACCGCAAGTGAGTTACCCTAGTCCCTTATAACTACTCCCTGACCCAAAGTGAGTTACCCTAGCCCCTTTATAAGTACACCCTGGCGCCAAGTGAGTTACCCTGGTCCCATATAAGTACTCCCTGACCCCAAGTGAGTTACCCTTCTCACATAGAGGTACTCCCTGATCCCAAGTGAGTTATCCTGGCCCCTTTATAAGTACTCTCTGACCGCAAGTGAGTTACCCTAGTCCCATAGAAGCACTCCCAGACCCCAAGTTAGATACCATATCACCTTTATAACTACTCCCTGACCCCAAGTGTGTTATCCTGGCCCCTTCATATGTAGTCTCTGACCGCAAGTGAGTTACCCTAGTCCCATAGAAGTACTCCCTGACCCCAAGTGAGTTACCATATCACCTTTGTAAGTACTCCCTAACCGCAAGTGAGTTACTCTAACCCCTTTATAAGTACTCCCTGACCCCAAGTGAGTTACCCTAGCCCCTTTATAAGTACACCCTGGCGCCAAGTGAGTTACCCTGGTCCCATATAAGTACTCCCTGACCCCAAGTGAGTTATCCTGGCCCCTTTAAAAGTACTCTCTGACCGCAAGTGAGTTACCCTAGTCCCATAGAAGTACTCCCAGACCCCAAGTGAGTTAACCTAGCCCGTTTATATGTAATCTCTGACCGCAAGTGAGTTACCCTAGTCCCATAGTAGTACTCCCTAACCCCAAGTGAGTTACAATAGCCCCTTTATAAGTACTCCCAAACCCAAAGTGATTTATCCTAGCCCCTTTATATGTACGCTTTGACCGCAAGTGAGTTACCTAGTACCATAGAAGTACTCCCTGACCCAAAGTGAGTTACCCTAGCCCCTATATAAGTACTCCCTGACCCCAAGTGAGTTACCATAGCCCCTTTATAAGTAATCCCTGACCCCAAGTGAGTTACCCTAGCCCCTATATAAGTAATCCCTAACCCAAAGTGAGTTATCCTAGCCCCTTTATATGTACGCTCTGACCGCAAGTGAGTTACCTAGTACCATAGAAGTACTCCTTGACCCAAAGTGAGTTACCCTACCCCCTTTATAAGTACTCCCTGACCCCAAGTGTGTTACCCTAGCCCCTATATAAGTACTCCCTAACCCTAAGTGAGTTACCCTAGTCCCTTATAAGTACTCCCTGACAACAAGTGAGTTATTCTAGTCCTATATAAGTACTCCTGACCCCAAGTGAGTTATCCTAGCCCTTTTATATGTACTCCCTGCCCCCAAGTGAGTTACCCTAGTCCCATAGAAGTACTCCCTGACCCCAATTGAGTTATCCTAGCCCCTTTATAAGTACTCCCTGAACCCAAGTGAGTTACCCTTCTCACATAGAAGTACTCCCTGAACCGAAGTGAGTTATCGTGACCCCTTTATATGTACTCTCTGACCGCAAGTGAGTTACCCTAGTCCCATAGAAGTACTCCCAGACCCCAAGTTAGATACCATATCACATTTATAACTACTCCCTGACCCCAAGTGTGTTATCCTGGCCCCTTTATATGTAGTCTCTGACCGCAAGTGAGTTACCCTAGTCCCTTATAACTACTCCCTGACCAAAAGTGAGTTACCCTTCTCACATAGAGGTACTCCCTGATCCCAAGTGCGTTATCCTGGCCCCTTTATAAGTACTCTCTGACCGCAAGTGAGTTACCCTAGTCCCATAGAAGTACTCCCAGACCCCAAGTTAGATACCATATCACCTTTATAACTACTCCCTGACCCCAAGTGTGTTATCCTGGCCCCTTTATATGTAGTCTCTGACCGCAAGTGAGTTACCCTTGTCCCATAGAAGTACTCCCTGACCCCAAGTGAGTTACCATATCACCTTTGTAAGTACTCCCTAACCGCAAGTGAGTTACTCTAACCCCTTTATAAGTACTCCCTGACCCCAAGTGAGTTATCCTAGGCCCTTTATAAGTACACCCTGGCCCCAAGTGAGTTATCCTAGTCCCATAGAAGTACTCCCTGACCGCAAGTGAATTACCATATCACCTTTGTAAGTACTCCCTAACCGCAAGTGAGTTACTCTAACCCCTTTATATGTACTCCCTGACCCCAAATGAGTTACACTAGCCCCTATATAAGTACTCCCTGACCCCAAGTGAGTTACCCTAGTCCCATAGAAGTACTCCCTGACCGCAAGTGAGTTACCCTAGTCCTATATAAGTACTCCTTACCCCAAGTGAGTTACCATAGCCCCTTTATAAGTACTCCCTGACCCCAAGTGAGTTATCCTATCCCCTTTATATGTACTCCCTGCCCCCAAGTGAGTTACCCTAGTCCCATAGAAGTACTCCCTGACCCCAATTGAGTTATCCTTGCCCCTTTATAAGTACTCTCTGCCCGCAAGTGAGTTACCCTTCTCACATAGAAGTACTCTCTGAACCCAAGTGAGTTATCCTGACCCCTTCATATGTACTCTCTGACCGCAAGTGAGTTACCCTAGTCCCATAGAAGTACTCCAAGACCCCAAGTTAGATACCAAATCACCTTTATAACTACTCCCTGACCCCAAGTGTGTTATCCTGGCCCCTTTATATGTAGTCTCTGACCGCAAGTGAGTTACCCTAGTCCCTTATAACTACTCCCTGACCCCAAGTGAGTTACCCTAGCCCCTTTATAAGTACACCCTGGCGCCAAATGAGTTACCCTGGTCCCTTATAACTACTCCCTGACCAAAAGTGAGTTACCCTTCTCACATAGAGGTACTCCCTGATCCCAAGTGCGTTATCCTGGCCCCTTTATAAGTACTCTCTGACCGCAAGTGAGTTACCCTAGTCCCATAGAAGTACTCCCAGACCCCAAGTTAGATACCATATCACCTTTATAACTACTCCCTGACCCCAAGTGTGTTATCCTGGCCCCTTTATATGTAGTCTCTGACCGCAAGTGAGTTACCCTTGTCCCATAGAAGTACTCCCTGACCCCAAGTGAGTTATCCTGGCCCCTTTATATGTAGTCTCTGACCGCAAGTGAGTTACCCTAGTCCCATAGAAGTACTCCCTGACCCCAAGTGAGTTACCATATCACCTTTGTAAGTACTCCCTAACCGCAAGTGAGTTACTCTAACCCCTTTATAAGTACTCCCTGACCCCAAGTGAGTTATCCTAGGCCCTTTATAAGTACACCCTGGCCCCAAGTGAGTTATCCTAGTCCCATAGAAGTACTCCCTGACCGCAAGTGAGTTACCATATCACCTTTGTAAGTACTCCCTAACCGCAAGTGAGTTACTCTAACCCCTTTATATGTACTCCCTGACCCCAAATGAGTTACACTAGCCCCTATATAAGTACTCCCTGACCCCAAGTGAGTTACCCTAGTCCCATAGAAGTACTCCCTGACCGCAAGTGAGTTACCCTAGTCCTATATAAGTACTCCTTACCCCAAGTGAGTTACCATAGCCCCTTTATAAGTACTCCCTGACCCCAAGTGAGTTATCCTATCCCCTTTATATGTACTCCCTGCCCCCAAGTGAGTTACCCTAGTCCCATAGAAGTACTCCCTGACCCCAATTGAGTTATCCTTGCCCCTTTATAAGTACTCTCTGCCCGCAAGTGAGTTACCCTTCTCACATAGAAGTACTCTCTGAACCCAAGTGAGTTATCCTGACCCCTTCATATGTACTCTCTGACCGCAAGTGAGTTACCCTAGTCCCATAGAAGTACTCCAAGACCCCAAGTTAGATACCAAATCACCTTTATAACTACTCCCTGACCCCAAGTGTGTTATCCTGGCCCCTTTATATGTAGTCTCTGACCGCAAGTGAGTTACCCTAGTCCCTTATAACTACTCCCTGACCCCAAGTGAGTTACCCTAGCCCCTTTATAAGTACACCCTGGCGCCAAATGAGTTACCCTGGTCCCATATAAGTACTCCCTGACCCCAAGTGAGTTACCCTTCTCAAATAATGGTACTCCCTGATCCCAATTGAGTTATCCTGGCCCCTTTATAAGTACTCTCTGACCGCAAGTGAGTTACCCTAGTCCCATAGAAGTACTCCCAGACCCAAAGTGAGTTACCCCAGCCGTTTTATATGAACCCTCTGACCGCAAGTGAGTTTCCCTAGTCCCATATATGTACTCCCTGACCCCATGTGAGTTACCCTAGCCCCTATATAAGTACTCCCTGACCACAAGTGAGTTATCCTAGCCCCCTTATAAGTACTCCCTGACTCTAAGTGGGTTACCCTAGTCCAATATATGTACTCCTTGACCCAAAGTGAGTTACCCTTCTCAAATAATGGTACTCCCTGATCCCAATTGAGTTATCCTGGCCCCTTTATAAGTACTCTCTGACCGCAAGTGAGTTACCCTAGTCCCATAGAAGTACTCCCAGACCCCAAGTGAGTTAACCTAGCCCGTTTATATGTAATCTCTGACCGCAAGTGAGTTACCCTAGTCCCATAGTAGTACTCCCTAACCCCAAGTGAGTTACAATAGCCCCTTTATAAGTACTCCCTAACCCAAAGTGAGTTATCCTAGCCCCTTTATATGTACGCTCTGACCGCAAGTGAGTTACTCTAGTCCCTTATAACTACTCCCTGACCCAAAGTGAGTTACCCTAGCCCCTTTATAAGTACACCCTGGCCCCAAGTGAGTTACCCTGGTCCCATATAAGTGCTCCCAGACACCAAGTGAGTTACCCTAGCCCCTTAATAAGTACACCCTGGCCCCAAGTGAGTTACCCTGGTCCCATATAAGTGCTCCCAGACACCAAGTGAGTTACCCTAGTCCCATAGAAGTACTCCCTGACCCCAAGTGAGTTATCATAGCCCCTATATAAGCACTCCCTGACCCCAAGTGAGTTACCCTAGCCCCTTAATATGTACACCCTGGCCCCAAGTGAGTTACCCTGGTACCAAATAAGTGCTCCCAGACACCAAGTGAGTTACCCTAGTCCCATAGAAGTACTCCCTGACCCCAAGTGAGTTACCATAGCCCCTATATAAGTACTCCCTAACCCAAAGTGAGTTACCCTAGCCCCTATATAAGTACTCCCTAACCCAAAGTGAGTTATCCTAGCCCCTTTATATGTACGTTCTGACCGCAAGTGAGTTACCTAGTACCATAGAAGTACTCCCTGACCCAAAGTGAGTTATCCTAGCCCCTTTATAAGTACTCCCTGACTCTAAGTGGGTTACCCTAGTCCAATATATGTACTCCTTGACCCAAAGTGAGTTACCCTAGCCGTTTTATATGAACCCTCTGACCGCAAGTGAGTTTCCCTAGTCCCATATATGTACTCACTGACCCCAAATGAGTTACACTAGCCCCTATATAAGTACTCCCTGACCCCAAGTGAGTTACCATAGCCCCTTTATAAGTACTCCCTGACCCCAAGTGAGTTACACTAGCCCCTATATAAGTACTCCCTAACCCACAGTGAGTTATCCTAGCCCCTTTAAATGTACGCTCTGACCGCAAGTGAGTTACCTAGTACCATAGAAGTACTCCCTGACCCAAAGTGAGTTACCCTACCCCCTTTATAAGTACTCCATGACCCCATGTGAGTTACCCTAGCCCCTATATAAGTACTCCCTGACCACAAGTGAGTTATCCTAGCCCCTTTATAAGTACTCCCTGACTCTAAGTGGGTTACCCTAGTCCAATATATGTACTCCTTGACCCAAAGTGAGTTACCCTAGCCGTTTTATATGAACCCTCTGACCGCAAGTGAGTTTCCCTAGTCCCATATATGTACTCCCTGACCACAAATGAGTTACACTAGCCCCTATATAAGTACTCCCTGACCCCAAGTGAGTTACCATAGCCCCTTTATAAGTACTCCCTGACCCCAAGTGAGTTACACTAGCCCCTATATAAGTACTCCCTAACCCACAGTGAGTTATCCTAGCCCCTTTAAATGTACGCTCTGACCGCAAGTGAGTTACCTAGTACCATAGAAGTACTCCCTGACCCAAAGTGAGTTACCCTACCCCCTTTATAAGTACTCCATGACCCCATGTGAGTTACCCTAGCCCCTATATAAGTACTCCCTGACCACAAGTGAGTTATCCTAGCCCCTTTATAAGTACTCCCTGACTCTAAGTGGGTTACCCTAGTCCAATATATGTACTCCTTGACCCAAAGTGAGTTACCCTAGCCGTTTTATATGAACCCTCTGACCGCAAGTGAGTTTCCCTAGTCCCATATATGTACTCCCTGACCCCAAATGAGTTACACTAGCCCCTATATAAGTACTCCCTGACCCCAAGTGAGTTACCATAGCCCCTTTATAAGTACTCCCTGACCCCAAGTGAGTTACCCTAGCCCCTATATAAGTACTCCCTGACACCAAGTGAGTTACCCTAGCCCCTTAATAAGTACACCCTGGCCCCAAATGAGTTACCCTGGTCCCATATAAGTGCTCCCAGACACCAAGTGAGTTACCCTAGTCCCATAGAAGTACTCCCTGACCCCAAGTGAGTTACCATAGCCCCTATATAAGTACTCCCTAACCCAAAGTGAGTTATCCTAGCCCCTATATAAGTACTCCCTAACCCAAAGTGAGTTATCCTAGCCCCTTTATATGTACGCTCTGACCGCAAGTGAGTTACCTAGTACCATAGAAGTACTCCCTGACCACTAGTGAGTTATCCTAGCCCCTTTATAAGTACTCCCCGACAACAAGTGAGTTATCCTAGCCCCTATATAAGTACTCCCTGACTCTAAGTGGGTTACCCTAGTCCAATATATGTACTCCCTGACCCCAAATGAGTTACACTAGCCCCTATATAAGTACTCCCTGACCCCAAGAGAGTTACCATAGCCCCTATATAAGTACTCCCTAACCCAAAGTGAGGTACCCTAGCCCCTATATAAGTACTCCCTAACCCAAAGTGAGTTATCCTAGCCCCTTTATATGTACGCTCTGACCGCAAGTGAGTTACCTAGTACCATAGAAGTACTCCCTGACCCCAAGTGAGTTATCCTAGCCCCTATATAAGTACTCCCTGACCACAAGTGAGTTATCCTAGCCCCTTGATAAGTACTCCCCGACCACAAGTGAGTTATCCTAGCCCCTATATAAGTACTCCCTGACTCTAAGTGGGTTACCCTAGTCCAATATATGTACTCCTTGACCCAAAGTGAGTTACCCTAGCCGTTTTATATGAACCCTCTGACCGCAAGTGAGTTTCCCTAGTCCCATATATGTACTCCCTGACCCCAAATGAGTTACAATTCCCCCTATATAAGTACTCCCTGACCCCAAGTGAGTTACCGTAGTCCCATAGAAGTACTCCCTGACCGCAAGTGAGTTACCCTAGTCCTATATAAGTACTCCTTACCCCAAGTGAGTTACCATAGCCCCTTTATAAGTACTCCCTGACCCCAAGTAAGTTATCCTAGCCCCTTTATATGTACTCCCTGCCCCCAAGTGAGTTACCCTAGTCCCATAGAAGTACTCCCTGACCCCAATTGAGTTATCCTTGCCCCTTTATAAGTACTCTCTGTTCGCAAGTGAGTTACCCTTCTCACATAGAAGTACTCCCTGACCCCAAGTGAGTTATCCTGGCCCCTTTATATGTACTCTCTGACCGCAAGTGAGTTACCCTAGTCCCATAGAAGTACTCCAAGACCCCAAGTTAGATACCAAATCACCTTTATAACTACTCCCTGACCCCAAGTGTGTTATCCTGGCCCCTTTATATGTAGTCTCTGACCGCAAGTGAGTTACCCTAGTCCCTTATAACTACTCCCTGACCCCAAGTGAGTTACCCTAGCCCCTTTATAAGTACACCCTGGCGCCAAATGAGTTACCCTGGTCCCATATAAGTACTCCCTGACCCCAAGTGAGTTACCCTTCTCAAATAGAGGTACTCCCTGATCCCAATTGAGTTATCCTGGCCCCTTTATAAGTACTCTCTGACCGCAAGTGAGTTACCCTAGTCCCATAGAAGTACTCCCAGAACCCAAGTGAGTTAACCTAGCCCGTTTATATGTAATCTCTGACCGCAAGTGAGTTACCCTAGTCCCATAGTAGTACTCCCTAACCCCAAGTGAGTTACAATAGCCCCTTTATAAGTACTCCCTAACCCAAAGTGAGTTATCCTAGCCCCTTTATATGTACGCTCTGACCGCAAGTGAGTTACTCTAGTCCCTTATAACTACTCCCTGACCCAAAGTGAGTTACCCTAGCCCCTTTATAAGTACACCCTGGCCCCAAGTGAGTTACCCTGGTCCCATATAAGTGCTCCCAGACACCAAGTGAGTTACCCTAGCCCCTTAATAAGTACACCCTGGCCCCAAGTGAGTTACCCTGGTCCCATATAAGTGCTCCCAGACACCAAGTGAGTTACCCTAGTCCCATAGAAGTATTCCCTGACCCCAAGTGAGTTACCATAGCCCCTATATAAGCACTCCCTGACCCCAAGTGAGTTACCCTAGCCCCTTAATATGTACACCCTGGCCCCAAGTGAGTTACCCTGGTCCCATATAAGTGCTCCCAGACACCAAGTGAGTTACCCTAGTCCCATAGAAGTACTCCCTGACCCCAAGTGAGTTACCATAGCCCCTATATAAGTACTCCCTAACCCAAAGTGAGTTACCCTAGCCCCTATATAAGTACTCCCTAACCCAAAGTGAGTTATCCTAGCCCCTTTATATGTACGCTCTGACCGCAAGTGAGTTACCTAGTACCATAGAAGTACTCCCTGACCCAAAGTGAGTTATCCTAGCCCCTTTATAAGTACTCCCTGACTCTAAGTGGGTTACCCTAGTCCAATATATGTACTCCTTGACCCAAAGTGAGTTACCTTAGCCGTTTTATATGAACCCTCTGACCGCAAGTGAGTTTCCCTAGTCCCATATATGTACTCCCTGACCCCAAATGAGTTACACTAGCCCCTATATAAGTACTCCCTGACCCCAAGTGAGTTACCATAGCCCCTTTATAAGTACTCCCTGACCCCAAGTGAGTTACACTAGCCCCTATATAAGTACTCCCTAACCCACAGTGAGTTATCCTAGCCCCTTTAAATGTACGCTCTGACCGCAAGTGAGTTACCTAGTACCATAGAAGTACTCCCTGACCCAAAGTGAGTTACCCTACCCCCTTTATAAGTACTCCATGACCCCATGTGAGTTACCCTAGCCCCTATATAAGTACTCCCTGACCACAAGTGAGTTATCCTAGCCCCTTTATAAGTACTCCCTGACTCTAAGTGGGTTACCCTAGTCCAATATATGTACTCCTTGACCCAAAGTGAGTTACCCTAGCCGTTTTATATGAACCCTCTGACCGCAAGTGAGTTTCCCTAGTCCCATATATGTACTCCCTGACCCCAAATGAGTTACACTAGCCCCTATATAAGTACTCCCTGACCCCAAGTGAGTTACCATAGCCCCTTTATAAGTACTCCCTGACCCCAAGTGAGTTACACTAGCCCCTATATAAGTACTCCCTAACCCAAAGTGAGTTATCCTAGCCCCTTTAAATGTACGCTCTGACCGCAAGTGAGTTACCTAGTACCATAGAAGTACTCCCTGACCCAAAGTGAGTTACCCTACCCCCTTTATAAGTACTCCCTGACCCCATGTGAGTTACCCTAGCCCCTATATAAGTACTCCCTGACCACAAGTGAGTTATCCTAGCCCCTTTATAAGTACTCCCTGACTCTAAGTGGGTTACCCTAGTCCAATATATGTACTCCTTGACCCAAAGTGAGTTACCCTAGCCGTTTTATATGAACCCTCTGACCGCAAGTGAGTTTCCCTAGTCCCATATATGTACTCCTTGACCCCAAATGAGTTACACTAGCCCCTATATAAGTACTCCCTGACCCCAAGTGAGTTACCATAGCCCCTTTATAAGTACTCCCTGACCCCAAGTGAGTTACCCTAGCCCCTATATAAGTACTCCCTGACACCAAGTGAGTTACCCTAGCCCCTTAATAAGTACACCCTGGCCCCAAATGAGTTACCCTGGTCCCATATAAGTGCTCCCAGACACCAAGTGAGTTACCCTAGTCCCATAGAAGTACTCCCTGACCCCAAGTGAGTTACCATAGCCCCTATATAAGTACTCCCTAACCCAAAGTGAGTTACCCTAGCCCCTATATAAGTACTCCCTAACCCAAAGTGAGTTATCCTAGCCCCTTTATATGTACGCTCTGACCGCAAGTGAGTTACCTAGTACCATAGAAGTACTCCCTGACCACTAGTGAGTTATCCTAGCCCCTTTATAAGTACTCCCCGACCACAAGTGAGTTATCCTAGCCCCTATATAAGTACTCCCTGACTCTAAGTGGGTTACCCTAGTCCAATATATGTACTCCCTGACCCCAAATGAGTTATCCTAGCCCCTTTATATGTACGCTCTGACCGCAAGTGAGTTACCTAGTACCATAGAAGTACTCCCTGACCCAAAGTGAGTTATCCTAGCCCCTTTATAAGTACTCCCTGACTCTAAGTGGGTTACCCTAGTCCAATATATGTACTCCTTGACCCAAAGTGAGTTACCCTAGCCGTTTTATATGAACCCTCTGACCGCAAGTGAGTTTCCCTAGTCCCATATATGTACTCCCTGACCCCAAATGAGTTACACTAGCCCCTATATAAGTACTCCCTGACCCCAAGTGAGTTACCATAGCCCCTTTATAAGTACTCCCTGACCCCAAGTGAGTTACACTAGCCCCTATATAAGTACTCCCTAACCCACAGTGAGTTATCCTAGCCCCTTTAAATGTACGCTCTGACCGCAAGTGAGTTACCTAGTACCATAGAAGTACTCCCTGACCCAAAGTGAGTTACCCTACCCCCTTTATAAGTACTCCATGACCCCATGTGAGTTACCCTAGCCCCTATATAAGTACTCCCTGACCACAAGTGAGTTATCCTAGCCCCTTTATAAGTACTCCCTGACTCTAAGTGGGTTACCCTAGTCCAATATATGTACTCCTTGACCCAAAGTGAGTTACCCTAGCCGTTTTATATGAACCCTCTGACCGCAAGTGAGTTTCCCTAGTCCCATATATGTACTCCCTGACCCCAAATGAGTTACACTAGCCCCTATATAAGTATACCCTGACCCCAAGTGAGTTACCATAGCCCCTTTATAAGTACTCCCTGACCCCAAGTGAGTTACACTAGCCCCTATATAAGTACTCCCTAACCCAAAGTGAGTTATCCTAGCCCCTTTAAATGTACGCTCTGACCGCAAGTGAGTTACCTAGTACCATAGAAGTACTCCCTGACCCAAAGTGAGTTACCCTACCCCCTTTATAAGTACTCCCTGACCCCATGTGAGTTACCCTAGCCCCTATATAAGTACTCCCTGACCACAAGTGAGTTATCCTAGCCCCTTTATAAGTACTCCCTGACTCTAAGTGGGTTACCCTAGTCCAATATATGTACTCCTTGACCCAAAGTGAGTTACCCTAGCCGTTTTATATGAACCCTCTGACCGCAAGTGAGTTTCCCTAGTCCCATATATGTACTCCTTGACCCCAAATGAGTTACACTAGCCCCTATATAAGTACTCCCTGACCCCAAGTGAGTTACCATAGCCCCTTTATAAGTACTCCCTGACCCCAAGTGAGTTACCCTAGCCCCTATATAAGTACTCCCTGACACCAAGTGAGTTACCCTAGCCCCTTAATAAGTACACCCTGGCCCCAAATGAGTTACCCTGGTCCCATATAAGTGCTCCCAGACACCAAGTGAGTTACCCTAGTCCCATAGAAGTACTCCCTGACCCCAAGTGAGTTACCATAGCCCCTATATAAGTACTCCCTAACCCAAAGTGAGTTACCCTAGCCCCTATATAAGTACTCCCTAACCCAAAGTGAGTTATCCTAGCCCCTTTATATGTACGCTCTGACCGCAAGTGAGTTACCTAGTACCATAGAAGTACTCCCTGACCACTAGTGAGTTATCCTAGCCCCTTTATAAGTACTCCCCGACCACAAGTGAGTTATCCTAGCCCCTATATAAGTACTCCCTGACTCTAAGTGGGTTACCCTAGTCCAATATATGTACTCCCTGACCCCAAATGAGTTACAGTAGCCCCTATATAAGTACTCCCTGACCCCAAGTGAGTTACCATAGCCCCTATATAAGTACTCCCTAACCCAAAGTGAGTTACCCTAGCCCCTATATAAGTACTCCCTAACCCAAAGTGAGTTATCCTAGCCCCTTTATATGTACGCTCTGACCGCAAGTGAGTTACCTAGTACCATAGAAGTACTCCCTGACCCCAAGTGAGTTATCCTAGCCCCTATATAAGTACTCCCTGACCACAAGTGAGTTATCCTATCCCCTTTATAAGTACTCCCCGACCACAAGTGAGTTATCCTAGCCCCTATATAAGTACTCCCTGACTCTAAGTGGGTTACCCTAGTCCAATATATGTACTCCTTGACCCAAAGTGAGTTACCCTAGCCGTTTTATATGAACCCTCTGACCGCAAGTGAGTTTCCCTAGTCCCATATATGTACTCCCTGACCCCAAATGAGTTACAATAGCCCCTATATAAGTACTCCCTGACCCCAAGTGAGTTACCATAGCCCCTTTATAAGTACTCCCTGACCCCAAGTGAGTTACACTAGCCCCTATATAAGTACTCCCTAACCCAAAGTGAGTTATCCTAGCCCCTTTAAATGTACGCTCTGACCGCAAGTGAGTTACCTAGTACCATAGAAGTACTCCCTGACCCAAAGTGAGTTACCCTACCCCCTTTATAAGTACTCCCTGACCCCATGTGAGTTACCCTAGCCCCTATATAAGTACTCCCTGACCACAAGTGAGTTATCCTAGCCCCTTTATAAGTACTCCCTGACTCTAAGTGGGTTACCCTAGTCCAATATATGTACTCCTTGACCCAAAGTGAGTTACCCTAGCCGTTTTATATGAACCCTCTGACCGCAAGTGAGTTTCCCTAGTCCCATATATGTACTCCTTGACCCCAAATGAGTTACACTAGCCCCTATATAAGTACTCCCTGACCCCAAGTGAGTTACCATAGCCCCTTTATAAGTACTCCCTGACCCCAAGTGAGTTACCCTAGCCCCTATATAAGTACTCCCTGACACCAAGTGAGTTACCCTAGCCCCTTAATAAGTACACCCTGGCCCCAAATGAGTTACCCTGGTCCCATATAAGTGCTCCCAGACACCAAGTGAGTTACCCTAGTCCCATAGAAGTACTCCCTGACCCCAAGTGAGTTACCATAGCCCCTATATAAGTACTCCCTAACCCAAAGTGAGTTACCCTAGCCCCTATATAAGTACTCCCTAACCCAAAGTGAGTTATCCTAGCCCCTTTATATGTACGCTCTGACCGCAAGTGAGTTACCTAGTACCATAGAAGTACTCCCTGACCACTAGTGAGTTATCCTAGCCCCTTTATAAGTACTCCCCGACCACAAGTGAGTTATCCTAGCCCCTATATAAGTACTCCCTGACTCTAAGTGGGTTACCCTAGTCCAATATATGTACTCCCTGACCCCAAATGAGTTATCCTAGCCCCTTTATATGTACGCTCTGACCGCAAGTGAGTTACCTAGTACCATAGAAGTACTCCCTGACCCAAAGTGAGTTATCCTAGCCCCTTTATAAGTACTCCCTGACTCTAAGTGGGTTACCCTAGTCCAATATATGTACTCCTTGACCCAAAGTGAGTTACCCTAGCCGTTTTATATGAACCCTCTGACCGCAAGTGAGTTTCCCTAGTCCCATATATGTACTCCCTGACCCCAAATGAGTTACACTAGCCCCTATATAAGTACTCCCTGACCCCAAGTGAGTTACCATAGCCCCTTTATAAGTACTCCCTGACCCCAAGTGAGTTACACTAGCCCCTATATAAGTACTCCCTAACCCACAGTGAGTTATCCTAGCCCCTTTAAATGTACGCTCTGACCGCAAGTGAGTTACCTAGTACCATAGAAGTACTCCCTGACCCAAAGTGAGTTACCCTACCCCCTTTATAAGTACTCCATGACCCCATGTGAGTTACCCTAGCCCCTATATAAGTACTCCCTGACCACAAGTGAGTTATCCTAGCCCCTTTATAAGTACTCCCTGACTCTAAGTGGGTTACCCTAGTCCAATATATGTACTCCTTGACCCAAAGTGAGTTACCCTAGCCGTTTTATATGAACCCTCTGACCGCAAGTGAGTTTCCCTAGTCCCATATATGTACTCCCTGACCCCAAATGAGTTACACTAGCCCCTATATAAGTATACCCTGACCCCAAGTGAGTTACCATAGCCCCTTTATAAGTACTCCCTGACCCCAAGTGAGTTACACTAGCCCCTATATAAGTACTCCCTAACCCAAAGTGAGTTATCCTAGCCCCTTTAAATGTACGCTCTGACCGCAAGTGAGTTACCTAGTACCATAGAAGTACTCCCTGACCCAAAGTGAGTTACCCTACCCCCTTTATAAGTACTCCCTGACCCCATGTGAGTTACCCTAGCCCCTATATAAGTACTCCCTGACCACAAGTGAGTTATCCTAGCCCCTTTATAAGTACTCCCTGACTCTAAGTGGGTTACCCTAGTCCAATATATGTACTCCTTGACCCAAAGTGAGTTACCCTAGCCGTTTTATATGAACCCTCTGACCGCAAGTGAGTTTCCCTAGTCCCATATATGTACTCCTTGACCCCAAATGAGTTACACTAGCCCCTATATAAGTACTCCCTGACCCCAAGTGAGTTACCATAGCCCCTTTATAAGTACTCCCTGACCCCAAGTGAGTTACCCTAGCCCCTATATAAGTACTCCCTGACACCAAGTGAGTTACCCTAGCCCCTTAATAAGTACACCCTGGCCCCAAATGAGTTACCCTGGTCCCATATAAGTGCTCCCAGACACCAAGTGAGTTACCCTAGTCCCATAGAAGTACTCCCTGACCCCAAGTGAGTTACCATAGCCCCTATATAAGTACTCCCTAACCCAAAGTGAGTTACCCTAGCCCCTATATAAGTACTCCCTAACCCAAAGTGAGTTATCCTAGCCCCTTTATATGTACGCTCTGACCGCAAGTGAGTTACCTAGTACCATAGAAGTACTCCCTGACCACTAGTGAGTTATCCTAGCCCCTTTATAAGTACTCCCCGACCACAAGTGAGTTATCCTAGCCCCTATATAAGTACTCCCTGACTCTAAGTGGGTTACCCTAGTCCAATATATGTACTCCCTGACCCCAAATGAGTTACACTAGCCCCTATATAAGTACTCCCTGACCCCAAGTGAGTTACCATAGCCCCTATATAAGTACTCCCTAACCCAAAGTGAGTTACCCTAGCCCCTATATAAGTACTCCCTAACCCAAAGTGAGTTATCCTAGCCCCTTTATATGTACGCTCTGACCGCAAGTGAGTTACCTAGTACCATAGAAGTACTCCCTGACCCCAAGTGAGTTATCCTAGCCCCTATATAAGTACTCCCTGACCACAAGTGAGTTATCCTATCCCCTTTATAAGTACTCCCCGACCACAAGTGAGTTATCCTAGCCCCTATATAAGTACTCCCTGACTCTAAGTGGGTTACCCTAGTCCAATATATGTACTCCTTGACCCAAAGTGAGTTACCCTAGCCGTTTTATATGAACCCTCTGACCGCAAGTGAGTTTCCCTAGTCCCATATATGTACTCCCTGACCCCAAATGAGTTACAATAGCCCCTATATAAGTACTCCCTGACCCCAAGTGAGTTACCGTAGTCCCATAGAAGTACTCCCTGACCGCAAGTGAGTTACCCTAGTCCTATATAAGTACTCCTTACCCCAAGTGAGTTACCATAGCCCCTTTATAAGTACTCCCTGACCCCAAGTAAGTTATCCTAGCCCCTTTATATGTACTCCCTGCCCCCAAGTGAGTTACCCTAGTCCCATAGAAGTACTCCCTGACCCCAATTGAGTTATCCTTGCCCCTTTATAAGTACTCTCTGTTCGCAAGTGAGTTACCCTTCTCACATAGAAGTACTCCCTCACCCCAAGTGAGTTATCCTGGCCCCTTTATATGTACTCTCTGACCGCAAGTGAGTTACCCTAGTCCCATAGAAGTACTCCAAGACCCCAAGTTAGATACCAAATCACCTTTATAACTACTCCCTGACCCCAAGTGTGTTATCCTGGCCCCTTTATATGTAGTCTCTGACCGCAAGTGAGTTACCCTAGTCCCATAGAAGTACTCCCAGAACCCAAGTGAGATAACCTAGCCCGTTTATATGTAATCTCTGACCGCAAGTGAGTTACCCTAGTCTCATAGTAGTACTCCCTAACACCAAGTGAGTTACAATAGCCCCTTTATAAGTACTCCCTAACCCAAAGTGAGTTATCCTAGCCCCTTTATATGTACGCTCTGACCGCAAGTGAGTTACTCTAGTCCCTTATAACTACTCCCTGACCCAAAGTGAGTTACCCTAGCCCCTTTATAAGTACACCCTGGCCCCAAGTGAGTTACCCTGGTCCCATATAAGTGCTCCCAGACACCAAGTGAGTTACCCTAGCCCCTTAATAAGTACACCCTGGCCCCAAGTGAGTTACCCTGGTCCCATATAAGTGCTCCCAGACACCAAGTGAGTTACCCTAGTCCCATAGAAGTATTCCCTGACCCCAAGTGAGTTACCATAGCCCCTATATAAGCACTCCCTGACACCAAGTGAGTTACCCTAGCCCCTTAATATGTACACCCTGGCCCCAAGTGAGTTACCCTGGTCCCATATAAGTGCTCCCAGACACCAAGTGAGTTACCCTAGTCCCATAGAAGTACTCCCTGACCCCAAGTGAGTTACCATAGCCCCTATATAAGTACTCCCTAACCCAAAGTGAGTTACCCTAGCCCCTATATAAGTACTCCCTAACCCAAAGTGAGTTATCCTAGCCCCTTTATATGTACGCTCTGACCGCAAGTGAGTTACCTAGTACCATAGAAGTACTCCCTGACCCAAAGTGAGTTATCCTAGCCCCTTTATAAGTACTCCCTGACTCTAAGTGGGTTACCCTAGTCCAATATATGTACTCCTTGACCCATAGTGAGTTACCCTAGCCGTTTTATATGAACCCTCTGACCGCAAGTGAGTTTCCCTAGTCCCATATATGTACTCCCTGACCCCAAATGAGTTACACTAGCCCCTATATAAGTACTCCCTGACCCCAAGTGAGTTACCATAGCCCCTTTATAAGTACTCCCTGACCCCAAGTGAGTTACACTAGCCCCTATATAAGTACTCCCTAACCCACAGTGAGTTATCCTAGCCCCTTTAAATGTACGCTCTGACCGCAAGTGAGTTACCTAGTACCATAGAAGTACTCCCTGACCCAAAGTGAGTTACCCTACCCCCTTTATAAGTACTCCATGACCACAAGTGAGTTATCCTAGCCCCTTTATAAGTACTCCCTGACTCTAAGTGGGTTACCCTAGTCCAATATATGTACTCCTTGACCCAAAGTGAGTTACCCCAGCCGATTTATATGAACCCTCTGACCGCAAGTGAGTTTCCCTAGTCCTATATATGTACTCCCTGACCCCATGTGAGTTACCCTAGCCCCTATATAAGTACTCCCTGACCACAAGTGAGTTATCCTAGCCCCTTTATAAGTACTCCCTGACTCTAAGTGGGTTACCCTAGTCCAATATATGTACTCCTTGACCCAAAGTGAGTTACCCTAGCCGTTTTATATGAACCCTCTGACCGCAAGTGAGTTTCCCTAGTCCCATATATGTACTCCCTGACCCCAAATGATTTACACTAGCCCCTATATAAGTACTCCCTGACCCCAAGTGAGTTACCATACCCCCTTTATAAGTACTCCCTGACCCCAAGTGAGTTACACTAGCCCCTATATAAGTACTCCCTAACCCAAAGTGAGTTATCCTAGCCCCTTTAAATGTACGCTCTGACCGCAAGTGAGTTACCTAGTACCATAGAAGTACTCCCTGACCCAAAGTGAGTTACCCTACCCCCTTTATAAGTACTCCCTGACCCCATGTGAGTTACCCTAGCCCCTATATAAGTACTCCCTGACCACAAGTGAGTTATCCTAGCCCCTTTATAAGTACTCCCTGACTCTAAGTGGGTTACCCTAGTCCAATATAAGTACTCCTTGACCCAAAGTGAGTTACCCTAGCCGTTTTATATGAACCCTCTGACCGCAAGTGAGTTTCCCTAGTCCCATATATGTACTCCCTGACCCCAAATGAGTTACACTAGCCCCTATATAAGTACTCCCTGACCCCAAGTGAGTTACACTAGCCCCTATATAAGTACTCCCTAACCCATAGTGAGTTATCCTAGCCCCTTTAAATGTACGCTCTGACCGCAAGTGAGTTACCTAGTACCATAGAAGTACTCCCTGACCCAAAGTGAGTTACCCTACCCCCTTTATAAGTACTCCCTGACCCCATGTGAGTTACCCTAGCCCCTATATAAGTACTCCCTGACCACAAGTGAGTTATCCTAGCCCCTTTATAAGTACTCCCTGACTCTAAGTGGGTTACCCTAGTCCAATATATGTACTCCTTGACCCAAAGTGAGTTACCCTAGCCGTTTTATATGAACCCTCTGACCGCAAGTGAGTTTCCCTAGTCCCATATATGTACTCCTTGACCCCAAATGAGTTACACTAGCCCCTATATAAGTACTCCCTGACCCCAAGTGAGTTACCATAGCCCCTTTATAAGTACTCCCTGACCCCAAGTGAGTTACCCTAGCCCCTATATAAGTACTCCCTGACACCAAGTGAGTTACCCTAGCCCCTTAATAAGTACACCCTGGCCCCAAATGAGTTACCCTGGTCCCATATAAGTGCTCCCAGACACCAAGTGAGTTACCCTAGTCCCATAGAAGTACTCCCTGACTCCAAGTGAGTTACCATAGCCCCTATATAAGTACTCCCTAACCCAAAGTGAGTTACCCTAGCCCCTATATAAGTACTCCCTAACCCAAAGTGAGTTATCCTAGCCCCTTTATATGTACGCTCTGACCGCAAGTGAGTTACCTAGTACCATAGAAGTACTCCCTGACCACTAGTGAGTTATCCTAGCCCCTTTATAAGTACTCCCCGACCACAAGTGAGTTATCCTAGCCCCTATATAAGTACTCCCTGACTCTAAGTGGGTTACCCTAGTCCAATATATGTACTCCCTGACCCCAAATGAGTTACACTAGCCCCTATATAAGTACTCCCTGACCCCAAGAGAGTTACCATAGCCCCTATATAAGTACTCCCTAACCCAAAGTGAGGTACCCTAGCCCCTATATAAGTACTCCCTAACCCAAAGTGAGTTATCCTAGCCCCTTTATATGTACGCTCTGACCGCAAGTGAGTTACCTAGTACCATAGAAGTACTCCCTGACCCCAAGTGAGTTATCCTAGCCCCTATATAAGTACTCCCTGACCACAAGTGAGTTATCCTAGCCCCTTGATAAGTACTCCCCGACCACAAGTGAGTTATCCTAGCCCCTATATAAGTACTCCCTGACTCTAAGTGGGTTACCCTAGTCCAATATATGTACTCCTTGACCCAAAGTGAGTTACCCTAGCCGTTTTATATGAACCCTCTGACCGCAAGTGAGTTTCCCTAGTCCCATATATGTACTCCCTGACCCCAAATGAGTTACAATTCCCCCTATATAAGTACTCCCTGACCCCAAGTGAGTTACCGTAGTCCCATAGAAGTACTCCCTGACCGCAAGTGAGTTACCCTAGTCCTATATAAGTACTCCTTACCCCAAGTGAGTTACCATAGCCCCTTTATAAGTACTCCCTGACCCCAAGTAAGTTATCCTAGCCCCTTTATATGTACTCCCTGCCCCCAAGTGAGTTACCCTAGTCCCATAGAAGTACTCCCTGACCCCAATTGAGTTATCCTTGCCCCTTTATAAGTACTCTCTGTTCGCAAGTGAGTTACCCTTCTCACATAGAAGTACTCCCTGACCCCAAGTGAGTTATCCTGGCCCCTTTATATGTACTCTCTGACCGCAAGTGAGTTACCCTAGTCCCATAGAAGTACTCCAAGACCCCAAGTTAGATACCAAATCACCTTTATAACTACTCCCTGACCCCAAGTGTGTTATCCTGGCCCCTTTATATGTAGTCTCTGACCGCAAGTGAGTTACCCTAGTCCCTTATAACTACTCCCTGACCCCAAGTGAGTTACCCTAGCCCCTTTATAAGTACACCCTGGCGCCAAATGAGTTACCCTGGTCCCATATAAGTACTCCCTGACCCCAAGTGAGTTACCCTTCTCAAATAGAGGTACTCCCTGATCCCAATTGAGTTATCCTGGCCCCTTTATAAGTACTCTCTGACCGCAAGTGAGTTACCCTAGTCCCATAGAAGTACTCCCAGAACCCAAGTGAGTTAACCTAGCCCGTTTATATGTAATCTCTGACCGCAAGTGAGTTACCCTAGTCCCATAGTAGTACTCCCTAACCCCAAGTGAGTTACAATAGCCCCTTTATAAGTACTCCCTAACCCAAAGTGAGTTATCCTAGCCCCTTTATATGTACGCTCTGACCGCAAGTGAGTTACTCTAGTCCCTTATAACTACTCCCTGACCCAAAGTGAGTTACCCTAGCCCCTTTATAAGTACACCCTGGCCCCAAGTGAGTTACCCTGGTCCCATATAAGTGCTCCCAGACACCAAGTGAGTTACCCTAGCCCCTTAATAAGTACACCCTGGCCCCAAGTGAGTTACCCTGGTCCCATATAAGTGCTCCCAGACACCAAGTGAGTTACCCTAGTCCCATAGAAGTATTCCCTGACCCCAAGTGAGTTACCATAGCCCCTATATAAGCACTCCCTGACCCCAAGTGAGTTACCCTAGCCCCTTAATATGTACACCCTGGCCCCAAGTGAGTTACCCTGGTCCCATATAAGTGCTCCCAGACACCAAGTGAGTTACCCTAGTCCCATAGAAGTACTCCCTGACCCCAAGTGAGTTACCATAGCCCCTATATAAGTACTCCCTAACCCAAAGTGAGTTACCCTAGCCCCTATATAAGTACTCCCTAACCCAAAGTGAGTTATCCTAGCCCCTTTATATGTACGCTCTGACCGCAAGTGAGTTACCTAGTACCATAGAAGTACTCCCTGACCCAAAGTGAGTTATCCTAGCCCCTTTATAAGTACTCCCTGACTCTAAGTGGGTTACCCTAGTCCAATATATGTACTCCTTGACCCAAAGTGAGTTACCCTAGCCGTTTTATATGAACCCTCTGACCGCAAGTGAGTTTCCCTAGTCCCATATATGTACTCCCTGACCCCAAATGAGTTACACTAGCCCCTATATAAGTACTCCCTGACCCCAAGTGAGTTACCATAGCCCCTTTATAAGTACTCCCTGACCCCAAGTGAGTTACACTAGCCCCTATATAAGTACTCCCTAACCCACAGTGAGTTATCCTAGCCCCTTTAAATGTACGCTCTGACCGCAAGTGAGTTACCTAGTACCATAGAAGTACTCCCTGACCCAAAGTGAGTTACCCTACCCCCTTTATAAGTACTCCATGACCCCATGTGAGTTACCCTAGCCCCTATATAAGTACTCCCTGACCACAAGTGAGTTATCCTAGCCCCTTTATAAGTACTCCCTGACTCTAAGTGGGTTACCCTAGTCCAATATATGTACTCCTTGACCCAAAGTGAGTTACCCTAGCCGTTTTATATGAACCCTCTGACCGCAAGTGAGTTTCCCTAGTCCCATATATGTACTCCCTGACCCCAAATGAGTTACACTAGCCCCTATATAAGTACTCCCTGACCCCAAGTGAGTTACCATAGCCCCTTTATAAGTACTCCCTGACCCCAAGTGAGTTACACTAGCCCCTATATAAGTACTCCCTAACCCAAAGTGAGTTATCCTAGCCCCTTTAAATGTACGCTCTGACCGCAAGTGAGTTACCTAGTACCATAGAAGTACTCCCTGACCCAAAGTGAGTTACCCTACCCCCTTTATAAGTACTCCCTGACCCCATGTGAGTTACCCTAGCCCCTATATAAGTACTCCCTGACCACAAGTGAGTTATCCTAGCCCCTTTATAAGTACTCCCTGACTCTAAGTGGGTTACCCTAGTCCAATATATGTACTCCTTGACCCAAAGTGAGTTACCCTAGCCGTTTTATATGAACCCTCTGACCGCAAGTGAGTTTCCCTAGTCCCATATATGTACTCCTTGACCCCAAATGAGTTACACTAGCCCCTATATAAGTACTCCCTGACCCCAAGTGAGTTACCATAGCCCCTTTATAAGTACTCCCTGACCCCAAGTGAGTTACCCTAGCCCCTATATAAGTACTCCCTGACACCAAGTGAGTTACCCTAGCCCCTTAATAAGTACACCCTGGCCCCAAATGAGTTACCCTGGTCCCATATAAGTGCTCCCAGACACCAAGTGAGTTACCCTAGTCCCATAGAAGTACTCCCTGACCCCAAGTGAGTTACCATAGCCCCTATATAAGTACTCCCTAACCCAAAGTGAGTTACCCTAGCCCCTATATAAGTACTCCCTAACCCAAAGTGAGTTATCCTAGCCCCTTTATATGTACGCTCTGACCGCAAGTGAGTTACCTAGTACCATAGAAGTACTCCCTGACCACTAGTGAGTTATCCTAGCCCCTTTATAAGTACTCCCCGACCACAAGTGAGTTATCCTAGCCCCTATATAAGTACTCCCTGACTCTAAGTGGGTTACCCTAGTCCAATATATGTACTCCCTGACCCCAAATGAGTTACACTAGCCCCTATATAAGTACTCCCTGACCCCAAGTGAGTTACCATAGCCCCTATATAAGTACTCCCTAACCCAAAGTGAGTTACCCTAGCCCCTATATAAGTACTCCCTAACCCAAAGTGAGTTATCCTAGCCCCTTTATATGTACGCTCTGACCGCAAGTGAGTTACCTAGTACCATAGAAGTACTCCCTGACCCCAAGTGAGTTATCCTAGCCCCTATATAAGTACTCCCTGACCACAAGTGAGTTATCCTATCCCCTTTATAAGTACTCCCCGACCACAAGTGAGTTATCCTAGCCCCTATATAAGTACTCCCTGACTCTAAGTGGGTTACCCTAGTCCAATATATGTACTCCTTGACCCAAAGTGAGTTACCCTAGCCGTTTTATATGAACCCTCTGACCGCAAGTGAGTTTCCCTAGTCCCATATATGTACTCCCTGACCCCAAATGAGTTACAATAGCCCCTATATAAGTACTCCCTGACCCCAAGTGAGTTACCGTAGTCCCATAGAAGTACTCCCTGACCGCAAGTGAGTTACCCTAGTCCTATATAAGTACTCCTTACCCCAAGTGAGTTACCATAGCCCCTTTATAAGTACTCCCTGACCCCAAGTAAGTTATCCTAGCCCCTTTATATGTACTCCCTGCCCCCAAGTGAGTTACCCTAGTCCCATAGAAGTACTCCCTGACCCCAATTGAGTTATCCTTGCCCCTTTATAAGTACTCTCTGTTCGCAAGTGAGTTACCCTTCTCACATAGAAGTACTCCCTCACCCCAAGTGAGTTATCCTGGCCCCTTTATATGTACTCTCTGACCGCAAGTGAGTTACCCTAGTCCCATAGAAGTACTCCAAGACCCCAAGTTAGATACCAAATCACCTTTATAACTACTCCCTGACCCCAAGTGTGTTATCCTGGCCCCTTTATATGTAGTCTCTGACCGCAAGTGAGTTACCCTAGTCCCTTATAACTACTCCCTGACCCCAAGTGAGTTACCCTAGCCCCTTTATAAGTACACCCTGGCGCCAAATGAGTTACCCTGGTCCCATATAAGTACTCCCTGACCCCAAGTGAGTTACCCTTCTCAAATATAGGTACTCCCTGATCCCAATTGAGTTATCCTGGCCCCTTTATAAGTACTCTCTGACCGCAAGTGAGTTACCCTAGTCCCATAGAAGTACTCCCAGAACCCAAGTGAGATAACCTAGCCCGTTTATATGTAATCTCTGACCGCAAGTGAGTTACCCTAGTCTCATAGTAGTACTCCCTAACCCCAAGTGAGTTACAATAGCCCCTTTATAAGTACTCCCTAACCCAAAGTGAGTTATCCTAGCCCCTTTATATGTACGCTCTGACCGCAAGTGAGTTACTCTAGTCCCTTATAACTACTCCCTGACCCAAAGTGAGTTACCCTAGCCCCTTTATAAGTACACCCTGGCCCCAAGTGAGTTACCCTGGTCCCATATAAGTGCTCCCAGACACCAAGTGAGTTACCCTAGCCCCTTAATAAGTACACCCTGGCCCCAAGTGAGTTACCCTGGTCCCATATAAGTGCTCCCAGACACCAAGTGAGTTACCCTAGTCCCATAGAAGTATTCCCTGACCCCAAGTGAGTTACCATAGCCCCTATATAAGCACTCCCTGACACCAAGTGAGTTACCCTAGCCCCTTAATATGTACACCCTGGCCCCAAGTGAGTTACCCTGGTCCCATATAAGTGCTCCCAGACACCAAGTGAGTTACCCTAGTCCCATAGAAGTACTCCCTGACCCCAAGTGAGTTACCATAGCCCCTATATAAGTACTCCCTAACCCAAAGTGAGTTACCCTAGCCCCTATATAAGTACTCCCTAACCCAAAGTGAGTTATCCTAGCCCCTTTATATGTACGCTCTGACCGCAAGTGAGTTACCTAGTACCATAGAAGTACTCCCTGACCCAAAGTGAGTTATCCTAGCCCCTTTATAAGTACTCCCTGACTCTAAGTGGGTTACCCTAGTCCAATATATGTACTCCTTGACCCATAGTGAGTTACCCTAGCCGTTTTATATGAACCCTCTGACCGCAAGTGAGTTTCCCTAGTCCCATATATGTACTCCCTGACCCCAAATGAGTTACACTAGCCCCTATATAAGTACTCCCTGACCCCAAGTGAGTTACCATAGCCCCTTTATAAGTACTCCCTGACCCCAAGTGAGTTACACTAGCCCCTATATAAGTACTCCCTAACCCACAGTGAGTTATCCTAGCCCCTTTAAATGTACGCTCTGACCGCAAGTGAGTTACCTAGTACCATAGAAGTACTCCCTGACCCAAAGTGAGTTACCCTACCCCCTTTATAAGTACTCCATGACCACAAGTGAGTTATCCTAGCCCCTTTATAAGTACTCCCTGACTCTAAGTGGGTTACCCTAGTCCAATATATGTACTCCTTGACCCAAAGTGAGTTACCCCAGCCGATTTATATGAACCCTCTGACCGCAAGTGAGTTTCCCTAGTCCTATATATGTACTCCCTGACCCCATGTGAGTTACCCTAGCCCCTATATAAGTACTCCCTGACCACAAGTGAGTTATCCTAGCCCCTTTATAAGTACTCCCTGACTCTGAGTGGGTTACCCTAGTCCAATATATGTACTCCTTGACCCAAAGTGAGTTACCCTAGCCGTTTTATATGAACCCTCTGACCGCAAGTGAGTTTCCCTAGTCCCATATATGTACTCCCTGACCCCAAATGAGTTACACTAGCCCCTATATAAGTACTCCCTGACCCCAAGTGAGTTACCATAGCCCCTTTATAAGTACTCCCTGACCCCAAGTGAGTTACCCTAGCCCCTATATAAGTACTCCCTGACACCAAGTGAGTTACCCTAGCCCCTTAATAAGTACACCCTGGCCCCAAATGAGTTACCCTGGTCCCATATAAGTGCTCCCAGACACCAAGTGAGTTACCCTAGTCCCATAGAAGTACTCCCTGACTCCAAGTGAGTTACCATAGCCCCTATATAAGTACTCCCTAACCCAAAGTGAGTTACCCTAGCCCCTATATAAGTACTCCCTGACCACAAGTGAGTTATCCTAGCCCCTTTATAAGTACTCCCTGACTCTGAGTGGGTTACCCTAGTCCAATATATGTACTCCTTGACCCAAAGTGAGTTACCCTAGCCGTTTTATATGAACCCTCTGACCGCAAGTGAGTTTCCCTAGTCCTATATAAGTACTCCTTACCCCAAGTGAGTTACCATAGCCCCTTTATAAGTACTCCCTGACCCCAAGTAAGTTATCCTAGCCCCTTTATATGTACTCCCTGCCCCCAAGTGAGTTACCCTAGTCCCATAGAAGTACTCCCTGACCCCAATTGAGTTATCCTTGCCCCTTTATAAGTACTCTCTGTTCGCAAGTGAGTTACCCTTCTCACATAGAAGTACTCCCTGACCCCAAGTGAGTTATCCTGGCCCCTTTATATGTACTCTCTGACCGCAAGTGAGTTACCCTAGTCCCATAGAAGTACTCCCAGACCCTAAGTGAGTTACCCTAGCCGTTTTATATGAACCCTCTGACCGCAAGTGAGTTTCCCTAGTCCCATATATGTACTCCTTGACCCCAAATGAGTTACACTAGCCCCTATATAAGTACTCCCTGACCCCAAGTGAGTTACCATAGCCCCTTTATAAGTACTCCCTGACCCCAAGTGAGTTACCCTAGCCCCTATATAAGTACTCCCTGACACCAAGTGAGTTACCCTAGCCCCTTAATAAGTACACCCTGGCCCCAAATGAGTTACCCTGGTCCCATATAAGTGCTCCCAGACACCAAGTGAGTTACCCTAGTCCCATAGAAGTACTCCCTGACTCCAAGTGAGTTACCATAGCCCCTATATAAGTACTCCCTAACCCAAAGTGAGTTACCCTAGCCCCTATATAAGTACTCCCTAACCCAAAGTGAGTTATCCTAGCCCCTTTATATGTACGCTCTGACCGCAAGTGAGTTACCTAGTACCATAGAAGTACACCCTGACCACTAGTGAGTTATCCTAGCCCCTTTATAAGTACTCCCCGACCACAAGTGAGTTATCCTAGCCCTTATATAAGTACTCCCTGACTCTAAGTGGGTTACCCTAGTCCAATATATGTACTCCTTGACCCAAAGTGAGTTACCCTAGCCGTTTTATATGAACCCTCTGACCGCAAGTGAGTTTCCCTAGTCCCATATATGTACTCCCTGACCCCAAATGAGTTACAATAGCCCCTATATAAGTACTCCCTGACCCCAAGTGAGTTACCGTAGTCCCATAGAAGTACTCCCTGACTGCAAGTGAGTTACCCTAGTCCTATATAAGTACTCCTTACCCCAAGTGAGTTACCATAGCCCCTTTATAAGTACTCCCTGACCCCAAGTAAGTTATCCTAGCCCCTTTATATGTACTCCCTGCCCCCAAGTGAGTTACCCTAGTCCCATAGAAGTACTCCCTGACCCCAATTGAGTTATCCTTGCCCCTTTATAAGTACTCTCTGTTCGCAAGTGAGTTACCCTTCTCACATAGAAGTACTCCCTGACCCCAAGTGAGTTATCCTGGCCCCTTTATATGTACTCTCTGACCGCAAGTGAGTTACCCTAGTCCCATAGAAGTACTCCCAGACCCTAAGTGTGTTATCCTGGCCCCTTTATATGTAGTCTCTGACCGCAAGTGAGTTACCCTTGTCCCATATAAGTACTCCCTGACCCCAAGTGAGTTATCCTAGCCCCCTTATAAGTACTCCCTGACCCCAAGTGTGTTATCCTGGCCCCTTTATATGTAGTTTCTGACCGCAAGTGAGTTACCCTAGTCCCTTATAACTACTCCCTGACCCCAAGTGAGTTACCCTAGCCCCTTTATAAGTACACCCTGGCGCCAAGTGAGTTACCCTGGTCCCATATAAGTACTCCCTGACCCCAAGTGAGTTACCCTTCTCACATAGAGGTACTCCCTGACCCCAAGTGAGTTACCATAGCCCCTTTATAAGTACTCCCTGACCCCAAGTGAGTTACACTAGCCCCTATATAAGTACTCCCTAACCCAAAGTGAGTTATCCTAGCCCCTTTAAATGTACGCTCTGACCGCAAGTGAGTTACCTAGTACCATAGAAGTACTCCCTGACCCAAAGTGAGTTACCCTACCCCCTTTATAAGTACTCCCTGACCCCATGTGAGTTACCCTAGCCCCTATATAAGTACTCCCTGACCACAAGTGAGTTATCCTAGCCCCTTTATAAGTACTCCCTGACTATAAGTGGGTTACCCTAGTCCAATATATGTACTCCTTGACCCAAAGTGAGTTACCCTAGCCGTTTTATATAAACCCTCTGACCGCAAGTGAGTTTCCCTAGTCCCATATATGTACTCCCTGACCCCAAATGAGTTACACTAGCCCCTATATAAGTACTCCCTGACCCCAAGTGAGTTACACTAGCCCCTATATAAGTACTCCCTAACCCATAGTGAGTTATCCTAGCCCCTTTAAATGTACGCTCTGACCGCAAGTGAGTTACCTAGTACCATAGAAGTACTCCCTGACCCAAAGTGAGTTACCCTACCCCCTTTATAAGTACTCCCTGACCCCATGTGAGTTACCCTAGCCCCTATATAAGTACTCCCTGACCACAAGTGAGTTATCCTAGCCCCTTTATAAGTACTCCCTGACTCTAAGTGGGTTACCCTAGTCCAATATATGTACTCCTTGACCCAAAGTGAGTTACCCTAGCCGTTTTATATGAACCCTCTGACCGCAAGTGAGTTTCCCTAGTCCCATATATGTACTCCTTGACCCCAAATGAGTTACACTAGCCCCTATATAAGTACTCCCTGACCCCAAGTGAGTTACCATAGCCCCTTTATAAGTACTCCCTGACCCCAAGTGAGTTACCCTAGCCCCTATATAAGTACTCCCTGACACCAAGTGAGTTACCCTAGCCCCTTAATAAGTACACCCTGGCCCCAAATGAGTTACCCTGGTCCCATATAAGTGCTCCCAGACACCAAGTGAGTTACCCTAGTCCCATAGAAGTACTCCCTGACTCCAAGTGAGTTACCATAGCCCCTATATAAGTACTCCCTAACCCAAAGTGAGTTACCCTAGCCCCTATATAAGTACTCCCTAACCCAAAGTGAGTTATCCTAGCCCCTTTATATGTACGCTCTGACCGCAAGTGAGTTACCTAGTACCATAGAAGTACTCCCTGACCACTAGTGAGTTATCCTAGCCCCTTTATAAGTACTCCCCGACCACAAGTGAGTTATCCTAGCCCTTATATAAGTACTCCCTGACTCTAAGTGGGTTACCCTAGTCCAATATATGTACTCCTTGACCCAAAGTGAGTTACCCTAGCCGTTTTATATGAACCCTCTGACCGCAAGTGAGTTTCCCTAGTCCCATATATGTACTCCCTGACCCCAAATGAGTTACAATAGCCCCTATATAAGTACTCCCTGACCCCAAGTGAGTTACCGTAGTCCCATAGAAGTACTCCCTGACCGCAAGTGAGTTACCCTAGTCCTATATAAGTACTCCTTACCCCAAGTGAGTTACCATAGCCCCTTTATAAGTACTCCCTGACCCCAAGTAAGTTATCCTAGCCCCTTTATATGTACTCCCTGCCCCCAAGTGAGTTACCCTAGTCCCATAGAAGTACTCCCTGACCCCAATTGAGTTATCCTTGCCCCTTTATAAGTACTCTCTGTTCGCAAGTGAGTTACCCTTCTCACATAGAAGTACTCCCTGACCCCAAGTGAGTTATCCTGGCCCCTTTATATGTACTCTCTGACCGCAAGTGAGTTACCCTAGTCCCATAGAAGTACTCCCAGACCCTAAGTGTGTTATCCTGGCCCCTTTATATGTAGTCTCTGACCGCAAGTGAGTTACCCTTGTCCCATATAAGTACTCCCTGACCCCAAGTGAGTTATCCTAGCCCCCTTATAAGTACTCCCTGACCCCAAGTGTGTTATCCTGGCCCCTTTATATGTAGTTTCTGACCGCAAGTGAGTTACCCTAGTCCCTTATAACTACTCCCTGACCCCAAGTGAGTTACCCTAGCCCCTTTATAAGTACACCCTGGCGCCAAGTGAGTTACCCTGGTCCCATATAAGTACTCCCTGACCCCAAGTGAGTTACCCTTCTCACATAGAGGTACTCCCTGATCCCAAGTGAGTTATCCTGGCCCCTTTATAAGTACTCTCTGACCGCAAGTGAGTTACCCTAGTCCCATAGAAGTACTCCCAGACCCCAAGTTAGATACCATATCACCTTTATAACTACTCCCTGACCCCAAGTGTGTTATCCTGGCCCCTTTATATGTAGTCTATGACCGCAAGTGAGTTACCCTTGTCCCATAGTAGTACTCCCTGACCCCAAGTGAGTTATCCTGGCCCCTTTATATGTAGTCTCTGACCGCAAGTGAGTTACCCTATTCCCATAGAAGTACTCCCTGACCCCCAGTGAGTTACCATATCACCTTTGTAAGTACTCCCTAACCGCAAGTGAGTTACTCTAACCCCTTTATAAGTACTCCCTGACCCCAAATGAGTTATCCTAGGGTCTTTATAAGTACACCCTGGCCCCAAGTGAGTTATCCTAGTCCCATAGAAGTACTCCCTGACCGCAAGTGAGTTACCATATCACCTTTGTAAGTACACCCTAACCGCAAGTGGGTTACTCTAACCCCTTTATATGTACTCCCTGACCCCAAATGAGTTACACTAGCCCCTATATAAGTACTCCCTGACCCCAAGTGAGTTACCCTAGTCCCATAGAAGTACTCCCTGACCGCAAGTGAGTTACCCTAGTCCTATATAAGTACTCCTTACCCCATGTGAGTTACCATAGCCCCTTTATAAGTACTCCCTGACCCCAAGTGAGTTATCCTATCCCCTTTATATGTACTCCCTGCCCCCAAGTGAGTTACCCTAGTCCCATAGAAGTACTCCCTGACCCCAATTGAGTTATCCTTGCCCCTTTATAAGTACTCTCTGCCCGCAAGTGAGTTACCCTAGTCCCATAGAAGTACTCCCAGACCCCAAGTTAGATACCATATCACCTTTATAACTACTCCCTGACCCCAATTGAGTTATCCTTGCCCCTTTATAAGTACTCTCTGTTCGCAAGTGAGTTACCCTTCTCACATAGAAGTACTCCCTGACCCCAAGTGAGTTATCCTGGCCCCTTTATATGTACTCTCTGACCGCAAGTGAGTTACCCTAGTCCCATAGAAGTACTCCAAGACCCCAAGTTAGATACCAAATCACCTTTATAACTACTCCCTGACCCCAAGTGTGTTATCCTGGCCCCTTTATATGTAGTCTCTGACCGCAAGTGAGTTACCCTAGTCCCTTATAACTACTCCCTGACCCCAAGTGAGTTACCCTAGCCCCTTTATAAGTACACCCTGGCGCCAAATGAGTTACCCTGGTCCCATATAAGTACTCCCTGACCCCTAGTGAGTTACCCTTCTCAAATAGAGGTACTCCCTGATCCCAATTGAGTTATCCTGGCCCCTTTATAAGTACTCTCTGACCGCAAGTGAGTTACCCTAGTCCCATAGAAGTACTCCCAGAACCCAAGTGAGTTAACCTAGCCCGTTTATATGTAATCTCTGACCGCAAGTGAGTTACCCTAGTCCCATAGTAGTACTCCCTAACCCCAAGTGAGTTACAATAGCCCCTTTATAAGTACTCCCTAACCCAAAGTGAGTTATCCTAGCCCCTTTATATGTACGCTCTGACCGCAAGTGAGTTACTCTAGTCCCTTATAACTACTCCCTGACCCAAAGTGAGTTACCCTAGCCCCTTTATAAGTACACCCTGGCCCCAAGTGAGTTACCCTGGTCCCATAAAGTGCTCCCAGACACCAAGTGAGTTACCCTAGCCCCTTAATAAGTACACCCTGGCCCCAAGTGAGTTACCCTGGTCCCATATAAGTGCTCCCAGACACCAAGTGAGTTACCCTAGTCCCATAGAAGTATTCCCTGACCCCAAGTGAGTTATCATAGCCCCTATATAAGCACTCCCTGACCCCAAGTGAGTTACCCTAGCCCCTTAATATGTACACCCTGGCCCCAAGTGAGTTACCCTGGTCCCATATAAGTGCTCCCAGACACCAAGTGAGTTACCCTAGTCCCATAGAAGTACTCCCTGACCCCAAGTGAGTTACCATAGCCCCTATATAAGTACTCCCTAACCCAAAGTGAGTTACCCTAGCCCCTATATAAGTACTCCCTAACCCAAAGTGAGTTATCCTAGCACCTTTATATGTACGCTCTGACCGCAAGTGAGTTACCTAGTACCATAGAAGTACTCCCTGACCCAAAGTGAGTTATCCTAGCCCCTTTATAAGTACTCCCTGACTCTAAGTGGGTTACCCTAGTCCAATATATGTACTCCTTGACCCAAAGTGAGTTACCCTAGCCGTTTTGTATGAACCCTCTGACCGCAAGTGAGTTTCCCTAGTCCCATATATGTACTCCCTGACCCCAAATGAGTTACACTAGCCCCTATATAAGTACTCCCTGACCCCAAGTGAGTTACCATAGCCCCTTTATAAGTACTCCCTGACCCCAAGTGAGTTACACTAGCCCCTATATAAGTACTCCCTAACCCACAGTGAGTTATCCTAGCCCCTTTAAATGTACGCTCTGACCGCAAGTGAGTTACCTAGTACCATAGAAGTACTCCCTGACCCAAAGTGAGTTACCCTACCCCCTTTATAAGTACTCCATGACCCCATGTGTGTTACCCTAGCCCCTATATAAGTACTCCCTGACCACAAGTGAGTTATCCTAGCCCCTTTATAAGTACTCCCTGACTCTAAGTGGGTTACCCTAGTCCAATATATGTACTCCTTGACCCAAAGTGAGTTTCCCCAGCCGTTTTATATGAACCCTCTGACCGCAAGTGAGTTTCCCTAGTCCCATATATGTACTCCCTGACCCCATGTGAGTTACCCTAGCCCCTATATAAGTACTCCCTGACCACAAGTGAGTTATCCTAGCCCCTTTATAAGTACTCCCTGACTCTAAGTGGGTTACCCTAGTCCAATATATGTACTCCTTGACCCAAAGTGAGTTACCCTAGTCGTTTTATATGAACCCTCTGACCGCAAGTGAGTTTCCCTAGTCCCATATATGTACTCCCTGACCCCAAATGAGTTACACTAGCCCCTATATAAGTACTCCCTGACCCCAAGTGAGTTACCATAGCCCCTTTATAAGTACTCCCTGACCCCAAGTGAGTTACACTAGCCCCTATATAAGTACTCCCTAACCCAAAGTGAGTTATCCTAGCCCCTTTAAATGTACGCTCTGACCGCAAGTGAGTTACCTAGTACCATAGAAGTACTCCCTGACCCAAAGTGAGTTACCCTACCCCCTTTATAAGTACTCCCTGACCCCATGTGAGTTACCCTAGCCCCTATATAAGTACTCCCTGACCACAAGTGAGTTATCCTAGCCCCTTTATAAGTACTCCCTGACTCTAAGTGGGTTACCCTAGTCCAATATATGTACTCCTTGACCCAAAGTGAGTTACCCTAGCCGTTTTATATGAACCCTCTGACCGCAAGTGAGTTTCCCTAGTCCCATATATGTACTCCTTGACCCCAAATGAGTTACACTAGCCCCTATATAAGTACTCCCTGACCCCAAGTGAGTTACCATAGCCCCTTTATAAGTACTCCCTGACCCCAAGTGAGTTACCCTAGCCCCTATATAAGTACTCCCTGACACCAAGTGAGTTACCCTAGCCCCTTAATAAGTACACCCTGGCCCCAAATGAGTTACCCTGGTCCCATATAAGTGCTCCCAGACACCAAGTGAGTTACCCTAGTCCCATAGAAGTACTCCCTGACCCCAAGTGAGTTACCATAGCCCCTATATAAGTACTCCCTAACCCAAAGTGAGTTACCCTAGCCCCTATATAAGTACTCCCTAACCCAAAGTGAGTTATCCTAGCCCCTTTATATGTACGCTCTGACCGCAAGTGAGTTACCTAGTACCATAGAAGTACTCCCTGACCACAAGTGAGTTATCCTAGCCTTTTTATAAGTACTCCCCGACCACAAGTGAGTTATCCTAGCCCCTATATAAGTACTCCCTGACTCTAAGTGGGTTACCCTAGTCCAATATATGTACTCCTTGACCCAAAGTGAGTTACCCTAGCCGTTTTATATGAACCCTCTGACCGCAAGTGAGTTTCCCTAGTCCCATATATGTACTCCCTGACCCCAAATGAGTTACAATAGCCCCTATATAAGTACTCCCTGACCCCAAGTGAGTTACCGTAGTCCCATAGAAGTACTCCCTGACCGCAAGTGAGTTACCCTAGTCCTATATAAGTACTCCTTACCCCAAGTGAGTTACCATAGCCCCTTTATAAGTACTCCCTGACCCCAAGTAAGTTATCCTAGCCTCTTTGTATGTACTCCCTGCCCCCAAGTGAGTTACCCTAGTCCCATAGAAGTACTCCCTGACCCCAATTGAGTTATCCTTGCCCCTTTATAAGTACTCTCTGTTCGCAAGTGAGTTACCCTTCTCACATAGGAGTACTCCCTGACCCCAAGTGAGTTATCCTGGCCCCTTTATATGTACTCTCTGACCGCAAGTGAGTTACCCTAGTCCCATAGAAGTACTCCCAGACCCCAAGTTAGATACCATATCACCTTTATAACTACTCCCTGACCCCAAGTGTGTTATCCTGGCCCCTTTATATGTAGTCTCTGACCGCAAGTGAGTTACCCTTGTCCCATATAAGTACTCCCTGACCCCAAGTGAGTTATCCTAGCCCCCTTATAAGTACTCCCTGACCCCAAGTGTGTTATCCTGGCCCCTTTATATGTAGTTTCTGACCGCAAGTGAGTTACCCTAGTCCCTTATAACTACTCCCTGACCCCAAGTGAGTTACCCTAGCCCCTTTATAAGTACACCCTGGCGCCAAGTGAGTTACCCTGGTCCCATATAAGTACTCCCTGACCCCAAGTGAGTTACCCTTCTCACATAGAGGTACTCCCTGATCCCAAGTGAGTTATCCTGGCCCCTTTATAAGTACTCTCTGACCGCAAGTGAGTTACCCTAGTCCCATAGAAGTACTCCCAGACCCCAAGTTAGATACCATATCACCTTTATAACTACTCCCTGACCCCAAGTGTGTTATCCTGGCCCCTTTATATGTAGTCTCTGACCGCAAGTGAGTTACCCTTGTCCCATAGAAGTACTCCCTGACCCCAAGTGAGTTATCCTGGCCCCTTTATATGTACTCTCTGACCGCAAGTGAGTTACCTAGTACCATAGAAGTACTCCCTGACCCCAAGTGAGTTATCCTAGCCCCTATATAAGTACTCCCTGACCACAAGTGAGTTATCCTAGCCCCTTTATAAGTACTCCCCGACCACAAGTGAGTTATCCTAGCCCCTATATAAGTACTCCCTGACTCTAAGTGGGTTACCCTAGTCCAATATATGTACTCCTTGACCCAAAGTGAGTTACCCTAGCCGTTTTATATGAACCCTCTGACCGCAAGTGAGTTTCCCTAGTCCCATATATGTACTCCCTGACCCCAAATGAGTTACAATAGCCCCTATATAAGTACTCCCTGACCCCAAGTGAGTTACCGTAGTCCCATAGAAGTACTCCCTGACCGCAAGTGAGTTACCCTAGTCCTATATAATTACTCCTTACCCCAAGTGAGTTACCATAGCCCCTTTATAAGTACTCCCTGACCCCAAGTAAGTTATCCTAGCCCCTTTATATGTACTCCCTGCCCCCAAGTGAGTTACCCTAGTCCCATAGAAGTACTCCCTGACCCCAACTGAGTTATCCTTGCCCCTTTATAAGTACTCTCTGTTCGCAAGTGAGTTACCCTTCTCACATAGAAGTACTCCCTGACCCCAAGTGAGTTATCCTGGCCCCTTTATATGTACTCTCTGACCGCAAGTGAGTTACCCTAGTCCCATAGAAGTACTCCCAGACCCCAAGATAGATACCATATCACCTTTATAACTACTCCCTGACCCCAAGTGTGTTATCCTGGCCCCTTTATATGTAGTCTCTGACCGCAAGTGAGTTACCCTTGTCCCATAGAAGTACTCCCTGACCCCAAGTGAGTTATCCTAGCCCCCTTATAAGTACTCCCTGACCCCAAGTGTATTATCCTGGCCCCTTTATATGTAGTTTCTGACCGCAAGTGAGTTACCCTAGTCCCTTATAACTACTCCCTGACCCCAAGTGAGTTACCCTAGCCCCTTTATAAGTACACCCTGGCGCCAAGTGAGTTACCCTGGTCCCATATAAGTACTTCCTGACCCCAAGTGAGTTACCCTTCTCACATAGAGGTACTCCCTGATCCCAAGTGAGTTATCCTGGCCCCTTTATAAGTACTCTCTGACCGCAAGTGAGTTACCCTAGTCCCATAGAAGTACTCACAGACCCCAAGTTAGATACCATATCACCTTTATAACTACTCCCTGTCCCCAAGTGTGTTATCCTGGCCCCTTTATATGTAGTCTCTGACCGCAAGTGAGTTACCCTTGTCCCATAGAAGTACTCCCTGACCCCAAGTGAGTTATCCTGGCCCCTTTATATGTAGTCTCTGACCGCAAGTGAGTTACCCTATTCCCATAGAAGTACTCCCTGACCCCCAGTGAGTTACCATATCACCTTTATAACTACTCCCTGTCCCCAAGTGTGTTATCCTGGCCCCTTTATATGTAGTCTCTGACCGCAAGTGAGTTACCCTTGTCCCATAGAAGTACTCCCTGACCCCAAGTGAGTTATCCTGGCCCCTTTATATGTAGTCTCTGACCGCAAGTGAGTTACCCTATTCCCATAGAAGTACTCCCTGACCCCCAGTGAGTTACCATATCACCTTTGTAAGTACTCCCTAACCGCAAGTGAGTTACTCTAACCCCTTTATAAGTACTCCCTGACCCCAAGTGAGTTATCCTAGGCCCTTTATAAGTACACCCTGGCCCCAAGTGAGTTATCCTAGTCCCATAGAAGTACTCCCTGACCGCAAGTGAGTTACCATATCACCTTTGTAAGTACTCGCTAACCGCAAGTGAGTTACTCTAACCCCTTTATATGTACTCCCTGACCCCAAATGAGTTACACTAGCCCCTATATAAGTACTCCCTGACCCCAAGTGAGTTACCCTAGTCCCATAGAAGTACTCCCTGACCGCAAGTGAGTTACCCTAGTCCTATATAAGTACTCCTTACCCCAAGTGAGTTACCATAGCCCCTTTATAAGTACTCCCTGACCCCAAGTGAGTTATCCTATCCCCTTTATATGTACTCCCTGCCCCCAAGTGAGTTACCCTAGTCCCATAGAAGTACTCCCTGACCCCAATTGAGTTATCCTTGCCCCTTTATAAGTACTCTCTGCCCGCAAGTGAGTTACCCTTCTCACATAGAAGTACTCTCTGAACCCAAGTGAGTTATCCTGACCCCTTTATATGTACTCTCTGACCGCAAGTGAGTTACCCTAGTCCCATAGAAGTACTCCCAGACCCCAAGTTAGATACCAAATCACCTTTATAACTACTCCCTGACCCCAAGTGTGTTATCCTGGCCACTTTATATGTAGTCTCTGACCGCAAGTGAGTTACCCTAGTCCCTTATAACTACTCCCTGACCCCAAGTGAGTTACCCTAGCCCCTTTATAAGTACACCCTGGCGCCAAGTGAGTTACCCTGGTCCCATATAAGTACTCCCTGACCCCAAGTGAGTTACCCTTCTCAAATAGAGGTACTCCCTGATCCCAAGTGAGTTATCCTGGCCCCTTTATAAGTACCCTCTGACCGCAAGTGAGTTACCCTAGTCCCATAGTAGTACTCCCTAACCCCAAGTGAGTTACAATAGCCCCTTTATAAGTACTCCCTAACCCAAAGTGAGTTATCCTAGCCCCTTTTATGTACGCTCTGACCGCAAGTGAGTTACTCTAGTCCCTTATAACTACTACCTGACCCAAAGTGAGTTACCCTAGCCCATTTATAAGTACACCCTGGCCCCAAGTGAGTTACCCTGGTCCCATATAAGTGCTCACAGACACCAAGTGAGTTACCCTAGTCCCATAGAAGTACTCCCTGACCCCAAGTGAGTTACCATAGCCCCTATATAAGCACTCCCTGACCCCAAGTGAGTTACCCTAGCCCCTTATTAAGTACTCCCTGACCCAAAGTGAGTTACCCTACCCCCTTTATAAGTACACCCTGACCCCAAGTGAGTTACCCTGGTCCCATATAAGTACTCCCTGACCCCAAGTGAGTTACCCTTCTCAAATAGAGGTACTCCCTGATCCCAAGTGAGTTATCCTAGCCCCTATATAAGTACTCCCTGACCACAAGTGAGTTATCCTAGCCCATTTATAAGTACTCCCTGACCCCAAATGAGTTACACTAGCCCCTATATAAGTACTCCCTGACCCCAAGTGAGTTACCATAGCCCCTTTATAAGTACTCCCTGACCCCAAGTGAGTTACCCTAGCCCCTATATAAGTACTCCCTGACCCCAAGTGAGTTACCCTAGCCCCTTAATAAGTACACCCTGGCCCCAAGTGAGTTACCCTGGTCCCATATAAGTGCTCCCAGACACCAAGTGAGTTACCCTAGTCCCATAGAAGTACTCCCTGACCCCAAGTGAGTTACCATAGCCCCTATATAAGTACTCCCTAACCCAAAGTGAGTTACCCTAGGCCCTATATAAGTACTCCCTAACCCAAAGTGAGTTATCCTAGCCCCTTTATATTGTTATATTCACATAACTACTTCTATTACTTTCTCTATTAACCTAGAACCTAGCCAAAAACTAGCCTATAACTAGTATTAAAATATTTAATTAATTAAAATTAGTTAAATTCAAAAAGGCTCCGGTTGCATTCTTCCAAGCGCCGTGTGGCGTCATTCGTATGCAACCTGAACCTCTTTCTTAGGCAACAGTACTTCTTTGTTGCCAGGGCCTCAGAGCGCGCGTGGCCAAAAGTCTTAGTCAGCTATTAGAACAATCGACTTATTGACGTACGACTTAGTAACCGTTGACGCACGATCGATTCCCTATAACCATACCATATATGGTCATGAGAATCCATGCATTTTTGAGGCAACGACTTGACTGCTCGGTTCCTGACCGATCAGTCCAGGCCCAGCAGTAACTAGAACAAGTCATCTGACTTTAACCGAGCATTAGCTCCCAAGTTACTCTAATTTCAATCTAACTTCAATTAGATAATCTTTTTATTTAATAAAACCTCTAAAAACCTGTATAACTATAATTTATTTTTATAACTCAACATTGTAAAATAACTCTACAAGGACTGAATAAATTTAGTTGTACCAAAAGTACTTGAATTAGTTTGTCACGGTGTGAACCCATAACAAAAGTGGTGGCAGCGGTGGGATAGGCTGAAAGATCTATCGACTGGTGAAGCAACAAGAAAAAGAAAGGAGATTTCCTTACGCTCATCAACTACTACGACGGCAACAACTGGAGTAATTTCCACTTCAAATCAACCCCACAGTACTCCAGTCCTCAAGGGATTCATCGATCGTTATCGGAGCCCCAACATTTCGACCTTGTTCATTCAGAAGATCACTGCCTATCCTAGAGGATTCAACATCACCGACCAGCTTACTCAAGGAATCTACAAGAGGACCTACAACATCAGGACTCAACTGAAGAAGAATGGATCTTTGGTTAGTACGGTTCCAACTTGTAAAAAATCAGTAGCAAACATTTACTTTGCGAATCATTGTAAACGCGAGCCCCGCGAGCGAAATTAAAATTTAGAGGAAAAATTTTCTCATGAGTCAAGACGACCGAAACCTTGACCGGACTCAATCGGTTCCAAATCTCACAGCAACTTCTAGGCGTTTATTTAATCAAGTTTCTATCAGTGACGAAGTAACTTCTTTCTTGCACGAAGTGCAGGAAAATACCGAACGTGCATTATTCGATTCAGAAAGCCCAGAAGTGACCGATAACGTTGCACTTCCTAGCACATCAAACACAAACCGAAATCCATTAGTTGGGAGCGTAGACCGCAGTGTTTTTAGACGTAACATAACTACTCGTAGGCGCGGAAGCTCCATCATGGCAAATCGCGATCGTGTTGTTTTTCATGACCCAAGTTTGGTCCCTGAACAAAATCCAGAGAGAACTCTGGATACCAGTTTACCTGTTACACCTGCCCCAAGGGTGTCTCAGTCGCCAATAACGACCGAAATAAACAGATTAACTGAAACCTTACGACGGGAGGCCAACCCTCTCGAAGAAGAGAATGCTAGGCTAAGAGAGGAACTTAGACAATTACGTATCCGGCAGGATGCAATTTTATATGCAACAGAAAACGAACCGCGACCTTGCGGAAGTTCTACAATAAGGAAACCTTCACGAAGGACTTTCTCCAAACCGTTAAACCACGGTTCAGATCATGAACGGGAAGAATCAACTCAATTAGGAAATGATCCGAAACCCCGATTCTCGTTCGATACAGCTATGAAAATGTTACCCACTTTCTCAGGAAGTCCAGATGGATTAGATCCATTTATAAGTACAGCATACCTTATTCACGACGGTATTGCACCTAGAGATCGGAGCGACTTATTACAATTCATTAGATTCTCAAGTCTAAAAGGCAGAGCGTTCCATGAACTTAAACATAGGGCCATAGATACAATCGACGATTTAGTCGTAGAATTAGAAGCCATATTCAGGCCTAAACGATCAGTAGCAGTTGTACAAAACGACCTATATACTAGCCGTCAAAGAAAGGACGAGCCAGTTAAAGCATACGCTAACCGAATAGAAGGATTGCTAACTGAGCTATTACAGTTAAGCCTAGACCCAGAAAACTCAGCAGATAGTAACGCCGCAATAGAAGGATTGCTGAGAAAACAAGCATTGATTCAATTTAATCACGGTTTAAATCCGCGTATTGCAACGATAGTGAAGGCTTCTAAATGCCTCACTCTACAAGAAGCTATATCCATGGCTATCGAAGAAGATAGTACCTACCCATCTTATCATGAACCTAATCACAATAAGAGAGGAATTCAACAAGGTTCCCATACAGGTAACAATAAGAAAAACGATAATCTACATTGCGAAAGGTGCGACAGAAAGGGACACCTCGCAAAAAATTGCTACGCACGATTAACTACTGCAAAAAGACCTCAAGAAAAGAGAGTATCCATAATCAAAGCGTCAGATGTATGCAATTATTGCAAAAAACCTGGACATACAGTCCAAGAGTGCCGAACCTTAAAAAGGAAAAAACAAAGGGAATCCACTCAACAAACAAGTGCCGCAGAGTCACAAATAGAGGAACGAGTACGACTCGACACAACGAGACTAAACGTATTACAGAACTCTTCACATAAAAATTTAATGGAAGTTCAAGCTGAAGAATTTAAAAAACGAACAGCTATGTTACTTTTTGACACGGGAGCTGATATTTCTATCATCAAAGCAGGAGTTCTCCAAGGAAAAACGATGATCAACCTAAAGGAAAATACCGTTACTGGATTAGGAAACTACCCATTCACTACAGCAGGAACAGTGAAACTACGAGTGAAAGTAGGGAAACACATAATTCTGCATCCATTCCAGGTAATACCTAGTTCATTCCCATTAATTGCCGACGGAATCTTAGGTGTAGATTTCTGGGAGAAAAATGTTTACACGGTAAACCGAGATCATTCTATTACGATGCTAGGACACAGCTGGCAAATGCATTACTCAGCTCCCCAGACAGTGACCCTGAAACCGAGAACCGAAACTCTAGTGGCGGCGATAACACATAGCATGAGTGATGGGCTAGCGACAGCCCGAGAAATAAGACCAGGCGTATACATGGGAAACTGTGTCACCAGGCCGTCTGAGTCTACCTGCTGCGTCAGCATAATCAATGTTACAGAAGACGAGCAGGAAATAGATACCCCAATAGTGGAACTAGAAAAAATTCCCGACCCACCCGAAGAAAACACTGAGCACTCTCAACCACCAGCAATCTATCACATAAACAATTACAACGAGGATAGAATTAACAAACTGACAAATCTCATAGATGTAGCCCATCTCAATGAAGAGGAAAAACGGAAATTATACATGATTTGTAAAAGCTTCAGCGATATATTCCAAATAGAAGGAGATCGTCTTTTGACTACAAAAGCAGTAAAACACACACTCACCCTAAAAGAAGGGACCACCCCAATCTTCAAGAAACCTTACCGTCTGCCAGAAAAACATAAAAACGAAATAGATAAACAAATAAATCAGATGGAAAAAGAAGGCATCGTACGTACGAGTAAAAGTCAATGGAATGCACCACTCCTGGTAGTTCCTAAGAAACCCGATGCCCAGGGAAATGTGAAGATGCGCATAGTCGTAGGCTTTCGTAAACTAAATGAAGTAACAGTAGGAGATGCATTTCCTTTACCAAATATAACGGAAATACTAGATCAATTAGGATATTCTAAATATTTCACAACATTAGATTTGGCATCAGGCTTCCATCAAATAGAAATGGCAGAAAAAGATAAGGAGAAAACAGCATTCTCTACGCCAATGGGACACTACGAATACAACCGTATGCCATTCGGATTGAAAAATGCACCCGCAACATTCCAGCGTATGATGAACTCAGTGTTATCAGGACTACATGGAATCAGATGCTACGTGTATCTGGATGATATAGTAATCCATGCACCTACTTTAACGGAGCATAATAAGAGGCTACAAGAAGTGTTTACCAGATTAAGGGAAAATACATTAAAACTACAACCAGAAAAATGTCGCTTTTTGAGAAAAGAAACATGTTATCTGGGACACATAATTTCGGATAAAGGAATCTACCCTGATCCAAGCAAAACATCAGCTGTGGAAAAATATCCACGACCCAAAAATGTAAAAGACATTCAATCATTCCTAGGATTAGCAGGCTACTACAGACGTTTTATAGACCAATTTGCTGACCTAGCCAAACCGCTAACAGAACTCTTAAAAAAGGGAAAAAATTTCCATTGGACTACGGCGGAAGAAACTGCTTTTAATACACTGAAAAGGAAACTCGTAAGTGCACCTATATTACAATACCCAGATTTTAAAAAACCTTTCATTTTAACTACGGATGCATCTGAATTAGCAGTAGGAGCCGTATTGTCACAAGGAATTCTGGGAGAAGATCTGCCAGTGGCATACGCCAGCAGAACATTAAACAAAGCAGAAATAAACTATAGTACAACCGAAAAGGAACTAGCAGCCATAGTTTGGGCAGTTCAAAACTTCAGACCATACTTATATGGAACAAAATTCACTATAGTTACAGATCATCAACCTCTGACATGGTTATTCAATATTCAAGATCCAGGATCAAGACTCATGAGGTGGAGACTAAAACTTGAAGAATACGATTACGAAATAAAATATAAACCAGGAAAACAAAACACCAATGCAGATGCTCTTAGTAGAATACATGTTGTTACAAGAGCTACAGCGAAAATGATACCCTCAGAGCCGCTAACAAATAATAAGATAAAATCTCCAATAGCAGATCCTAAGTTGATACAGGAGAAACAAAAAATCAGCAAAAAGGAGACGACAGCTGAAACTGTTACATCACTAGCAGCACCGAACGTCGACCCAGAACCGGAGACGTCGAACGTTGACGCCGACACAGCTGACTCGTCAAGGCCAGAAGGAAGCGAATCAGAGGAAGAAAGCGAGCCAGAAATAATGGAAAAAAAGGAAACATATTCCGCTGAAAAAATAGCTCGTATATTGTACGAATACCATGACACACCCTTTGGAGGTCATGAAGGTATACACAGAACCTTAAAGAGAATTAAACTCCGACATACCTGGCCCAACATGAAAAAAGATATACAAGAATACATCGCAAAATGCGACAAATGTCAAAGAAACAAGACAGGGGGAGTAAAAAGGGCTCCAATGCTTATTACGGATACACCGTCAGAACCCTTTGAAAAGGTAGCACTCGACATCATTGGACCCTACCCGCCAACACCACGTGGAAACAAATATGCGCTGACGTTTCAAGACTTATTTACGAGGTACAGCATTGCCTTACCAATACCAGACCAGTCAGCTTCTACAGTGGCTAAATACTTTGTGGAAAAAATACTTTTTATATTTGGAATCCCACAAAAAGTATTAACTGATCAAGGTACTAACTTTGTCAGTCAACTCTTCAAAAATGTATGCAAATTGTTAAAAATTGAGAAAATCCAAACAACTGCATACCACCCACAATCAAATGGAGCTCTAGAACGTTCGCATCGAACACTAACGTCATACTTAAAAAGCTACGTTAATGACGATTTAAACAATTGGGATGAGTGGTTACCATACGCTATGTTTGCATACAATACAACCCCTCATACAGCAACAAATGAAACTCCATTTTCATTATTATTTGGAAGAGAAATAGAACTCCCAACATCGCTAGAAACACCGCCGAAACCATCATATACATACGGAGATTACCGTGAAGAATTACGCGAAAGAATGCGTTCGGCAGGTATCATGATGAAAGATCATCTTATAAAAGAAAAAGAAAAATCTAAATTACAATACGATAAAAACACGCGAGAAATTGACTTTAATATAGGAGATAAAGTATTATTAAAAAGGGAAATGATTCGGCACGGTAGACCGAAGAAACTTGAACCTATCTACGATGGTCCCTATACGGTTACAAGGAAACGAAACGATCTAAACTATGAAATACTAACCGGAAAGAAATTCGTGAATGTACACGTAAACAGATTAAAACCCTATATCATGTAAAGAAGTCAAATAAGTATAGTAAATAATCGCGTAGTTTTAATAATTAGTATTAAATTTTTTTTTTAAACTAACCAATGTACTCTACTGCAAATAAACAATCAATCGCAATTAAAATTAAACCTGAGCTATCTTATACTAACTATATACTAATAGGTAAGGAAAGTTAAATAAATACAAAAAGAAATTAGGTAAAATTGTTAGTTTATTCAAAAGATCAATAGGAAAGGGAAATACAGACATATAAAAATTTTTTAAATAAAAATTATAATTTTATTATAAAAGAATGAAGGAATGCGTGATAGTACATGAGATTTTTCTTATTTAATCGATTAATCCATGGAACCACAGGACGAAGTCCTCCGTAGGAGCATGTGGATACCAATCATTTGGGTACTCCACTTGACGATTGGTGTACCCCCAGCCACGTTGGGGTACAACGCCGGTGTACTGTAGCCACCGGATCCCGAAATAGTCAAAGACTTCGGGGAAGTCGTTGTCCTGCTCCGCGAACTCTGCACGGCACTCCGCGAAATGCCTCTCCTGTTGACGATATCGTTGTCGGGCCGAAATCGCCCGTAGGTTCTTCCACAGAACTAAATTAAAAACAAACAACAATATAAGATTAGAAAAAGTAGTCACAATCAAATACATAACAAAAGTAAAAAGTAATTTTATTTGAATACTTACAATCACCAAAAAATCCAAAAAGAGGAACACCATGCTCATTGCAGAGCCCTCGATCCTCTGGCCGGTACCTTGCCAACTCCTGTTTTCTTGCACTGACCATTTTGACAAACGTAATAACACAACTGAACGGTTTGAAAGAAAAGACAAAAATGACTCTTCGTCCGAAAAACGCACATTATATAGGAAAATCCCCACTTAAGAACACATATAGAAAAAAAAAGCTGACCTGGCGACCGAACGTTCAAGCCACGGGTCGTACAATATAAAAAAAAAAAAAAAAAAAAAGAAAGGAAAGAAATCTTTCACTTACTAATAAGTAAAATTCATTTTTAGGTTCCTATTGTTATTAACAATCATCCATATTGGACGGACGAAACAACAAGTCAAAATAGACCCTATAGTTGGACAACCAGGACTCTTTTACGAACGTATTGGAACTATAAACTATAATAAAGAAAAATGGAAACTAGTAATTACAACGGACGTCACTGAATACTATACGAGACACAGGACACTAGAAAAAATAATGACGCAACATCGATTTTGTACTAACGACAACAACAAGCAAACTTGCATGAACACGATAAACGACATAGACTACAAACTAAACACGACAAAACGAAACTTACAAGAACTTACCGAAATAACAGAACACACAGATAGGTCAAAGCGAGGTTTAATTAATGCGATTGGTTCATTATGAAAATCGTTATTCGGAACAATGGATAGCGAAGATGAAGAAAAAATAAATAAACATTTAGAAGATCTAGATAATGAAGTAGATACTAACAAAAAAGCGTTAAAAAGCCAAATACAAATTATTGATAGAAATTTAGAAATATTTAATAGTAGCGTAAGAAATTTGTACGCGAACGAAGAAATTCTATCACGCACGGTGAATAGTGTGCTTACGCAGCAAGCGGAAAAAGAAACCTTGTACAATGTAGATTTTGCCGCGGAACAGTTAATGATAGATACCGATCATCTCCTAAATTTTGCAATACAGGCAACAGATGGAATAATCAATCCAAAGGTTATCCCACATTCAAAAATTTTACAATATTTAAAAGATGCGGTACAACACATTCCATCGGGTACGCAATTCCCAATAACATTAGACAATTTAAACATACATTTAATAGCAAAATTAATGAAACCGACAATTCGGTCTAAAACCAATAAACTAATAGTAATATTAAGTATACCATTAGTTACACCAAAAGAGTATGAGCTTATACACTTATATCCTATTCCGATTCCAACAAACTTTTCAAAAACACTCTTTACAATAATAAACCTGAAAAGAGAATACCTAGCAATAGATAGTACAACAGAAAGATACACGGAATATGACCTAAAAGAATTAGAAAAGTGTAATATAATTAACGACCAATATTTTTGCCCGTTAGAAAAACCGATGATAAAGATAAAAAGCGTAAACCCGTGTGAAATTGCTTTATATTTAAAAGCGATAGAAACAGATACATGCGAACATAAAGCAATACACCTGGTTCAGCCAATGCTGATACCAATGAACAATCCATCATCATGGATATTTACGACTCCGCATAAAGAAATAATAGAGATAATTTGTAAAAATAAACCGAAATTTAGAGTAGATTTAATGGGCTCCGGGACAATTCACCTACACAATAATTGTTTGCTAACAGCTACTGATTTTGTATTGGAAACCGTACAAACCTATAGAATAAGCAAGCGAAGGAATTACATTCCAAACTATAACTTTTCTTTAAATACAATTGATCCCAAAAACAGCATAAATACAGCGGACACCAACAAGATACCTCGACTTCACAATGTGTTAAGCAAAGTGAACGAACTTAACACCCTCAGCGTTCAACTAAAGGACCTTGAGAAGGATCTAGAAAAAAAGGGTCAAGGGACGGGTCACTACCTGTTTCAACATACAGTATCTTCTTACTCAGCCTTGGTTTTACTTCTACTTGGAATAGGACTCTAGGCATTATGGCGCCATTGTCAACGTAGGCCCACACCCAAGCCAAGGACCAGAGTAATAAAAAAAGAAGCTATGGAGATGCAAGAGGATGCTAACTCTCAAAACTCCGATCATATGTCCGTGCTGTAAACAATTAAGAGTCCCTTGTGGTACTCTTCCCCCAGGGGGGGGAGGGGTGTTATATTCACATAACTACTTCTATTACTTTCTCTATTAACCTAGAACCTAGCCAATAACTAGCCTATAACTAGTATTAAAATATTTAATTAATTAAAATTAGTTAAATTCAAAAAGGCTCCGGTTGCATTCTTCCAAGCGCCGTGTGGCGTCATTCGTATGCAACCTGAACCTCTTTCTTAGGCAACAGCACTTCTTTGTTGCCAGGGCCTCAGAGCGCGCGTGGCCAAAAGTCTTAGTCAGCTATTAGAACAATCGACTTATTGACGTACGACTTAGTAACCGTTGACGCACGATCGATTCCCTATAACCATACCATATATGGTCATGAGAATCGATGCATTTTTGAGGCAACGACTTGACTGCTCGGTTCCTGACCGATCAGTCCAGGCCCAGCAGTAACTAGAACAAGTCATCCGACTTTATCCGAGCATTAGCTCTCTAGTTACCCTAAATTCATTCTAACTTCAATTAGATAACCATTTAATCAAAAACCTCTAAAAACTTGTATAACTATTAATTTATTTTATAAACGAACATTGTAAAATAATTCTACAAGGACTGAATAAATTTAGTTGTACCAAAAGTACTTGAATTAGTTTGTCGCGGTGTGAACCCATAACAATATGTACTCCCTGACCGCAAGTGAGTTACCCTAATCCCATATAAGTACTCCCAGACCCCAAGTGAGTTACCCTAGTCCCATAGAAGTACTCCCTGACCCCAAGTGAGTTACCCTAGCCCCTTATATAAGTACTCCCTGACCCCAAGTGAGTTATCCTACCCCCTTTATATGTACTCTCTGACCGCAAGTGAGTTACCCTAATCCCATATAAGTACTCCCAGACCCCAAGTGAGTTACCCTAGTCCCATAGAAGTACTCCCTGACCCCAAGTGTGTTACCCTAGCCCCTTATATAAGTACTCCCTGACCGCAAGTGAGTTATCCTAGCCCCTTTAAATGTACACTCTGACCGCAAGTGAGTTACCCTAGTCCCATAGAAGTACTCCCTGACCCCAAGTGAGTTACCTTATCACCTTTATAAGTACTCCCTGACCCCAAGTGAGTTTCCATAGCCCCTTTATGAGTACTCCCTGACCCCAAGTGAGTTATCCTACCCCCTTTATATGTACTCTCTGACCGCAAGTGAGTTACCCTAATCCCATATCAGTACTCCCAGACCCAAGTGAGTTACCCTAGTCCCATAGAAGTACTCCCTGACCCCAAGTGAGTTACCCTAGCCCCTTATATAAGTACTCCCTGACCGCAAGTGAGTTATCCTAGCCTCTTTATATGTACTCTCTGACCTCAAGTGAGTTACCCTAGTCCCATAGAAGTACTCCCTGACCCCATGTGAGTTACCCTAGCCCCTTATATAAGTACTCCCTGACCGCAAGTGAGTTATCCTAGCCCCTTTATATGTACCTTCTGACCGCAAGTGAGTTACCCTAATCCCATATCAGTACTCCCAGACCCAAGTGAGTTACCCTAGTCCCATAGAAGTACTCCCTGACCCCAAGTGAGTTACCCTAGCCCCTTATATAAGTACTCCCTGACCGCAAGTGAGTTATCCTAGCCCCTTTATATGTACTCTCTGACCTCAAGTGAGTTACCCTAGTCCCATAGAAGTACTCCCTGACCCAAAGTTAGTTACCCTAGCCCCTTTATAAGTACTCCCTGACCCCAAGTGAGTTACCATATCACCTTTATAAGTACTCCCTGACCCCAAGTGAGTTACCCTAGTCCCATAGAAGTACTCCCTGACCCCAAGTGTGTTACCCTAGCCCCTTATATAAGTACTCCCTGACCGCAAGTGAGTTATCCTAGCCCCTTTAAATGTACTCCCTGCCCCCAAGTGAGTTACCCTAGTCCCATAGAAGTACTCCCTGACCCCAATTGAGTTATCCTTGCCCCTTTATAAGTACTCTCTGTTCGCAAGTGAGTTACCCTTCTCACATAGAAGTACTCCCTGACCCCAAGTGAGTTATCCTGGCCCCTTTATATGTACTCTCTGACCGCAAGTGAGTTACCCTAGTCCCATAGAAGTACTCCCAGACCCCAAGTTAGATACCATATCACCTTTATAACTACTCCCTGACCCTAAGTGTGTTATCCTGGCCCCTTTATATGTAGTCTCTGACCGCAAGTGAGTTACCCTTGTCCCATAGAAGTACTCCCTGACCCCAAGTGAGTTATCCTAGCCCCTTTATAAGTACTCCCTGACCCCAAGTGTGTTATCCTGGCCCCTTTATATGTAGTCTCTGACGGCAAGTGAGTTACCCTAGTCCCTTATAACTACTCCCTGACCCCAAGTGAGTTACCCTAGCCCCTTTATAAGTACACCCTGGCGCCAAGTGAGTTACCCTGGTCCCATATAAGTACTCCCTGACCCCAAGTGAGTTACCCTTCTCACATAGAGGTACTCCCTGATCCCAAGTGAGTTATCCTGGCCCCTTTATAAGTACTCTCTGACCGCAAGTGAGTTACCTTAGTCCCATAGAAGTACTCCCAGACCCCAAGTGAGTTATCCTGGCCCCTATATATGTAGTCTCTGACCGCAAGTGAGTTACCCTAGTCCCTTAGAAGTACTCCCTGACCCCAAGTGAGTTACTCTAACCCCTTTATAAGTACTCCCTGACCCCAAGTGAGTTATCCTAGGCCCTTTATAAGTACACCCTGGCCCCAAGTGAGTTACTCTGGTCCCATATAAGTACTCACAGACACCAAGTGAGTTACCCTAGTCCCATATAAGTACTCTTTGAACCAAAGTGAGTTACCCTAGCCCCTTTATAAGTACTCCCTGACCCCAAGTGAGTTACCATATCGCATTTATAAGTAATCCCTGACCCCAAGTGAGTTAACCTAGCCCAATTATATGTAATCTCTGACCGCAAGTGAGTTACCCTAGTCCCATAGTAGTACTCCCTAACCCCAAGTGAGTTACCATAGCCCCTTTATAAGTACTCCCTAACCCAAAGTGAGTTATCCTAGCCCCTTTATATGTACGCTCTGACCGCAAGTGAGTTACCCTAGTCCCATAGAAGTACTCCCTGACCTCAAGTGAGTTACCATAGCCCCTTTATAAGTACTACCTGACCCCAAGTGAGTTACCCTAGCCCCTATATAAGTACTCCCTAACCCTAAGTGAGTTACCCTAGTCCCTTATAAGTACTCCCTGACAACAAGTGAGTTATTCTAGCCCCTTTATATGTACTCTCTGACCGCAAGTGAGTTACCCTAGTCCCATAGAAGTACTCCCTGACCCCAAGTGAGTTACCATTGTTACGTGCGAGCTAAGTTTTATGTAGCGAGCACTGATTGGTTGATGCTAACACGTAAGGCCAAAAGAAAATTAGTTTTTCTACCAATTTTAATTATTGATATGGGATCGTGTCACAGAGTCCTATACAGGTCTTTAAAAGTAGTCCGCACTACATCTAATAATGTTCTGAAATATCTAAAATACATACAATATATTTATATTCGATATTTATTCAAAATATTACAGATCTCAATTATGTAAGGAACAATTTCTTTACCACTCCAATTGTTATCACATCCAGTTGTTTGGGGTATACAGTATTTGTACTGATTCGTGATCAATTATTAATATAATACATTCACTATATATATATATATATGTATATATTTACTAGTCTGTTCTATAAATGTAACATTCCCTCACTCTGATGATTCTACTAGTTAATTATACCTCCAAAAGTATAAGGAAAGTTAATGGAAATATTTACTACTTTGTTAACTCGAAATTGGATATTTCAGGGAAAATCCCACAACCTTTATGTTAAATAACCAATTTTGAGTATTTCAGGGCTCATATGCAACATAAATCTTTTATATTTAATAATTTGCTTTGACTAGTAGTTGTTCAATTAATTCAATGATTTGATATGATTTTCCACTATGGTAAGGAGAGGAACAATCTATTTTATATTGGATTTGGGTTAACGTTGACTGATTGGCCCATTCATTCACTCCATGTTTATCATCTTTCAATTTTAACTCAATGTACAAAGTTAATTGAACTAATTTTCTTTGATTTATTCAATATAAGGATGGGTATTTTAGGGAAAATCCCATAATTTTTATATTAAATATCCATCTCCCATACCTTGACCCATGAATACTAGTTACGCAGTCCTTTAAAACTCACAAGAGCTTAGGGAAATTCCCACAACCTTTAAGTTAACTCTTGCAAGTCAGATCCCCACTATATAACATAAATGAAATATGCACTGAATGTTGTAATGGAATGAGCTCACCAGATATCCAAATATAAGGTTCTTCGATGAAGATGGAATAAAAATTTCCTTGTCGATGAGCTATCTTAAACAAAATGCAATGGAATGGGTTAATCCTTATTCTATTCCTCTTCTCTGGGATAACAGCTTTTATAATAGTCGTCCTAATTCAGATTAGTAATCAGTTCATCCGTCTAACACTCTGTAATCATATTTTCTACTCCGCAGTCTAATATAACTAAATATACACTTTTATAGAATCTGTGGAGGAAACAGTATTAATATAATTTTATATTATATACATATTTTATACCAATATTCTCGGCTTGAGAATATTTAATGAAAATTAAGTAAAAGTATTTTTTTTTTTTTTTTCATTAATATGTGAGAGATAACTCAACAAAGAAAAGATTAATTTTTACAAAAATTAATTAAATAAATATATCTTTAAATGGAATATACCAATCATTAGTTAGTAAATTCAAGTATTTGAAATAAGAATCAATTAAATTTATCAATGATGGAATTGGATAAGGAAATACCGACAATTATGACGCCATTTTCATCTACAGCGTGTCTTCGGGAGCACGTGCTGAAAAAGCCGGTTTAGGATTTAATAACCTAAATCTTCGCCAATTTCGCCAATTTTCCTTCACAGATTCACGGAAGAATATATTGAGTCCCTTGTGATCACTATTACACAATTTCTCGCTCGCTTATAGCTAAAACGCTTTCTTAACTATTCTTACGGACTATGCCTACGCACCTCGCGACTGTTCAGACAGGAGTGGGGACTCGCCGGCCGGCTAGTTGAGATAGACTCGTTACTAGGGCGCGTTTGCAAATTATCTAGCTAGGGCCCGTTGGGTGTGTTCAGAAATTAACTTTATGTTGAATTTATTATAAATGAATTCAGAAACCGTAATACACGTTTGCTTAGGGATAATCCCACAACCTTTATGTTAGCATCCGTGCAACACAGCTCTTCACAACATGCTTAGGGCAGTTTTTATACATATATATTTATATATAAAGAAAAATAATACCAAAAGAAAAATTTTATTTTGCGATAGCGACGCTGGTACGTCACAGCCCTCCCTCCTTGGATTTATCGTCGTCCTCGACGATTGAATGGTCCTTCGTGGGTTTCGTGGAAAACAAGTTGTACATTCATCAGTCGTTTATCCCTTCTATATGGTGTCGCACTCGTTCGTCCCAAATAAAATTTTACATTCCGATCATATGGATCCATCCTTAAGACAGTCTGTATACAGTCCAATAATGGTCTACCAATATTTGTGCATCCTTCTACGTCAACTAATCGAAGAGCTCTACTGTAACGTATCAGTCCGCATATATCCTCGTGTGTCACACCCTGATTTTCTTGACATATTAAAGTCTTTAAGTTGATAAGGTGTTCGAGAAACCGGGCTCCTACGTCTACATAAAGAAAGCTGATTCCTAAAGTGTGTAGATTGGTAAGAGATCGTAACGGATCTAGAGCAAATTGTCCTCTAATATTGGTGCATCCAGTAATATCTAATGTTTCTAGTTTGCGCATGTGTCGGCCAATATCATAAATCACTTCATTATATACCCATCCACAAAATGTTAGCTTTAATTCAGCTACATTTATAAATCGTTGGGCTAATATTAAATCATCTACCATGTTAGGAGGTATCTCATAGAAATCAAAAATGTTCCCATCTTCCTCCTCATCTAATTCAATATCTGATACTTGATCAGATGCATTGGTTGGATTGCAGTACTCCAATACCAGGATTTTTGTGCTCAAACCTAAGCTTATATTTTCAACTAAAGCTTTCAAGATTTCATTGGTGAAAAATTTCGGTTTTACTATGCGTATTTCTTTGACGCTTGTGAAGGTCAATAAGGCAGCGACAACGTATTCACTCCGTATCTGGGATTCTTCTAAATGTAGCACTTCCAAATCATGTCCTACAGATTTCAATGCACGTCCAATGATATTTTTACCCTTTAACATTATTATCTTAATTCTATTATTGTCCAAAACACGAGTTAAGTCCTGATCTACGTAGTCCTCACAATTTCCCAGCTTCAGGATCTTTAGTGATGAAGTCGATATGCCAAGTTCTCTTATTGAGCTAGGTCGAATGTTTACTTTAGTGACATCAAGCTCCTCTAACTGAGTTACCAGTTTTGCTAAAATGGCTATGAGTTGTGGTTGGAGTTCTTCGGCTACTTCCGTATCTAATATTACTCGACGAACTGTTGCTGCACAGCGTTGAACAAGCCAATAGAAGGCCTCCTTAGTAACGCAGAAGTCTTCCCAACGCCGATCTGTCAAGGTGAGCGTTGTAATTTGACTACAAGAACTCCGTGCTCCTACTCGCCATGTTCGATTAACACATTCCATACGACTACGGTCCATGAACGGAAGGTATGAAGCAATTCTCCCTACTATTTCTTCCGGGAGCTTGGGTACTTCTGGAAGCGTCCACCTGAGAAATGGATCCGGAATCTGTGGTCGTTCCGCTGGCCTTGCAGGAACTATCAATTTAATATCATGCCAAGAGTCTGCTCTTAGCACTCGAATTAACCTATTGTGTAAGGTTATTGGCCTTTCCTTCACCATGTTTAGCGCTACTGTCGCCGCGTCTACAGTCGGGAAGGTGATGAAGGCTGTATTCCCTGTTGGTTTTCTCTGTACGACGGCATGAATGGCTCCATAGGGTCGAAATATTTTTAGGAGGTCCTCCTTCTTCGTTCTTATGTTGAGCCTTGTGATATATAGCCTCCTTGATTCCACTACTCTCTCCGTTGATGAAGAAAATGGTCCGGGGAGATCCATGGTGCTGACGAGCATTACCTTATTATAAATCTACCACATATAATGGACTCTGGCCCGCAAGGTTAACAAGATCGCTCGACATATAAAGCAAAATTATAGGATTTCCTTTAATACCCTTTTCCAAAACCCCTCAGTGCATTTTTACTAGTAAATAAAAAAAAATATATATATAAAAAAAAAACAGGATTCATGAATGGGCCAACATCAACTTATCAGCATGTTTTAGAAATCGTTCACCATTAGGTTTTTCTAGTATCACATTATTTCCTTCTAACACTGATACAATTCGATAAGGACCATGATATCTATCTGCAAATTTGCCTCCCTTTGGTTCTACTAAAACACGCGCCATATCCCCCGTTTTACCTCTAAATGGTCTTGCATGAAGATCATAATACTTTTTCGATCGCTCTTTAGCAACTATTAAGTTATTACCAGCAATCGCCTGCATTTCTGACAACCGAACTACTAAATCGCTAACGTAAGCGTTGTAGGTACTTAATTTTTCATATTCAGGGAATGAAACAGGTATTCTAGCTGTATGCCCAAATATTAGCTCGAATGGTGTAAAGTTTGTGGCTTCATGCACTGAAGTATTATATGAAAACATCGCGAAAGGAATCAATCTATCCCAATCGTCAAAATCATCTATATAATGTTTAATATATTCAGTTAATACTATGTGGCTACGTTCTAAACTTCCATTAGTTTGTGGCCGATAACCCGAAGTAGTTGGATGCATAATTTTAAAAACCTTAGTTATTTCATTGATTACTTTGTTTATAAAACTTGTACCTCTATCCGATAATATAGCGAGAGGAGTACCGAATTGTAAAACTAAATGTGTTACTATAGCATGCGCTATTGTCTCAGCTTTTATATCAGGAATCGGGACAGCCAAACAGTATTTTGATAAGTTATCTTGCATAGTCAGAATGTGCCTATTGCCATTAGGGGTTACTGGTAACGGTCCCACAGTATCTAACGATACTTTAGCAAAAGGTTCTATAGGTGTATCAGTAATTAACATCGGTTCACGTGTCTTAATTCGTTCTAATTTCTTTTCTTTACATCCTGCACAAGTTCGTATAAAATTTTGTATTTCATTACGCATACCCTTCCAATAAAAACGTTCTCTTATGCGTCTATACGTTTTAGTTACTCCTTTATGTCCCCCTACTAACCCTTGATGCAACTCAGCGATTATTTTAGGACGCAAGGCTTCAGTTGGTATAGTTGTATTCCCGTAACATAACTTAATATCCATTGAAATGTCATTAAATACCTTAACCAAAGACATCTTTAACGTTCCCGGGGGTAAAGCGTCTACTAAATTTCCATTATTTGATATTCTAAATGATCTTAAGTTTAGTTGGATTAATACATGCTTTAAATTCTCAAGTCCCAAATCTAAATCAGTTATATTAGGGAGATCAAAGTGTTTGCGTTGTATGACGACACCGAAGATATGGTATTTACCGTAATGGGAAACTACGATTTGTCCTATTTTAAGATTTCGCCCCTTTAGTTGATTTACAGTTACGGCTCGAAGGTCTGCTAGTAATCTACTTATTGCACTAGTTAATTCGCCATCAGCTGATATAAAATATACGTAATTATCTTTAAAACTAGTTAAGCCATCTCGTGTTATGGAAACAATATTTTGGCTTAGATTCGCAAATCTTGGGAGATTCGCAGTCGATGATGGTTGCGGATCTGGAAAAATATAATTTTCTTCATTCTCTCTAAATTTTATGCTTGGTGATTGTTCACGACTAGATTTATCTAATGTATTATTTCCTAATTCAGAACAAGGTTCTCCTTTTTCTGTAATGACCGACAATTCCGGATTAAACTCTATTCTTATAGATTGACTAGTTTCAAGAAGTGTTGATGCCCTGCGTTTATCAATGAAATTTTCTATACGTCGATTTAATTCCTGATCTTCCGTTTCGTCATCATAGGGATCCAAACCATCTAAAATTTCACGAGTTGTGTCGCTGAGACTTTCCGTTTCAGATATGGCATCTGGAAGTTCCAAGTTTCCTTTATTTGGTTCCAGACTTAGTTGTTTTCGTTCCCTCAAAGATCTGTCAAATTTTTCAAACGATGTACGCAAATCTTCAGGTCCTACTGGTTTATCACTATCTTCACTATCGGATTCACTCGCAGCAACAGATGACAATTCGATTACTAATTCCTCCTTATTTATTGATCTATCATGAATTTCCTCTTCAGATTCAGCCTCAAATTTTGTCTTATCTCTGTCAGTAACCGGTTTTCCCATAGTAAACGGTACTCTAGGTAGGATATTGGGTAATACACTCTTTCTCTTCCTGAATAAAGGTGGCTCAGCTGCACTAGACGATTCATCTTCCGTTGTAGTCGTCAGGTTTTCAACTACTTCCTTGGGTGATTCATGATTACCTATACTTACCTTTTGGCGTGTTCTCGTTGCTATTGCATTCGGGTCGATCGGTACCTTTTTCCTTACCCTACTTCTTGATATAAGCGGCTTGATTGGAATCTTAGAATTCTGTACAGGTGAATCTTTCCTTTGCGTTCTTTTGAAAGTTAATAATTGTGCCTTTTGATTCTCTCCTTTTTCTTCATCGGTATCAGAGTTAAGATAACTAGAAGAATCGCTGTCGGTTGTTAAAACGGGGTTCCTTGATAGTGCATCTGCGTTAGTATTTAATTTCCCGGGTTTATGAACAAACTCATACTCGTAATCCCGTAATTTCAATCTCCAGCGCACTAGTCGTTGCCCAGGATCCTTGATAGAATCTATCCAGCGTAAAGGCTCATGATCACTCACAAGTGTGAATTTTCGTCCATACAAATATGGTCTAAAATGTAAAATAGAGTATAGAACAGCCAAACATTCTTTTTCCGTAGTAAAATAATTACATTCTGGTTTAGTCAAAGTTCGAGAGAGATAAGCCACAGGTAAATCTTTTCCATCAACTTGCTGACTTAAAACAGCACCTATAGCTATATCTGAAGCATCTGTTGTTAAAGTAAAAGGGTTATCAAAATTTGGGAATTGTAAAATAGGGCTTTCGCATAAAGCGCGACGTAAAATCTTAAAACTTTTATTTTGCTCTTCCCCCCATTTAAACTTATTATTCTTTTTCAAGAGTTCAGTTAATGGCTTAGCTATTTCTGCAAAATTGTTAATAAAACGACGGTAGTACCCAGCTAGACCTAAAAATTGCCTGACGTTTTTCTCATTTTTGGGGTAAGGGAATTTTCGCACAGCCAAGATTTTCCTAGGATCCGGGCGTACCCCATTTTGACCAATTACATGACCTAGATAAGCTACTTCGGTTTTCAGAAATTCGCACTTATCTGGCTGCAAGCTAAGTTTCGCATTCTCTAATCGCATAAGTAGGCGTCGAACCTTCCTTTTATGTTCCCCTAAATTTTTAGCATAAACAACTATGTCATCTAGATAAACAAATACTTCTATTCCCTGCAATCCACGTAAAACCCGATCCATTAATCTTTGAAAAGTCGCAGGAGCGTTCTTTAATCCCTCAGGCATCCTAATATACTCATAATGTCCGTTTGGTGTGGTAAAAGCAGTTTTTGGACGATCTTCTGGATGCATTTCAATTTGCTGAAAGCCGCTAGCAAGATCAAAAATTGAGAAATACTTTGCTTCTCCTAAATGATCCAAAATATCAGTTATGTTAGGTAAAGGATAGGCATCGCCTATCGTTTTTTCATTTAACTCACGAAAATCGATCACCATTCGCCAACGTTTATTTCCTTTAGAGTCGGGTTTCTTTGGTACTATCCATAACGGTGAATTATATGGCGAACTCGATGGTTTAATTAATTCGTTATCTAATTTTTCCCCAACCTGGCGACTTATTTCAGATTTATGTACAGGCGGAAAACGATATTGACGCGTATTAACTGGTACATCATCAGTGGTAAAAATTCGGTGTTGTATGCAAGGAGTTGCCTGCAATTTATCTCCAGGTAAATAAAAAATATTAGGAAATTCCTCAATCAAACCCCTTACATGCTCAACTTCCTCCTGATTTAAATGATTCAATTGCAAACGCGAACAAATTCTCGTTACTCTATCTTCAGTAATAGGCGACACTTGAACATCTGATTCACTTTGTTCATCATCAAAATTATGATATTCAAAAGGTACTATTTCCTGCGGTTCAATTTCAATTTCAAAATCCCTATCCAGCGCATTAATCGCTAGTACGTGGCACGCACTCTGGTGGATACGGACTACTGCTTCTCCTATATAAATACCATCAGTAGTTTTTAAACGAGGCAGATATCCCTCAATCAGATCACTATTTTTAGTGTCTATTCCTATGACCTGTCTAGTTCTTGCTTTAATAAGATATACCCGATTTTGTGGTGTATGGTCTGATAAATTCTCTCTCAGGAAAGGTATTGGTCGTATAGGGTCACTTCTAGTTACCAATGTATTATGAGCAAATGATATTTCAGCCTTCTCTTGATTTAAATAATCCTTACCCAGTATACCATTGCTATTGATAGGGAAAGTGGATCGTACAACATGAAACTTCACTGGTTGATTAAAAATATTTACAGTTACTGTTCCTAAAGTCTCGATCTTTTCTGCAGTTATACCTGTTATTACTATAGCTTCATGCAACGCGACTGTTACGTCTTTATGTAAACTATTTAACTTTATGATATTTATATCTGCACCAGTATCTATTAAAAATATTGCTATTCCATCACGTAATTCACTAGCAGACATCTTTACCAATGGTGAATCTCGAGAAAAATCTATTGTTAGAACTACTGGTCCCGTTCGAGGAATCGTACAGTTGTGTGACGCTCTTTCGTCGGGTAACTCGGCGTCGCGTCTATCCGTCGAGTTTGCATTGAGTTTAAATTACCTGTAGAAGATGGAAAATGTTGACGCGAGGGCGATGGGCTACGTGTATAATTATCTCTATCCCTACAAAATTCTGTTCTAGGTTGATTTTGCAAATTAGATGTAATTGGTATATCGGTTTTATTATTATTTTGATTTAAATGATCGTTACTATTTGAAAATATTGGTTTATGAAATTGTCTATTTGGCGAATTAGGACGTTCACGATAATTCTGTGGGTATGTTGGTGGATAACCAGAGTGATATGGGGGATAAGCTATTGGCGGATAAAAATACGATGGCGATGGATAATATTGTGGTACAGGGTACTCATTATATCTACTCGGATAAGCTTGATGTTTAAGTATTCCAACCGGAAATGTAGGCGAAACAGACCGATCCCTCATAGTTGGACTCTGATCTCTGTATCTGCTACGCTCATTTTCACGTGAAATATGGAGGTCTTCTAAACGCGACATCATCAAGCGACTCGTTTCACCTGATGGTATTACCCCGGTGTTCATACGCGTTTCCACTCGAACAGCATGTCTCATTGCTTGATCTAAAGTTTTTGGATCATGAACATCTACAGCTCTAGCTAATTCATCTGGCAAACCACGTATAAATGCTTCTAAAGCAAAGTCTAATATCGGTACCATCATATGATCTATATCTGTCTTTTTTCCATGTGCATCTTTCAATGCCGATTCAGCACCTGCTATTAATATGTATAGCCGGTCATAAAAATCATGTACTGACTCATTTCGACGCATTCTAATACTGGAAATTTCATGTTGATAATATGGATAAGTTTTTCCTGGAGCAAATCTATTTTTTAGATGCCTTATTAAAGAATCAATTGTTTTAAACGTTTTGCCATAGACACTATCACGCGCTGAACCTTGAAATTTACCTAAAACTGCCTTTACATAAGAATTCTCTGATGTATTGGGAATAAGTGCTGCTCCATGTTGTACGTCTTGTATGAAATCTTTTAAAGGGATATTTTTGCCATCAAAATATGGTATATTTGCAATACTTTGTTGTAACGCTAAATGTTCAGTCATAGAAATCATTAAAGCATTTGTTGCGTTCAAAGAGGAATTATTGTCATTCGCGCTTGATCCAGCAGCGTTCTCCCTGGTATTCATTTTGAAAGTTATTCAAAGTACAAATAATATTGATAGAATACAACACAACCAAGAAAATAATGTGATACGTATCTTATAAGTAATATTTACAAATAAAGGGGGAGACCTTTCATTCAACCTATGTAACTGATTGTGACAACAACTCTGTTTCTATTTCCAATACACACCTGTAATGTTTACAAGTTTTTCTTTAATATATAATATCTCAATGTTAAATCGAGGTGACTACTCAATAATTAGTGCGACAGTATCCCACCGCTGCCACCACTTTTCAGCTGTTACGTGCGAGCTAAGTTTTATGTAGCGAGCACTGATTGGTTGATGCTAACACGTAAGGCCAAAAGAAAATTAGTTTTTCTACCAATTTTAATTATTGATATGGGATCGTGTCACAGAGTCCTATACAGGTCTTTAAAAGTAGTCCGCACTACATCTAATAATGTTCTGAAATATCTAAAATACATACAATATATTTATATTCGATATTTATTCAAAATATTACAGATCTCAATTATGTAAGGAACAATTTCTTTACCACTCCAATTGTTATCACATCCAGTTGTTTGGGGTATACAGTATTTGTACTGATTCGTGATCAATTATTAATATAATACATTCACTATATATATATATATATGTATATATTTACTAGTCTGTTCTATAAATGTAACATTCCCTCACTCTGATGATTCTACTAGTTAATTATACCTCCAAAAGTATAAGGAAAGTTAATGGAAATATTTACTACTTTGTTAACTCGAAATTGGATATTTCAGGGAAAATCCCACAACCTTTATGTTAAATAACCAATTTTGAGTATTTCAGGGCTCATATGCAACATAAATCTTTTATATTTAATAATTTGCTTTGACTAGTAGTTGTTCAATTAATTCAATGATTTGATATGATTTTCCACTATGGTAAGGAGAGGAACAATCTATTTTATATTGGATTTGGGTTAACGTTGACTGATTGGCCCATTCATTCACTCCATGTTTATCATCTTTCAATTTTAACTCAATGTACAAAGTTAATTGAACTAATTTTCTTTGATTTATTCAATATAAGGATGGGTATTTTAGGGAAAATCCCATAATTTTTATATTAAATATCCATCTCCCATACCTTGACCCATGAATACTAGTTACGCAGTCCTTTAAAACTCACAAGAGCTTAGGGAAATTCCCACAACCTTTAAGTTAACTCTTGCAAGTCAGATCCCCACTATATAACATAAATGAAATATGCACTGAATGTTGTAATGGAATGAGCTCACCAGATATCCAAATATAAGGTTCTTCGATGAAGATGGAATAAAAATTTCCTTGTCGATGAGCTATCTTAAACAAAATGCAATGGAATGGGTTAATCCTTATTCTATTCCTCTTCTCTGGGATAACAGCTTTTATAATAGTCGTCCTAATTCAGATTAGTAATCAGTTCATCCGTCTAACACTCTGTAATCATATTTTCTACTCCGCAGTCTAATATAACTAAATATACACTTTTATAGAATCTGTGGAGGAAACAGTATTAATATAATTTTATATTATATACATATTTTATACCAATATTCTCGGCTTGAGAATATTTAATGAAAATTAAGTAAAAGTATTTTTTTTTTTTTTTTCATTAATATGTGAGAGATAACTCAACAAAGAAAAGATTAATTTTTACAAAAATTAATTAAATAAATATATCTTTAAATGGAATATACCAATCATTAGTTAGTAAATTCAAGTATTTGAAATAAGAATCAATTAAATTTATCAATGATGGAATTGGATAAGGAAATACCGACAATTATGACGCCATTTTCATCTACAGCGTGTCTTCGGGAGCACGTGCTGAAAAAGCCGGTTTAGGATTTAATAACCTAAATCTTCGCCAATTTCGCCAATTTTCCTTCACAGATTCACGGAAGAATATATTGAGTCCCTTGTGATCACTATTACACAATTTCTCGCTCGCTTATAGCTAAAACGCTTTCTTAACTATTCTTACGGACTATGCCTACGCACCTCGCGACTGTTCAGACAGGAGTGGGGACTCGCCGGCCGGCTAGTTGAGATAGACTCGTTACTAGGGCGCGTTTGCAAATTATCTAGCTAGGGCCCGTTGGGTGTGTTCAGAAATTAACTTTATGTTGAATTTATTATAAATGAATTCAGAAACCGTAATACACGTTTGCCTAGGGATAATCCCACAACCTTTATGTTAGCATCCGTGCAACACAGCTCTTCACAACATGCTTAGGGCAGTTTTTATACATATATATTTATATATAAAGAAAAATAATACCAAAAGAAAAATTTTATTTTGCGATAGCGACGCTGGTACGTCACACCATATCACCTATATAAGTACTCCCTGACCCCAAGTGAGTTACCCTAGTCCCTTTATATGTACTCCCTGCCCCCAAGTGAGTTACCCTAGTCCCATAGAAGTACTCCCTGACCCCAATTGAGTTACCCTAGTCCCTTATAAGTACTCCCTGACAACAAGTGAGTTATTCTAGCCCCTTTATATGTACTCTCTGACCGCAAGTGAGTTACCCTAGTCCCATAGAAGTACTCCCTGATCCCAAGTGAGTTACCATAGCTCCTTTATAAGTACTCCCTAACACAAAGTGAGTTATCCTAGCCCCTTTATATGTACTCTCTGACCGCAAGTGAGTTACCCTAGTCCCATATAAGTACTCCCTGACCCCAAATGAGTAACACTAGACCCTATATAAGTATTCCCTGACCCCAAGTAAGTTACCCTAGTCCCATAGAAGTACTCCCTGACCCCAAGTGAGTTATCCTAGCCCCATTATATGTACTCTCTGACCGCAAGTGAGTTATCCTAGTCCCTTTATATGTACTCCCAGACCCCAAGTGAGTTACCCTAGTCCCTTATAAGTACTCCCTGAACCCAAGTGAGTTACCCTAGCCCCTTAATAAGTACACTCTGGCCCCAAGTGAGTTTCCCTGGTCCCATATGTGTACTCAAAACACCAAGTGAGTTACCGTAGTCCCGTATAAGTACTCCTTGACGCAAATTGAGTTACCCTAACCCCTTTATATGTACTCCCTGACCTCAAGAGAGTTACCCTAGTCCCATATAAGTACTCCCAGACCCCAAGTGAGTTACCCTAGTCACATAGAAATACTCCCTGACCCCCAGTGAGTTACCCTAGCCCCTATATTAGTACTCCCTAACCCTAAGTGAGTTACCCTAGTCCCATATAAGTACTCCCTGACAACAAGTGAGTTATTCTAGCCCCTTTATATGTACTCTCTGACCGCAAGTGAGTTATCCTATCCCTATATATGATCTCTCTGACCGCAAGTGAATTACCCTAGTCCTATATAAGTACTCCTTACCCCAAGTGAGTTACCATAGCCCCTTTATAAGTACTCCCTGACCCCAAGTGAGTTATCCTAGCCCCTTTATATGTACTCCCTGCCCCCAAGTGAGTTACCCTAGTCCCATAGAAGTACTCCCTGACCCCAATTGTGTTATACTTGCCCCTTTATAAGTACTCTCTGCCCGCAAGTTAGTTACCCTTCTCACATAGAAGTACTCCCTGACCCTAAGTGAGTTATCCTGGCCCCTTCATATGTACTCTCTGTCCGCAAGTGAGTTACCCTTATCCCATAGAAGTACTCCCTGACCCCAAGTGAGTTACCCTTCTCACATAGAAGTACTCCCAGACCCCAAGTGAGTTATCCTGGCCCCTTTATATGTAGTCTCTGACCGCAAGTGAGTTACCCTAGTCCCATAGAAGTACTCCCTGACCCCAAGTGAGTTACTCTAACCCCTTTATAAGTACTCCCTGACCCCAAGTGAGTTATCCTAGGCCCTTTATAAGTACACCCTGGCCCCAAGTGAGTTACCCTGGTCCCATATAAGTACTCATAGACACCAAGTGAGTTAACCTAGCCCGTTTATATGTAATCTCTGACAGCAAGTGAGTTACCCTAGTCCCATAGTAGTACTCCCTAACCCCAAGTGAGTTACCATAGCCCCTTTATAAGTACTCCCTAACCCAAAGTGAGTTATCCTAGCCCCTTTATATGTACGCTCTGACCGCAAGTAAGTTTCCCTAGTCCCATAGAAGTACTCCCTGACCCCAAGTGAGTTACCCTAGCCCCTATATAAGTACTCCCTAACCCTAAGTGAGTTACCCTAGTCCCTTATAAGTACTCCCTGACAACAAGAGAGTTATTCTAGCCCCTTTATATGTACTCTCTGACCGCAAGTGAGTTACCCTAGTCCCATAGAAGTACTCCCTGACCCCAAGTGAGTTACCATAGCTCCTTTATAAGTACTCCCTAACCCAAAGTGAGTTATCCTAGCCCCTTTATATGTACTCTCTGACCGCAAGTGAGTTACCCTAGTCCCATATAAATACTCCCTGACCCCAAGTTAGTTACCATAGCCCCTTTATAAGTACTCCCAGACCCCAAGTGAGTTACCCTAGTCCCAAATAAATACTCCCTGACCCCAAGTGTGTTAACATAGCCCCTTTATAAGTACTCCCTGACCCCAAGTGAGTTACCCTAGCCCCTTTATAAGTACACCCTGGCCCCAAGTGAGTTACCCTGGTCCCAATAAGTATCCCAGACACCAAGTGAGTTAGCCTAGTCTAGTATAAGTACTCCTTGACCCAAAGTGGGTTTCCTTAGCCCCTTCATAAGTACTCCCTGACCCCAAGGGAGTTACTCTAGTCTTATATAAGTACTCCCTGACCCCAAATGAGTAACACTAGCCCCTATATAAGTATTCCCTGACCCCAAGTAAGTTACCCTCGTCCCATATAAGTACTCACAGACACCAAGTGAGTTAGCCTAGCCCCTTTATAAGTACTCCCTGACCCCAAGTGAGTTACCATATCACCTTTATAAGTACTCCCTGACCCCAAGTGAGTTAACCTAGCCCGTATATATGTACTCTCTGACCGCAAGTGAGTTACCCTAGTCCCATATTAGTACTCCCTGACCCCAAGTGAGTTACCATAGCCCATTTATAAGTACTCCCTAACCCAAAGTGAGTTATCCTAGCCCCTTTATTTGTACTCTCTGACCGCAAGTGAGTTACCCTAGTCCCATAGAAGTACTCCCTGACCCCAAGTGAGTTATCCTAGCCCCATTATATGTACTCCCTGACCCCAAGTGAGTTACCATAGCCCCTTTATAAGTACTCCCTGACCCCAAGTGAGTTACCCTAGCCCCTATATAAGTACTCCCTAACCCTAAGTGAGTTACCCTAGTCCCTTATAAGTACTGCCTGACAACAAGTGAGTTATTCTAGCCCCTTTATATGTACTCTCTGACCGCAAGTGAGTTACCCTAGTCCCATAGAAGTACTCCCTGACCCCAAGTGAGTTACCATAGCTCCTTTATAAGTACTCCCTAACCCAAAGTGAGTTATCGTAGCCCCTTTATATGTACTCTCTGACCGCAAGTGAGTTACCCTAGTCCCATATAAATACTCCCTGACCCCAAGTGAGTTACCCTAGTCACATATAAGTACTCCCTGACCCCTAGTGAGTTACCCTAGCCCCTTTATAAGCACTCCCTTATCCCAAGTGAATTATCCTAGCCCCTTTATATGTAATCCCAGACTCCAAGTGAGTTACCCTAGTCCCTTATAACTACTCCCTGACCCAAAGTGCGTTACCCTAGCCCTTTTATAAGTACTCCCTGACCCTAAGTGAGTTACCCTAGTCCCATATAAGTACTCCCATACCCCAAGTGAGTTACCCTAGTCCCAAATAAGTACTCCCTGTCCCCAAGTGTGTTAACATAGCCCCTTTATAAGTACTCCCTGACCCCAAGTGAGTTACCCTAGCCCCTTTATAAGTACACCCTGGCCCCAAGTGAGTTACCCTGGTCCCAATAAGTATCCCAGACACCAAGTGAGTTAGCCTAGTCTAGTATAAGTACTCCTTGACCCAAAGTGGGTTTCCCTAGCCCCTTCATAAGTACTCCCTGACCCCAAGGGAGTTACCCTGGTCCCAATAAGTATCCCAGACACCAAGTGAGATAGCCTAGTCTAGTATAAGTACTCCTTGACCCAAAGTGGGTTTCCCTAGCCCCTTCATAAGTACTCCCTGACCCCAAGGGAGTTACCCTGGTCCCATATAAGTACTCCCAGACACCAAGTGATTTAGCCTAGTCCAATATAAGTACTCCTTGACCCAAAGTGAGTTACCCTAGCCGCTTTATATGAACTCACTGACCGCAAGTGAGTTACCCTAGCCCCTTATTAACTACACCCTGGCCACAAGTGAGTTACCCTGGTCCCAAATATGTACTCAAAGACACCAAGTGAATTAGCGTAGTCCCGTATAAGTACTCCTTGACCCAAAGTGAGTTACCCTAGCCGCTTTATATGAACTCACTGACCGCAAGTGAGTTACCCTAGCCCCTTATTAACTACACCCTGGCCACAAGTGAGTTACCCTGGTCCCAAATATGTACTCAAAGACACCGAGTGAATTACCGTAGTCCCGTAGAAGTACTCCTTGACCCAAAGTGAGTTACCCTAGCCCCTTTATATGTACTCTCTGACCGCAAATGAGTTACCCTAGTCCCATAGAAGTACTCCATGACCCCAAGTGTGTTATCCTAGCCCCTATATATGTACTCCCTGACCACAAGTGAGTTATCCTAGCCCCTTTATAAATACCCCTGACAACAAGTGAGTTATCCTAGCCCCTTTATAAGTACTCCCTGACTCTAAGTGGGTTACCCTAGTCCAATATAAGTACTCCTTGACCCAAAGTGAGTTACCCTAGCCGTTTTATATGAACTCTCTAACCGCAAGTGAGTTTCCCTAGTCCCATATATGTACTCCCTGATCCCAAATGAGTTACACTAGCCCCTATATAAGTACTCCCTGACCCCAAGTGAGTTACCCTAGTCCCATAGAAGTACTCCCTGACCGCAAGTGAGTTACCCTAGTCCTATATAAGTACTCCTTACCCCAAGTGAGTTACCATAGCCCCTTTATAAGTACTCCCTGACCCCAAGTGAGTTATCCTAGCCCCTTTATATGTACTCCCTGCCCCCAAGTGAGTTACCCTAGTCCCATAGAAGTGCTACCTGACCCCAATTGAGTTATCCTTGCCCCTTTATAAGTACTCTCTGCCCGCAAGTGAGTTACCCTTCTCACATAGAAGTACTCCCTGACCCCAAGTGAGTTATCCTGGCCCCTTTATATATACTCTCTGACCGAAAGTGAGTTACCCTAGTCCCATAGAAGTACTCCCAGACCTCAAGTTAGATACCATATCACCTTTATAACTACTCCCTGACCCCAAGTGTGTTATCCTGGCCCCTTTATATGTAGTCTCTGACCGCTAGTGAGTTACCCTACTCCCATAGAAGTACTCCCTGACCCCAAGTGAGTTACCATATCACATTTGTAAGTACTCCCTAACCGCAAGTGAGTTACTCTAACCCCTTTATAAGTACTCCCTGACCCCAAGTGAGTTATCCTAGGCCCTTTATAAGTACACCCTGGCCCCAAGTGAGTTACCCTGGTCCCATATAAGTACTCACAGACACCAAGTGAGTTACCCTAGTCCCATATAAGTACTCTTTGAACCAAAGTGAGTTACCCTAGCCCCTTTATAAGTACTCCCTGACACCAAGTGAGTTACCATATCACCTTTATAAGTACTCCCTGACCCCAAGTGAGTTAACCTAGCCCGTTTATATGTAATCTCTGACCGCAAGTGAGTTACCCTAGTCCCATAGTAGTACTCCCTAACCCCAAGTGAGTTACCATAGCCCTTTTATAAGTACTCCCTAACCCAAAGTGAGTTATCCTAGCCCCTTTATAAGTACGCTCTGACCGGAAGTGAGTTACCCTAGTCCCTTATAACTACTCCCTGACCCAAAGTGAGTTACCCTAGCCCCTTTATAAGTACACCCTGGCCCCAAGTGAGTTACCCTGGTCCCATATAAGTGCTCCCAGACACCAAGTGAGTTACCCTAGTCCCATAGAAGTACTCCCTGACCCCAAGTGAGTTACCATAGCCCCTTTATAAGTACTCTCTGACCCCAAGTGAGTTACCCCAGCCCCTATATAAGTACTCCCTAACCCTAAGTGAGTTACCCTAGTCCCTTATAGGTACTCCCTGACAACAAGTGAGTTATCCTATCCCTATATATGTTCTCTCTGACCGCAACTGAATAACACTAGTCCTATATAAGTACTCCTTACCCCTAGTGAGTTACCATAGCCTCTTTATAAGTACTCCCTGACCCCAAGTGAGGTATCCTAGCCCCTTTATATGTACTCTCTGTCCGCAAATGAGTTACCCTAGTCCCATATAAGTACCCCCTGACCATAAGTTAGGTACCATAGCCTCTTTATAAGTACTCCCTGACCCCAAGTGTGTTACCCTAGTTTCATATATGTATTCCCTGAGCAAAAGTGAGTTACCCTAGTCCCATAGAGGTACTCCCTGACCCCAAGTGTGTTACCTTAGTCACATAAATGTACTCCCTGACCCCAAGTGAGTTATCCTAGTCCCATTGAAGTACTCCCTGACCCCAAGTGAGTTACCCTAGCCCCTCTATAAGTACTCCTTGACCCGAAGTGAGTTATCCTAGCCCCTTTATATGTACTCTCTGACCGCAAGTGAGTTATCCTAGCCCCTTTATAAGTACTCCCTGACCCCAAGTGTGCTACCCTAGATTCATATTAGTTCTACCTGGCCCCAAGTGAGTTACCATAGCCCCTTTGTAAGTACTCCCTGACCCCAAGTGAGTTATCCTAGCCCCTTTATATGTACACTCAGACCCCAAGTGAGTTACCTTAATCCCTTATAAGTACTCCCTGACCCCAAGAGAGTTACCCTAGCTCTTTAATAAGTACACCCTGGCACCAAGTGAGTTACCCTGGTCCCATATAAGTACTCACAGAAACCAAGTGAATTATCCTAGCCCCTTTATAAGCACTCCCTGACCCCAAGTGAGTTACCATATCACCTTTATAAGTACTCCCTAACCCAAAGTGAGTTATCCTAGCCCCTTTATTTGTACTCTCTGACCGCAAGTGAGTTACCCTAGTCCCATAGAAGTACTCCCTGACCCCAAGTGAGTTATCCTAGACACCTTTATAAGTACACCCTGGCCGCAAGTGAGTTACCCTGGTCCCATATAAGTACTCCCAGACACCAAGTGAGTTAGCCTAGTCTAGTATAAGTACTCCTTGACCGAAAATGGGTTACCCTAGCCCCTTTATAAGTACTCCCTGACCCAAAGTGCGTTACCCTAGCCCCTTAATAAGTACACCCTGGCCCCAAGTGAGTTACTCTGGTCCCATATATGTACTCAAAGAGACCAAGTGAGTTACCGTAGTCCCGTATAAGTACTCCTTGACCCAAAGTGATTTACCCTAGCCCCTTTATAAGTACTCTCTGACCCCAAGTGAGTTACCCTAGTCCCATATAAGTATTCCCAGACCCCAAGTGAGTTACCCTAGTACCATAGAAGTACTCCCTGACCCCAAGTGAGTTACCCTAGCCCCTATATAAGTACTCCCTGACCACAAGTGAGTTATCCTAGCCCCTTTATTTGTACTCTCTGACCGCAAGTGAGTTACCCTAGTCCCATAGAAGTACTCCCTGACCCCAAGTGAGTTATCCTAGCCCCACTATATGTACTCTCTGACCGCAAGTGAGTTATCCTAGCCCCTTTATATGTACTCCCAAACCCCAAGTGAGTTACCGTAGTCCCGTATAAGTACTCCTTGACCCCAAGTGAGTTACCCTAGTACCATAGAAGTACTCCCTGACCCCAAGTGAGTTACCCTAGTCCCTTTATAAGTACACCCTGGCCCCAAGTGAGTTACCCTGGTCCCAAATAAGTACTCCCAGACACCAAGTGAGTTAGCCTAATCCAATATAAGTACTCCTTGACCCATAGAGAGTTACCCTAGCCCCTTTATAAGTACTCCCTGACCGCAAGTGAGGTACCATAGCTCCTTTATATGTACTCCCTGACCCCAAGTGAGTTACCCTAGCCCCTTTATATGTACTCCCAGACCCCAAGTGAGTTAACCTAGTCCAGTATAAGTACTCCTTGACCCAAATTGAGTTACCCTAGCCCCTTTATAAGTACTCCCTGACCCCAAGTGTGTTACCTTAGTCACATAAATGTACTCCCATATCCCAAGTTGTTACTCTAGCCCCATAGAAGTACTCCCTGACCCCAAGTGAGTTACCCTAGTCATATAGAAGTATTCCCTGACGCCCAAGTGAGTAACCCTTGTTCCATAGAAGTACTCCCTGACCCCAAGTGTGTTACCCTAGTCCCATATAAGTACTACCTGACCCCAAATGTGTTGTCCTATCCCCTTTATATGTACTCTCTGACCGCATGTGAGTTACCCTAGTCCCATATAAGAACTCCCTGTCCCTAAGTGAGTAACCTAGTCCCAAATAAGTACTCCCTGACTCCAATTGTGTTACCATAGCCCCTTTATAAGTACTCCCTGACCCCAAGTGAGTCACCCTAGCCCCTATATAAGTACTCCCTGACCCCAAGTGAGTTACCCTAGTCCCATAGAAGTACTCCCTGACCGCAAGTGAGTTACCCTAGTCCTATATAAGTACTCCTTACCCCAAGTGAGTTACCATAGCCCCTTTATAAGTACTCCCTGACCCCAAGTGAGTTATCCTAGCCCCTTTATATGTACTCCCTGCCCCCAAGTGAGTTACCCTAGCCCCTATATAAGTACTCCCTGACCACAAGTGAGTTATCCTAGCCCCTTTATTTGTACTCTCTGACCGCAAGTGAGTTACCCTAGTCCCATAGAAGTACTCCCTGACCCCAAGTGAGTTATCCTAGCCCCACTATATGTACTCTCTGACCGCAAGTGAGTTATCCTAGCCCCTTTATATGTACTCCCAAACCCCAAGTGAGTTACCGTAGTCCCGTATAAGTACTCCTTGACCCCAAGTGAGTTACCCTAGTACCATAGAAGTACTCCCTGACCCCAAGTGAGTTACCCTAGTCCCTTTATAAGTACACCCTGGCCCCAAGTGAGTTACCCTGGTCCCAAATAAGTACTCCCAGACACCAAGTGAGTTAGCCTAATCCAATATAAGTACTCCTTGACCCAAAGAGAGTTACCCTAGCCCCTTTATAAGTACTCCCTGACCGCAAGTGAGGTACCATAGCTCCTTTATATGTACTCCCTGACCCCAAGTGAGTTACCCTAGCCCCTTTATATGTACTCCCAGACCCCAAGTGAGTTAACCTAGTCCAGTATAAGTACTCCTTGACCCAAATTGAGTTACCCTAGCCCCTTTATAAGTACTCCCTGACCCCAAGTGTGTTACCTTAGTCACATAAATGTACTCCCATATCCCAAGTTGTTACTCTAGCCCCATAGAAGTACTCCCTGACCCCAAGTGAGTTACCCTAGTCATATAGAAGTATTCCCTGACGCCCAAGTGAGTAACCCTTGTTCCATAGAAGTACTCCCTGACCCCAAGTGTGTTACCCTAGTCCCATATAAGTACTCCCTGACCCCAAATGTGTTGTCCTATCCCCTTTATATGTACTCTCTGACCGCATGTGAGTTACCCTAGTCCCATATAAGAACTCCCTGTCCCTAAGTGAGTAACCTAGTCCCAAATAAGTACTCCCTGACTCCAATTGTGTTACCATAGCCCCTTTATAAGTACTCCCTGACCCCAAGTGAGTCACCCTAGCCCCTATATAAGTACTCCCTGACCCCAAGTGAGTTACCCTAGTCCCATAGAAGTACTCCCTGACCGCAAGTGAGTTACCCTAGTCCTATATAAGTACTCCTTACCCCAAGTGAGTTACCATAGCCCCTTCATAAGTACTCCCTGACCCCAAGTGAGTTATCCTAGCCCCTTTATATGTACTCCCTGCCCCCAAGTGAGTTACCCTAGTCCCATAGAAGTGCTACCTGACCCCAATTGAGTTATCCTTGCCCCTTTATAAGTACTCTCTGCCCGCAAGTGAGTTACCCTTCTCACATAGAAGTACTCCCTGACCCCAAGTGAGTTATCCTGGCCCCTTTATATATACTCTCTGACCGAAAGTGAGTTACCCTAGTCCCATAGAAGTACTCCCAGACCTCAAGTTAGATACCATATCACCTTTATAACTACTCCCTGACCCCAAGTGTGTTATCCTGGCCCATTTATATGTAGTCTCTGACCGCAAGTGAGTTACCCTAGTCCCTTATAACTAGTCCCTGACCCCAAGTGAGTTACCCTAGCCCATTTATAGGTACACCCTGGCGCCAAGTGAGTTACCCTGGTCCCATATAAGTACTCCCTGACCCCAAGTGAGTTACCCTTCTCACATAGAGGTACTCCCTGATCCCAAGTGAGTTATCCTGGCCCCTTTATAAGTACTCTCTGACCGCAAGTGAGTTACCCTAGTCCCATAGAAGTACTCCCAGAACCCAAGTGAGTTATCCTGGCCCCTTTATATGTAGTCTCTGACCGCTAGTGAGTTACCCTAGTCCCATAGAAGTACTCCCTGACCCCAAGTGAGTTACCATATCACATTTGTAAGTACTCCCTAACCGCAAGTGAGTTACTCTAACCCCTTTATAAGTACTCCCTGACCCCAAGTGAGTTATCCTAGGCCCTTTATAAGTACACCCTGGCCCCAAGTGAGTTACCCTGGTCCCATATAATTACTCACAGACACCAAGTGAGTTACCCTAGTCCCATATAAGTACTCTTTGAACCAAAGTGAGTTACCCTAGCCCCTTTATAAGTACTCCCTGACACCAAGTGAGTTACCATATCACCTTTATAAGTACTCCCTGACCCCAAGTGAGTTAACCTAGCCCGTTTATATGTAATCTCTGACCGCAAGTGAGTTACCCTAGTCCCATAGTAGTACTCCCTAACCCCAAGTGAGTTACCATAGCCCTTTTATAAGTACTCCCTAACCCAAAGTGAGTTATCCTAGCCCCTTTATATGTACGCTCTGACCGGAAGTGAGTTACCCTAGTCCCTTATAACTACTCCCTGACCCAAAGTGAGTTACCCTAGCCCCTTTATAAGTACAGCCTGGCCCCAAGTGAGTTACCCTGGTCCCATATAAGTGCTCCCAGACACCAAGTGAGTTACCCTAGTCTCATAAAAGTACTCCCTGACCCCAAGTGAGTTACCATAGCCCCGTTATAAGTACTCCCTGACCCCAAGTGAGTTATCCTAGCCCCTATATAAGTACTCCCTAACCCTAAGTGAGTTACCATAGTCCCTTATAAGTACTCCCTGCCCCCAAATGAGTTATCCTTGCCCCTTTATAAGTACTCTCTGCCCGCAAGTGAGTTACCCTTCTCACATAGAAGTACTCCCTGACCCCAAGTGAGTTATCCTGGCCCCTTTATATGTACTCTCTGTCCGCAAGTGAGTTACCCTAGTCCCATATATGTACTGCCTGACCGCAATTGAGGTACCATAGCCCCTTTATAAGTACTCCCTAACCCCAAGTGAGTTATCCTAGCCCCTTTATATGTACTCTCTGACAGCAAGTGAGTTACCCTAGTCCCATATAAGTACTCCCTGAACCCAAGTGAGTTATCATAGCCCTTTATAAGTACTCCCTGACCCCTTGTGTGTTACCTTAGTCACATAAATGTACTCCCTGACCCCAAGTGAGTTATCCTATCCCCTTTATATGAACTCTCTGACCGCAAGTGAGTTACGCTAGTCCCATATATGTACTCCCTGACCCCAAATGAGTTACACTAGCCCCTATATAAGTACTCCCTGACCCCAAGTGAGTTACCCTAGTCCCATAGAAGTACTCCCTGACCCCAAATGAGTTACCCTAGTCCCATAGAAGTACTCCCTGACCCCAAGTGAGTTATCCTAGCCCAATATATGTACTCTCTGACCGCAAGTGAGTTATCCTAGCCCCTTTATATGTACACCCAGACCCCAAGTGAGTGACCCTAGTCCCTTAAAAGTACTCCCTGACCCCAAATGAGTTACCCTAGCCCCTTAATAAGTACACCCTGGCCAAAAGTGAGTTACCCTGGTCCCATATATGTACTCAAAGACACCAAGTGAATTACCGTAGTCCCGTATAAGTACTCCTTGACCCAAAGTGAGTTACCCTAGCCCCTTTATAAGTACTCCCTGACCCCAAGTGAGTTATCCTAGCCCCTTTATATGTACTCCCTGCCCCCGAGTGAGTTACCCTTGTCCAATAGAAGTACTCCCTGACCCCAAGTGAGTTACCCTTCTCACATAGAAGTACTCCCTGAACCCAAGTGAGTTATCCTGACCCCTTATATGTACTCTCTGACAGCAAGTGAGTTACCCTAGTCCCATATAAGTACTCCCTGACCCCTTGTGTGTTACCTTAGTCACATAAATGTACTCCCTGACCCCAAGTGAGTTATCCTATCCCCTTTATATGAACTCTCTGACCGCAAGTGAGTTACCCTAGTCCCATATATGTACTCCCTGACCCCAAATGAGTTACACTAGCCCTTATATAAGTACTCCCTGACCCCAAGTGAGTTACCCTAGTCCCATAAAAGTACTCCCTGACCCCAAATGAGTTACCCTAGTCCCATAGAAGTACTCCCTGACCCCAAGTGAGTTATCCTAGCCCAATATATGTACTCTCTGACCGCAAGTGAGTTATCCTAGCCCCTTTATATGTACTCCCAGACCCCAAGTGAGTTACCCTAGTCCCTTAAAAGTACTCCCTGACCCCAAATGAGTTACCCTAGCCCCTTAATAAGTACACCCTGGCCAAAAGTGAGTTACCCTGGTCCCATATATGTACTCAAAGACACCAAGTGAATTACCGTAGTCCCGTATAAGTACTCCTTGACCCAAAATGAGTTACCCTAGCCCCTTTATAAGTACTCCCTGACCCCAAGTGAGTTACCCTAGCCCCTATATAAGTACTCCCTGACCACAAGTGAGTTATACTAGCCCCTTTATATGTACTCTCTGACCGCAAGTGAGTTACCCTAGTCCCATAGAAGTACTCCCTGACCCCAAGTGAGTTATCCTGGCCCCTTTATATGTACTCCCTGCCCCCAATTGAGTTACCCTTGTCCCATAGAAGTACTCCCTGACCCCAAGTGAGTTACCCTTCTCACATAGAAGTACTCCCTGAACCCAAGTGAGTTATCCTGACCCCTTATATGTACTCTCTGACCGCAAGTGAGTTACCCTAGTCCCTATATAAGTACTCCCTGACCACAAGTGAGTTATACTAACCCCTTTATATGTACTCCCAAACCCCAAGTGAGTTACCGTAGTCCCGTAAAAGTACTCCTTGACCCAAAGTGAGTTACCCTATCCCCTTTATAAGTACTCCCTGGCCCCAAGTGAGTTACCCTAGCCCCTATATAAGTACTCACTGACCACAAGTGAGTTATACTAGCCCCTTTATATGTACTCCCAAACCCCAAGTGAGTTACCGTAGTCCCGTAAAAGTACTCCTTGACCCAAAGTGAGTTACCCTAGCCCCTTTATAAGTACTCCCTGACCCCAAGTGAGTTACCCTAGCCCCTATATAAGTACTCCCTGACCACAAGTGAGTTATACTAGCCCCTTTATATGTACTCCCAAACCCCAAGTGAGTTACCGTAGTCCCGTAAAAGTACTCCTTGACCCAAAGTGAGTTACCCTAGCCCCTTTATAAGTACTCCCTGGCCCCAAGTGAGTTACCCTAGTCCCATATAAGTACTCCCAGACCCCAAGTGAGTTACCCTAGTACCATAGAAGTACTCCTTGACCCAAAGAGAGTTACCCTAACCACTTTATAACTACTCCCTTACCCCAAGTTAGTTACCCTAGCCCCTTTATAAGTACACCCTGGCCCCAAGTGAGTTACCCTGGTCCCATATAAGTACTCCCAGACACAAAGTGAGTTAGCCTAATCCAATATAAGTACTCCTTGACCCAAAGAGAGTTACCCTAGCCCCTTTATATGTACTCCCAGACCCCAAGTGAGTTAACCTAGTCCAGTATAAGTACTCCTTGACCCAAATTGAGTTACCCTAGCCCCTTTATAAGTACTCCCTGACCCCAAGTGTGTTACCTTAGTCACATAAATGTACTCGCATATCCCAAGTTGTTACTCTAGCCCCATAGAAGTACTCCCTGAGCCCAAGTGAGTTACCCTAGTCATATAGAAGTATTCCCTGACGCCCAAGTGAGTAACCCTTGTTCCATAGAAGTACTCCCTGACCCCAAGTGTGTTACCCTAGTCCCATATAAGTAGTCCCTGACCCCAAATGTGTTGTCCTATCCCCTTTATATGTACTCTCTGACCGCATGTGAGTTACCCTAGTCCCATATAAGAACTCCCTGTCCCTAAGTGAGTAACCTAGTCCCAAATAAGTACTCCCTGACTCCAAGTGTGTTACCATAGCCCCTTTATAAGTACTCCCTGACCCCAAGTGAGTCAACCTAGCCCCTTTATAAGTACACCCTGGCCCCAAGTGAGTTACCCTGGTCCCATATAAGTACTCCCAGACACCAAGTGAGTTAGCCTAGTCTAGTATAAGTACTCCTTGACCCAAAGTGGGTTACCCTAGCCCCTTTATAAGTACTCCCTGACCCCAAGTGAGTTACCTTTGTCCCATATAAGTACTCCCATATCCCAAGTTGTTACTCTAGCCCCATAGAAGTACTCCCTGACCCCAAGTGAGTTACCCTAGTCATATAGAAGTATTCCCTGACGCCCAAGTGAGTAACCCTTGTTCCATAGAAGTACTCCCTGACCCCAAGTGTGTTACCCCAGTCACATATAAGTACTCCCTGACACCAAATGTGTTGTCCTAGCCCCTGTATATGAACTCTCTGACCGCAAGTGAGTTACCCTAGTCCCATACATGTACTCCCTGACCCTATGTGAGTTACCCTAGCCCCTTTATAAGTACTCCCTGTCCCCAAGTGTGTTACCTTAGCCACATATATGTACTCCCTGACCCTAAGTGAGTTATCTTATCCCCTTTAAATGTACTCTCTGACCGCAAGTGAGTTACCCTAGTCCCATATAAGAACTCCCTGTCCCTAGTGAGTAGCCCAGTCCCAAATAAGTACTCCCTGACACCAAGTGAGTTACCATAGCCCCTTTATAAGTACACCCTGGCCCCAAGTGAGTTATCCTAGCCCTCTAGAAGTACTCCCTGACCACAAGTGAGTTATCCTACCCCCTTTATATGTACTCCCAGACCCCCAGTGAGTTATCCTACCCCCTCTATATGTACTCTCTGACCGTAAGTGAGTTACCCTAGCCCCTTTATATGTACTCCCAGACCCCAAGTGAGTTACCCTAGTCCAATATAAGTACTCCTTGACCCAAATTGAGTTACCCTAGCCCCTTTATAAGTACTCCCTGGCCCCAAGTGAGTTATCCTAGCCCTCTAGAAGTACTCCTTGACCACAAGTGAGTTATCCTAGCCCCTTTATATGAACTCTCTGACCGCAAGTGAGTTACCCTAGTCCCATATATGTACTCCCTGACCCCAAATGAGTTACACTAGCCCCTATATAAGTACTCCCTGACCCCAAGTGAGTTACCCTAGTCCCATAGAAGTACTCCCTGACCCCAAATGAGTTACCCTAGTCCCATAGAAGTACTCCCTGACCCCAAGTGAGTTATCCTAGCCCAATATATGTACTCTCTGACCGCAAGTGAGTTATCCTAGCCCCTTTATATGTACTCCCAGACCCCAAGTGAGTTACCTTACTCCCTTAAAAGTACTCCCTGACCCCAAATGAGTTACCCTAGCCCCTTAATAAGTACACCCTGGCCAAAAGTGAGTTACCCTGGTCCCATATATGTACTCAAAGACACCAAGTGAATTACCGTAGTCCCGTATAAGTACTCCTTGACCCTAAGTGAGTTACCCTAGCCCCTTTATAAGTACTCCCTGACCCCAAGTGAGTTACCCTAGCCCCTATATAAGTACTCCCTGACCACAAGTGAGTTATACTAGCCCCTTTATATGTACTCTCTGACCGCAAGTGAGTTACCCTAGTCCCATAGAAGTACTCCCTGACGTCAAGTGAGTTATCCTAGCCCCTATATAAGTACTCCCTGACCACAAGTGAGTTATCCTAGCCCCTTTATAAGTACTCCCTGACCACAAGTGAGTTATCCTAGCCCCTTTATAAGTACTCCCTGACTCTAAGTGGGTTACCCTAGTCCAATATAAGTACTCCTTGACCCAAAGTGAGTTACCCTAGCCGTTTTATATGAACTCTCTGACCGCAAGTGAGTTTCCCTAGTCCCATATATGTACTCCCTGACCCCAAATGAGTTACACTAGCCCCTATATAAGTACTCCCTGACCCCAAGTGAGTTACCCTAGTCCCATAGAAGTACTCCCTGACCGCAAGTGAGTTTCCTAGTCCTATATAAGTACTCCTTACCCCAAGTGAGTTACCTTAGCCCCTTTATAAGTACTCCCTGACCCCAAGTGAGTTATCCTAGCCCCTATATATGTACTCCCTGCCCCCAAGTGAGTTACCCTTGTCCCATAGAAGTAATCCCTGACCCCAAGTGAGTTACCCTTCTCACATAGAAGTACTCCCTGAACCCAAGTGAGTTATCCTGACCCCTTATATGTACTCTCTGACCGCAAGTGAGTTACCCTAGTCCCATAGAAGTACTCCCAGACCCCAAGTTAGATACCATATCACCTTTATAACTACTCCCTGACCCCAAGTGTGTTACCCTAGTTTCATATATGTATTTCCTGAGCAAAAGTGAGTTACCCTAGTCCCATAGAGGTACTTCCTGACCCCAAGTGTGTTACCTTAGTCACATAAATGTACTCCCTGACCCCAAGTGAGATACCCTAGTCCCATAGAAGTACTCCCTGACCCCAAGTGAGTTATCCTAGCCCCACTATATGTACTCTCTGACCGCAAGTGAGTTATCCTAGCCCCTTTATATGTACTCCCATACCCCAAGTGAGTTACCGTAGTCCCGTAAAAGTACTCCTTGACCCAAAGTGAGTTACCCTAGCCCCTTTATAAGTACTCCCTGGCCCCAAGTGAGTTACCCTAGTCCCATATAAGTACTCCCAGACCCCAAGTGAGTTACCCTAGTACCATAGAAGTACTCCCTGACCCCAAGTGAGTTACCCTAGTCCCTTATAACTACTCCCTGACCCCAAGTGAGTTAACCTAGCCCCTTTATAAGTACACCCTGGCCCCAAGTGAGTTACCCTGGTCCCATATAAGTACTCCCAGACACCAAGTGAGTTAGCCTAATCCAATATAAGTACTCCTTGACCCAAAGAGAGTTACCCTAACCACTTTATAACTACTCCCTAACCCCAAGTTAGTTACCCTAGCCCCTTTATAAATACACCCTGGCCCCAAGTGAGTTACCCTGGTCCCAAATAAGTACTCCCAGACACCAAGTGAGTTAGCCTAATCCAATATAAGTACTCCTTGACCCAAAGAGAGTTACCCTAGCCCCTTTATAAGTACTCCCTGACCGCAAGTGAGGTACCATAGCTCCTTTATAAGTACTCCCTGACCCCAGGTGAGTTACCCTAGCCCCTTTATATGTACTCCCAGACCCCAAGTAAGTTAACCTAGTCCAGTATAAGTACTCCTTGACCCAAATTGAGTTACCCTAGCCCCTTTATAAGTACTCCCTGACCCCAAGTGTGTTACCTTAGTCACATAAATGTACTCCCATATCCCAAGTTGTTACTCTAGCCCCATAGAAGTACTCCCTGACCCCAAGTGAGTTACCCTAGACATATAGAAGTATTCCCTGACGCCCAAGTGAGTAACCCTTGTTCCATAGAAGTACTCCCTGACCCCAAGTGTGTTACCCTAGTCCCATATAAGTACTCCCTGACCCCAAATGTGTTGTCCTATCCCCTTTATATGTACTCTCTGACCGCATGTGAGTTACCCTAGTGCCATATAAGAACTCCCTGTCCCTAAGTGAGTAACCTAGTCCCAAATAAGTACTCCCTGACTCCAAGTGTGTTATCATAGCCCCTTTATAAGTACTCCCTGTCCCAAAGTGAGTCACCCTAGCCCCTTTATAAGTACACCCTGGCCCCAAGTGAGTTACCCTGGTCCCATATAAGTACTCCCAGACACCAAGTGAGTTAGCCTAGTCTAGTATAAGTACTCCTTGACCCAAAGTGGGTTACCCTAGCCCCTTTATAAGTACTCCCTGACCCCAAGTGAGTTACCTTTGTCCCATATAAGTACTCCCATATCCCAAGTTGTTACTCTAGCCCCATAGTAGTACTCCCTGACCCCAAGTGAGTTACCCTAGTCATATAGAAGTATTCCCTGACGCCCAAGTGAGTAACCCTTGTTCCATAGAAGTACTCCCTGACCCCAAGTGTGTTACCCCAGTCCCATATAAGTACTCCCTGACCCCAAATGTGTTGTCCTAGCCCCTTTATATGAACTCTCTGACCGCAAGTGAGTTACCCTAGTCCCATACATGTACTCCCTGACCCTATGTGAGTTACCCTAGCCCCTTTATAAGTACTCCCTGTCCCCAAGTGTGTTACCTTAGCCACATATATGTACTCCCTGACCCTAAGTGAGTTATCTTATCCCCTTTAAATGTACTCTCTGACCGCAAGTGAGTTACCCTAGTCCCATATAAGAACTCCCTGTCCCTAGTGAGTAGCCCAGTCCCAAATAAGTACTCCCTGACACCAAGTGAGTTACCATAGCCCCTTTATAAGTACACCCTGGCCCCAAGTGAGTTATCCTAGCCCTCTAGAAGTACTCCCTGACCACAAGTGAGTTATCCTAGCCCCTTTATATGTACTCCCAGACCCCCAGTGAGTTATCCTACCCCCTCTATATGTACTCTCTGACCGTAAGTGAGTTACCCTAGCCCCTTTATATGTACTCCCAGACCCCAAGTGAGTTACCCTAGTCCAATATAAGTACTCCTTGACCCAAATTGAGTTACCCTAGCCCCTTTATAAGTACTCCCTGGCCCCAAGTGAGTTATCCTAGCCCTCTAGAAGTACTCCTTGACCACAAGTGAGTTATCCTAGCCCCTTTATATGAACTCTCTGACCGCAAGTGAGTTACCCTAGTCCCATATATGTACTCCCTGACCCCAAATGAGTTACACTAGCCCCTATATAAGTACTCCCTGACCCCAAGTGAGTTACCCTAGTCCCATAGAAGTACTCCCTGACCCCAAATGAGTTACCCTAGTCCCATAGAAGTACTCCCTGACCCCAAGTGAGTTATCCTAGCCCAATATATGTACTCTCTGACCGCAAGTGAGTTATCCTAGCCCCTTTATATGTACTCCCAGACCCCAAGTGAGTTACCTTAGTCCCTTAAAAGTACTCCCTGACCCCAAATGAGTTACCCTAGCCCCTTAATAAGTACACCCTGGCCAAAAGTGAGTTACCCTGGTCCCATATATGTACTCAAAGACACCAAGTGAATTACCGTAGTCCCGTATAAGTACTCCTTGACCCTAAGTGAGTTACCCTAGCCCCTTTATAAGTACTCCCTGACCCCAAGTGAGTTACCCTAGCCCCTATATAAGTACTCCCTGACCACAAGTGAGTTATACTAGCCCCTTTATATGTACTCTCTGACCGCAAGTGAGTTACCCTAGTCCCATAGAAGTACTCCCTGACGTCAAGTGAGTTATCCTAGCCCCTATATAAGTACTCCCTGACCACAAGTGAGTTATCCTAGCCCCTTTATAAGTACTCCCTGACCACAAGTGAGTTATCCTAGCCCCTTTATAAGTACTCCCTGACTCTAAGTGGGTTACCCTAGTCCAATATAAGTACTCCTTGACCCAAAGTGAGTTACCCTAGCCGTTTTATATGAACTCTCTGACCGCAAGTGAGTTTCCCTAGTCCCATATATGTACTCCCTGACCCCAAATGAGTTACACTAGCCCCTATATAAGTACTCCCTGACCCCAAGTGAGTTACCCTAGTCCCATAGAAGTACTCCCTGACCGCAAGTGAGTTTCCCTAGTCCTATATAAGTACTCCTTACCCCAAGTGAGTTACCTTAGCCCCTTTATAAGTACTCCCTGACCCCAAGTGAGTTATCCTAGCCCCTATATATGTACTCCCTGCCCCCAAGTGAGTTACCCTTGTCCCATAGAAGTACTCCCTGACCCCAAGTGAGTTACCCTTCTCACATAGAAGTACTCCCTGAACCCAAGTGAGTTATCCTGACCCCTTATATGTACTCTCTGACCGCAAGTGAGTTACCCTAGTCCCATAGAAGTACTCCCAGACCCCAAGTTAGATACCATATCACCTTTATAACTACTCCCTGACCCCAAGTGTGTTACCCTAGTTTCATATATGTATTTCCTGAGCAAAAGTGAGTTACCCTAGTCCCATAGAGGTACTTCCTGACCCCAAGTGTGTTACCTTAGTCACATAAATGTACTCCCTGACCCCAAGTGAGATACCCTAGTCCCATAGAAGTACTCCCTGACCCCAAGTGAGTTATCATAGCCCCACTATATGTACTCTCTGACCGCAAGTGAGTTATCCTAGCCCCTTTATATGTACTCCCATACCCCAAGTGAGTTACCGTAGTCCCGTAAAAGTACTCCTTGACCCAAAGTGAGTTACCCTAGCCCCTTTATAAGTACTCCCTGGCCCCAAGTGAGTTACCCTAGTCCCATATAAGTACTCCCAGACCCCAAGTGAGTTACCCTAGTACCATAGAAGTACTCCCTGACCCCAAGTGAGTTACCCTAGTCCCTTATAACTACTCCCTGACCCCAAGTGAGTTAACCTAGCCCCTTTATAAGTACACCCTGGCCCCAAGTGAGTTACCCTGGTCCCATATAAGTACTCCCAGACACCAAGTGAGTTAGCCTAATCCAATATAAGTACTCCTTGACCCAAAGAGAGTTACCCTAACCACTTTATAACTACTCCCTAACCCCAAGTTAGTTACCCTAGCCCCTTTATAAATACACCCTGGCCCCAAGTGAGTTACCCTGGTCCCAAATAAGTACTCCCAGACACCAAGTGAGTTAGCCTAATCCAATATAAGTACTCCTTGACCCAAAGAGAGTTACCCTAGCCCCTTTATAAGTACTCCCTGACCGCAAGTGAGGTACCATAGCTCCTTTATAAGTACTCCCTGACCCCAAGTGAGTTACCCTAGCCCCTTTATATGTACTCCCAGACCCCAAGTAAGTTAACCTAGTCCAGTATAAGTACTCCTTGACCCAAATTGAGTTACCCTAGCCCCTTTATAAGTACTCCCTGACCCCAAGTGTGTTACCTTAGTCACATAAATGTACTCCCATATCCCAAGTTGTTACTCTAGCCCCATAGAAGTACTCCCTGACCCCAAGTGAGTTACCCTAGACATATAGAAGTATTCCCTGACGCCCAAGTGAGTAACCCTTGTTCCATAGAAGTACTCCCTGACCCCAAGTGTGTTACCCTAGTCCCATATAAGTACTCCCTGACCCCAAATGTGTTGTCCTATCCCCTTTATATGTACTCTCTGACCGCATGTGAGTTACCCTAGTGCCATATAAGAACTCCCTGTCCCTAAGTGAGTAACCTAGTCCCAAATAAGTACTCCCTGACTCCAAGTGTGTTATCATAGCCCCTTTATAAGTACTCCCTGTCCCCAAGTGAGTCACCCTAGCCCCTTTATAAGTACACCCTGGCCCCAAGTGAGTTACCCTGGTCCCATATAAGTACTCCCAGACACCAAGTGAGTTAGCCTAGTCTAGTATAAGTACTCCTTGACCCAAAGTGGGTTACCCTAGCCCCTTTATAAGTACTCCCTGACCCCAAGTGAGTTACCTTTGTCCCATATAAGTACTCCCATATCCCAAGTTGTTACTCTAGCCCCATAGTAGTACTCCCTGACCCCAAGTGAGTTACCCTAGTCATATAGAAGTATTCCCTGACGCCCAAGTGAGTAACCCTTGTTCCATAGAAGTACTCCCTGACCCCAAGTGTGTTACCCCAGTCCCATATAAGTACTCCCTGACCCCAAATGTGTTGTCCTAGCCCCTTTATATGAACTCTCTGACCGCAAGTGAGTTACCCTAGTCCCATACATGTACTCCCTGACCCTATGTGAGTTACCCTAGCCCTTTTATAAGTACTCCCTGTCCCCAAGTGTGTTACCTTAGCCACATATATGTACTCCCTGACCCTAAGTGAGTTATCTTATCCCCTTTAAATGTACTCTCTGACCGCAAGTGAGTTACCCTAGTCCCATATAAGAACTCCCTGTCCCTAGTGAGTAGCCTAGTCCCAAATAAGTACTCCCTGACACCAAGTGAGTTACCATAGCCCCTTTATAAGTACTCCCTGACCCCAAGTGAGTTACCCTAGTCACATAGAAGTACTCCCTGAACCCAATTGAGTTATCCTTGCCCCTTTATATGTACTCTCTGCCCGCAAGTGAGTTACCCTTCTCACATAGAAGTACTTCCTGACCCCAAGTGAGTTATCCTAGCCCCTTTATAAGTACTCCCTGACCCCAATTGAGTTACCCTTCTGACATAGAAGTACTCCCTGAACCCAAGTGAGTTATCCTGACCCCTTATATGTACTCTCTGACCGTAAGTGAGTTACCCTAGCCCCTTTATATGTACTCCCAGACCCCAAGTGAGTTACCCTAGTCCAATATAAGTACTCCTTGACCCAAATTGAGTTACCCTAGCCCCTTTATAAGTACTCCCTGGCCCCAAGTGAGTTATCCTAGCCCTCTAGAAGTACTCCCTGACCACAAGTGAGTTATCCTAGCCCCTTTATATGTACTCTCTGACAGCAAGTGAGTTACCCTAGTCCCATATAAGTAGTCCCTTACCCCAAGTGAGTTACCATAGCCCCTTTATAAGTACTCCCTGACCCCAAGTGAGTTACCCTAGTCCCATAGAAGTACTCCCTGAACCCAATTGAGTTATCCTTGCCCCTTTATATGTACTCTCTGCCCGCAAGTGAGTTACCCTTCTCACATAGAAGTACTTCCTGACCCCAAGTGAGTTATCCTAGCCCCTTTATAAGTACTCCCTGACCCCAATTGAGTTACCCTTCTGACATAGAAGTACTCCCTGAACCCAAGTGAGTTAGCCTGACCCCTTATATGTACTCTCTGACCGCAAGTGAGTTACCCTAGTCCCATAGAAGTACTCCCAGACCCCAAGTTAGATACCATATCACCTTTATAACTACTCGCTGACCCCAAGTGTGTTATGCTGGCCCCTTTATATGTAGTCTCTGACCGCAAGTGAGTTACCCTAGACCCTTATAACTACTCCCTGACCCCAAGTGTGTTACCCTAGTTTCATATATGTATTCCCTGAGCAAAAGTGAGTTACCCTAGTCCCATAGAGGTACTTCCTGACCCCAAGTGTGTTACCTTAGTCACATAAATGTACTCCCTGACCCCAAGTGAGTTACCCTAGTCCCATAGAAGTACTCCCTGACCCCAAGTGAGTTATCCTAGCCCCACTATATGTACTCTCTGACCGCAAGTGAGTTATCCTAGCCCCTTTATATGTACTCCCGAACCCCAAGTGAGTTACCGTAGTCCCGTATAAGTACTCCTTGACCCAAAGTGAGTTACCCTAGTCCCATATAAGTACTCCCAGACCCCAAGTGAGTTACCCTAGTACCATAGAAGTACTCCCTGTCCCCAAGTGAGTTACCCTGGTCCCATATAAGTACTCCCAGACACCAAGTGAGTTAGCCTAATCCAATATAAGTACTCCTTGACCCAAAGAGAGTTACCCTAGCCCCTTTATAAGTACTCCCTGACCGCAAGTGAGGTACCATAGCCCCTTTATAAGTACTCCCTGACCCCAAGTGAGTTACCCTAGCCCCTTTATATGTACTGCCAGACACCAAGTGAGTTAACCTAGTCCAGTATAAGTACTCCTTGACCCAAATTGAGTTACCCTAGCCCCTTTATAAGTACACCCTTACCCCTAGTGAGTTACCATAGCCCCTTTATAAGTACTCCCTGACCCCAAGTGAGTTACCCTAGTCCCATAGAAGTACTCCCTGACCCCAATTGAGTTATCCTTGCCCCTTTATATGTACTCTCTGCCCGCAAGTGAGTTACCCTTCTCACATAGAAGTACTCCCTGACCCCAAGTGAGTTATCCTAGCCCCTTTATAAGTACTCCCTGACCCTAATTGAGTTACCCTTCTAACATAGAAGTACTCCCTGAACCCAAGTGAGTTATCCTGACCCCTTATATGTACTCTCTGACCGCAAGTGAGTTACCCTAGTCCCATAGAAGTACTCCCAGACCCCAAGTTAGATACCATATCACCTTTATAACTACTCCCTGACCCCAAGTGTGTTACCCTAGTTTCATATATGTATTCCCTGAGCAAAAGTGAGTTACCCTAGTCCCATAGAGGTACTTCCTGACCCCAAGTGTGTTACCTTAGTCACATAAATGTACTCCCTGACCCCAAGTGAGTTACCCTAGTCCCATAGAAGTACTCCCTGACCCCAAGTGAGTTATCCTAGCCCCACTATATGTACTCTCTGACCGCAAGTGAGTTATCCTAGCCCCTTTATATGTACTCCCGAACCCCAAGTGAGTTACCGTAGTCCCGTATAAGTACTCCTTGACCCAAAGTGAGTTACCCTAGTCCCATATAAGTACTCCCAGACCCCAAGTGAGTTACCCTAGTACCATAGAAGTACTCCCTGTCCCCAAGTGAGTTACCCTGGTCCCATATAAGTACTCCCAGACACCAAGTGAGTTAGCCTAATCCAATATAAGTACTCCTTGACCCAAAGAGAGTTACCCTAGCTCCTTTATAAGTACTCCCTGACCCCAAGTGAGTTACCCTAGCCCCTTTATATGTACTCCCAGACCCCAAGTGAGTTAACCTAGTCCAGTATAAGTACTCCTTGACCCAAATTGAGTTACCTTAGCCCCTTTATAAGTACTCCCTGACCCCAAGTGTGTTACCTTAGTCACATAAATGTACTCCCATATCCCAAGTTGTTACTCTAGCCCCATAGAAGTACCCCCTGACCCCAAGTGAGTTACCCTAGACATATAGAAGTATTCCCTGAAGCCCAAGTGAGTAACCCTTGTTCCATAGAAGTACTCCCTGACCCCAAGTGTGTTACCCTAGTCCCATATAAGTACTCCCTGACCCCAAATGTGTTGTCCTATCCCCTTTATATGTACTCTCTGACCGCATGTGAGTTACCCTAGTCCCATATAAGAACTCCCTGTCCCTAAGTGAGTAACCTAGTCCCAAATAAGTACTCCCTGACTCCAAGTGTGTTATCATAGCCCCTTTATAAGTACTCCCTGACCCCAAGTGAGTCACCCTAGCCCCTTTATAAGTACACCCTGGCCCCAAGTGAGTTACCCTGGTCCCATATAAGTACTCCCAGACACCAAGTGAGTTAGCCTAGTCTAGTATAAGTACTCCTTGACCCAAAGTGGGTTACCCTAGCCCCTTTATAAGTACTCCCTGACCCCAAGTGAGTTACCTTTGTCCCATATAAGTACTCCCATATCCCAAGTTGTTACTCTAGCCCCATAGTAGTACTCCCTGACCCCAAGTGAGTTACCGTAGTCATATAGAAGTATTCCCTGACGCCCAAGTGAGTAACCCTTGTTCCATAGAAGTACTCCCTGACCCCAAGTGTGTTACCCCAGTCCCATATAAGTACTCCCTGACCCCAAATGTGTTGTCCTAGCCCCTTTATATGAACTCTCTGACCGCAAGTGAGTTACCCTAGTCCCATACATGTACTCCCTGACCCTATGTGAGTTACCCTAGCCCCTTTATAAGTACTCCCTGTCCCCAAGTGTGTTACCTTAGCCACATATATGTACTCCCTGACCCTAAGTGAGTTATCTTATCCCCTTTAAATGTACTCTCTGACCGCAAGTGAGTTACCCTAGTCCCATATAAGAACTCCCTGTCCCTAGTGAGTAGCCTAGTCCCAAATAAGTACTCCCTGACACCAAGTGAGTTACCATAGCCCCTTTATAAGTACTCCCTGACCCCAAGTGAGTTACCCTAGTCCCATAGAAGTACTCCCTGAACCCAATTGAGTTATCCTTGCCCCTTTATATGTACTCTCTGCCCGCAAGTGAGTTACCCTTCTCACATAGAAGTACTTCCTGACCCCAAGTGAGTTATCCTAGCCCCTTTATAAGTACTCCCTGACCCCAATTGAGTTACCCTTCTGACATAGAAGTACTCCCTGAACCCAAGTGAGTTATCCTGACCCCTTATATGTACTCTCTGACCGTAAGTGAGTTACCCTAGCCCCTTTATATGTACTCCCAGACCCCAAGTGAGTTACCCTAGTCCAATATAAGTACTCCTTGACCCAAATTGAGTTACCCTAGCCCCTTTATAAGTACTCCCTGGCCCCAAGTGAGTTATCCTAGCCCTCTAGAAGTACTCCCTGACCACAAGTGAGTTATCCTAGCCCCTTTATATGTACTCTCTGACAGCAAGTGAGTTACCCTAGTCCCATATAAGTAGTCCCTTACCCCAAGTGAGTTACCATAGCCCCTTTATAAGTACTCCCTGACCCCAAGTGAGTTACCCTAGTCCCATAGAAGTACTCCCTGAACCCAATTGAGTTATCCTTGCCCCTTTATATGTACTCTCTGCCCGCAAGTGAGTTACCCTTCTCACATAGAAGTACTTCCTGACCCCAAGTGAATTATCCTAGCCCCTTTATAAGTACTCCCTGACCCCAATTGAGTTACCCTTCTGACATAGAAGTACTCCCTGAACCCAAGTGAGTTATCCTGTCCCCTTATATGTACTCTCTGACCGCAAGTGAGTTACCCTAGTCCCATAGAAGTACTCCCAGACCCCAAGTTAGATACCATATCACCTTTATAACTACTCGCTGACCCCAAGTGTGTTATGCTGGCCCCTTTATATGTAGTCTCTGACCGCAAGTGAGTTACCCTAGACCCTTATAACTACTCCCTGACCCCAAGTGTGTTACCCTAGTTTCATATATGTATTCCCTGAGCAAAAGTGAGTTACCCTAGTCCCATAGAGGTACTTCCTGACCCCAAGTGTGTTACCTTAGTCACATAAATGTACTCCCTGACCCCAAGTGAGTTACCCTAGTCCCATAGAAGTACTCCCAGACCCCAAGTGAGTTACCCTAGTACCATAGAAGTACTCCCTGTCCCCAAGTGAGTTACCCTAGTCCCTTATAACTACTCCCTGACCCCAAGTGAGTTAACCTAGCCCCTTTATAAGTACACCCTGGCCCCAAGTGAGTTACCCTGGTCCCATATAAGTACTCCCAGACACCAAGTGAGTTAGCCTAATCCAATATAAGTACTCCTTGACCCAAAGAGAGTTACCCTAGCCCCTTTATAAGTACTCCCTGACCGCAAGTGAGTTACCCTAGACCCTTATAACTACTCCCTGACCCCAAGTGTGTTACCCTAGTTTCATATATGTATTCCCTGAGCAAAAGTGAGTTACCCTAGTCCCATAGAGGTACTTCCTGACCCCAAGTGTGTTACCTTAGTCACATAAATGTACTCCCTGACCCCAAGTGAGTTACCCTAGTCCCATAGAAGTACTCCCTGACCCCAAGTGAGTTATCCTAGCCCCACTATATGTACTCTCTGACCGCAAGTGAGCTATCCTAGCCCCTTTATATGTACTCCCGAACCCCAAGTGAGTTACCGTAGTCCCGTATAAGTACTCCTTGACCCAAAGTGAGTTACCCTAGTCCCATATAAGTACTCCCAGACCCCAAGTGAGTTACCCTAGTACCATAGAAGTACTCCCTGTCCCCAAGTGAGTTACCCTGGTCCCATATAAGTACTCCCAGACACCAAGTGAGTTAGCCTAATCCAATATAAGTACTCCTTGACCCAAAGAGAGTTACCCTAGCCCCTTTATAAGTACTCCCTGACCGCAAGTGAGGTACCATAGCCCCTTTATAAGTACTCCCTGACCCCAAGTGAGTTACCCTAGCCCCTTTATATGTACTGCCAGACACCAAGTGAGTTAACCTAGTCCAGTATAAGTACTCCTTGACCCAAATTGAGTTACCCTAGCCCCTTTATAAGTACACCCTTACCCCTAGTGAGTTACCATAGCCCCTTTATAAGTACTCCCTGACCCCAAGTGAGTTACCCTAGTCCCATAGAAGTACTCCCTGACCCCAATTGAGTTATCCTTGCCCCTTTATATGTACTCTCTGCCCGCAAGTGAGTTACCCATCTCACATAGAAGTACTCCCTGACCCCAAGTGAGTTATCCTAGCCCCTTTATAAGTACTCCCTGACCCTAATTGAGTTACCCTTCTAACATAGAAGTACTCCCTGAACCCAAGTGAGTTATCCTGACCCCTTATATGTACTCTCTGACCGCAAGTGAGTTACCCTAGTCCCATAGAAGTACTCCCAGACCCCAAGTTAGATACCATATCACCTTTATAACTACTCCCTGACCCCAATTGTGTTATCCTGGCCCCTTTATATGTAGTCTCTGACCGCAAGTGAGTTACCCTAGACCCTAATAACTACTCCCTGACCCCAAGTGAGATACCCTTCTCACATAGAAGTACTCCCTGAACCCAAGTGAGTTATCCTGACCCCTTATATGTACTCTCTGACCGCAAGTGAGTTACCCTAGTCCCATAGAAGTACTCCCAGACCCCAAGTTAGATACCATATCACCTTTATAACTACTCCCTGACCCCAAGTGTGTTACCCTAGTTTCATATATGTATTCCCTGAGCAAAAGTGAGTTACCCTAGTCCCATAGAGGTACTTCCTGACCCCAAGTGTGTTACCTTAGTCACATAAATGTACTCCCTGACCCCAAGTGAGTTACCCTAGTCCCATAGAAGTACTCCCTGACCCCAAGTGAGTTATCCTAGCCCCACTATATGTACTCTCTGACCGCAAGTGAGTTATCCTAGCCCCTTTATATGTACTCCCAATCCCCAAGTGAGTTACCGTAGTCCCGTATAAGTACTCCCTGACCCCAAGTGAGTTACCCTAGTCCCATATAAGTACTCCCAGACCCCAAGTGAGTTACCCTAGTACCATAGAAGTACTCCCTGTCCCCAAGTGAGTTACCCTAGTACCTTATAACTACTCCCTGACCCCAAGTGAGTTAACCTAGCCCCTTTATAAGTACACCCTGGCCCCAAGTGAGTTACCCTGGTCCCATATAAGTACTCCCAGACACCAAGTGAGTTAGTCTAATCCAATATAAGTACTCCTTGACCCAAAGAGAGTTACCCTAACCACTTTATAACTACTCCCTAACCCCAAGTTAGTTACCCTAGCCCCTTTATAAGTACACCCTGGCCCCAAGTGAGTTACCCTGGTCCCATATAAGTACTCCCAGACACCAAGTGAGTTAGCCTAATCCAATATAAGTACTCCTTGACCCAAAGAGAGTTATCCTAGCCCCTTTATATGTACTCTCTGACAGCAAGTGAGTTACCCTAGTCCCATATAAGTACTCCCTTAACCCAAGAGAGTTACCATAGCCCCTTTATAAGTACTCCCTGACCCCAAGTGTGTTACCTTAGTCACATTAATGTACTCCCTGACCCCAAGTGAGTTATCCTATCCCCTTTATATGTACTCTCTGCCGCAAGTGAGTTACACTATTCCCATATAAGAACTCCCTGTACCTAAGTGAGTACCCTAGTCCCAAATAAGTACTCCCAGACCCCAAGTGAGTTACCCTAGTCCAATATAAGTACTCCTTGACCCAAATTGAGTTACCCTAGCCCCTTTATAAGTACTCCCTGGCCCCAAGTGAGTTATCCTAGCCCTCTAGAAGTACTCCCTGACCACAAGTGAGTTATCCTAGCCCCTTTATATGTACTCTCTGACAGCAAGTGAGTTACCCTAGTCCCATATAAGTAGTCCCTTACCCCAAGCGAGTTACCATAGCCCCTTTATAAGTACTCCCTGACCCCAAGTGAGTTACCCTAGTGCCATAGAAGTACTCCCTGACCCCAATTGAGTTATCCTTGCCCCTTTATATGTACTCTCTGCCCGCAAGTGAGTTACCCTTCTCACATAGAAGTACTCCCTGACCCCAAGTGAGTTATCCTAGCCCCTTTATAAGTACTCCCTGACCCCAATTGTGTTACCCTTCTGACATAGAAGTACTCCCTGATCCCAAGTGAGTTATCCTGACCCCTTATATGTAGTCTCTGACCGCAAGTGAGTTACCCTAGTCCCATAGAAGTACTCCCAGACCCAAAGTTAGATACCATATCACCTTTATAACTACTCCCTGACCCCAAGTGTGTTATCCTGGCCCCTTTATATGTAGTCTCTGACCGCAAGTGAGTTACCCTAGACCCTTATAACTACTCCCTGACCCCAAGTGAGTTACCCTTCTCACATAGAAGTACTCCCTGAACCCAAGTGAGTTATCCTGACCCCTTATATGTACTCTCTGACCGCAAGTGAGTTACCCTAGTCCCATAGAAGTACTCCCAGACCACATGTTAGATACCATATCACCTTTATAACTACTCCCTGACCCCAAGTGTGTTACCCTAGTTTCATATATGTATTCCCTTAGCAAAAGTGAGTTACCCTAGTCCCATAGAGGTACTTCCTGACCCCAAGTGTGTTACCTTAGTCACATAAATGTACTCCCTGACCCCAAGTGAGTTACCCTAGTCCCATAGAAGTACTCCCTGACCCCAAGTGAGTTATCCTAGCCCCACTATATGTACTCTCTGACCGCAAGTGAGTTATCCTAGCCCCTTTATATGTACTCCCAAACCCCAAGTGAGTTACCGTAGTCCCGTATAAGTACTCCTTGACCCAAAGTGAGTTACCCTAGTCCCTTATAACTACTCCCTGACCCCAAGTGAGTTAACCTAGCCCCTTTATAAGTACACCCTGGCCCCAAGTGAGTTACCCTGGTCCCATATAAGTACTCCCAGACACCAAGTGAGTTAGCCTAATCCAATATAAGTACTCCTTGACCCAAAGAGAGTTACCCTAGCCCCTTTATAAGTACTCCCTGACCGCAAGTGAGGTACCATAGCCCCTTTATAAGTACTCCCTGACCCCAAGTGAGTTATCCTAGACCCTTTATATGTACTCTCTGACAGCAAGTGAGTTACCCTAGTCCCATATAAGTACTCCCTTAACCCAAGAGAGTTACCATAGCCCCTTTATAAGTACTCCCTGACCCCAAGTGTGTTACCTTAGTCACATTAATGTACTCCCTGAACCCAAGTGAGTTATCCTATCCGCTTTATATGTACTCTCTGCCGCAAGTGAGTTACACTAGTCCCATATAAGAACTCCCTGTACCTAAGTGAGTACCCTAGTCCCAAATAAGTACTCCCTGACCCCAAGTGAGTTACCCTAGCCCCTTTATAAGTACTCCCTAACCCCAAGTTAGTTACCCTAGCCCCTTTATAAGTACACCCTGGCCCCAAGGGAGTTACCCTGGTCCCATATAAGTATTCCCAAACACCAAGCGATTTAGCCTAGTCCAATATAAGTACTCCTTGACCCAAAGTGAGTTACACTAGCCGTTTTATAAGAACTCTCTGACCGTAAGTGAGTTACCCTAGCCCCTTTATATGTACACCCAGACCCCAAGTGAGTTAACCTAGTCCAGTATAAGTACTCCTTGACCCAAATTGAGTTACCCTAGCCCCTTTATAAGTACTCCCTGACCCCAAGTGTGTTACCTTAGTCACATAAATGTACTCCCTGACCCCAAGTGAGTTATCCTATCCCCTTTATATGTACTCTCTGACCGCATGTGAGTTACCCTAGTCCCATATAAGAACTCCCTGTCCCTAAGTGAGTAACCTAGTCCCAAATAAGTACTCCCTGACTCCAAGTGTGTTACCATAGCCCCTTTATAAGTACTCCCTGACCCCAAGTGAGTTACCCTAGCCCCTTTATAAGTACACCCTGGCCCCAAGTGAGTTACCCTGGTCCCATATAAGTACTCCCAGACACCAAGTGAGTTAGCCTAGTCTAGTATAAGTACTCCTTGACCCAAAGTGGGTTACCCTAGCCCCTTTATAAGTACTCCCTGACCCCAAGTGAGTTACCTTTGTCCCATATAAGTACTCCCATATCCCAAGTTGATACTCTAATCCCATAGAAGTACTCCCTGACCCCAAGTGAGTTACCCTAGTCATATAGAAGTATTCCCTGACGCCCAAGTGAGTAACCCTTGTTCCATAGAAGTACTCCCTGACCCCAAGTGTGTTACCCTAGTCCCATATAAGTACTCCCTGACCCCAAGTGAGTTACCCTTCTCACATAGAAGTACTCCCTGTACCCAAGTGAGTTATCCTGACCCCTTATATGTACTCTCTGACCGCAAGTGAGTTACCCTAGTCCCATAGAAGTACTCCCAGACCCCAAGTTAGATACCATATCACCTTTATAACTACTCCCTGACCCCAAGTGTGTTACCCTAGTTTCATATATGTATTCCCTGAGCAAAAGTGAGTTACCCTAGTCCCATAGAGGTACTTCCTGACCCCAAGTGTGTTACCTTAGTCACATAAATGTACTCCCTGACCCCAAGTGAGTTACCCTAGTCCCATAGAAGTACTCCCTGACCCCAAGTAAGTTATCCTAGCCCCACTATATGTACTCTCTGACCGCAAGTGAGTTATCCTAGCCCCTTTATATGTACTCCCAAACCCCAAGTGAGTTACCGTAGTCCCGTATAAGTACTCCTTGACCCAAAGTGAGTTACCCTAGCCCCTTTATAAGTACTCCCTGACCCCAAGTGAGTTACCTTAGTCACATTAATGTACTCCCTGACCCCAAGTGAGTTATCCTATCCGCTTTATATGTACTCTCTGCCGCAAGTGAGTTACACTAGTCCCATATAAGAACTCCCTGTACCTAAGTGAGTACCCTAGTCCCAAATAAGTACTCCCTGACCCCAAGTGAGTTACCCTAGCCCCTTTATAAGTACTCCCTAACCCCAAGTTAGTTACCCTAGCCCCTTTATAAGTACACCCTGGCCCCAAGCGAGTTACCCTGGTCCCATATAAGTATTCCCAAACACCAAGCGATTTAGCCTAGTCCAATATAAGTACTCCTTGACCCAAAGTGAGTTACACTAGCCGTTTTATATGAACTCTCTGACCGTAAGTGAGTTACCCTAGCCCCTTTATATGTACTCCCAGACCCCAAGTGAGTTAACCTAGTCCAGTATAAGTACTCCTTGACCCAAATTGAGTTACCCTAGCCCCTTTATAAGTACTCCCTGACCCCAAGTGTGTTACCTTAGTCACATAAATGTACTCCCTGACCCCAAGTGAGTTATCCTATCCCCTTTATATGTACTCTCTGTCCGCATGTGAGTTACCCTAGTCCCATATAAGAACTCCCTGTCCCTAAGTGAGTAACCTAGTCCCAAATAAGTACTCCCTGACTCCAAGTGTGTTACCATAGCCCCTTTATAAGTACTCCCTGACCCCAAGTGAGTTACCCTAGCCCCTTTATAAGTACACCCTGGCCCCAAGTGAGTTACCCTGGTCCCATATAAGTACTCCCAGACACCAAGTGAGTTAGCCTAGTCTAGTATAAGTACTCCTTGACCCAAAGTGGGTTACCCTAGCCCCTTTATAAGTACTCCCTGACCCCAAGTGAGTCACCTTTGTCCCATATAAGTACTCCCATATCCCAAGTTGTTACTCTAATCCCATAGAAGTACTCCCTGACCCCAAGTGAGTTACCCTAGTCATATAGAAGTATTCCCTGACGCCCAAGTGAGTAACCCTTGTTCCATAGAAGTACTCCCTGACCCCAAGTGTGTTACCCTAGTCCCATATAAGTATTCCCTGACCCCAAATGTGTTGTCCTAGCCCCTTTATATGAACACTCTGACCGCAAGTGAGTTACCCTAGTCCCATACATGTACTCCCTGACCCTATGTGAGTTACCCTAGCCCCTTTATAAGTACTCCCTGACCCCAAGTGTGTTACCTTAGCCACATATATGTACTCCCTGACCCTAAGTGAGTTATCTTATCCCCTTTAAATGTACTCTCTGACCGCAAGTGAGTTACCCTAGTCCCATATAAGAACTCCCTGTCCCTAAGTGAGTAGCCTAGTCCCAAATAAGTACTCCCTGACCCCAAGTGAGTTACCCTAGCCCCTTTATAAGTACTCCCTAACCCCAAGTTAGTTACCCTAGCCCCTTTATAAGTACACCCTGGCCCCAAGGGAGTTACCCTGGTCCCATATAAGTATTCCCAGACACCAAGTGAGTTAGCCTAATCCAATATATGTACTCCTTGACCCAAACAGAGTTACCCTAGCCCCTTTATAAGTACTCCCTGACCGCAAGTGAGGTACCATAGCCTCTTTATAAGTACTCCCTGACCCCAAGTGAGTTATCCTAGCCCCTTTATATGTACGCTCTGACAGCAAGTGAGTTACCCTAGTCCCATATAAGTACTCCCTTAACCCAAGAGAGTTACCATAGCCCCTTTATAAGTACTCCCTGACCCCAAGTGTGTTACCTTAGTCACATTAATGTACTCCCTGACCCCAAGTGAGTTATCCTATCCCCTTTATATGTACTCTCTGCCGCAAGTGAGTTACACTAGTCCCATATAAGAACTCCCTGTACCTAAGTGAGTAACCTAGTCCCAAATAAGTACTCCCTGACTCCAAGTGTGTTACCATAGCCCCTTTATAAGTACTCCCTGACCCCAAGTGAGTTATCCTAGCCCCTTTATAAGTACACCCTGGCCCCAAGTGTGTTACCCTGGTCCCATATAAGTACTCCCAGACACCAAGTGAGTTAGCCTAGTCTAGTATAAGTACTCCTTGACCCAAAGTGGGTTACCCTAGCCCCTTTATAAGTACTCCCTGACCCCAATTGTGTTACCTTAGTCACATAAATGTACTCCCTGACCCCAAGTGAGTTATCCTATCCCCTTTATATGTACTCTCTGACCGCATGTGAGTTACCCTAGTCCCATATAAGAACTCCCTGTCCCTAAGTGAGTAACCTAGTCCCAAATAAGTACTCCCTGACTCCAAGTGTGTTACCATAGCCCCTTTATAAGTACTCCCTGACCCCAAGTGAGTTACCCTAGCCCCTTTATAAGTACACCCTGGCCCCAAGTCAGTTACCCTGGTCCCATATAAGTACTCCCAGACACCAAGTGAGTTAGCCTAGTCTAGTATAAGTACTCCTTGACCCAAAGTGGGTTACCCTAGCTCCTTTATAAGTACTCCCTGTCCCCAAGTGTGTTACCTTAGTCACATAAATGTACTCCCTGACCCCAAGTGAGTTATCCTATCCCCTTTATATGTACTCTCTGACCGCATGTGAGTTACCCTAGTCCCATATAAGAACTCCCTGTCCCTAAGTGAGTAACCTAGTCCCAAATAAGTACTCCCTGACTCCAAGTGTGTTACCATAGCCCCTTTATAAGTACTCTCTGACCGCATGTGAGTTACCCTAGTCCCATATAAGAACTCCCTGTCCCTAAGTGAGTAACCTAGTCCCAAATAAGTACTCCCTGACTCCAAGTGTGTTACCATAGCCCCTTTATAAGTACTCCCTGACCCCAAGTGAGTTACCCTAGCCCCTATATAAGTACACCCTGGCCCCAAGTGAGTTACCCTGGTCCCATATAAGTACTCCCAGACACCAAGTGAGTTAGCCTAGTCTAGTATAAGTACTCCTTGACCCAAAGTGGGTTACCCTAGCCCCTTTATAAGTACTCCCTGGCCCCAAGTGAGTTATCGTAGCCCTCTAGAAGTACTCCCTGACCACAAGTGAGTTATCCTAGCCCCTTTATATGTACTCTCAGACAGCAAGTGATCTACCCAAGTCCCATATAAGTAGTCCCTTACCCCAAGTGAGTTACCATAGCCCCTTTATAAGTACTCCCTGACCCCAAGTGAGTTACCCTAGTCCCATAGAAGTACTCCCTGACCCCAATTGAGTTATCCTTGCCCCTTTATAAGTACTCTCTGCCCGCAAGTGAGTTACCCTTCTCACATAGAAGTACTCCCTGACCGCAAGTGAGTTATCCTAGCCCCTTTATAAGTACTCCCTGACCCCAATTGAGTTACCCTTCTCACATAGAAGTACTCCCTGAACCCAAGTGAGTTATCCTGACCCCTTATATGTACTCTCTGACCCCAAGTGAGTTACCCTAGCCCATTTATATGTACACCCTGGCGCCTAGTGAATTACCCTGGTCCCATATAAGTACACCCTGACCCCAGGTTAGTTACCCTTCTCACATAGAGGTACTCCCTGATCCCAAGTGAGTTATCCTGGCCCCTTTATAAGTACTCTCTGACCGCAAGTGAGTTACCCTAGTCCCATAGAAGTACTCCCAGACCCCAAGTGAGTTATCCTGGCCCCTTTATATGTAGTCTCTGACCGCAAGTGAGTTACCCTAGTCCCATAGAAGTACTCCCTGACGCCAAGTGAGTTACCATATCACCTTTGTAAGTACTCCCTAACCGCAAGTGAGTTACTCTAACCCCTTTATAAGTACTCCCTGACCCCAAGTGAGTTATCCTAGGCCCTTTATAAGTACACCCTGGCCCCAAGTGAGTTACACTGGTCCCATATAAGTACTCACAGACACCAAGTGAGTTACCTTAGTCCCATATAAGTACTCTTTGAACCAAAGTGAGTTATCCTAGGCCCTTTATAAGTACACCCTGGCCCCAAGTGAGTTACCCTAGTCCCATATAAGTGCTCCCTGACCCCAAGTGAGGTACCATAGCCTCTTTATAAGTACTCCCTGACCCTAAGTGTGTTACCCTAGTTTCATATATGTATTAACTGAGCAAAAGTGAGTTACGCTAGTCCCATAGAGGTACTCCCTGACCCCAAGTGTGTTACCTTAGTCACATAAATATACTCCCTGACCCCAAGTGAGCTATCCTAGTCCCATTGATGTACTCCCTGACCCCAAGTGAGTTACCCTAGCCCCTATATAAGTACTCCCTGACCCGAAGTGAGTTATCCTAGCCCCTTTATATGTACTCTCTGACCGCAAGTTAGTTACCCTAGTCCCATATAAGTACTCCCTGACCCCAAATGTGTTGTCCTAGCCCCTTTATATGAACTCTCTGACCGCAAGTTAGTTACCCTAGTCCCATATAAGTACTCCCTGACCCCAAGTGAGTTACCCTAGTCATATAGAAGTACTCCCTGACGCCCAAGTGAGTAACCCTAGTCCCATAGAAGTACTCCCTGACCCCAAGTGAGTTACCATAGCCCCTTTATTAGTACTCCCTAACCCAAAGTGAGTTATCCTAGCCCCTTTATATGTACTCTCTGACCGCAAGTGAGTTACCATAGTCCCATATAAATATTCCCTGACCCCTAGTGAGTTACCATAGCCCCTTTATAAGTACTCCCAGACCCCAAGTGAGTTACCCTAGTCACTTATAAGTACTCCCTGACCGCTAGTGAGTTACCCTAGCCTCTTTATAAGCACTCCCTTATCCCAAGTGAATTATACTAGCCCCTTTATATGTACTCCCAGACTCCAAGTGAGTTACCCTAGTCCCATATATAAGTACTCCCAGACCCCAAGTGAGTTACCCTAGTACCATAGAAGTACTCCCTGACCCCAAGTGAGTTACCATAGCCCGTTTATAAGTACTCCCTAACCCAAAGTGAGTTATCCTAGCCCCTTTATATGTACTCTCTGACCGCAAGTGAGTTACCATAGTCCCATATAAATACTCCCTGACCCCTAGTGAGTTACAATAGCCCCTTTATAAGTACTCCCAGACCCCAAGTGAGTTACCCTAGTCCAATATAAGTACTCCTTGACCCAAATTGAGTTACCCTAGCCCCTTTATAAGTACTCCCTGGCCCCAAGTGAGTTATCCTAGCCCTGTAGAAGTACTCCCTGACCACAAGTGAGTTGTCCTAGCCCCTTTATATGTACTCTCTGACAGCAAGTGAGTTACCCTAGTCCCATAGAAGTACTCCCTGACCCCAATTGAGTTATCCTTGCCCCTTTATAAGTACTCTCTGCCCGCAAGTGAGTTACCCTTCTCACATAGAAGTACTCCCTGACCCCAAGTGAGTTATCCTAGCCCCTTTATAAGTACTCCCTGACCCCAATTGAGTTACCCTTCTCACATAGAAGTACTCCCTGAACCCAAGTGAGTTATCCTGACCCCTTATATGTACTCTCTGACCGCAAGTGAGTTACCCTAGTCCCATAGAAGTACTCCCAGACCCCAAGTTAGATACCATATCACCTTTATAACTACTCGCTGACCCCAAGTGTGTTATCCTGGCCCCTTTATATGTAGTCTCTGTCCGCAAATGAGTTACCCTAATCCCATATAAGTACTCCCTGACCCCAAGTGAGGTACCATAGCCTCTTTATAAGTACTCCCTGACCCCAAGTGTGTTACCCTAGTTTCATATATGTATTCCCTGAGCAAAAGTGAGTTACGCTAGTCCCATAGAGGTACTCCCTGATCCCAAGTGTGTTACCTTAGTCACATAAATATACTCCCTGACCCCAAGTGAGTTATCCTAGTCCCATTGATGTACTCCCTGACCCCAAGTGAGTTACCCTAGCCCCTATATAAGTACTCCCTGACCCGAAGTGAGTTATCCTAGCCCCTTTATATGTACTCTCTGACCGCAAGTGAGTTATCCTAGCCCCTTTATAAGTACTCCCTGACCACAAGTGTGTTACCCTAGTTTCATATTTGTTCTACCTGGCCCCAAGTGAGTTACCATAGCCCCTTTATAAGTACTCCTTGACCCCAAGTGAGTTATCCTAGCCCCTTTATATGTACTCTCTGACCGCAAGTGAGTTATCCTAGCCTCTTTATATGTACTCTCAGAACCCAAGTGAGTTACCCTAGCCCCTATATAAGTACTCCCTGACCACAAGTGAGTTATCCTAGCCCCTTTATTTGTACTCTCTGACCGCAAGTGAGTTACCCTAGTCCCATAAAAGTACTCCCTGACCCCAAGTGAGTTACCGTAGTCCCGTATAAGTACTCCCTGACCCCAAGTGAGTTACCCTTGTCCCATATAAGTACTCCCAGATCCCAAGTAGTTACCCTAGTCCCATAAAAGTACTCCCTGACCCCAAGTGAGTTACCCTAGTCATATAGAAGTACTCCCTGACGCCCAAGTGAGTAACCCTTGTTCCATAGAAGTACTCCCTGACCCCAAGTGTGTTACCCTAGTCCCAAATAAGTACTCCCTGACCCCAAATGTGTTGTCCTAGCCCCTTTATATGAACTCTCTGACCGCAAGTTAGTTACCCTAGTCCCATAGAAGTACTCCCTGACCCCAAGTGAGTTACCCTAGTCATATAGAAGTACTCCCTGACGCCCAAGTGAGTAACCCTAGTCCCATAGAAGTACTCCCTGACCCCAAGTGAGTTACCATAGCCCCTATATAAGTACTCCCTAACCCGAAGTGAGTTATCCTAGCCTCTTTATAAGCACTCCCTTATCCCAAGTGAGTTACCCTAGTCCCATATATAAGTACTCCCAGACCCCAAGTGAGTTACCCTAGTACCATAGAAGTACTCCCTGACCCCAAGTGAGTTACCATAGCCCCTTTATAAGTACTCCCTAACCCAAAGTGAGTTATCCTAGCCCCTTTATATGTACTCTCTGACCGCAAGTGAGTTACCATAGTCCCATATAAATACTCCCTGACCCCTAGTGAGTTACAATAGCCCCTTTATAAGTACTCCCAGACCCCAAGTGAGTTACCCTAGTCACTTAAAAGTACTCCCTTACCCCAAGTGATTTACCATAGCCCCTTTATAAGTACTCCCTGACCCCAAGTGATTTATCCTAGCCCTTTATATGTACTCCCTGCCCCCAAGTGAGTTACCCTAGTCCAATAGATGTACTCCCTGACCCCAATTGAGTTATCCTTGCCCCTTTATAAGTACACTCTGCCCGCAAGTGAGTTACCCTTCTCAAATAGAAGTACTCCCTGACCCCAAGTGAGTTATCCTAGCCCCTTTATAAGTACTCCCTGACCCCAATTGCGTTACCCTTCTCACATAGAAGTACTCCCTGAACCCAAGTGAGTTATCCTGACCCCTTATATGTACTCTCTGACCGCAAGTGAGTTACCCTAGTCCCATAGAAGTACTCCCAGACCCCAAGTTAGATACCATATCACCTTTAGAACTACTCCCTGACCCCAAGTGTGTTATCCTGGCCCCTTTATATGTAGTCTCTGACCGCAAGTGAGTTACCCTAGTCCCTTATAAATACTCCCTGACCCCAAGTGAATTACCCTAGCCCCTTTATAAGTACACCCTGGCGCCAAGTGAGTTACCCTGGTCCCATATAAGTACTCCCTGACCCTAGGTGAGTTACCCTTTTCACATAGAGGTACTCCCTGATCCCAAGTGAGTTATCCTGGCCCCTTTATAAGTACTCTCTGACCGCAAGTGAGTTACCCTAGTCCCATAGAAGTACTCCCAGACCCCAAGTTAGTTATTCTGGCCCCTTTATATATTCTCCCAAACCCCAAGTGAGTTACCGTAGTCCCGTATAAGTACTCCCTGACCCCAAGTGAGTTACCCTTGTCCCATATAAGTACTCCCTGACAACAAGTGAGTTATTCTAGCCCCTTTATATGTACTCTCTGACCGCAATTGAGTTATCCTATCCCTATATATGTTCTCTCTGACCGCAACTGAATTACCCTAGTCCTATATAAGTACTCCTTACCCCAAGTGAGTTACCATAGCCCCTTTATAAGTACTCCCTGACCCCAAGTGAGTTATCCTAGCCCCGTTATATGTACTCCCTGACCCCAAGTGAGTTACCCTAGTCCCATAGAAGTACTCCCTGACCCCAATTGAGTTATCCTTGCCCCTTTATGTGTACTCTCTGCCCGCAAGTGAGTTACCCTTCTCACATAGAAGTACTCCCTGACCCCAAGTGAGTTATCCTGGCCCCTTTGTATGTACTCTCTGTCCGCAAATGAGTTACCCTAGTCCCAAATAAGTACTCCCTGACCCCAAGTGAGGTACCATAGCCTCTTTATAAGTACTCCCTGACCCCAAGTGTGTTACCCTAGTTTCATATATGTATTCCCTGAGCAAAAGTGAGTTACGCTAGTCCCATAGAGGTAATCCCTGACCCCAAGTGTGTTACCTTAGTCACATAAATATACTCCCTGACCCCAAGTGAGTTATCCTAGTCCCATTGATGTACTCCCTGACCCCAAGTGAGTTACCCTAGCCCCTATATAAGTACTCCCTGACCCGAAGTGAGTTATCCTAGCCCCTTTATATGTACTCTCTAACCGCAAGTGAGTTATCCTAGCCCCTTTATAAGTATTCCCTGACCCCAAGTGTGTTACCTTAGTTTCATATTAGTTCTACGTGGCCCCAAGTGAGTTACCATAGCCGCTTTATATGTACTCTCAGACCCCAAGTGAGTTACCCTAGCCCCTATATAAGTACTCCCTGACCACAAGTGAGTTCTCCTAGCCCCTTTATTTCTACTCTCTGACCGCAAGTGAGTTACCCTAGTCCCATAGAAGTACTCCCTGACCCCAAGTGAGTTATCCTAGCCCCACTATATGTACTCTCTGACCGCAAGTGAGTTATCCTAGCCCCTTTATATATACTCCCAAACCCCAAGTGAGTTACCGTAGTCCCGTATAAGTACTCCCTGACCCCAAGTGAGTTACCCTTGTCCCATATAAGTACTCCCAGATCCCAAGTAGTTACCCTAGTCCCATAGAAGTACTCCCTGACCCCAAGTGAGTTACCGTTGTCATATAGAAGTACTCCCTGACGCCCAAGTGAGTAACCCTTGTTCCATAGAAGTACTCCCTGACCCCAAGTGTGTTACCCTAGTCCCATATAAGTACTCCCTGACCCCAAATGTGTTGTCCTAGCCCCTTTATATGAACTCTCTGACCGCAAGTTAGTTACCCTAGTCCCATATAAGTACTCCCTGACCCCAAGTGAGTTACCCTAGTCATATAGAAGTACTCCCTGACGCCCAAGTGAGTAACCCTAGTCCCATAGAAGTACTCCCTGACCCCAAGTGAGTTACCATAGCCCCTTTATTAGTACTCCCTAACCCAAAGTGAGTTATCCTAGCCCCTTTATATGTACTCTCTGACCGCAAGTGAGTTACCATAGTCCCATATAAATATTCCCTGACCCCTAGTGAGTTACCATAACCCCTTTATAAGTACTCCCAGACCCCAAGTGAGTTACCTTAGTCACTTATAAGTACTCCCTGACCGCTAGTGAGTTACCCTAGCCTCTTTATAAGCACTCCCTTATCCCAAGTGAGTTATCTTAGCCCCTTTATATGTACTCCCAGACTCCAAGTGAGTTACCATAGTCCCTTATAACTACTCCCTGACCCAAAGTGCGTTACCCTAGCCCCTTTATAAGTACTCCCTGACCCCAAGTGAGTTACCCTAGTCCCATAGAAGTACTCCCTGACCCCAAGTGAGTTATCCTAGCCCCTTTATAAGTACTCCCTGACCCCAATTGAGATACCCTTCTCACATAGAAGTACTCCCTGAACCCAAGTGAGTTATCCTGACCCCTTATATGTACTCTCTGACCGCAAGTGAGTTACCCTACTCCCATAGAAGTACTCCCAGACCCCAAGTTAAATACCATATCACCTTTATAACTACTCCCTGACCCCAAGTGTGTTATCCTGGCCCCTTTATATGTAGTCTCCGACCGCAAGTGAGTTACCCTAGACCCTTATAACTACTCCCTGACCCCAAGTGAGTTACCCTAGCCCATTTATATGTACACCCTGGCGCCAAGTGAATTACCCTGGTCCCATATAAGTACACCCTGACCCCAGGTGAGTTACCCTTCTCACATAGAGGTACTCCCTGATCCCAAGTGAGTTATCCTGGCCCCTTTATAAGTACTCTCTGACCGCAAGTGAGTTACCCTAGTCCCATAGAAGTACTCCCAGACCCCAAGTGAGTTATCCTGGCCCCTTTATATGTAGTCTCTGACCGCAAGTGAGTTACCCTAGTCCCATAGAAGTACACCCTGACCCCAAGTGAGTTACATCACCTTTGTAAGTACTCCCTAACCGCAAGTGAGTTACTCTAACCCCTTTATAAGTACTCCCTGACCCCAAGTGAGTTATCCTAGGCCCTTTATAAGTACACCCTGGCCCCAAGTGAGTTACACTGGTCCCATATAAGTACTCACAGACACCAAGTGAGTTACCCTAGTCCCATATAAGTACTCTTTGAACCAAAGTGAGTTATCCTAGGCCCTTTATAAGTACACCCTGGCCCCAAGTGAGTTACCCTAGTCCCATATAAGTACTCCCTGACCCCAAGTGAGGTACCATAGCCTCTTTATAAGTACTCCCTGACCCTAAGTGTGTTACCCTAGTTTCATATATGTATTCCCTGAGCAAAAGTGAGTTACGCTAGTCCCATAGAGGTACTCCCTGACCCCAAGTGTGTTACCTTAGTCACATAAATATACTCCCTGACCCCAAGTGAGCTATCCTAGTCCCATTGATGTACTCCCTGACCCCAAGTGAGTTACCCTAGCCCCTATATAAGTACTCCCTGACCCGAAGTGAGTTATCCTAGCCCCTTTATATGTACTCTCTGACCGCAAGTGAGTTATCCTAGCCCCTTTATAAGTACTCCCTGACCCCAAGTGTGTTACCCTAGTTTCATATTAGTTCTACCTGGCCCCAAGTGAATTACCATAGCCCCTTTATAAGTACTCCTTGACCCCAAGTGAGTTATCCTAGCCCCTTTATATGTACTCTCTGACCGCAAGTGAGTTATCCTAGCCTCTTTATATGTACTCTCAGACCCCAAGTGAGTTACCCTAGCCCCTATATAAGTACTCCCTGACCACAAGTGAGTTATCCTAGCCCCTTTATTTGTACTCTCTGACCGCAAGTGAGTTACCCTAGTCCCATAGAAGTACTCCCTGACCCCAAGTGAGTTATCCTAGCCCCACTATATGTACTCTCTGACCGCAAGTGAGTTATCCTAGCCCCTTTATATATACTCCCAAACCCCAAGTGAGTTACCGTAGTCCCGTATAAGTACTCCCTGACCCCAAGTGAGTTACCCTTGTCCCATATAAGTACTCCCAGATCCCAAGTAGTTACCCTAGTCCCATAAAAGTACTCCCTGACCCCAAGTGAGTTAACCTAGTCATATAGAAGTACTCCCTGACGCCCAAGTGAGTAACCCTTGTTCCATAGAAGTACTCCCTGACCCCAAGTGTGTTACCCTAGTCCCAAATAAGTACTCCCTGACCCCAAATGTGTTGTCCTAGCCCCTTTATATGAACTCTCTGACCGCAAGTTAGTTACCCTAGTCCCATAGAAGTACTCCCTGACCCCAAGTGAGTTACCCTAGTCATATAGAAGTACTCCCTGACGCCCAAGTGAGTAACCCTAGTCCCATAGAAGTACTCCCTGACCCCAAGTGAGTTACCATAGCCCCTATATAAGTACTCCCTGACCCGAAGTGAGTTATCCTAGCCTCTTTATAAGCACTCCCTTATCCCAAGTGAGTTACCCTAGTCCCATATATAAGTACTCCCAGACCCCAAGTGAGTTACCCTAGTACCATAGAAGTACTCCCTGACCCCAAGTGAGTTACCATAGCCCCTTTATAAGTACTCCCTAACCCAAAGTGAGTTATCCTAGCCCCTTTATATGTACTCTCTGACCGCAAGTGAGTTACCATAGTCCCATATAAATACTCCCTGACCCCTAGTGAGTTACAATAGCCCCTTTATAAGTACTCCCAGACCCCAAGTGAGTTACCCTAGTCACTTATAAGTACTCCCTTACCCCAAGTGATTTACCATAGCCCCTTTATAAGTACTCCCTGACCCCAAGTGATTTATCCTAGCCCCTTTATATGTACTCCCTGCCCCCAAGTGAGTTACCCTAGTCCAATAGATGTACTCCCTGACCCCAATTGAGTTATCCTTGCCCCTTTATAAGTACACTCTGCCCGCAAGTGAGTTACCCTTCTCACATAGAAGTACTCCCTGACCCCGAGTGAGTTATCCTAGCCCCATTATAAGTACTCCCTGACCCCAATTGCGTTACCCTTCTCACATAGAAGTACTCCCTGAACCCAAGTGAGTTATCCTGACCCCTTATATGTACTCTCTGACCGCAAGTGAGTTACCCTAGTCCAATAGAAGTACTCCCAGACCCCAAGTTAGATACCATATCACCTTTATAACTACTCCCTGACCCCAAGTGTGTTATACTGGCCCCTTTATATGTAGTCTCTGACCGCAAGTGAGTTACCCTAGTCCCTTATAAATACTCCCTGACCCCAAGTGAGTTACCCTAGCCCCTTTATAAGTACACCCTGGCGCCAAGTGAGTTACCCTGGTCCCATATAAGTACTCCCTGACCCTAGGTGAGTTACCCTTTTCACATAGAGGTACTCCCTGATCCCAAGTGAGTTACCCTAGCCTCTTTATAAGCACTCCCTTATCCCAAGTGAGTTATCCTAGCCCCTTTATATGTACTCCCAGACTCCAAGTGAGTTACCATAGTCCCTTATAACTACTCCCTGACCCAAAGTGCGTTACCCTAGCCCCTTTATAAGTACTCCCTGACCCCAAGTGAGTTACCCTAGTCCCATATATAAGTACTCCCAGACCCCAAGTGAGTTACCCTAGTACCATAGATGTACTCCCTGACCCCAAGTGAGTTACCATAGCCCCTTTATAAGTACTCCCTAACCCAAAGTGAGTTATCCTAGCCCCTTTATATGTACTCTCTGACCGCAAGTGAGTTACCATAGTCCCATATAAATACTCCCTGACCCCTAGTGAATTACAATAGCCCCTTTATAAGTACTCCCAGGCCCCAAGTGAGTTACCCTAGTCCAATATAAGTACTCCTTGACCCCAATTGAGTTATCCTTGCCCCTTTATAAGTACTCTCTGACCGCAAGTGAGTTACCCTTCTCACATAGAAGTACTCCCTGACCCCATGTGAGTAATCCTAGCCCCACTATATGTACTCTCTGACCGCAAGTGAGTTATCCTAGCCCCTTTATATATACTCCCAAACCCCAAGTGAGTTACCGTAGTCCCGTATAAGTACTCCCTGACCCCAAGTGAGTTACCCTTGTCCCATATAAGTACTCCCAGATCCCAAGTAGTTACCCTAGTCCCATAGAAGTACTCCCTGACCCCAAGTGAGTTACCCTAGTCATATAGAAGTACTCCCTGACGCCCAAGTGAGTAACCCTTGTTCCATAGAAGTACTCCCTGACCCCATGTGTGTTACCCTAGTCCCATATAAGTACTCCCTGACCCCAAATGTGTTGTCCTAGCCCCTTTATATGAACTCTCTGACCGCAAGTTAGTTACCCTAGTCCCATAGAAGTACTCCCTGACCCCAAGTGAGTTACCCTAGTCATATAGAAGTACACCCTGACGCCCAAGTGAGTAACCCTAGTACCATAGAAGTACTCCCTGACCCCAAGTGAGTTACCATAGCCCCTTTATTAGTACTCCCTAACCCAAAGTGAGTTATCCTAGCCCCTTTATATGTACTCTCTGACCGCAAGTGAGTTACCATAGTCCCATATAAATATTCCCTGACCCCTAGTGAGTTACCATAGCCCCTTTATAAGTGCTCCCAGACCCCAAGTGAGTTACCCTAGTCACTTATAAGTACTCCCTGACCCCTAGTGAGTTACCCTAGCCTCTTTATAAGCACTCCCTTATCCCAAGTGAGTTACCCTAGTCCCATATATAAGTACTCCCAGACCCCAAGTGAGTTACCCTAGTACCATAGAAGTACTCCCTGACCCCAAGTGAGTTACCATAGCCCCTTTATTAGTACTCCCTAACCCAAAGTGAGTTATCCTAGCCCCTTTATATGTACACTCTGACCGCAAGTGAGTTACCATAGTCCCATATAAATACTCCCTGACCCCTAGTGAGTTACAATAGCCCCTTTATAAGTACTCCCAGACCCCAAGTGAGTTACCCTAGTCACTTATAAGTACTCCCTTACCCCAAGTGATTTACCATAGCCCCTTTATAAGTACTCCCTGACCCCAAGTGATTTATCCTAGCCCCTTTATATGTACTCCCTGCCCCCAAGTGAGTTACCCTAGTCCAATAGATGTACTCCCTGACCCCAATTGAGTTATCCTTGCCCCTTTATAAGTACTCTCTGCCCGCAAGTGAGTTACCCTTCTCACATAGAAGTACTCCCTGACTCCAAGTGAGTTATCCTAGCCCCTTTATAAGTACTCCCTGACCCCAATTGCGTTACCCTTCTCACATAGAAGTACTCCCTGAACCCAAGTGAGTTATCCTGACCCCTTATATGTACTCTCTGACCGCAAGTGAGTTACCCTAGTCCCATAGAAGTACTCACAGACCCCAAGTTAGATACCATATCACTTTTATAACTACTCGCTGACCCCAAGTGAGTTACCCTAGCCCCTTTATATGTACTCCCAGACCCCAAGTGAGTTACCCTAGTCCAATATAAGTACTCCTTGACCCAAATTAAATTACCCTAGCCCCTTTATAAGTACTCCCTGGCCCCAAGTGAGTTATCCTAGCCCTCTAGAAGTACTCCCTGACCACAAGTGAGTTATCCTAGCCCCTTTATATGTACTCCCAGACCCCCAGTGAGTTATCCTACCCCCTTTATATGTACTCTCTGACCGTAAGTGAGTTACCCTAGCCCCTTTATATGTACTCCCAGACCCCAAGTGAGTTTCCCTAGTCCAATATAAGTACTCCTTGACCCAAATTGAGTTACCCTAGCGCCTTTATAAGTACTCCCTGACCCCAAGTGAGTTACCCTTGTCCCATATAAGTACTCCCAGATCCCAAGTAGTTACCCTAGTCCCATAGAAGTACTCCCTGACCCCAAGTGAGTTACCCTAGTCATATAGAAGTACTCCCTGACGCCCAAGTGAGTAACCCTTGTTCCATAGAAGTACTCCCTGACCCCAAGTGTGTTACCCTAGTCCCATATAAGTACTCCCTGACCCCAAATGTGTTGTCCTAGCCTCTTTATATGAAATCTCTGACCGCAAGTTAGTTACCCTAGTCCCATAGAAGTACTACCTGACCCCAAGTGAGTAACCCTAGTCCCATAGAAGTACTCCCTAACCCAAAGTGAGTTATCCTAACCCCTTTATATGTACTCTCTGACCGCAAGTGAGTTACCATGGTCCCATATAAATACTCCCTGACCCCTAGTGAGTTACCATAGCCCCTTTATAACTACTCCCAGATCCCAAGTGAGTTACCCTAGTCACTTATAAGTACTCCCTGACCCCAAGTGAGTTACCATAGCCCCTTTATTAGTACTCCCTAACCCAAAGTGAGTTATCCTAGCCCCTTTATATGTACTCTCTGACCGCAAGTGAGTTACCATAGTCCCATATAAATATTCCCTGACCCCTAGTGAGTTACCATAGCCCCTTTATAAGTACTCCCAAACCCCAAGTGAGTTACCCTAGTCACTTATAAGTACTCCCTGACCGCTAGTGAGTTACCCTAGCCTCTTTATAAGCACTCCCTTATCCCAAGTGAGTTATCCTAGCCCCTTTATATGTACTCCCAGACTCCAAGTGAGTTACCATAGTCCCTTATAACTACTCCCTGACCCAAAGTGCGTTACCCTAGCCCCTTTATAAGTACTCCCTGACGCCCAAGTGAGTAACCCTAGTCCCATATAAGTACTCCCTGACCCCAAGTGAGTTACCCTAGTCATATAGAAGTACTCCCTGCCCCCAAGTGAGTTACCCTAGTCCAATAGATGTACTCCCTGACCCCAATTGAGTTATCCTTGCCCCTTTATAAGTACACTCTGCCCGCAAGTGAGTTACCCTTCTCACATAGAAGTACTCCCTGACCCCAAGTGAGTTATCCTAGCCCCTTTATAAGTACTCCCTGACCCCAATTGCGTTACCCTTCTCACATAGAAGTACTCCCTAAACCCAAGTGAGTTATCCTGACCCCTTATATGTACTCTCTGACCGCAAGTGAGTTACCCTAGTCCCATAGAAGTACTCCCAGACCCCAAGTTAGATACCATATCACCTTTATAACTACTCCCTGACCCCAAGTGTGTTATCCTGGCCCCTTTATATGTAGTCTCTGACCGCAAGTGAGTTACCCTAGTCCCTTATAAATACTCCCTGACCCCAAGTGAGTTACCCTAGCCCCTTTATAAGTACACCCTGGCGCCAAGTGAGTTACCCTGGTCCCATATAAGTACTCCCTGACCCTAGGTGAGTTACCCTTTTAACATAGAGGTACTCCCTGATCCCAAGTGAGTTATCCTGGCCCCTTTATAAGTACTCTCTGACCGCAAGTGAGTTACCCTAGTCCCATAGAAGTACTCCCAGACCCCAAGTGAGTTATCCTGGCCCCTTTATAAGTACACCCTGGCGCCAAGTGAGTTACCCTAGTCCCATATAAGTACTCCCTGACCCTAGGTGAGTTACCCTTTTCACATAGAGGTACTTCCTGATCCCAAGTGAGTTATCCTGGCCCCTTTATAAGTACTATCTGACCGCAAGTGAGTTACCCTAGTCCAATAGAAGTACTCCCAAACCCCAAGTGAGTTATCCTGGCCCCTTTATATGTAGCCTCTGACCGCAAGTGAGTTACCCTAGTCCCATAGAAGTACTCCCAGACCCCCAGTGAGTTATCCTACCCCCTTTATATGTACTCTCTGACCGTAAGTGAGTTACCCTAGCCCCTTTATATGTACTCCCAGACCCCAAGTGAGTTACCCTAGTCCAATATAAGTACTCCTTGACCCAAATTAAATTACCCTAGCCCCTTTATAAGTACTCCCTGGCCCCAAGTGAGTTATCCTAGCCCTCTAGAAGTACTCCCTGACCACAAGTGAGTTATCCTAGCCCCTTTATATGTACTCTCTGACCGCAAGTGAGTTATCCTAGCCCCTTTATATGTACTACCAGACCCCCAGTGAGTTATCCTACCCCCTTTATATGTACTCTCTGACCGTAAGTGAGTTACCCTAGCGCCTTTATAAGTACTCCCTGACCCCAAGTGAGTTACCCTTGTCCCATATAAGTACTCCCAGATCCCAAGTAGTTACCCTAGTCCCATAGAAGTACTCCCTGACCCCAAGTGAGTTACCCTAGTCATATAGAAGTACTCCCTGACGCCCAAGTGAGTAACCCTTGTTCCATAGAAGTACTCCCTGACCCCAAGTGTGTTACCCTAGTCCCATATAAGTACTCCCTGACCCCAAATGTGTTGTCCTAGCCTCTTTATATGAAATCTCTGACCGCAAGTTAGTTACCCTAGTCCCATAGAAGTACTCCCTGACCCCAAGTGAGTAACCCTAGTCCCATAGAAGTACTCCCTAACCCAAAGTGAGTTATCCTAGCCCCTATATATGTACTCTCTGACCGCAAGTGAGTTACCATAGTCCCATATAAATACTCCCTGACCCCTAGTGAGTTACCGTAGCTCCTTTATAACTACTCCCAGACCCCAAGTGAGTTACCCTAGTCACTTATAAGTACTCCCTGACCCCAAATGTGTTGTCCTAGCCTCTTTATATGAAATCTCTGACCGCAAGTTAGTTACCCTAGTCCCATATAAGTACTCCCTGACCCCTAGTGAGTTACCATAGCCCCTTTATAACTACTCCCAGATCCCAAGTGAGTTACCCTAGTCACTTATAAGTACTCCCTGACCCCAAGTGAGTTACCATAGCCCCTTTATTAGTACTCCCTAACCCAAAGTGAGTTATCCTAGCCCCTTTATATGTACTCTCTGACCGCAAGTGAGTTACCATAGTCCCATATAAATATTCCCTGACCCCTAGTGAGTTACCATAGCCCCTTTATAAGTACTCCCAGACCCCAAGTGAGTTACCCTAGTCACTTATAAGTACTCCCTGACCGCTAGTGAGTTACCCTAGCCTCTTTATAAGCACTCCCTTATCCCAAGTGAGTTATCCTAGCCCCTTTATATGTACTCCCAGACTCCAAGTGAGTTACCATAGTCCCTTATAACTACTCCCTGACCCAAAATGCGTTACCCTAGCCCCTTTATAAGTACTCCCTGACGCCCAAGTGAGTAACCCTAGTCCCATATAAGTACTCCCTGACCCCAAGTGAGTTACCCTAGTCATATAGAAGTACTCCCTGCCCCCAAGTGAGTTACCCTAGTCCAATAGATGTACTCCCTGACCCCAATTGAGTTATCCTTGCCCCTTTATAAGTACACTCTGCCCGCAAGTGAGTTACCCTTCTCACATAGAAGTACTCCCTGACCCCAAGTGAGTTATCCTAGCCCCTTTATAAGTACTCCCTGACCCCAATTGCGTTACCCTTCTCACATAGAAGTACTCCCTAAACCCAAGTGAGTTATCCTGACCCCTTATATGTACTCTCTGACCGCAAGTGAGTTACCCTAGTCCCATAGAAGTACTCCCAGACCCCAAGTTAGATACCATATCACCTTTATAACTACTCCCTGACCCCAAGTGTGTTATCCTGGCCCCTTTATATGTAGTCTCTGACCGCAAGTGAGTTACCCTAGTCCATTATAAATACTCCCTGACCCCAAGTGAGTTACCCTAGCCCCTTTATAAGTACACCCTGGCGCCAAGTGAGTTACCCTGGTCCCATATAAGTACTCCCTGACCCTAGGTGAGTTACCCTTTTAACATAGAGGTACTCCCTGATCCCAAGTGAGTTATCCTGGCCCCTTTATAAGTACTCTCTGACCGCAAGTGAGTTACCCTAGTCCCATAGAAGTACTCCCAGACCCCAAGTGAGTTATCCTGGCCCCTTTATAAGTACACCCTGGCGCCAAGTGAGTTACCCTAGTCCCATATAAGTACTCCCTGACCCTAGGTGAGTTACCCTTTTCACATAGAGGTACTTCCTGATCCCAAGTGAGTTATCCTGGCCCCTTTATAAGTACTATCTGACCGCAAGTGAGTTACCCTAGTCCAATAGAAGTACTCCCAAACCCCAAGTGAGTTATCCTGGCCCCTTTATATGTAGCCTCTGACCGCAAGTGAGTTACCCTAGTCCCATAGAAGTACTCCCAGACCCCCAGTGAGTTATCCTACCCCCTTTATATGTACTCTCTGACCGTAAGTGAGTTACCCTAGCCCCTTTATATGTACTCCCAGACCCCAAGTGAGTTACCCTAGTCCAATATAAGTACTCCTTGACCCAAATTAAATTACCCTAGCCCCTTTATAAGTACTCCCTGGCCCCAAGTGAGTTATCCTAGCCCTCTAGAAGTACTCCCTGACCACAAGTGAGTTATCCTAGCCCCTTTATATGTACTCTCTGACCGCAAGTGAGTTATCCTAGTCCCTTTATATGTACTACCAGACCCCCAGTGAGTTATCCTACCCCCTTTATATGTACTCTCTGACCGTAAGTGAGTTACCCTAGCGCCTTTATAAGTACTCCCTGACCCCAAGTGAGTTACCCTTGTCCCATATAAGTACTCCCAGATCCCAAGTAGTTACCCTAGTCCCATAGAAGTACTCCCTGCCCCCAAGTGAGTTACCCTAGTCATATAGAAGTACTCCCTGACGCCCAAGTGAGTAACCCTTGTTCCATAGAAGTACTCCCTGACCCCAAGTGTGTTACCCTAGTCCCATATAAGTACTCCCTGACCCCAAATGTGTTGTCCTAGCCTCTTTATATGAAATCTCTGACCGCAAGTTAGTTACCCTAGTCCCATAGAAGTACTCCCTGACCCCAAGTGAGTAACCCTAGTCCCATAGAAGTACTCCCTAACCCATAGTGAGTTATCCTAGCCCCTATATATGTACTCTCTGACCGCAAGTGAGTTACCATAGTCCCATATAAATACTCCCTGACCCCTAGTGAGTTACCGTAGCCCCTTTATAACTACTCCCAGACCCCAAGTGAGTTACCCTAGTCACTTATAAGTACTCCCTGACCCCAAATGTGTTGTCCTAGCCTCTTTATATGAAATCTCTGACCGCAAGTTAGTTACCCTAGTCCCATATAAGTACTCCCTGACCCCAAGTGAGTTACCCTAGTCATATAGAAGTACTCCCTGACGCCCAAGTGAGTAACCCTAGTCCCATAGAAGTACTCCCTGACCCCAAGTGAGTTACCATAGCCCCTTTATTAGTACTCCCTAACCCAAAGTGAGTTATCCTAGCCCCTTTATATGTACTCTCTGACCGCAAGTGAGTTACCATAGTCCCATATAAATATTCCCTGACCCCTAGTGAGTTACCATAGCCCCTTTATAAGTACTCCCAGACCCCAAGTGAGTTACCCTAGTCACTTATAAGTACTCCCTGACCGCTAGTGAGTTACCCAAGCCTCTTTATAAGCACTCCCTTATCCCAAGTGAGTTATCCTAGCCCCTTTATATGTACTCCCAGACTCCAAGTGAGTTACCATAGTCCCTTATAACTACTCCCTGACCCAAAGTGCGTTACCCTAGCCCCTTTATAAGTACTCCCTGACCCCAAGTGAGTTACCCTAGTCCCATATATAAGTACTCCCAGACCCCAAGTGAGTTACCCTAGTACCATAGATGCACTCCCTGACCCCAAGTGAGTTACCATAGCCCCTTTATAAGTACTCCCTAACCCAAAGTGAGTTATCCTATCCCCTTTATATGTACTCTCTGACCGCAAGTGAGTTACCATAGTCCCATATAAATACTCCCTGACCCCTAGTGAGTTACAATAGCCCCTTTATAAGTACTCCCAGGCCCCAAGTGAGTTACCCTAGTCCAATATAAGTACTCCTTGACCCCAATTGAGTTATCCTTGCCCCTTTATAAGTACTCTCTGCCCGCAAGTGAGTTACCCTTCTCACATAGAAGTACTCCCTGACCCCAAGTGAGTTATCCTAGCCCCTTTATTTGTACTCTCTGACCGCAAGTGAGTTACCCTAGTCCCATAGAAGTACTCCCTGACCCCATGTGAGTTATCCTAGCCCCACTATATGTACTCTCTGACCGCAAGTGAGTTATCCTAGCACCTTTATATATACTCCCAAACCCCAAGTGAGTTACCGTAGTCCCGTATAAGTACTCCCTGACCCCAAGTGAGTTACCCTTGTCCCATATAAGTACTCCCAGATCCCAAGTAGTTACCCTAGTCCCATAGAAGTACTCCCTGACCCCAAGTGAGTTACCCTAGTCATATAGAAGTACTCCCTGACGCCCAAGTGAGTAACCCTTGTTCCATAGAAGTACTCCCTGACCCCAAGTGTGTTACCCTAGTCCCATATAAGTACTCCCTGACCCCAAATGTGTTGTCCTAGCCCCTTTATATGAACTCTCTGACCGCAAGTTAGTTACCCTAGTCCCATAGAAGTACTCCCTGACCCCAAGTGAGTTACCCTAGTCATATAGAAGTACTCCCTGACGCCCAAGTGAGTAACCCTAGTCCCATAGAAGTACTCCCTGATCCCAAGTGAGTTACCATAGCCCCTTTATTAGTACTCCCTAACCCAAAGTGAGTTATCCTAGCCCCTTTATATGTACACTCTGACCGCAAGTGAGTTACCATAGCCCCTTTATTAGTACTCCCTAACCCAAAGTGAGTTATCCTAGCCCCTTTATATGTACACTCTGTCCGCAAGTGAGTTACCATAGTCCCATATAAATATTCCCTGACCCCTAGTGAGTTACCATAGCCCCTTTATAAGTACTACCAGACCCCAAGTGATTTACCCTAGTCACTTATAAGTACTCCCTGACCCCAAGTGAGTTACCATAGCCCCTTTATTAGTACTCCCTAACCCAAAGTGAGTTATCCTAGCCCCTTTATATGTACTCTCTGACCGCAAGTGAGTTACCATAGTCCCATATAAATACTCCCTGACCCCTAGTGAGTTACCATAGCCCCTTTATAACTACTCCCAGACCCCAAGTGAGTTACCCTAGTCACTTATAAGTACTCCCTGACCCCTAATGAATTACCCTAGCCTCTTTATAAGCACTCCCTTATCCCAAGTGAGTAATCCTAGCCCCTTTATATGTACTCCCAGACTCCAAGTGAGTTACCCTAGTCCCTTATAAGTACTCCCTGACTCCAAGTGAGTTACCCTAGCCCCTATATAAGTACTCCCTGACTCCAAGTGAGTTATCCTTGCCCATTTATATGTGCTCTCTGCCCGCAAGTGAGTTACCCTATTCCTATAGTAGTACTCCCTGACCGCAAGTGAGTTACCATAGCCCCTTTATAAGTACTCCCTGACCCCAAGTGAGCTAGCCTGGTCCCATATAAGTACTCACAGACACCAAGTGATGTACCCTAGTCCCATAGAAGTACTCCCTGACCCCAAGTGTGTTACCCTAGTCCCATATAAGTACTCCCTGACCGCAAGTGAGTTACCATAGCACCTTTATAAGTACTCCCTGACTCCAAGTGTGTTACCTTACTCACATAAATGTAATCCCTGACCGCAAGTGAGTTATCCTAGCCGCTTTATATGTACTCCCAGACCCCAAGTGAGTTACCCTAGTCCCTTATAAGTACTCCCTGACACCAAGAGAGTTACCTTAGCACTTTAATATGTACACCCTGGCCCCAAGTGAGTTACCCTAGTCCCATATAAGTACTCCTTGACCCAAAGTGATTTATCCTAGCCCCTTTATAAGTACTCCCTTACCCCTAGTGAGTTACCATATCACCTTTATAAGTACTCCCTGACCCCAAGTGAGTTATCCTAGCCCCTTTATATGTACTCTCTGACCGCAAGTGAGTTACCCTAGTCCCATAGTAGTACTCCCTGACCCCAAGTGAGTTACCATAGCCCCATTATAAGTACTCCCTGACCCCAAGTGAGTTACCATATCACCTTTATAAGTACTCCCTGACCCCAAGTGAGTTATACTAGCCCCTTTATATGTACTCTCTGACCGCAAGTGAGTTACCCTAGTCCCTTAGAAGTACTACCTGACCGCAAGTGAGTTATTCTAACCCCTTTATAAGTACTCCCTGACCCCAAGTGTGTTACCGTAGTCTCATATAAGTACTCCCTGGCCCCAAGTGAGTTACCATAGCCCCTTTATAAGTACTCCCTGACCCCAAGTGAGTTATCATAGCCCCTTTATATGTACTCTCTGACCGCAAGTGAGTTACCCTAGCCCCTTTATATGTACTCTCTGACCGCAAGTGAGGTATCCTAGCCGCTTTATATGTACTCCCAGACCCCAAGTGAGTTACCCTAGTCCCTTATAAGTATTCCCTAACCCCAAGAGAGTTACCCTAGCCCTTTAATAAGTACACCCTGGCCCCAAGTGAGTTACCCTGTTCCCATATGAGTACTCCCTGACCCCAAGTGAGTTATACTAGCCCCTTTATATGTACTCTCTGACCGCAAGTGAGTTACCCTAGTCCCTTAGAAGTACTACCTGACCGCAAGTGAGTTATTCTAACCCCTTTATAAGTACTCCCTGACCCCAAGTGTGTTACCCTAGTCTCATATAAGTACTCCCTGGCCCCAAGTGAGTTACCATAGCCCCTTTATAAGTACTCCCTGACCCCAAGTGAGTTATCATAGCCCCTTTATATGTACTCTCTGACCGCAAGTGAGTTACCCTAGCCCCTTTATATGTACTCTCTGACCGCAAGTGAGGTATCCTAGCCGCTTTATATGTACTCCCAGACCCCAAGTGAGTTACCCTAGTCCCTTATAAGTATTCCCTGACCCCAAGAGAGTTACCCTAGCCCTTTAATAAGTACACCCTGGCCCCAAGTGAGTTACCCTGTTCCCATATGAGTACTCCCTGACCCCAAGTGAGTTATACTAGCCCCTTTATATGTACTCTCTGACCGCAAGTGAGTTATTCAATCCCCTTTATAAGTACTCCCTGACCCCAAGTGTGTTACCCTAGTCTCATATAAGTACTCCCTGGCCCCAAGTGAGTTACCATAGCCCCTTTATAAGTACTCCCTGACCCAAAGTGAGTTATCATAGCCCCTTTATATGTACTCTCTGACCGCAAGTGAGTTACCCTAGCCTCTTTATATGTACTCTCTGACAGCAAGTGAGTTACCCTAACCCCTTTATATGTACTCTCTGACAGCAAGTGAGTAATCCTAGCCACTTTATAGGTACTGCCAGACCCCAATTGAGTTACCCTAGTCCCTTATAAGTACTGCCTGACCCCAAGAGAGTTACCCTAGCCCTTTAATAAGTACTCCCTGACCCCAAGTGAGTTATCCTAGCCCCTTTATTTGTACTCTCTGACCGCAAGTGCGTTACCTTAGTCCCATAGTAGTACTCCCTGACCCCAAGTGAGTTACCCTAGCCCCTTTATATGTACTCTCTGACCGCAAGTGAGTTACCCTAACCCCTTTATATGTACTCTCTGACCGCAAGTGAGTTATCCTAGCCACTTTATAGGTACTCCCAGACCCCAAGTGAGTTACCCTAGTCCCTTATAAGTACTCCCTGACCCCAAGAGAGTTACCCTAGCCCTTTAATAAGTACTCCCTGACCCCAAGTGAGTTATCCTAGCCCCTTTATTTGTACTCTCTGACCGCAAGTGCGTTACCTTAGTCCCATAGTAGTACTCCCTGACCCCAAGTGAGTTACCCTAGCCCCTTTATATGTACTCTCTGACCGCAAGTGAGTTACCCTAACCCCTTTATATGTACTCTCTGACAGCAAGTGAGTAATCCTAGCCACTTTATAGGTACTGCCAGACCCCAATTGAGTTACCCTAGTGCCTTATAAGTACTCCCTGACCCCAAGAGAGTTACCCTAGCCCTTTAATAAGTACTCCCTGACCCCAAGTGAGTTATCCTAGCCCCTTTATTTGTACTCTCTGACCGCAAGTGCGTTACCTTAGTCCCATAGTAGTACTCCCTGACCCCAAGAGAGTTATCCTAGCCCCTTTATATGTACTCTTTGACGGCAAGTGAGTTACCCTAGGCCCTGTTACGTCCCTAACCAATTAATCCCGAAAAACTAAAACTATTTTATTAAAAGAAATAGGATAATTGAATGTGATCCCACATACCAGAATCTGTAGGCACCGCCGCCGGGACCTTATCTTTGTCGACGTTTGCATCTTGCATCGTGCCACTCTAAGTCCGTGAGAGAATTCTACCTCCCACTCACTCTAAGATGCTTTTATTCCTGTTGGCCAAAGATAGGATAAACTCATTTTAGAAAATGTTTTGATTGGCTTAGCCATCTCCCTGGATCACGATCTAGGACCCTGCGTCGGTTAACTCGATTTGTCTTTAAGACAGTTCTAATTGTACCCTCAACGAAAAACAGCCTTGCAAGGCTATTATACCTGTTACGGTTAATAAATAAAAAAAAACATTAAAAAGAATCGAAGTCTACTTTGAGTGTGCTGCATCCTTCTACACGAATCCTTCATCGAATTTCCTAAAACTACTACCAGCTGGTAGGTAGCGGTCACTGGAGCCCACAACAAAAACTGTTCCTGAGTTTACTATACAAGTCAGGACATAACAATTGGTGTCAGAAGTGGGATACCGCTCTTTGGGAAAATCATCGAGGACTCGCCATAATATTTGGTAACTCGCTGGACAACGCTGAACGAAGCATCCTATCGCCTATCTAACACTGAATTGGAATCAACATCGAATTAGCCGCCTTGCCAAATTGTGCTTGGGTAACCTCTTCCAACGACTACAACTTCAACCAACGATTGCACCGCATCATCGCTCATCGACGACTCTACTCACCTCGTTATTCCACGATTAAATAGTAAGTCTAAAAAAATCGATATGCCTGACGAGCACGGTCCTTATGTGAGTAGATCGATCCCCTCGGGGAATCAATCCGTCGGAGAACGTTCCGTCGCGAATATTAGTTGTTCCGATCAGAGAAACATCGTTAAAAGAGTAATCGAGGGTCTTCCTAGCTATGACGGGACCGACCCATTAGATCTAAACAGACTAGTTAAGAAAATACTTAATGCAAGGAGATACGTAGACAAAGTTGACGAAGAAGAATTAGTTTTCCAAGCAATTAAACACTGCGGAGAAAAAGTGCAGCAACGACTAAAACCGTTAAATATCGAAACGTTGCAACGACTAGCCGACGCACTATCTGAAAATTTCCGCCGCGGAGATGAACTCGTAGAGCATATAGAAGAAGCAGTGAAACTCGATCTTCAAGACGGAGAATCCATATCCGACCTCGCGTGTCGTTTCCGAAAACTAGTTTTGATACTAATAAAGTACACGGAAGAATATAAATGCTTGTCTGCCTCGGAATTTATTAATAGATTTATCGCAAAACTGTATCATCGAGCACTTCCGGAAATAATCAAGAATTTTCTTAACAATTCTTACCCGACTCTAGAAGGAATAATAGAAGACGGATTTAAACTGGCCGATAGACATTCAATAAGCCGAGAAAAAAAATTCTTTAGATCGAACAAATCGAAGGAAAGTTTTAGGATAGCGATGGCATCTCCGACCGCGAAAACGAAAGACAAATGCGATCATTGTACGAGAACCAATCACTCATCGGAGGATTGCTGGTTTAAAGACAAGCAACCCAAAAAGGAGTCACAAAATACTGATTCCAATAGCGAAAAGAAAACCGGAGACAAGAAACTTATTGTGTGTAGATATTGTAAAAAAACCGGTCATGCGATCAATGAGTGTAGAACCCGAATTCGAAATAATGAAAAAAGAAATAAAAATCAAAAAAACTTGAGTCAAGATTCGGGAAACGGAAAAAACCCTCCACGTTCGAGCGTGGAGTCGAGCTCACAAAATTAATAAAAAACGAAATTCAGCCTGCGTTAATCGCCCACTGTAAATTCGCCAAAGCCTTAGAGAACATAGATCCTCCTACTCTCCTTTTAAATTCCAAGGAACTAAAAAACCCAAAATCCAAATTCCTAATAGACAGTGGTTCACAATTGAACATCATCAAGTACTCCGAAATCAGGGAACCCTCTCTTATCAACTCACAAGAGATTTATACACTTAATGGGATATCCGAAAAAGACCAGCCCAAAACGCTGGGTCATCTCAATCTCACTATCCAAAATCAACCCTGTCAGTTTCATGTTATATCGGACGAACTACCAATCCCTTACGCCGGAATTTTAGGAAGTCCTCTGCTCACCAAACAAGGTGGGAAATTAGATTTCAAAAATAAGTACTTGGAACTCGGAGGAGTAATCATTCCTTTCCTTGATAAGGAAAGGGTCCTCTTAAAGGCTAGGCACAAAACCCTAATGTACGTGAGGACTAGCGAATCGGAACTTAGAGAAGGCTATTTGCCTCAACTAAAAATTCAAGACGGTATTCTTGTAGGAGAAGCATTGGTTACTAACGATAATGGCATCGCCAACGTATACGCTGTTAATACTCTCGACAAGGACATAGAATTAGATGTACCCGTAATTTCACTGTATCCATTCGATACGAGCATAGACGAGGATAATCAAGAGAATGCCACTAGCTCTCCTAACGGTCCTATTAACCAAAATAGGCCAGAGAGAATTTTGGAACTCATAAGGTTAGATCATCTAAACTCCGAAGAGAAAGAACACGTGATGGAGATCGTCACTGAATTTGAAGATATATTTTATCTACCAGGCGAACCTCTCAAGGCCACGAGCGCTACCACTCACCGAATCCTTACGGTGGACAATATTCCCATTAATACCAGGCAATACAGATTTCCCCCTGCTCAAAAGGGAGAGATTCAAGAACAAGTCTCAAATTTGTTAGAATTTAACATAATAGAGCAATCAAAGTCACCGTATAATTCACCACTATGGATCGTCCCCAAGAAGCCCGACTCAAAGGGAAACAAAAGATGGAGGTTAGTTATAGACTATCGAAAACTAAATGACAAAACGATAGGAGATGCCTATCCTATCCCTCTCATAACCGATATCCTAGATCAGCTGGGAGGTGCCAAATACTTCTCGATTTTAGACCTCGCGTCCGGGTTTCATCAAATCGAAATGTATCCAGACGACAAACAAAAGACAGCCTTCACTACTCCTAACTGTCACTACGAATTTAATAGAATGCCCTTTGGGTTGAAAAATGCCCCCGCGACCTTCCAAAGACTAATGGATCAGATTCTATGCGGTCTGCAAGGCAACGAATTATTCGTATATATGGACGATATAGTTATTTATGCCCGAACACTCGAGGAACACGCTAAGAAATTCGAGAAACTCGCGGAACGTCTCAGAGTAGCAAACTTACACTTACAAATTGACAAATCCGAATTCCTACGCACTGAAGTAAAATACCTAGGACATATAATTTCCGCGGATGGAGTCAAACCTAATCCAGACAAAATTAAGGCCGTAAAAGAATTTCCGACTCCGAGAAGTCGCAAAAACGTCAGGGAATTCCTAGGCTTGGCTGGATATTACAGACGCTTTATTAAAAACTTCGCTGAATTAGCCAAACCATTATCGGATCTAACAAGTAAAAACGTAACGTTCGAATGGACACCTTCCCAACAGGAAGCTTTCACGTCTTTACGGGATAGACTCTGCGAGGCACCAATTCTCCAATATCCCGACTTTGAAAAACAATTCATCGTTACTACCGACGCATCAGGTTACGCGCTTGGAGCTATTTTATCACAAGGAGAAATTGGTCCAGACAGGCCCATAGCCTTCGCTTCACGCGTCCTAAACAAAGCCGAGCAAAATTACTCTACTACAGAAAAGGAAATGGCAGCCACAGTGTTTGCCCTCAAAACCTTCAGACCTTACCTGTATGGTAGAACGTTTATACTTTACACCGACCATCGACCTTTAGCTTGGGTACAAAATATGAATGACCCCACGTCGCGTGTAATGAGATGGAGAGAGAGGCTCAAAGAGTTCGACTTCAAAATAGTCTATAAATCCGGCAAAAATAATACTAACGCCGACGTTTTATCTCGAAACCCCATCGAAACAGCAGAAGTATACTGGAATTCCTCCAAGAAAACCTCTGGACAATCTACTTCTGGGCAACTAACATCATCTTCAACCAGAACTAGCACTGGAACGACTAGAAGAGTTCCTGCGCAAGGAGTAGCGCCTTTACCTAGGCCTGATCAACCAAAGGAAGGGGCGTCAGCTACGTTAAAAATGCAACCCGGAACTTCTTCGACCTCGGCACCAAAAACTGGAACTGTATCTAAGAAGAAAGTCGTCCTGAATGTTCCACCCAGGAAACCTGCTACAAAAACGGATACCACCAAACCTAAATCCATTTTAAAATCGGCAAAACCCAGTGTCAACAAAGACCCCGATTATAAAGCCTCCTCCTACTCACAACAACAAATTTCGCGAGGAAAATCAGATGCTACTTCTAGCGAACCAAGAGATTGGTGTCGCTATCAATTAAGGGAAAGAAACAAAATCCCAAAAACTCTTAAGGGTTTAGAATTAGAATCCTACCAAAATAAAACAATCGATAGCGAATTAGAAACGACTGTCGAAACAAGCTCAGAAAGGTCAATCGCCCAAGATTCTGACAACACGGGAGAAACACATCCGAATACCACGAGTAATTCACCATTCAATGCCAGCGAAATCACTATGAACCGAGATACTACCTCGCGAAACGATTTAATCGACCCCAAACAACCTCAGATGTCAAGTGAATCGCCAATCATTAACACAAGAAACGAGGCCGGACTACTTTCCAGTACTCCCCTACGCAGAATCACTAAATCAAACGAATTAATTAGACCTAATGATACTACTATTGCCCCTTCTACCAATGCCCTGTTCACGCCAGGAACAGAACATGATACTGATAATTTTGCAAATTCATCTACCGAGACGATTAAAGAAACGATTACTCATAAAGAGAATGATTATTCTTCATGTCCAGAACTATATAATTTTCGGACCAATCCATTTGCATATCTCCAAGACTCTCCTAGCTACTACCATGAAGAGTCAGCTGACGCATCACCGACCACTAGCTGTGCCTCGTATAACTCAGAAAATGACGCAAGAAAAAAATCAGGTGATCCCAAACTCAATAACTTGAAGAAAAACTTAATCATATCAAGGGATAACTTAATCATGAGGAAGGACCACATAATATATTTAATTAGATCCAACGGGTCTTTATTAAATTCAATAGGAAATCCCAAAATAAAGCAAACAAACTATCCCATCGGAACAGTCATTGTACAAGGGAAAGGTATTTTTAAAGTCATATATGTTTCTATACTTGACATCTCTACCAATGTCCCTAACAAAACTGACCTACGTATTGCTTCTTCCAATTTAAAAACTGAAATGACTAAATACGACCTCTTCTCTGCCAGGATATCGAATTACCAAGAAAGATTCGGTAACACTACTTGGAACAGAATGGTAACTTTACTAGAGAGCGCCGTGCAAGATAGTGACATTATAATCACTGTTTGTCAAGAATTAATTACCATACCGTCACTCGAAGATAAAGACGAAATTATGAAAGAAAATCACTCGTCACCCTTGGGAGGACACAAGGGAATGGTTAAAACCTATGCCAGGATTAGGAAAAATTATTATTGGGATAATATGAAGGCTCACATCGAAGACTTCGTCAGAACCTGTGAGGTCTGTCAACGGAAGAAATTGGTCCGAATAAAAACAAAACAACCAATGATACTCACAGATACTCCCATGGAACCTTTCGATAAAATTGCCATGGACATAGTAGGACCCTTCGAAATTTCTGAAAAGGGCAATCGATATATACTAACTATGCAAGACCCATTAACCAAATACAGCCTCGCTATCCCTCTATCCAGAGCCACCGCTGACGATATAGCCAATGCATTATTGGAACATTTAATCCTCAAGTTTGGCTGCCCAAAGATTATCCTAACCGATCAAGGTACAAATTTTGTAGGGAAAATCATGAAAAGCATGACAAAATCCTTGCAAATTGAACAAATCAGGACCACGGCCTTTCACCCTCAATCAAACGGATGTCTCGAAAGAAGTCACCAAGTATTGGTTGACTACCTTAAGAGCTACATCAACAGGAAAGACTGGGACAAGTGGATAACCACTGCCGTATTCAATTACAATACCAGTAAGCACGAAGCCACTGGATATACTCCCATTGAGTTAGCCTTTGGCAAACCTGCACGAATCCCTTCCAAATTTCCTTCCTTGGATAATGCAATTACAGTGGACGAGTATACGCAAAATCGAAAAAACCGTTATCTTGAAATGCTAAACGACGCTCGTACGCGCCTCGAGAGGTCTAAGTTAAAATCGAAAGAAAGGTATGACAAAAACGTAAACCCCGTCGTATTCGAACCGGAACAACACGTCTACCTTACAAACAATATCAAGCATGGTAAACTGGATGATAATTATAAGGGACCTTATCTCATAACTAGAATCATTCCAGAATCTAATAATTTAGAAATAGAAATGTCTAAGAATAAGAAAAAAATCATTCATTGCGATAGAGTTAAGTTAGCCTTTACTAAGTAGCATGACATTTTCAGATGACAATGTACCACGCAGTTCTCGTCACGCTGACCTGTGTGCGATAAGATCATGCTCAGGTTTCATCGCCTTCGACTGTGGAACGCCAATTACAGAAATAAGTAATTTCAATGCAATAGAATTAGAAGAATGCGTGGAACCTATTCCGAAACCCAAGGTCACCCAAACTAAAATCCAACTCCTACAGTCCCAAAATTTCCATTCGATACCTGTCAAACAATGCAAAATTGAAGTGAAAAGATTAATTTATCATTGTGGAATGCACTCCCACATTTCCATGGTAAATTTAGGACTCGCGGAATACATAGAGGATACCTCTCGCGAAGCTTGTCTAAAAATATTTCATACCAACATGTATAACGGGAAAAACACTATTTTCAACCAAATACCAATTAACGGAACTACTTCTCGTGCCGTGACGTTCGCCGGAACTGTAACTAACGAAGGCACTTGCCAAGGCGAAAGATATTCGGATTACTACGGGTCTTGGAATAACGTGATCGTCACCGGAGTAATTAAATTCACGATATTAGAATATGACGCTCAGATCAATTTATTGACGAATCAAATTGTACTACGCTCTGGAGTTCGTTGCACTTATCTAGAAGGCCACTGCCTAGACACGGAGGGCGGTAATACTTACTGGGACGTAATTCAAACGGACCAATGCAAATTCTCGTACTACAACGTGCTTTATGAGGGGCCCGCGGAAAACATTAGGGGAGACACACTAGAAAAACTAGGCCAAGAAATCTATTCAGTTGCTATAGGGGATACCTCCTTTGCCCTAGCCGTCAGTACCTACCAAATGGTATGCGGATATAAAATACAGAAAACCGAACACCCTACTCTATTTATTATAGACGATAAGGACGGTAAATTCTTTACTAAAAGGACTTCTCTAGCCACGCGAGATATGGACATTCTGTCATATGTGAATTCTAAAATAGTCTACGTTAAAAAGAAAATGAGAAACCAGATCGCGAAATTGTATAATCTACTCACGGTAGAACAATGTAAAATTAAAAATGAACTCCTGAAAACTCAATTAGGCTATCAACCTCAGGATCCTGCTTATTTCGCGTATTTATTTATGAGAAAATTTGGTTACACTTCAATTAGAACCGGAGACACTATTCGCATTGTCAAATGTTTACCGGTAGAAGTAAGTCTACGCGAAACTACTGAGTGTTGTAATCAGCTACCAGTCTTCAAGGGTAATGACAGTTACTTCATGACCCCCATAACAAAAATATTACTTAAAAATGGAGATCATACCGAATGCAATAAAATTCTCGCATCTACCTATCTTATCAATAACACGTGGCTCGAATTTACGCCGCAAGTCAGTAGGGCTATCCCCCCTATGAAATTAACTGCGTCGCCCTCTCCAAATTTCACATACGAATCGCCGCATAACCTGGCCGCGAGTGGAATTTATTCCAACCAAGACATACTAAGACTACATGAAAATATTATGTTTCCGATGGAAAAACCCGCCATAATCCATACTATATCTCGCGAAGCCACAGAGCACAATGACGGGAATCATAACTTACGAATCAATAGTCTCCTATATGAGGCAACACTCCAGAGCCAAATAAAAAAATCATGGGACAAGTTCTTTAATTTTCTAAACTCAATCGGAAATATTAGTGCCGCATTATTAGGAATCTTCGTGATAATTAAAGCAATAAAATTCGTATTAGATGCTCTAATAAATGGATACGCTATCCATTCGGTGGTAGGATGGAGCGTTTGGTTACTCGCCGCCATATGGAATACTTTAGCTAATTTTGTAATACATACTAAATCAAGAAAACCTAATTCGGACGTAGAAAACCCCGTGGAAAACGAACAGGGAAATAGGACGTACGCTATCCCTATCGCCCCCTCCACTAAACCAAAGCGCAACGAGTCCTTTAAACCTATCCCCCATGACCTACCTCATCCGATTCCTCGTCAAGAGATGCCTCACCTTAACTCACCTATTTCTCAAGACCTGTACCCTAGATTATAAATTTAAGCGCATCATAAACATTTTGTATAAATGTAAGCAAATCAAAGCGAGCCTTCGCTTCTAGCCTACTGTATGTAAGCTTAATAACTTTTAAGTCACTCTACACAGGTCGACATACCAATATATTATAATCAAACCATGTAATAATTCTAGAATTAAGTTATGGACTGCAACATTGTGGCTTATGGGATTAACATCTTAAACAAATGATCGAGGACGATCTATCTCTAAGGAGGGAAGTGTTACGTCCCTAACCAATTAATCCCGAAAAACTAAAACTATTTTATTAAAAGAAATAGGATAATTGAATGTGATCCCATATGCCAGAATCTGTAGGCACCGTCGCCGGGACCTTATCTTTGTCGACGTTTGCATCTTGCATCGTGCGACTCTAAGTTCGTGAGAGAATTCTACCTCCCACTCACTCTAAGATGCTTTTATTCCTATTGGCCAAAGATAGGATAAACTCATTTTAGAAAATGTTTTGATTGGCTTAGCCATCTCCCTGGATCACGATCTAGGACCCTGCGTCGGTTAACTCGATTTGTCTTTAAGACAGTTCTAATTGTACCCTCAACGAAAAACAGCCTTGCAAGGCTATTATACCTGTTACGGTTAATAAATAAAAAAAACCATTAAAAAGAATCGAAGTCTACTTTGAGTGTGCTGTATCCTTCTACACGAATCCTTCATCGAATTTCCTAAAACTACTACCAGCTGGTAGGTAGCGGTCACTGGAGCCCACAACAAAAACTGTCCTGAGTTTACTATACAAGTCAGGACATAACAGCCCATATAAGTACTCCCTGACCCCAAGTGAGTTACCATAGCCCCTTTATAAGTACTCTCTGACCCCAAGTGAGTTACCATATCACCTTTATAAGTACTCCCTGACCCCAAGTGAGTTATCCTAGCCCCTTATTATGTATTCTCTGACGGCAAGTGAATTACCCTAGCCCCTTTATAAGTACTCCCTGACCCCAAGTGTGTTACCTTAGTCACATAAATGTACTCCCTGACCCCAAGTGAGTTATCCTATCCCCTTTATATGTACTCTCTAACCGCATGTGAGTTACCCTAGTCCCATATAAGAACTCGCTGTCCCTAAGTGAGTACCCTAGTCCCAAATAAGTACTCCCTGACTTCAAGTGAGTTATCCTAACCCCTTTATATGTACTCTTTGACGGCAAGTGAGTTACCCTAGTCTCATATAAGTACTCCCTGGCCCCAAGTGAGTTACCATAGTCCCTTTATAAGTACTCCCTGAACACAAGTGAGTTATCCTGGCCCAATTATATGTACTCTATGACCGCAAGTGAGTTACCCTAGCCCCTTTATAAGTACTCTCTGACCCCAAGTGAGTACCCATATCACCTTTATAAGTACTCCCTGACCCCAAGTGAGTTATCCTAGCCCCTTTATATGTATTCTCTGACGGCAAGTGAGTTACCCTAGGCCCATATAAGTACTCTCTGGCCCCAAGTGAGTTACCATAGCCCCTTTATAAGTACTCCCTGAACCCAAGTGAGTTATCCTAGTCCCATATAAGTACTCCCAGACCCCAAGTGAGTTACCCTAGTACCATAGAAGTACTCCCTGACCCCAAGTGAGTTACCCTAGCCCCTATATAAGTACTCCCTGACTCCAAGTGAGTTATCCTTGCCCATTTATATGTGCTCTCTGCCCGCAAGTGAGTTACCCTTCTCACATAGAAGTACTCCCTGACCCCAAGTGAGTTACCATATCACCTTTATAAGTACTCCCTGACCCCAAGAGAGTTACCCTAGCCCCTTTATATGTACTCTCTGAATGCAAGTGAGTTACCCTAGTCCTATAGTAGTACTCCATGACCGCAAGTGAGTTACCATAGCCCCTTTATAAGTACTCCCTGACCCCAAGTGAGTTACCCTAGTCCCATATAAGTACTCCCTGACCGCAAGTGAGTTATCCTAGCCGCTTTATATGTACTCCCAGACCCCAAGTGAGTTACCCTAGTCCCTTATATGTACTCCCTGACACCAAGAGAGTTACCTTAGCACTTTAATATGTACACCCTGGCCCCAAGTGAGTTACCCTAGTCCCATATAAGTACTCCTTGACCCAAAGTGATTTAACCTAGCCCCTTTATAAGTACTCCCTTTTCCCTAGTGAGTTACCATATCACCTTTATAAGTACTCCCTGACCCCAAGTGAGTTATACTAGCCCCTTTATATGTACTCTCTGACCGCAAGTGAGTTACCCTAGTCCCTTAGAAGTACTACCTGACCGCAAGTGAGTTATTCTAACCCCTTTATAAGTACTCCCTGACCCCAAGTGTGTTAACCTAGTCTCACATAAGTACTCCCTGGCCCCAAGTGAGTTACCATAGTCCCTTTATAAGTACTCCCTGACCCCAAGTGAGTTATCGTAGCCCCTTTATTAGTACTCTCTGACCGCAAGTGAGTTACCCTAGGCCCTTTATATGTACTCTCTGACCGCAAGTGAGGTATCCTAGCCGCTTTATATGTACTCCCAGACCCCAAGCGAGTTACCCTAGTCCCTTTTAAGTATTTCCTGACCCCAAGAGAGTTACCCTAGCCCTTTAATAAGTACACCCTGGCCCCAAGTGAGTTACCCTGGTCCCATATAAGTACTCCCTGACCCCAAGTGAGTTATCCTAGCCCCTTTATATGTACTCTCTGACCGCAAGTGAGTTATCCTAGCCCCTTTATATGTACTCCCTGACCCCGAGTGAGTTATCCTAGCACCTTTATATGTATTCTCTGACCGCAAGTGCGTTATCCTAGTCCCATAGTAGTACTCCCTGACCCCAAGTGAGTTATCCTAGCCCCTTTATATGTACTCTCTGACCCCAAATGAGTTATCCTAGCCCCTTTATATGTACTCTCTGACGGCAAGTGAGTTACCCCAGGCCCATATAAGTACTCCCTGACCCCAAGTGAGTTACCATAGCCCCTTTATAAGTACTCTCTGACCCCAAGTGAGTTAACATATCACCTTTATAAGTACACCCTGACCCCAAGTGAGTTACCATATCACCTTTATAAGTACTCCCTGACCGCAAGTGAGTTATTCTAACCCCTTTATAAGTACTCCCTGACACCAAGTGTGTTACTCTAGTCTCATATAAGTACTCCCTGGCCGCAAGTGAGTTACCATAGCCCCTTTATAAGTTCTCCCTGAACCCAAGTGAGTTATCCTGGCCCATTTATATGTACTCTCCGACCGCAACTGAGTTACCCTAGCCCCTTTATATGTACTCTCTGACCGCAAGTGCGTTATCCTAGTCCCATAGTAGTACTCCCTGACCGCAAGTGAGTTAACCTAGCCCCTCTATATGTAGTCTCTGACAGCAAGTGAGTTACCCTAGGCCCATATAAGTGCTCCCTGATCCCAAGTGAGTTAACATAGCCCCTTTATTAGTACTCCCTGACCCCAAATGAGTTACCATAGCCCCTTTATAAGTACCCCCTGAACCCAAGTGAGCTATCCTAGCCCCTTTATATGTACTCTCTGACCGCAAGTGAGTTACCCTAGCCCCTTTATAAGTACTCCCTAACCCCAAGTTTGTTACCATAGTCACATAAATGTACTCCCTGACCCCAAGTGAGTTATCCTAACCCCTTTAAATGTACTCTCTGACGGCAAGTGAGTTACCCTAGTCCCATATAAGAACTCCCTGTCCCTAAGTGAGTAGCCTAGTCCCAAATAAGTACTCCCTGACCCCAAGTGAGTTACCATAGCCACTTTATAAGTACTCCCTGGCCCCAAGTGAGTTAACCTAGCCCTCTAGAAGTACTCCCTGGCCCCAAGTGAGTTACCATAGCCTCTTTATAAGTACTCCCTGAACCCAAGTGAGTTATCCTAGCCCCTTTATATGAACTCTCTGACCGCAAGTGAGTTACCCTAGCCACTTTATATGTACTCTCTGACCGCAAGTGCGTTATCCTAGTCCCATATAAGTACTCCCTGACCCCAAGTGAGTTATCCTAGCCCCTTTATATGTACTCTCTGACGGCAAGTGAGTTACCCCAGGCCCATATAAGTACTCCCTGACCCCAAGTGAGTTACCATAGCCCCTTTATAAGTACTCTCTGACCCCAAGTGAGTTACCATATCACCTTTATAAGTACACCCTGACCCCAAGTGAGTTACCATATCACCTTTATAAGTACTCCCTGACCGCAAGTGAGTTATTCTAACCCCTTTATAAGTACTCCCTGACACCAAGTGTGTTACTCTAGTCTCATATAAGTACTCCCTGGCCGCAAGTGAGTTACCATAGCCCCTTTATAAGTACTCCCTGACCCCAAGTGAGTTATCCTGCCCATTTATATGTACTCTCTGACCGCATGTGAGTTACCCTAGTCCCATATAAGAACTCCCTGTCCCTAAGTGAGTACCCTAGTCCCAAATAAGTACTCCCTGACTCCAGTGTGTTACCATAGCCCCTTTATAAGTACTCCCTGACCCCAAGTGAGTTACCCTAGCCCCTTTATAAGTACACCCTGGCACCAAGTGAGTTACCCTGGTCCCATATAAGTACTCCCAGACACCAAGTAAGTTAGCCTAGTCTAGTATAAGTACTCCTTGACCCAAAGTGGGTTACCCTAGCCCCTTTATAAGTACTCCCTGACCCCAAGTGAGTTACCTTTGTCCCATATAAGTACTCCCAGATTCCAAGTAGTTACCCTAGCCCCATAGAAGTACTCCCTGACCCCAAGTGAGTTACCCTAGTCATATAGAAGTACTCCCTGACGCCCAAGTGAGTAACCCTTGTTCCATAGAAGTACTCCTGACCCCAAGTGTGTTACCCTAGTCCCATATAAGTACTCCCTGACCACAAATGTGTTGTCCTAGCCCCTTTATATGAACTCTCTGACCGCAAGTGAGTTACCCTAGTCCTATACATGTACTCCCTGACCCTATGTGAGTTACCCTAGCCCCTTTATAATTACTCCCTTACCCCAAGTGTGTTACCTTAGCCACATAAAGGTACTCCCTGACCCTAAGTGAGTTATCTTATCCCCTTTAAATGTACTCTCTGACCGCAAGTGAGTTACCCTAGTCCCATATAAGAACTCCCTGTCCCTAAGTGAGTAGCCTAGTCCCAAATAAGTACTCCCTGACCCCAAGTGAGTTACCATAGCCACTTTATAAGTACTCCCTGGCCCCAAGTGAGTTAACCTAGCCCTCTAGAAGTACTCCCTGGCCCCAAGTGAGTTACCATAGCCTCTTTATAAGTACTCCCTGAACCCAAGTGAGTTATCCTAGCCCCTTTATATGAACTCTCTGACCGCAAGTGAGTTACCCTAGCCCCTTTATATGTACTCTCTGACCGCAAGTGCGTTATCCTAGTCCCATATAAGTACTCCCTGACCCCAAGTGAGTTATCCTAGCCCCTTTATATGTACTCTCTGGCGGCAAGTGAGTTACCCCAGGCCCATATAAGTACTCCCTGACCCCAAGTGAGTTAACATAGCCCCTTTATTAATACTCCCCCACCCCAAATGAGTTACCATAGCCCCTTTATAAGTACTCTCTGACCCCAAGTGAGTTACCATATCACCTTTATAAGTACACCCTGACCCCAAGTGAGTTACCATATCACCTTTATAAGTACTCCCTGACCGCAAGTGAGTTATTCTAACCCCTTTATAAGTACTCCCTGACACCAAGTGTGTTACTCTAGTCTCATATAAGTACTCCCTGGCCGCAAGTGAGTTACCATAGCCCCTTTATAAGTACTCCCTGAACCCAAGTGAGTTATCCTGGCCCATTTATATGTACTCTCTGACCGCAAGTGAGTTACCCTAGCCCCTTTATATGTACTCTCTGACCGCAAGTGCGTTATCCTAGTCCCATAGTAGTACTCCCTGACCGCAAGTGAGTTAACCTAGCCCCTTTATATGTAGTCTCTGACGGCAAGTGAGTTACCCTAGGCCTATATAAGTTCTCCCTGACCCCAAGTGAGTTATCCTAGCCCATTTATATGTATTCTCTGACTGCAAGTGCGTTATCCTAGTCCCATAGTAGTACTCCCTGACTCCAAGTGAGTTATCCTAGCGCTTTATATGTACTCTCTGACGGCAAGTGAGTAACCCTAGGCCCATATAATACTCCCTGACCCCAAATGTGTTACCTTAGTCCCATAAATGTACTCCCTGAACCCAAGTGTGTTACCTTAGCCCCATTATAAGTACTCCCTGACCCCAAGTGAGTTATCCTAGCCCCTTTATATGTACACTCTGACCGTAAGTGAGTTACCCTAGCCCCTTTATATGTACTCCCAGACCCCAAGTGAGTTACCCTAGTCCAATATAAGTACTCCTTGACCCAAATTGAGTTAACCTAGCCCCTTTATAAGTACTCCCTGACCCCAAGTGTGTTACTTTAGTCACATAAATGTACTCCCTGACCCCAAGTGAGTTACCCTTGTCCCATATAAGTACTCCCAGATCCCAAGTAGTTACCCTAGTCCCATATAAGTACTCCCTGACCCCAAATGTATTGTCCTAGCCCCTTTATATGAACTCTCTGACCGCAAGTTAGTTACCCTAGTCCCATAGAAGTACTCCCTGGCCCCAAGTGAGTTACCCTAGTCATATAGAACTACTCCCTGACGCCCAAGTGAGTAACCCTAGTCCCATAGAAGTACTCCCTAACCCAAAGTGAGTTATCCTAGCCCCTTTATATGTACTGTCTGACCGCAAGTGAGTTACCATAGTCCCATATAAATACTCCCTGACCCCTAGTGAGTTACCATAGCCCCTTTATAAGTACTCCCAGGCCCCAAGTGAGTTACCCTAGTCAGTTATAAGTACTCCCTGACCCCTAGTGACTTACCCTAGCCTCTTTATAAGCACTCCCTTATCCCAACTGAGTTATCCTAGCCCCTTTATATGTACTCCCAGACTCCAAGTGAGTTACCCTAGTCCCTTATAACTACTCCCTGACCCAAAGTGCGTTACCCTAGCCCTTTTATAAGTACTCCCTGACCCCAAGTGAGTTACCCTAGTCCCATATAAGTACTCCCAGACCCCAAGTGAGTTACCCTAGTACCATAGAAGTACTCCCTGACCCCAAGTGAGTTACCCTAGCCCCTATATAAGTACTCCCTGACTCCAAGTGAGTTATCCTTGCCCATTTATATGTGCTCTCTGCCCGCAAGTGAGTTACCCTTCTCACATAGAAGTACTCCCTGACCCCAAGTGAGTTACCATATCACCTTTATAAGTACTCCCTGACCCCCAGAGAGTTACCCTAGCCCCTTTATATGTACTCTCTGAACGCAAGTGAGTTACCCTAGTCCTATAGTAGTACTCCATGACCGCAAGTGAGTTACCATAGCCCCTTTATAAGTACTCCCTGACCCCAAGTGAGATACCCTAGTCCCATATAAGTACTCCCTGACCGCAAGTGATTTACCATAGCACCTTTATAAGTACTCCCTGACCCCAAGTGTGTTATCTTACTCACATAAATGTAATCCCTGACCGCAAGTGAGTTATCCTAGCCGCTTTATATGTACTCCCAGACCCCAAGTGAGTTACCCTAGTCCCTTATATGTACTCCCGGACACCAAGAGAGTTACCTTAGCACATTAATATGTACACCCTGGCCCCAAGTGAGTTACCCTAGTCCCATATAAGTACTCCTTGACCCAAAGTGATTCACCCTAGCCCCTTTATAAGTACTCCCTTACCCCTAGTGAGTTACCATATCACCTTTATAAGTACTCCCTGACCCCAAGTGAGTCATACTAGCCCCTTTATATGTACTCTCTGACCGCAAGTGAGTTACCCTAGTCCTTTAGAAGTACTACCTGACCGCAAGTGAGTTATTCTAACCCCATTATAAGTACTCCCTGGCCCCACGTGAGTTACCATAGCCCCTTTATAAGTACTCCCTGAACCCAAGTGAGTTATCCTGGCCCATTTATATGTACTCTCTGACCGCAAGTGAGTTACCCCAGCCCCTTTATATGTACCCTCTGACCGCAAGTGCGTTATCCTAGCCCCTTTATAAGTACTCCCTGACCCCAAGTGTGTTACCATAGTCACATAAATGTACACCCTGACCCCAAGTGAGTTATCCTAACCCCTTTATATGTACTCTCTGACCGCATGTTAGTTACCCTAGTCCCATATAAGAACTCCCTGTCCCTAAGTGAGTACCCTAGTCCCAAATAAGTACTCCCTGACTCCAAGTGTGTTACCATAGCCCCTTTATAAGTACTCCTTGACCCCAAGTGAGTTACCCTAGTCCCATATAAGTACTCCTTGACCCAAAGTGATTCACCCTAGCCCCTTTATAAGTACTCCCTTACCCCTAGTGAGTTACCATATCACCTTTATAAGTACTCCCTGACCCCAAGTGAGTTATACTAGCCCCTTTATATGTACTCTCTGACCGCAAGTGAGTTACCCTAGTCCCTTAGAAGTACTCCCTGACCCCAATTGAGTTATCGTAGCCCCTTTATATGTACTCTCTGACCGCAAGTGAGTTACCCTAGCCCCTTTATATGTACTCTCTGACCGCAAGTGAGTTATCCTAGCCGCTTTATATGTACTCCCAGACCCCAAGTGAGTTACCCTAGTCCCTTATAAGTACTCCCTGACCCAAAGAGAGTTACCCTAGCACTTTAATATGTACACCCTGGCCCCAAGTGTGTTACCCTAGTCCCATATAAGTACTCCTTGACCCAAAGTGAGTTACCCTAGCCCCTTTATAAGTATTCCCTGACCCCAAGTGAGTTACCATATCACCTTTATAAGTACTGCCTGACCCCAAGTGAGTTATCCTAGCCCCTTTATATGTACTCTCTGACCGCAAGTGAGTTACCCTAGTCCTATACATGTACTCCCTGACCCTATGTGAGTTACCCTAGCCCCTTTATAATTACTCCCTGACCCCAAGTGTGTTACCTTAGCCACATAAATGTACTCCCTGACCTTAAGTGAGTTATCTTATCCCCTTTAAATGTACTCTCTGACGGCAAGTGAGTTACCCTAGTCCCATATAAGAACTCCCTGTCCCTAAGTGAGTACCCTAGTCCCAAATAAGTACTCCCTGACTCCAAGTGTGTTACCATAGCCCCTTTATAAGTACTCCCTGACCCCAAGTGAGTTACCCTAGCCCCTTTATAAGTACACCCTGGCACCAAGTGAGTTACCCTGGTCCCATATAAGTACACCCAGACACCAAGTAAGTTAGCCTAGTCTAGTATAAGTACTCCTTGACCCAAAGTGGGTTACCCTAGCCCCTTTATAAGTACTCCCTGACCCCAAGTGAGTTACCTTTGTCCCATATAAGTACTCCCAGATTCCAAGTAGTTACCCTAGCCCCATAGAAGTACTCCCTGACCCCAAGTGAGTTACCCTAGTCATATAGAAGTACTCCCTGACGCCCAAGTGAGTAACCCTTGTTCCATAGAAGTACCCCCTGAACCCAAGTGTGTTACCTTAGCCCCTTTATAAGTACTCCCTGACCCCAAGTGAGTTATCCTAGCCCCTTTATATGTACACTCTGACCGCATGTGCGTTATCCTAGTCCCATAGAGGTACTCGCTGACCCCAAATGAGTCACCGTAGCACCTTCATAAGTACACCCTGACCCCAAGTGTGTTACCTTACTCACATAAATGTAATCCCTGACCCCAAGTGAGTTTTCCTAGCCCCTTTATATGTACTCTCTGACCGCAAGCGAGTTATCCTAGCCGCTTTATATGTACTCCCAGACCCCAAGTGAGTTACCCTAGTCCCTTATAAGTACTCCCTGACCCAAAGAGAGTTACCCTAGCACTTTAATATGTACACCCTGGCCCCAAGTGTGTTACCCTAGTCCCATATAAGTACTCCTTGACCCAAAGTGAGTTACCCTAGCCCCTTTATAAGTACTCCCTGACCCCATGTGAGTTACCATATCACCTTTATAAGTACTGCCTGACCCCAAGTGAGTTATCCTAGCCCCTTTATATGTACTCTCTGACCGCAAGTGAGTTACCCTAGTCCCTTAGAAGTACTATCTGACCCCAAGTGAGTTACCATATCATCTTTGTAAATACTCCCTGAACGCAAGTGAGTTATTCTGACCCCTTTATAAGTACTCCCTCACCCCAAGTGTGTTACCCTAGTCTCATATAAGTACTCCCTGGCCCCAAGTGAGTTACCATAGCCCCTTTATAAGTACTCCCTGACCCCAAGTGAGTTATCGTAGCCCCTTTATATGTACTCTCTGACCGCAAGTGAGTTACCCTAGCCCCTTTATATGTACTCTCTGACCGCAAGTGAGTTATCCTAGCCGCTTTATATGTACTCCCAGACCGCAAGTGAGTTACCCTAGTCCCTTATAAGTACTCCCTGACCCCAAGAGAGTTACCCTAGCACTTTAATATGTACACCCTGGCCCCAAGTGTGTTACCCTAGTCCCATATAAGTACTCCTTGACCCCAAGTGAGTTACCCTAGTCCCATATAAGTACTCCCTGACCGCAAGTGAGTTACCATAGCACCTTTATAAGTACTCCCTGACCCCAAGTGTGTTATCTTACTCACATAAATGTAATCCCTGACCGCAAGTGAGTTATCCTAGCCGCTTTATATGTACTCCCAGACCCCAAGTGAGTTACCCTAGTCCCTTATATGTACTCCCTGACACCAAGAGAGTTACCTTAGCACATTAATATGTACACCCTGGCCCCAAGTGAGTTACCCTAGTCCCATATAAGTACTCCTTGACCCCAAGTGAGTTACCCTAGTCCCATATAAGTACTCCCTGACCGCAAGTGAGTTACCATAGCACCTTTATAAGTACTCCCTGACCCCAAGTGTGTTATCTTACTCACATAAATGTAATCCCTGACCGCAAGTGAGTTATCCTAGCCGCTTTAATGTACTCCCAGACCCCAAGTGAGTTACCCTAGTCCCTTATATGTACTCCCTGACACCAAGAGAGTTACCTTATCACATTAATATGTACACCCTGGCCCCAAGTGAGTTACCCTAGTCCCATATAAGTACTCCTTGACCCAAAGTGATTTACCCTAGCCCCTTTATAAGTACTCCCTTACCCCTAGTGAGTTACCATATCACCTTTATAAGTACTCCCTGACCCCAAGTGAGTTATACTAGCCCCTTTATATGTACTCCCTGACCCCAAGTGAGTTATCCTAGCCCATTTATATGTATTCTCTGACCGCAAGTGCGTTATCCTAGTCCCATAGTAGTACTCCCTGACCCCAAGTGAGTTATCCTAGCCCCTTTATATGTACACTCTGACCGCAAGTGCGTTATCCTAGTCCCATAGTAGTACTCCTTGACCCCAAGTGAGTTATCTTAGCCCCTTTATATGTACCCTCTGACCGCAAGTGAATTACCCTACCCCCTTTATAAGTACTCCCTGACCCCAAGTGTGTTAACCTAGTTTCATATATGTATTCCCTGAACACAAGTGAGTTACCCTAGTCCCATAGAGGTACTCCCTGACCCCAAATGAGTCACCGTAGCACCTTTATAAGTACACCCTGACCCCAAGTGTGTTACCTTACTCAAATAAATGTAATCCCTGACCGCAAGTGAGTTATCCTAGCCGCTTTATATGTACTCCCAGACCCCAAGTGAGTTACCCTAGTCCCTTATATGTACTCCCTGACACCAAGAGAGTTACCTTAGCACATTAATATGTACACCCTGGCCCCAAGTGAGTTACCCTAGTCCCATATAAGTACTCCTTGACCCCAAGTGAGTTACCCTAGTCCCATATAAGTACTCCCTGACCGCAAGTGAGTTACCATAGCACCTTTATAAGTACTCCCTGACCCCAAGTGTGTTATCTTACTCACATAAATGTAATCCCTGACCGCAAGTGAGTTATCCTAGCCGCTTTAATGTACTCCCAGACCCCAAGTGAGTTACCCTAGTCCCTTATATGTACTCCCTGACACCAAGAGAGTTACCTTATCACATTAATATGTACACCCTGGCCCCAAGTGAGTTACCCTAGTCCCATATAAGTACTCCTTGACCCAAAGTGATTTACCCTAGCCCCTTTATAAGTACTCCCTTACCCCTAGTGAGTTACCATATCACCTTTATAAGTACTCCCTGACCCCAAGTGAGTTATACTAGCCCCTTTATATGTACTCCCTGACCCCAAGTGAGTTATCCTAGCCCATTTATATGTATTCTCTGACCGCAAGTGCGTTATCCTAGTCCCATAGTAGTACTCCCTGACCCCAAGTGAGTTATCCTAGCCCCTTTATATGTACACTCTGACCGCAAGTGCGTTATCCTAGTCCCATAGTAGTACTCCTTGACCCCAAGTGAGTTATCTTAGCCCCTTTATATGTACCCTCTGACCGCAAGTGAATTACCCTACCCCCTTTATAAGTACTCCCTGACCCCAAGTGTGTTAACCTAGTTTTATATATGTATTCCCTGAACACAAGTGAGTTACCCTAGTCCCATAGAGGTACTCCCTGACCCCAAATGAGTCACCGTAGCACCTTTAAAAGTACACCCTGACCCCAAGTGTGTTACCTTACTCAAATAAATGTAATCCCTGACCGCAAGTGAGTTATCCTAGCCGCTTTATATGTACTCCCAGACCCCAAGTGAGTTACCCTAGTCCCTTATATGTACTCCCTGACACCAAGAGAGTTACCTTAGCACATTAATATGTACACCCTGGCCCCAAGTGAGTTACCCTAGTCCCATATAAGTACTCCTTGACCCAAAGTGATTTACCCTAGCCCCTTTATAAGTACTCCCTTACCCCTAGTGAGTTACCATATCACCTTTATAAGTACTCCCTGACCCCAAGTGAGTTATACTAGCCCCTTTATATGTACTCTCTGACCGCAAGTGAGTTACCCTAGTCCCTTAGAAGTACTACCTGACCGCAAGTGAGTTATTCTAACCCCTTTATAAGTACTCTCTGACCCCAAGTGTGTTACCCTAGTCTCATATAAGTACTCCCTGGCCCCAAGTGAGTTACCATAGCCCCTTTATAAGTACTCCCTGACCCCAAGTGAGTTATCGTAGCCCCTTTATATGTACTCTCTGACCGCAAGTGAGGTATCCTAGCCGCTTTATATGTACTCCCAGACCCCAAGTGAGTTACCCTAGTCCCTTAGAAGTATTCCCTGACCCCAAGAGAGTTACCCTAGCCCTTTATATGTACTCTCTGACGGCAAGTGAGTTACCCTAGGCCCATATAATTACTCCCTGACCCCAAGTGAGTTATCCTAGCCCCTTTATATGTACTCTCTGACCGCAAGTTAGTTATCCTAGCCCCTTTATATGTACTCCCTGACCCCAAGTGAGTTATCCTAGCCCATTTAAATGTATTCTCTGACCGCAAGTGTGTTATCCTAGTCCCATAGTAGTACTCCCTGACCCCTAGTGAGTTATCCTAGCCCCTTTATATGTACACTCTGACCGCAAGTGCGTTATCCTAGTCCCATAGTAGTACTCCTTGACCCCAAGTGAGTTATCTTAGCCCCTTTATATGTACCCTCTGACCGCAAGTGAATCACCCTACCCCCTTTATAAGTACTCCCTGACCCCAAGTGTGTTAACCTAGTTTCATATATGTATTCCCTGAACACAAGTGAGTTATCCTAGTCCCATAGAGGTACTCCCTGACCCCAAATGAGTCACCGTAGCACCTTTATAAGTACACCCTGACCCCAAGTGTGTTACCTTACTCAAATAAATGTAATCCCTGACCCCAAGTGAGTTATCCTAGCCCCTTTATATGTACTCTCTGACCGCAAGTAAGTTACCATATCACCTTTATAAGTACTCCCTGACCCTAAGTGAGTTATCCTAGCCCCCTTATATGTATTCTCTGACGGCAAGTGAGTTACCCTAGGCCCATATAAGTACTCCCTGGCCCCAAGTGAGTTACCATAGCCCCTTTATAAGTACTCCCTGAACCCAAGTGAGTTATCCTTGCCCCTTTATATGAACTCTCTGACCGCAAGTGAGTTACCCTAGCCCCTTTATATGTACTCTCTGACCGCAAGTGCGTTATCCTAGTCCCATATAAGTACTCCCTGACCCCAAGTGAGTTATCCTAGCCCCTTTATATGTACTCTCTGACCCCAAATGAGTTATCCTAGTCCCTTATAAGTACTCCCTGACCCCAAGAGAGTTACCCTAGCACTTTAATATGTACACCCTGGCCCCAAGTGTGTTACCCTAGTCCCATATAAGTACTCCTTGACCCAAAGTGAGTTACCCTAGCCCCTTTATAAGTACTCCCTGACCCCAAGTGAGTTACCATATCACCTTTATAAGTACTGCCTGACCCCAAGTGAGTTATCCTAGCCCCTTTATATGTACTCTCTGACCGCAAGTGAGTTACCCTAGTCCCTTAGAAGTACTATCTGACCCTAAGTGAGTTACCATATCATCTTTGTAAATACTCCCTGACCGCAAGTGAGTTATTCTGACCCCTTTATAAGTACTCCCTCACCCCAAGTGTGTTACCCTAGTCTCATATAAGTACTCCCAGGCCCCAAGTGAGTTACCATAGCCCCTTTATAAGTACTCCCTGACCCCAAGAGAGTTACTCTAGCACTTTAATATGTACACCCTGGCCCCAAGTGTGTTACCCTAGTCCCATATAAGTACTCCTTGACCCAAAGTGAGTTACCCTAGCCCCTTTATAAGTATTCCCTGACCCCAAGTGTGTTACCATATCACCTTTATAAGTACTGCCTGACCCCAAGTGAGTTATCCTATCCCCTTTATATGTACACTCTGAGCGCAAGTGAGTTACCCTAGTCCCATAGTAGTACTCCCTGACCCCAAGTGAGTTACCATAGCCCCATTATAAGTACTCCCTGACCCCAAGTGAGTTATCCTAGCCCCTTTATATGTACTCTCTGACGGCAAGTGAGTTACCCTAGTCCCATAGTAGTACTCCCTGACCCCAAGTGAGTTACCATAGCTCCTTTATAAGTACTATCTGCCCCATGTGAGTTACCATATCACCTTTATAAGTACTCCTTAACTGCAAGTGAGTTATTGTAGCCCCTTTATAAGTACTCCCTGACCCCAAGTGAGTTATCGTAGCCCCTTTATATGTACTCTCTGACCGCAAATGAGTTACCCTAGTCCCATATATGTACTCCCTGACCCCAAGTGAGTTATCCTAGCCCCTTTATAAGTACTCCCTGACTCCAAATGAGTTATCCTAGCCGCTTTATATGTACTCCCAGACCCCAGTGAGTTACCCTAGTCCCTTATAAGTACTCCCTGACCCCAAGAGAGTTACCCTAGCCCTATAATAAGTACACCCTGGCCGCAAGTGAGTTACCCTAGCCCCTTTATAAGTAATCCCTGACCCCAAGTGAGTTATCCTAGCCCCTTTATATGTACACTCTGACCGCAAGTGAGTTACCCTAGTCCCATAGAGGTACTCCCTGACCCCAAATGAGTCACCGTAGCACCTTCATAAGTACACCCTGACCCCAAGTGTGTTACCTTACTCACATAAATGTAATCCCTGACCCCAAGTGAGTTATCCTAGCCCCTTTATATGTACTCTCTGACCGCAAGTGAGTTATCCTAGCCACTTTATATGTACTCCCAGACCCCAAGTGAGTTACCCTAGTCCCTTATAAGTACTCCCTGACCCCAAGAGAGTTACCCTAGCACTTTAATATGTACACTCTGGCCCCAAGTGTGTTACCCTAGTCCCATATAAGTACTCCTTGACCCAAAGTGAGTTACCCTAGCCCCTTTATAAGTACTCCCTGACCCCAAGTGAGTTACCATATCACCTTTATAAGTACTGCCTGACCCCAAGTGAGTTATCCTAGCCCCTTTATATGTACTCTCTGACCGCAAGTGAGTTACCCTAGTCCCTTAGAAGTACTATCTGACCCCAAGTGAGTTACCATATCATCTTTGTAAATACTCCCTGACCGCAAGTGAGTTATTCTGACCCCTTTATAAGTACTCCCTCACCCCAAGTGTGTTACCCTAGTCTCATATAAGTACTCCCTGGCCCCAAGTGAGTTACCATAGCCCCTTTATAAGTACTCCCTGACCCCAAGTGAGTTATCGTAGCCCCTTTATATGTACTTCTGACCGCAAGTGAGTTACCCTAGCCCCTTTATCTGTACTCTCTGACCGCAAGTGAGTTATCCTAGCCGCTTTATATGTACTGTCTTACCGGAAGTGCATTACCCTAGTCCCAAATTAGTACTCCCTGACCGCAAGTGAGTTAACCTAGCCGCTTTATATGTACTCCCAGACCCCAAGTGAGTTACCCTAGTCCCTTATAAGTACTCCCTGACCCCAAGAGAGTTACCCTAGCACTTTAATATGTACACCCTGGCCCCAAGTGTGTTACCCTAGTCCCATATAAGTACTCCTTGACCCAAAGTGAGTTACCCTAGCCCCTTTATAAGTACTCCCTGACCCCAAGTGAGTTACCATATCACCTTTATAAGTACTGCCTGACCCCAAGTGAGTTATCCTAGCCCCTTTATATGTACTCTCTGACCGCAAGTGAGTTACCCTAGTCCCTTAGAAGTACTATCTGACCCTAAGTGAGTTACCATATCATCTTTGTAAATACTCCCTGACCGCAAGTGAGTTATTCTGACCCCTTTATAAGTACTCCCTCACCCCAAGTGTGTTACCCTAGTCTCATATAAGTACTCCCTGGCCCCAAGTGAGTTACCATAGCCCCTTTATAAGTACTCCCTGACCCCAAGAGAGTTACTCTAGCACTTTAATATGTACACCCTGGCCCCAAGTGTGTTACCCTAGTCCCATATAAGTACTCCTTGACCCAAAGTGAGTTACCCTAGCCCCTTTATAAGTATTCCCTGACCCCAAGTGTGTTACCATATCACCTTTATAAGTACTGCCTGACCCCAAGTGAGTTATCCTATCCCCTTTATATGTACTCTCTGAGCGCAAGTGAGTTACCCTAGTCCCATAGTAGTACTCCCTGACCCCAAGTGAGTTACCATAGCCCCATTATAAGTACTCCCTGACCCCAAGTGAGTTATCCTAGCCCCTTTATATGTACTCTCTGACGGCAAGTGAGTTACCCTAGTCCCATAGTAGTACTCACTGACCCCAAGTGAATTACCATAGCTCCTTTATAAGTACTATCTGCCCCATGTGAGTTACCATATCACCTTTATAAGTACTCCTTAACCGCAAGTGAGTTATTGTAGCCCCTTTATAAGTACTCCCTGACCCCAAGTGAGTTATCGTAGCCCCTTTATATGTACTCTCTGACCGCAAATGAGTTACCCTAGTCCCATATATGTACTCCCTGACCCCAAGTGAGTTATCCTAGCCCCGTTATAAGTACTCCCTGACTCCAAATGAGTTATCCTAGCCGCTTTATATGTACTCCCAGACCCCAGTGAGTTACCCTAGTCCCTTATAAGTACTCCCTGACCCCAAGAGAGTTACCCTAGCCCTATAATAAGTACACCCTGGCCCCAAGTGAGTTACCCTAGCCCTTTTATAAGTAATCCCTGACCCCAAGTGAGTTATCCTAGCACCTTTATATGTACACTCTGACCGCAAGTGAGTTACCCTAGTCCCATAGAGGTACTCCCTGACCCCAAATGAGTCACCGTAGCACCTTCATAAGTACACCCTGACCCCAAGTGTGTTACCTTACTCACATAAATGTAATCCCTGACCCCAAGTGAGTTATCCTAGCCCCTTTATATGTACTCTCTGACCGCAAGTGAGTTATCCTAGCCACTTTATATGTACTCCCAGACCCCAAGTGAGTTACCCTAGTCCCTTATAAGTACTCCCTGACCCCAAGAGAGTTACCCTAGCACTTTAATATGTACACTCTGGCCCCAAGTGTGTTACCCTAGTCCCATATAAGTACTCCTTGACCCAAAGTGAGTTACCCTAGCCCCTTTATAAGTACTCCCTGACCCCAAGTGAGTTACCATATCACCTTTATAAGTACTGCCTGACCCCAAGTGAGTTATCCTAGCCCCTTTATATGTACTCTCTGACCGCAAGTGAGTTACCCTAGTCCCTTAGAAGTACTATCTGACCCCAAGTGAGTTACCATATCATCTTTGTAAATACTCCCTGACCGCAAGTGAGTTATTCTGACCCCTTTATAAGTACTCCCTCACCCCAAGTGTGTTACCCTAGTCCCATATAAGTACTCCCTGACCCCAAATGTGTTGTCCTAGCTCCTTTATATGAACTCTCTTACCGCAAGTGAGTTACCCTAGTCCCATACATGTACTCCCTGACCCTATGTGAGTTACCCTAGCCCCTTTATAAGTACTCCCTGACCCCAAGAGAGTTACCCTAGCCCTTTAATAAGTACACCCTGGCCCCAAGTGAGTTACCCTGGTCCCATATAAGTACTCCCTGACCCCAAGTGAGTTAACCTAGCCCCTTTATATGTACTCTCTGACCGCAAGTGAGTTATCCTAGCCCCTTTATATGTACTCCCTGACCCCATGTGTGTTATCCTAGCACCTTTATATGTACTCTCTGACGGCAAATGAGTTACCCTAGGCCTATATAAGTACTCCCTGACCCCAAGTGAGTTATCCTAGCCCATTTATATGTATTCTCTGACCGCAAGTGCGTTATCCTAGTCCCATAGTAGTACTCCCTGACCCCAAGTGAGTTATCCTAGCACCTTTATAAGTACTCTCTGACCCCAAGTGAGTTACCCTAGCCCCTTTATAAGTACTCCCTGACCACAAATGTGTTACCTTAGTCCCATAATTGTACTCCCTGACCCCAAGTGATTTATCCTAGCCCCTTAAATGTACTCTCTGACCGCAAGTGAGTTATCCTAGCCCCTTTATAATTACTCCCTGACCCCAAGTGTGTTACCCTAGTTTCATATATGTATTCCCTGAACACCAGTCAGTTACCCTAGTCCCATAGAGGTACTCCCTGACCCCAAATGTGTCACCGTAGTACCTTTATAAGTACTCCCTCACCCCAAGTGTGTTACCTTTGTCACATAAATGCACTCCCTGACCCCAAGTGAGTTATCCTACCCCCTTTATATGTACTCTCTGACCGCAAGTGAGTTATCCTAGCCCCTTTATATGCACTCCCTGACCCCAAGTGAGTTATCCTAGCCCCTTTATAAGTACTCCCTGACCCCAAGTGTGTTACCCTAGTTTCATATTAGTACTCCCTGGCCCCAAGTGAGTTACCATAGCCCCTTTATAAGTACTCCCTGAACCCAAGTGTGTTACCTTAGCCCCTTTATAAGTACTTCCTGACCCCAAGTGAGTTATCCTATCCCCTTTATATGTACTCTCTGACCGCAAATGAGTTACCCTAGTCCCATATATGTACTCCCTGACCCCAAGTGAGTTATCCTAGCCCCTTTATAAGTACTCCCTGACTCCAAATGAGTTATCCTAGCCGCTTTATATGTACTCCCAGACCCCAGTGAGTTACCCTAGTCCCTTATAAGTACTCCCTGACCCCAAGAGAGTTACCCTAGCCCTATAATAAGTACACCCTGGCCCCAAGTGAGTTACCCTAGCCCCTTTATAAGTACTCCCTGACCCCAAGTGAGTTATCCTAGCCCCTTTATATGTACACTCTGACCGCAAGTGAGTTACCCTAGTCCCATAGTAGTACTCTTTGACCCCAAGTGAGTTACCATAGCCCCTTTATAAGAACTCCCTGACCCCAAGTGAGTTATCCTATCCCCTTTATATGTACTCTCTGACGGCAAGTGAGTTACCCTAGTCCCATAGTAGTATTCCCTGACCCCAAGTGAGTTACGATAGCCCCTTTATAAGTACTCCCTGATCCCAAGTGAGTTACCATAGCCCCTTTATAAGTTCTTTCTGACCCCAAGTGAGTTACCATATCACGTTTATAAGTACTCCCTGACCCCAAGTGAGTTATCCTAGCCACTTTATATGTACTCTCTGACCGCAAGTGCGTTACCATAGTCCCATAGTAGTACTCCCTGACCCCAAGTGAGTTATCCTAGCCCCTTTATATGTACTCTCTGACGGCAAGTGAGTTACCCTAGGCCCATATAAGTACTCCCTGGCCCCAAGTGAGTTACCCTAGCCCCGTTATAAGTACTCCCTGAACCCTAGTGAATTATCCTAGCCCCTTTATAAGTACTCTCTGACCGCAAGTGAGTTACCCTAGCCCCTTTATATGTACTGTCTTACCGGAAGTGCATTATCCTAGTCCCAAATTAGTACTCCCTGACCGCAAGTGAGTTAACCTAGCCGCTTTATATGTACTCCCAGACCCCAAGTGTGTTACCCTAGTCCCTTATAAGTACTCCCTGACCCCAAGAGAGTTACCCTAGCACTTTAATATGTACACCCTGGCCCCAAGTGTGTTACCCTAGTCCCATATAAGTACTCCTTGACCCAAAGTGAGTTACCCTAGCCCCTTTATAAGTACTCCCTGACCCCAAGTGAGTTACCATATCACCTTTATAAGTACTGCCTGACCCCAAGTGAGTTATCCTAGCCCCTTTATATGTACTCTCTGACCGCAAGTGAGTTACCCTAGTCCCTTAGAAGTACTATCTGACCCTAAGTGAGTTACCATATCATCTTTGTAAATACTCCCTGACCGCAAGTGAGTTATTCTGACCCCTTTATAAGTACTCCCTCACCCCAAGTGTGTTACCCTAGTCTCATATAAGTACTCCCTGGCCCCAAGTGAGTTACCATAGCCCCTTTATAAGTACTCCCTGACCCCAAGAGAGTTACTCTAGCACTTTAATATGTACACCCTGGCCCCAAGTGTGTTACCCTAGTCCCATATAAGTACTCCTTGACCCAAAGTGAGTTACCCTAGCCCCTTTATAAGTATTCCCTGACCCCAAGTGTGTTACCATATCACCTTTATAAGTACTGCCTGACCCCAAGTGAGTTATCCTATCCCGTTTATATGTACTCTCTGAGCGCAAGTGAGTTACCCTAGTCCCATAGTAGTACTCCCTGACCCCAAGTGAGTTACCATAGCCCCATTATAAGTACTCCCTGACCCCAAGTGAGTTATCCTAGCCCCTTTATATGTACTCTCTGACGGCAAGTGAGTTACCCTAGTCCCATAGTAGTACTCCCTGACCCCAAGTGAGTTACCATAGCTCCTTTATAAGTACTATCTGCCCCATGTGAGTTACCATATCACCTTTATAAGTACTCCTTAACCGCAAGTGAGTTATTGTAGCCCCTTTATAAGTACTCCCTGACCCCAAGTGAGTTATCGTAGCCCCTTTATATGTACTCTCTGACCGCAAATGAGTTACCCTAGTCCCATATATGTACTCCGTGACCCCAAGTGAGTTATCCTAGCCCCTTTATAAGTACTCCCTGACTCCAAATGAGTTATCCTAGCCGCTTTATATGTACTCCCAGACCCCAGTGAGTTACCCTAGTCCCTTATAAGTACTCCCTGACCCCAAGAGAGTTACCCTAGCCCTATAATAAGTACACCCTGGCCCAAAGTGAGTTACCCTAGCCCCTTTATAAGTAATCCCTGACCCCAAGTGAGTTATCCTAGCCCCTTTATATGTACACTCTGACCGCAAGTGAGTTACCCTAGTCCCATAGAGGTACTCCCTGACCCCAAATGAGTCACCGTAGCACCTTCATAAGTACACCCTGACCCCAAGTGTGTTACCTTACTCACATAAATGTAATCCCTGACCCCAAGTGAGTTATCCTAGCCCCTTTATATGTACTCTCTGACCGCAAGTGAGTTATCCTAGCCACTTTATATGTACTCCCAGACCCCAAGTGAGTTACCCTAGTCCCTTATAAGTACTCCCTGACCCCAAGAGAGTTACCCTAGCACTTTAATATGTACACTCTGGCCCCAAGTGTGTTACCCTAGTCCCATATAAGTACTCCTTGACCCAAAGTGAGTTACCCTAGCCCCTTTATAAGTACTCCCTGACCCCAAGTGAGTTACCATATCACCTTTATAAGTACTGCCTGACCCCAAGTGAGTTATCCTAGCCCCTTTATATGTACTCTCTGACCGCAAGTGAGTTACCCTAGTCCCTTAGAAGTACTATCTGACCCCAAGTGAGTTACCATATCATCTTTGTAAATACTCCCTGACCGCAAGTGAGTTATTCTGACCCCTTTATAAGTACTCCCTCACCCCAAGTGTGTTACCCTAGTCTCATATAAGTACTCCCTGGCCCCAAGTGAGTTACCATAGCCCCTTTATAAGTACTCCCTGACCCCAAGTGAGTTATCGTAGCCCCTTTATATGTACTTCTGACCGCAAGTGAGTTACCCTAGCCCCTTTATCTGTACTCTCTGACCGCAAGTGAGTTATCCTAGCCGCTTTATATGTAATCCCAGTCCCCAAGTGAGTTACCCTAGTCCCTTATAAGTACTCCCTGACCCCAAGAGAGTTACTCTAGCACTTCAATATGTACACCCTGGCCCCAAGTGTGTTACCCTAGTCCCATATAAGTACTCCTTGACCCAAAGTGAGTTACCCTAGCCCCTTTATAAGTATTCCCTGACCCCAAGTGTGTTACCATATCACCTTTATAAGTACTGCCTGACCCCAAGTGAGTTATCCTATCCCCTTTATATGTACTCTCTGACCGCAAGTGAGTTACCCTAGTCCCATAGTAGTACTCCCTGACCCCAAGTGAGTTACCATAGCCCCATTATAAGTACTCCCTGACCCCAAGTGAGTTATCCCAGCCCCTTTATATGTACTCTCTGACGGCAAGTGAGTTACCCTAGTCCCATAGTAGTACTCCCTGACCCCAAGTGAGTTACCATAGCTCCTTTATAAGTACTATCTGCCCCATGTGAGTTACCATATCACCTTTATAAGTACTCCCTGACCCTAAGTGAGTTATCCTATCCCCCTTATATGTACTCTCTGACCGCAAGTGAGTTACCCTAGTCCCTTAGAAGTACTACCTGACCCCAAGTGAGTTACCATTTCACCTTTACAAGTACTCCTTAACCGCAAGTGAATTATTGTAGCCCCTTTATAAGTACTCCCTGACCCCAAGTGAGTTATCCTATCCCCTTTATATGTACTCTCTGACCGCAAATGAGTTACCCTAGTCCCATATATGTACTCCCTGACCCCAAGTGAGTTATCCTAGCCCCTTTATAAATACTCCCTGACTCCAAATGAGTTATCCTAGCCGCTTTATATGTACTCCCAGACCCCAGTGAGTTACCCTAGTCCCTTATAAGTACTCCCTGACCCCAAGAGAGTTACCCTAGCCCTATAATAAGTACACCCTGGCCCCAAGTGTGTTACCCTAGCCCCTTTATAAGTACTCCCTGACCCCAAGTGAGTTATCCTAGCCCCTTTATATGTACACTCTGACCGCAAGTGAGTTACCCTAGTCCCATAGTAGTACTCTTTGACCCCAAGTGAGTTACCATAGCCCCTTTATAAGAACTCCCTGACCCCAAGTGAGTTATCCTATCCCCTTTATATGTACTCTCTGAATGCAAGTGAGTTACCCTAGTCCCATAGTAGTATTCCCTGACCCCAAGTGAGTTACGATAGCCCCTTTATAAGTACTCCCTGATCCCAAGTGAGTTACCATAGCCCCTTTATAAGTTCTTTCTGACCCCAAGTGAGTTACCATATCACGTTTATAAGTACTCCCTGACCCCAAGTGAGTTATCCTAGCCACTTTATATGTACTCTCTGACCGCAAGTGCGTTACCATAGTCCCATAGTAGTACTCCCTGACCCCAAGTGAGTTATCCTAGCCCCTTTATATGTACTCTCTGACGGCAAGTGAGTTACCCTAGGCCCATATAAGTACTCCCTGGCCCCAAGTGAGTTACCCTAGCCCCGTTATAAGTACTCCCTGAACCCTAGTGAATTATCCTAGCCCCTTTATAAGTACTCTCTGACCGCAAGTGAGTTACCCTAGCCCCTTTATATGTACTGTCTTACCGGAAGTGCATTATCCTAGTCCCAAATTAGTACTCCCTGACCCCAAGTGAGTTATCCTACCCCCTTTATATGTACTCTCTGCCGGGAAGTGAGTTACCCTAGTCCCTTATAAGTACTCCTTGACCCCAAGAGAGTTACCCTAGCCCTTTAATAAGTACACCCTGGCCCCAAGTGAGTTACCCTGGTCCCATATAAGTACTCCCTGACCCCAAGTGAGTTATCCTAGCCCCTTTATATGTACTCTCTGACCGCAAGTGAGTTACCCTAGTCCCATAATTGTACTCCCTGACCCCAAGTGAGTTATCCTAGCCCCTATATATGTACTCACTGACGGCAAGTGAGTTACCCTAGTCTCATATAAGTACTCCCTGGCCCCAAGTGAGTTACCATAGCCCCTTTATAAGTACTCCCTGACCCCAAGTGAGTTATCCTAGGCCCTTTATATGTACACTTTGACCGCAAGTGCGTTATCCTAGTCCCATAGTAGTACTCCTTGACCCCAAGTGAGTTATCTTAGCCCCTTTATATGTACCCTCTGACCGCAAGTGAATTACCCTAGCCCCTTTATAAGTATTCCCTGACCCCAAGTGTGTTAACCTAGTTTCATATATGTATTCCCTGAACACAAGTGAGTTACCCTAGTCCCATAGAGGTACTCCCTGACCCCAAATGAGTCACCGTAGCACCTTCATAAGTACACCCTGACCCCAAGTGTGTTACCTTACTCACATAAATGTAATCCCTGACCCCAAGTGAGTTATCCTAGCCCCTTTATATGTACTCTCTGACCGCAAGTGAGTTATCCTAGCCGCTTTATATGTACTCCCAGACCCCAAGTGAGTTACCCTAGTCCCTAATAAGTACTCCCTGACCCCAAGAGAGTTACCCTAGCACTTTAATATGTACACCCTGGCCCCAAGTGTGTTACCCTAGTCCCATATAAGTACTCCTTGACCCAAAGTGAGTTACCCTAGCCCCTTTATAAGTACTCCCTGACCCCAAGTGAGTTACCATATCACCTTTATAAGTACTGCCTGACCCCAAGTGAGTTATCCTAGCCCCTTTATATGTACTCTCTGACCGCAAGTGAGTTACCCTAGTCCCTTAGAAGTACTATCTGACCCCAAGTGAGTTACCATATCATCTTTGTAAATACTCCCTGACCGCAAGTGAGTTATTCTGACCCCTTTATAAGTACTCCCTCACCCCAAGTGTGTTACCCTAGTCTCATATAAGTACTCCCTGGCCCCAAGTGAGTTACCATAGCCCCTTTATAAGTACTCCCTGACCCCAAATGAGTTATCGTAGCCCCTTTATATGTACTCTCTGACCGCAAGTGAGTTACCCTAGCCCCTTTATATGTACTCTCTGACGGCAAGTGAGTTACCCTAGTCCCATAGTAGTACTCCCTGACCCCAAGTGAGTTACCATAGCTCCTTTATAAGTACTATCTGCCCCATGTGAGTTACCATATCACCTTTATAAGTACTCTCTGACCCTAAGTGAGTTATCCTATCCCCCTTATATGTACTCTCTGACCGCAAGTGAGTTACCCTAGTCCCTTAGAAGTACTACCTGACCCCAAGTGAGTTACCATTTCACCTTTACAAGTACTCCTTAACCGCAAGTGAGTTATTGTAGCCCCTTTATAAGTACTCCCTGACCCCAAGTGAGTTATCCTATCCCCTTTATATGTACTCTCTGACCGCAAATGAGTTACCCTAGTCCCATATATGTACTCCCTGACCCCAAGTGAGTTATCCTAGCCCCTTTATAAATACTCCCTGACTCCAAATGAGTTATCCTAGCCGCTTTATATGTACTCCCATACCCCAGTGAGTTACCCTAGTCCCTTATAAGTACTCCCTGACCCCAAGAGAGTTACCCTAGCCCTATAATAAGTACACCCTGGCCCCAAGTGTGTTACCCTAGCCCCTTTATAAGTACTCCCTGACCCCAAGTGAGTTATCCTAGCCCCTTTATATGTACACTCTGACCGCAAGTGAGTTACCCTAGTCCCATAGTAGTACTCTTTGACCCCAAGTGAGTTACCATAGCCCCTTTATAAGAACTCCCTGACCCCAAGTGAGTTATCCTATCCCCTTTATATGTACTCTCTGAATGCAAGTGAGTTACCCTAGTCCCATAGTAGTATTCCCTGACCCCAAGTGAGTTACGATAGCCCCTTTATAAGTACTCCCTGATCCCAAGTGAGTTACCATAGCCCCTTTATAAGTTCTTTCTGACCCCAAGTGAGTTACCATATCACGTTTATAAGTACTCCCTGACCCCAAGTGAGTTATCCTAGCCACTTTATATGTACTCTCTGACCGCAAGTGCGTTACCATAGTCCCATAGTAGTACTCCCTGACCCCAAGTGAGTTATCCTAGCCCCTTTATATGTACTCTCTGACGGCAAGTGAGTTACCCTAGGCCCATATAAGTACTCCCTGGCCCCAAGTGAGTTACCCTAGCCCCGTTATAAGTACTCCCTGAACCCTAGTGAATTATCCTAGCCCCTTTATAAGTACTCTCTGACCGCAAGTGAGTTACCCTAGCCCCTTTATATGTACTGTCTTACCGGAAGTGCATTATCCTAGTCCCAAATTAGTACTCCCTGACCCCAAGTGAGTTATCCTACCCCCTTTATATGTACTCTCTGCCGTGAAGTGAGTTACCCTAGTCCCTTATAAGTACTCCTTGACCCCAAGAGAGTTACCCTAGCCCTTTAATAAGTACACCCTGGCCCCAAGTGAGTTACCCTGGTCCCATATAAGTACTCCCTGACCCCAAGTGAGTTATCCTAGCCCCTTTATATGTACTCTCTGACCGCAAGTGAGTTACCCTAGTCCCATAATTGTACTCCCTGACCCCAAGTGAGTTATCCTAGCCCCTATATATGTACTCACTGACGGCAAGTGAGTTACCCTAGTCTCATATAAGTACTCCCTGGCCCCAAGTGAGTTACCATAGCCCCTTTATAAGTACTCCCTGACCCCAAGTGAGTTATCCTAGGCCCTTTATATGTACACTTTGACCGCAAGTGCGTTATCCTAGTCCCATAGTAGTACTCCTTGACCCCAAGTGAGTTATCTTAGCCCCTTTATATGTACCCTCTGACCGCAAGTGAATTACCCTAGCCCCTTTATAAGTATTCCCTGACCCCAAGTGTGTTAACCTAGTTTCATATATGTATTCCCTGAACACAAGTGAGTTACCCTAGTCCCATAGAGGTACTCCCTGACCCCAAATGAGTCACCGTAGCACCTTCATAAGTACACCCTGACCCCAAGTGTGTTACCTTACTCACATAAATGTAATCCCTGACCCCAAGTGAGTTATCCTAGCCCCTTTATATGTACTCTCTGACCGCAAGTGAGTTATCCTAGCCGCTTTATATGTACTCCCAGACCCCAAGTGAGTTACCCTAGTCCCTAATAAGTACTCCCTGACCCCAAGAGAGTTACCCTAGCACTTTAATATGTACACCCTGGCCCCAAGTGTGTTACCCTAGTCCCATATAAGTACTCCTTGACCCAAAGTGAGTTACCCTAGCCCCTTTATAAGTACTCCCTGACCCCAAGTGAGTTACCATATCACCTTTATAAGTACTGCCTGACCCCAAGTGAGTTATCCTAGCCCCTTTATATGTACTCTCTGACCGCAAGTGAGTTACCCTAGTCCCTTAGAAGTACTATCTGACCCCAAGTGAGTTACCATATCATCTTTGTAAATACTCCCTGACCGCAAGTGAGTTATTCTGACCCCTTTATAAGTACTCCCTCACCCCAAGTGTGTTACCCTAGTCTCATATAAGTACTCCCTGGCCCCAAGTGAGTTACCATAGCCCCTTTATAAGTACTCCCTGACCCCAAATGAGTTATCGTAGCCCCTTTATATGTACTCTCTGACCGCAAGTGAGTTACCCTAGCCCCTTTATATGTACTCTCTGACCGCAAGTGAGTTATCCTAGCCGCTTTATATGTAATCCCAGTCCCCAAGTGAGTTACCCTAGTCCCTTATAAGTACTCCCTGACCCCAAGAGAGTTACTCTAGTACTTTAATATGTACACCCTGGCCCCAAGTGTGTTACCCTAGTCCCATATAAGTACTCCTTGACCCAAAGTGAGTTACCCTAGCCCCTTTATAAGTATTCCCTGACCCCAAGTGTGTTACCATATCACCTTTATAAGTACTGCCTGACCCCAAGTGAGTTATCCTATCCCCTTTATATGTACTCTCTGAGCGCAAGTGAGTTACCCTAGTCCAATAGTAGTACTCCCTGACCCCAAGTGAGTTACCATAGCCCCATTATAAGTACTCCCTGACCCCAAGTGAGTTATCCTAGCCCCTTTATATGTACTCTCTGACGGCAAGTGAGTTACCCTAGTCCCATAGTAGTACTCCCTGACCCCAAGTGAGTTACCATAGCTCCTTTATAAGTACTATCTGCCCCATGTGAGTTACCATATCACCTTTATAAGTACTCCCTGACCCTAAGTGAGTTATCCTATCCCCCTTATATGTACTCTCTGACCGCAAGTGAGTTACCCTAGTCCCTTAGAAGTACTACCTGACCCCAAGTGAGTTACCATTTCACCTTTACAAGTACTCCTTAGCCGCAAGTGAGTTATTGTAGCCCCTTTATAAGTACTCCCTGACCCAAAGTGAGTTATCGTAGCCCCTTTATATGTACTCTCTGACCGCAAATGAGTTACCCTAGTCCCATATATGTACTCCCTGACCCCAAGTGAGTTATCCTAGCCCCTTTATAAGTACTCCCTGACTCCAAATGAGTTATCCTAGCCGCTTTATATGTACTCCCAGACCCCAGTGAGTTACCCTAGTCCCTTATAAGTACTCCCTGACCCCAAGAGAGTTACCCTAGCCCTATAATAAGTACACCCTGGCCCCAAGTGAGTTACCCTAGCCCCTTTATAAGTACTCCCTGACCCCAAGTGAGTTATCCTAGCCCCTTTATATGTACACTCTGACCGCAAGTGAGTTACCCTAGTCCCATAGAGGTACTCCCTGACCCCAAATGAGTCACCGTAGCACCTTCATAAGTACACCCTGACCCCAAGTGTGTTACCTTACTCACATAAATGTAAGCCCTGACCCCAAGTGAGTTATCCTAGCCCCTTTATATGTACTCTCTGACCGCAAGTGAGTTATCCTAGCCACTTTATATGTACTCCCAGACCCCAAGTGAGTTACCCTAGTCCCTTATAAGTACTCCCTGACCCCAAGAGAGTTAACCTAGCACTTTAATATGTACACTCTGGCCCCAAGTGTGTTACCCTAGCCCCTTTATAAGTACTCCCTGACCCCAAGTGAGTTACCATATCACCTTTATAAGTACTGCCTGACCCCAAGTGAGTTATCCTAGCCCCTTTATATGTACACTCTGACCGCAAGTGAGTTACCCTAGTCCCTTAGAAGTACTATCTGACCCCAAGTGTTTTACCATATCATCTTTGTAAATACTCCCTGACCGCAAGTGAGTTATTCTGACCCCTTTATAAGTACTCCCTCACCCCAAGTGTGTTACCCTAGTCTCATATAAGTACTCCCTGGCCCCAAGTGAGTTACCATAGCCCCTTTATAAGTACTCCCTGACCCCAAGTGAGTTATCGTAGCCCCTTTATATGTACTCTCTGACCGCAAGTGAGTTACCCTAGCCCCTTTATATGTACTCTCTGACCGCAAGTGAGTTATCCTAGCCGCTTTATATGTAATCCCAGTCCCCAAGTGAGTTACCCTAGTCCCTTATAAGTACTCCCTGACCCCAAGAGAGTTACTCTAGCACTTTAATATGTAATCCCTGGACCCAAGTGTGTTACCCTAGTCCCATATAAGTACTCCTTGACCCAAAGTGAGTTACTCTAGCCCCTTTATAAGTATTCCCTGACCCCAAGTGTGTTACCATATCACCTTTATAAGTACTGCCTGACCCCAAGTGAGTTATCCTATCCCCTTTATATGTACTCTCTGACCGCAAGTGAGTTACACTAGTCCCATATTAGTACTCCCTGACCCCAAGTGAGTTACCATAGCCCCATTATAATTACTCCCTGACCCCAAGTGAGTTATCCTAGCCCCTTTATATGTACTCTCTGACGGCAAGTGAGTTACCCTAGTCCCATAGTAATACTCCCTGACCCCACGTGAGTTACCATAGCTCCTTTATAAGTACTATCTGCCCCATGTGAGTTACCATATCACCTTTATAAGTACTCCCTGACCCTAAGTGAGTTATCCTATCCCCCTTATATGTACTCTCTGACCGCAAGTGAGTTACCCTAGTCCCTTAGAAGTACTACCTGACCCCAAGTGAGTTACCATTTCACCTTTACAAGTACTCCTTAACCGCAAGTGAGTTATTGTAGCCCCTTTATAAGTACTCCCTGACCCCAAGTGAGTTATCGTAGCCCCTTTATATGTACTCTCTGACCGCAAATGAGTTACCCTAGTCCCATATATGTACTCCCTGACCCCAAGTGAGTTATCCTAGCCCCTTTATAAGTACTCCCTGACTCCAAATGAGTTATCCTAGCCGCTTTATATGTACTCCCAGACCCCAGTGAGTTACCCTAGTCCCTTATAAGTACTCCCTGACCCCAAGAGAGTTACCCTAGCCCTATAATAAGTACACCCTGGCCCCAAGTGAGTTATCCTAGCCCCTTTATATGTACACTCTGACCGCAAGTGAGTTACCCTAGTCCCATAGTAGTACTCTTTGACCCCAAGTGAGTTACCATAGCCCCTTTATAAGAACTCCCTGACCCCAAGTGAGTTAGCCTATCCCCTTTATATGTACTCTCTGACCGCAAGTGAGTTACCCTAGTCCCTTAGAAGTACTACCTGACCCCAAGTGAGTTACCATTTCACCTTTACAAGTACTCCTTAACCGCAAGTGAGTTATTGTAACCCCTTTATAAGTACTCCCTCACCCCAAATGTGTTACCCTAGTCTCAAATAAGTACTCCCTGGCCCCAAGTGAGTTAACATAGCCCCTTTATAAGTATTCCCTGACCCCAAGTGTGTTACCATATCACCTTTATAAGTACTGCCTAACCCCAAGTGAGTTATCCTATCCCCTTTATATGTACTCTCTGACCGCAAGTGAGTTACCCTAGTCCCATAGTAGTACTCCCTGACCCCAAGTGAGTTACCATAGCCCCATTATAAGTACTCCCTGACCCCAAGTGAGTTATCCTAGCCCCTTTATATGTACTCTCTGACGGCAAGTGAGTTACCCTAGTCCCATAGTAGTACTCCCTGACCCCAAGTGAGTTACCATAGCTCCTTTATAAGTACTATCTGCCCCATGTGAGTTACCATATCACCTTTATAAGTACTCCCTGACCCTAAGTGAGTTATCCTATCCCCCTTATATGTACTCTCTGACCGCAAGTGAGTTAACCTAGTCCCTTAGAAGTACTACCTGACCCCAAGTGAGTTACCATTTCACCTTTACAAGTACTCCTTAACCGCAAGTGAGTTATTGTAGCCCCTTTATAAGTACTCCCTGACCCCAAGTGAGTTATCGTAGCCCCTTTATATGTACTCTCTGACCGCAAATGAGTTACCCTAGTCCCATATATGTACTCCCTGACCCCAAGTGAGTTATCCTAGCCCCTTTATAAGTACTCCCTGACTCCAAATGAGTTATCCTAGCCGCTTTATATGTACTCCCAGACCCCAGTGAGTTACCGTAGTCCCTTATAAGTACTCCCTGACCCCAAGAGAGTTACCCTAGCCCTATAATAAGTACACCCTGGCCCCAAGTGAGTTACACTAGCCCCTTTATAAGTACTCCCTGACCCCAAGTGAGTTATCCTAGCCCCTTTATATGTACACTCTGACCGCAAGTGAGTTACCCTAGTCCCATAGTAGTACTCTTTGACCCCAAGTGAGTTACCATAGCCCCTTTATAAGAACTCCCTGACCCCAAGTGAGTTATCCTATCCCCTTTATATGTACTCTCTGACGGCAAGTGAGTTACCCTAGTCCCATAGTAGTATTCCCTGACCCCAAGTGAGTTACGATAGCCCCTTTATAAGTACTTTCTGACCCCAAGTGAGTTACCATATCACGTTTATAAGTACTCCCTGACCCCAAGTGAGTTATCTTAGCCACTTTATATGTACTCTCTGACCGCAAGTGCGTTACCATAGTCCCATAGTAGTACTCCCTGACCCCAAGTGAGTTATCCTAGCCCCTTTATATGTACTCTCTGACGGCAAGTGAGTTACCCTAGGCCCATATAAGTACTCCCTGGCCCCAAGTGAGTTACCCTAGCCCCGTTATAAGTACTCCCTGAACCCTAGTGAATTATCCTAGCCCCTTTATAAGTACTCTCTGACCGCAAGTGAGTTACCCTAGCCCCTTTATATGTACTGTCTGACCGGAAGTGCGTTATCCTAGTCCCAAATTAGTACTCCCTGACCCCAAGTGAGTTATCCTACCCCCTTTATATGTACTCTCTGACGGGAAGTGAGTTACCCTAGGCCCATATACGTACTCCCTGACCCCAAGTGAGTTACCATACCCCCTTTATAAGTACTCCCTGACTCCAAATGAGTTATCCTATCCGCTTTATATGTACTCCCAGACCCCAGTGAGTTACCCTAGTCCCTTATAAGTAATCCCTGACCCCAAGAGAGTTACCCTAGCCCTTTAATAGGTACACCCTGGCCCCAAGTGAGTTACCCTGGTCCCATATAAGTACTCCCTGACCCCAAGTGAGTTACCATAGCCCCTTTAAGGTACTCCCTGACCCCAAGTGAGTTATCCTAGGCCCTTTATATGTACACTCTGACCGCAAGTGCGTTATCCTAGTCCCATAGTAGTACTCCTTGACCCCAAGTGAGTTATCTTAGCCCCTTTATATGTACCCTCTGACCGCAAGTGAATTACCCTAGCCCCTTAATAAGTATTCCCTGACCCCAAGTGTGTTAACCTAGTTTCATATATGTATTCCCTGAACACAAGTGAGTTACCCTAGTCCCATAGAGGTACTCCCTGACCCCAAATGAGTCACCGTAGCACCTTCATAAGTACACCCTGACCCCAAGTGTGTTACCTTACTCACATAAATGTAATCCCTGACCCCAAGTGAGTTATCCTAGCCCCTTTATATGTACTCTCTGACCGCAAGTGAGTTATCCTAGCCGCTTTATATGTACTCCCAGTCCCCAAGTGAGTTACCCTAGTCCCTTATAAGTACTCCCTGACCCCAAGAGAGTTACCCTAGCACTTTAATATGTACACTCTGGCCCCAAGTGTGTTACCCTAGTCCCATATAAGTACTCCTTGACCCAAAGTGAGTTACCCTAGCCCCTTTATAAGTACTCCCTGACCCCAAGTGAGTTACCATATCACCTTTATAAGTACTGCCTGACCCCAAGTGAGTTATCCTAGCCCCTTTATATGTACTCTCTGACCGCAAGTGAGTTACCCTAGTCCCTTAGAAGTACTATCTGACCCCAAGTGTTTTACCATATCATCTTTGTAAATACTCCCTGACCGCAAGTGAGTTATTCTGACCCCTTTATAAGTACTCCCTCACCCCAAGTGTGTTACCCTAGTCTCATATAAGTACTCCCTGGCCCCAAGTGAGTTACCATAGCCCCTTTATAAGTACTCCCTGACCCCAAGTGAGTTATCGTAGCCCCTTTATATGTACTCTCTGACCGCAAGTGAGTTACCCTAGCCCCTTTATATGTACTCTCTGACCGCAAGTGAGTTATCCTAGCCGCTTTATATGTAATCCCAGTCCCCAAGTGAGTTACCCTAGTCCCTTATAAGTACTCCCTGACCCCAAGAGAGCTACTCTAGCACTTTAATATGTAATCCCTGGCCCCAAGTGTGTTACCCTAGTCCCATATAAGTACTCCTTGACCCAAAGTGAGTTACTCTAGCCCCTTTATAAGTATTCCCTGACCCCAAGTGTGTTACCATATCACCTTTATAAGTACTGCCTGACCCCAAGTGAGTTATCCTATCCCCTTTATATGTACTCTCTGACCGCAAGTGAGTTACCCTAGTCCCATAGTAGTACTCCCTGACCCCAAGTGAGTTACCATAGCCCCATTATAAGTACTCCCTGACCCCAAGTGAATTATCCTAGCCCCTTTATATGTACTCTCTGACGGCAAGTGAGTTACCCTAGTCCCATAGTAGTATTCCCTGACCCCAAGTGAGTTACGATAGCCCCTTTATAAGTACTTTCTGACCCCAAGTGAGTTACCATATCACGTTTATAAGTACTCCCTGACCCCAAGTGAGTTATCTTAGCCACTTTATATGTACTCTCTGACCGCAAGTGCGTTACCATAGTCCCATAGTAGTACTCCCTGACCCCAAGTGAGTTATCCTAGCCCCTTTATATGTACTCTCTGACGGCAAGTGAGTTACCCTAGGCCCATATAAGTACTCCCTGGCCCCAAGTGAGTTACCCTAGCCCCGTTATAAGTACTCCCTGAACCCTAGTGAATTATCCTAGCCCCTTTATAAGTACTCTCTGACCGCAAGTGAGTTACCCTAGCCCCTTTATATGTACTGTCTGACCGGAAGTGCGTTATCCTAGTCCCAAATTAGTACTCCCTGACCCCAAGTGAGTTATCCTACCCCCTTTATATGTACTCTCTGACGGGAAGTGAGTTACCCTAGGCCCATATACGTACTCCCTGACCCCAAGTGAGTTACCATACCCCCTTTATAAGTACTCCCTGACTCCAAATGAGTTATCCTATCCGCTTTATATGTACTCCCAGACCCCAGTGAGTTACCCTAGTCCCTTATAAGTAATCCCTGACCCCAAGAGAGTTACCCTAGCCCTTTAATAAGTACACCCTGGCCCCAAGTGAGTTACCCTGGTCCCATATAAGTACTCCCTGACCCCAAGTGAGTTATCCTAGCCCCTTTATATGTACTCTCTGACCGCAAGTGAGTTACCCTAGTCCCATAGTTGTACTCCCTGACCCCAAGTGAGTTACCATAGCCCCTTTATAAGTACTCCCTGACCCCAAGTAAGTTATCCTAGGCCCTTTATATGTACACTCTGACCGCAAGTGCGTTATCCTAGTCCCATAGTAGTACTCCTTGACCCCAAGTGAGTTATCTTAGCCCCTTTATATGTACCCTCTGACCGCAAGTGAATTACCCTAGCCCCTTTATAAGTATTCCCTGACCCCAAGTGTGTTAACCTAGTTTCATATATGTATTCCCTGAACACAAGTGAGTTACCCTAGTCCCATAGAGGTACTCCCTGACCCCAAATGAGTCACCGTAGCACCTTCATAAGTACACCCTGACCCCAAGTGTGTTACCTTACTCACATAAATGTAATCCCTGACCCCAAGTGAGTTATCCTAGCCCCTTTATATGTACTCTCTGACCGCAAGTGAGTTATCCTAGCCGCTTTATATGTACTCCCAGTCCCCAAGTGAGTTACCCTAGTCCCTTATAAGTACTCCCTGACCCCAAGAGAGTTACTCTAGCACTTTAATATGTACACCCTGGCCCCAAGTGTGTTACCCTAGTCCCATATAAGTACTCCTTGACCCAAAGTGAGTTACCCTAGCCCCTTTATAAGTATTCCCTGACCCCAAGTGTGTTACCATATCACCTTTATAAGTACTGCCTGACCCCAAGTGAGTTATCCTATCCCCTTTATATGTACTCTCTGACCGCAAGTGAGTTACCCTAGTCCCATAGTAGTACTCCCTGACCCCAAGTGAGTTACCATAGCCCCATTATAAGTACTCCCTGACCCCAAGTGAGTTATCCTAGCCCCTTTATATGTACTCTCTGACGGCAAGTGAGTTACCCTAGTCCCTTAGAAGTACTATCTGACCCCAAGTGAGTTACCATATCATCTTTATATGTACTCTCTGACCGCAAGTGAGTTACCCTAGCCGCTTTATATGTACTCCCAGACCCCAAAGTGAGTTACCCTAGCCCTTTAATAAATACACCCTGGCCCCAAGTGAGTTACCCTGGTCCCATATAAGTACTCTCTGACCCCAAGTGAGTTATCCTAGCCCCTTTATGTGTACTCTCTGAACGCAAGTGAGTTACCCTAGTCCCATAGTAGTACTCCCTGACCCCAAGTGAGTTATCCTAGCCCCTATATATATACTCTCTGACGGCAAGTGAGTTACCCTAGGCCAATATAAGTACTCCCTGACCCCAAGTGAGTTACCCTAGCCCCTTTATATGTACTCTCTGACCGCAAGTGAGTTATCCTAGCCGATTTATATGTACTCCCAGAACCCAAGTGAGTTACCCTAGTCCCTTATAAGTACTCACTGACCCCAAGAGGGTTACACTAGCACTTTAATATGTACACCATGGCCCCAAGTGGGTTACCCTGGTCCCATATAAGTACTCACAGACTCCAAGAGGGTTACACTAGCACTTTAATATGTACACCCTGGCCCCTAGTGGGTTACCCTGGTCCCATATAAGTACTCACAGACACCAAGTGAGTTACCCTAGTCCCTTTATAAGTACTCCCTGACCCCAAGTGAGTTATCCTAGCCCCTTTATATGTACACTCTGACCGCAAGTGAGTTACCCTAGTCCCATGGTAGTACTCTTTGACCCCAAGTGAGTTACCATAGCCCCTTTATAAGAACTCCCTGACCCCAAGTGAGTTATCGTATCCCCTTTATATGTACTCTCTGACGGCAAGTGAGTTACCCTAGTCCCATAGTAGTATTCCCTGACCCCAAGTGAGTTACGATAGCCCCTTTACAAGTACTCCCTGATCCCAAGTGAGTTATCATAGCCCCTTTATAAGTATTCCCTGACCCCAAGTGTGTTACCATATCACCTTTATAAGTACTGCCTGACCCCAAGTGAGTTATCCTATCCCCTTTATATGTACTCTCTGACCGCAAGTGAGTTACCCTAGTCCCATAGTAGTACTCCCTGACCCCAAGTGAGTTACCATAGCCCCATTATAAGTACTCCCTGACCCCAAGTGAGTTATCCTAGCCCCTTTATATGTACTCTCTGACGGCAAGTGAGTTACCCTAGTCCCATAGTAGTACTCTCTGACCCCAAGTGAGTTACCATAGCTCCGTTATAAGTACTATCTGCCCCATGTGAGTTACCATATCACCTTTATAAGTACTCCCTGACCCTAAGTAAGTTATCCTATCCCCCTTATATGTACTCTCTGACCGCAAGTGAGTTACCCTAGTCCCTTAGAAGTACTACCTGACCCCAAGTGAGTTATCCTAGCCCCTTTATATGTACTCACTGACGGCAAGTGAGTTACCCTAGTCTCATATAAGTACTCCCTGGCCCCAAGTGAGTTACCATAGCCCCTTTATAAGTACTCCCTCACCCCAAGTGAGTTATCCTAGCCCCTTTATAAGTACTCTCTGACCGCAAGTGAGTTACCCTAGTCCCATAGTAGTACTCCCTGAATCCAAGTGAGTTACCATAGCCCCTTTATAAGTACTCCCTGACCCCAAGTGAGTTATCCTAGCCCCTTTATATGTACTCACTGACGGCAAGTGAGTTACCCTAGTCTCATATAAGTACTCCCTGGCCCCAAGTGAGTTACCATAGCCCCTTTATAAGTACTCCCTGACCCCAAGTGAGTTATCCTAGCCCCTTTATAAGTACTTTCTGACCGCAAGTGAGTTACCCTATTCCCATAGTAGTACTCCCTGAACCCAAGTGAGTTACCATAGCCCCTTTATAAGTACTCTCTGACCCCAAGTGAGTTATCCTAGCCACTTTATAAGTACTCCCTGACCACAAATGTGTTATCTTAGTCCCATAATTGTACTCCCTGACCCCAAGTGATTTATCCTAGCCCCTTAAATGTACTCTCTGACCGCAAGTGAGTTATCCTAGCCCCTTTATAAGTACTCCCTGACCCCAAGTGTGTTACCCTAGTTTCATATATGTATTCCCTGAACACAAGTCAGTTACCCTAGTCCCATAGAGGTACTCCCTGACCCCAAATGTGTCACCGTAGTACCTTTATAAGTACTCCCTGACCCCAAGTGTGTTACCTTTGTCACATAAATGCACTCCCTGACCCCAAGTGAGTTATCCTAGCCCCTTTATATATACTCTCTGACCGCAAGTGTGTTATCCTAGCCCCTTTATATGTACTCCCTGACCCCAAGTGAGTTATCCTAGCCCCTTTATAAGTACTCCCTGACCCCAATTGTGTTACCCTAGTCTCATATTAGTACTCCCTGGCCCCAAGTGAGTTACCATAGCCCCTTTATAAGTACTCCCTGAACCCAAGTGTGTTACCTTAGCCCCTTTATAAGTACTTCCTAACCCCAAGTGAGTTATCCTATCCCCTTTATATGTACTCTCTGACCGCAAATGAGTTACCCTAGTCCCATATATGTACTCCCTGACCCCAAGTGAGTTATCCTAGCCCCTTTATAAGTACTCCCTGACTCCAAATGAGTTATCCTAGCGGCTTTATATGTACTCCCAGACCCCAGTGAGTTACCCTAGTCCCTTATAAGTACTCCCTGACCCCAAGAGAGTTACCCTAGCCCTATAATAAGTACACCCTGGCCCCAAGTGAGTTACCCTGGTCCCATATAAGTACTCCCTGTCCCCAAGTGAGTTATCCTAGCCCCTTTATATGTACTCTCTGACCGCAAGTGAGTTACCCTAGTCCCATAGTAGTACTCCCTGACCCCAAGTGAGTTATCCTAGTCCCTTTATATGTACTCACTGACGGCAAGTGATTTACCCTAGTCTCATATAAGTACTCCCTGGCCCCAAGTGAGTTACCATAGCCCCTTTATAAGTACTCCCTGACCCCAAGTGAGTTATCCTAGCCCCTTTATAAGTACTCTCTGACCGCAATTGAGTTACCCTAGTCCCATAGTAGTACTCCGTGAACCCAAGTGAGTTACCATAGCCCCTTTATAAGTACTCCCTGACCCCAAGTGAGTTATCCTAGCCCTTTTATATGTACTCTCTGACCGCAAGTGAGTTACCCTAGTCCCATAGTAGTACTCCCTGACCGCAAGTGAGTTATCCTAGCCCCTTTATATGTATTCACTGACGGCAAGTGAGTTACCCTAGTCTCATATAAGTACTCCCTGGCCCCAAGTGAGTTATCCTAGCCCCTTTATAAGTACTCTCTGACCGCAAGTGAGTTACCCTAGTCCCATAGTAGTACTCCCTGAACCCAAGTGAGTTACCCTAGCCCCTTTATATGTACTCTCTGACCGCAAGTGAGTTATCCTAGCCGATTTATATGTACTCCCAGACCCCAAGTGAGTTACCCTAGCCCCTTTTAAGTACTCACTGACCCCAAGAGGGTTACACTAGCACTTTAATATGTACACCCTGGCCCCTAGTGGGTTACCCTGGTCCCATATAAGTACTCACAGACACCAAGTGAGTTACCCTAGTCCCATAAAAGTACTCCTTGAACCAAACTGAGTTACCCTAGCCCCTTTATAAGTACTCCCTGACCCCAAGTGAGTTATCCTAGCCCCTTTATATGTACACTCTGACCGCAAGTGAGTTACCCTAGTCCCATAGTAGTACTCTTTGACCCCAAGTGAGTTACCATAGCCCCTAAATAAGTACTCCCTGACCCCAAATGAGTTATCCTAGCCCCTTTATATGTACTCTCTGACCGCAAGTGAGTTATTCAAACCCCTTTATAAGTACTCCCTGACCCCAAGTGTGTTAACCTAGTCTCATATAAGTACTCCCTGAACCCAAGTGTCTTACCTTAGCCCCTTTATAAGTACTCCCTGACCCCAAGTGAGTTATCGTATCCCCTTTATATGTACTCTCTGACCGCAAGTGAGTTACCCTAGTCCCTTATATGTACTCCCTAACCCCAAGTGAGTTATCCTATCCCCTTTATATGTACTCCCTGACCGCAAGTGAGTTACCCTATTCCCATATAAGTACTCCCTGACCCCAAGTGAGGTACCATAGCCCCTTTAAAATTACTCCCTGACCCCAAGTGAGTTATCCTATCCCCTTTATATGCACTCTCTGACCGCAAGTGAGTTTTTCAAACACCTTTATAAGTACTCCCTGACCCCAAGTGTGTTATCCGAGTCTCATATAAGTACTCCCTGAACCCAAGTGTGTTACCTTAGCCCCTATATAAGTACTCCCTGACCCCAAGTAAGTTATCCTATCCCCTTTATATGTACTCTCTGACCGCAAGTGAGTTATCCTAGCCGCTTTATATGTACTCCCAGACCCCAAGTGGGTTACCCTGGTCCCATATAACTACTCCCTGACCCCAAGTGAGTTACCATAGCCCCTTTATAAGTATTCTCTGACCCCAAGTGAGTTACAATATCACCTTTATAAGTACTCCCTGACCCCAAGTGAGTTATCCTAGCCCGTTTATATGTACTCTCTGACCTCAAGTGAGTTACCCTAGTCCCATAGAAGTACTCCCTGACCCCAAGTGTGTTATCCGAGTCTCATATAAGTACTCCCTGAACCCAAGTGTGTTACCTTAGCCCCTATATAAGTACTCCCTGACCCCAAGTAAGTTATCCTATCCCCTTTATATGTACTCTCTGACCGCAAGTGAGTTATCCTAGCCGCTTTATATGTACTCCCAGACCCCAAGTGGGTTACCCTGGTCCCATAAAACTACTCCCTGACCCCAAGTGAGTTACCATAGCCCCTTTATAAGTATTCTCTGACCCCAAGTGAGTTACAATATCACCTTTATAAGTACTCCCTGACCCCAAGTGAGTTATCCTAGCCCGTTTATATGTACTCTCTGACCTCAAGTGAGTTACCCTAGTCCCATAGAAGTACTCCCTGACCCCAAGTGAGTTACCATATAACCTTTATACGTACTCCCTGACCGCAAGTGAGTTATTCTAACCCCTTTATAAGTACTCCCTGACGCCAAGTGTGTTACCCTAGTCTCATATAAGTACTCCCTGGCCCCATGTGAGTTACCATAGCCCCTTTATAAGTACTACCTGACCACAAGTGAGTTATCCTAGCCCCTTTATATGTTCTCTCTGACCGCAAGTGAGTTACCCTATCCCCTTTATATGCACTCTCTGACCGCAAGTGAGTTATTCAAACCCCTTTATAAATACTCCCTGACCCCAAGTGTCTTATCCTAGTCTCATATAAGTACTCCCTGAACCCAAGTGTGTTACCTTAGCCCCTTTATAAGTACTCCCTGATCCCAAGTGAGTTACCATATCACCTTTATATGTACTCTCTGACCGCAATTGCGCTAACCTAGTCCCATAGTGGTACTCCCTGACCCCAAGTGAGTTATCCTAGCACCTTTATATGTACTCTCTAACTGCAAGTGAGTTACCCTAGTCCCATATATGTACTCCCTGACCCCAAGTGATTTATCCTATCCCCTTTATATGTACTCTCTGACCGCAAGTGAGTTACCCTAGTCACATATAAGAACTCCCTGTCCCTAAGTGAGTACGCTAGTCCCAAATAAGTATTCCCTGACCCCAAGTGAGTTATCCTAACCCCTTTATATGTACTCTCTGACGGCAAGTGAATTATCCTAGCCCGTTATATGTACTCCCAGACCCCAAGTGAGTTACCCTAGTCCCTTATAAATACTCCCTGACCCCAAGTGAGTTACCCAGCCCGTTTATAATTACACCCTGGCCCCAAGTGTGTTACCCTGGTCCCATATAAGTACTCCTACACACCAAGTGAGTTAGCCTATTCCAAATATAAGTACTCCTTGACCCAAAGAGAGGTATCCTAGCCCCTTTATATGTACTCTCTGACCGCAAGTGCGTTACCCTAGTCCCATAGTTGTACCCCCTGACCCCAAGTGAGCTATCCTAGCCCCTTTATATGTACTCTCTAATGGCAAGTGAGTTACCCTAGGCCCATATAAGTACTCCCTGACCCCAAGTGAGTTACCATAGCCCCTTTATATGTACTCTCTGACCGCAAGTGAGTTATTCAAACCCCTTTACAAGTACTCCCTGACCCCAATTGGTTTACCCTAGGCCCTTTATAAGTACTCCCTGACCGCAAGTGAGTTACCCTAGTCCCATATAAGTACTCCCTGACCCCAAGTGAGGTACCATAGCCCCTTTGTAAGTACTCCCTGACCCCAAGTGAGTTATCCTATCCCCTTTATATGTACTCTCTGACCGCAAGTGAGTACCCTAGTCCCATATATGTACCCTCTGACCGCAAGTGAGTTATCCTAGCCGCTTTATATGTACTTCCAGACCCAAAGTGAGTTACCCTAGTCCCTTATAAGTACTCCCTGACCCCAAGAGAGTTACCTTAGCCCTTTAATAAGTACACCCTGGCTCCAGGTGAGTTACCCTGGTCCCATATAAGTACTCCCTGACCCCATGTGAGGTACCATAGCCCCTTTATAAGTACTCCTTGACCCCAAGTGAGTTATCCTATCCCCTTCATGTGTGTTCTCTGACCGCAAGTGAGTTACCCTAGTCCCATATATGTACTCCCTGCCCCCAAGTGAGTTATCCTATCCCCTTTCTATGCACTCTCTGACCGCAAGTGAGTTATTCAAACACCTTTATAAGTACTCCCTGACCCCAAGTGTGATATCCTAGTCTCATATAAGTACTCCCTGAACCCCAAGTGTGTTACCTTAGCCACTTTATAAGTACTCCCTGACCCCAAGTAAGTTATCCTATCCCCTTTATATGTACTCTCTGACCGCAAGTGAGTTATTCAAACCCCTTTATAAGTACTCCCTGACCCCAAGTGTGGTACCCTAGTCTCATATAAGTACTCCCTGAACCCAAGTGTGTTACCTTAGCCCCTTTATAAGTACTCCCTGACCCCAAGTGAGTTATCCTATCCCCTTTATATGTACTCTCTGACCGCAAGTGAGTTACCCTAGTCCCATTATGTACACCCTGACCCCAAGTGAGTTATCCTATCCCCTTTATATGTACTCTCTGACCGCAAGTGAGTTACCCTAGTCCCATATAAGAACTCCCTGTCCCCAAATGTGTTACCTTAGTCCCATAAATGTACTCCCTGACCCCAAGTGAGTTATCCTAACCCCTTTATATGTACTCTCTGACCGCAAGTGAGTTATCCTAGCTCTTTTATAAGTACTCCCTGATCCCAAGTGTGTTACCCTTGTTTCATATATGTATTCCCTGAACAAAAGTGAGATACCCTAGTCCCATAGAGGTACTCCCTGACCCCAAATGAGTCACCGTAGCACCTTTATAAGTACTCCCTGACCCCAAGTGAGTTATCCTAGTCCCATCGAAGTACTCTCTGACCCCAAGAGAGTTACCCTAGCCCCTATATAAGTACTCCCTGATCCCAAGTGAGTTATCCCATCCCGTTTATATGTACTCTCTGACCTCAAGTGAGTTACGCTAGTCCCATAGAAGTACTCCCTGACCCCAAGTGAGTTACCATATAACCTTTATACGTACTCCCTGACCGCAAGTGAGTTATTCTAACCCCTTTATAAGTACTCCCTGACGCCAAGTGTGTTACCCTAGTCTCATATAAGTACTCCCTGGCCCCATGTGAATTACCATAGCCCCTTTATAAGTACTACCTGACCACAAGTGAGTTATCCTAGCCCCTTTATATGTACTCTCTGACCGCAAGTGAGTTACCCTATCCCCTTTATATGCACTCTCTGACCGCAAGTGAGTTATTCAAACCCCTTTATAAATACTCCCTGACCCCAAGTGTGTTATCCTAGTCTCATATTAGTACTCCCTGAACCCAAGTGTGTTACCTTAACCCCTTTATAAGTACTCCCTGATCCCAAGTGAGTTACCATATCACCTTTATATGTACTCTCTGACCGCAATTGCGCTAACCTAGTCCCATAGTGGTACTCCCTGACCCCAAGTGAGTTATCCTAGCACCTTTATATGTACTCTCTAACTGCAAGTGAGTTACCCTAGTCCCATATATGTACTCCCTGACCCCAAGTGAGTTATCCTATCCCCTTTATATGTACTCTCTGACCGCAAGTGAGTTACCCTAGTCACATATAAGAACTCCCTGTCCCTAAGTGAGTACGCTATTCCCAAATAAGTACTCTCTGACCCCAAGTGAGTTATCCTAACCCCTTATATGTACTCTCTGACGGCAAGTGAATTATCCTAGCCCGTTATATGTACTCCCAGACCCCAAGTGGGTTACCCTGGTCCTATATAACTACTCCCTGACCCCAAGTGAGTTACCATAGCCCCTTTATAAGTATTCTCTGACCCCAAGTGAGTTACAATATCACCTTTATAAGTACTCGCTGACCCCAAGTGAGTTATCCTAGCCCGTTTATATGTACTCTCTGACCTCAAGTGAGTTACCCTAGTCCCATAGAAGTACTCCCTGACCCCAAGTGAGTTATCCTAGCCCCTTTATATGTACTCTCTAATGGCAAGTGAGTTACCCTAGGCCCATATAAGTACTCCCTGACCCCAAGTGAGTTACCATAGCCCCTTTATATGTACTCTCTGACCGCAAGTGAGTTATTCAAACCCCTTTATAAGTACTCCCTGACCCCAATTGTGTTACCCTAGTCCCAAATAAGTACACCCTGGCCCCAAGTGAGTTACCCTGGTCCAATATAAGTACTCCTTGACCCAAAGAGAGTTACCCTAGGCCCTTTGTAAGTACTCCCTGACCGCAAGTGAGTTAACCTAGTCCCTTATAAGTACTCCCTGACCCCAAGTGAGGTACCATAGCCCCTTTATAAGTACTCCCTGACCCCAAGTGAGTTATCCTATCCCCTTTATATGTACTCTCTGACCGCAAGTGAGTTACCCTAGTCCCATATATGTACCCTCTGACCGCAAGTGAGTTATCCTAGCCGCTTTATATGTACTTCCAGACCCCAAGTGAGTTACCCTAGTCCCTTATAAGTACTCCCTGACCCCAAGAGAGATACCTTAGCCCTTCAATAAGTACACCCTGGCTCCAAGTGAGTTACCCTGGTCCCATATAAGTACTCCTTGACCCCAAGTGAGTTACCATATCACCTTTATAAGTACTCCCTGACCCAAGTGAGTTATCCTAACCCCATTATATGTACTCTCTGACCGCAAGTGCGTTACCCTAGTCCCATAGTAGTACTCCCTGACCCCAAGTGAGTTATCCTAGCCCCTTTATATGTACTCTGTGACAGCAAGTGAGTTACCCTAGGCCCATATAAGTACTCCCTGACCCCAAGTGAGTTACCATAGCCCCTTTATAAGTACTCCCTGACCCCAAATGAGTTATCCTAGCCCCTTTATATGTACTCTCTAACCGCAAGTGAGTTATTCAAACCCCTTTATAAGTACTCCCTGACCCCAAGTGTGTTACCCTAGTCTCATATAAGTCCTCCCTGAACCCAAGTGTCTTACCTTAGCCCCTTAATAAGTACTCCCTGACCCCAAGTGAGTTATCGTATCCCCTTTATATGTACTCTCTGACCGCAAGTGAGTTACCCTAGTCCCTTATATGTACTCCCTAACCCCAAGTGAGTTATCCTATCCCCTTTATATGTACTCCCTGACCGCAAGTGATTTACCCTATTCCCATATAAGTACTCCCTGACCCCAAGTGAGGTACCATAGCCCCTTTAAAAGTACTCCCTGACCCCAAGTGAGTTATCCTATCCCCTTTATATGCACTCTCTGACCGCAAGTGAGTTTTTCAAACACCTTTATAAGTACTCCCTGACCCCAAGTGTGTTATCCGAGTCTCATGTAAATACTTCCTGAACCCAAGTGTGTTACCTTAGCCCCTATATAAGTACTCCCTGACCCCAAGTAAGTTATCCTATCCCCTTTATATGTACTCTCTGACCGCAAGTGAGTTATCCTAGCCGCTTTATATGTACTCCCAGACCCCAAGTGGGTTACCCTGGTCCCATATAACTACTCCCTGACCCCAAGTGAGTTACCATAGCCCCTTTATAAGTATTCTCTGAACCCAAGTGAGTTACAATATCACCTTTATAAGTACTCCCTGACCCCAAGTGAGTTATCCTAGCCCGTTTATATGTACTCTCTGACGCCAACTGTGTTACCCTAGTCTCATATAAGTACTCCCTGGCCCCATGTGAGTTACCATAGCCCCTATATAAGTACTACCTGACCACAAGTGAGTTATCCTAGCCCCTTTATATGTACTCTCTGACCGCAAGTGAGTTACCATATCCCCTTTATATGCACTCTCTGACCGCAAGTGAGTTATTCAAACCCCTTTATAAATACTCCCTGACCCCAAGTGTGTTATCCTAGTCTCATATAAGTACTCCCTGAACCCAAGTGTGTTACCTTAGCCCCTTTATAAGTACTCCCTGATCCCAAGTGAGGTACCATAGCCCCTTTAAAAGTACTCCTTGACCCCAAGTGAGTTATCCTATCCCCTTTATATGCACTCTCTGACCGCAAGTGAGTTTTTCAAACACCTTTATAAGTACTCCCTGACCCCAAGTGTGTTATCCGAGTCTCATATAAGTACTCCCTGAACCCAAGTGTGTTACCTTAGCCCCTATATAAGTACTCCCTGACCCCAAGTAATTTATCCTATCCCCTTTATATGTACTCTCTGACCGCAAGTGAGTTATCCTAGCCGCTTTATATGTACTCCCAGACCCCAAGTGGGTTACCCTGGTCCCATATAACTACTCCCTGACCCCAAGTGAGTTACCATAGCCCCTTTATAAGTATTCTCTGAACCCAAGTGAGTTACCATATCACCTTTATAAGTACTCCCTGACCCCAAGTGAGTTATCCTAGCCCGTTTATATGTACTCTCTGACGCCAAGTGTGTTACCCTAGTCTCATATAAGTACTCCCTGGCCCCATGTGAGTTACCATAGCCCCTTTATAAGTACTACCTGACCACAAGTGAGTTATCCTAGCCCCTTTATATGTACTCTCTGACCGCAAGTGAGTTACCATATCCCCTTTATATGCACTCTCTGACCGCAAGTGAGTTATTCAAACCCCTTTATAAATACTCCCTGACCCCAAGTGTGTTATCCTAGTCTCATATAAGTACTCCCTGAACCCAAGTGTGTTACCTTAGCCCCTTTATAAGTACTCCCTAATCCCAAGTGAGGTACCATAGCCCCTTTAAAAGTACTCCTTGACCCCAAGTGAGTTATCCTATCCCCTTTATATGCACTCTCTGACCGCAAGTGAGTTTTTCAAACACCTTTATAAGTACTCCCTGACCCCAAGTGTGTTATCCGAGTCTCATATAAGTACTCCCTGAACCCAAGTGTGTTACCTTAGCCCCTATATAAGTACTCCCTGACCCCAAGTAATTTATCCTATCCCCTTTATATGTACTCTCTGACCGCAAGTGAGTTATCCTAGCCGCTTTATATGTACTCCCAGACCCCAAGTGGGTTACCATAGCCCCTTTATAAGTATTCTCTGACCCCAAGTGAGTTACAATATCACCTTTATAAGTACTCGCTGACCCCAAGTGAGTTATCCTAGCCCGTTTATATGTACTCTCTGACCTCAAGTGAGTTACCCTAGTCCCATAGAAGTACTCCCTGACCCCAAGTGAGTTACCATAGCCCCTTTATAAGTATTCTCTGACCCCAAGTGAGTTACAATATCACCTTTATAAGTACTCGCTGACCCCAAGTGAGTTATCCTAGCCCGTTTATATGTACTCTCTGACCTCAAGTGAGTTACCCTAGTCCCATAGAAGTACTCCCTGACCCCAAGTGAATTACCATATAACCTTTATACGTACTCCCTGACCGCAAGTGAGTTATTCTAACCACTTTATAAGTACTCCCTGACGCCAAGTGTGTTACCCTAGTCTCATATAAGTACTCCCTGGCCCCATGTGAGTTACCATAGCCCCTTTATAAGTACTACCTGACCACAAGTGAGTTATCCTAGCCCCTTTATATATACTCTCTGACCGCAAGTGAGTTACCCTATCCCCTTTATATGCACTCTCTGACCGCAAGTGAGTTATTCAAACCCCTTTATAAATACTCCCTGACCCCAAGTGTGTTATCCTAGTCTCATATAAGTACTCCCTGAACCCAAGTGTGTTACCTTAGCCCCTTTATAAGTACTCCCTGATCCCATGTGAGTTACCACATCACCTTTATATGTACTCTCTGACCGCAATTGCGCTAACCTAGTCCCATAGTGGTACTCCCTGACCCCAAGTGAGTTATCCTAGCACCTTTATATGTACTCTCTAACTGCAAGTGAGTTACCCTAGTCCCATATATGTACTCCCTGGCCCCAAGTGAGTTACCATAACCCCTTTATATGTACTACCTGACCACAAGTGAGTTATCCTAGCCCCTTTATATGTACTCTCTGACCGCAAGTGAGTTATCGTAGCCGCTTTATATGTACTTCCAGACCCCAAGTGAGTTACCCTAGTCCCTTATAAGTACTCCCTGACCCCAAGAGAGATACCTTAGCCCTTTAATAAGTACACCCTGGCTCCAAGTGAGTTACCCTGGTCCCATATAAGTACTCCTTGACCCCAAGTGAGTTACCATATCACCTTTATAAGTACTCCCTGACCCAAGTGAGTTATCCTAACCCCATTATATGTACTCTCTGACCGCAAGTGCGTTACCCTAGTCCCATAGTAGTACTCCCTGACCCCAAGTGAGTTATCCTAGCCCCTTTATATGTACTCTCTGACGGCAAGTGAGTTACCCTAGGCCCATATAAGTACTCCCTGACCCCAAGTGAGTTACCATAGCCCTTTTATAAGTACTCCCTGACTCCAAATGAGTTATCCTAGCCCCTTTATATGTATTCTCTGACCGCAAGTGAGTTATTCAAACCCCTTTATAAGTACTCCCTGACCCCAAGTGTGTTACCCTAGTCTCATATAAGTCCTACCTGAACCCAAGTGTCTTACCTTAGCCCCTTTATAAGTACTCCCTGACCCCAAGTGAGTTATCGTATCCCCTTTATATGTACTCTCTGACCGCAAGTGAGTTACCCTAGTCCCAAATATGTACTCCCTGACCCCAAGTTAGTTATCCTATCCCCTTTCTATTCACTCTCTGACCGCAAGTGAGATATTCAAACACCATTATAAGTACTCCCTGACGCCAAGTGTGTTATCCTAGTCTCATATAAGTACTCCCTGAACCCAAGTGTGTTACCTTAGCCCCTTTATAAGTACTCCCTGACCAGAAGTAAGTTATCCTATCCCCTTTATATGTATTCTCTGACCGCAAGTGAGTTATCCTAGCCGCTTTATATGTACTCCCAGACGCCAAGTGGGTTACCCTGGTCCCATATAACTACTCCCTGACCCCAAGTGAGTTACCTTAGCCCCTTTATAAGTACTTTCTGACCCCAAGTGAGTTACAATATCACCTTTATAAGTATTCCTTGACCCCAAGTGAGTTATCCTAGCCCCTTTATATGTACTCTCTGACCTCAAATGAGTTACCCTAGTCCCATAGAAGTACTCCCTGACCCCAAGTGAGTTACCATATAACCTTTATACGTACTCCCTGACCGCAAGTGAGTTATTCTAACCCCTTTATAAGTACTCCCTGACGCCAAGAGTGTTACCCTAGTCTCATATAAGTACTCCCTGGCCCCATGTGAGTTACCATAGCCCCTTTATAAGTACTACCTGACCACAAGTGAGTTACCCTATCCCCTTTATATGCACTCTCTGACCGCAAGTGAGTTATTCAAACCCCTTTATAAATACTCCCTGACCCCAAGTGTGTTATCCTAGTCTCATATTAGTACTCCCTGAACCCAAGTGTGTTACCTTAACCCCTTTATAAGTACTCCCTGATCCCAAGTGAGTTACCATATCACCTTTATATGTACTCTCTGACCACAATTGCGCTAACCTAGTCCCATAGTGGTACTCCCTGACCCCAAGTGAGTTATCCTAGCACCTTTATAAGTACTCTCTAACTGCAAGTGAGTTACCCTAGTCCCATATATGTACTCCCTGACCCCAAGTGAGTTATCCTAGCCGCTTTATATGTACTCCCAGACGCCAAGTGGGTTACCCTGGTCCCATATAACTACTCCCTGACCCCAAGTGAGTTACCATAGCCCCTTTATAAGTACTCTATGACCCCAAGTGAGTTACAATATCACCTTTATAAGTACTCCTTGACCCCAAGTGAGTTATCCTAGCCCCTTTATATGTACTCTCTGACCTCAAATGAGTTACCCTAGTCCCATAGAAGTACTCCCTGACCCCAAGTGAGTTACCATATCACCTTTATATGTACTCCCTGACCGCAAATGAGGTATTCTAACCCCTTTATAAGTACTCCCTGACACCAAGTGTGTTACCCTAGTCTCATATAAGTACTCCCTGGCCCCAAGTGAGTTACCATAACCCCTTTATAAGTACTACCTGACGACAAGTGAGTTATCCTAGCCCCTTTATATGTACTCTCTGACCGCAAGTGAGTTATCCTAGCCGCTTTATATGTACTCCCAGACCCCAAGTGAGTTACCATAGCCCCTTTATAAGTACTCTATGACCCCAAGTGAGTTACAATATCACCTTTATAAGTACTCCTTGACCCCAAGTGAGTTATCCTAGCCCCTTTATATGTACTCTCTGACCTCAAATGAGTTACCCTAGTCCCATAGAAGTACTCCCTGACCCCAAGTGAGTTACCATATCACCTTTATATGTACTCCCTGACCGCAAATGAGGTATTCTAACCCCTTTATAAGTACTCCCTGACACCAAGTGTGTTACCCTAGTCTCATATAAGTACTCCCTGGCCCCAAGTGAGTTACCATAACCCCTTTATAAGTACTCCTTGACCCCAAGTGAGTTATCCTATCCCCTTTATATGTACTCTCTGACCGCAAGTGAGTTACCCTAGTCCCATATATGTACACCCTGACCCCAAGTGAGTTATCCTATCCCCTTTATATGTACTCTCTAACCGCAAGTGAGTTACCCTAGTCCCATATAAGAACTCCCTGTCCCTAAGTGAATACCCTAGTCCCAAATAAGTACTCCCTGACCCCAAGGGAGTTACCATAGCCCCTTTATAAGTACTCCCTGACCCCAAGTGAGTTATCATAGCCCCTTTATATGTACTCCCTGACCCCAAGTGAGTTATCCTAGCCCCTTTATATGTAATCTCTGACTGCAAGTGAGTTACCCTAGCCCCTTTATAAGTACTCCCTGACCCCAAATGTGTTACCTTAGTCCCATAAATGTACTCCCTGACCCCAAGTGAGTTATCCTAACCCCTTTATATGTACTCTCTGACCGCAAGTGAGTTATCCTAGCTCCTTTATAAGTACTCCCTGATCCCAAGTGTGTTACCCTTGTTTCATATACGTATTCCCTGAACAAAAGTGAGATACCCTAGTCCCATAGAGGTACTCCCTGACCCCAAATGAGTCACCGTAGCACCTTTATAAGTACTCCCTGACCCCAAGTGAGTTATCCTAGTCCCATCGAAGTACTCTCTGACCGCAAGAGAGTTACCCTAGCCCCTATATAAGTACTCCCTGACCCCAAGAGAGTTACCCTAGCCCCTATATAAGTACTCCCTGACCCCAAGTGTGTTACCCTAGTTTCATATTGGTACTCCCTGGCCCCAAGTGAGTTACCATAGCCCCTTTATAAGTACTCCCTGACCCCAAGTGAGTTATCCTAGCCTCTTTATATGTACTCTCTGACGGCAAGTGAGTTATCCTAGCCCCATTATATGTACTCCCAGACCCCAAGTGAGTTACCCTAGTCTCATATAAGTACTCCCTGAACCCAAGTGTGTTACCTTAGCCCCTTTATAAGTACTCCCTGACCCCAAGTGAGTTATCCTATCCCCTTTATATGTACTCTCTGACCGCAAGTAAGTTACCCTAGTCCCATATATGTACACCCTGACCCCAAGTGAGTTATCCTATCCCCTTTATATGTACTCTCTGACCGCAAGTGAGTTACCCTAGTCCCATATAAGAACTCCCTGTCCCCAAATGTGTTACCTTAGTCCCATAAATGTACTCCCTGACCCCAAGTGAGTTATCCTAACCCCTTTATATGTACTCTCTGACCGCAAGTGAGTTATCCTAGCTCTTTTATAAGTACTCCCTGATCCCAAGTGTGTTACCCTTGTTTCATATATGTATTCCCTGAACAAAAGTGAGATGCCCTAGTCCCATAGAGGTACTCCCTGACCCCAAATGAGTCACCATAGCCCCTTTATAAGTACTCCCTGACCCCAAGTGAGTTATCCTAGCCTCTTTATATGTACTCTCTGACGGCAAGTGAGTTATCCTAGCCCCATTATATGTACTCCCAGACCCCAAGTGAGTTACCCTAGTCCCTTATAAGTACTCCCTGACCCCAAGAGAGTTAACCTAGCCCTTTAATAATTACACCCTGGCCCAAAGTGAGTTACCCTGGTCCCATATAAGTACTCCCTGACCCCAAGTGAGTTACCATATCACCTTTATATGTACTTCCTGACCCAAATGAGTTATCCTAGCCCCTTTATAATTACTCTCTGACCGCAAGTGAGTTACCCTAATCCCATAGTAGTACTCCCTGACCCCAAGTGAGTTATCCTAGCCTCTTTATATGTACTCTCTGACGGCAAGTGAGTTATCCTAGCCCCATTATATGTACTCCCAGATCCCAAGTGAGTTACCCTAGTCCCTTATAACTACTCCCTGACCCCAAGTGCGTTACCCAGCCCCTTTATAAGTATACCCTGGCCCCAAGTGAGTTACCCTGGTCCCATATAAGTACTCCCAGACACCAAGTGAGTTAGCCTAGTCCAATATAAGTATTCCTTGACCCAAAGAGAGTAACCCTAGGCCCTTTATAAGTGCTCCCTGACCGCAAGTGAGTTAACCTAGTCCCATATAAGTACTCCCTGACCCCAAGTGAGGTACCATAGCCCCTTCATAAGTACTCCCTGACCCCAAGTGAGTTATCCTATCCCCTTTATATGTACTCTCTGACCGCAAGTGAGTTACACCAACCCCCTTTATAATTATTCCCTGACCCCAAGCTAGTTATCCTAGCCCCTTTATATGTACTCTATGACCGCAAGTGAGTTATCCTAGCCCCTGTATATGTACTCCCTGACCCCAAGTGAGTTATCCTAGCCCCTTTATATGTACTCCCTGACCCCAAGTGAGTTATCCTAGTCCCATCGAAGTACTCTCTGACCCCAAGAGAGTTACCCTAGCCCCTATATAAGTACTCCCTGACCCCAAGTGAGTTATCCTATCCCGTTTATATGTACTCTCTGACCTCAAGTGAGTTACGCTAGTCCCATAGAAGTACTCCCTGACCCCAAGTGTGTTACCATATAACCTTTATACGTACTCCCTGACCGCAAGTGAGTTATTCTAACCCCTTTATAAGTACTCCCTGACGCCAAGTGTGTTACCCTAGTCTCATATAAGTACTCCCTGGCCCCATGTGAATTACCATAGCCCCTTTATAAGTACTACCTGACCACAAGTGAGTTATACTAGCCCCTTTATATGTACTCTCTGACCGCAAGTGAGTTACCCTATCCCCTTTATATGCACTCTCTGACCGCAAGTGAGTTATTCAAACCCCTTTATAAATACTCCCTGACCCCAAGTGTGTTATCCTAGTCTCATATTGGTACTCCCTGAACCCAAATGTGTTACCTTAACCCCTTTATAAGTACTCCCTGATCCCAAGTGAGTTACCATATCACCTTTATATGTACTCTCTGACCGCAATTGCGCTAACCTAGTCCCATAGTGGTACTCCCTGACCCCAAGTGAGTTATCCTAGCACCTTTATATGTACTCTCTAACTGCAAGTGAATTACCCTAGTCCCATATATGTACTCCCTGACCCCAAGTGAGTTATCCTAACCCCTTATATGTACTCTCTGACGGCAAGTGAATTATCCTAGCCCGTTATATGTACTCCCAGACCCCAAGTGAGTTACCCTAGTCCCTTATAAATACTCCCTGACCCCAAGTGAGTTACCCAGCCCGTTTATAATTACACCCTGGCCCCAAGTGAGTTACCCTGGTCACATATAAGTACTCCTACACACCAAGTGAGTTAGCCTATTCCAAATATAAGTACCCCTTGACCCAAAGAGAGTAACCCTAGGCCCTTTATAAGTCCTCCCTGACCGCAAGTGAGTTAACCTAGTCCCATATAAGTACTCCCTGACCCCAAGTGAGGTACCATAGCCCCTTTATAAGTACTCCCTGACCCTAAGTGGGTTACCCTAGTCCCTTATAAGTACTCCCTGACCCCAAGTGAGTTATCCTAGCCCCTTATAAGTACTCTCTGACACCAAGTGAGTTACCCTAGTCCCATAGAAATACTCCCTGACCACAAGTGAGTTACCATAGCCTCTTTATAAGTACTCCTTGACCCCAAGTGAGTTATCCTAGCCCCTTTATATGTACTCTCTGACCTCAAATGAGTTACCCTAGTCCCATAGAAGTACTCCCTGACCCCAAGTGAGTTACCATATCACCTTTATATGTACTCCCTGACCGCAAATGAGGTATTCTAACCCCTTTATAAGTACTCCCTGACCCCAAGTGAGTTATCCTAGTTCCATCGAAGTACTCTCTGACCCCAAGAGAGTTACCCTAGCCCCTATATAAGCACTCCCTGACCCCAAGTGAGTTATCCTATCCCGTTTATATGTACTCTCTGACCTCAAGTGAGTTACGCTAGTCCCATAGAAGTACTCCCTGACCCCAAGTGAGTTACCATATAACCTTTATACGTACTCCCTGACCGCAAGTGAGTTATTCTAACCCCTTTATAAGTACTCCCTGACGCCAAGAGTGTTACCCTAGTCTCATATAAGTACTCCCTGACGCCAAGAGTGTTACCCTAGTCTCATATAAGTACTCCCTGGCCCCATGTGAGTTACCATAGCCCCTTTATAAGTACTACCTGACCACAAGTGAGTTACCCTATCCCCTTTATATGCACTCTCTGACCGCAAGTGAGTTATTCAAACCCCTTTATAAATACTCCCTGACCCCAAGTGTGTTATCCTAGTCTCATATTAGTACTCCCTGAACCCAAGTGTGTTACCTTAACCCCTTTATAAGTACTCCCTGATCCCAAGTGAGTTACCATATCACCTTTATATGTACTCTCTGACCGCAATTGCGCTAACCTAGTCCCATAGTGGTACTCCCTGACACCAAGTGAGTTATCCTATCCCCTTTATATGTACTCTCTGACCGCAAGTGAGTTACCCTAGTCACATATAAGAACTCCCTGTCCCTAAGTGAGTACGCTAGTCCCAAATAAGTACTCCCTGACCCCAAGTGAGTTATCCTAACCCCTTATATGTACTCTCTGACGGCAAGTGAATTATCCTAGCCCGTTATATGTACTCCCAGACCCCAAGTGAGTTACCCTAGTCCCTTATAAATACTCCCTGACCCCAAGTGAGTTACCCAGCCCGTTTATAATTACACCCTGGCCCCAAGTGAGTTACCCTGGTCCCATATAAGTACTCCTACACACCAAGTGAGTTAGCCTATTCCAAATATAAGTACCCCTTGACCCAAAGAGAGTAACCCTAGGCCCTTTATAAGTACTCCCTGACCGCAAGTGAGTTAACCTAGTCCCATATAAGTACTCCCTGACCCCAAGTGAGGTACCATAGCCCCTTTATAAGTACTCCCTGACCCCAAGTGAGTTATCCTATCCCCTTTATATGTACTCTCTGACCGCAAGTGAGTTACACCAACCCCCTTTATAATTATTCCCTGACCCCAAGCTAGTTATCCTAGCCCCTTTATATGTACTCTATGACCGCAAGTGAGTTATCCTAGCCCCTGTATATATACTCCCTGACCCCAAGTGAGTTATCCTAGCCCCTTTATATGTACTCTCTGACCGCAAGTGAGTTATCCTAGCCCCTTTATAAGTACTTCCTGACCCCAAGTGTGTTACCCTATTTTCATATTGGTACTCCCTGGCCCCAAGTGAGTTACCATAGCCCCTTTATAAGTACTCCCTGACCCCAAGTGAGTTATCCTATCCCCTTTCTATTCACTCTCTGACCGCAAGTGAGATATTCAAACACCTTTATAAGTACTCCCTGACGCCAAGTGTGTTATCCTAGTCTCATATAAGTACTCCCTGAACCCAAGTGTGTTACCTTAGCCCCTTTATAAGTACTCCCTGACCAGAAGTAAGTTATCCTATCCCCTTTATATGTATTCTCTGACCGCAAGTGAGTTATCCTAGCCGCTTTATATGTACTCCCAGACGCCAAGTGGGTTACCCTGGTCCCATATAACTACTCCCTGACCCCAAGTGAGTTACCATAGCCCCTTTATAAGTACTCTATGACCCCAAGTGAGTTACAATATCACCTTTATAAGTACTCCTTGACCCCAAGTGAGTTATCCTAGCCCCTTTATATGTACTCTCTGACCTCAAATGAGTTACCCTAGTCCCATAGAAGTACTCCCTGACCCCAAGTGAGTTACCATATCACCTTTATATGTACTCCCTGACCACAAATGAGGTATTCTAACCCCTTTATAAGTACTCCCTGACACCAAGTGTGTTACCCTAGTCTCATATAAGTACTCCCTGGCCCCAAGTGAGTTACCATAACCCCTTTATAAGTACTACCTGACGACAAGTGAGTTATCCTAGCCCCTTTATATGTACTCTCTGACCGCAAGTGAGTTATCCTAGCCGCTTTATATGTACTCCCAGACCCCAAGTGAGTTATCCTATCCCCTTTCTATGTACTCTCTGACCGCAAGTGAGTTATTCAAACCCCTTTATAAGTACTCCCTGACCCCAAGTGTGTAACCCTAGTCTCATATAAGTACTCCCTGAACCCAAGTGTGTTACCTTAGCCCCTTTATAAGTACTCCCTGACCCCAAGTGAGTTATCCTATCCCCTTTATATGTACTCTCTGACCGCAAGTGAGTTACCCTAGTCCCATATATGTACACCCTGACCCCAAGTGAGTTATCCTATCCCCTTTATATGTACTCTCTAACCGCAAGTGAGTTACCCTAGTCCCATATAAGAACTCCCTGTCCCTAAGTGAATACCCTAGTCCCAAATAAGTACTCCCTGACCCCAAGGGAGTTACCATAGCCCCTTTATAAGTACTCCCTGACCCCAAGTGAGTTATCATAGCCCCTTTATATGTACTCCCTGACCCCAAGTGAGTTATCCTAGCCCCTTTATATGTAATCTCTGACTGCAAGTGAGTTACCCTAGCCCCTTTATAAGTACTCCCTGACCCCAAATGTGTTACCTTAGTCCCATAAATGTACTCCCTGACCCCAAGTGAGTTATCCTAACCCCTTTATATGTACTCTCTGACCGCAAGTGAGTTATCCTAGCTCCTTTATAAGTACTCCCTGATCCCAAGTGTGTTACCCTTGTTTCATATACGTATTCCCTGAACAAAAGTGAGATACCCTAGTCCCATAGAGGTACTCCCTGGCCCCAAATGAGTCACCGTAGCACCTTTATAAGTACTCCCTGACCCCAAGTGAGTTATCCTAGTCCCATCGAAGTACTCTCTGACCGCAAGAGAGTTACCCTAGCCCCTATATAAGTACTCCCTGACCCCAAGAGAGTTACCCTAGCCCCTATATAAGTACTCCCTGACCCCAAGTGTGTTACCCTAGTTTCATATTGGTACTCCCTGGCCCCAAGTGAGTTACCGTAGCCCCTTTATAAGTACTCCCTGACCCCAAGTGAGTTATCCTAGCCTCTTTATATGTACTCTCTGACGGCAAGTGAGTTATCCTAGCCCCATTATATGTACTCCCAGACCCCAAGTGAGTTACCCTAGTCCCTTATAAGTACTCCCTGACCCCAAGAGAGTTAACCTAGCCCTTTAATAATTACACCCTGGCCCAAAGTGAGTTACCCTGGTCCCATATAAGTACTCCCTGACACCATGTGAGTTACCATATCACCTTTATATGTACTTCCTGACCCAAATGAGTTATCCTAGCCCCTTTATAAGTACTCTCTGACCGCAAGTGAGTTACCCTAGTCCCAGAGTAGTACTCCCTGACCCCAAGTGAGTTATCCTAGCCTCTTTATATGTACTCTCTGACGGCAAGTGAGTTATCCTAGCCCCATTATATGTACTCCCAGATCCCAAGTGAGTTACCCTAGTCCCTTATAACTACTCCCTGACCCCAAGTGCGTTACCCAGCCCCTTTATAAGTATACCCTGGCCCCAAGTGAGTTACCCTGGTCCCATATAAGTACTCCCTGACACCATGTGAGTTACCATATCACCTTTATATGTACTTCCTGACCCAAATGAGTTATCCTAGCCCCTTTATAAGTACTCTCTGACCGCAAGTGAGTTACCCTAGTCCCAGAGTAGTACTCCCTGAACCCAAGTGTGTTACCTTAGCCCCTTTATAAGTACTCCCTGACCCCAAGTGAGTTATCCTATCCCCTTTATATGTACTCTCTGACCGCAAGTGAGTTACCCTAGTCCCATATATGTACACCCTGACCCCAAGTGAGTTATCCTATCCCCTTTATATGTACTCTCTAACCGCAAGTGAGTTACCCTAGTCCCATATAAGAACTCCCTGTCCCTAAGTGAATACCCTAGTCCCAAATAAGTACTCCCTGACCCCAAGGGAGTTACCATAGCCCCTTTATAAGTACTCCCTGACCCCAAGTGAGTTATCATAGCCCCTTTATATGTACTCCCTGACCCCAAGTGAGTTATCCTAGCCCCTTTATATGTAATCTCTGACTGCAAGTGAGTTACCCTAGCCCCTTTATAAGTACTCCCTGACCCCAAATGTGTTACCTTAGTCCCATAAATGTACTCCCTGACCCCAAGTGAGTTATCCTAACCCCTTTATATGTACTCTCTGACCGCAAGTGAGTTATCCTAGCTCCTTTATAAGTACTCCCTGATCCCAAGTGTGTTACCCTTGTTTCATATACGTATTCCCTGAACAAAAGTGAGATACCCTAGTCCCATAGAGGTACTCCCTGACCCCAAATGAGTCACCGTAGCACCTTTATAAGTACTCCCTGACCCCAAGTGAGTTATCCTAGTCCCATCGAAGTACTCTCTGACCGCAAGAGAGTTACCCTAGCCCCTATATAAGTACTCCCTGACCCCAAGAGAGTTACCCTAGCCCCTATATAAGTACTCCCTGACCCCAAGTGTGTTACCCTAGTTTCATATTGGTACTCCCTGGCCACAAGTGAGTTACCATAGCCCCTTTATAAGTACTCCCTGACCCCAAGTGAGTTATCCTAGCCTCTTTATATGTACTCTCTGACGGCAAGTGAGTTATCCTAGCCCCATTATATGTACTCCCAGACCCCAAGTGAGTTACCCTAGTCCCTTATAAGTACTCCCTGACCCCAAGAGAGTTAACCTAGCCCTTTAATAATTACACCCTGGCCCAAAGTGAGTTACCCTGGTCCCATATAAGTACTCCCTGACACCATGTGAGTTACCATATCACCTTTATATGTACTTCCTGACCCAAATGAGTTATCCTAGCCCCTTTATAAGTACTCTCTGACCGCAAGTAAGTTACCCTAGTCCCAGAGTAGTACTCCCTGACCCCAAGTGAGTTATCCTAGCCTCTTTATATGTACTCTCTGACGGCAAGTGAGTTATCCTAGCCCCATTATATGTACTCCCAGATCCCAAGTGAGTTACCCTAGTCCCTTATAACTACTCCCTGACCCCAAGTGCGTTACCCAGCCCCTTTATAAGTATACCCTGGCCCCAAGTGAGTTACCCTGGTCCCATATAAGTACTCCCTGACACCATGTGAGTTACCATATCACCTTTATATGTACTTCCTGACCCAAATGAGTTATCCTAGCCCCTTTATAAGTACTCTCTGACCGCAAGTGAGTTACCCTAGTCCCAGAGTAGTACTCCCTGAACCCAAGTGTGTTACCTTAGCCCCTTTATAAGTACTCCCTGACCCCAAGTGAGTTATCCTATCCCCTTTATATGTACTCTCTGACCGCAAGTGAGTTACCCTAGTCCCATATATGTACACCCTGACCCCAAGTGAGTTATCCTATCCCCTTTATATGTACTCTCTAACCGCAAGTGAGTTACCCTAGTCCCATATAAGAACTCCCTGTCCCTAAGTGAATACCCTAGTCCCAAATAAGTACTCCCTGACCCCAAGGGAGTTACCATAGCCCCTTTATAAGTACTCCCTGACCCCAAGTGAGTTATCATAGCCCCTTTATATGTACTCCCTGACCCCAAGTGAGTTATCCTAGCCCCTTTATATGTAATCTCTGACTGCAAGTGAGTTACCCTAGCCCCTTTATAAGTACTCCCTGACCCCAAATGTGTTACCTTAGTCCCATAAATGTACTCCCTGACCCCAAGTGAGTTATCCTAACCCCTTTATATGTACTCTCTGACCGCAAGTGAGTTATCCTAGCTCCTTTATAAGTACTCCCTGATCCCAAGTGTGTTACCCTTGTTTCATATACGTATTCCCTGAACAAAAGTGAGATACCCTAGTCCCATAGAGGTACTCCCTGACCCCAAATGAGTCACCGTAGCACCTTTATAAGTACTCCCTGACCCCAAGTGAGTTATCCTAGTCCCATCGAAGTACTCTCTGACCGCAATAGAGTTACCCTAGCCCCTATATAAGTACTCCCTGACCCCAAGAGAGTTACCCTAGCCCCTATATAAGTACTCCCTGACCCCAAGTGTGTTACCCTAGTTTCATATTGGTACTCCCTGGCCCCAAGTGAGTTACCATAGCCCCTTTATAAGTACTCCCTGACCCCAAGTGAGTTATCCTAGCCTCTTTATATGTACTCTCTGACGGCAAGTGAGTTATCCTAGCCCCATTATATGTACTCCCAGACCCCAAGTGAGTTACCCTAGTCCCTTATAAGTACTCCCTGACCCCAAGAGAGTTAACCTAGCCCTTTAATAATTACACCCTGGCCCAAAGTGAGTTACCCTGGTCCCATATAAGTACTCCCTGACACCATGTGAGTTACCATATCACCTTTATATGTACTTCCTGACCCAAATGAGTTATCCTAGCCCCTTTATAAGTACTCTCTGACCGCAAGTGAGTTACCCTAGTCCCAGAGTAGTACTCCCTGACCCCAAGTGAGTTATCCTAGCCTCTTTATATGTACTCTCTGACGGCAAGTGAGTTATCCTAGCCCCATTATATGTACTCCCAGATCCCAAGTGAGTTACCCTAGTCCCTTATAACTACTCCCTGACCCCAAGTGCGTTACCCAGCCCCTTTATAAGTATACGCTGGCCCCAAGTGAGTTACCCTGGTCCCATATAAGTACTCCCAGACACCAAGTGAGTTAGCCTAGTCCAATATAAGTATTCCTTGACCCAAAGAGAGTAACCCTAGGCCCTTTATAAGTACTCCCTGACCGCAAGTGAGTTAACCTAGTCCCATATAAGTACTCCCTGACCCCAAGTGAGGTACCATAGCCCCTTTATAAGTACTCCCTGACCCCAAGTGAGTTATCCTATCCCCTTTTTATGTACTCTCTGACCGCAAGTGAGTTACACCAACCCCCTTTATAATTATTCCCTGACCCCAAGCTAGTTATCCTAACCCCTTTATATGTACTCTATGACCGCAAGTGAGTTATCCTAGCCCCTGTATATACAGGGTGTAACGAAACGACCGCCTTTTCTCGTAACTGGAGGTTCGGGGTGACCATCCAAATGCACGTGTAAAATTTTGTTCGAATCGTTCAAGGGGTTTAAAAGTTATTTCCATTTAAAACTCACCCTTTTTCGGTCCTTTTCGAACGACTTTAACTGTGCATAATAAAGTAGAGAAAGTGAAATAACAATTGACGAACACCCCACTAGAATGTCAAAATTATCGATCGCGCGCGATAATACATTTGCTATTTATTTCATTAATTTGGCTATTAGATTAATTTTAAAAATAGCAAAATCCTTTTCATTACAATTCCAAATCAATTCAATACAAGTATCATTGACTGAATTGATGGAAAGAGGGAGAAGATAGAATGAAAAGGAAAGTATCAAAAGCTAAGATGTCACGCGACTGCACTGATAATTTAATAGGAAACACATCAAGGCATTTTCTTTCTACAAACGAAGGTAAAAAGAATTATTTAAAATCAATTCATTGATGATAGAAAAAATTAAACTTACCCATTATTGTTCTCCAAGTTCCTTTACACCGAAGTTTTTGAAAAAGCTTCAAACTGGCTCCTCGATGATTTCCAGAATGCACACTTTCATTGATTTTGCATTTAAGAACTCGCGAATTTAAGCAAATTAGGTGTTAACCTACGTTTCTTCAAAACACCGGTTAATTTGACACTTTTTGAACTGTTTGAAGTAGGCTGAAAAGAGAGACACAGAGAGATAGAATAATCAATAATTCGTTTCGACCACTCTTAATCACCCTACTTCAAACAGTTCAAAAGTGTCAAATTCTCCAGTGTTTTGAAGAAACGTAGGTTAATACCTAATTTGTTTAAATTCACAAGTGTTTAAATGCAAAATCAATGATAGTGTGCTTTCTGGAAATCATCGAGGAGCCAGTTTGAAGCTTTTTCAAAAACTTCGATTTAAAGGAACTTGCAGAACATTTAATGGGTGAGTTTAGTTTTCTCCTTCATCAATGTATTGATTTTGAATCATTCCCTTTAGCTTCGTTAGTAGAAAGAGAATGCCCTCATGCATTGTCTATTAAGTTATCATTGCGCTCGCGCGATATCTTAGCTTTTGATACTTTCCTTTACATTGCGTCAACTCGCTCTTTCCATCAAATCAGTCAATGATGCTTGTACTGAATTGAATTGGAATTGTAATATAAAGGATTTTGTTATTTTTAAAATTAATCTAATAGCCAGATTAAAGAATTAAATAGCAAAAGTATTACCGCACGCGATCGATAATTTTAACATTCTAGCTGGGTGCTCATCAATTGTTTTTCACTTTCTCCACTTTCCATTATGCAGTTAAAGTCGTTCGAAAAGGACTGAAAAAGGGTGATTTTTAAATAGAAATAACTTTTAAACCTCTTGAACGATTCGAACGAAATTTTACACGTGCACTCAGTTTGTCACCCCGAACCTCCAGTTACGAGAAAAGGCGGTCGTTTCGTTACACCCTGTATACTCCCTTACCCCAAGTGAGTTATCCTAGCCCCTTTATATGTACTCTCTGACCGCAAGTGAGTTATCCTAGCCCCTTAATAAGTACTCCCTGACCCCAAGTGAGTTACCATATAACCTTTATACGTACTCCCTGACCGCAAGTGAGTTATTCTAACCCCTTTATAAGTACTCCCTGACGCCAAGAGTGTTACCCTAGTCTCATATAAGTACTCCCTGACGCCAAGAGTGTTACCCTAGTCTCATATAAGTACTCCCTGGCCCCATGTGAGTTACCATAGCCCCTTTATAAGTACTACCTGACCACAAGTGAGTTACCCTATCCCCTTTATATGCACTCTCTGACCGCAAGTGAGTTATTCAAACCCCTTTATAAATACTCCCTGACCCCAAGTGTGTTATCCTAGTCTCATATTAGTACTCCCTGAACCCAAGTGTGTTACCTTAACCCCTTTATAAGTACTCCCTGATCCCAAGTGAGTTACCATATCACCTTTATATGTACTCTCTGACCGCAATTGCGCTAACCTAGTCCCATAGTGGTACTCCCTGACCCCAAGTGAGTTATCCTAGCACCTTTATAAGTACTCTCTAACTGCAAGTGAGTTACCCTAGTCCCATATATGTACTCCCTGACCCCAAGTGAGTTATCCTATCCCCTTTATATGTACTCTCTGACCGCAAGTGAGTTACCCTAGTCACATATAAGAACTCCCTGTCCCTAAGTGAGTACGCTAGTCCCAAATAAGTACTCCCTGACCCCAAGTGAGTTATCCTAACCCCTTATATGTACTCTCTGACGGCAAGTGAATTATCCTAGCCCGTTATATGTACTCCCAGACCCCAAGTGAGTTACCCTAGTCCCTTATAAATACTCCCTGACCCCAAGTGAGTTACCCAGCCCGTTTATAATTACACCCTGGCCCCAAGTGAGTTACCCTGGTCCCATATAAGTACTCCTACACACCAAGTGAGTTAGCCTATTCCAAATATAAGTACCCCTTGACCCAAAGAGAGTAACCCTAGGCCCTTTATAAGTACTCCCTGACCGCAAGTGAGTTAACCTAGTCCCATATAAGTACTCCCTGACCCCAAGTGAGGTACCATAGCCCCTTTATAAGTACTCCCTGACCCCAAGTGAGTTATCCTATCCCCTTTATATGTACTCTCTGACCGCAAGTGAGTTACACCAACCCCCTTTATAATTATTCCCTGACCCCAAGCTAGTTATCCTAGCCCCTTTATATGTACTCTATGACCGCAAGTGAGTTATCCTAGCCCCTGTATATACAGGGTGTAACGAAACGACCGCCTTTTCTCGTAACTGGAGGTTCGGGGTGACAAACTGAGTGCACGTGTAAAATTTCGTTCGAATCGTTCAAGAGGTTTAAAAGTTATTTCTATTTAAAAATCACCCTTTTTCAGTCCTTTTCGAACGACTTTAACTGCATAATGGAAAGTGGGGAAAGTGAAAAACAATTGATGAGCACCCAGCTAGAATGTAAAAATTATCGATCGCGTGCGGTAATACTTTTGCTATTTAATTCTTTAATCTGGCTATTAGATTAATTTAAAAAATAACAAAATCCTTTATATTACAATTCCAATTCAATTTAGTACAAGCATCATTGACTGATTTGATGGAAAGAGCGAGTTGACGCAATGTAAAGGAAAGTATCAAAAGCTAAGATATCGCGCGAGCGCAATGATAATTTAATAGACAATGCATGAGGGCATTCTCTTTCTACTAACGAAGCTAAAGGGAATGATTCAAAATCAATACATTGATGAAGGAGAAAACTAAACTCACCCATTAAATGTTCTGCAAGTTCCTTTAAATCGAAGTTTTTGAAAAAGCTTCAAACTGGCTCCTCGATGATTTCCAGAAAGCACACTATCACTGATTTTGCATTTAAACACTTGTGAATTTAAACAAATTAGGTATTAACCTACGTTTCTTCAAAACACTGGAGAATTTGACACTTTTGAACTGTTTGAAGTAGGGTGATTAAGAGTGGTCGAAACGAATTATTGATTATTCTATCTCTCTGTGTCTCTCTTTTCAGCCTACTTCAAACAGTTCAAAAAGTGTCAAATTAACCGGTGTTTTGAAGAAACGTAGGTTAACACCTAATTTGCTTAAATTCGCGAGTTCTTAAATGCAAAATCAATGAAAGTGTGCATTCTGGAAATCATCGAGGAGTCAGTTTGAAACTTTTTCAAAAACTTCGGTGTAAAGGAACTTGGAGAACAATAATGGGTAAGTTTAATTTTGTCTATCATCAATGAATTGATTTTAAATAATTCTTTTTACCTTCGTTTGTAGAAAGAAAATGCCTTGATGTGTTTCCTATTAAATTATCAGTGCAGTCGCGTGACATCTTAGCTTTTGATACTTTCCTTTTCATTCTATCTTCTCCCTTTTTCCATCAATTCAGTCAATGATACTTGTATTGAATTGATTTGGAATTGTAATGAAAAGGATTTTGCTATTTTTAAAATTAATCTAATAGCCAAATTAATGAAATAAATAGCAAATGTATTATCGCGCGCGATCGATAATTTTTACATTCTAGTGGGGTGTTCGTCAATTGTTTTTTCACTTTCTCCACTTTATTATGCATAGTTAAAGTCGTTCGAAAAGGACCGAAAAAGGGTGAGTTTTAAATGGAAATAACTTTTAAACCCCTTGAACGATTCGAACAAAATTTTACACGTGCATTTGGATGGTCACCCCGAACCTCCAGTTACGAGAAAAGGCGGTCGTTTCGTTACACCCTGTATACTCCCTGACCCCAAGTGAGTTATCCTAGCCCCTTTATATGTACTCTCTGACCGCAAGTGAGTTATCCTAGCCCCTTTATAAGTACTTCCTGACCCCAAGTGTGTTACCCTAGTTTCATATTGGTACTCCCTGGCCCCAAGTGAGTTACCATAGCCCCTTTATAAGTACTCCCTGACCCCAAGTGAGTTATCCTATCCCCTTTCTATTCACTCTCTGACCGCAAGTGAGATATTCAAACACCTTTATAAGTACTCCCTGACGCCAAGTGTGTTATCCTAGTCTCATATAAGTACTCCCTGAACCCAAGTGTGTTACCTTAGCCCCTTTATAAGTACTCCCTGACCAGAAGTAAGTTATCCTATCCCCTTTATATGTATTCTCTGACCGCAAGTGAGTTATCCTAGCCGCTTTATATGTACTCCCAGACGCCAAGTGGGTTACCCTGGTCCCATATAACTACTCCCTGACCCCAAGTGAGTTACCATAGCCCCTTTATAAGTACTCTATGACCCCAAGTGAGTTACAATATCACCTTTATAAGTACTCCTTGACCCCAAGTGAGTTATCCTAGCCCCTTTATATGTACTCTCTGACCTCAAATGAGTTACCCTAGTCCCATAGAAGTACTCCCTGACCCCAAGTGAGTTACCATATCACCTTTATATGTACTCCCTGACCGCAAATGAGGTATTCTAACCCATTTATAAGTACTCCCTGACACCAAGTGTGTTACCCTAGTCTCATATAAGTACTCCCTGGCCCCAAGTGAGTTACCATAACCCCTTTATAAGTACTACCTGACGACAAGTGAGTTATCCTAGCCCCTTTATATGTACTCTCTGACCGCAAGTGAGTTATCCTAGCCGCTTTATATGTACTCCCAGACCCCAAGTGAGTTATCCTATCCCCTTTCTATGTACTCTCTGACCGCAAGTGAGTTATTCAAACCCCTTTATAAGTACTCCCTGACCCCAAGTGTGTAACCCTAGTCTCATATAAGTACTCCCTGAACCCAAGTGTGTTACCTTAGCCCCTTTATAAGTACTCCCTGACCCCAAGTGAGTTATCCTATCCCCTTTATATGTACTCTCTGACCGCAAGTGAGTTACCCTAGTCCCATATATGTACACCCTGACCCCAAGTGAGTTATCCTATCCCCTTTATATGTACTCTCTAACCGCAAGTGAGTTACCCTAGTCCCATATAAGAACTCCCTGTCCCTAAGTGAATACCCTAGTCCCAGATAAGTACTCCCTGACCCCAAGGGAGTTACCATAGCCCCTTTATAAGTACTCCCTGACCCCAAGTGAGTTATCATAGCCCCTTTATATGTACTCCCTGACCCCAAGTGAGTTATCCTAGCCCCTTTATATGTAATCTCTGACTGCAAGTGAGTTACCCTAGCCCCTTTATAAGTACTCCCTGACCCCAAATGTGTTACCTTAGTCCCATAAATGTACTCCCTGACCCCAAGTGAGTTATCCTAACCCCTTTATATGTACTCTCTGACCGCAAGTGAGTTATCCTAGCTCCTTTATAAGTACTCCCTGATCCCAAGTGTGTTACCCTTGTTTCATATACGTATTCCCTGAACAAAAGTGAGATACCCTAGTCCCATAGAGGTACTCCCTGGCCCCAAATGAGTCACCGTAGCACCTTTATAAGTACTCCCTGACCCCAAGTGAGTTATCCTAGTCCCATCGAAGTACTCTCTGACCGCAAGAGAGTTACCCTAGCCCCTATATAAGTACTCCCTGACCCCAAGAGAGTTACCCTAGCCCCTATATAAGTACTCCCTGACCCCAAGTGTGTTACCCTAGTTTCATATTGGTACTCCCTGGCCCCAAGTGAGTTACCATAGCCCCTTTATAAGTACTCCCTGACCCCAAGTGAGTTATCCTAGCCTCTTTATATGTACTCTCTGACGGCAAGTGAGTTATCCTAGCCCCATTATATGTACTCCCAGACCCCAAGTGAGTTACCCTAGTCCCTTATAAGTACTCCCTGACCCCAAGAGAGTTAACCTAGCCCTTTAATAATTACACCCTGGCCCAAAGTGAGTTACCCTGGTCCCATATAAGTACTCCCTGACACCATGTGAGTTACCATATCACCTTTATATGTACTTCCTGACCCAAATGAGTTATCCTAGCCCCTTTATAAGTACTCTCTGACCGCAAGTGAGTTACCCTAGTCCCAGAGTAGTACTCCCTGACCCCAAGTGAGTTATCCTAGCCTCTTTATATGTACTCTCTGACGGCAAGTGAGTTATCCTAGCCCCATTATATGTACTCCCAGATCCCAAGTGAGTTACCCTAGTCCCTTATAACTACTCCCTGACCCCAAGTGCGTTACCCAGCCCCTTTATAAGTATACCCTGGCCCCAAGTGAGTTACCCTGGTCCCATATAAGTACTCCCTGACACCATGTGAGTTACCATATCACCTTTATATGTACTTCCTGACCCAAATGAGTTATCCTAGCCCCTTTATAAGTACTCTCTGACCGCAAGTGAGTTACCCTAGTCCCAGAGTAGTACTCCCTGAACCCAAGTGTGTTACCTTAGCCCCTTTATAAGTACTCCCTGACCCCAAGTGAGTTATCCTATCCCCTTTATATGTACTCTCTGACCGCAAGTGAGTTACCCTAGTCCCATATATGTACACCCTGACCCCAAGTGAGTTATCCTATCCCCTTTATATGTACTCTCTAACCGCAAGTGAGTTACCCTAGTCCCATATAAGAACTCCCTGTCCCTAAGTGAATACCCTAGTCCCAAATAAGTACTCCCTGACCCCAAGGGAGTTACCATAGCCCCTTTATAAGTACTCCCTGACCCCAAGTGAGTTATCATAGCCCCTTTATATGTACTCCCTGACCCCAAGTGAGTTATCCTAGCCCCTTTATATGTAATCTCTGACTGCAAGTGAGTTACCCTAGCCCCTTTATAAGTACTCCCTGACCCCAAATGTGTTACCTTAGTCCCATAAATGTACTCCCTGACCCCAAGTGAGTTATCCTAACCCCTTTATATGTACTCTCTGACCGCAAGTGAGTTATCCTAGCTCCTTTATAAGTACTCCCTGATCCCAAGTGTGTTACCCTTGTTTCATATACGTATTCCCTGAACAAAAGTGAGATACCCTAGTCCCATAGAGGTACTCCCTGGCCCCAAATGAGTCACCGTAGCACCTTTATAAGTACTCCCTGACCCCAAGTGAGTTATCCTAGTCCCATCGAAGTACTCTCTGACCGCAAGAGAGTTACCCTAGCCCCTATATAAGTACTCCCTGACCCCAAGAGAGTTACCCTAGCCCCTATATAAGTACTCCCTGACCCCAAGTGTGTTACCCTAGTTTCATATTGGTACTCCCTGGCCCCAAGTGAGTTACCATAGCCCCTTTATAAGTACTCCCTGACCCCAAGTGAGTTATCCTAGCCTCTTTATATGTACTCTCTGACGGCAAGTGAGTTATCCTAGCCCCATTATATGTACTCCCAGACCCCAAGTGAGTTACCCTAGTCCCTTATAAGTACTCCCTGACCCCAAGAGAGTTAACCTAGCCCTTTAATAATTACACCCTGGCCCAAAGTGAGTTACCCTGGTCCCATATAAGTACTCCCTGACACCATGTGAGTTACCATATCACCTTTATATGTACTTCCTGACCCAAATGAGTTATCCTAGCCCCTTTATAAGTACTCTCTGACCGCAAGTGAGTTACCCTAGTCCCAGAGTAGTACTCCCTGACCCCAAGTGAGTTATCCTAGCCTCTTTATATGTACTCTCTGACGGCAAGTGAGTTATCCTAGCCCCATTATATGTACTCCCAGATCCCAAGTGAGTTACCCTAGTCCCTTATAACTACTCCCTGACCCCAAGTGCGTTACCCAGCCCCTTTATAAGTATACCCTGGCCCCAAGTGAGTTACCCTGGTCCCATATAAGTACTCCCTGACACCATGTGAGTTACCATATCACCTTTATATGTACTTCCTGACCCAAATGAGTTATCCTAGCCCCTTTATAAGTACTCTCTGACCGCAAGTGAGTTACCCTAGTCCCAGAGTAGTACTCCCTGAACCCAAGTGTGTTACCTTAGCCCCTTTATAAGTACTCCCTGACCCCAAGTGAGTTATCCTATCCCCTTTATATGTACTCTCTGACCGCAAGTGAGTTACCCTAGTCCCATATATGTACACCCTGACCCCAAGTGAGTTATCCTATCCCCTTTATATGTACTCTCTAACCGCAAGTGAGTTACCCTAGTCCCATATAAGAACTCCCTGTCCCTAAGTGAATACCCTAGTCCCAAATAAGTACTCCCTGACCCCAAGGGAGTTACCATAGCCCCTTTATAAGTACTCCCTGACCCCAAGTGAGTTATCATAGCCCCTTTATATGTACTCCCTGACCCCAAGTGAGTTATCCTAGCCCCTTTATATGTAATCTCTGACTGCAAGTGAGTTACCCTAGCCCCTTTATAAGTACTCCCTGACCCCAAATGTGTTACCTTAGTCCCATAAATGTACTCCCTGACCCCAAGTGAGTTATCCTAACCCCTTTATATGTACTCTCTGACCGCAAGTGAGTTATCCTAGCTCCTTTATAAGTACTCCCTGATCCCAAGTGTGTTACCCTTGTTTCATATACGTATTCCCTGAACAAAAGTGAGATACCCTAGTCCCATAGAGGTACTCCCTGACCCCAAATGAGTCACCGTAGCACCTTTATAAGTACTCCCTGACCCCAAGTGAGTTATCCTAGTCCCATCGAAGTACTCTCTGACCGCAAGAGAGTTACCCTAGCCCCTATATAAGTACTCCCTGACCCCAAGAGAGTTACCCTAGCCCCTATATAAGTACTCCCTGACCCCAAGTGTGTTACCCTAGTTTCATATTGGTACTCCCTGGCCCCAAGTGAGTTACCATAGCCCCTTTATAAGTACTCCCTGACCCCAAGTGAGTTATCCTAGCCTCTTTATATGTACTCTCTGACGGCAAGTGAGTTATCCTAGCCCCATTATATGTACTCCCAGACCCCAAGTGAGTTACCCTAGTCCCTTATAAGTACTCCCTGACCCCAAGAGAGTTAACCTAGCCCTTTAATAATTACACCCTGGCCCAAAGTGAGTTACCCTGGTCCCATATAAGTACTCCCTGACACCATGTGAGTTACCATATCACCTTTATATGTACTTCCTGACCCAAATGAGTTATCCTAGCCCCTTTATAAGTACTCTCTGACCGCAAGTGAGTTACCCTAGTCCCAGAGTAGTACTCCCTGACCCCAAGTGAGTTATCCTAGCCTCTTTATATGTACTCTCTGACGGCAAGTGAGTTATCCTAGCCCCATTATATGTACTCCCAGATCCCAAGTGAGTTACCCTAGTCCCTTATAACTACTCCCTGACCCCAAGTGCGTTACCCAGCCCCTTTATAAGTATACGCTGGCCCCAAGTGAGTTACCCTGGTCCCATATAAGTACTCCCAGACACCAAGTGAGTTAGCCTAGTCCAATATAAGTATTCCTTGACCCAAAGAGAGTAACCCTAGGCCCTTTATAAGTACTCCCTGACCGCAAGTGAGTTAACCTAGTCCCATATAAGTACTCCCTGACCCCAAGTGAGGTACCATAGCCCCTTTATAAGTACTCCCTGACCCCAAGTGAGTTATCCTATCCCCTTTTTATGTACTCTCTGACCGCAAGTGAGTTACACCAACCCCCTTTATAATTATTCCCTGACCCCAAGCTAGTTATCCTAACCCCTTTATATGTACTCTATGACCGCAAGTGAGTTATCCTAGCCCCTGTATATACAGGGTGTAACGAAACGACCGCCTTTTCTCGTAACTGGAGGTTCGGGGTGACCATCCAAATGCACGTGTAAAATTTTGTTCGAATCGTTCAAGGGGTTTAAAAGTTATTTCCATTTAAAACTCACCCTTTTTCGGTCCTTTTCGAACGACTTTAACTGTGCATAATAAAGTAGAGAAAGTGAAATAACAATTGACGAACACCCCACTAGAATGTCAAAATTATCGATCGCGCGCGATAATACATTTGCTATTTATTTCATTAATTTGGCTATTAGATTAATTTTAAAAATAGCAAAATCCTTTTCATTACAATTCCAAATCAATTCAATACAAGTATCATTGACTGAATTGATGGAAAGAGGGAGAAGATAGAATGAAAAGGAAAGTATCAAAAGCTAAGATGTCACGCGACTGCACTGATAATTTAATAGGAAACACATCAAGGCATTTTCTTTCTACAAACGAAGGTAAAAAGAATTATTTAAAATCAATTCATTGATGATAGAAAAAATTAAACTTACCCATTATTGTTCTCCAAGTTCCTTTACACCGAAGTTTTTGAAAAAGCTTCAAACTGGCTCCTCGATGATTTCCAGAATGCACACTTTCATTGATTTTGCATTTATGAACTCGCGAATTTAAGCAAATTAGGTGTTAACCTACGTTTCTTCAAAACACCGGTTAATTTGACACTTTTTGAACTGTTTGAAGTAGGCTGAAAAGAGAGACACAGAGAGATAGAATAATCAATAATTCGTTTCGACCACTCTTAATCACCCTACTTCAAACAGTTCAAAAGTGTCAAATTCTCCAGTGTTTTGAAGAAACGTAGGTTAATACCTAATTTGTTTAAATTCACAAGTGTTTAAATGCAAAATCAATGATAGTGTGCTTTCTGGAAATCATCGAGGAGCCAGTTTGAAGCTTTTTCAAAAACTTCGATTTAAAGGAACTTGCAGAACATTTAATGGGTGAGTTTAGTTTTCTCCTTCATCAATGTATTGATTTTGAATCATTCCCTTTAGCTTCGTTAGTAGAAAGAGAATGCCCTCATGCATTGTCTATTAAGTTATCATTGCGCTCGCGCGATATCTTAGCTTTTGATACTTTCCTTTACATTGCGTCAACTCGCTCTTTCCATCAAATCAGTCAATGATGCTTGTACTGAATTGAATTGGAATTGTAATATAAAGGATTTTGTTATTTTTAAAATTAATCTAATAGCCAGATTAAAGAATTAAATAGCAAAAGTATTACCGCACGCGATCGATAATTTTAACATTCTAGCTGGGTGCTCATCAATTGTTTTTCACTTTCTCCACTTTCCATTATGCAGTTAAAGTCGTTCGAAAAGGACTGAAAAAGGGTGATTTTTAAATAGAAATAACTTTTAAACCTCTTGAACGATTCGAACGAAATTTTACACGTGCACTCAGTTTGTCACCCCGAACCTCCAGTTACGAGAAAAGGCGGTCGTTTCGTTACACCCTGTATACTCCCTTACCCCAAGTGAGTTATCCTAGCCCCTTTATATGTACTCTCTGACCGCAAGTGAGTTATCCTAGTCCCTTATAAGTACTCCCTGACCCCAAGAGAGTTACCTTAGCCCTTTAATAAGTACACCCTGGCTCCTAGTGAGTTACCCTGGTCCCATATAAGTACTCCCTGACCCCAAGTGAGGTACCATAGCCCTTTTATAAGTACTCCCTGACCCCAAGTGAGTTATCCTATCCCCTTTATATGCACACTCTGACCGCAAGTGAGTTATTCAAACACCTTTATAAGTACTCCCTGACCCCAAGTGTGTTATCCTAGTCTCATATAAGTACTCCCTGAACCCCAAGTGTGTTACCTTAGCCACTTTATAAGTACTCCATGACCCCAAGTAAGTTATCCTATCCCCTTTATATGTACTCTCTGACCGCAAGTGAGTTATTCAAACCCCTTTATAAGTACTCCCTGACCCCAAGTGTGTTACCCTAGTCTCATATAAGTACTCCCTCAACCCAAGTGTGTTACCTTAACCCCTTTATAAGTACTCCCTGACCCCAAGTGAGTTATCCTATCCCCTTTATATGAACTCTCTGACCGCAAGTGAGTTACCCTAGTCCCATATATGTACACCCTGACCCCAAGTGAGTTATCCTATCCCCTTTATATGTACTCTCTGACCGCAAATGAGTTACCCTAGTCCCATATATGAAATCCCTGTCCCTAAGTGAATACCCTAGTCCCAAATAAGTACTCCCTGACCCCAAGGGAGTTACCATAGCCCCTTTATATGTACTCCCTGACCCCAAGTGAGTTATCCTAGCCCCTTTATATGTACTCTCTGACTGCAAGTGAGTTACCCTAGCCCCTTTATAAGTACTCCCTGACCCCAAATGTGTTACCTTAGTTTCATAAATGTACTCCCTGACCCCAAGTGAGTTATCCTAGCCCCTTTATATGTACTCTCTGACCGCAAGTGAGTTATCCTAGCCCCTTTATAAGTACTCCCTGATCCAAAGTGTGTTACCCTAGTTTCATATATGTATTCCCTGAACACAAGTGAGATACCCTAGTCCCATAGAGGTACTCCCTGACCCCAAATGAGGCACCGTAGCACCTTTATAAGTACTCCCTGACCCCAAGTGAGTTATCCTAGTCCCATCGAAGTACTCCCTGACCCCAAGAGAGTTACCCTAGCCCCTATATAAGTACTCCCTGACCCCAAGTGAGTTATCCTAGCCCCTTTATATGTACTCCCTGACCCCAAGTGAGTTATCCTAGCCCCTTTATATATACTCTCTGACCGCAAGTGAGTTATCCTAGCCCCTTTATAAGTACTCCCTGACCCCAAGTGTTACCCTAGTTTCATATTGGTACTCCCTGGCCCCAAGTGAGTTATCCTAGCCCCTTTATATGTACTCTCTGACCGCAAGTGAGTTATTCTTGCCCCATTATATGTACTCCCTGACCCCAAGTGAGTTATCCTAGCCCATTTATATGTACTCTCTGACAGCAAGTGAGTTATCCTAGCCCCTTTATATGTACTCCCTGACCCCAAGTGAGTTATCCTAGCCCATTTATATGTACTCTCTGACAGCAAGTGAGTTATCCTAGCCCCTTTATATGTACTCCCTGACCCCAAGTTAGTTATCCTAGCCCATTTATATGTACTCTCTGACAGCAAGTGAGTTATCCTAGCCCCTTTATATGTACTCCCTGACCCCAAGTGAGTTATCCTAGCCCCTTTATATGTACACTCTGACCCCAAGTGAGTTATCCTAGCCGTTTTATATGTACTCCCAGACCCCAAGTGAGTTACCCTAGTCCCTTATAAGTACTCCCTGACCCCAAGAGAGTTAACCTAGCCCTTTAATAAGTACACCCTGGCCCCAAGTGAGTTATCCTGGTCCCATATAAGTACTCACAGACACCAAGTGAGTTACCCTAGTCCCATATAAGTACTCCTTGAAACAAAGTGAGTTCCCCCAGCCCATTTATAAGTACTCCCTGACCCCAAGTGAGTTACCATATCACCTTTATAAGTACTCCCTGACCCCAAGTGAGTTATCCTAGCCCCTTTATAAGTACTCTCTGCTAGCAATTGAGTTACCCTAGTCCCATAGTAGTACTCCCTGACCCCAAGTGAGTTATTCCTAGCCTCTTTATATGTACTCTCTGACGGCAAGTGAGTTATCCTAGCCCCATTATATGTACTCCCTGACCCCAAGTGAGTTATCCTAGCCCAATTATATGTACTCTCTGACAGCAAGTGAGTTATCCTAGCCCCTTTATATGTACTCCCTGACCCCAAGTGAGTTATCCTAGCCCCTTTATATGTACTCTCTGACCGCAAGTGAGTTATCCTAGCCCCTTTATAAGTACTCCCTGACCCCAAGTGTGTTACCCTAGTTTCATATTGGTACTCCCTGACCCCAAGTAAGTTATCCTATCCCCTTTATATGTACTCTCTGACCGCAAGTGAGTTATTCAAACCCCTTTATAAGTACTCCCTGACCCCAAGTGTGGTACCCTAGTCTCATATAAGTACTCCCTGAACCCAAGTGTGTTACCTTAGCCCCTTTATAAGTACTCCCTGACCCCAAGTGAGTTATCCTATCCCCTTTATATGTACTCTCTGACCGCAAGTGAGTTACCCTAGTCCCATATATGTACACCCTGACCCCAAGTGAGTTATCCTATCCCCTTTATATGTACTCTCTGACCGCAAGTGAGTTACCCTAGTCCCATATAAGAACTCCCTGTCCCCAAATGTGTTACCTTAGTCCCATAAATGTACTCCCTGATCCCAAGTGTGTTACCCTTGTTTCATATATGTATTCCCTGAACAAAAGTGAGATACCCTAGTCCCATAGAGGTACTCCCTGACCCCAAATGAGTCACCGTAGCACCTTTATAAGTACTCCCTGACCCCAAGTGAGTTATCCTAGTCCCATCGAAGTACTCTCTGACCCCAAGAGAGTTACCCTAGCCCCTATATAAGTACTCCCTGACCCCACGTGAGTTATCCTAGCCCGTTTATATGTACTCTCTGACCTCAAGTGAGTTACGCAAGTCCCATAGAAGTACTCCCTGACCCCAAGTGAGTTACCATATAACCTTTATACGTACTCCCTGACCCCAAGTGAGTTATCCTATCCCCTTTATATGTACTCTCTGACCGCAAGTGAGTTACCCTAGTCCCATATATGTACACCCTGACCCCAAGTGAGTTAACCTATCCCCTTTATATGTACTCTCTGACTGCAAGTGAGTTACCCTAGCCCCTTTATAAGTACTCCCTGACCCCAAATGTGTTACCTTAGTCCCATAAATGTACTCTCTGACCGCAAGTGAGTTATCCTAGTCCCTTATAAGTACTCCCTGACCCCAAGAGAGTTACCTTAGCCCTTTAATAAGTACACCCTGGCTCCTAGTGAGTTACCCTGGTCCCATATAAGTACTCCCTGACCCCAAGTGAGGAACCATAGCCCTTTTATAAGTACTCCCTGACCCCAAGTGAGTTATCCTATCCCCTTTATATGCACACTCTGACCGCAAGTGAGTTATTCAAACCCCTTTATAAGTACTCCCTGACCCCAAGTGAGTTACCATATCACCTTTATATGTACTTCCTGACCCAAATGAGTTATCCTAGCCCCTTTATAAGTACTCTCTGACAGCAAGTGAGTTAACCTAGTCCCATAGTAGTAGTCCCTGACCCCAAGTGAGTTATCCTAGCCCCATTATATGTACTCCCAGATCCCAAGTGAGTTACCCTAGTCCCTTATAACTACTCCCTGACCCCAAGTGCGTTACCCAGCCCCTTTATAAGTATACCCTGGCCCCAAGTGAGTTACCCTAGTCCCATATATGTACACCCTGACCCCAAGTGAGTTATCCTATCCCCTTTATATGTACTCTCTAACCGCAAGTGAGTTACCCTAGTCCCATATAAGAACTCCCTGTCCCTAAGTGAATACCCTAGTTCCAAATAAGTACTCCCTGACCCCAAGGGAGTTACCATAGCCCCTTTATAAGTACTCCCTGACCCCAAGTGAGTTATCATAGCCCCTTTATATGTACTCCCTGACCCCAAGTGAGTTATCCTAGCCCCTTTATATGTACTCTCTGACTGCAAGTGAGTTACCCTAGCCCCTTTATAAGTACTCCCTGACCCCAAATGTGTTACCTTAGTCCCATAAATGTACTCCCTGACCCCAAGTGAGTTATCCTAACCCCTTTATATGTACTCTCTGACCGCAAGTGAGTTATCCTAGCTCCTTTATAAGTACTCCCTGATCCCAAGTGTGTTACCCTTGTTTCATATATGTATTCCCTGAACAAAAGTGAGATACCCTAGTCCCATAGAGGTACTCCCTGACCCCAAATGAGTCACCGTAGCACCTTTATAAGTACTCCCTGACCCCAACTGAGTTATCCTAGTCCCATCGAAGTACTGTCTGACCCCAAGAGAGTTACCCTAGCCCCTATATAAGTACTCCCTGAACCCAAGTGTGTTACCCTAGTTTCATATTGGTACTCCCTGGCCCCAAGTGAGTTACCATAGCCCCTTTATAAGTACTCCCTGACCCCAAGTGAGTTATCCTAGCCTCTTTATATGTACTCTCTGACGGCAAGTGAGTTATCCTAGCCCCATTATATGTACTCCCAGACCCCAAGTGAGTTACCCTAGTCCCTTATAAGTACTCCCTGACCCCAAGAGAGTTAACCTAGCCCTTTAATAATTACACCCTGGCCCAAAGTGAGTTACCCTGGTCCCATATAAGTACTCCCTGACACCAAGTGAGTTACCATATCACCTTTATATGTACTTCCTGACCCAAATGAATTATCCTAGCCCCTTTATAAGTACTCTCTGACCGCAAGTGAGTTATCATAGCCCCTTTATATGTACTCCCTGACCCCAAGTGAGATATACTAGCCCCTTTATATGTACTCTCTGACTGCAAGTGAGTTACCCTAGCCCCTTTATAAGTACTCCCTGACCCCAAATGTGTTACCTTAGTCCCATAAATGTACTCCCTGACCCCAAGTGAGTTATCCTAACCCCTTTATATGTACTCTCTGACCGCAAGTGAGTTATCCTAGCTCCTTTATAAGTACTCCCTGATCCCAAGTGTGTTACCCTTGTTTCATATATGTATTCCCTGAACAAAAGTGAGATACCCTAGTCCCATAGAGGTACTCCCTGACCCCAAATGAGTCACCGTAGCACCTTTATAAGTACTCCCTGACCCTAACTGAGTTATCCTAGTCCCATCGAAGTACTGTCTGACCCCAAGAGAGTTACCCTAGCCCCTATATAAGTACTCCCTGAACCCAAGTGTGTTACCCTATTTTCATATTGGTACTCCCTGGCCCCAAGTGAGTTACCATAGCCCCTTTATAAGTACTCCCTGACCCCAAGTGAGTTATCCTAGCCTCTTTATATGTACTCTCTGACGGCAAGTGAGTTATCCTAGCCCCATTATATGTACTCCCAGACCCCAAGTGAGTTACCCTAGTCCCTTATAAGTACTCCCTGACCCCAAGAGAGTTAACCTAGCCCTTTAATAATTACACCCTGGCCCAAAGTGAGTTACCCTGGTCCCATATAAGTACTCCCTGACACCAAGTGAGTTACCATATCACCTTTATATGTACTTCCTGACCCAAATGAATTATCCTAGCCCCTTTATAAGTACTCTCTGACCGCAAGTGAGTTACCCTAGTCCCAGAGTAGTACTCCCTGACCCCAAGTGAGTTATCCTAGCCTCTTTATATGTACTCTCTGACGGCAAGTGAGTTATCCTAGCCCCATTATATGTACTCCCAGATCCCAAGTGAGTTATCCTAGCCCCTTTATATGTACTCTCTGACCGCAAGTGAGTTATCCTAGCCCCTTAATAAGTACTTCCTGACCCCAAGTGTGTTACCCTAGTTTCATATTGGTACTCCCTGGCCCCAAGTGAGTTACCATAACCCCTTTATAAGTACTCCCTGACCCCAAGTGAGTTATCCTAGCCCCTTTATATGTACTCCCAGACCCCAAGTGAGTTACCCTAGTCCCTTATAAGTACTCCCTGACCCCAAGAGAGTTAACCTAGCCCTTTAATAAGTACACCCTGGCCCCAAGTGAGTTATCCTGGTCCCATATAAGTACTCACAGACACCAAGTGAGTTACCCTAGTCCCATATAAGTACTCCTTGAACCAAAGTGAGTTCCCCCAGCCCATTTATAAGTACTCCCTGACCCCATGTGAGTTATCCTAGCCCCTTTATAAGTACTCTCTGACCGCAATTGAGTTACCCTAGTCCCATAGTAGTACTCCCTGACCCCAAGTGAGTTATTCCTAGCCTCTTTATATGTACTCTCTGACGGCAAGTGAGTTATCCTAGCCCCATTATATGTACTCCCAGATCCCAAGTGAGTTACCCTAGTCCCTTATAACTACTCCCTGACCCCAAGTGCGTTACCCAGCCCCTTTATAAGTATACCCTGGCCCCAAGTGAGTTACCCTAGTCCCATATAAGTACTCCCTGACCCCAAGTGAGTTATCCTATCGCATTTATATGTACTCTTTGACCGCAAGTGAGTTACCCTAGTCCCATATATGTACTCCCTGACCCCAAGTGAGTTACCCTATCCCCTTTATATGCACTCTCTGACCGCAAGTGAGTTATTCAAACCCTTTTATAAGTACTCCCTGACCTCAAATGTGTTATCCTAGTCTCATATAAGTACTCCCTCAATCCAAGTGAGTTATCTTATCCCCTTTATATGCACTCTCTGACAGCAAGTGAGTTTTTCAAACACCTTTATAGGTACTCCCTGGCCCCAAGTTAGTTACCCTGGTCCCATATAAGTACTCCCAGACTCCAAGTGAGTTAGCCTAGTCCAATATAAGTATTCCTTGACCCAAAGAGAGTTACCCTAGGCCCTTTATAAGTACTCCCTGACCCCAAGCGAGTTATCCTATCCCATTTATATGTACTCTCTGATCGCAAGTGAGTTACCCTAGTCTCATATAAGTACTCCCTGACCCCAAGTGAGGTACAATAGCCCCTTTATAAGTACTCCCTGACCCCAAGTGAGTTATCCTATCCCCTTTTTATGTACTCTCTGACCGCAAGTGAGTTACCCTAGTCCCATATATGTACACCCTGACCCCAAGTGAGTTATCCTATCCCCTTTATATGTACTCTCTGACCGCAAGTGAGTTACCCTAGTCCCATATAAGAACTCCCTGTCCCCAAATGTGTTACCTTAGTCCCATAAATGTACTCCATGACCCCAAGTGAGTTATCCTAACCCCTTTATATGTACTCTCTGACCGTAAGTGAGTTATCCTAGCTCTTTTATAAGTACTCCCTGATCCCAAGTGTGTTACCCTTGTTTCATATATGTATTCCCTGAACAAAAGTGAGATACCCTAGTCCCATAGAGGTACTCCCTGACCCCAAATGAGTCACCGTAGCACCTTTATAAGTACTCCCTGACCCCAAGTGAGTTATCCTAGTCCCATCGAAGTACTCTCTGACCCCAAGAGAGTTACCCTAGCCCCTATATAAGTACTCCCTGACCCCACGTGAGTTATCCTAGCCCGTTTATATGTACTCTCTGACCTCAAGTGAGTTACGCAAGTCCCATAGAAGTACTCCCTGACCCCAAGTGAGTTACCATATAACCTTTATACGTACTCCCTGACCCCAAGTGAGTTATCCTATCCCCTTTATATGTACTCTCTGACCGCAAGTGAGTTACCCTAGTCCCATATATGTACACCCTGACCCCAAGTGAGTTAACCTATCCCCTTTATATGTACTCTCTGACTGCAAGTGAGTTACCCTAGCCCCTTTATAAGTACTCCCTGACCCCAAATGTGTTACCTTAGTCCCATAAATGTACTCTCTGACCGCAAGTGAGTTATCCTAGTCCCTTATAAGTACTCCCTGACCCCAAGAGAGTTACCTTAGCCCTTTAAGAAGTACACCCTGGCTCCTAGTGAGTTACCCTGGTCCCATATAAGTACTCCCTGACCCCAAGTGAGGAACCATAGCCCTTTTATAAGTACTCCCTGACCCCAAGTGAGTTATCCTATCCCCTTTATATGCACACTCTGACCGCAAGTGAGTTATTCAAACCCCTTTATAAGTACTCCCTGACCCCAAGTGAGTTACCATATCACCTTTATATGTACTTCCTGACCCAAATGAGTTATCCTAGCCCCTTTATAAGTACTCTCTGACAGCAAGTGAGTTAACCTAGTCCCATAGTAGTAGTCCCTGACCCCAAGTGAGTTATCCTAGCCCCATTATATGTACTCCCAGATCCCAAGTGAGTTACCCTAGTCCCTTATAACTACTCCCTGACCCCAAGTGCGTTACCCAGCCCCTTTATAAGTATACCCTGGCCCCAAGTGAGTTACCCTAGTCCCATATATGTACACCCTGACCCCAAGTGAGTTATCCTATCCCCTTTATATGTACTCTCTAACCGCAAGTGAGTTACCCTAGTCCCATATAAGAACTCCCTGTCCCTAAGTGAATACCCTAGTTCCAAATAAGTACTCCCTGACCCCAAGGGAGTTACCATAGCCCCTTTATAAGTACTCCCTGACCCCAAGTGAGTTATCATAGCCCCTTTATATGTACTCCCTGACCCCAAGTGAGTTATCCTAGCCCCTTTATATGTACTCTCTGACTGCAAGTGAGTTACCCTAGCCCCTTTATAAGTACTCCCTGACCCCAAATGTGTTACCTTAGTCCCATAAATGTACTCCCTGACCCCAAGTGAGTTATCCTAACCCCTTTATATGTACTCTCTGACCGCAAGTGAGTTATCCTAGCTCCTTTATAAGTACTCCCTGATCCCAAGTGTGTTACCCTTGTTTCATATATGTATTCCCTGAACAAAAGTGAGATACCCTAGTCCCATAGAGGTACTCCCTGACCCCAAATGAGTCACCGTAGCACCTTTATAAGTACTCCCTGACCCCAACTGAGTTATCCTAGTCCCATCGAAGTACTGTCTGACCCCAAGAGAGTTACCCTAGCCCCTATATAAGTACTCCCTGAACCCAAGTGTGTTACCCTAGTTTCATATTGGTACTCCCTGGCCCCAAGTGAGTTACCATAGCCCCTTTATAAGTACTCCCTGACCCCAAGTGAGTTATCCTAGCCTCTTTATATGTACTCTCTGACGGCAAGTGAGTTATCCTAGCCCCATTATATGTACTCCCAGACCCCAAGTGAGTTACCCTAGTCCCTTATAAGTACTCCCTGACCCCAAGAGAGTTAACCTAGCCCTTTAATAATTACACCCTGGCCCAAAGTGAGTTACCCTGGTCCCATATAAGTACTCCCTGACACCAAGTGAGTTACCATATCACCTTTATATGTACTTCCTGACCCAAATGAATTATCCTAGCCCCTTTATAAGTACTCTCTGACCGCAAGTGAGTTACCCTAGTCCCAGAGTAGTACTCCCTGACCCCAAGTGAGTTATCCTAGCCTCTTTATATGTACTCTCTGACGGCAAGTGAGTTATCCTAGCCCCATTATATGTACTCCCAGATCCCAAGTGAGTTATCCTAGCCCCTTTATATGTACTCTCTGACCGCAAGTGAGTTATCCTAGCCCCTTAATAAGTACTTCCTGACCCCAAGTGTGTTACCCTAGTTTCATATTGGTACTCCCTGGCCCCAAGTGAGTTACCATAACCCCTTTATAAGTACTCCCTGACCCCAAGTGAGTTATCCTAGCCCCTTTATATGTACTCCCAGACCCCAAGTGAGTTACCCTAGTCCCTTATAAGTACTCCCTGACCCCAAGAGAGTTAACCTAGCCCTTTAATAAGTACACCCTGGCCCCAAGTGAGTTATCCTGGTCCCATATAAGTACTCACAGACACCAAGTGAGTTACCCTAGTCCCATATAAGTACTCCTTGAACCAAAGTGAGTTCCCCCAGCCCATTTATAAGTACTCCCTGACCCCATGTGAGTTATCCTAGCCCCTTTATAAGTACTCTCTGACCGCAATTGAGTTACCCTAGTCCCATAGTAGTACTCCCTGACCCCAAGTGAGTTATTCCTAGCCTCTTTATATGTACTCTCTGACGGCAAGTGAGTTATCCTAGCCCCATTATATGTACTCCCAGATCCCAAGTGAGTTACCCTAGTCCCTTATAACTACTCCCTGACCCCAAGTGCGTTACCCAGCCCCTTTATAAGTATACCCTGGCCCCAAGTGAGTTACCCTAGTCCCATATAAGTACTCCCTGACCCCAAGTGAGTTATCCTATCGCATTTATATGTACTCTTTGACCGCAAGTGAGTTACCCTAGTCCCATATATGTACTCCCTGACCCCAAGTGAGTTACCCTATCCCCTTTATATGCACTCTCTGACCGCAAGTGAGTTATTCAAACCCTTTTATAAGTACTCCCTGACCTCAAATGTGTTATCCTAGTCTCATATAAGTACTCCCTCAATCCAAGTGAGTTATCTTATCCCCTTTATATGCACTCTCTGACAGCAAGTGAGTTTTTCAAACACCTTTATAGGTACTCCCTGGCCCCAAGTTAGTTACCCTGGTCCCATATAAGTACTCCCAGACTCCAAGTGAGTTAGCCTAGTCCAATATAAGTATTCCTTGACCCAAAGAGAGTTACCCTAGGCCCTGTATAAGTACTCCCTGACCCCAAGCGAGTTATCCTATCCCATTTATATGTACTCTCTGATCGCAAGTGAGTTACCCTAGTCTCATATAAGTACTCCCTGACCCCAAGTGAGGTACAATAGCCCCTTTATAAGTACTCCCTGACCCCAAGTGAGTTATCCTATCCCCTTTTTATGTACTCTCTGACCGCAAGTGAGTTACCCTAGTCCCATATATGTACACCCTGACCCCAAGTGAGTTATCCTATCCCCTTTATATGTACTCTCTGACCGCAAGTGAGTTACCCTAGTCCCATATAAGAACTCCCTGTCCCCAAATGTGTTACCTTAGTCCCATAAATGTACTCCATGACCCCAAGTGAGTTATCCTAACCCCTTTATATGTACTCTCTGACCGTAAGTGAGTTATCCTAGCTCTTTTATAAGTACTCCCTGATCCCAAGTGTGTTACCCTTGTTTCATATATGTATTCCCTGAACAAAAGTGAGATACCCTAGTCCCATAGAGGTACTCCCTGACCCCAAATGAGTCACCGTAGCACCTTTATAAGTACTCCCTGACCCCAAGTGAGTTATCCTAGTCCCATCGAAGTACTCTCTGACCCCAAGAGAGTTACCCTAGCCCCTATATAAGTACTCCCTGACCCCACGTGAGTTATCCTAGCCCGTTTATATGTACTCTCTGACCTCAAGTGAGTTACGCAAGTCCCATAGAAGTACTCCCTGACCCCAAGTGAGTTACCATATAACCTTTATACGTACTCCCTGACCCCAAGTGAGTTATCCTATCCCCTTTATATGTACTCTCTGACCGCAAGTGAGTTACCCTAGTCCCATATATGTACACCCTGACCCCAAGTGAGTTAACCTATCCCCTTTATATGTACTCTCTGACTGCAAGTGAGTTACCCTAGCCCCTTTATAAGTACTCCCTGACCCCAAATGTGTTACCTTAGTCCCATAAATGTACTCTCTGACCGCAAGTGAGTTATCCTAGTCCCTTATAAGTACTCCCTGACCCCAAGAGAGTTACCTTAGCCCTTTAATAAGTACACCCTGGCTCCTAGTGAGTTACCCTGGTCCCATATAAGTACTCCCTGACCCCAAGTGAGGAACCATAGCCCTTTTATAAGTACTCCCTGACCCCAAGTGAGTTATCCTATCCCCTTTATATGCACACTCTGACCGCAAGTGAGTTATTCAAACCCCTTTATAAGTACTCCCTGACCCCAAGTGAGTTACCATATCACCTTTATATGTACTTCCTGACCCAAATGAGTTATCCTAGCCCCTTTATAAGTACTCTCTGACAGCAAGTGAGTTAACCTAGTCCCATAGTAGTAGTCCCTGACCCCAAGTGAGTTATCCTAGCCCCATTATATGTACTCCCAGATCCCAAGTGAGTTACCCTAGTCCCTTATAACTACTCCCTGACCCCAAGTGCGTTACCCAGCCCCTTTATAAGTATACCCTGGCCCCAAGTGAGTTACCCTAGTCCCATATATGTACACCCTGACCCCAAGTGAGTTATCCTATCCCCTTTATATGTACTCTCTAACCGCAAGTGAGTTACCCTAGTCCCATATAAGAACTCCCTGTCCCTAAGTGAATACCCTAGTCCCAAATAAGTACTCCCTGACCCCAAGGGAGTTACCATAGCCCCTTTATAAGTACTCCCTGACCCCAAGTGAGTTATCATAGCCCCTTTATATGTACTCCCTGACCCCAAGTGAGTTATCCTAGCCCCTTTATATGTACTCTCTGACTGCAAGTGAGTTACCCTAGCCCCTTTATAAGTACTCCCTGACCCCAAATGTGTTACCTTAGTCCCATAAATGTACTCCCTGACCCCAAGTGAGTTATCCTAACCCCTTTATATGTACTCTCTGACCGCAAGTGAGTTATCCTAGCTCCTTTATAAGTACTCCCTGATCCCAAGTGTGTTACCCTTGTTTCATATATGTATTCCCTGAACAAAAGTGAGATACCCTAGTCCCATAGAGGTACTCCCTGACCCCAAATGAGTCACCGTAGCACCTTTATAAGTACTCCCTGACCCCAACTGAGTTATCCTAGTCCCATCGAAGTACTGTCTGACCCCAAGAGAGTTACCCTAGCCCCTATATAAGTACTCCCTGAACCCAAGTGTGTTACCCTAGTTTCATATTGGTACTCCCTGGCCCCAAGTGAGTTACCATAGCCCCTTTATAAGTACTCCCTGACCCCAAGTGAGTTATCCTAGCCTCTTTATATGTACTCTCTGACGGCAAGTGAGTTATCCTAGCCCCATTATATGTACTCCCAGATCCCAAGTGAGTTATCCTAGCCCCTTTATATGTACTCTCTGACCCCAAGTGTGTTACCCTAGTTTCATATTGGTACTCCCTGGCCCCAAGTGAGTTACGATAACCCCTTTATAAGTACTCCCTGACCCCAAGTGAGTTATCCTAGCCCCTTTATATGTACTCCCAGACCCCAAGTGAGTTACCCTAGTCCCTTATAAGTACTCCCTGACCCCAAGAGAGTTAACCTAGCCCTTTAATAAGTACACCCTGGCCCCAAGTGAGTTATCCTGGTCCCATATAAGTACTCACAGACACCAAGTGAGTTACCCTAGTCCCATATAAGTACTCCTTGAACCAAAGTGAGTTCCCCCAGCCCATTTATAAGTACTCCCTGACCCCATGTGAGTTATCCTAGCCCCTTTATAAGTACTCTCTGACCGCAATTGAGTTACCCTAGTCCCATAGTAGTACTCCCTGACCCCAAGTGAGTTATTCCTAGCCTCTTTATATGTACTCTCTGACGGCAAGTGAGTTATCCTAGCCCCATTATATGTACTCCCAGATCCCAAGTGAGTTACCCTAGTCCCTTATAACTACTCCCTGACCCCAAGTGCGTTACCCAGCCCCTTTATAAGTATACCCTGGCCCCAAGTGAGTTACCCTAGTCCCTTATAACTACTCCCTGACCCCAAGTGCGTTACCCAGCCCCTTTATAAGTATACCCTGGCCCCAAGTGAGTTACCCTAGTCCCATATATGTACACCCTGACCCCAAGTGAGTTATCCTATCCCCTTTATATGTACTCTCTAACCGCAAGTGAGTTACCCTAGTCCCATATAAGAACTCCCTGTCCCTAAGTGAATACCCTAGTCCCAAATAAGTACTCCCTGACCCCAAGGGAGTTACCATAGCCCCTTTATAAGTACTCCCTGACCCCAAGTGAGTTATCATAGCCCCTTTATATGTACTCCCTGACCCCAAGTGAGTTATCCTAGCCCCTTTATATGTACTCTCTGACTGCAAGTGAGTTACCCTAGCCCCTTTATAAGTACTCCCTGACCCCAAATGTGTTACCTTAGTCCCATAAATGTACTCCCTGACCCCAAGTGAGTTATCCTAACCCCTTTATATGTACTCTCTGACCGCAAGTGAGTTATCCTAGCTCCTTTATAAGTACTCCCTGATCCCAAGTGTGTTACCCTTGTTTCATATATGTATTCCCTGAACAAAAGTGAGATACCCTAGTCCCATAGAGGTACTCCCTGACCCCAAATGAGTCACCGTAGCACCTTTATAAGTACTCCCTAACCCCATCTGAGTTATCCTAGTCCCATCGAAGTACTCTCTGACCCCAAGAGAGTTACCCTAGCCCCTATATAAGTACTCCCTGACCCCAAGAGAGTTACCCTAGCCCCTATATAAGTACTCCCTGAACCCAAGTGTGTTACCCTAGTTTCATATTGGTACTCCCTGACACCAAGTGAGTTACCATATCACCTTTATATGTACTTCCTGACCCAAATGAATTATCCTAGCCCCTTTATAAGTACTCTCTGACCGCAAGTGAGTTACCCTAGTCCCAGAGTAGTACTCCCTGACCCCAAGTGAGTTATCCTGGTCCCATATAAGTACTCACAGACACCAAGTGAGTTACCCTAGTCCCATATAAGTACTCCTTGAACCAAAGTGAGTTCCCCCAGCCCATTTATAAGTACTCCCTGACCCCATGTGAGTTATCCTAGCCCCTTTATAAGTACTCTCTGACCGCAATTGAGTTACCCTAGTCCCATAGTAGTACTCCCTGACCCCAAGTGAGTTATTCCTAGCCTCTTTATATGTACTCTCTGACGGCAAGTGAGTTATCCTAGCCCCATTATATGTACTCCCAGATCCCAAGTGAGTTACCCTAGTCCCTTATAACTACTCCCTGACCCCAAGTGCGTTACCCAGCCCCTTTATAAGTATACCCTGGCCCCAAGTGAGTTACCCTAGTCCCATATAAGTACTCCCTGACCCCAAGTGAGTTATCCTATCCCATTTATATGTACTCTCTGACCGCAAGTGAGTTACCCTAGTCCCATATATGTACTCCCTGACCCCAAGTGAGTTACCCTATCCCCTTTATATGCACTCTCTGACCGCAAGTGAGTTATTCAAACCCTTTTATAAGTACTCCCTGACCTCAAATGTGTTATCCTAGTCTCATATAAGTACTCCCTCAATCCAAGTGAGTTATCTTATCCCCTTTATATGCACTCTCTGACAGCAAGTGAGTTTTTCAAACACCTTTATAGGTACTCCCTGGCCCCAAGTTAGTTACCCTGGTCCCATATAAGTACTCCCAGACTCCAAGTGAGTTAGCCTAGTCCAATATAAGTATTCCTTGACCCCAAGTGAGGTACAATAGCCCCTTTATAAGTACTCCCTGACCCCAAGTGAGTTATCCTATCCCCTTTTTATGTACTCTCTGACCGCAAGTGAGTTACACCAACCCCCTTTATAAGTACTCCCTGACCCCAAGCGAGTTATCCTAGCCCCTTTATATGTACTCTATGACCGCAAGTGAGTTATCCTAGCCCCTGTATATATACTCCCTGACCCCAAGTGAGTTATCCTATCCCATTTATATGTACTCTCTGACCGCAAGTGAGTTACCCTAGTCCCATATATGTACTCCCTGACCCCAAGTGAGTTACCCTATCCCCTTTATATGCACTCTCTGACCGCAAGTGAGTTATTCAAACCCTTTTATAAGTACTCCCTGACCTCAAATGTGTTATCCTAGTCTCATATAAGTACTCCCTCAATCCAAGTGAGTTATCTTATCCCCTTTATATGCACTCTCTGACAGCAAGTGAGTTTTTCAAACACCTTTATAGGTACTCCCTGGCCCCAAGTTAGTTACCCTGGTCCCATATAAGTACTCCCAGACTCCAAGTGAGTTAGCCTAGTCCAATATAAGTATTCCTTGACCCAAAGAGAGTTACCCTAGGCCCTTTATAAGTACTCCCTGACCCCAAGCGAGTTATCCTATCCCATTTATATGTACTCTCTGATCGCAAGTGAGTTACCCTAGTCCCATATAAGTACTCCCTGACCCCAAGTGAGGTACAATAGCCCCTTTATAAGTACTCCCTGACCCCAAGTGAGTTATCCTATCCCCTTTTTATGTACTCTCTGACCGCAAGTGAGTTACACCAACCCCCTTTATAAGTACTCCCTGACCCCAAGCGAGTTATCCTAGCCCCTTTATATGTACTCTATGACCGCAAGTGAGTTATCCTAACCCCTTTATATGTACTCTCTAACGGAAAGTGAATTATCCTAGTCCCATTATATGTACTCCCAGACCCCAAGTGAGTTACCCTAGTCCCTTATAACTACTCCCTGACCCCAAGTGAGTTATCCTATCCCCTTTATATGTAGTCTCTGACCGCAAGTGAGTTACCCTAGTCATATATACGTACACCCTGACCCCAAGTGAGTTATTCTATCCCCTTTATATGTACTCTCTGACCGCAAATGAGTTACCCTAGTCCCATATAAGAAATCCCTGTCCCTAAGTGAATACCCTAGTCCCAAATAAGTACTCCCTGACTCCAAGGGAGTTACCATAGCCCCTTTATAAGTACTCCCTGACCCCAAGTGAGTTATCCTAGCCCCTTTATTTGTACTCCCTGACTCCAAGTGAGTTATCCTAGCCCCTTTATATGTACTCTCTGACTGCAAGTGAGTTACCCTAGCCCCTTTATAAGTACTCCCTGACCCCAAGTGTGTTATCCTAGCCCGTTTATATGTACTCTCTGACCGCTAGTGAGTTATCCTAGCCCCTTTATAAGTACTCCCTGATCCCAAGTGTGTTACTCTAGTTTCATATATGTATTCCCTGAACACAAGTGAGATACCATACTCCCATAGATGACTCCCTGACCCCAAATGAGTCACCGTAGCACCTTTATAAGTACTCCCTGACCCCAAGTGAGTTATCCTAGTCCCATCGAAGTACTCCCTGACCCCAAGAGAGTTACCCTAGGCCCTTTATAAGTACTCCCTGACCCCAAGCGAGTTATCCTATCCCATTTATATGTACTCTCTGATCGCAAGTGAGTTACCCTAGTCCCATATAAGTACTCCCTGACCCCAAGTGAGGTACAATAGCCCCTTTATAAGTACTCCCTGACCCCAAGTGAGTTATCCTATCCCCTTTTTATGTACTTTCTGACCGCAAGTGAGTTACACCAACCCCCTTTATAAGTACTCCCTGACCCCAAGCGAGTTATCCTAGCCCCTTTATATGTACTCTATGACCGCAAGTGAGTTATCCTAGCCCCTGTATATATACTCCCTGACCCCAAGTGAGTTATCCTATCCCATTTATATGTACTCTCTGACCGCAAGTGAGTTACCCTAGTCCCATATATGTACTCCCTGACCCCAAGTGAGTTACCCTATCCCCTTTATATGCACTCTCTGACCGCAAGTGAGTTATTCAAACCCTTTTATAAGTACTCCCTGACCTCAAATGTGTTATCCTAGTCTCATATAAGTACTCCCTCAATCCAAGTGAGTTATCTTATCCCCTTTATATGCACTCTCTGACAGCAAGTGAGTTTTTCAAACACCTTTATAGGTACTCCCTGGCCCCAAGTTAGTTACCCTGGTCCCATATAAGTACTCCCAGACTCCAAGTGAGTTAGCCTAGTCCAATATAAGTATTCCTTGACCCAAAGAGAGTTACCCTAGGCCCTTTATAAGTACTCCCTGACCCCAAGCGAGTTATCCTATCCCATTTATATGTACTCTCTGATCGCAAGTGAGTTACCCTAGTCCCATATAAGTACTCCCTGACCCCAAGTGAGGTACAATAGCCCCTTTATAAGTACTCCCTGACCCCAAGTGAGTTATCCTATCCCCTTTTTATGTACTCTCTGACCGCAAGTGAGTTACACCAACCCCCTTTATAAGTACTCCCTGACCCCAAGCGAGTTATCCTAGCCCCTTTATATGTACTCTATGACCGCAAGTGAGTTATCCTAACCCCTTTATATGTACTCTCTGACGGAAAGTGAATTATCCTAGTCCCATTATATGTACTCCCAGACCCCAAGTGAGTTACCCTAGTCCCTTATAACTACTCCCTGACCCCAAGTGAGTTATCCTATCCCCTTTATATGTAGTCTCTGACCGCAAGTGAGTTACCCTAGTCATATATACGTACACCCTGTCCCCAAGTGAGTTATTCTATCCCCTTTATATGTACTCTCTGACCGCAAATGAGTTACCCTAGTCCCATATAAGAAATCCCTGTCCCTAAGTGAATACCCTAGTCCCAAATAAGTACTCCCTGACTCCAAGGGAGTTACCATAGCCCCTTTATAAGTACTCCCTGACCCCAAGTGAGTTATCCTAGCCCCTTTATTTGTACTCCCTGACTCCAAGTGAGTTATCCTAGCCCCTTTATATGTACTCTCTGACTGCAAGTGAGTTACCCTAGCCCCTTTATAAGTACTCCCTGACCCCAAGTGTGTTATCCTAGCCCCTTTATATGTACTCTCTGACCGCTAGTGAGTTATCCTAGCCCCTTTATAAGTACTCCCTGATCCCAAGTGTGTTACCCTAGTTTCATATATGTATTCCCTGAACACAAGTGAGATACCATACTCCCATAGATGACTCCCTGACCCCAAATGAGTCACCGTAGCACCTTTATAAGTACTCCCTGACCCCAAGTGAGTTATCCTAGTCCCATCGAAGTACTCCCTGACCCCAAGAGAGTTACCCTAGGCCCTTTATAAGTACTCCCTGACCCCAAGCGAGTTATCCTATCCCATTTATATGTACTCTCTGATCGCAAGTGAGTTACCCTAGTCCCATATAAGTACTCCCTGACCCCAAGTGAGGTACAATAGCCCCTTTATAAGTACTCCCTGACCCCAAGTGAGTTATCCTATCCCCTTTTTATGTACTCTCTGACCGCAAGTGAGTTACACCAACCCCCTTTATAAGTACTCCCTGACCCCAAGCGAGTTATCCTAGCCCCTTTATATGTACTCTATGACCGCAAGTGAGTTATCCTAGACCCTGTATATATACTCCCTGACCCCAAGTGAGTTATCCTATCCCATTTATATGTACTCTCTGACCGCAAGTGAGTTACCCTAGTCCCATATATGTACTCCCTGACCCCAAGTGAGTTACCCTATCCCCTTTATATGCACTCTCTGACCGCAAGTGAGTTATTCAAACCCTTTTATAAGTACTCCCTGACCTCAAATGTGTTATCCTAGTCTCATATAAGTACTCCCTCAATCCAAGTGAGTTATCTTATCCCCTTTATATGCACTCTCTGACAGCAAGTGAGTTTTTCAAACACCTTTATAGGTACTCCCTGGCCCCAAGTTAGTTACCCTGGTCCCATATAAGTACTCCCAGACTCCAAGTGAGTTAGCCTAGTCCAATATAAGTATTCCTTGACCCAAAGAGAGTTACCCTAGGCCCTTTATAAGTACTCCCTGACCCCAAGCGAGTTATCCTATCCCATTTATATGTACTCTCTGATCGCAAGTGAGTTACCCTAGTCCCATATAAGTACTCCCTGACCCCAAGTGAGGTACAATAGCCCCTTTATAAGTACTCCCTGACCCCAAGTGAGTTATCCTATCCCCTTTTTATGTACTCTCTGACCGCAAGTGAGTTACACCAACCCCCTTTATAAGTACTCCCTGACCCCAAGCGAGTTATCCTAGCCCCTTTATATGTACTCTATGACCGCAAGTGAGTTATCCTAACCCCTTTATATGTACTCTCTGACGGAAAGTGAATTATCCTAGTCCCATTATATGTACTCCCAGACCCCAAGTGAGTTACCCTAGTCCCTTATAACTACTCCCTGACCCCAAGTGAGTTATCCTATCCCCTTTATATGTAGTCTCTGACCGCAAGTGAGTTACCCTAGTCATATATACGTACACCCTGACCCCAAGTGAGTTATTCTATCCCCTTTATATGTACTCTCTGACCGCAAATGAGTTACCCTAGTCCCATATAAGAAATCCCTGTCCCTAAGTGAATACCCTAGTCCCAAATAAGTACTCCCTGACTCCAAGGGAGTTACCATAGCCCCTTTATAAGTACTCCCTGACCCCAAGTGAGTTATCCTAGCCCCTTTATTTGTACTCCCTGACTCCAAGTGAGTTATCCTAGCCCCTTTATATGTACTCTCTGACTGCAAGTGAGTTACCCTAGCCCCTTTATAAGTACTCCCTGACCCCAAGTGTGTTATCCTAGCCCCTTTATATGTACTCTCTGACCGCTAGTGAGTTATCCTAGCCCCTTTATAAGTACTCCCTGATCCCAAGTGTGTTACCCTAGTTTCATATATGTATTCCCTGAACACAAGTGAGATACCATACTCCCATAGATGACTCCCTGACCCCAAATGAGTCACCGTAGCACCTTTATAAGTACTCCCTGACCCCAAGTGAGTTATCCTAGTCCCATCGAAGTACTCCCTGACCCCAAGAGAGTTACCCTAGGCCCTTTATAAGTACTCCCTGACCCCAAGCGAGTTATCCTATCCCATTTATATGTACTCTCTGATCGCAAGTGAGTTACCCTAGTCCCATATAAGTACTCCCTGACCCCAAGTGAGGTACAATAGCCCCTTTATAAGTACTCCCTGACCCCAAGTGAGTTATCCTATCCCCTTTTTATGTACTCTCTGACCGCAAGTGAGTTACACCAACCCCCTTTATAAGTACTCCCTGACCCCAAGCGAGTTATCCTAGCCCCTTTATATGTACTCTATGACCGCAAGTGAGTTATCCTAGCCCCTGTATATATACTCCCTGACCCCAAGTGAGTTATCCTATCCCATTTATATGTACTCTCTGACCGCAAGTGAGTTACCCTAGTCCCATATATGTACTCCCTGACCCCAAGTGAGTTACCCTATCCCCTTTATATGCACTCTCTGACCGCAAGTGAGTTATTCAAACCCTTTTATAAGTACTCCCTGACCTCAAATGTGTTATCCTAGTCTCATATAAGTACTCCCTCAATCCAAGTGAGTTATCTTATCCCCTTTATATGCACTCTCTGACAGCAAGTGAGTTTTTCAAACACCTTTATAGGTACTCCCTGGCCCCAAGTTAGTTACCCTGGTCCCATATAAGTACTCCCAGACTCCAAGTGAGTTAGCCTAGTCCAATATAAGTATTCCTTGACCCAAAGAGAGTTACCCTAGGCCCTTTATAAGTACTCCCTGACCCCAAGCGAGTTATCCTATCCCATTTATATGTACTCTCTGATCGCAAGTGAGTTACCCTAGTCCCATATAAGTACTCCCTGACCCCAAGTGAGGTACAATAGCCCCTTTATAAGTACTCCCTGACCCCAAGTGAGTTATCCTATCCCCTTTTTATGTACTCTCTGACCGCAAGTGAGTTACACCAACCCCCTTTATAAGTACTCCCTGACCCCAAGCGAGTTATCCTAGCCCCTTTATATGTACTCTATGACCGCAAGTGAGTTATCCTAACCCCTTTATATGTACTCTCTGACGGAAAGTGAATTATCCTAGTCCCATTATATGTACTCCCAGACCCCAAGTGAGTTACCCTAGTCCCTTATAACTACTCCCTGACCCCAAGTGAGTTATCCTATCCCCTTTATATGTAGTCTCTGACCGCAAGTGAGTTACCCTAGTCATATATACGTACACCCTGACCCCAAGTGAGTTATTCTATCCCCTTTATATGTACTCTCTGACCGCAAATGAGTTACCCTAGTCCCATATAAGAAATCCCTGTCCCTAAGTGAATACCCTAGTCCCAAATAAGTACTCCCTGACTCCAAGGGAGTTACCATAGCCCCTTTATAAGTACTCCCTGACCCCAAGTGAGTTATCCTAGCCCCTTTATTTGTACTCCCTGACTCCAAGTGAGTTATCCTAGCCCCTTTATATGTACTCTCTGACTGCAAGTGAGTTACCCTAGCCCCTTTATAAGTACTCCCTGACCCCAAGTGTGTTATCCTAGCCCCTTTATATGTACTCTCTGACCGCTAGTGAGTTATCCTAGCCCCTTTATAAGTACTCCCTGATCCCAAGTGTGTTACCCTAGTTTCATATATGTATTCCCTGAACACAAGTGAGATACCATACTCCCATAGATGACTCCCTGACCCCAAATGAGTCACCGTAGCACCTTTATAAGTACTCCCTGACCCCAAGTGAGTTATCCTAGTCCCATCGAAGTACTCCCTGACCCCAAGAGAGTTACCCTAGGCCCTTTATAAGTACTCCCTGACCCCAAGCGAATTATCCTATCCCATTTATATGTACTCTCTGATCGCAAGTGAGTTACCCTAGTCCCATATAAGTACTCCCTGACCCCAAGTGAGGTACAATAGCCCCTTTATAAGTACTCCCTGACCCCAAGTGAGTTATCCTATCCCCTTTTTATGTACTCTCTGACCGCAAGTGAGTTACACCAACCCCCTTTATAAGTACTCCCTGACCCCAAGCGAGTTATCCTAGCCCCTTTATATGTACTCTATGACCGCAAGTGAGTTATCCTAGACCCTGTATATATACTCCCTGACCCCAAGTGAGTTATCCTATCCCATTTATATGTACTCTCTGACCGCAAGTGAGTTACCCTAGTCCCATATATGTACTCCCTGACCCCAAGTGAGTTACCCTATCCCCTTTATATGCACTCTCTGACCGCAAGTGAGTTATTCAAACCCTTTTATAAGTACTCCCTGACCTCAAATGTGTTATCCTAGTCTCATATAAGTACTCCCTCAATCCAAGTGAGTTATCTTATCCCCTTTATATGCACTCTCTGACAGCAAGTGAGTTTTTCAAACACCTTTATAGGTACTCCCTGGCCCCAAGTTAGTTACCCTGGTCCCATATAAGTACTCCCAGACTCCAAGTGAGTTAGCCTAGTCCAATATAAGTATTCCTTGACCCAAAGAGAGTTACCCTAGGCCCTTTATAAGTACTCCCTGACCCCAAGCGAGTTATCCTATCCCATTTATATGTACTCTCTGATCGCAAGTGAGTTACCCTAGTCCCATATAAGTACTCCCTGACCCCAAGTGAGGTACAATAGCCCCTTTATAAGTACTCCCTGACCCCAAGTGAGTTATCCTATCCCCTTTTTATGTACTCTCTGACCGCAAGTGAGTTACACCAACCCCCTTTATAAGTACTCCCTGACCCCAAGCGAGTTATCCTAGCCCCTTTATATGTACTCTATGACCGCAAGTGAGTTATCCTAACCCCTTTATATGTACTCTCTGACGGAAAGTGAATTATCCTAGTCCCATTATATGTACTCCCAGACCCCAAGTGAGTTATCCTAGCCCCTTTATTTGTACTCCCTGACTAAAAGTGAGTTATCCTAGCCCCTTTATATGTACTCTCTGACTGCAAGTGAGTTACCCTAGCCCCTTTATAAGTACTCCCTGACCCCAAGTGTGTTATCCTAGCCCCTTTATATGTACTCTCTGACCGCTAGTGAGTTATCCTAGCCCCTTTATAAGTACTCCCTGATCCCAAGTGTGTTACCCTAGTTTCATATATGTATTCCCTGAACACAAGTGAGATACCATACTCCCATAGATGACTCCCTGACCCCAAATGAGTCACCGTAGCACCTTTATAAGTACTCCCTGACCCCAAGTGAGTTATCCTAGTCCCATCGAAGTACTCCCTGACCCCAAGAGAGTTACCCTAGCCCCTATATAAGTACTCCCTGACCCTAAGTGAGTTATCCTAGCCCCTTTATATGTACTCTGACCGCAAGTGAGTTATCCTTGCCCCATTATATGTACTCCCTGACCCCAAGTGAGTTATCCTAGCCCATTTATATGTACTCTCTGACAGCAAGTGAGTTATCCTAGCCCCTTTATATGTACTCCCTGACCCCAAGTGAGTTATCCTAGCCCCTTTATATGTACTCTCTGACTGCAAGTGAGTTATCCTAGCCCCTTTATAAGTACTCCCTGACCACAAGTGTGTTACCCTAGTTTCATATTGGTACTCCCTGGCCCCAAGTGAGTTATCCTAGCCCCTTTATATGTACTCTCTGACCGCAAGTGAATTATCCTTGCCCCATTATATGTACTCCCTGACCCCAAGTGAGTTATCCTAGCCCTTTTATATGTACTCTCTGACAGCAAGTGAGTTATCCTAGCCCCTTTATATGTACTCCCTGACCCCAAGTGAGTTATCCTAGCCCATTTATATGTACTCTCTGACAGCAAGAGAGTAATCCTAGCCCCTTTATATGTACTCCCTGACCCCAAGTGAGTTAACCTAGCCCATTTATATGTACTCTCTGACAGCAAGTGAGTTATCCTAGCCCCTTTATATGTACTCCCTGACCCCAAGTGAGTTATCCTAGCCCCTTTATATGTACACTCTGACCCCAAGTGAGTTATCCTAGCCGCTTTATATGTACTCCCAGACCCCAAGTGAGTTACCCTAGTCCCTTATAAGTACTCCCTGACCCCAAGAGAGTTAACCTAGCCCATTAATAAGTACACCCTGGCCCCAAGTGAGTTATCCTGATCCCATATAAGTACTCACAGACACCAAGTGAGTTACCCTAGTCCCATATAAGTACTCCTTGAACCAAAGTGAGTTCCCCCAGCCCATTTATAAGTACTCCCTGACCCCAAGGGAGTTACCATATCACCTTTATAAGTACTCCCTGACCCCAAGTGAGTTATCCTAGCCCCTTTATAAGTACTCTCTGACCGCAAGTGAGTTACCCTAGCCCCATTATATGTTCTCCCAGATCCCAAGTGAGTTACCCTAGTCCCTTATAACTACTCCCTGACCCCAAGTGCGTTACCCAGCCCATTTATAAGTATACCCTGGCCCCAAGTGAGTTACCCTGGTCCCATATAAGTACTCCCAGAAACCAAGTGAGTTAGCCTAGTCCAATATAAGTACTCCTTGACCCAAAGAGAGTTACCCTAGGCCCTTTATATGTACTCTCTGACCGCAAGTGAGTTATCCTAGCCGCTTTATATGTACTCCCAGACCTCAAGTGAGTTATCCTAGCCCATTTATATGTACTCTCTGACCGCAAGTGAGTTACACTAGCCCCTTTATAAGTACTCCCTGACCCCAAGCGAGTTATCCTCGCCCCTTTATATGTACTCTCTGACCGCAAGTGAGTTTTCCTAGCCCCTTTATATGTACTCCCTGACCCCAAGTGAGTTATCCTAGCCCCTTTATATGTACTCTCTGACCGCAAGTGAGTTATCCTAGCCCCTTTATAAGTACTCCCTGACCCCAAGTGTGTTACCCTAGTTTCATATTGGTACTCCCTGGCCCCAAGTGAGTTACCATAGCCCCTTTATAAGTACTCCCTGACCCAAAGTGAGTTATCCTAGCCGCTTTATATGTACTCCCAGACCCCAAGTGAGTTACCCTAGTCCCTTATAAGTACTCCCTGACCCCAAGTGAGTTATCCTAGCCCCTTTATAAGTACTCTCTGACCGAAAGTGAGTTACCCTAGTCCCATAGTAGTACTCCCTGACCCCAAGTGCGTTACCCATGCCCTTTATAAGTATACCCTGGCCCCAAGTGAGTTACCCTGGTCCCATATAAGTACTCCCAGACACCAAGTGAGTTAGCATAGTCCAATATAAGTACTCCTTGACCCAAAGAGAGTTACCCTAGGCCCTTTATAAGTACTCCCTGACCGCAAGTGAGTTAACCTAGTCCCATATAAGTACTCCCTGACCCCAAGTGAGGTACCATAGCCCCTTTATAAGTACTCCCTGACCCCAAGTGAGTTATCCTATACCCTTTATATGTACTCTCTGACCGCAAGTGAGTTACACCAACCCCCTTTATAATTATTCCCTGACCCCAAGCTAGTTATCCAAGCCCCTTTATATGTACTCTATGACCGCAAGTGAGTTACCCTAGTCCCATAGTAGTACTCCCTGACCCCAAGTGAGTTATCCTAGCCTCTTTTATGTACTCTCTGACGGCAAGTGAGTTATCCTAGCCCCATTATATGTACTCCCAGATCCCAAGTGAGTTACCCTAGTCCCTTATAACTACTCCCTGACCCCAAGTGCGTTACCCAGCCCCTTTATAAGTATACCCTGGCCCCAAGTGAGTTACCCTGGTCCCATATAAGTACTCCCAGACACCAAGTGAGTTAGCCTAGTCCAATATAAGTATTCCTTGACCCAAAGAGAGTAACCCTAGGCCCTTTATAAGTACTCACTGACCGCAAGTGAGTTAACCTAGTCCCATATAAGTACTCCCTGACCCCAAGTGAGGTACCATAGCCCCTTTATAAGTACTCCCTGACCCCAAGTGAGTTATCCTATCCCCTTTATATGTACTCTCTGACCGCAAGTGAGTTACACCAACCCCCTTTATAATTATTCCCTGACCCCAAGCTAGTTATCCTAGTCCCTTATAAGTACTCCCTGACCCCAAGAGAGTTACCTTAGCCCTTTAATAAGTACACCCTGGCTCCTAGTGAGTTTTTCTGGTCCCATATAAGTACTCCCTGACCCCAAGTGAGGTACCATAGCCCTTTTATAAGTACTCCCTGACCCCAAGTGAGTTATCCTATCCCCTTTATGTGTACTCTCTGACCGCAAGTGAGTTACCCTAGTCCCATATATGTACTCCCTGACCCCAAGTGAGTTATCCTATCCCCTTTATATGCACACTCTGACCGCAAGTGAGTTATTCAAACCCCTTTATAAGTACTCCCTGACCCCAAGTGTGTTATCCTAGTCTCATATAAGTACTCCCTGACCCCAAGAGAGTTACCTTAGCCCTTTAATAAGTACACCCTGGCTCCTAGTGAGTTTTTCTGGTCCCATATAAGTACTCCCTGACCCCAAGTGAGGTACCATAGCCCTTTTATAAGTACTCCCTGACCCCAAGTGAGTTATCCTATCCCCTTTATGTGTACTCTCTGACCGCAAGTGAGTTACCCTAGTCCCATATATGTACTCCCTGACCCCAAGTGAGTTATCCTATCCCCTTTATATGCACACTCTGACCGCAAGTGAGTTATTCAAACCCCTTTATAAGTACTCCCTGACCCCAAGTGTGTTATCCTAGTCTCATATAAGTACTCCCTGAACCCAAGTGTGTTACCTTAGCCATTTTATAAGTACTCCCTGACCCCAAGTGAGTTATCCTATCCCCTTTATATGTACTCTCTGACCGCAAGTGAGTTACACCAACCCCCTTTATAAGTGTTCCCTGACCCCAAGCGAGTTATCCTAGCCCCTTTATATGTACTCTATGACCGCAACTGAGTTATCCTAGCCCCTGTATATATACTCCCTGACCCCATGTGAGTTATCCTAGCCCCTTTATATGTACTCTCTGACGGCAAGTGAGTTACCCTAGGCCCATATAAGTACTCCCTGACCCCAAGTGAGTTACCATAGCCCCTTTATAAGTACTCCCTGACCCCAAATGAGTTATCCTAGCCCCTTTTTATGTACACTCTGACCGCATGTGAGTTATTCAAACCCCTTTATAAGTACTCCCTGACCCCAAGTGTGTTACCCTAGTCTCATATATGTCCTCCCTGAACCCGAGTGTGTTACCTTAGCCCCTTTATAAGTACTCCCTGACCCCAAGTGAGTTATCGTATCCCCTTTATATGTATTTATTGACCGCAAGTGAGTTACCCTAATCCCATATAAGAACTCCCTGTCCCTAAGTGAGTACGCTAGTCCCAAATAAGTACTCCCTGACCCCAAGTGAGTAATCCTAACCCCTTTATATGTACTCTCTGACGGCAAGTGAATTATCCTAGTCCCATTATATGTACTCCCAGACCCCAAGTGAGTTACCCTAGTCCCTTATAACTACTCCCTGACCCCAAGTGAGTTATCCTATCCCCTTTATATGTAGTCTCTGACCGCAAGTGAGTTACCCTAGTCCCATATATGTACTCTCTGACCGCAAGTGAGTTATCCTAGCCGCTTTATATGTACTCCCAGACCCCAAGTGAGTTACCCCAGTCCCTTATAAGTACTCCCTGACCCCAAGAGAGTTACCTTAGCCCTTTAATAAGTACACCCTGGCTCCTAGTGAGTTTTTCTGGTCCCATATAAGTACTCCCTGACCCCAAGTGAGGTACCATAGCACTTTTATAAGTACTCCCTGACCCCAAGTGAGTTATCCTATCCCCTTTATGTGTACTCTCTGACCGCAAGTGAGTTACCCTAGTCCCATATATGTACTCCCTGACCCCAAGTGAGTTATCCTATCCCCTTTATATGTACTCTCTGACCGCAAGTGAGTTATCCTAGCTCTTTTATAAGTACTCCCTGATCCCAAGTGTGTTACCCTTGTTTCATATATGTATTCCCTGAACTAAAGTGAGATACCCTAGTCCCATAGAGGTACACCCTGACCCCAAATGAGTCACCGGAGCACCTTTATAAGTACTCCCTGACCCCAAGTGAGTTATCCTAGTCCCATCGAAGTACTCTCTGACCCCAAGAGAGTTACCCTAGCCCCTATATAAGCACTCCCTGACCCCAAGTGAGTTATCCTATCCCGTTTATATGTACTCTCTGACCTCAAGTGAGTTACGCTAGTCCCATAGAAGTACTCCCTGACCCCAAGTGAGTTACCATATAACCTTTATACGTACTCCCTGACCGCAAGTGAGTTATTCTAACCCCTTTATAAGTACTCCCTGACGCCAAGAGTGTTACCCTAGTCTCATATAAGTACTCCCTGGCCCCATGTGAGTTACCATAGCCCCTTTATAAGTACTACCTGACCACAAGTGAGTTATCCTAGCCCCTTTATATGTACTCTCTGACCGCAAGTGAGTTACCCTATCCCCTTTATATGCACTCTCTGACCGCAAGTGAGTTATTCAAACCCCTTTATAAATACTCCCTGACCCCAAGTGTGTTATCCTAGTCTCATATTAGTACTCCCTGAACCCAAGTGTGTTACCTTAACCCCTTTATAAGTACTCCCTGATCCCAAGTGAGTTACCATATCACCTTTATATGTACTCTCTGACCGCAATTGCGCTAACCTAGTCCCATAGTTGTACTCCCTGACCCCAAGTGAGTTATCCTAGCACCTTTATAAGTACTCTCTAACTGCAAGTGAGTTACCCTAGTCCCATATATGTACTCCCTGACCCCAAGTGAGTTATCCTATCCCCTTTATATGTACTCTCTGACCGCAAGTGAGTTACCCTAGTCACATATAAGAACTCCCTGTCCCTAAGTGAGTACGCTAGTCCCAAATAAGTACTCCCTGACCCCAAGTGAGTTATCCTAACCCCTTGTATGTACTCTCTGACGGCAAGTGAATTATCCTAGCCCGTTATATGTACTCCCAGACCCCAAGTGAGTTACCCTAGTCCCTTATAAATACTCCCTGACCCCAAGTGAGTTACCCAGCCCGTTTATAATTACACCCTGGCCCCAAGTGAGTTACCCTGGTCCCATATAAGTACTCCTACACACCAAGTGAGTTAGCCTATTCCAAATATAAGTACCCCTTGACCCAAAGAGAGTAACCCTAGGCCCTTTATAAGTACTCCCTGACCGCAAGTGAGTTAACCTAGTCCCATATAAGTACTCCCTGACCCCAAGTGAGGTACCATAGCCCCTTTATAAGTACTCCCTGACCCCAAGTGAGTTATCCTATCCCCTTTATATGTACTCTCTGACCGCAAGTGAGTTACACCAACCCCCTTTATAATTATTCCCTGACCCCAAGCTAGTTATCCAAGCCCCTTTATATGTACTCTATGACCGCAAGTGAGTTACCCTAGTCCCATAGTAGTACTCCCTGACCCCAAGTGAGTTATCCTAGCCTCTTTTATGTACTCTCTGACGGCAAGTGAGTTATCCTAGCCCCATTATATGTACTCCCAGATCCCAAGTGAGTTACCCTAGTCCCTTATAACTACTCCCTGACCCCAAGTGCGTTACCCAGCCCCTTTATAAGTATACCCTGGCCCCAAGTGAGTTACCCTGGTCCCATATAAGTACTCCCAGACACCAAGTGAGTTAGCCTAGTCCAATATAAGTATTCCTTGACCCAAAGAGAGTAACCCTAGGCCCTTTATAAGTACTCCCTGACCGCAAGTGTGTTAACCTAGTCCCATATAAGTACTCCCTGACCCCAAGTGAGGTACCATAGCCCCTTTATAAGTACTCCCTGACCCCAAGTGAGTTATCCTATCCCCTTTATATGTACTCTCTGACCGCAAGTGAGTTACACCAACCCCCTTTATAATTATTCCCTGACCCCAAGCTAGTTATCCTAGCCCCTTTATATGTACTCTATGACCGCAAGTGAGTTATCCTAGCCCCTGTATATATACTCCCTGACCCCAAGTGAGTTATCCTAGCCCCTTTATATGTACTCTCTGACCGCAAGTGAGTTATCCTAGCCCCTTTATAAGTACTTCCTGACCCCAAGTGTGTTACCCTAGATTCATATTGGTACTCCCTGGCCCCAAGTGAGTTACCATAGCCCCTTTATAAGTACTCCCTGACCGCAAGTGAGTTATCCTAGCCGCTTTATATGTACTCTCAGACCCCAAGTGAGTTACCCTAGTCCCAAATATGTACTCCCTGACCCCAAGTTAGTTATCCTATCCCCTTTCTATTCACTCTCTGACCGCAAGTGAGATATTCAAACACCTTTATAAGTACTCCCTGACGCCAAGTGTGTTATCCTAGTCTCATATAAGTACTCCCTGAACCCAAGTGTGTTACCTTAGCCCCTTTATAAGTACTCCCTGACCAGAAGTAAGTTATCCTATCCCCTTTATATGTATTCTCTGACCGCAAGTGAGTTATCCTAGCCCCTTTATATGTACTCTCTGACCTCAAATGAGTTACCCTAGTCCCATAGAAGTACTCCCTGACCCCAAGTGAGTTACCATATCACCTTTATATGTACTCCCTGACCGCAAATGAGGTATTCTAACCCCTTTATAAGTACTCCCTGACACCAAGTGTGTTACCCTAGTCTCATATAAGTACTCCCTGGCCCCAAGTGAGTTACCATAACCCCTTTATAAGTACTACCTGACGACAAGTGAGTTATCCTAGCCCCTTTATATGTACTCTCTGACCGCAAGTGAGTTATCCTAGCCGCTTTATATGTACTCCCAGACCCCAAGTGAGTTATCCTATCCCCTTTCTATGCACACTCTGACCACAAGTGAGTTATTCAAACACCTTTATAAGTACTCCCTGACCCCAAGTGTGTTATCCTAGTCTCATATAAGTACTCCCTGAACCCCAAGTGTGTTACCTTAGCCACTTTATAAGTACTCCCTGACCCCAAGTAAGTTATCCTATCCCCTTTATATGTACTCTCTGACCGCAAGTGAGTTATTCAAACCCCTTTATAAGTACTCCCTGACCCCAAGTGTGTTACCCTAGTCTCATATAAGTACTCCCTGCACCCAAGTGTGTTACCTTAGCCCCTTTATAAGTACTCCCTGACCCCAAGTGAGTTATCCTATCCCCTTTATATGTACTCTCTGACCGCAAGTGAGTTACCCTAGTCCCATATATGTACACCCTGACCCCAAGTGAGTTATCCTATCCCCTTTATATGTACTCTCTAACCGCAAGTGAGTTACCCTAGTCCCATATAAGAACTCCCTGTCCCTAAGTGAATACCCTAGTCCCAAATAAGTACTCCCTGACCCCAAGGGAGTTACCATAGCCCCTTTATAAGTACTCCCTGACCCCAAGTGAGTTATCATAGCCCCTTTATATGTACTCCCTGACCGCCAGTGAGTTAACCTAGTCCCATATAAGTACTCCCTGACCCCAAGTGAGGTACCATAGCCCCTTTATAAGTACTCCCTGACCCCAAGTGAGTTATCCTATCCCCTTTATATGTACTCTCTGACCGCAAGTGAGTTACACCAACCCCCTTTATAATTATTCCCTGACCCCAAGCTAGTTATCCTAACCCCTTTATATGTACTCTATGACCGCAAGTGAGTTATCCTAGCCCCTGTATATATACTCCCTGACCCCAAGTGAGTTATCCTAGCCCCTTTATATGTACTCTCTGACCGCAAGTGAGTTATCCTAGCCCCTTAATAAGTACTTCCTGACCCCAAGTGTGTTACCCTAGTTTCTTATTGGTACTCCCTGGCCCCAAGTGAGTTACCATAACCCCTTTATAAGTACTCCCTGACGCCAAGTGTGTTATCCTAGTCTCATATAAGTACTCCCTGAACCCAAGTGTGTTACCTTAGCCCCTTTATAAGTACTCCCTGAACAGAAGTAAGTTATCCTATCCCCTTTATATGTATTCTCTGACCGCAAGTGAGTTATCCTAGCCGCTTTATATGTACTCCCAGACGCCAAGTGTGTTATCCTAGTCTCATATAAGTACTCCCTGAACCCAAGTGTGTTACCTTAGCCCCTTTATAAGTACTCCCTGACCAGAAGTAAGTTATCCTATCCCCTTTATATGTAATCTCTGCCCGCAAGTGAGTTATCCCAGCCGCTTTATATGTACTCCCAGACGCCAAGTGGGTTACCCTGGTCCCATATAACTACTCACTGACCCCAAGTGAGTTACCATAGCCCCTTTATAAGTACTCTCTGACCCCAAGTGAGTTACAATATCACCTTTATAAGTACTCCCTGACCCCAAGTGAGTTATCCTAGGCCCTTTATAAGTACTCCCTGACCGCAAGTGAGATAACCTAGTCCTATATAAGTACTCCCTGACCCCAAGTGAGGTACCATAGCCCCTTTATAAGTACTCCCTGACCCAAAGTGAGTTATCCTATCCCATTTATATGTACTCTCTGACCGCAAGTGAGTTACCCTAGTCCCATATATGTACTCCCTGACCCCAAGTGAGTTACCATATAACCTTTATACGTACTCCCTGACCGCAAGTGAGTTATTCTAACCCCTTTATAAGTACTCCCTGACGCCAAGTGTGTTACCCTAGTCTCATATAAGTACTCCCTGGCCCCATGTGAGTTACCATAGCCCCTTTATAAGTACTACCTGACCACAAGTGAGTTATCCTAGCCCCTTTATATGTACTCCCTGACCCCAAGTGAGTTATCCTAGCCCCTTTATATGTACTCTCTGACTGCAAGTGAGTTACCCTAGCCCCTTTATAAGTACTCCCTGACCCCAAATGTGTTACCTTAGTCCCATAAATGTACTCTCTGACCGCAAGTGAGTTATCCTAGTCCCTTATAAGTACTCCCTGACCCCAAGAGAGTTACCTTAGCCCTTTAATAAGTACACCCTGGCTCCTAGTGAGTTACCCTGGTCCCATATAAGTACTCCCTGACCCCAAGTGAGGTACCATAGCCCTTTTATAAGTACTCCCTGACCCCAAGTGAGTTATCCTATCCCCTTTATATGCACACTCTGACCGCAAGCGAGTTATTCAAACACCTTTATAAGTACTCCCTGACCCCAAGTGTGTTATCCTAGTCTCATATAAGTACTCCCTGAACCCCAAGTGTGTTACCTTAGCCACTTTATAAGTACTCCCTGACCCCAAGTAAGTTATCCTATCCCCTTTATATGTACTCTCTGACCGCAAGTGAGTTATTCAAACCCCTTTATAAGTACTCCCTGACCCCAAGTGTGTTACCCTAGTCTCATATAAGTACTCCCTCAACCCAAGTGTGTTACCTTAACCCCTTTATAAGTACTCCCTGACCCCAAGTGAGTTATCCTATCCCCTTTATATGAACTCTCTGACCGCAAGTGAGTTACCCTAGTCCCATATATGTACACCCTGACCCCAAGTGAGTTATCCTATCCCCTTTATATGTACTCTCTGACCGCAAATGAGTTACCCTAGTCCCATATATGAAATCCCTGTCCCTAAGTGAATACCCTAGTCCCAAATAAGTACTCCCTGACCCCAAGGGAGTTACCATAGCCCCTTTATATGTACTCCCTGACCCCAAGTGAGTTATCCTAGCCCATTTATATGTACTCTCTGACTGCAAGTGAGTTACCCTAGCCCCTTTATAAGTACTCCCTGACCCCAAATGTGTTACCTTAGTTTCATAAATGTACTCCCTGACCCCAAGTGAGTTATCCTAGCCCCTTTATATGTACTCTCTGACCGCAAGTGAGTTATCCTAGCCCCTTTATAAGTACTCCCTGATCCAAAGTGTGTTACCCTAGTTTCATATATGTATTCCCTGAACACAAGTGAGATACCCTAGTCCCATAGAGGTACTCCCTGACCCCAAATGAGTCACCGTAGCACCTTTATAAGTACTCCCTGACCCCAAGTGAGTTATCCTAGTCCCATCGAAGTACTCCCTGACCCCAAGAGAGTTACCCTAGCCCCTATATAAGTACTCCCTGACCCCAAGTGAGTTATCCTAGCCCCTATATATGTACTCCCTGACCCCAAGTGAGTTATCCTAGCCCCTTTATATATACTCTCTGACCGCAAGTGAGTTATCCTAGCCCATTTATATGTACTCTCTGACAGCAAGTGAGTTATCCTAGCCCCTTTATATGTACTCCCTGACCCCAAGTGAGTTATCCTAGCCCCTTTATATGTACACTCTGACCCCAAGTGAGTTATCCTAGCCCCTTTATATGTACTCCCTGACCCCAAGTGAGTTATCCTAGTCCCATCGAAGTACTCCCTGACCCCAAGAGAGTTACCCTAGCCCCTATATAAGTACTCCCTGGCCCCAAGTGAGTTATCCTAGCCCCTTTATATGTACTCTCTGACCGCAAGTGAGTTATTCTTGCCCCATTATATGTACTCCCTGACCCCAAGTGAGTTATCCTAGCCCATTTATATGTACTCTCTGACAGCAAGTGAGTTATCCTAGCCCCTTTATATGTACTCCCTGACCCCAAGTGAGTTATCCTAGCCCATTTATATGTACTCTCTGACAGCAAGTGAGTTATCCTAGCCCCTTTATATGTACTCCCTGACCCCAAGTTAGTTATCCTAGCCCATTTATATGTACTCTCTGACAGCAAGTGAGTTATCCTAGCCCCTTTATATGTACTCCCTGACCCCAAGTGAGTTATCCTAGCCCCTTTATATGTACACTCTGACCCCAAGTGAGTTATCCTAGCCGTTTTATATGTACTCCCAGACCCCAAGTGAGTTACCCTAGTCCCTTATAAGTACTCCCTGACCCCAAGAGAGTTAACCTAGCCCTTTAATAAGTACACCCTGGCCCCAAGTGAGTTATCCTGGTCCCATATAAGTACTCACAGACACCAAGTGAGTTACCCTAGTCCCATATAAGTACTCCTTGAACCAAAGTGAGTTCCCCCAGCCCATTTATAAGTACTCCCTGACCCCAAGTGAGTTACCATATCACCTTTATAAGTACTCCCTGACCCCAAGTGAGTTATCCTAGCCCCTTTATAAGTACTCTCTGCTCGCAATTGAGTTACCCTAGTCCCATAGTAGTACTCCCTGACCCCAAGTGAGTTATTCCTAGCCTCTTTATATGTACTCTCTGACGGCAAGTGAGTTATCCTAGCCCCATTATATGTACTCCCTGACCCCAAGTGAGTTATCCTAGCCCAATTATATGTACACTCTGACAGCAAGTGAGTTATCCTAGCCCCTTTATATGTACTCCCTGACCCCAAGTGAGTTATCCTAGCCCCTTTATATGTACTCTCTGACCGCAAGTGAGTTATCCTAGCCCCTTTATAAGTACTCCCTGACCCCAAGTGTGTTACCCTAGTTTCATATTGGTACTCCCTGACCCCAAGTAAGTTATCCTATCCCCTTTATATGTACTCTCTGACCGCAAGTGAGTTATTCAAACCCCTTTATAAGCACTCCCTGACCCCAAGTGTGGTACCCTAGTCTCATATAAGTACTCCCTGAACCCAAGTGTGTTACCTTAGCCCCTTTATAAGTACTCCCTGACCCCAAGTGAGTTATCCTATCCCCTTTATATGTACTCTCTGACCGCAAGTGAGTTACCCTAGTCCCATATATGTACACCCTGACCCCAAGTGAGTTATCCTATCCCCTTTATATGTACTCTCTGACCGCAAGTGAGTTACCCTAGTCCCATATAAGAACTCCCTGTCCCCAAATGTGTTACCTTAGTCCCTTTATAAGTACTCCATGACCCCAAGTGAGTTATCCTAACCCCTTTATATGTACTCTCTGACCGTAAGTGAGTTATCCTAGCTCTTTTATAAGTACTCCCTGATCCCAAGTGTGTTACCCTTGTTTCATATATGTATTCCCTGAACAAAAGTGAGATACCCTAGTCCCATAGAGGTACTCCCTGACCCCAAATGAGTCACCGTAGCACCTTTATAAGTACTCCCTGACCCCAAGTGAGTTATCCTAGTCCCATCGAAGTACTCTCTGACCCCAAGAGAGTTACCCTAGCCCCTATATAAGTACTCCCTGACCCCAAGTGAGTTATCCTAGCCCGTTTATATGTACTCTCTGACATCAAGTGAGTTACGCTAGTCCCATAGAAGTACTCCCTGACCCCAAGTGAGTTACCATATAACCTTTATACGTACTCCCTTACCGCAAGTGAGTTATTCTAACCCCTTTATAAGTACTCCCTGACGCCAAGAGTGTTACCCTAGTCTCATATAAGTACTCCCTGGCCCCATGTGAGTTACCATAGCCCCTTTATAAGTACTACCTGACCACAAGTGAGTTATCCTAGCCCCTTTATATGTACTCTCTGACCGCAAGTGAGTTACCCTATCCCCTTTATATGCACTCTCTGACCGCAAGTGAGTTATTCAAACCCCTTTATAAATACTCCCTGACCCCAAGTGTGTTATCCTAGTCTCATATTAGTACTCCCTGAACCCAAGTGTGTTACCTTAACCCCTTTATAAGTACTCCCTGATCCCAAGTGAGTTACCATATCACCTTTATATGTACTCTCTGACCGCAATTGCGCTAACCTAGTCTCATAGTGGTACTCCCTGACCCCAAGTGAGTTATCCTAGCACCTTTATAAGTACTCTCTAACTGCAAGTGAGTTACCCTAGTCCCATATATGTACTCCCTGACCCCAAGTGAGTTATCCTATCCCCTTTATATGTACTCTCTGACCGCAAGTGAGTTATTCAAACACCTTTATAAGTACTCCCTGACCCCAAGTGTGTTATCCTAGTCTCATATAAGTAATCCCTGAACCCCAAGTGTGTTACCTTAGCCACTTTATAAGTACTCCCTGACCCCAAGTAAGTTATCCTATCCCCTTTATATGTACTCTCTGACCGCAAGTGAGTTATTCAAACCCCTTTATAAGTACTCCCTGACCCCAAGTGTGTTACCCTAGTCTCATATAAGTACTCCCTCAACCCAAGTGTGTTACCTTAACCCCTTTATAAGTACTCCCTGACCCCAAGTGAGTTATCCAATCCCCTTTATATGAACTCTCTGACCGCAAGTGAGTTACCCTAGTCCCATATATGTACACCCTGACCCCAAGTGAGTTATCCTATCCCCTTTATATGTACTCTCTGACCGCAAATGAGTTACCCTAGTCCCATATATGAAATCCCTGTCCCTAAGTGAATACCCTAGTCCCAAATAAGTACTCCCTGACCCCAAGGGAGTTACCATAGCCCCTTTATATGTACTCCCTGACCCCAAGTGAGTTATCCTAGCCCCTTTATATGTACTCTCTGACTGCAAGTGAGTTACCCTAGCCCCTTTATAAGTACTCCCTGACCCCAAATGTGTTACCTTAGTTTCATAAATGTACTCCCTGACCCCAAGTGAGTTATCCTAGCCCCTTTATATGTACTCTCTGACCGCAAGTGAGTTATCCTAGCCCCTTTATAAGTACTCCCTGATCCAAAGTGTGTTACCCTAGTTTCATATATGTATTCCCTGAACACAAGTGAGATACCCTAGTCCCATAGAGGTACTCCCTGACCCCAAATGAGTCACCGTAGCACCTTTATAAGTACTCCCTGACCCCAAGTGAGTTATCCTAGTCCCATCGAAGTACTCCCTGACCCCAAGAGAGTTACCCTAGCCCCTATATAAGTACTCCCTGACCCCAAGTGAGTTATCCTAGCCCCTTTATATGTACTCCCTGACCCCAAGTGAGTTATCCTAGCCCCTTTATATATACTCTCTGACCGCAAGTGAGTTATCCTAGCCCCTTTATAAGTACTCCCTGACCCCAAGTGTTACCCTAGTTTCATATTGGTACTCCCTGGCCCCAAGTGAGTTATCCTAGCCCCTTTATATGTACTCTCTGACCGCAAGTGAGTTATTCTTGCCCCATTATATGTACTCCCTGACCCCAAGTGAGTTATCCTAGCCCATTTATATGTACTCTCTGACAGCAAGTGAGTTATCCTAGCCCCTTTATATGTACTCCCTGACCCCAAGTGAGTTATCCTAGCCCATTTATATGTACTCTCTGACAGCAAGTGAGTTATCCTAGCCCCTTTATATGTACTCCCTGACCCCAAGTTAGTTATCCTAGCCCATTTATATGTACTCTCTGACAGCAAGTGAGTTATCCTAGCCCCTTTATATGTACTCCCTGACCCCAAGTGAGTTATCCTAGCCCCTTTATATGTACACTCTGACCCCAAGTGAGTTATCCTAGCCGTTTTATATGTACTCCCAGACCCCAAGTGAGTTACCCTAGTCCCTTATAAGTACTCCCTGACCCCAAGAGAGTTAACCTAGCCCTTTAATAAGTACACCCTGGCCCCAAGTGAGTTATCCTGGTCCCATATAAGTACTCACAGACACCAAGTGAGTTACCCTAGTCCCATATAAGTACTCCTTGAACCAAAGTGAGTTCCCCCAGCCCATTTATAAGTACTCCCTGACCCCAAGTGAATTACCATATCACCTTTATAAGTACTCCCTGACCCCAAGTGAGTTATCCTAGCCCCTTTATAAGTACTCTCTGCTCGCAATTGAGTTACCCTAGTCCCATAGTAGTACTCCCTGACCCCAAGTGAGTTATTCCTAGCCTCTTTATATGTACTCTCTGACGGCAAGTGAGTTATCCTAGCCCCATTATATGTACTCCCTGACCCCAAGTGAGTTATCCTAGCCCAATTATATGTACTCTCTGACAGCAAGTGAGTTATCCTAGCCCCTTTATATGTACTCCCTGACCCCAAGTGAGTTATCCTAGCCCCTTTATATGTACTCTCTGACCGCAAGTGAGTTATCCTAGCCCCTTTATAAGTACTCCCTGACCCCAAGTGTGTTACCCTAGTTTCATATTGGTACTCCCTGACCCCAAGTAAGTTATCCTATCCCCTTTATATGTACTCTCTGACCGCAAGTGAGTTATTCAAACCCCTTTATAAGTACTCCCTGACCCCAAGTGTGGTACCCTAGTCTCATATAAGTACTCCCTGAACCCAAGTGTGTTACCTTAGCCCCTTTATAAGTACTCCCTGACCCCAAGTGAGTTATCCTATCCCCTTTATATGTACTCTCTGACCGCAAGTGAGTTACCCTAGTCCCATATATGTACACCCTGACCCCAAGTGAGTTATCCTATCCCCTTTATATGTACTCTCTGACCGCAAGTGAGTTACCCTAGTCCCATATAAGAACTCCCTGTCCCCAAATGTGTTACCTTAGTCCCATAAATGTACTCCATGACCCCAAGTGAGTTATCCTAACCCCTTTATATGTACTCTCTGACCGTAAGTGAGTTATCCTAGCTCTTTTATAAGTACTCCCTGATCCCAAGTGTGTTACCCTTGTTTCATATATGTATTCCCTGAACAAAAGTGAGATACCCTAGTCCCATAGAGGTACTCCCTGACCCCAAATGAGTCACCGTAGCACCTTTATAAGTACTCCCTGACCCCAAGTGAGTTATCCTAGTCCCATCGAAGTACTCTCTGACCCCAAGAGAGTTACCCTAGCCCCTATATAAGTACTCCCTGACCCCAAGTGAGTTATCCTAGCCCGTTTATATGTACTCTCTGACATCAAGTGAGTTACGCTAGTCCCATAGAAGTACTCCCTGACCCCAAGTGAGTTACTATATAACCTTTATACGTACTCCCTGACCGCAAGTGAGTTATTCTAACCCCTTTATAAGTACTCCCTGACGCCAAGAGTGTTACCCTAGTCTCATATAAGTACTCCCTGGCCCCATGTGAGTTACCATAGCCCCTTTATAAGTACTACCTGACCACAAGTGAGTTATCCTAGCCCCTTTATATGTACTCTCTGACCGCAAGTGAGTTACCCTATCCCCTTTATATGCACTCTCTGACCGCAAGTGAGTTATTCAAACCCCTTTATAAATACTCCCTGACCCCAAGTGTGTTATCCTAGTCTCATATTAGTACTCCCTGAACCCAAGTGTGTTACCTTAACCCCTTTATAAGTACTCCCTGATCCCAAGTGAGTTACCATATCACCTTTATATATACTCTCTGACCGCAATTGCGCTAACCTAGTCCCATAGTGGTACTCCCTGACCCCAAGTGAGTTATCCTAGCACCTTTATAAGTACTCTCTAACTGCAAGTGAGTTACCCTAGTCCCATATATGTACTCCCTGACCCCAAGTGAGTTATCCTATCCCCTTTATATGTACTCTCCGACCGCAAGTGAGTTACCCTAGTCACATATAAGAACTCCCTGTCCCTAAGTGAGTACGCTAGTCCCAAATAAGTACTCCCTGACCCCAAGTGAGTTATCCTAACCCCTTATATGTACTCTCTGACGGCAAGTGAATTATCCTAGCCCGTTATATGTACTCCCAGACCCCAAGTGAGTTACCCTAGTCCCTTATAAATACTCCCTGACCCCAAGTGAGTTACCCAGCCCGTTTATAATTACACCCTGGCCCCAAGTGAGTTACCCTGGTCCCATATAAGTACTCCTACACACCAAGTGAGTTAGCCTATTCCAAATATAAGTACCCCTTGACCCAAAGAGAGTAACCCTAGGCCCTTTATAAGTACTCCCTGACCGCAAGTGAGTTAACCTAGTCCCATATAAGTACTCCCTGACCCCAAGTGAGGTACCATAGCCCCTTTATAAGTACTCCCTGACCCCAAGTGAGTTATCCTATCCCCTTTATATGTACTCTCTGACCGCAAGTGAGTTACACCAACCCCCTTTATAATTATTCCCTGACCCCAAGCTAGTTATCCAAGCCCCTTTATATGTACTCTATGACCGCAAGTGAGTTACCCTAGTCCCATAGTAGTACTCCCTGACCCCAAGTGAGTTATCCTAGCCTCTTTTATGTACTCTCTGACGGCAAGTGAGTTATCCTAGCCCCATTATATGTACTCCCAGATCCCAAGTGAGTTACCCTAGTCCCTTATAACTACTCCCTGACCCCAAGTGCGTTACCCAGCCCCTTTATAAGTATACCCTGGCCCCAAGTGAGTTACCCTGGTCCCATATAAGTACTCCCAGACACCAAGTGAGTTAGCCTAGTCCAATATAAGTATTCCTTGACCCAAAGAGAGTAACCCTAGGCCCTTTATAAGTACTCCCTGACCGCAAGTGTGTTAACCTAGTCCCATATAAGTACTCCCTGACCCCAAGTGAGGTACCATAGCCCCTTTATAAGTACTCCCTGACCCCAAGTGAGTTATCCTATCCCCTTTATATGTACTCTCTGACCGCAAGTGAGTTACACCAACCCCCTTTATAATTATTCCCTGACCCCAAGCTAGTTATCCTAGCCCCTTTATATGTACTCTATGACCGCAAGTGAGTTATCCTAGCCCCTGTATATATACTCCCTGACCCCAAGTGAGTTATCCTATCCCCTTTATATGTACTCTCTGACCGCAAGTGAGTTACACCAACCCCCTTTATAATTATTCCCTGACCCCAAGCTAGTTATCCAAGCCCCTTTATATGTACTCTCTGCTCGCAATTGAGTTACCCTAGTCCCATAGTAGTACTCCCTGACCCCAAGTGAGTTATTCCTAGCCTCTTTATATGTACTCTCTGACGGCAAGTGAGTTATCCTAGCCCCATTATATGTACTCCCTGACCCCAAGTGAGTTATCCTAGCCCAATTATATGTACACTCTGACAGCAAGTGAGTTATCCTAGCCCCTTTATATGTACTCCCTGACCCCAAGTGAGTTATCCTAGCCCCTTTATATGTACTCTCTGACCGCAAGTGAGTTATCCTAGCCCCTTTATAAGTACTCCCTGACCCCAAGTGTGTTACCCTAGTTTCATATTGGTACTCCCTGACCCCAAGTAAGTTATCCTATCCCCTTTATATGTACTCTCTGACCGCAAGTGAGTTATTCAAACCCCTTTATAAGTACTCCCTGACCCCAAGTGTGGTACCCTAGTCTCATATAAGTACTCCCTGAACCCAAATGTGTTACCTTAGCCCCTTTATAAGTACTCCCTGACCCCAAGTGAGTTATCCTATCCCCTTTATATGTACTCTCTGACCGCAAGTGAGTTACCCTAGTCCCATATATGTACACCCTGACCCCAAGTGAGTTATCCTATCCCCTTTATATGTACTCTCTGACCGCAAGTGAGTTACCCTAGTCCCATATAAGAACTCCCTGTCCCCAAATGTGTTACCTTAGTCCCTTTATAAGTACTCCATGACCCCAAGTGAGTTATCCTAACCCCTTTATATGTACTCTCTGACCGTAAGTGAGTTATCCTAGCTCTTTTATAAGTACTCCCTGATCCCAAGTGTGTTACCCTTGTTTCATATATGTATTCCCTGAACAAAAGTGAGATACCCTAGTCCCATAGAGGTACTCCCTGACCCCAAATGAGTCACCGTAGCACCTTTATAAGTACTCCCTGACCCCAAGTGAGTTATCCTAGTCCCATCGAAGTACTCTCTGACCCCAAGAGAGTTACCCTAGCCCCTATATAAGTACTCCCTGACCCCAAGTGAGTTATCCTAGCCCGTTTATATGTACTCTCTGACATCAAGTGAGTTACGCTAGTCCCATAGAAGTACTCCCTGACCCCAAGTGAGTTACCATATAACCTTTATACGTACTCCCTTACCGCAAGTGAGTTATTCTAACCCCTTTATAAGTACTCCCTGACGCCAAGAGTGTTACCCTAGTCTCATATAAGTACTCCCTGGCCCCATGTGAGTTACCATAGCCCCTTTATAAGTACTACCTGACCACAAGTGAGTTATCCTAGCCCCTTTATATGTACTCTCTGACCGCAAGTGAGTTACCCTATCCCCTTTATATGCACTCTCTGACCGCAAGTGAGTTATTCAAACCCCTTTATAAATACTCCCTGACCCCAAGTGTGTTATCCTAGTCTCATATTAGTACTCCCTGAACCCAAGTGTGTTACCTTAACCCCTTTATAAGTACTCCCTGATCCCAAGTGAGTTACCATATCACCTTTATATGTACTCTCTGACCGCAATTGCGCTAACCTAGTCTCATAGTGGTACTCCCTGACCCCAAGTGAGTTATCCTAGCACCTTTATAAGTACTCTCTAACTGCAAGTGAGTTACCCTAGTCCCATATATGTACTCCCTGACCCCAAGTGAGTTATCCTATCCCCTTTATATGTACTCTCTGACCGCAAGTGAGTTATTCAAACACCTTTATAAGTACTCCCTGACCCCAAGTGTGTTATCCTAGTCTCATATAAGTAATCCCTGAACCCCAAGTGTGTTACCTTAGCCACTTTATAAGTACTCCCTGACCCCAAGTAAGTTATCCTATCCCCTTTATATGTACTCTCTGACCGCAAGTGAGTTATTCAAACCCCTTTATAAGTACTCCCTGACCCCAAGTGTGTTACCCTAGTCTCATATAAGTACTCCCTCAACCCAAGTGTGTTACCTTAACCCCTTTATAAGTACTCCCTGACCCCAAGTGAGTTATCCAATCCCCTTTATATGAACTCTCTGACCGCAAGTGAGTTACCCTAGTCCCATATATGTACACCCTGACCCCAAGTGAGTTATCCTATCCCCTTTATATGTACTCTCTGACCGCAAATGAGTTACCCTAGTCCCATATATGAAATCCCTGTCCCTAAGTGAATACCCTAGTCCCAAATAAGTACTCCCTGACCCCAAGGGAGTTACCATAGCCCCTTTATATGTACTCCCTGACCCCAAGTGAGTTATCCTAGCCCCTTTATATGTACTCTCTGACTGCAAGTGAGTTACCCTAGCCCCTTTATAAGTACTCCCTGACCCCAAATGTGTTACCTTAGTTTCATAAATGTACTCCCTGACCCCAAGTGAGTTATCCTAGCCCCTTTATATGTACTCTCTGACCGCAAGTGAGTTATCCTAGCCCCTTTATAAGTACTCCCTGATCCAAAGTGTGTTACCCTAGTTTCATATATGTATTCCCTGAACACAAGTGAGATACCCTAGTCCCATAGAGGTACTCCCTGACCCCAAATGAGTCACCGTAGCACCTTTATAAGTACTCCCTGACCCCAAGTGAGTTATCCTAGTCCCATCGAAGTACTCCCTGACCCCAAGAGAGTTACCCTAGCCCCTATATAAGTACTCCCTGACCCCAAGTGAGTTATCCTAGCCCCTTTATATGTACTCCCTGACCCCAAGTGAGTTATCCTAGCCCCTTTATATATACTCTCTGACCGCAAGTGAGTTATCCTAGCCCCTTTATAAGTACTCCCTGACCCCAAGTGTTACCCTAGTTTCATATTGGTACTCCCTGGCCCCAAGTGAGTTATCCTAGCCCCTTTATATGTACTCTCTGACCGCAAGTGAGTTATTCTTGCCCCATTATATGTACTCCCTGACCCCAAGTGAGTTATCCTAGCCCATTTATATGTACTCTCTGACAGCAAGTGAGTTATCCTAGCCCCTTTATATGTACTCCCTGACCCCAAGTGAGTTATCCTAGCCCATTTATATGTACTCTCTGACAGCAAGTGAGTTATCCTAGCCCCTTTATATGTACTCCCTGACCCCAAGTTAGTTATCCTAGCCCATTTATATGTACTCTCTGACAGCAAGTGAGTTATCCTAGCCCCTTTATATGTACTCCCTGACCCCAAGTGAGTTATCCTAGCCCCTTTATATGTACACTCTGACCCCAAGTGAGTTATCCTAGCCGTTTTATATGTACTCCCAGACCCCAAGTGAGTTACCCTAGTCCCTTATAAGTACTCCCTGACCCCAAGAGAGTTAACCTAGCCCTTTAATAAGTACACCCTGGCCCCAAGTGAGTTATCCTGGTCCCATATAAGTACTCACAGACACCAAGTGAGTTACCCTAGTCCCATATAAGTACTCCTTGAACCAAAGTGAGTTCCCCCAGCCCATTTATAAGTACTCCCTGACCCCAAGTGAATTACCATATCACCTTTATAAGTACTCCCTGACCCCAAGTGAGTTATCCTAGCCCCTTTATAAGTACTCTCTGCTCGCAATTGAGTTACCCTAGTCCCATAGTAGTACTCCCTGACCCCAAGTGAGTTATTCCTAGCCTCTTTATATGTACTCTCTGACGGCAAGTGAGTTATCCTAGCCCCATTATATGTACTCCCTGACCCCAAGTGAGTTATCCTAGCCCAATTATATGTACTCTCTGACAGCAAGTGAGTTATCCTAGCCCCTTTATATGTACTCCCTGACCCCAAGTGAGTTATCCTAGCCCCTTTATATGTACTCTCTGACCGCAAGTGAGTTATCCTAGCCCCTTTATAAGTACTCCCTGACCCCAAGTGTGTTACCCTAGTTTCATATTGGTACTCCCTGACCCCAAGTAAGTTATCCTATCCCCTTTATATGTACTCTCTGACCGCAAGTGAGTTATTCAAACCCCTTTATAAGTACTCCCTGACCCCAAGTGTGGTACCCTAGTCTCATATAAGTACTCCCTGAACCCAAGTGTGTTACCTTAGCCCCTTTATAAGTACTCCCTGACCCCAAGTGAGTTATCCTATCCCCTTTATATGTACTCTCTGACCGCAAGTGAGTTACCCTAGTCCCATATATGTACACCCTGACCCCAAGTGAGTTATCCTATCCCCTTTATATGTACTCTCTGACCGCAAGTGAGTTACCCTAGTCCCATATAAGAACTCCCTGTCCCCAAATGTGTTACCTTAGTCCCATAAATGTACTCCATGACCCCAAGTGAGTTATCCTAACCCCTTTATATGTACTCTCTGACCGTAAGTGAGTTATCCTAGCTCTTTTATAAGTACTCCCTGATCCCAATTGTGTTACCCTTGTTTCATATATGTATTCCCTGAACAAAAGTGAGATACCCTAGTCCCATAGAGGTACTCCCTGACCCCAAATGAGTCACCGTAGCACCTTTATAAGTACTCCCTGACCCCAAGTGAGTTATCCTAGTCCCATCGAAGTACTCTCTGACCCCAAGAGAGTTACCCTAGCCCCTATATAAGTACTCCCTGACCCCAAGTGAGTTATCCTAGCCCGTTTATATGTACTCTCTGACATCAAGTGAGTTACGCTAGTCCCATAGAAGTACTCCCTGACCCCAAGTGAGTTACTATATAACCTTTATACGTACTCCCTGACCGCAAGTGAGTTATTCTAACCCCTTTATAAGTACTCCCTGACGCCAAGAGTGTTACCCTAGTCTCATATAAGTACTCCCTGGCCCCATGTGAGTTACCATAGCCCCTTTATAAGTACTACCTGACCACAAGTGAGTTATCCTAGCCCCTTTATATGTACTCTCTGACCGCAAGTGAGTTACCCTATCCCCTTTATATGCACTCTCTGACCGCAAGTGAGTTATTCAAACCCCTTTATAAATACTCCCTGACCCCAAGTGTGTTATCCTAGTCTCATATTAGTACTCCCTGAACCCAAGTGTGTTACCTTAACCCCTTTATAAGTACTCCCTGATCCCAAGTGAGTTACCATATCACCTTTATATATACTCTCTGACCGCAATTGCGCTAACCTAGTCCCATAGTGGTACTCCCTGACCCCAAGTGAGTTATCCTAGCACCTTTATAAGTACTCTCTAACTGCAAGTGAGTTACCCTAGTCCCATATATGTACTCCCTGACCCCAAGTGAGTTATCCTATCCCCTTTATATGTACTCTCCGACCGCAAGTGAGTTACCCTAGTCACATATAAGAACTCCCTGTCCCTAAGTGAGTACGCTAGTCCCAAATAAGTACTCCCTGACCCCAAGTGAGTTATCCTAACCCCTTATATGTACTCTCTGACGGCAAGTGAATTATCCTAGCCCGTTATATGTACTCCCAGACCCCAAGTGAGTTACCCTAGTCCCTTATAAATACTCCCTGACCCCAAGTGAGTTACCCAGCCCGTTTATAATTACACCCTGGCCCCAAGTGAGTTACCCTGGTCCCATATAAGTACTCCTACACACCAAGTGAGTTAGCCTATTCCAAATATAAGTACCCCTTGACCCAAAGAGAGTAACCCTAGGCCCTTTATAAGTACTCCCTGACCGCAAGTGAGTTAACCTAGTCCCATATAAGTACTCCCTGACCCCAAGTGAGGTACCATAGCCCCTTTATAAGTACTCCCTGACCCCAAGTGAGTTATCCTATCCCCTTTATATGTACTCTCTGACCGCAAGTGAGTTACACCAACCCCCTTTATAATTATTCCCTGACCCCAAGCTAGTTATCCAAGCCCCTTTATATGTACTCTATGACCGCAAGTGAGTTACCCTAGTCCCATAGTAGTACTCCCTGACCCCAAGTGAGTTATCCTAGCCTCTTTTATGTACTCTCTGACGGCAAGTGAGTTATCCTAGCCCCATTATATGTACTCCCAGATCCCAAGTGAGTTACCCTAGTCCCTTATAACTACTCCCTGACCCCAAGTGCGTTACCCAGCCCCTTTATAAGTATACCCTGGCCCCAAGTGAGTTACCCTGGTCCCATATAAGTACTCCCAGACACCAAGTGAGTTAGCCTAGTCCAATATAAGTATTCCTTGACCCAAAGAGAGTAACCCTAGGCCCTTTATAAGTACTCCCTGACCGCAAGTGTGTTAACCTAGTCCCATATAAGTACTCCCTGACCCCAAGTGAGGTACCATAGCCCCTTTATAAGTACTCCCTGACCCCAAGTGAGTTATCCTATCCCCTTTATATGTACTCTCTGACCGCAAGTGAGTTACACCAACCCCCTTTATAATTATTCCCTGACCCCAAGCTAGTTATCCTAGCCCCTTTATATGTACTCTATGACCGCAAGTGAGTTATCCTAGCCCCTGTATATATACTCCCTGACCCCAAGTGAGTTATCCTATCCCCTTTATATGTACTCTCTGACCGCAAGTGAGTTACACCAACCCCCTTTATAATTATTCCCTGACCCCAAGCTAGTTATCCAAGCCCCTTTATATGTACTCTATGACCGCAAGTGAGTTACCCTAGTCCCATAGTAGTACTCCCTGACCCCAAGTGAGTTATCCTAGCCTCTTTTATGTACTCTCTGACGGCAAGTGAGTTATCCTAGCCCCATTATATGTACTCCCAGATCCCAAGTGAGTTACCCTAGTCCCTTATAACTACTCCCTGACCCCAAGTGCGTTACCCAGCCCCTTTATAAGTATACCCTGGCCCCAAGTGAGTTACCCTGGTCCCATATAAGTACTCCCAGACACCAAGTGAGTTAGCCTAGTCCAATATAAGTATTCCTTGACCCAAAGAGAGTAACCCTAGGCCCTTTATAAGTACTCCCTGACCGCAAGTGTGTTAACCTAGTCCCATATAAGTACTCCCTGACCCCAAGTGAGGTACCATAGCCCCTTTATAAGTACTCCCTGACCCCAAGTGAGTTATCCTATCCCCTTTATATGTACTCTCTGACCGCAAGTGAGTTACACCAACCCCCTTTATAATTATTCCCTGACCCCAAGCTAGTTATCCTAGCCCCTTTATATGTACTCTATGACCGCAAGTGAGTTATCCTAGCCCCTGTATATATACTCCCTGACCCCAAGTGAGTTATCCTAGCCCCTTTATATGTACTCTCTGACCGCAAGTGAGTTATCCTAGCCCCTTTATAAGTACTTCCTGACCCCAAGTGTGTTACCCTAGTTTCATATTGGTACTCCCTGGCCCCAAGTGAGTTACCATAGCCCCTTTATAAGTACTCCCTGACCGCAAGTGAGTTATCCTAGCCGCTTTATATGTACTCTCAGACCCCAAGTGAGTTACCCTAGTCCCAAATATGTACTCCCTGACCCCAAGTTAGTTATCCTATCCCCTTTCTATTCACTCTCTGACCGCAAGTGAGATATTCAAACACCTTTATAAGTACTCCCTGACGGCAAGTGTGTTATCCTAGTCTCATATAAGTACTCCCTGAACCCAAGTGTGTTACCTTAGCCCCTTTATAAGTACTCCCTGACCAGAAGTAAGTTATCCTATCCCCTTTATATGTATTCTCTGACCGCAAGTGAGTTATCCTAGCCGCTTTATATGTACTCCCAGACGCCAAGTGGGTTACCCTGGTCCCATATAACTACTCCCTGACCCCAAGTGAGTTACCATAGCCCCTTTATAAGTACTCTCTGACCCCAAGTGAGTTACAATATCACCTTTATAAGTACTCCTTGACCCCAAGTGAGTTATCCTAGCCCCTTTATATGTACTCTCTGACCTCAAATGAGTTACCCTAGTCCCATAGAAGTACTCCCTGACCCCAAGTGAGTTACCATATCACCTTTATATGTACTCCCTGACCGCAAATGAGGTATTCTAACCCCTTTATAAGTACTCCCTGACACCAAGTGTGTTACCCTAGTCTCATATAAGTACTCCCTGGCCCTAAGTGAGTTACCATAACCCCTTTATAAGTACTACCTGACGACAAGTGAGTTATCCTAGCCCCTTTATATGTACTCTCTGACCGCAAGTGAGTTATCCTAGCCGCTTTATATGTACTCCCAGACCCCAAGTGAGTTATCCTATCCCCTTTCTATGCACTCTCTGACCACAAGTGAGTTATTCAAACACCTTTATAAGTACTCCCTGACCCCAAGTGTGTTATCCTAGTCTCATATAAGTACTCCCTGAACCCCAAGTGTGTTACCTTAGCCACTTTATAAGTACTCCCTGACCCCAAGTAAGTTATCCTATCCCCTTTATATGTACTCTCTGACCGCAAGTGAGTTATTCAAACCCCTTTATAAGTACTCCCTGACCCCAAGTGTGTTACCCTAGTCTCATATAAGTACTCCCTGAACCCAAGTGTGTTACCTTAGCCCCTTTATAAGTACTCCCTGACCCCAAGTGAGTTATCCTATCCCCTTTATATGTACTCTCTGACCGCAAGTGAGTTACCCTAGTCCCATATATGTACACCCTGACCCCAAGTGAGTTATCCTATCCCCTTTATATGTACTCTCTAACCGCAAGTGAGTTACCCTAGTCCCATATAAGAACTCCCTGTCCCTAAGTGAATACCCTAGTCCCAAATAAGTACTCCCTGACCCCAAGGGAGTTACCATAGCCCCTTTATAAGTACTCCCTGACCCCAAGTGAGTTATCATAGCCCCTTTATATGTACTCCCTGACCGCAAGTGAGTTAACCTAGTCCCATATAAGTACTCCCTGACCCCAAGTGAGGTACCATAGCCCCTTTATAAGTACTCCCTGACCCCAAGTGAGTTATCCTATCCCCTTTATATGTACTCTCTGACCGCAAGTGAGTTACACCAACCCCCTTTATAATTATTCCCTGACCCCAAGCTAGTTATCCTAACCCCTTTATATGTACTCTATGACCGCAAGTGAGTTATCCTAGCCCCTGTATATATACTCCCTGACCCCAAGTGAGTTATCCTAGCCCCTTTATATGTACTCTCTGACCGCAAGTGAGTTATCCTAGCCCCTTAATAAGTACTTCCTGACCCCAAGTGTGTTACCCTAGTTTCATATTGGTACTCCCTGGCCCCAAGTGAGTTACCATATCCCCTTTATAAGTACTCCCTGACCCCAAGTGAGTTATCCTAGCCGCTTTATATGTACTCCCAGACCCCAAGTGAGCTACCCTAGTCCCAAATATGTACTCCCTGACGCCAAGTGTGTTATCCTAGTCTCATATAAGTACTCCCTGAACCCAAGTGTGTTACCTTAGCCCCTTTATAAGTACTCCCTGACCAGAAGTAAGTTATCCTATCCCCTTTATATGTAATCTCTGCCCGCAAGTGAGTTATCCCAGCCGCTTTATATGTACTCCCAGACGCCAAGTGGGTTACCCTGGTCCCATATAACTACTCACTGACCCCAAGTGAGTTACCATAGCCCCTTTATAAGTACTCTCTGACCCCAAGTGAGTTACAATATCACCTTTATAAGTACTCCCTGACCCCAAGTGAGTTATCCTAGGCCCTTTATAAGTACTCCCTGACCGCAAGTGAGATAACCTAGTCCTATATAAGTACTCCCTGACCCCAAGTGAGGTACCATAGCCCCTTTATAAGTACTCCCTGACCCAAAGTGAGTTATCCTATCCCAATTATATGTACTCTCTGACCGCAAGTGAGTTACCCTAGTCCCATATATGTACTCCCTGACCCCAAGTGAGTTACCATATAACCTTTATACGTACTCCCTGACCGCAAGTGAGTTATTCTAACCCCTTTATAAGTACTCCCTGACGCCAAGTGTGTTACCCTAGTCTCATATAAGTACTCCCTGGCCCCATGTGAGTTACCATAGCCCCTTTATAAGTACTACCTGACCACAAGTGAGTTATCCTAGCCCCTTTATATGTACTCCCTGACCCCAAGTGAGTTATCCTAGCCCCTTTATATGTACTCTCTGACTGCAAGTGAGTTACCCTAGCCCCTTTATAAGTACTCCCTGACCCCAAATGTGTTACCTTAGTCCCATAAATGTACTCTCTGACCGCAAGTGAGTTATCCTAGTCCCTTATAAGTACTCCCTGACCCCAAGAGAGTTACCTTAGCCCTTTAATAAGTACACCCTGGCTCCTAGTGAGTTACCCTGGTCCCATATAAGTACTCCCTGACCCCAAGTGAGGTACCATAGCCCTTTTATAAGTACTCCCTGACCCCAAGTGAGTTATCCTATCCCCTTTATATGCACACTCTGACCGCAAGTGAGTTATTCAAACACCTTTATAAGTACTCCCTGACCCCAAGTGTGTTATCCTAGTCTCATATAAGTACTCCCTGAACCCCAAGTGTGTTACCTTAGCCACTTTATAAGTACTCCCTGACCCCAAGTAAGTTATCCTATCCCCTTTATATGTACTATCTGACCGCAAGTGAGTTATTCAAACCCCTTTATAAGTACTCCCTGACCCCAAGTGTGTTACCCTAGTCTCATATAAGTACTCCCTCAACCCAAGTGTGTTACCTTAACCCCTTTATAAGTACTCCCTGACCCCAAGTGAGTTATCCTATCCCCTTTATATGAACTCTCTGACCGCAAGTGAGTTACCCTAGTCCCATATATGTACACCCTGACCCCAAGTGAGTTATCCTATCCCCTTTATATGTACTCTCTGACCGCAAATGAGTTACCCTAGTCTCATATATGAAATCCCTGTCCCTAAGTGAATACCCTAGTCCCAAATAAGTACTCCCTGACCCCAAGGGAGTTACCATAGCCCCTTTATATGTACTCCCTGACCCCAAGTGAGTTATCCTAGCCCCTTTATATGTACTCTCTGACTGCAAGTGAGTTACCCTAGCCCCTTTATAAGTACTCCCTGACCCCAAATGTGTTACCTTAGTTTCATAAATGTACTCCCTGACCCCAAGTGAGTTATCCTAGCCCCTTTATATGTACTCTCTGACCGCAAGTGAGTTATCCTAGCCCCTTTATAAGTACTCCCTGATCCAAAGTGTGTTACCCTAGTTTCATATATGTATTCCCTGAACACAAGTGAGATACCCTAGTCCCATAGAGGTACTCCCTGACCCCAAATGAGTCACCGTAGCACCTTTATAAGTACTCCCTGACCCCAAGAGAGTTACCCTAGCCCCTATATAAGTACTCCCTGACCCCAAGTGAGTTATCCTAGCCCCTTTATATGTACTCCCTGACCCCAAGTGAGTTATCCTAGCCCCTTTATATATACTCTCTGACCGCAAGTGAGTTATCCTAGCCCCTTTATAAGTACTCCCTGACCCCAAGTGTTACCCTAGTTTCATATTGGTACTCCCTGGCCCCAAGTGAGTTATCCTAGCCCCTTTATATGTACTCTCTGACCGCAAGTGAGTTATTCTTGCCCCATTATATGTACTCCCTGACCCCAAGTGAGTTATCCTAGCCCATTTATATGTACTCTCTGACAGCAAGTGAGTTATCCTAGCCCCTTTATATGTACTCCCTGACCCCAAGTGAGTTATCCTAGCCCATTTATATGTACTCTCTGACAGCAAGTGAGTTATCCTAGCCCCTTTATATGTACTCCCTGACCCCAAGTTAGTTATCCTAGCCCATTTATATGTACTCTCTGACAGCAAGTGAGTTATCCTAGCCCCTTTATATGTACTCCCTGACCCCAAGTGAGTTATCCTAGCCCCTTTATATGTACACTCTGACCCCAAGTGAGTTATCCTAGCCGTTTTATATGTACTCCCAGACCCCAAGTGAGTTACCCTAGTCCCTTATAAGTACTCCCTGACCCCAAGAGAGTTAACCTAGCCCTTTAATAAGTACACCCTGGCCCCAAGTGAGTTATCCTGGTCCCATATAAGTACTCACAGACACCAAGTGAGTTACCCTAGTCCCATATAAGTACTCCTTGAACCAAAGTGAGTTCCCCCAGCCCATTTATAAGTACTCCCTGACCCCAAGTGAGTTACCATATCACCTTTATAAGTACTCCCTGACCCCAAGTGAGTTATCCTAGCCCCTTTATAAGTACTCTCTGCTCGCAATTGAGTTACCCTAGTCCCATAGTAGTACTCCCTGACCCCAAGTGAGTTATTCCTAGCCTCTTTATATGTACTCTCTGACGGCAAGTGAGTTATCCTAGCCCCATTATATGTACTCCCTGACCCCAAGTGAGTTATCCTAGCCCCTTTATATGTACTCTCTGACCGCAAGTGAGTTATCCTAGCCCCTTTATAAGTACTCCCTGACCCCAAGTGTGTTACCCTAGTTTCATATTGGTACTCCCTGACCCCAAGTAAGTTATCCTATCCCCTTTATATGTACTCTCTGACCGCAAGTGAGTTATTCAAACCCCTTTATAAGTACTCCCTGACCCCAAGTGTGGTACCCTAGTCTCATATAAGTACTCCCTGAACCCAAGTGTGTTACCTTAGCCCCTTTATAAGTACTCCCTGACCCCAAGTGAGTTACCCTAGTCCCATATATGTACACCCTGACCCCAAGTGAGTTATCCTATCCCCTTTATATGTACTCTCTGACCGCAAGTGAGTTACCCTAGTCCCATATAAGAACTCCCTGTCCCCAAATGTGTTACCTTAGTCCCATAAATGTACTCCATGACCCCAAGTGAGTTATCCTAACCCCTTTATATGTACTCTCTGACCGTAAGTGAGTTATCCTAGCTCTTTTATAAGTACTCCCTGATCCCAAGTGTGTTACACTTGTTTCATATATGTATTCCCTGAACAAAAGTGAGATACCCTAGTCCCATAGAGGTACTCCCTGACCCCAAATGAGTCACCGTAGCACCTTTATAAGTACTCCCTGACCCCAAGTGAGTTATCCTAGTCCCATCGAAGTACTCTCTGACCCCAAGAGAGTTACCCTAGCCCCTATATAAGTACTCCCTGACCCCAAGTGAGTTATCCTAGCCCGTTTATATGTACTCTCTGACATCAAGTGAGTTACGCTAGTCCCATAGAAGTACTCCCTGACCCCAAGTGAGTTACCATATAACCTTTATACGTACTCCCTGACCCCAAGTGAGTTATCCTATCCCCTTTATATGTACTCTCTGACCGCAAGTGAGTTACCCTAGTCCCATATATGTACACCCTGACCCCAAGTGAGTTATCCTATCCCCTTTATATGTACTCTCTGACTGCAAGTGAGTTACCCTAGCCCCTTTATAAGTACTCCCTGACCCCAAATGTGTTACCTTAGTCCCATAAATGTACTCTCTGACCGCAAGTGAGTTATCCTAGTCCCTTATAAGTACTCCCTGACCCCAAGAGAGTTACCTTAGCCCTTTAATAAGTACACCCTGGCTCCTAGTGAGTTACCCTGGTCCCATATAAGTACTCCCTGACCCCAAGTGAGGTACCATAGCCCTTTTATAAGTACTCCCTGACCCCAAGTGAGTTATCCTATCCCCTTTATATGCACACTCTGACCGCAAGTGAGTTATTCAAACCCCTTTATAAGTACTCCCTGACCCCAAGTGAGTTACCATATCACCTTTATATGTACTTCCTGACCCAAATGAGTTATCCTAGCCCCTTTATAAGTACTCTCTGACAGCAAGTGAGTTAACCTAGTCCCATAGTAGTACTCCCTGACCCCAAGTGAGTTATCCTAGCCCCATTATATGTACTCCCAGATCCCATGTGAGTTACCCTAGTCCCTTATAACTACTCCCTGACCCCAAGTGCGTTACCCAGCCCCTTTATAAGTATACCCTGGCCCCAAGTGAGTTACCCTAGTCCCATATATGTACACCCTGACCCCAAGTGAGTTATCCTATCCCCTTTATATGTACTCTCTAACCGCAAGTGAGTTACCCTAGTCCCATATAAGAACTCCCTGTCCCTAAGTGAATACCCTAGTCCCAAATAAGTACTCCCTGACCCCAAGGGAGTTACCATAGCCCCTTTATAAGTACTCCCTGACCCCAAGTGAGTTATCATAGCCCCTTTATATGTACTCCCTGACCCCAAGTGAGTTATCCTAGCCCCTTTATATGTACTCTCTGACTGCAAGTGAGTTACCCTAGCCCCTTTATAAGTACTCCCTGACCCCAAATGTGTTACCTTAGTCCCATAAATGTACTCCCTGACCCCAAGTGAGTTATCCTAACCCCTTTATATGTACTCTCTGACCGCAAGTGAGTTATCCTAGCTCCTTTATAAGTACTCCCTGATCCCAAGTGTGTTACCCTTGTTTCATATATGTATTCCCTGAACAAAAGTGAGATACCCTAGTCCCATAGAGGTACTCCCTGACCCCAAATGAGTCACCGTAGCACCTTTATAAGTACTCCCTGACCCCAAGTGAGTTATCCTAGTCCCATCGAAGTACTCTCTGACCCCAAGAGAGTTACCCTAGCCCCTATATAAGTACTCCCTGACCCCAAGAGAGTTACCCTAGCCCCTATATAAGTACTCCCTGAACCCAAGTGTGTTACCCTAGTTTCATATTGGTACTCCCTGGCCCCAAGTGAGTTACCATAGCCCCTTTATAATTACTCCCTGACCCCAAGTGATTTATCCTAGCCTCTTTATATGTACTCTCTGACGGCAAGTGAGTTATCCTAGCCCCATTATATGTACTCCCAGACCCCAAGTGAGTTACCCTAGTCCCTTATAAGTACTCCCTGACCCCAAGAGAGTTAACCTAGCCCTTTATTAATTACACCCTGGCCCAAAGTGAGTTACCCTGGTCCCATATAAGTACTCCCTGACACCAAGTGAGTTACCATATCACCTTTATATGTACTTCCTGACCCAAATGAGTTATCCTAGCCCCTTTATAAGTACTCTCTGACCGCAAGTGAGTTACCCTAGTCCCAGAGTAGTACTCCCTGACCCCAAGTGAGTTATCCTAGCCTCTTTATATGTACTCTCTGACGGCAAGTGAGTTATCCTAGCCCCATTATATGTACTCCCAGATCCCAAGTGAGTTATCCTAGCCCCTTTATATGTACTCTCTGACCGCAAGTGAGTTATCCTAGCCCCTTAATAAGTACTTCCTGACCCCAAGTGTGTTACCCTAGTTTCATATTGGTACTCCCTGGCCCCAAGTGAGTTACCATAACCCCTTTATAAGTACTCCCTGACCCCAAGTGAGTTATCCTAGCCGCTTTATATGTACTCCCAGACCCCAAGTGAGTTACCCTAGTTTCATATTGGTACTCCCTGGCCCCAAGTGAGTTACCCTAGTCCCTTATAAGTACTCCCTGACCCCAAGAGAGTTAACCTAGCCCTTTAATAAGTACACCCAGGCCCCAAGTGAGTTATCCTGGTCCCATATAAGTACTCACAGACACCAAGTGAGTTACCCTAGTCCCATATAAGTACTCCTTGAACCAAAGTGAGTTCCCCCAGCCCATTTATAAGTACTCCCTGACCCCAAGTGAGTTATCCTAGCCCCTTTATAAGTACTCTCTGACCGCAATTGAGTTACCCTAGTCCCATAGTAGTACTCCCTGACCCCAAGTGAGTTATTCCTAGCCTCTTTATATGTACTCTCTGACGGCAAGTGAGTTATCCTAGCCCCATTATATGTACTCCCAGATCCCAAGTGAGTTACCCTAGTCCCTTATAACTACTCCCTGACCCCAAGTGCGTTACCCAGCCCCTTTATAAGTATACCCTGGCCCCAAGTGAGTTACCCTAGTCCCATATAAGTACTCCCTGACCCCAAGTGAGGTACCATAGCCCATTTATAAGTACTCCCTGACCCCAAGTGAGTTATCCTATCCCATTTATATGTACTCTCTGACCGCAAGTGAGTTACCCTAGTCCCATATATGTACTCCCTGACCCCAAGTGAGTTACCCTATCCCCTTTATATGCACTCTCTGACCGCAAGTGAGTTATTCAAACCCTTTTATAAGTACTCCCTGACCTCAAATGTGTTATCCTAGTCTCATATAAGTACTCCCTCAATCCAAGTGAGTTATCTTATCCCCTTTATATGCACTCTCTGACAGCAAGTGAGTTTTTCAAACACCTTTATAGGTACTCCCTGGCCCCAAGTTAGTTACCCTGGTCCCATATAAGTACTCCCAGACTCCAAGTGAGTTAGCCTAGTCCAATATAAGTATTCCTTGACCCAAAGAGAGTTACCCTAGGCCCTTTATAAGTACTCCCTGACCCCAAGCGAGTTATCCTATCCCATTTATATGTACTCTCTGATCGCAAGTGAGTTACCCTAGTCCCATATAAGTACTCCCTGACCCCAAGTGAGGTACAATAGCCCCTTTATAAGTACTCCCTGACCCCAAGTGAGTTATCCTATCCCCTTTTTATGTACTCTCTGACCGCAAGTGAGTTACACCAACCCCCTTTATAAGTACTCCCTGACCCCAAGCGAGTTATCCTATCCCCTTTATATGTACTCTCTGACCGCAAGTGAGTTACCCTAGTCCCATATATGTACACCCTGACCCCAAGTGAGTTATCCTATCCCCTTTATATGTACTCTCTGACTGCAAGTGAGTTACCCTAGCCCCTTTATAAGTACTCCCTGACCCCAAATGTGTTACCTTAGTCCCATAAATGTACTCTCTGACCGCAAGTGAGTTATCCTAGTCCCTTATAAGTACTCCCTGACCCCAAGAGAGTTACCTTAGCCCTTTAATAAGTACACCCTGGCTCCTAGTGAGTTATCCTGGTCCCATATAAGTACTCCCTGACCCCAAGTGAGGTACCATAGCCCTTTTATAAGTACTCCCTGACCCCAAGTGAGTTATCCTATCCCCTTTATATGCACACTCTGACCGCAAGTGAGTTATTCAAACCCCTTTATAAGTACTCCCTGACCCCAAGTGAGTTACCATATCACCTTTATATGTACTTCCTGACCCAAATGAGTTATCCTAGCCCCTTTATAAGTACTCTCTGACAGCAAGTGAGTTACCCTAGTCCCATAGTAGTACTCCCTGACCCCAAGTGAGTTATCCTAGCCCCATTATATGTACTCCCAGATCCCATGTGAGTTACCCTAGTCCCTTATAACTACTCCCTGACACCAAGTGCGTTACCCAGCCCCTTTATAAGTATACCCTGGCCCCAAGTGAGTTACCCTAGTCCCATATATATACACCCTGACCCCAAGTGAGTTATCCTATCCCCTTTATATGTACTCTCTAACCGCAAGTGAGTTACCCTAGTCCCATATAAGAACTCCCTGTCCCTAAGTGAATACCCTAGTCCCAAATTAGTACTCCCTGACCCCAAGGGAGTTACCATAGCCCCTTTATAAGTACTCCCTGACCCCAAGTGAGTTATCATAGCCCCTTTATATGTACTCCCTGACCCCAAGTGAGTTATCCTAGCCCCTTTATATGTACTCTCTGACTGCAAGTGAGTTACCCTAGCCCCTTTATAAGTACTCCCTGACCCCAAATGTGTTACCTTAGTCCCATAAATGTACTCCCTGACCCCAAGTGAGTTATCCTAACCCCTTTATATGTACTCTCTGACCGCAAGTGAGTTATCCTAGCTCCTTTATAAGTACTCCCTGATCCCAAGTGTGTTACCCTTGTTTCATATATGTATTCCCTGAACAAAAGTGAGATACCCTAGTCCCATAGAGGTACTCCCTGACCCCAAATGAGTCACCGTAGCACCTTTATAAGTACTCCCTGACCCCAAGTGAGTTATCCTAGTCCCATCGAAGTACTCTCTGACCCCAAGAGAGTTACCCTAGCCCCTATATAAGTACTCCCTGACCCCAAGAGAGTTACCCTAGCCCCTATATAAGTACTCCCTGAACCCAAGTGTGTTACCCTAGTTTCATATTGGTACTCCCTGGCCCCAAGTGAGTTACCATAGCCCCTTTATAAGTACTCCCTGACCCCAAGTGATTTATCCTAGCCTCTTTATATGTACTCTCTGACGGCAAGTGAGTTATCCTAGCCCCATTATATGTACTCCCAGACCCCAAGTGAGTTACCCTAGTCCCTTATAAGTACTCCCTGACCCCAAGAGAGTTAACCTAGCCCTTTATTAATTACACCCTGGCCCAAAGTGAGTTACCCTGGTCCCATATAAGTACTCCCTGACACCAAGTGAGTTACCATATCACCTTTATATGTACTTCCTGACCCAAATGAGTTATCCTAGCCCCTTTATAAGTACTCTCTGACCGCAAGTGAGTTACCCTAGTCCCAGAGTAGTACTCCCTGACCCCAAGTGAGTTATCCTAGCCTCTTTATATGTACTCTCTGACGGCAAGTGAGTTATCCTAGCCCCATTATATGTACTCCCAGATCCCAAGTGAGTTATCCTAGCCCCTTTATATGTACTCTCTGACCGCAAGTGAGTTATCCTAGCCCCTTAATAAGTACTTCCTGACCCCAAGTGTGTTACCCTAGTTTCATATTGGTACTCCCTGGCCCCATATGAGTTACCATAACCCCTTTATAAGTACTCCCTGACCCCAAGTGAGTTATCCTAGCCGCTTTATATGTACTCCCAGACCCCAAGTGAGTTACCCTAGTTTCATATTGGTACTCCCTGGCCCCAAGTGAGTTACCCTAGTCCCTTATAAGTACTCCCTGACCCCAAGAGAGTTAACCTAGCCCTTTAATAAGTACACCCAGGCCCCAAGTGAGTTTTCCTGGTCCCATATAAGTACTCACAGACACCAAGTGAGTTACCCTAGTCCCATATAAGTACTCCTTGAACCAAAGTGAGTTCCCCCAGCCCATTTATAAGTACTCCCTGACCCCAAGTGAGTTATCCTAGCCCCTTTATAAGTACTCTCTGACCGCAATTGAGTTACCCTAGTCCCATAGTAGTACTCCCTGACCCCAAGTGAGTTATTCCTAGCCTCTTTATATGTACTCTCTGACGGCAAGTGAGTTATCCTAGCCCCATTATATGTACTCCCAGATCCCAAGTGAGTTACCCTAGTCCCTTATAACTACTCCCTGACCCCAAGTGCGTTACCCAGCCCCTTTATAAGTATACCCTGGCCCCAAGTGAGTTACCCTAGTCCCATATAAGTACTCCCTGACCCCAAGTGAGGTACCATAGCCCATTTATAAGTACTCCCTGACCCCAAGTGAGTTATCCTATCCCATTTATATGTACTCTCTGACCGCAAGTGAGTTACCCTAGTCCCATATATGTACTCCCTGACCCCAAGTGAGTTACCCTATCCCCTTTATATGCACTCTCTGACCGCAAGTGAGTTATTCAAACCCTTTTATAAGTACTCCCTGACCTCAAATGTGTTATCCTAGTCTCATATAAGTACTCCCTCAATCCAAGTGAGTTATCTTATCCCCTTTATATGCACTCTCTGACAGCAAGTGAGTTTTTCAAACACCTTTATAGGTACTCCCTGGCCCCAAGTTAGTTACCCTGGTCCCATATAAGTACTCCCAGACTCCAAGTGAGTTAGCCTAGTCCAATATAAGTATTCCTTGACCCAAAGAGAGTTACCCTAGGCCCTTTATAAGTACTCCCTGACCCCAAGCGAGTTATCCTATCCCATTTATATGTACTCTCTGATCGCAAGTGAGTTACCCTAGTCCCATATAAGTACTCCCTGACCCCAAGTGAGGTACAATAGCCCCTTTATAAGTACTCCCTGACCCCAAGTGAGTTATCCTATCCCCTTTTTATGTACTCTCTGACCGCAAGTGAGTTACACCAACCCCCTTTATAAGTACTCCCTGACCCCAAGCGAGTTATCCTATCCCCTTTATATGTACTCTCTGACCGCAAGTGAGTTACCCTAGTCCCATATATGTACACCCTGACCCCAAGTGAGTTATCCTATCCCCTTTATATGTACTCTCTGACTGCAAGTGAGTTACCCTAGCCCCTTTATAAGTACTCCCTGACCCCAAATGTGTTACCTTAGTCCCATAAATGTACTCTCTGACCGCAAGTGAGTTATCCTAGTCCCTTATAAGTACTCCCTGACCCCAAGAGAGTTACCTTAGCCCTTTAATAAGTACACCCTGGCTCCTAGTGAGTTATCCTGGTCCCATATAAGTACTCCCTGACCCCAAGTGAGGTACCATAGCCCTTTTATAAGTACTCCCTGACCCCAAGTGAGTTATCCTATCCCCTTTATATGCACACTCTGACCGCAAGTGAGTTATTCAAACCCCTTTATAAGTACTCCCTGACCCCAAGTGAGTTACCATATCACCTTTATATGTACTTCCTGACCCAAATGAGTTATCCTAGCCCCTTTATAAGTACTCTCTGACAGCAAGTGAGTTACCCTAGTCCCATAGTAGTACTCCCTGACCCCAAGTGAGTTATCCTAGCCCCATTATATGTACTCCCAGATCCCATGTGAGTTACCCTAGTCCCTTATAACTACTCCCTGACACCAAGTGCGTTACCCAGCCCCTTTATAAGTATACCCTGGCCCCAAGTGAGTTACCCTAGTCCCATATATATACACCCTGACCCCAAGTGAGTTATCCTATCCCCTTTATATGTACTCTCTAACCGCAAGTGAGTTACCCTAGTCCCATATAAGAACTCCCTGTCCCTAAGTGAATACCCTAGTCCAAATTAGTACTCCCTGACCCCAAGGGAGTTACCATAGCCCCTTTATAAGTACTCCCTGACCCCAAGTGAGTTATCATAGCCCCTTTATATGTACTCCCTGACCCCAAGTGAGTTATCCTAGCCCCTTTATATGTACTCTCTGACTGCAAGTGAGTTACCCTAGCCCCTTTATAAGTACTCCCTGACCCCAAATGTGTTACCTTAGTCCCATAAATGTACTCCCTGACCCCAAGTGAGTTATCCTAACCCCTTTATATGTACTCTCTGACCGCAAGTGAGTTATCCTAGCTCCTTTATAAGTACTCCCTGATCCCAAGTGTGTTACCCTTGTTTCATATATGTATTCCCTGAACAAAAGTGAGATACCCTAGTCCCATAGAGGTACTCCCTGACCCCAAATGAGTCACCGTAGCACCTTTATAAGTACTCCCTGACCCCAAGTGAGTTATCCTAGTCCCATCGAAGTACTCTCTGACCCCAAGAGAGTTACCCTAGCCCCTATATAAGTACTCCCTGACCCCAAGAGAGTTACCCTAGCCCCTATATAAGTACTCCCTGAACCCAAGTGTGTTACCCTAGTTTCATATTGGTACTCCCTGGCCCCAAGTGATTTACCATAGCCCCTTTATAAGTACTCCCTGACCCAAAGTGAGTTATCCTAGCCTCTTTATATGTACTCTCTGACGGCAAGTGAGTTATCCTAGCCCCATTATATGTACTCCCAGACCCCAAGTGAGTTACCCTAGTCCCTTATAAGTACTCCCTGACCCCAAGAGAGTTAACCTAGCCCTTTAATAATTACACCCTGGCCCAAAGTGAGTTACCCTGGTCCCATATAAGTACTCCCTGACACCAAGTGAGTTACCATATCACCTTTATATGTACTTCCTGACCCAAATGAGTTATCCTAGCCCCTTTATAAGTACTCTCTGACGGCAAGTGAGTTACCCTAGTCCCAGAGTAGTACTCCCTGACCCCAAGTGAGTTATCCTAGCCTCTTTATATGTACTCTCTGACGGCAAGTGAGTTATCCTAGCCCCATTATATGTACTCCCAGATCCCAAGTGAGTTATCCTAGCCCCTTTATATGTACTCTCTGACCGCAAGTGAGTTATCCTAGCCCCTTAATAAGTACTTCCTGACCCCAAGTGTGTTACCCTAGTTTCATATTGGTACTCCCTGGCCCCAAGTGAGTTACCATAACCCCTTTATAAGTACTCCCTGACCCCAAGTGAGTTATCCTAGCCGCTTTATATGTACTCCCAGACCCCAAGTGAGTTACCCTAGTTTCATATTGGTACTCCCTGGCCCCAAGTGAGTTACCATAACCCCTTTATAAGTACTCCCTGACCCCAAGTGAGTTATCCTAGCCCCTTTATATGTACTCCCAGACCCCAAGTGAGTTACCCTAGTCCCTTATAAGTACTCCCTGACCCCAAGGGAGTTAACCTAGCCCTTTAATAAGTACACCCTGGCCCCAAGTGAGTTATCCTGGTCCCATATAAGTACTCACAGACACCAAGTGAGTTACCCTAGTCCCATATAAGTACTCCTTGAACCAAAGTGAGTTCCCCCAGCCCATTTATAAGTACTCCCTGACCCCAAGTGAGTTATCCTAGCCCCTTTATAAGTACTCTCTGACCGCAATTGAGTTACCCTAGTCCCATAGTAGTACTCCCTGACCCCAAGTGAGTTATTCCTAGCCTCTTTATATGTACTCTCTGACGGCAAGTGAGTTATCTTAGCCCCATTATATGTACTCCCAGATCCCAAGTGAGTTACCCTAGTTCCTTATAACTACTCCCTGACCCCAAGTGCGTTACCCAGCCCCTTTATAAGTATACCCTGGCCCCAAGTGAGTTACCCTAGTCCCATATAATTACTCCCTGACCCCAAGTGAGGTACCATAGCCCCTTTATAAGTACTTCCTGACCCCAAGTGAGTTATCCTATCCCATTTATATGTACTCTCTGACCGCAAGTGAGTTACCCTGGTCCCATATAAGTACTCCCTGACACCAAGTGAGTTACCATATCACCTTTATATGTACTTCCTGACCCAAATGAGTTATCCTAGCCCCTTTATAAGTACTCTCTGACCGCAAGTGAGTTACCCTAGTCCCAGAGTAGTACTCCCTGACCCCAAGTGAGTTATCCTAGCCTCTTTATATGTACTCTCTGACGGCAAGTGAGTTATCCTAGCCCCATTATATGTACTCCCAGATCCCAAGTGAGTTATCCTAGCCCCTTTATATGTACTCTCTGACCGCAAGTGAGTTATCCTAGCCCCTTAATAAGTACTTCCTGACCCCAAGTGTGTTACCCTAGTTTCATATTGGTACTCCCTGGCCCCAAGTGAGTTACCATAACCCCTTTATAAGTACTCCCTGACCCCAAGTGAGTTATCCTAGCCGCTTTATATGTACTCCCAGACCCCAAGTGAGTTACCCTAGTTTCATATTGGTACTCCCTGGCCCCAAGTGAGTTACCCTAGTCCCTTATAAGTACTCCCTGACCCCAAGAGAGTTAACCTAGCCCTTTAATAAGTACACCCAGGCCCCAAGTGAGTTTTCCTGGTCCCATATAAGTACTCACAGACACCAAGTGAGTTACCCTAGTCCCATATAAGTACTCCTTGAACCAAAGTGAGTTCCCCCAGCCCATTTATAAGTACTCCCTGACCCCAAGTGAGTTATCCTAGCCCCTTTATAAGTACTCTCTGACCGCAATTGAGTTACCCTAGTCCCATAGTAGTACTCCCTGACCCCAAGTGAGTTATTCCTAGCCTCTTTATATGTACTCTCTGACGGCAAGTGAGTTATCCTAGCCCCATTATATGTACTCCCAGATCCCAAGTGAGTTACCCTAGTCCCTTATAACTACTCCCTGACCCCAAGTGCGTTACCCAGCCCCTTTATAAGTATACCCTGGCCCCAAGTGAGTTACCCTAGTCCCATATAAGTACTCCCTGACCCCAAGTGAGGTACCATAGCCCATTTATAAGTACTCCCTGACCCCAAGTGAGTTATCCTATCCCATTTATATGTACTCTCTGACCGCAAGTGAGTTACCCTAGTCCCATATATGTACTCCCTGACCCCAAGTGAGTTACCCTATCCCCTTTATATGCACTCTCTGACCGCAAGTGAGTTATTCAAACCCTTTTATAAGTACTCCCTGACCTCAAATGTGTTATCCTAGTCTCATATAAGTACTCCCTCAATCCAAGTGAGTTATCTTATCCCCTTTATATGCACTCTCTGACAGCAAGTGAGTTTTTCAAACACCTTTATAGGTACTCCCTGGCCCCAAGTTAGTTACCCTGGTCCCATATAAGTACTCCCAGACTCCAAGTGAGTTAGCCTAGTCCAATATAAGTATTCCTTGACCCAAAGAGAGTTACCCTAGGCCCTTTATAAGTACTCCCTGACCCCAAGCGAGTTATCCTATCCCATTTATATGTACTCTCTGATCGCAAGTGAGTTACCCTAGTCCCATATAAGTACTCCCTGACCCCAAGTGAGGTACAATAGCCCCTTTATAAGTACTCCCTGACCCCAAGTGAGTTATCCTAGCCCCATTATATGTACTCCCAGATCCCATGTGAGTTACCCTAGTCCCTTATAACTACTCCCTGACACCAAGTGCGTTACCCAGCCCCTTTATAAGTATACCCTGGCCCCAAGTGAGTTACCCTAGTCCCATATATATACACTCTGACCCCAAGTGAGTTATCCTATCCCCTTTATATGTACTCTCTAACCGCAAGTGAGTTACCCTAGTCCCATATAAGAACTCCCTGTCCCTAAGTGAATACCCTAGTCCCAAATTAGTACTCCCTGACCCCAAGGGAGTTACCATAGCCCCTTTATAAGTACTCCCTGACCCCAAGTGAGTTATCATAGCCCCTTTATATGTACTCCCTGACCCCAAGTGAGTTATCCTAGCCCCTTTATATGTACTCTCTGACTGCAAGTGAGTTACCCTAGCCCCTTTATAAGTACTCCCTGACCCCAAATGTGTTACCTTAGTCCCATAAATGTACTCCCTGACCCCAAGTGAGTTATCCTAACCCCTTTATATGTACTCTCTGACCGCAAGTGAGTTATCCTAGCTCCTTTATAAGTACTCCCTGATCCCAAGTGTGTTACCCTTGTTTCATATATGTATTCCCTGAACAAAAGTGAGATACCCTAGTCCCATAGAGGTACTCCCTGACCCCAAATGAGTCACCGTAGCACCTTTATAAGTACTCCCTGACCCCAAGTGAGTTATCCTAGTCCCATCGAAGTACTCTCTGACCCCAAGAGAGTTACCCTAGCCCCTATATAAGTACTCCCTGACCCCAAGAGAGTTACCCTAGCCCCTATATAAGTACTCCCTGAACCCAAGTGTGTTACCCTAGTTTCATATTGGTACTCCCTGGCCCCAAGTGATTTACCATAGCCCCTTTATAAGTACTCCCTGACCCAAAGTGAGTTATCCTAGCCTCTTTATATGTACTCTCTGACGGCAAGTGAGTTATCCTAGCCCCATTATATGTACTCCCAGACCCCAAGTGAGTTACCCTAGTCCCTTATAAGTACTCCCTGACCCCAAGAGAGTTAACCTAGCCCTTTAATAATTACACCCTGGCCCAAAGTGAGTTACCCTGGTCCCATATAAGTACTCCCTGACACCAAGTGAGTTACCATATCACCTTTATATGTACTTCCTGACCCAAATGAGTTATCCTAGCCCCTTTATAAGTACTCTCTGACGGCAAGTGAGTTACCCTAGTCCCAGAGTAGTACTCCCTGACCCCAAGTGAGTTATCCTAGCCTCTTTATATGTACTCTCTGACGGCAAGTGAGTTATCCTAGCCCCATTATATGTACTCCCAGATCCCAAGTGAGTTATCCTAGCCCCTTTATATGTACTCTCTGACCGCAAGTGAGTTATCCTAGCCCCTTAATAAGTACTTCCTGACCCCAAGTGTGTTACCCTAGTTTCATATTGGTACTCCCTGGCCCCAAGTGAGTTACCATAACCCCTTTATAAGTACTCCCTGACCCCAAGTGAGTTATCCTAGCCGCTTTATATGTACTCCCAGACCCCAAGTGAGTTACCCTAGTTTCATATTGGTACTCCCTGGCCCCAAGTGAGTTACCATAACCCCTTTATAAGTACTCCCTGACCCCAAGTGAGTTATCCTAGCCCCTTTATATGTACTCCCAGACCCCAAGTGAGTTACCCTAGTCCCTTATAAGTACTCCCTGACCCCAAGAGAGTTAACCTAGCCCTTTAATAAGTACACCCTGGCCCCAAGTGAGTTATCCTGGTCCCATATAAGTACTCACAGACACCAAGTGAGTTACCCTAGTCCCATATAAGTACTCCTTGAACCAAAGTGAGTTCCCCCAGCCCATTTATAAGTACTCCCTGACCCCAAGTGAGTTATCCTAGCCCCTTTATAAGTACTCTCTGACCGCAATTGAGTTACCCTAGTCCCATAGTAGTACTCCCTGGCCCCAAGTGAGTTATTCCTAGCCTCTTTATATGTACTCTCTGACGGCAAGTGAGTTATCTTAGCCCCATTATATGTACTCCCAGATCCCAAGTGAGTTACCCTAGTCCCTTATAACTACTCCCTGACCCCAAGTGCGTTACCCAGCCCCTTTATAAGTATACCCTGGCCCCAAGTGAGTTACCCTAGTCCCATATAATTACTCCCTGACCCCAAGTGAGGTACCATAGCCCCTTTATAAGTACTTCCTGACCCCAAGTGAGTTATCCTATCCCATTTATATGTACTCTCTGACCGCAAGTGAGTTACCCTGGTCCCATATAAGTACTCCCTGACACCAAGTGAGCTACCATATCACCTTTATATGTACTTCCTGACCCAAATGAGTTATCCTAGCCCCTTTATAAGTACTCTCTGACCGCAAGTGAGTTACCCTAGTCCCAGAGTAGTACTCCCTGACCCCAAGTGAGTTATCCTAGCCTCTTTATATGTACTCTCTGACGGCAAGTGAGTTATCCTAGCCCCATTATATGTACTCCCAGATCCCAAGTGAGTTATCCTAGCCCCTTTATATGTACTCTCTGACCGCAAGTGAGTTATCCTAGCCCCTTAATAAGTACTTCCTGACCCCAAGTGTGTTACCCTAGTTTCATATTGGTACTCCCTGGCCCCAAGTGAGTTACCATAACCCCTTTATAAGTACTCCCTGACCCCAAGTGAGTTATCCTAGCCGCTTTATATGTACTCCCAGACCCCAAGTGAGTTACCCTAGTTTCATATTGGTACTCCCTGGCCCCAAGTGAGTTACCCTAGTCCCTTATAAGTACTCCCTGACCCCAAGAGAGTTAACCTAGCCCTTTAATAAGTACACCCAGGCCCCAAGTGAGTTTTCCTGGTCCCATATAAGTACTCACAGACACCAAGTGAGTTACCCTAGTCCCATATAAGTACTCCTTGAACCAAAGTGAGTTCCCCCAGCCCATTTATAAGTACTCCCTGACCCCAAGTGAGTTATCCTAGCCCCTTTATAAGTACTCTCTGACCGCAATTGAGTTACCCTAGTCCCATAGTAGTACTCCCTGACCCCAAGTGAGTTATTCCTAGCCTCTTTATATGTACTCTCTGACGGCAAGTGAGTTATCCTAGCCCCATTATATGTACTCCCAGATCCCAAGTGAGTTACCCTAGTCCCTTATAACTACTCCCTGACCCCAAGTGCGTTACCCAGCCCCTTTATAAGTATACCCTGGCCCCAAGTGAGTTACCCTATCCCCTTTATATGCACTCTCTGACAGCAAGTGAGTTTTTCAAACACCTTTATAGGTACTCCCTGGCCCCAAGTTAGTTACCCTGGTCCCATATAAGTACTCCCAGACTCCAAGTGAGTTAGCCTAGTCCAATATAAGTATTCCTTGACCCAAAGAGAGTTACCCTAGGCCCTTTATAAGTACTCCCTGACCCCAAGCGAGTTATCCTATCCCATTTATATGTACTCTCTGATCGCAAGTGAGTTACCCTAGTCCCATATAAGTACTCCCTGACCCCAAGTGAGGTACAATAGCCCCTTTATAAGTACTCCCTGACCCCAAGTGAGTTATCCTATCCCCTTTTTATGTACTCTCTGACCGCAAGTGAGTTACACCAACCCCCTTTATAAGTACTCCCTGACCCCAAGCGAGTTATCCTATCCCCTTTATATGTACTCTCTGACCGCAAGTGAGTTACCCTAGTCCCATATATGTACACCCTGACCCCAAGTGAGTTATCCTATCCCCTTTATATGTACTCTCTGACTGCAAGTGAGTTACCCTAGCCCCTTTATAAGTACTCCCTGACCCCAAATGTGTTACCTTAGTCCCATAAATGTACTCTCTGACCGCAAGTGAGTTATCCTAGTCCCTTATAAGTACTCCCTGACCCCAAGAGAGTTACCTTAGCCCTTTAATAAGTACACCCTGGCTCCTAGTGAGTTATCCTGGTCCCATATAAGTACTCCCTGACCCCAAGTGAGGTACCATAGCCCTTTTATAAGTACTCCCTGACCCCAAGTGAGTTATCCTATCCCCTTTATATGCACACTCTGACCGCAAGTGAGTTATTCAAACCCCTTTATAAGTACTCCCTGACCCCAAGTGAGTTACCATATCACCTTTATATGTACTTCCTGACCCAAATGAGTTATCCTAGCCCCTTTATAAGTACTCTCTGACAGCAAGTGAGTTACCCTAGTCCCATAGTAGTACTCCCTGACCCCAAGTGAGTTATCCTAGCCCCATTATATGTACTCCCAGATCCCATGTGAGTTACCCTAGTCCCTTATAACTACTCCCTGACACCAAGTGCGTTACCCAGCCCCTTTATAAGTATACCCTGGCCCCAAGTGAGTTACCCTAGTCCCATATATATACACTCTGACCCCAAGTGAGTTATCCTATCCCCTTTATATGTACTCTCTAACCGCAAGTGAGTTACCCTAGTCCCATATAAGAACTCCCTGTCCCTAAGTGAATACCCTAGTCCCAAATTAGTACTCCCTGACCCCAAGGGAGTTACCATAGCCCCTTTATAAGTACTCCCTGACCCCAAGTGAGTTATCATAGCCCCTTTATATGTACTCCCTGACCCCAAGTGAGTTATCCTAGCCCCTTTATATGTACTCTCTGACTGCAAGTGAGTTACCCTAGCCCCTTTATAAGTACTCCCTGACCCCAAATGTGTTACCTTAGTCCCATAAATGTACTCCCTGACCCCAAGTGAGTTATCCTAACCCCTTTATATGTACTCTCTGACCGCAAGTGAGTTATCCTAGCTCCTTTATAAGTACTCCCTGATCCCAAGTGTGTTACCCTTGTTTCATATATGTATTCCCTGAACAAAAGTGAGATACCCTAGTCCCATAGAGGTACTCCCTGACCCCAAATGAGTCACCGTAGCACCTTTATAAGTACTCCCTGACCCCAAGTGAGTTATCCTAGTCCCATCGAAGTACTCTCTGACCCCAAGAGAGTTACCCTAGCCCCTATATAAGTACTCCCTGACCCCAAGAGAGTTACCCTAGCCCCTATATAAGTACTCCCTGAACCCAAGTGTGTTACCCTAGTTTCATATTGGTACTCCCTGGCCCCAAGTGATTTACCATAGCCCCTTTATAAGTACTCCCTGACCCCAAGTGAGTTATCCTAGCCTCTTTATATGTACTCTCTGACGGCAAGTGAGTTATCCTAGCCCCATTATATGTACTCCCAGATCCCAAGTGAGTTATCCTAGCCCCTTTATATGTACTCTCTGACCGCAAGTGAGTTATCCTAGCCCCTTAATAAGTACTTCCTGACCCCAAGTGTGTTACCCTAGTTTCATATTGGTACTCCCTGGCCCCAAGTGAGTTACCATAACCCCTTTATAAGTACTCCCTGACCCCAAGTGAGTTATCCTAGCCGCTTTATATGTACTCCCAGACCCCAAGTGAGTTACCCTAGTTTCATATTGGTACTCCCTGGCCCCAAGTGAGTTACCATAACCCCTTTATAAGTACTCCCTGACCCCAAGTGAGTTATCCTAGCCCCTTTATATGTACTCCCAGACCCCAAGTGAGTTACCCTAGTCCCTTATAAGTACTCCCTGACCCCAAGAGAGTTAACCTAGCCCTTTAATAAGTACACCCTGGCCCCAAGTGAGTTATCCTGGTCCCATATAAGTACTCACAGACACCAAGTGAGTTACCCTAGTCCCATATAAGTACTCCTTGAACCAAAGTGAGTTCCCCCAGCCCATTTATAAGTACTCCCTGACCCCAAGTGAGTTATCCTAGCCCCTTTATAAGTACTCTCTGACCGCAATTGAGTTACCCTAGTCCCATAGTAGTACTCCCTGACCCCAAGTGAGTTATTCCTAGCCTCTTTATATGTACTCTCTGACGGCAAGTGAGTTATCTTAGCCCCATTATATGTACTCCCAGATCCCAAGTGAGTTACCCTAGTCCCTTATAACTACTCCCTGACCCCAAGTGCGTTACCCAGCCCCTTTATAAGTATACCCTGGCCCCAAGTGAGTTACCCTAGTCCCATATAATTACTCCCTGACCCCAAGTGAGGTACCATAGCCCCTTTATAAGTACTTCCTGACCCCAAGTGAGTTATCCTATCCCATTTATATGTACTCTCTGACCGCAAGTGAGTTACCCTAGTCCCATATATGTACTCCCTGACCCCAAGTGAGTTACCCTATCCCCTTTATATGCACTCTCTGACCGCAAGTGAGTTATTCAAACCCTTTTATAAGTACTCCCTGACCTTAAATGTGTTATCCTAGTCTCATATAAGTACTCCCTCAATCCAAGTGAGTTATCTTATCCCCTATATATGCACTCTCTGACAGCAAGTGAGTTTTTCAAACACCTTTATAGGTACTCCCTGGCCCCAAGTTAGTTACCCTGGTCCCATATAAGTACTCCCAGACTCCAAGTGAGTTAGCCTAGTCCAATATAAGTATTCCTTGACCCAAAGAGAGTTACCCTAGGCCCTTTATAAGTACTCCCTGACCCCAAGCGAGTTATCCTATCCCATTTATATGTACTCTCTGATCGCAAGTGAGTTACCCTAGTCCCATATAAGTACTCCCTGACCCCAAGTGAGGTACAATAGCCCCTTTATAAGTACTCCCTGACCCCAAGTGAGTTATCCTATCCCCTTTTTATGTACTCTCTGACCGCAAGTGAGTTACATCAACCCCCTTTATAAGTACTCCCTGACCCCAAGCGAGTTATCCTAGCCCCTTTATATGTACTCTATGACCGCAAGTGAGTTATCCTAGCCCCTGTATATATACTCCCTGACCCCATGTGAGTTATCCTAGCCCCTTTATATGTACTCTCTGACGGCAAGTGAGTTACCCTTGGCCCATATAAGTACTCCCTGACCCCAAGTGAGTTACCATAACCCCTTTATAAGTACTCCCTGACCACAAATGAGTTATCCTAGCCCCTTTTTATGTACACTCTGGCCGCAAGTGAGTTATTCAAACCCCTTTATAAGTACTCCCTGACCCCAAGTGTGTTACCCATGTCTCATATAAGTCCTCCCTGAACCCGAGTGTGTTACCTTAGCCCCTTTATAAGTACTCCCTGACCCCAAGTGAGTTATCGTATCCCCTTTATATGTACTCTCTGACCGCAAGTGAGTTACCCTAGTCCCATATAAGAACTCCCTGTCCCTAAGTGAGTACGCTAGTCCCAAATAAGTACTCCCTGACCCCAAGTGAGTAATCCTAACCCCTTTATATGTACTCTCTGACGGAAAGTGAATTATCCTAGTCCCATTATATGTACTCCCAGACCCCAAGTGAGTTACCCTAGTCCCTTATAACTACTCCCTGACCCCAAGTGATTTATCCTATCCCCTTTATATGTAGTCTCTGACCGCAAGTGAGTTACCCTAGTCCCATATATGTACTCTCTGACCGCAAGTGAGTTATTCAAACCCCTTTATAAGTACTCCCTGACCCCAAGTGTGTTACCCTAGTCTCATATAAGTACTCCTTCAACCCAAGTGTGTTACCTTAGCCCCTTTATAAGTACTCCCTGACCCCAAGTGAGTTATCCTATCCCCTTTATATGAACTCTCTGACCGCAAGTGAGTTACCCTAGTCATATATACGTACACCCTGACCCCAAGTGAGTTATTCTATCCCCTTTATATGTACTCTCTGACCGCAAATGAGTTACCCTAGTCCCAAATAAGTACTCCCTGACTCCAAGGGAGTTACCATAGCCCCTTTATAAGTACTCCCTGACCCCAAGTGAGTTATCCTAGCCCCTTTATATGTACTCCCTGACTCCAAGTGAGTTATCCTAGCCCCTTTATATGTACTCTCTGACTGCAAGTGAGTTACCCTAGCCCCTTTATAAGTACTCCCTGACCCCAAATGTGTTACCTTAGTTTCATAAATGTACTCCCTGACCCCAAGTGAGTTATCCTAGCCCCTTTATATGCACACTCTGACCGCAAGTGAGTTATTCAAACCCCTTTATAAGTACTCCCTGACCCCAAGTGTGTTATCCTAGTCTCATATAAGTACTCCCTGAACCCAAGTGTGTTACCTTAGCCATTTTATAAGTACTCCCTGACCCCAAGTGAGTTATCCTATCCCCTTTATATGTACTCTCTGACCGCAAGTGAGTTACACCAACCCCCTTTATAAGTGTTCCCTGACCCCAAGCGAGTTATCCTAGCCCCTTTATATGTACTCTATGACCGCAAGTGAGTTATCCTAGCCCCTGTATATATACTCCCTGACCCCATGTGAGTTATCCTAGCCCCTTTATAAGTACTCCCTGACCCCAAATGTGTTACCTTAGTTTCATAAATGTACTCCCTGACCCCAAGTGAGTTATCCTAGCCCCTTTATATGCACACTCTGACCGCAAGTGAGTTATTCAAACCCCTTTATAAGTACTCCCTGACCCCAAGTGTGTTATCCTAGTCTCATATAAGTACTCCCTGACCCCAAGAGAGTTACCTTAGCCCTTTAATAAGTACACCCTGGCTCCTAGTGAGTTTTTCTGGTCCCATATAAGTACTCCCTGACCCCAAGTGAGGTACCATAGCCCTTTTATAAGTACTCCCAGACCCCAAGTGAGTTATCCTATCCCCTTTATGTGTACTCTCTGACCGCAAGTGAGTTACCCTAGTCCCATATATGTACTCCCTGACCCCAAGTGAGTTATCCTATCCCCTTTATATGCACACTCTGACCGCAAGTGAGTTATTCAAACCCCTTTATAAGTACTCCCTGACCCCAAGTGTGTTATCCTAGTCTCATATAAGTACTCCCTGAACCCAAGTGTGTTACCTTAGCCATTTTATAAGTACTCCCTGACCCCAAGTGAGTTATCCTATCCCCTTTATATGTACTCTCTGACCGCAAGTGAGTTACACCAACCCCCTTTATAAGTGTTCCCTGACCCCAAGCGAGTTATCCTAGCCCCTTTATATGTACTCTATGACCGCAAGTGAGTTATCCTAGCCCCTGTATATATACTCCCTGACCCCATGTGAGTTATCCTAGCCCCTTTATATGTACTCTCTGACGGCAAGTGAGTTACCCTAGGCCCATATAAGTACTCCCTGACCCCAAGTGAGTTACCATAGCCCCTTTATAAGTACTCCCTGACCCCAAATGAGTTATCCTAGCCCCTTTTTATGTACACTCTGACCGCATGTGAGTTATTCAAACCCCTTTATAAGTACTCCCTGACCCCAAGTGTGTTACCCTAGTCTCATATAAGTCCTCCCTGAACCCGAGTGTGTTACCTTAGCCCCTTTATAAGTACTCCCTGACCCCAAGTGAGTTATCGTATCCCCTTTATATGTATTTATTGACCGCAAGTGAGTTACCCTAATCCCATATAAGAACTCCCTGTCCCTAAGTGAGTACGCTAGTCCCAAATAAGTACTCCCTGACCCCAAGTGAGTAATCCTAACCCCTTTATATGTACTCTCTGACGGCAAGTGAATTATCCTAGTCCCATTATATGTACTCCCAGACCCCAAGTGAGTTACCCTAGTCCCTTATAACTACTCCCTGACCCCAAGTGAGTTATCCTATCCCCTTTATATGTAGTCTCTGACCGCAAGTGAGTTACCCTAGTCCCATATATGTACTCTCTGACCGCAAGTGAGTTATCCTAGCCGCTTTATATGTACTCCCAGACCCCAAGTGAGTTACCCCAGTCCCTTATAAGTACTCCCTGACCCCAAGAGAGTTACCTTAGCCCTTTAATAAGTACACCCTGGCTCCTAGTGAGTTTTTCTGGTCCCATATAAGTATTCCCTGACCCCAAGTGAGGTACCATAGCACTTTTATAAGTACTCCCTGACCCCAAGTGAGTTATCCTATCCCCTTTATGTGTACTCTCTGACCGCAAGTGAGTTACCCTAGTCCCATATATGTACTCCCTGACCCCAAGTGAGTTATCCTATCCCCTTTATATGAACTCTCTGACCGCAAGTGAGTTACCCTAGTCATATATATGTACACCCTGACCCCAAGTGAGTTATCCTATCCCCTTTATATGTACTCTCTGACCGCAAATGAGTTACCCTAGTCCCATATAAGAAATCCCTGTCCCTAAGTGAATACCCTAGTCCCAAATAAGTACTCCCTGACCCCAAGAGAGTTACCATAGCCCCTTTATAAGTACTCCCTGACCCCAAGTGAGTTATCCTAGCCCCTTTATATGTACTCCCTGACCCCAAGTGAGTTATCCTAGCCCCTTTATATGTACTCTCTGACTGCAAGTGAGTTACCCTAGCCCCTTTATAAGTACTCCCTGACCCCAAATGTGTTACCTTAGTTTCATAAATGTACTCCCTGACCACAAGAGAGTTACCCTAGCCCCTATATAAGTACTCCCTGACCCCAAGTGATTTATCCTAGCCCATTTATATGTACTCTCTGACAGCAAGTGAGTTATCCTAGCCCCTTTATATGTACTCCCTGACCCCAAGTGAGTTATCCTAGCCCCTTTATATGTACTCTCTGACCGCAAGTGAGTTATCCTAGCCCCTTTATAAGTACTCCCTGACCCCAAGTGTGTTACCCTAGTTTCATATTGGTACTCCCTGGCCCCAAGTGAGTTATCCTAGCCCCTTTATATGTACTCTCTGACCGCAAGTGAGTTATCCTTGCCCCATTATATGTACTCCCTGATCCCAAGTGAGTTATCCTAGCCCATTTATATGTACTCTCTGACAGCAAGTGAGTTATCCTAGCCCCTTTATATGTACTCCCTGACCCCAAGTGAGTTATCCTAGCCCATTTATATGTACTCTCTGACAGCAAGTGAGTTATCCTAGCCGCTTTATATGTACTCCCAGACCCCAAGTGAGTTACCCTAGTCCCTTATAAGTACTCCCTGACCCCAAGAGAGTTAACCTAGCCCATTAATAAGTACACCCTGCCCCAAGTGAGTTATCCTGGTCCCATATAAGTACTCACAGACACCAAGTGAGTTACCCTAGTCCCATATAAGTACTCCTTGAACCAAAGTGAGTTCCCCCAGCCCATTTATAAGTACTCCCTGACCCCAAGTGAGTTACCATATCACCTTTATAAGTACTCCCTGACCCCAAGTGAGTTATCCTAGCCCCTTTATAAGTACTCTCTGACCGCAAGTGAGTTACCCTAGTCTCATAGTAGTACTCCCTGACCCCAAGTGAGTTATTCCTAGCCTCTTTATATGTACTCTCTGACGGCAAGTGAGTTATCCTAGCCCCAATATATGTACTCCCAGATCCCAAGTGAGTTACCCTAGTCCCTTATAACTACTCCCTGACCCCAAGTGCGTTACCCAGCCCCTTTATAAGTATACCCTGGCCCCAAGTGAGTTACCCTGGTCCCATATAAGTACTCCCAGAAACCAAGTGAGTTAGCCTAGTCCAATATAAATACTCCTTGACCCAAAGAGAGTTACCCTAGGCCCTTTATATGCACTCTCTGACCGCAAGTGAGTTATCCTTGCCGCTTTATATGTTCTCCCAGACCCCAAGTGAGTTATCCTAGCCCATTTATATGTACTCTCTGACCGCAAGTGAGTTACACTAGCCCCTTTATAAGTACTCCCTGACCCCAAGCGAGTTATCCTCGCCCCTTTATATGTCCTCCCAGACCCCAAGTGAGTTATCTTAGCCCATTTATATGTACTCTCTGACAGCAAGTGAGTTATCCTAGCCCCTTTATATGTACTCCCTGACCCCAAGTGAGTTATCCTAGCCCAGTTATATGTACTCTCTGACAGCAAGTGAGTTATCCTAGCCCCTTTATATGTACTCCCTGACCCCAAGTGAGTTATCCTAGCCCATTTATATGTACTCTCTGACCCCAAGTGAGTTATCCTAGCCCATTTATATGTACTCTCTGACCGCAAGTGAGTTACACTAGCCCCCTTATAAGTACTCCCTGACCCCAAGCGAGTTATCCTCGCCCCTTTATATGTACTCCCTGACCCCAAGTGAGTTATCCTATCCCCTTTATATGTACTCTCTGATCGCAAGTGAGTTATCCTAGCCCCTTTATAAGAACTCCCTGACCCCAAGTGTGTTACCCTAGTTTCATATTGGTACTCCCTGGCCCCAAGTGAGTTACCATAGCCCCTTTATAAGTACTCCCTGATCCCAAGCGAGTTATCCTCGCTCCTTTATATGTACTCTCTGACCGCAAGTGAGTTTTCCTAGCCCCTTTATATGAACTCCCTGACCCCAAGTGAGTTATCCTAGCCCCTTTATATGTACTCTCTGACCGCAAGTGAGTTATCCTAGCCGCTTTATATGTACTCCCAGACCCCAAGTGGGTTACCCTGGTCCCATATAACTACTCCCTGACCCCAAGTGAGTTACCATAGCCCTTTTATAAGTACTCTCTGACCCCAAGTGAGTTACAATATCACCTTTATAAGTACTCCCTGACCCCAAGTGAGTTATCCTAGCTCGTTTATATGTACTCTCTCACCTCAAGTGAGTTACCCTAGTCCCATAGAAGTACTCCCTGACCCCAAGTGAGTTACCATATCACCTTTATAAGTACTCCCTGACCGCAAGTGAGTTATTCTAACCCCTTTATAAGTACTCCCTGACACAAAGTGTGTTACCCTAGTCTCATATAAGTACTCCCTGGCCCCAAGTGAGTTACCATAGCCCCTTTATAAGTACTACCTAACCACAAGTGAGTTATCCTAGCCCCTTTATATGTACTCTCTGACCGCAAGTGAGTTATCCTAGCCGCTTTATATGTACTCCCAGACCCCAAGTGGGTTACCCTGGTCCCATATAACTACTCCCTGACCCCTAGAGAGTTACCTTAGTCCTTTAATATGTACACCCTGGCTCCAAGTGAGTTACCCTGGTCCCACATAAGTACTCCCTTACCCCAAGTGTGTTACCTTAGCTCCTTTATAAGTACTCCCTGACCCCAAGTAAGTTATCCTATCCCTTTTATATGTACTCTCTGACCGCAAGTTAGTTATCCTAGCCGCTTTATATGTACTCCCAGACCCCAAGTGGGTTACCCTGGTCCCATATAACTACTCCCTGACCCCAAGTGAGTTACCATAGCCCCTTTATAAGTACTCTCTGACCCCAAGTGAGTTACAATATCACCTTTATAAGTACTCCCTGACCCCAAGTGAGTTATCCTAGCCCGTTTATATGTACTCTCTCACCTCAAGTGAGTTACCCTAGTCCCATAGAAGTACTCCCTGACCCCAAGTGAGTTACCATATCACCTTTATAAGTACTCCCTGACCGCAAGTGAGTTATTCTAACCCCTTTATAAGTACTCCCTAGCCCCAATTGAGTTACCATAGCCCCTTTATAAGTACCCTCTGACCCCAAGTGAGTTACAATATCACCTTTATAAGTACTCCCTGACCCAAAGTGAGTTATCCTAGCCGCTTTATATGTACTCCCAGACCCCAAGTGAGTTACCCTAGTCCCTTATAAGTACTCCCTGACCCCAAGAGAGTTAACCTAGACCTTTAATAAGTACACCCTGGCCCCAAGTGAGTTACCCTGGTCCCATATAAGTACTCACAGACACCAAGTGAGTTACCCTAGTCCCATATAAGTACTCCTTGAACCAAAGTGAGTTACCCCAGCCCATGTATAAGTACTCCCTGACCCCAAGTGAGTTACCATATCACCTTCATAAGTACTCCCTGATCCCAAGTGAGTTATCCTAGCCCCTTTATAAGTACTCTCTGACCGCAAGTGAGTTACCCTAGTCCCATAGTAGTACTCCCTGACCCCAAGTGAGTTATTCCTAGCCTCTTTATATGTACTCTCTGACGGCAAGTGAGTTATCCTAGCCCCATTATATGTACTCTTAGATCCCAAGTGAGTAACCCTAGTCCCTTATAACTACTCCCTGACCCCAAGTGCGTTACCCAGCCCCTTTATAAGCATACCCTGGCCCCAAGTGAGTTACCCTGGTCCCATATAAGTACTCCCAGAAACCAAGTGAGTTAGCCTAGTCCAATATAAGTACTCCTTGACCCAAAGAGAGTTACCCTAGGCCCTTTATATGTACTCTCTGACCGCAAGTGAGTTACACTAGCCCCTTTATAAGTACTCCCTGACCCCAAGTGAGTTACCCTAGTCCCATAGAAGTACTCCCTGACCCCAAGTGAGTTACCATATCACCTTTATAAGTACTCCCTGACACAATGTGTGTTACCCTAGTCTCATATAAGTACTCCCTGGCCCCAAGTGAGTTACCATAGCCCCTTTATAAGTACTACCTGACCACAAGTGAGTTATCCTAGCCCCTTTATATGTACTCTCTGACCGCAAGTGAGTTATCCTAGCCGCTTTATATGTACTCCCAGACCCCAAGTGGGTTACCCTGGTCCCATATAACTACTCCCTGACCCCAAGAGAGTTACCTTAAACCTTTAATATGTACACCCTGGCTCCAAGTGAGTTACCCTTGTCCCATATAAGTACTCCCTGACCCCAAGTGAGTTACCATATCACCTTTATAAGTACTCCCTGACCCCAAGTGAGTTATCCTAGCCCCTTTATATGTACTCCCAGACCCCAAGTGGGTTACCCTGGTCCCATATAACTACTCCCTGACCCCAAGTGAGTTACCATAGCCCCTTTATAAGTACTCTCTGACCCCAAGTGAGTTACAATATCACCTCTATAAGTACTCCCTGACCCCAAGTGAGTTATCCTAGCCCGTTTATATGTACTCTCTCACCTCAAGTGAGTTACCCTAGTCCCATAGAAGTACTCCCTGACCCCAAGTGAGTTACCATATCACCTTTATAAGTACTCCCTGACCGCAAGTGAGTTATTCTAACCCCTTTATAAGTACTCCCTGGCCCCAAGTGAGTTATCATAGCCCCTTTATAAGTACTACCTGACCACAAGTGAGTTATCCTAGCCCCTTTATATGTACTCTCTGACCGCAAGTGAGTTACCCTAGCACCTTTATATGTACTCTCTGACCGCAAGTGAGTTATCCTAGCCGCTTTATATGTACTCCCAGACCCCAAGTGAGTTACCCTAGTCCCTTATAAGTACTCCCTGACCCCAAGAGAGTTACCATAACCCCTTTATAAGTACTCCCTGACCCCAAATGAGTTATCCTAGCCCCTTTTTATGTACCCTCTGACCGCAAGTGCGTTATTAAAACCCCTTTATAAGTACTCCCTGACCCCAAGTGTGTTACCCTAGTCTCATATAAGTCCTCCCTGAACCCAAGTGTGTTACCCTAGTTTCATATTGGTACTCCCTGGCCCCAGGTGAGTTACCATAGCCCCTTTATAAGTACTCCCTGACCCAAAGTGAGTTATCCTAGCCGCTTTATATGTACTCCCAGACCCCAAATGAGTTACCCTAGTCCCTTATAAGTACTCTCTGACCCCACGAGAGTTAACCTAGCCCTTTAATAAGTACACCCTGGCCCCAAGTGAGTTACCCTAGTCCCATATAAGAACTCCTTGAACCAAAGTGAGTAACCCCAGCCCATGTATAAGTACTCCCTGACCCCAAGTGAGTTATCCTATCCCATTTATATGTACTCTCTGACCGCAAGTGAGTTACCCTAGTCCCATATATGTACTCCCTGACCCCAAGTGAGTTATCCTATCCCCTTTATATGCACTCTCAGACCGCAAGTGAGTTATTCAAACCCCTTTATAAGTACTCCCTGACCTCAAATGTGTTATCCTAGTCTCATATAAGTACTCCGTGAATCCAAGTGAGTTATCTTAACCCCTTTATATGCACTCTCTGACAGCAAGTGAGTTTTTCAAACACCTTTATAGGTACTCCCTGGCCCCAAGTTAGTTACCCTGGTCCCATATAAGTACTCCCAGAAACCAAGTGAGTTAGACTAGTCCAATATAAGTACTCCTTGACCCAAAGAGAGTTACCCTAGGCCCTTTATATGTACTCTCTGACCGCAAGTGAGTTATCCTAGCCGCTTTATATGTACTCCCAGACCCCAAGTGAGTTATCCTAGCCCATTTATATGTACTCTCTGACCGCAAGTGAGTTACACTAGCCCCTTTATAAGTACTCCCTGACCCCAAGTGAGTTACCCTAGTCCCATAGAAGTACTCCCTGACCCCAAGTGAGTTACCATATCACCTTTATAAGTTCTCCCTGACCGCAAGTGAGTTATTCTAACCCCTTTATAAGTACTCCCTGACACAATGTGTGTTACCCTAGTCTCATATAAGTACTCCCTGGCCCCATGTGAGTTACCATAGCCCCTTTATAAGTACTACCTGACCACAAGTAAGTTATCCTAGCCCCTTTATATGTACTCTCTGACCGCAAGTGAGTTATTCAAATCCCCTATATAAGTACTCCCTGACCCCAAGTGTGTTATCCTAGTCTCATATAAGTACTCCCTGAACCCAAGTGTGTTACCTTAGCCCCTTTATAAGTACTCCTTGACCCCAAGTGAGTTACCATATCACCTTTATATGTACTCTCTGACCGCAAGTGCGCTACCCTAGTCCCATAGTAGTACTCCCTGACCCCAAGTGAGTTATCCTAGCAGCTTTATATGTACTCCCAGACCCCAAGTGAGTTACCCCAGTCCCTTATATGTACTCCCTGACCCCAAGAGAGTTACCTTAGCCCTTTAATAAGTACACCCTGGCTCCTAGTGAGTTTTTCTGGTCCCATATAAGTACTCCCTGACCCCAAGTGAGGTACCATAGCACTTTTATAAGTACTCCCTGACCCCAAGTGAGTTATCCTATCCCCTTTATGTGTACTCTCTGACCGCAAGTGAGTTACCCTAGTCCCATATATGTACTCTCTGACCCCAAGTGAGTTATCCTATCCCCTTTATATGAACTCTCTGACCGCAAGTGAGTTACCCTAGTCATATATATGTACACCCTGACCCCAAGTGAGTTATCCTAACCCCTTTATATGTACTCTCTGACCGCAAATGAGTTACCCTAGTCCCATATAAGAAATCCCTGTCCCTAAGTGAATACCCTAGTCCCAAATAAGTACTCCCTGACCCCAAGAGAGTTACCATAGCCCCTTTATAAGTACTCCCTGACCCCAAGTGAGTTATCCTAGCCCCTTTATATGTACTCCCTGACCCCAAGTGAGTTATCCTAGCCCCTTTATATGTACTCTCTGACTGCAAGTGAGTTACCCTAGCCCCTTTATAAGTACTCCCTGACCCCAAATGTGTTACCTTAGTTTCATAAATGTACTCCCTGATCCCAAGTGGGTTATCCTATCCCCTTTATATGTACTCTCTGACCGCAAGTGAGTTATCCTAGCCCCTTTATAAGTACTCCCTGATCCCAAGTGTGTTACCCTAGTTTCATATATGTATTCCCTGAACACAAGTGAGATACCCTAGTCCCATAGAGGTACTCCCTGACCCCAAATGAGTCACCGTAGCACCTTTATAAGTACTCCCTGACCCCAAGTGAGTTATCCTAGTCCCATCGAAGTACTCCCTGACCCCAAGAGAGTTACCCTAGCCCCTATATAAGTACTCCCTGACCCCAAGTGATTTATCCTAGCCTATTTATATGTACTCTCTGACCGCAAGTGAGTTATCCTAGCCCCTTTATAAGCACTCCCTAACCCCAAGGGTGTTACCCTAGTTTCATATTGGTACTCCCTGGCCCCAAGTGAGTTATCCTAGCCCCTTTATATGTACTCTCTGTCCGCAAGTGAGTTATCCTTGCCCCATTATATGTACTCCCTGATCCCAAGTGAGTTATCCTAGCCCATTTATATGTACTCTCTTACAGCAAGTGAGTTATCCTAGCCCCTTTATATGTACTCCCTGCCCCAAGTGAGTTATCCTAGCCCATTTATATGTACTCTCTGACAGCAAGTGAGTTATCCTAGCCCCTTTATATGTACTCCCTGACCCCAAGTGAGTTATCCTAGCCCCTTTATATGTACTCTCTGTCCGCAAGTGAGTTATCCTTGCCCCATTATATGTACTCCCTGATCCCAAGTGAGTTATCCTAGCCCATTTATATGTACTCTCTTACAGCAAGTGAGTTATCCTAGCACCTTTATATGTACTCCCTGCCCCAAGTGAGTTATCCTAGCCCATTTATATGTACTCTCTGACCGCAAGTGAGTTATCCTAGCCCCTTTATAAGCACTCCCTAACCCCAAGGGTGTTACCCTAGTTTCATATTGGTACTCCCTGGCCCCAAGTGAGTTATCCTAGCCCCTTTATATGTACTCTCTGTCCGCAAGTGAGTTATCCTTGCCCCATTATATGTACTCCCTGATCCCAAGTGAGTTATCCTAGCCCATTTATATGTACTCTCTTACAGCAAGTGAGTTATCCTAGCCCCTTTATATGTACTCCCTGCCCCAAGTGAGTTATCCTAGCCCATTTATATGTACTCTCTGACCGCAAGTGAGTTATCCTAGCCCCTTTATAAGCACTCCCTAACCCCAAGGGTGTTACCCTAGTTTCATATTGGTACTCCCTGGCCCCAAGTGAGTTATCCTAGCCCCTTTATATGTACTCCCTGCCCCAAGTGAGTTATCCTAGCCCATTTATATGTACTCTCTGACAGCAAGTGAGTTATCCTAGCCGCTTTATACGTACTCCCAGACCCCAAGTGAGTTATCCTAGCCCCTTTATATGTACTCCCTGACCCCAAGTGAGTTATCCTAGCCCATTTGTATGTACTCTCTGACAGCAAGTGAGTTATCCTAGCCCCTTTATATGTACTCCCTGCCCCAAGTGAGTTATCCTAGCCCATTTATATGTACTCTCTGACAGCAAGTGAGTTATCCTAGCCCATTAATAAGTACACCCTGGCCCCAAGTGAGTTATCCTGGTCCCATATAAGTACTCACAGACACCAAGTGAGTTACCCTAGTCCCATATAAGTACTCCTTGAACCAAAGTGAGTTCCCCCAGCCCATTTATAAGTACTCCCTGACCCCAAGTGAGTTACCATATCACCTTTATAAGTACTCCCTGACCCCAAGTGAGTTATCCTAGCCCCTTTATAAGTACTCTCTGACCGCAAGTGAGTTACCCTAGTCTCATAGTAGTACTCCCTGACCCCAAGTGAGTTATTCCTAGCCTCTTTATATGTACTCTCTGACGGCAAGTGAGTTATCCTAGCCCCATTATATGTACTCCCAGATCCCAAGTGAGTTACCCTAGTCCCTTATAACTACTCCCTGACCCCAAGTGCGTTACCCAGCCCCTTTATAAGTATACCCTGGCCCCAAGTGAGTTACCCTGGTCCCATATAAGTACTCCCAGAAACCAAGTGAGTTAGCCTAGTCCAATATAAGTACTCCTTGACCCAAAGAGAGTTACCCTAGGCCCTTTATATGTACTCTCTGACCGCAAGTGAGTTATCCTAGCCGCTTTATATGTTCTCCCAGACCCCAAGTGAGTTATCCTAGCCCATTTATATGTACTCTCTGACCGCAAGTGAGTTACACTAGCCCCTTTATAAGTACTCCCTGACCCCAAGCGAGTTATCCTCGCCCCTTTATATGTCCTCCCAGACCCCAAGTGAGTTATCCTAGCCCATTTATATGTACTCTCTGACAGCAAGTGAGTTATCCTTGCCCCTTTATATGTACTCCCTGACCCCAAGTGAGTTATCCTAGCCCATTTATATGTACTCTCTGACAGCAAGTGAGTTATCCTAGCCCCTTTATATGTACTCCCTGACCCCAAGTGAGTTATCCTAGCCCATTTATATGTACTCTCTGACCCCAAGTGAGTTATCATAGCCCATTTATATGTACTCTCTGACCGCAAGTGAGTTACACTAGCCCCCTTATAAGTACTCCCTGACCCCAACCGAGTTATCCTCGCCCCTTTATATGTACTCCCTGACCCCAAGTGAGTTATCCTAGCCCCTTTATATGTACTCTCTGATCGCAAGTGAGTTATCCTAGCCCCTTTATAAGAACTCCCTGACCCCAAGTGTGTTACCCTAGTTTCATATTGGTACTCCCTGGCCTCAAGCGAGTTATCCTCGCTCCTTTATATGTACTCTCTGACCGCAAGTGAGTTTTCCTAGCCCCTTTATATGTACTCCCTGACCCCAAGTGAGTTATCCTAGCCCCTTTATATGTACTCTCTGACCGCAAGTGAGTTACCCTAGCCGCTTTATATGTACTCCCAGACCCCAAGTGGGTTACCCTGGTCCCATATAACTACTCCCTGACCCCAAGTGAGTTACCATAGCCCCTTTATAAGTACTCTCTGACCCCAAGTGAGTTACAATATCACCTTTATAAGTACTCCCTGACCACAAGTGAGTTATCCTAGCTCGTTTATATGTACTCTCTCACCTCAAATGAGTTACCCTAGTCCCATAGAAGTACTCCCTGACCCCAAGTGAGTTACCATATCACCTTTATAAGTACTCCCTGACCGCAAGTGAGTTATTCTAACCCCTTTATAAGTACTCCCTGACACAAAGTGTGTTACCCTAGTCTCATATAAGTACTCCCTGGCCCCAAGTGAGTTACCATAGCCCCTTTATAAGTACTACCTAACCACAAGTGAGTTATCCTAGCCCCTTCATATGTACTCTCTGACCGCAAGTGAGTTATCCTAGCCGCTTTATATGTACTCCCAGACCCCAAGTGGGTTACCCTGGTCCCATATAACTACTCCCTGACCCCAAGAGAGTTACCTTAGTCCTTTAATATGTACACCCTGGCTCCAAGTGAGTTACCCTGGTCCCATATAAGTACTCCCTTACCCCAAGTGAGTTATCCTAGCCCCTTTATATGTACTCTCTGACCGCAAGTGCGTTACCCTAGTCCCATATATGTACTCCCTGACCCCAAGTGAGTTATCCTATCCCCTTTATATGCACTCTCTGACCGCAAGTGATTTATTCAAACACCTTTATAAGTACTCCCTGACCACAAGTGTGTTATCCTAGTCTCATATAAGTACTCCCTGAACCCAAGTGTGTTACCTTAGCTCCTTTATAAGTACTCCCTGACCCCAAGTAAGTTATCCTATCCCTTTTATATGTACTCTCTGACCGCAAGTGAGTTATCCTAGCCGCTTTATATGTACTCCCAGACCCCAAGTGGGTTACCCTGGTCCCATATAACTACTCCCTGACCCCAAGTGAGTTACCATAGCCCCTTTATAAGTACTCTCTGACCCCAAGTGAGTTACAATATCACCTTTATAAGTACTCCCTGACCCCAAGTGAGTTATCCTAGCCCGTTTATATGTACTCTCTCACCTCAAGTGAGTTACCCTAGTCCCATAGAAGTACTCCCTGACCCCAAGTGAGTTACCATATCACCTTTATAAGTACTCCCTGACCGCAAGTGAGTTATTCTAACCCCTTTATAAGTACTCCCTAGCCCCAAGTGAGTTACCATAGCCCCTTTATAAGTACTCTCTGACCCCAAGTGAGTTACAATATCACCTTTATAAGTACTCCCAGACCCCAAGTGAGTTACCCCAGTCCCTTATAAGTACTCCCTGACCCCAAGAGAGTTACCTTAGCCCTTTAATAAGTACACCCTGGCTCCTAGTGAGTTTTTCTGGTCCCATATAAGTACTCCCTGACCCCAAGTGAGGTACCATAGCACTTTTATAAGTACTCCCTGACCCCAAGTGAGTTATCCTATCCCCTTTATGTGTACTCTCTGATCGCAAGTGAGTTACCCTAGTCCCATATATGTACTCCCTGACCCCAAGTGAGTTATCCTATCCCCTTTATATGAACTCTCTGACCGCAAGTGAGTTACCCTAGTCATATATATGTACACCCTGACCCCAAGTGAGTTATCCTAACCCCTTTATATGTACTCTCTGACCGCAAATGAGTTACCCTAGTCCCATATAAGAAATCCCTGTCCCTAAGTGAATACCCTAGTCCCAAATAAGTACTCCCTGACCCCAAGAGAGTTACCATAGCCCCTTTATAAGTACTCCCTGACCCCAAGTGAGTTATCCTAGCCCCTTTATATGTACTCCCTGACCCCAAGTGTGTTACCCTAGTTTCATATATGTATTCCCTGAACACAAGTGAGATACCCTAGTCCCATCGAAGTACTCCCTGACCCCAAGAGAGTTACCATAGCCCCTTTATAAGTACTCTCTGACCCCAAGTGAGTTACAATATCACCTTTATAAGTACTCCCTGACCCCAAATGTGTTACCTTAGTTTCATAAATGTACTCCCTGATCCCAAGTGGGTTATCCTAGCCCCTTTATATGTACTCTCTGACCGCAAGTGAGTTATCCTAGCCGCTTTATATGTACTCCCAGACCCCAATTGAGTTATCCTAGCCCATTTATATGTACTCTGTGACCGCAAGTGAGTTACACTAGCCCCTTTATAAGTACTCCCTGACCCCAAGTGAGTTACCCTAGTCCCATAGAAGTACTCCCTGACCCCAAGTGAGTTACCATATCACCTTTATAAGTTCTCCCTGACCGCAAGTGAGTTATTCTAACCCCTTTATAAGTACTCCCTGACACAATGTGTGTTACCCTAGTCTCATATAAGTACTCCCTGGCCCCATGTGAGTTACCATAGCCCCTTTATAAGTACTACCTGACCACAAGTGAGTTATTCAAATCCCCTATATAAGTACTCCCTGACCCCAAGTGTGTTATCCTAGTCTCATATAAGTACTCCCTGAACCCAAGTGTGTTACCTTAGCCCCTTTATAAGTACTCCTTGACCCCAAGTGAGTTACCATATCACCTTTATATGTACTCTCTGACCGCAAGTGCGCTACCCTAGTCCCATAGTAGTACTCCCTGACCCCAAGTGAGTTATCCTAACAGCTTTATATGTACTCCCAGACCCCAAGTGACTTACCCCAGTCCCTTATATGTACTCCCTGACCCCAAGAGAGTTACCTTAGCCCTTTAATAAGTACACCCTGGCTCCTAGTGAGTTTTTCTGGTCCCATATAAGTACTCCCTGACCCCAAGTGAGTTATCCTAACCCCTTTATATGTACTCTCTGACCGCAAATGAGTTACACTAGTCCCATATAAGAAATCCCTGTCCCTAAGTGAATACCCTAGTCCCAAATAAGTACTCCCTGACCCCAAGAGAGTTACCATAGCCCCTTTATAAGTACTCCCTGACCCCAAGTGAGTTATCCTAGCCCCTTTATATGTACTCCCTGACCCCAAGTGAGTTATCCTAGCCCCTTTATATGTACTCTCTGACTGCAAGTGAGTTACCCTAGCCCCTTTATAAGTACTCCCTGACCCCAAATGTGTTACCTTAGTTTCATAAATGTACTCCCTGATCCCAAGTGGGTTATCCTAGCCCCTTTATATGTACTCTCTGACCGCAAGTGAGTTATCCTAGCCCCTTTATAAGTACTCCCTGATCCCAAGTGTGTTACCCTAGTTTCATATATGTATTCCCTGAACACAAGTGAGATACCCTAGTCCCATAGAGGTACTCCCTGACCCCAAATGAGTCACCGTAGCACCTTTATAAGTACTCCCTGACCCCAAGTGAGTTATCCTAGTCCCATCGAAGTACTCCCTGACCCCAAGAGAGTTACCCTAGCCCCTATATAAGTACTCCCTGACACCAAGTGATTTATCCTAGCCTATTTATATGTACTCTCTGACCGCAAGTGAGTTATCCTAGCCCCTTTATAAGTACTCCCTAACCCCAAGGGTGTTACCCTAGTTTCATATTGGTACTCCCTGGCCCCAAGTGAGTTATCCTAGCCCCTTTATATGTACTCTCTGTCCGCAAGTGAGTTATCCTTGCCCCATTATATGTACTCCCTGATCCCAAGTGAGTTATCCTAGCCCATTTATATGTACTCTCTTACAGCAAGTGAGTTATCCTAGCCCCTTTATATGTACTCCCTGACCCCAAGTGAGTTATCCTAGCCCATTTGTATGTACTCTCTGAGAGCAAGTGAGTTATCCTAGCCCCTTTATATGTACTCCCTGCCCCAAGTGAGTTATCCTAGCCCATTTATATGTACTCTCTGACAGCAAGTGAGTTATCCTAGCCCCTTTATATGTACACCCTGACCCCAAGTGAGTTATCCTAGCCCCTTTATATGTACACTTTGACCCCAAGTGAGTTATCCTAGCCGTTTTATACGTACTCCCAGACCCCAAGTGAGTTATCCTAGCCCCTTTATATGTACTCCCTGACCCCAAGTGAGTTATCCTAGCCCATTTGTATGTACTCTCTGACAGCAAGTGAGTTATCCTAGCCCCTTTATATGTACTCCCTGCCCCAAGTGAGTTATCCTAGCCCATTTATATGTACTCTCTGACAGCAAGTGAGTTATCCTAGCACATTAATAAGTACACCCTGGCCCCAAGTGAGTTATCCTGGTCCCATATAAGTACTCACAGACACCAAGTGAGTTACCCTAGTCCCATATAAGTACTCCTTGAACCAGAGTGAGTTCCCCCAGCCCATTTATAAGTACTCCCTGACCCCAAGTGAGTTACCATATCACCTTTATAAGTACTCCCTGACCCCAAGTGAGTTATCCTAGCCCCTTTATAAGTACTCTCTGATCGCAAGTGAGTTACCCTAGTCTCATAGTAGTACTCCCTGACCCCAAGTGAGTTATTCCTAGCCTCTTTATATGTACTCTCTGACGGCAAGTGAGTTATCCTAGCCCCATTATATGTACTCCCAGATCCCAAGTGAGTTACCCTAGTCCCTTATAACTACTCCCTGACCCCAAGTGCGTTACCCAGCCCCTTTATAAGTATACCCTGGCCCCAAGTGAGTTACCCTGGTCCCATATAAGTACTCCCAGAAACCAAGTGAGTTAGCCTAGTCCAATATAAGTACTCCTTGACCCAAAGAGAGTTACCCTAGGCCCTTTATATGTACTCTCTGACCGCAAGTGAGTTATCCTAGCCGCTTTATATGTTCTCCCAGACCCCAAGTGAGTTATCCTAGCCCATTTATATGTACTCTCTGACCGCAAGTGAGTTACACTAGCCCCTTTATAAGTACTCCCTGACCCCAAGCGAGTTATCCTCGCCCCTTTATATGTCCTCCCAGACCCCAAGTGAGTTATCCTAGCCCATTTATATGTACTCTCTGACAGCAAGTGAGTTATCCTTGCCCCTTTACATGTACTCCCTGACCCCAAGTGAGTTATCCTAGCCCATTTATATGTACTCTCTGACAGCAAGTGAGTTATCCTAGCCCCTTTATATGTACTCCCTGACCCCAAGTGAGTTATCCTAGCCCATTTATATGTACTCTCTGACCCCAAGTGAGTTATCATAGCCCATTTATATGTACTCTCTGACCGCAAGTGAGTTACACTAGCCCCCTTATAAGTACTCCCTGACCCCAAGCGAGTTATCCTCGCCCCTTTATATGTACTCCCTGACCCCAAGTGAGTTATCCTAGCCCCTTTATATGTACTCTCTGATCGCAAGTGAGTTATCCTAGCCCCTTTATAAGAACTCCCTGACCCCAAGTGTGTTACCCTAGTTTCATATTAGTACTCCCTGGCCCCAAGCGAGTTATCCTCGCTCCTTTATATGTACTCTCTGACCGCAAGTGAGTTTTCCTAGCCCCTTTATATGTACTCCCTGACCCCAAGTGAGTTATCCTAGCCCCTTTATATGTACTCTCTGACCGCAAGTGAGTTACCCTAGCCGCTTTATATGTACTCCCAGACCCCAAGTGGGTTACCCTGGTCCCATATAACTACTCCCTGACCCCAAGTGAGTTACCATAGCCCCTTTATAAGTACTCTCTGACCCCAAGTGAGTTACAATATCACCTTTATAAGTACTCCCTGACCACAAGTGAGTTATCCTAGCTCGTTTATATGTACTCTCTCACCTCAAATGAGTTACCCTAGTCCCATAGAAGTACTCCCTGACCCCAAGTGAGTTACCATATCACCTTTATAAGTACTCCCTGACCGCAAGTGAGTTATCCTAGCCCCTTTATATGTACTCCCTGACCCCAAGTGAGTTATCCTAACCCCTTTATATGTACTCTCTGACCGCAAATGAGTTACCCTAGTCCCATATAAGAAATCCCTGTCCCTAAGTGAATACCCTAGTCCCAAATAAGTACTCCCTGACCCCAAGAGAGTTACCATAGCCCCTTTATAAGTACTCCCTGACCCCAAGTGAGTTATCCTAGCCCCTTTATATGTACTCCCTGACCCCAAGTGAGTTATCCTAGCCCCTTTATATGTACTCTCTGACTGCAAGTGAGTTACCCTAGCCCCTTTATAAGTACTCCCTGACCCCAAATGTGTTACCTTAGTTTCATAAATGTACTCCCTGATCCCAAGTGGGTTATCCTATCCCCTTTATATGTACTCTCTGACCGCAAGTGAGTTATCCTAGCCCCTTTATAAGTACTCCCTGATCCCAAGTGTGTTACCCTAGTTTCATATATGTATTCCCTGAACACAAGTGAGATACCCTAGTCCCATAGAGGTACTCCCTGACCCCAAATGAGTCACCGTAGCACCTTTATAAGTACTCCCTGACCCCAAGTGAGTTATCCTAGTCCCATCGAAGTACTCCCTGACCCCAAGAGAGTTACCCTAGCCCCTATATAAGTACTCCCTGACCCCAAGTGATTTATCCTAGCCTATTTATATGTACTCTCTGACCGCAAGTGAGTTATCCTAGCCCCTTTATAAGCACTCCCTAACCCCAAGGGTGTTACCCTAGTTTCATATTGGTACTCCCTGGCCCCAAGTGAGTTATCCTAGCCCCTTTATATGTACTCTCTGTCCGCAAGTGAGTTATCCTTGCCCCATTATATGTACTCCCTGATCCCAAGTGAGTTATCCTAGCCCATTTATATGTACTCTCTTACAGCAAGTGAGTTATCCTAGCCCCTTTATATGTACTCCCTGCCCCAAGTGAGTTATCCTAGCCCATTTATATGTACTCTCTGACAGCAAGTGAGTTATCCTAGCCCCTTTATATGTACTCCCTGACCCCAAGTGAGTTATCCTAGCCCCTTTATATGTACTCTCTGTCCGCAAGTGAGTTATCCTTGCCCCATTATATGTACTCCCTGATCCCAAGTGAGTTATCCTAGCCCATTTATATGTACTCTCTTACAGCAAGTGAGTTATCCTAGCCCCTTTATATGTACTCCCTGCCCCAAGTGAGTTATCCTAGCCCATTTATATGTACTCTCTGACCGCAAGTGAGTTATCCTAGCCCCTTTATAAGCACTCCCTAACCCCAAGGGTGTTACCCTAGTTTCATATTGGTACTCCCTGGCCCCAAGTGAGTTATCCTAGCCCCTTTATATGTACTCTCTGTCCGCAAGTGAGTTATCCTTGCCCCATTATATGTACTCCCTGATCCCAAGTGAGTTATCCTAGCCCATTTATATGTACTCTCTTACAGCAAGTGAGTTATCCTAGCCCCTTTATATGTACTCCCTGCCCCAAGTGAGTTATCCTAGCCCATTTATATGTACTCTCTGACCGCAAGTGAGTTATCCTAGCCCCTTTATAAGCACTCCCTAACCCCAAGGGTGTTACCCTAGTTTCATATTGGTACTCCCTGGCCCCAAGTGAGTTATCCTAGCCCCTTTATATGTACTCCCTGCCCCAAGTGAGTTATCCTAGCCCATTTATATGTACTCTCTGACAGCAAGTGAGTTATCCTAGCCGCTTTATACGTACTCCCAGACCCCAAGTGAGTTATCCTAGCCCCTTTATATGTACTCCCTGACCCCAAGTGAGTTATCCTAGCCCATTTGTATGTACTCTCTGACAGCAAGTGAGTTATCCTAGCCCCTTTATATGTACTCCCTGCCCCAAGTGAGTTATCCTAGCCCATTTATATGTACTCTCTGACAGCAAGTGAGTTATCCTAGCCCATTAATAAGTACACCCTGGCCCCAAGTGAGTTATCCTGGTCCCATATAAGTACTCACAGACACCAAGTGAGTTACCCTAGTCCCATATAAGTACTCCTTGAACCAAAGTGAGTTCCCCCAGCCCATTTATAAGTACTCCCTGACCCCAAGTGAGTTACCATATCACCTTTATAAGTACTCCCTGACCCCAAGTGAGTTATCCTAGCCCCTTTATAAGTACTCTCTGACCGCAAGTGAGTTACCCTAGTCTCATAGTAGTACTCCCTGACCCCAAGTGAGTTATTCCTAGCCTCTTTATATGTACTCTCTGACGGCAAGTGAGTTATCCTAGCCCCATTATATGTACTCCCAGATCCCAAGTGAGTTACCCTAGTCCCTTATAACTACTCCCTGACCCCAAGTGCGTTACCCAGCCCCTTTATAAGTATACCCTGGCCCCAAGTGAGTTACCCTGGTCCCATATAAGTACTCCCAGAAACCAAGTGAGTTAGCCTAGTCCAATATAAGTACTCCTTGACCCAAAGAGAGTTACCCTAGGCCCTTTATATGTACTCTCTGACCGCAAGTGAGTTATCCTAGCCGCTTTATATGTTCTCCCAGACCCCAAGTGAGTTATCCTAGCCCATTTATATGTACTCTCTGACCGCAAGTGAGTTACACTAGCCCCTTTATAAGTACTCCCTGACCCCAAGCGAGTTATCCTCGCCCCTTTATATGTCCTCCCAGACCCCAAGTGAGTTATCCCAGCCCATTTATATGTACTCTCTGACAGCAAGTGAGTTATCCTTGCCCCTTTATATGTACTCCCTGACCCCAAGTGAGTTATCCTAGCCCATTTATATGTACTCTCTGACAGCAAGTGAGTTATCCTAGCCCCTTTATATGTACTCCCTGACCCCAAGTGAGTTATCCTAGCCCATTTATATGTACTCTCTGACCCCAAGTGAGTTATCATAGCCCATTTATATGTACTCTCTGACCGCAAGTGAGTTACACTAGCCCCCTTATAAGTACTCCCTGACCCCAACCGAGTTATCCTCGCCCCTTTATATGTACTCCCTGACCCCAAGTGAGTTATCCTAGCCCCTTTATATGTACTCTCTGATCGCAAGTGAGTTATCCTAGCCCCTTTATAAGAACTCCCTGACCCCAAGTGTGTTACCCTAGTTTCATATTGGTACTCCCTGGCCTCAAGCGAGTTATCCTCGCTCCTTTATATGTACTCTCTGACCGCAAGTGAGTTTTCCTAGCCCCTTTATATGTACTCCCTGACCCCAAGTGAGTTATCCTAGCCCCTTTATATGTACTCTCTGACCGCAAGTGAGTTACCCTAGCCGCTTTATATGTACTCCCAGACCCCAAGTGGGTTACCCTGGTCCCATATAACTACTCCCTGACCCCAAGTGAGTTACCATAGCCCCTTTATAAGTACTCTCTGACCCCAAGTGAGTTACAATATCACCTTTATAAGTACTCCCTGACCACAAGTGAGTTATCCTAGCTCGTTTATATGTACTCTCTCACCTCAAATGAGTTACCCTAGTCCCATAGAAGTACTCCCTGACCCCAAGTGAGTTACCATATCACCTTTATAAGTACTCCCTGACCGCAAGTGAGTTATTCTAACCCCTTTATAAGTACTCCCTGACACAAAGTGTGTTACCCTAGTCTCATATAAGTACTCCCTGGCCCCAAGTGAGTTACCATAGCCCCTTTATAAGTACTACCTAACCACAAGTGAGTTATCCTAGCCCCTTCATATGTACTCTCTGACCGCAAGTGAGTTATCCTAGCCGCTTTATATGTACTCCCAGACCCCAAGTGGGTTACCCTGGTCCCATATAACTACTCCCTGACCCCAAGAGAGTTACCTTAGTCCTTTAATATGTACACCCTGGCTCCAAGTGAGTTACCCTGGTCCCATATAAGTACTCCCTTACCCCAAGTGAGTTATCCTAGCCCCTTTATATGTACTCTCTGACCGCAAGTGCGTTACCCTAGTCCCATATATGTACTCCCTGACCCCAAGTGAGTTATCCTATCCCCTTTATATGCACTCTCTGACCGCAAGTGATTTATTCAAACACCTTTATAAGTACTCCCTGACCACAAGTGTGTTATCCTAGTCTCATATAAGTACTCCCTGAACCCAAGTGTGTTACCTTAGCTCCTTTATAAGTACTCCCTGACCCCAAGTAAGTTATCCTATCCCTTTTATATGTACTCTCTGACCGCAAGTGAGTTATCCTAGCCGCTTTATATGTACTCCCAGACCCCAAGTGGGTTACCCTGGTCCCATATAACTACTCCCTGACCCCAAGTGAGTTACCATAGCCCCTTTATAAGTACTCTCTGACCCCAAGTGAGTTACAATATCACCTTTATAAGTACTCCCTGACCCCAAGTGAGTTATCCTAGCCCGTTTATATGTACTCTCTCACCTCAAGTGAGTTACCCTAGTCCCATAGAAGTACTCCCTGACCCCAAGTGAGTTACCATATCACCTTTATAAGTACTCCCTGACCGCAAGTGAGTTATTCTAACCCCTTTATAAGTACTCCCTAGCCCCAAGTGAGTTACCATAGCCCCTTTATAAGTACTCTCTGACCCCAAGTGAGTTACAATATCACCTTTATAAGTACTCCCAGACCCCAAGTGAGTTACCCCAGTCCCTTATAAGTACTCCCTGACCCCAAGAGAGTTACCTTAGCCCTTTAATAAGTACACCCTGGCTCCTAGTGAGTTTTTCTGGTCCCATATAAGTACTCCCTGACCCCAAGTGAGGTACCATAGCACTTTTATAAGTACTCCCTGACCCCAAGTGAGTTATCCTATCCCCTTTATGTGTACTCTCTGATCGCAAGTGAGTTACCCTAGTCCCATATATGTACTCCCTGACCCCAAGTGAGTTATCCTATCCCCTTTATATGAACTCTCTGACCGCAAGTGAGTTACCCTAGTCATATATATGTACACCCTGACCCCAAGTGAGTTATCCTAACCCCTTTATATGTACTCTCTGACCGCAAATGAGTTACCCTAGTCCCATATAAGAAATCCCTGTCCCTAAGTGAATACCCTAGTCCCAAATAAGTACTCCCTGACCCCAAGAGAGTTACCATAGCCCCTTTATAAGTACTCCCTGACCCCAAGTGAGTTATCCTAGCCCCTTTATATGTACTCCCTGACCCCAAGTGTGTTACCCTAGTTTCATATATGTATTCCCTGAACACAAGTGAGATACCCTAGTCCCATCGAAGTACTCCCTGACCCCAAGAGAGTTACCATAGCCCCTTTATAAGTACTCTCTGACCCCAAGTGAGTTACAATATCACCTTTATAAGTACTCCCTGACCCCAAATGTGTTACCTTAGTTTCATAAATGTACTCCCTGATCCCAAGTGGGTTATCCTAGCCCCTTTATATGTACTCTCTGACCGCAAGTGAGTTATCCTAGCCGCTTTATATGTACTCCCAGACCCCAAGTGAGTTATCCTAGCCCATTTATATGTACTCTGTGACCGCAAGTGAGTTACACTAGCCCCTTTATAAGTACTCCCTGACCCCAAGTGAGTTACCCTAGTCCCATAGAAGTACTCCCTGACCCCAAGTGAGTTACCATATCACCTTTATAAGTTCTCCCTGACCGCAAGTGAGTTATTCTAACCCCTTTATAAGTACTCCCTGACACAATGTGTGTTACCCTAGTCTCATATAAGTACTCCCTGGCCCCATGTGAGTTACCATAGCCCCTTTATAAGTACTACCTGACCACAAGTGAGTTATTCAAATCCCCTATATAAGTACTCCCTGACCCCAAGTGTGTTATCCTAGTCTCATATAAGTACTCCCTGAACCCAAGTGTGTTACCTTAGCCCCTTTATAAGTACTCCTTGACCCCAAGTGAGTTACCATATCACCTTTATATGTACTCTCTGACCGCAAGTGCGCTACCCTAGTCCCATAGTAGTACTCCCTGACCCCAAGTGAGTTATCCTAACAGCTTTATATGTACTCCCAGACCCCAAGTGACTTACCCCAGTCCCTTATATGTACTCCCTGACCCCAAGAGAGTTACCTTAGCCCTTTAATAAGTACACCCTGGCTCCTAGTGAGTTTTTCTGGTCCCATATAAGTACTCCCTGACCCCAAGTGAGGTACCATAGCACTTTTATAAGTACTCCCTGACCCCAAGTGAGTTATCCTATCCCCTTTATGTGTACTCTCTGACCGCAAGTGAGTTACCCTAGTCCCATATATGTACTCCCTGACCCCAAGTGAGTTATCCTATACCCTTTATATGAACTCTCTGACCGCAAGTGAGTTACCCTAGTCATATATATGTACACCCTGACCCCAAGTGAGTTATCCTAACCCCTTTATATGTACTCTCTGACCGCAAATGAGTTACACTAGTCCCATATAAGAAATCCCTGTCCCTAAGTGAATACCCTAGTCCCAAATAAGTACTCCCTGACCCCAAGAGAGTTACCATAGCCCCTTTATAAGTACTCCCTGACCCCAAGTGAGTTATCCTAGCCCCTTTATATGTACTCCCTGACCCCAAGTGAGTTATCCTAGCCCCTTTATATGTACTCTCTGACTGCAAGTGAGTTACCCTAGCCCCTTTATAAGTACTCCCTGACCCCAAATGTGTTACCTTAGTTTCATAAATGTACTCCCTGATCCCAAGTGGGTTATCCTAGCCCCTTTATATGTACTCTCTGACCGCAAGTGAGTTATCCTAGCCCCTTTATAAGTACTCCCTGATCCCAAGTGTGTTACCCTAGTTTCATATATGTATTCCCTGAACACAAGTGAGATACCCTAGTCCCATAGAGGTACTCCCTGACCCCAAATGAGTCACCGTAGCACCTTTATAAGTACTCCCTGACCCCAAGTGAGTTATCCTAGTCCCATCGAAGTACTCCCTGACCCCAAGAGAGTTACCCTAGCCCCTATATAAGTACTCCCTGACACCAAGTGATTTATCCTAGCCTATTTATATGTACTCTCTGACCGCAAGTGAGTTATCCTAGCCCCTTTATAAGTACTCCCTAACCCCAAGGGTGTTACCCTAGTTTCATATTGGTACTCCCTGGCCCCAAGTGAGTTATCCTAGCCCCTTTATATGTACTCTCTGTCCGCAAGTGAGTTATCCTTGCCCCATTATATGTACTCCCTGATCCCAAGTGAGTTATCCTAGCCCATTTATATGTACTCTCTTACAGCAAGTGGGTTATCCTAGCCCCTTTATATGTACTCCCTGACCCCAAGTGAGTTATCCTAGCCCATTTGTATGTACTCTCTGAGAGCAAGTGAGTTATCCTAGCCCCTTTATATGTACTCCCTGCCCCAAGTGAGTTATCCTAGCCCATTTATATGTACTCTCTGACAGCAAGTGAGTTATCCTAGCCCCTTTATATGTACACCCTGACCCCAAGTGAGTTATCCTAGCCCCTTTATATGTACACTTTGACCCCAAGTGAGTTATCCTAGCCGTTTTATACGTACTCCCAGACCCCAAGTGAGTTATCCTAGCCCCTTTATATGTACTCCCTGACCCCAAGTGAGTTATCCTAGCCCATTTGTATGTACTCTCTGACAGCAAGTGAGTTATCCTAGCCCCTTTATATGTACTCCCTGCCCCAAGTGAGTTATCCTAGCCCATTTATATGTACTCTCTGACAGCAAGTGAGTTATCCTAGCACATTAATAAGTACACCCTGGCCCCAAGTGAGTTATCCTGGTCCCATATAAGTACTCACAGACACCAAGTGAGTTACCCTAGTCCCATATAAGTACTCCTTGAACCAGAGTGAGTTCCCCCAGCCCATTTATAAGTACTCCCTGACCCCAAGTGAGTTACCATATCACCTTTATAAGTACTCCCTGACCCCAAGTGAGTTATCCTAGCCCCTTTATAAGTACTCTCTGATCGCAAGTGAGTTACCCTAGTCTCATAGTAGTACTCCCTGACCCCAAGTGAGTTATTCCTAGCCTCTTTATATGTACTCTCTGACGGCAAGTGAGTTATCCTAGCCCCATTATATGTACTCCCAGATCCCAAGTGAGTTACCCTAGTCCCTTATAACTACTCCCTGACCCCAAGTGCGTTACCCAGCCCCTTTATAAGTATACCCTGGCCCCAAGTGAGTTACCCTGGTCCCATATAAGTACTCCCAGAAACCAAGTGAGTTAGCCTAGTCCAATATAAGTACTCCTTGACCCAAAGAGAGTTACCCTAGGCCCTTTATATGTACTCTCTGACCGCAAGTGAGTTATCCTAGCCGCTTTATATGTTCTCCCAGACCCCAAGTGAGTTATCCTAGCCCATTTATATGTACTCTCTGACCGCAAGTGAGTTACACTAGCCCCTTTATAAGTACTCCCTGACCCCAAGCGAGTTATCCTCGCCCCTTTATATGTCCTCCCAGACCCCAAGTGAGTTATCCTAGCCCATTTATATGTACTCTCTGACAGCAAGTGAGTTATCCTTGCCCCTTTACATGTACTCCCTGACCCCAAGTGAGTTATCCTAGCCCATTTATATGTACTCTCTGACAGCAAGTGAGTTATCCTAGCCCCTTTATATGTACTCCCTGACCCCAAGTGAGTTATCCTAGCCCATTTATATGTACTCTCTGACCCCAAGTGAGTTATCATAGCCCATTTATATGTACTCTCTGACCGCAAGTGAGTTACACTAGCCCCCTTATAAGTACTCCCTGACCCCAAGCGAGTTATCCTCGCCCCTTTATATGTACTCCCTGACCCCAAGTGAGTTATCCTAGCCCCTTTATATGTACTCTCTGATCGCAAGTGAGTTATCCTAGCCCCTTTATAAGAACTCCCTGACCCCAAGTGTGTTACCCTAGTTTCATATTGGTACTCCCTGGCCCCAAGCGAGTTATCCTCGCTCCTTTATATGTACTCTCTGACCGCAAGTGAGTTTTCCTAGCCCCTTTATATGTACTCCCTGACCCCAAGTGAGTTATCCTAGCCCCTTTATATGTACTCTCTGACCGCAAGTGAGTTACCCTAGCCGCTTTATATGTACTCCCAGACCCCAAGTGGGTTACCCTGGTCCCATATAACTACTCCCTGACCCCAAGTGAGTTACCATAGCCCCTTTATAAGTACTCTCTGACCCCAAGTGAGTTACAATATCACCTTTATAAGTACTCCCTGACCACAAGTGAGTTATCCTAGCTCGTTTATATGTACTCTCTCACCTCAAATGAGTTACCCTAGTCCCATAGAAGTACTCCCTGACCCCAAGTGAGTTACCATATCACCTTTATAAGTACTCCCTGACCGCAAGTGAGTTATTCTAACCCCTTTATAAGTACTCCCTGACACAAAGTGTGTTACCCTAGTCTCATATAAGTACTCCCTGGCCCCAAGTGAGTTACCATAGCCCCTTTATAAGTACTACCTAACCACAAGTGAGTTATCCTAGCCCCTTCATATGTACTCTCTGACCGCAAGTGAGTTATCCTAGCCGCTTTATATGTACTCCCAGACCCCAAGTGGGTTACCCTGGTCCCATATAACTACTCCCTGACCCCAAGATAGTTACCTTAGTCCTTTAATATGTACACCCTGGCTCCAAGTGAGTTACCCTGGTCCCATATAAGTACTCCCTTACCCCAAGTGAGTTATCCTAGCCCCTTTATATGTACTCTCTGACCGCAAGTGCGTTACCCTAGTCCCATATATGTACTCCCTGACCCCAAGTGAGTTATCCTATCCCCTTTATATGCACTCTCTGACCGCAAGTGATTTATTCAAACACCTTTATAAGTACTCCCTGACCACAAGTGTGTTATCCTAGTCTCATATAAGTACTCCCTGAACCCAAGTGTGTTACCTTAGCTCCTTTATAAGTACTCCCTGACCCCAAGTAAGTTATCCTATCCCTTTTATATGTACTCTCTGACCGCAAGTGAGTTATCCTAGCCGCTTTATATGTACTCCCAGACCCCAAGTGGGTTACCCTGGTCCCATATAACTACTCCCTGACCCCAAGTGAGTTACCATAGCCCCTTTATAAGTACTCTCTGACCCCAAGTGAGTTACAATATCACCTTTATAAGTACTCCCTGACCCCAAGTGAGTTATCCTAGCCCGTTTATATGTACTCTCTCACCTCAAGTGAGTTACCCTAGTCCCATAGAAGTACTCCCTGACCCCAAGTGAGTTACCATATCACCTTTATAAGTACTCCCTGACCGCAAGTGAGTTATTCTAACCCCTTTATAAGTACTCCCTAGCCCCAAGTGAGTTACCATAGCCCCTTTATAAGTACTCTCTGACCCCAAGTGAGTTACAATATCACCTTTATAAGTACTCCCAGACCCCAAGTGAGTTACCCCAGTCCCTTATAAGTACTCCCTGACCCCAAGAGAGTTACCTTAGCCCTTTAATAAGTACACCCTGGCTCCTAGTGAGTTTTTCTGGTCCCATATAAGTACTCCCTGACCCCAAGTGAGGTACCATAGCACTTTTATAAGTACTCCCTGACCCCAAGTGAGTTATCCTATCCCCTTTATGTGTACTCTCTGACCGCAAGTGAGTTACCCTAGTCCCATATATGTACTCCCTGACCCCAAGTGAGTTATCCTATCCCCTTTATATGAACTCTCTGACCGCAAGTGAGTTACCCTAGTCATATATATGTACACCCTGACCCCAAGTGAGTTATCCTAACCCCTTTATATGTACTCTCTGACCGCAAATGAGTTACCCTAGTCCCACATAAGAAATCCCTGTCCCTAAGTGAATACCCTAGTCCCAAATAAGTACTCCCTGACCCCAAGAGAGTTACCATAGCCCCTTTATAAGTACTCCCTGACCCCAAGTGAGTTATCCTAGCCCCTTTATATGTACTCCCTGACCCCAAGTGAGTTATCCTAGCCCCTTTATATGTACTCTCTGACTGCAAGTGAGTTACCCTAGCCCCTTTATAAGTACTCCCTGACCCCAAATGTGTTACCTTAGTTTCATAAATGTACTCCCTGATCCCAAGTGGGTTATCCTAGCCCCTTTATATGTACTCTCTGACCGCAAGTGAGTTATCCTAGCCCCTTTATAAGTACTCCCTGATCCTAAGTGTGTTACCCTAGTTTCATATATGTATTCCCTGAACACAAGTGAGATACCCTAGTCCCATCGAAGTACTCCCTGACCCCAAGAGAGTTACCATAGCCCCTTTATAAGTACTCTCTGACCCCAAGTGAGTTACAATATCACCTTTATAAGTACTCCCTGACCCCAAGTGAGTTATCCTAGCCCGTTTATATGTACTCTCTCACCTCAAGTGAGTTACCCTAGTCCCATAGAAGTACTCCCTGACCCCAAGTGAGTTACCATATCACCTTTATAAGTACTCCCTGACCGCAAGTGAGTTATTCTAACCCCTTTATAAGTACTCCCTAGCCCCAAGTGAGTTACCATAGCCCCTTTATAAGTACTCTCTGACCCCAAGTGAGTTACAATATCACCTTTATAAGTACTCCCTGACCCAAAGTGAGTTATCCTAGCCGCTTTATATGTACTCCCAGACCCCAAGTGAGTTACCCTAGTCCCTTATAAGTACTCCCTGACCCCAAGAGAGTTAACCTAGACCTTTAATAAGTACACCCTGGCCCCAAGTGAGTTACCCTGGTCCCATATAAGTACTCACAGACACCAAGTGAGTTACCCTAGTCCCATATAAGTACTCCTTGAACCAAAGTGAGTTACCCCAGCCCATGTATAAGTACTCCCTGACCCCAAGTGAGTTACCATATCACCTTCATAAGTACTCCCTGACCCCAAGTGAGTTATCCTAGCCCCTTTATAAGTACTCTCTGACCGCAAGTGAGTTACCCTAGTCCCATAGTAGTACTCCCTGACCCCAAGTGAGTTATTCCTAGCCTCTTTATATGTACTCTCTGACGGCAAGTGAGTTATCCTAGCCCCATTATATGTACTCTTAGATCCCAAGTGAGTAACCTTAGTGCCTTATAACTACTCCCTGACCCCAAGTGCGTTACCCAGCCCCTTTATAAGCATACCCTGGCCCCAAGTGAGTTACCCTGGTCCCATATAAGTACTCCCAGAAACCAAGTGAGTTAGCCTAGTCCAATATAAGTACTCCTTGACCCAAAGAGAGTTACCCTAGGCCCTTTATATGTACTCTCTGACCGCAAGTGAGTTATCCTAGCCGCTTTATATGTACTCCCAGACCCCAAGTGAGTTATCCTAGCCCATTTATATGTACTCTCTGACCGCAAGTGAGTTATATTAGCCCCTTTATAAGTACTCCCTGACCGCAAGTGAGTTACCCTAGTCATATATATGTACACCCTGACCCCAAGTGAGTTATCCTAACCCCTTTATATGTACTCTCTGACCGCAAATGAGTTACCCTAGTCCCATATAAGAAATCCCTGTCCCTAAGTGAATACCCTAGTCCCAAATAAGTACTCCCTGACCCCAAGAGAGTTACCATAGCCCCTTTATAAGTACTCCCTGACCCCAAGTGAGTTATCCTAGCCCCTTTATATGTACTCCCTGACCCCAAGTGAGTTATCCTAGCCCCTTTATATGTACTCTCTGACTGCAAGTGAGTTACCCTAGCCCCTTTATAAGTACTCCCTGACCCCAAATGTGTTACCTTAGTTTCATAAATGTACTCCCTGATCCCAAGTGGGTTATCCTAGCCCCTTTATATGTACTCTCTGACCGCAAGTGACTTATCCTAGCCCCTTTATAAGTACTCCCTGATCCCAAGTGTGTTACCCTAGTTTCATATATGTATTCCCTGAACACAAGTGAGATACCCTAGTCCCATCGAAGTACTCCCTGACCCCAAGAGAGTTACCATAGCCCCTTTATAAGTACTCTCTGACCCCAAGTGAGTTACAATATCACCTTTATAAGTACTCCCTGACCCCAAGTGAGTTATCCTAGCCCGTTTATATGTACTCTCTCACCTCAAGTGAGTTACCCTAGTCCCATAGAAGTACTCCCTGACCCCAAGTGAGTTACCATATCACCTTTATAAGTACTCCCTGACCGCAAGTGAGTTATTCTAACCCCTTTATAAGTACTCCCTAGCCCCAAGTGAGTTACCATAGCCCCTTTATAAGTACTCTCTGACCCCAAGTGAGTTACAATATCACCTTTATAAATACTCCCTGACCCAAAGTGAGTTATCCTAGCCGCTTTATATGTACTCCCAGACCCCAAGTGAGTTACCCTAGTCCCTTATAAGTACTCCCTGACCCCAAGAGAGTTAACCTAGACCTTTAATAAGTACACCCTGGCCCCAAGTGAGTTACCCTGGTCCCATATAAGTACTCACAGACACCAAGTGAGTTACCCTAGTCCCATATAAGTACTCCTTGAACCAAAGTGAGTTACCCCAGCCCATGTATAAGTACTCCCTGACCCCAAGTGAGTTACCATATCACCTTCATAAGTACTCCCTGACCCCAAGTGAGTTATCCTAGCCCCTTTATAAGTACTCTCTGACCGCAAGTGAGTTACCCTAGTCCCATAGTAGTACTCCCTGACCCCAAGTGAGTTATTCCTAGCCTCTTTATATGTACTCTCTGACGGCAAGTGAGTTATCCTAGCCCCATTATATGTACTCTTAGATCCCAAGTGAGTAACCTTAGTCCCTTATAACTACTCCCTGACCCCAAGTGCGTTACCCAGCCCCTTTATAAGCATACCCTGGCCCCAAGTGAGTTACCCTGGTCCCATATAAGTACTCCCAGAAACCAAGTGAGTTAGCCTAGTCCAATATAAGTACTCCTTGACCCAAAGAGAGTTACCCTAGGCCCTTTATATGTACTCTCTGACCGCAAGTGAGTTATCCTAGCCGCTTTATATGTACTCCCAGACCCCAAGTGAGTTATCCTAGCCCATTTATATGTACTCTCTGACCGCAAGTGAGTTACACTAGCCCCTTTATAAGTACTCCCTGACCCCAAGTGAGTTACCCTAGTCCCATAGAAGTACTCCCTGACCCCAAGTGAGTTACCATATCACCTTTATAAGTACTCCCTGACCGCAAGTAAGTTATTCTAACCCCTTTTTAAGTACTCCCTGACACAATGTGTGTTACCCTAGTCTCATATAAGTACTCCCTGGCCCCAAGTGAGTTACCATAGCCCCTTTATAAGTACTACCTGACCACAAGTGAGTTATCCTAGCCCCTTTATATGTACTCTCTGACCGAAAGTGAGTTATCCTAGCCGCTTTATATGTACTCCCAGACCCCAAGTGGGTTACCCTGGTCCCATATAACTACTCCCTGACCCCAAGTGAGTTACCATATCACCTTTATAAGTACTCCCTGACCCCAAGTGAGTTATCCTAGCCCCTTTATATGTACTCCCAGACCCCAAGTGGGTTACCCTGGTGCCATATAACTACTCCCTGACCCCAAGTGAGTTACCATAGCCCCTTTATTAGTACTCTCTGACCCCAAGTGAGTTACAATATCACCTTTATAAGTACTCCCTGACCCCAAGTGAGTTATCCTAGCCCGTTTATATGTACTCTCTCACCTCAAGTGAGTTACCCTAGTCCCATAGAAGTACTCCCTGACCCCAAGTGAGTTACCATATCACCTTTATAAGTACTCCCTGACCGCAAGTGAGTTATTCTAACCCCTTTATAAGTACTCCCTGGCCCCAAGTGAGTTACCATAGCCCCTTTATAAGTACTACCTGACCACAAGTGAGTTATCCTAGCCCCTTTATATGTACTCTCTGACCGCAAGTGAGTTACCCTAGCACCTTTATATGTACTCTCTGACCGCAAGTGAGTTATCCTAGCCGCTTTATATGTACTCCCAGACCCCAAGTGAGTTACCCTAGTCCCTTATAAGTACTCCCTGACCCCAAGAGAGTTACCATAGCCCCTTTATAAGTACTCCCTGACCCCAAATGAGTTATCCTAGCCCCTTTTTATGTACCCTCTGACCGCAAGTGCGTTATTAAAACCCCTTTATAAGTACTCCCTGACCCCAAGTGTGTTACCCTAGTCTCATATAAGTCCTCCCTGAACCCAAGTGTGTTACCCTAGTTTCATATTGGTACTCCCTGGCCCCAGGTGAGTTACCATAGCCCCTTTATATGTACTCCCTGACTCAAAGTGAGTTATCCTAGCCGCTTTATATGTACTCCCAGACCCCAAGTGAGTTACCCTAGTCCCTTATAAGTACTCCCTGACCCCAAGAGAGTTAACCTAGCCCTTTAATAAGTACACCCTGGCCCCAAGTGAGTTACCCTGGTCCCATATAAGTACTCACAGACACCAAGTGAGTTACCCTAGTCCCATATAAGTACTCCTCGAACCAAAGTGAGTTACCCCAGCCCATGTATAAGTACTCCCTGACCCCAAGTGAGTTACCATATCACCTTCATAAGTACTCCCTGATCCCAAGTGAGTTATCCTAGCCCCTTTATAAGTACTCTCTGACCGCAAGTGAGTTACCCTAGTCCCATAGTAGTACTCCCTGACCCCAAGTGAGTTATTCCTAGCCTCTTTATATGTACTCTCTGACGGCAAGTGAGTTATCCTAGCCCCATTATATGTACTCTTAGATCCCAAGTGAGTAACCCTAGTCCCTTATAACTACTCCCTGACCCCAAGTGCGTTACCCAGCCCCTTTATAAGCATACCCTGGCCCCAAGTGAGTTACCCTGGTCCCATATAAGTACTCCCAGAAACCAAGTGAGTTAGCCTAGTCCAATATAAGTACTCCTTGACCCAAAGAGAGTTACCCTAGGCCCTTTATATGTACTCTCTGACCGCAAGTGAGTTATCCTAGCCGCTTTATATGTACTCCCAGACCCCAAGTGAGTTATCCTAGCCCATTTATATGTACTCTCTGACCGCAAGTGAGTTACACTAGCCCCTTTATAAGTACTCCCTGACCCCAAGTGAGTTACCCTAGTCCCATAGAAGTACTCCCTGACCCCAAGTGAGTTACAATATCACCTTTATAAGTACTCCCTGACCGCAAGTCAGTTATTCTAACCCCTTTTTAAGTACTCCCTGACACAATGTGTGTTACCCTAGTCTCATATAAGTACTCCCTGGCCCCAAGTGAGTTACCATAGCCCCTTTATAAGTACTACCTGACCACAAGTGAGTTATCCTAGCCCCTTTATATGTACTCTCTGACCGCAAGTGAGTTATCCTAGCCGCTTTATATGTACTCCCAGACCCCAAGTGGGTTACCCTGGTCCCATATAACTACTCCCTGACCCCAAGTGAGTTACCATATCACCTTTATAAGTACTCCCTGACCCAAAGTGAGTTATCCTAGCCCCTTTATATGTACTCCCAGACCCCAAGTGGGTTACCCTGGTGCCATATAACTACTCCCTAACCCCAAGTGAGTTACCATAGCCCCTTTATTAGTACTCTCTGACCCCAAGTGAGTTACAATATCACCTTTATAAGTACTCCCTGACCCCAAGTGAGTTATCCTAGCCCGTTTATATGTACTCTCTCACCTCAAGTGAGTTACCCTAGTCCCATAGAAGTACTCCCTGACCCCAAGTGAGTTACCATATCACCTTTATAAGTACTCCCTGACCGCAAGTGAGTTATTCTAGCCCCTTTATAAGTACTCCCTGGCCCCAAGTGAGTTACCATAGCCCCTTTATAAGTACTACTTGACCACAAGTGAGTTATCCTAGCCCCTTTATATGTACTCTCTGACCGCAAGTGAGTTACCCTAGCACCTTTATATGTACTCTCTGACCGCAAGTGAGTTATCCTAGCCGCTTTATATGTACACCCTGGCTCCAAGTGAGTTACCCTTGTCCCATATAAGTACTCCCTGACCCCAAGTGAGTTACCATATCACCTTTATAAGTACTCCCTGACCCCAAGTGAGTTATCCTAGCCCCTTTATATGTACTCCCAGACCCCAAGTGGGTTACCCTGGTCCCATATAACTACTCCCTGACCCCAAGTGAGTTACCATAGCCCCTTTATAAGTACTCTCTGACCCCAAGTGAGTTACAAAATCACCTTTATAAGTACTCCCTGACCCCAAGTGAGTTATCCTAGCCCGTTTATATGTACTCTCTCACCTCAAGTGAGTTACCCTAGTCCCATAGAAGTACTCCCTGACCCCAAGTGAGTTACCATATCACCTTTATAAGTACTCCCTGACCGCAATTGAGTTATTCTAACCCCTTTATAAGTACTCCCTGGCCCCAAGTGAGTTATCATAGCCCCTTTATAAGTACTACCTGACCACAAGTGAGTTATCCTAGCCCCTTTATATGTACTCTCTGACCGCAAGTGAGTTACCCTAGCACCTTTATATGTACTCTCTGACCGCAAGTGAGTTATCCTAGCCGCTTTATATGTACTCCCAGACCCCAAGTGAGTTACCCTAGTCCCTTATAAGTACTCCCTGACCCCAAGAGATTTACCATAGCCCCTTTATAAGTACTCCCTGACCCCAAATGAGTTATCCTAGCCCCTTTTTATGTACCCTCTGACCGCAAGTGCGTTATTAAAACCCCTTTATAAGTACTCCCTGACCCCAAGTGTGTTACCCTAGTCTCATATAAGTCCTCCCTGAACCCAAGTGTGTTACCCTAGTTTCATATTGGTACTCCCTGGCCCCAGGTGAGTTACCATAGCCCCTTTATAAGTACTCCCTGACCCAAAGTGAGTTATCCTAGCCGCTTTATATGTACTCCCAGACCCCAAAAGAGTTACCCTAGTCCCTTATAAGTACTCCCTGACCCCACGAGAGTTAACCTAGCCCTTTAATAAGTACACCCTGGCCCCAAGTGAGTTACCCTAGTCCCATATAAGAACTCCTTGAACCAAAGTGAGTAACCCCAGCCCATGTATAAGTACTCCCTGACCCCAAGTGAGTTATCCTATCCCATTTATATGTACTCTCTGACCGCAAGTGAGTTACCCTAGTCCCATATATGTACTCCCTGACCCCAAGTGAGTTATCCTATCCGCTTTATATGCACTCTCAGACCGCAAGTGAGTTATTCAAACCCCTTTATAAGTACTCCCTGACCTCAAATGTGTTATCCTAGTCTCATATAAGTACTCCCTGAATCCAAGTGAGTTATCTTATCCCCTTTATATGCACTCTCTGACAGCAAGTGAGTTTTTCAAACACCTTTATAGGTACTCCCTGGCCCCAAGTTAGTTACCCTGGTCCCATATAAGTACTCCCAGAAACCAAGTGAGTTAGCCTAGTCCAATATAAGTACTCCTTGACCCAAAGAGAGTTACCCTAGGCCCTTTATATGTACTCTCTGACCGCAAGTGAGTTATCCTAGCCGCTTTATATGTACTCCCAGACCCCAAGTGAGTTATCCTAGCCCATTTATATGTACTCTCTGACCGCAAGTGAGTTACACTAGCCCCTTTATAAGTACTCCCTGACCCCAAGTGAGTTACCCTAGTCCCATAGAAGTACTCTCTGACCTCAAGTGAGTTACCATAACACCTTTATAAGTACTCCCTGACCGCAAGTGAGTTATTCTAACCCCTTTATAAGTACTCCCTGACACAATGTGTGTTACCCTAGTCTCATATAAGTACTCCCTGGCCCCATGTGAGTTACCATAGCCCCTTTATAAGTACTACCTGACCACAAGTGAGTTATCCTAGCCCCTTTATATGTACTCTCTGACCGCAAGTGAGTTATTCAAATCCCCTATATAAGTACTCCCTGACCCCAAGTGTGTTATCCTAGTCTCATATAAGTACTCCCTGAACCCAAGTGTGTTACCTTAGCCCCTTTATAAGTACTCCTTGACCCCAAGTGAGTTACCATATCACCTTTATATGTACTCTCTGACCGCAAGTGCGCTACCCTAGTCCCATAGTAGTACTCCCTGACCCCAAGTGAGTTATACTAGCACCTTTATATGTACTCTCTAACGGCAAGTGAGTTACCCTAGTCCCATATATGTACTCTCTGACCCCAAGAGAGTTACCTTCGCCCTTTAATAAGTACACCCTGGTTCCAAGTGAGTTACCCTGGTCCCATATAAGTACTCCCTGACCCCAAGTGAGGTACCATAGCCCTTTTATAAGTACTCCCTGACCCCATGTGAGTTATCCTATCCCCTTTATGTGTACTCTCTGACCGCAAGTGAGTTACCCTAGTCCCATATATGTACTCCCTGACCCCAAGTGAGTTATCCTATCCCCTTTATATGCACACTCTGACCGCAAGTGAGTTATTCAAACCCCTTTATAAGTACTCCCTGACCCCAAGTGTGTTATCCCTGTCTCATATAAGTACTCCCTGAACCCAAGTGTGTTACCTTAGCCATTTTATAAGTACTCCCTGACCCCAAGTAAGTTATCCTATCCCCTTTATATGTACTCTCTGACCGCAAGTGAGTTATTCAAACCCCTTTATAAGTACTCCCTGACCCCAAGTGTGTTACCCTAGTCTCATATAAGTACTCCCTCAACCCAAGTGTGTTACCTTAGCCCCTTTATAAGTACTCCCTGACCCCAAGTGAGTTATCCTATCCCCTTTATACGAACTCTCTAACCGCAAGTGAGTTACCCTAGTCCCATATATGTACACCCTGACCCCATGTGAGGTACGATATCACCTTTATAAGTACTCCCTGACCCCAAGTAAGTTATCCTAGCCCCTTTATATGTACTCTCTGACCGCAAGTGCGTTACCCTAGTCCCATAGTAGTACTCCCTGACCCCAAGTGAGCTATCCTAGCCCCTTTAAATGTACTCTCTGATTGCAAGTGAGTTACCCTAGGCCCATATAAGTACTCCCAGACCCCAAGTGAGTTACCATAGCCCCTTTATAAGTACTCCCTGACCCCAAATGAGTTATCCTAGCCCCTTTATATGTACTCTCTGACCGCAAGTGAGTTATTCAAACCACTTTATAAGTACTCCCTGACCCCAAGTGTGTTACCCTAGTCTCATATAAGTCCTCCCTGAACCCAAGTGTGTTACCTTAGCCCCTTTATAAGCACTCCCTGACCCCAAGTGAGTTATCGTATCCCCTTTATATGTACTCTCTGACCGCAAGTGAGTTACCCTAGTCCCATATATGTACTCCCTGACCCCAAGTGAGTTATCCTAGCCCCTTTATATGTACTCTCTGATTGCAAGTGAGTTACCCTAGGCCCATATAAGTACTCCCAGACCCCAAGTGAGTTACCATAGCCCCTTTATAAGTACTCCCTGACCCCAAATGAGTTATCCTAGCCCCTTTATATGTACTCTCTGACCGCAAGTGAGTTATTCAAACCACTTTATAAGTACTCCCTGACCCCAAGTGTGTTACCCTAGTCTCATATAAGTCCTCCCTGAACCCAAGTATGTTACCTTAGCCCCTTTATAAGCACTCCCTGACCCCAAGTGAGTTATCCTATCCCCTTTATATGTACTCCCTGACCGCAAGTGAGTTACCCTAGTCCCATATAAGTACTCCCTGACCCCAAGTGAGGTACCATAGCCCCTTTATAAGTACTCCCTGACCCCAAGTGAGTTATCCTATCCCCTTTATATGTACTCTCTGACCGCAAGTGAGTTACCCTAGTCCCATATATGTATTCCCTGACCCCAAGTGAGTTATCCTATCCCCTTTATATGCACTCTCTGACCGCAAGTGGGTTACCCTGGTCCCATATAACTACTCCCTGACCCCTAGTGAGTTACCATAGCCCCTTTATAAGTACTCTCTGACCCCAAGTGAGTTACAATATCAGCTTTATAAGTACTACCTGACCCCAAGTGAGTTTTCCTAGCCCGTTTATATGTACTCTCTGACCTCAAGTGAGTTACCGTAGTCCCATAGAAGTACTCCCTGACCCCAAGTGAGTTACCATATCACCTTTATACGTACTCCCTGACCGCAAGTGAGTTATTCTAACCCCTTTATAAGTACTCCCTGACGCAAAGTGTGTTACCCTAGTCTCATATAAGTACTCCCTGGCCCCATGTGAGTTACCATAGCCCCTTTATAAGTACTACCTGAGCACAAGTGAGTTATCCTAGCCCCTTTATATGTACTCTCTGTCCGTAAGTGAGTTACCCTATCCCCTTTATATGCAATCTCTGACCGCAAGTGAGTTATTCAAATCCCCTATATAAGTACTCCCTGACCCCAAGTGTGTTATCCTAGTCTCATATAAGTACTTCCTTAACCCAAGTGTGTTACCTTCGCCCCTTTATAAGCACTCCCTGACCCCAAGTGAGTTATCGTATCCCCTTTATATGAACTCTCTGACCGCAAGTGAGTTACCATAGTCCCATATATGTACTCTCTGACCCCAAGTGAGGTACGATATCACCTTTATAAGTACTCCCTGACCCCAAGTGAGTTATCCTAGCCCCTTTATATGTACTCTCTGACCGCAAGTGCCTTACCCTAGTCCCATAGTAGTACTCCCTGACCCCAAGTGAGCTATCCTAGCCCATTTATATGTACTCTCTGATGGCAAGTGAGTTACCATAGGCCCATATAAGTACTCCCTGACCCCAAATGAGTTATCCTAGCCCCTTTATATGTACTCTCTGACCGCAAGTGAGTTATTCAAACCACTTTATAAGTACTCCCTGACCCTAAGTGTGTTACCCTAGTCTCATATAAGTCCTCCCTGAACCCAATTGTGTTACCTTATCCCCTTTATAAGCACTCCCTGACCCCAAGTGAGTTATCGTATCCCCTTTATATGTACTCTCTGACCGCAAGTGAGTTACCCTAGTCCCATATATGTACTCCCTGACCCCAAGTGAGTTAACCTAGCCCCTTTATATGTACTCTCTGACCGCAAGTGCGTTACCCTAGTCCCATAGTAGTACTCCCTGACCCCAAGTGAGCTATCCTAGCCCCTTTATATGTACTCTCTGATGGCAAGTGAGTTACCCTAGGCCCATTTAAGTACTCCCAGACCCCAAGTGAGTTACAATAGCCCCTTTATAAGTACTTCCTGACCCCAAATGAGTTATCCTAGCCCCTTTATATGTACTCTCTGACCGCAAGTGAGTTATTCAAACCACTTTATAAGTACTCCCTGACCCCAAGTGTGTTACCCTAGTCTCATATAAGTCCTCCCTGAACCCAAGTGTGTTACCTTAGCCCCTTTATAAGCACTCCCTGACCCCAAGTGAGTTATCGTATCCCCTTTATATGTACTCTCTGACCGCAAGTGAGTTACCCTAGTCCCATATATGTACTCCCTGACCCCAAGTGAGTTATCCTATCCCCTTTATATGTACTCCCTGACCGCAAGTGAGTTACCCTAGTCCCATATATGTACTCCCTGACCCCAAGTGAGTTATCCTATCCCCTTTATATGCACTCTCTGACCGCAAGTGGGTTACCCTGGTCCCATATAACTACTCCCTGACCCCTAGTGAGTTACCATAGCCCCTTTATAAGTACTCTCTGACCCCAAGTGAGTTACAATATCAGCTTTATAAGTACTCCCTGACCCCAAGTGAGTTATCCTAGCCCGTTTATATGTACTCTCTGACCTCAAGTGAGTTACCGTAGTCCCATAGAAGTACTCCCTGACCCCAAGTGAGTTACCATATCACCTTTATACGTACTCCCTGACCGTAAGTGAGTTATTCTAACCCCTTTATAAGTACTCCCTGACGCCAAGTGTGTTACCCTAGTCTCATATAAGTACTCCCTGGCCCCATGTGAGTTACCATAGCCCCTTTATAAGTACTACCTGACCACAAGTGAGTTATCCTAGCCCCTTTATATGTACTCTCTGTCCGCAAGTGAGTTACCCTATCCCCTTTTTATGCACTCTCTGACCGCAAGTGAGTTATTCAAATCCCCTATATAAGTACTCCCTGACCCCAAGTGTGTTATCCTAGTCTCATATAAGTGCTCCCTGAACCCAAGTGTGTTACCTTAGCCCCTTTATAAGTACTCCTTGACCCCAAGTGAGTTACCATAACACCTTTATATGTACTCTCTTACCGCAAGTGCGCTACCCTAGTCCCATAGTAGTACTCCCTGACCCCAAGTGAGTTATCCTAGCACCTTTATATGTACTCTCTAACGGCAAGTGAGTTACCCTAGTCCCATATATGTACTCTCTGACCCCAAGTGAGTTATCCTATCCCCTTTATATGTACTCTCTGACCGCAAGTGAGTTACCCTAGTCCCATATAAGAACTCCCTGTCCCTAAGTGAGTACGCTAGTCCCAAATAAGTACTCCCTGACCCCAAGTGAGTTATCCTAACCCCTTTATATGTACTCACTGACGGCAAGTGAATTATCCTAGCCCCATTATATTTACTCCCAGACCCCAAGTGAGTTACCCTAGTCCCTTATAACTACTCCCTGACCCCAAGTGAGTTACCCAGCCCGTTTATAAGTACACCCTGGCCCCAAGTGAGTTATCCTATCCCCTTTATGTGTACTCTCTGACCGCAAGTGCGTTATCCTAGTCCCATAGTAATACTCCCTGACCCCAAGTGAGTTATCCTATCCCCTTTATATGCACACTCTGACCGCAAGTGAGTTACCCTAGGCCCATATAAGGATTCCCTGACCCCAAGTGAGTTACCATAGCCCCTTTATAAGTACTCCCTGACCCCAAATGAGTTATCCTAGCCCCTTTTTATGTACACTCTGACCGCAAGTGAGTTATTCAAACCCCTTTATAAGTACTCCCTGAGTCCAAGTGTGTTACCCTAGTCTCATATAAGTCCTCCCTGAACCCGAGTGTGTTACCTTAGCCTCTTTATAAGTACTCCCTGACCCCAAGTGAGTTATCGTATCCCCTTTATATGTACTCTCTGACCGCAAATGAGTTACCCTAGTCCCATATATGTACTCCCTGACCCCAAGTGAGTTATCCTATCCCCTTTATATGTTCTCTCTGACCGCAAGTGAGTTACCCTAGTCCCATATAAGAACTCCCTGTCCCTAAGTGAGTACGCTAGTCCCAAATAAGTACTCCCTGACCCCAAGTGAGTTATCCTATCCTCTTTATATGTAGTCTCTGACCGCAAGTGAGTTACCCTAGTCCCATATATGTACTCTCTGACCGCAAGTAAGTTATCCTAGCCGCTTTATATGTACTCCCAGACCCCAAGTGAGTTACCCTAGTCCCTTATAAGTACTCCCTGACCCCAAGAGAGTTACCTTAGCCCTTTAATAAGTACACCCTGGCTCCAAGTGAGTTACCCTGGTCCCATATAAGTACTCCCTGACCCCAAGTGAGGTACCATAGCCCTTTTATAAGTACTCCCTGACCCCATGTGAGTTATCCTATCCCCTTTATGTGTACTCTCTGACCGCAAGTGAGTTACCCTAGTCCCATATATGTACACCCTGACCCCAAGTGAGTTATCCTAGCCCCTTTCTATGTACACTCTGACCGCAAGTGAGTTATTCAAACCCCTTTATAAGTACTCCCTGAGTCCAAGTGTGTTACCCTAGTCTCATATAAGTCCTCCCTGAACCCGAGTGTGTTACCTTAGCCTCTTTATAAGTACTCCCTGACCCCAAGTGAGTTATCGTATCCCCTTTATATGTACTCTCTGACCGCAAATGAGTTACCCTAGTCCCATATATGTACTCCCTGACCCCAAGTGAGTTATCCTATCCCCTTTATATGTTCTCTCTGACCGCAAGTGAGTTACCCTAGTCCCATATAAGAACTCCCTGTCCCTAAGTGAGTACGCTAGTCCCAAATAAGTACTCCCTGACCCCAAGTGAGTTATCCTATCCTCTTTATATGTAGTCTCTGACCGCAAGTGAGTTACCCTAGTCCCATATATGTACTCTCTGACCGCAAGTAAGTTATCCTAGCCGCTTTATATGTACTCCCAGACCCCAAGTGAGTTACCCTAGTCCCTTATAAGTACTCCCTGACCCCAAGAGAGTTACCTTAGCCCTTTAATAAGTACACCCTGGCTCCAAGTGAGTTACCCTGGTCCCATATAAGTACTCCCTGACCCCAAGTGAGGTACCATAGCCCTTTTATAAGTACTCCCTGACCCCATGTGAGTTATCCTATCCCCTTTATGTGTACTCTCTGACCGCAAGTGAGTTACCCTAGTCCCATATATGTACACCCTGACCCCAAGTGAGTTATCCTATCCCCTTTATATGCACACTCTGACCGCAAGTGAGTTATTCAAACCCCTTTATAAGTACTCCCTGACCCCAAGTGTGTTATCCTTGTCTCATATAAGTACTCCCTGAACCCAAGTGTGTTACCTTAGCCATTTTATAAGTATTCCCTGACCCCAAGTAAGTTATCCTATCCCCTTTATATGTACTCTCTGACCGCAAGTGAGTTATTCAAACCCCTTTATAAGTACTCCCTGACCCCAAGTGTGTTACCCTAGTCTCATATAAGTACTCCCTCAACCCAAGTGTGTTACCTTAGCCCCTTTATAAGTACTCCCTGACCCCAAATGAGTTATCCTATCCCCTTTATACGAACTCTCTGACCGCAAGTGAGTTACCCTAGTCCCATATATATACTCCCTGACCCCAAGTGAGGTACGATATCAGCTTTATAAGTACTCCCTGACCCCAAGTGAGTCATCCTAGCCCCTTTATATGTACTCTCTGACCGCAAGTGCGTTACCCTAGTCCCATAGTAGTACTCCCTGACCCCAAGTGAGCTATCCTAGCCCCTTTATATGTACTCTCTGATGGCAAGTGAGTTACCCTAGGCCCATATAAGTACTCCCAGGCCCCAAGTGAGTTACCATAGCCCCTTTATAAGTACTCCCTGACCCCAAATGAGTTATCCTAGCCCCTTTATATGTACTCTCTGACCGCAAGTGAGTTATTCAAACCACTTTATAAGTACTCCCTGACCCCAAGTGTGTTACCCTAGTCTCATATAAGTCCTCCCTGAACCCAAGTGTGTTACCTTAGCCCCTTTATAAGCACTCCCTGACCCCAAGTGAGTTATCGTATCCCCTTTATATGTACTCTCTGACCGCAAGTGAGTTACCCTAGTCCCATATATGTACTCCCTGACCCCAAGTGAGTTATCCTATCCCCTTTATATGTACTCCCTGACCGCAAGTGAGTTACCCTAGTCCCATATAAGTACTCCCTGACCCCAAGTGAGGTACCATAGCCCCTTTATAAGTACTCCCTGACCCCAAGTGAGTTATCCCATCCCCTTTATATGTACTCTCTGACCGCAAGTGAGTTACCCTAGTCCCATATAAGAGCTCCCTGTCCCTAAGTGAGTACGCTAGTCCCAAATAAGTACTCCCTGACCCCATGTGAGTTATCCTAACCCCTTTATATGTACTCTCTGACGGCAAGTGAATTATCCTAGCCCCATTATATTTACTCCCAGACCCCAAGTGAGTTACCCTAGTCCCTTACAACTACTCCCTGACCCCAAGTGAGTTACCCAGCCCGTTTATAAGTACACCCTGGCCCCAAGTGAGTTACCCTGGTCCCATATAAGTACTCCCACACACCAAGTGAGTTAGCCTATTCCAATATAAGTACTCCTTGACCCATAGAGAGTTACCCTAGGCCCTTATAAGTACTCCCTGACCGCAAAGTGAGTTACCCTAGTCCCATATATATACTCCCTGACCCCAAGTGAGGTACGATATCAGCTTTATAAGTACTCCCTGACCCCAAGTGAGTCATCCTAGCCCCTTTATATGTACTCTCTGACCGCAAGTGCATTACCCTAGTCCCATGGTAGTACTCCCTGACCCCAAGTGAGCTATCCTAGCCCCTTTATATGTACTCTCTGATGGCAAGTGAGTTACCCTAGGCCCATATAAGTACTCCCAGGCCCCAAGTGAGTTACCATAGCCCCTTTATAAGTACTCCCTGACCCCAAATGAGTTATCCTAGCCTCTTTATATGTACTCTCTGACCGCAAATGAGTTATTCAAACCACTTTATTAGTACTCCCTGACCCCAAGTGTGTTACCCTAGTCTCATATAAGTCCTCCCTGAACCCAATTGTGTTACCTTAGCCCCTTTATAAGCACTCCCTGACCCCAAGTGAGTTATCGTATCCCCTTTATATGTACTCTCTGACCGCAAGTGAGTTACCCTAGTTCCATATATGTACTCCCTGACCCCATGTGAGGTACGATATCACCTTTATAAGTACTCCCTGACCCCAAGTAAGTTATCCTAGCCCCTTTATATGTACTCTCTGACCGCAAGTGCTTTACCCTAGTCCCATAGTAGTACTCCCTGACCCCAAGTGAGCTATCCTAGCCCCTTTATATGTACTCTCTGATTGCAAGTGAGTTACCCTAGGCCCATATAAGTACTCCCAGACCCCAAGTGAGTTACCATAGCCCCTTTATAAGTACTCCCTGACCCCAAATGAGTTATCCTAGCCCCTTTATATGTACTCTCTGACCGCAAGTGAGTTATTCAAACCACTTTATAAGTACTCCCTGACCCCAAGTGTGTTACCCTAGTCTCATATAAGTCCTCCCTGAACCCAAGTGTGTTACCTTAGCCCCTTTATAAGCATTCCCTGACCCCAAGTGAGTTACCCTAGTCCCTTATAACTACTCCCTGACCCCAAGTGAGTTATCCTATCCCCTTCATATGTAGTCTCTGACCGCAAGTGAGTTACCCTAGTCCCATATAAGAACTCCCTGTCCCTAAGTGAGTACGCTAGTCCCAAATAAGTACTCCCTGACCCCAAGCGAGTAATCCTAACCCCTTTATATGTACTCTCTGACGGCAAGTGAATTATCCTAGTCCCATTATATGCAATCCCAGACCCCAAGTGAGTTACCCTAGTCCCTTATAACTACTCCCTGACCCCAAGTGAGTTATCCTATCCCCTTTATATGTAGTCTCTGACCGCAAGTGAGTTACCCTAGTCCCATATATGTACTCTCTGACCGCAAGTAAGTTATCCTAGCCGCTTTATATGTACTCCCAGACCCCAAGTGAGTTACCCTAGTCCCTTATAAGTAATCCCTGACCCCAAGAGAGTTATCCTATCCCCTTTATATGCACACTCTGACCGCAAGTGAGTTATTCAAACCCCTTTATAAGTACTCCCTGACCCCAAGTGTGTTAACCTAGTCTCATATAAGTACTCCCTGAACCCAAGTGTGTTACCTTAGCCTTTTTATAAGTACTCCCTGACCCCAAGTAAGTTATCCTATCCCCTTTATATGTCCTCTCTGACCGCAAGTGAGTTATTCAAACCCCTTTATAAGTACTCCCTGACCCCAAGTGTGTTAACCTAGTCTCATATAAGTACTCCCTCAACCCAAGTGTGTTACCTTAGCCCCTTTATAAGTACTCCCTAACCCCAAGTGAGTTATCCTATCCCCTTTATGTGTACTCTCTGACCGCAAGTGAGTTACCCTAGTCCCATATATGTACACCCTTACCCCAAGTGAGTTATCCTATCCCCTTTATATGCACTCTCTGACCGCAAGTGAGTATTTCAAACACCTTTATAAGTACTCCCTGACCTTAAGTGTGTTATCCTAGTCTCATATAAGTACTCCCTGAACCCAAGTGTGTTACCTTAGTCCCTATATAAGTACTCCCTGACCCCAAGTAAGTTATCCTAACCCCTTTATATGTACTCTCTGACCGCAAGTGAGTTATCCTAGCCGCTTTATATGTACTCCCAGAACCCAAGTCGGTTAACCTGGTCCCATATAACTACTCCCTGACCCCAAGTGAGTTACCATAGCCCCTTTATTAGTACTCTCTGACCCCAAGTGAGTTACAATATCACCTTTATAAGTACTCCCTGACCCCAAGTGAGTTATCCTAGCCCGTTTATATGTACTCTCTGACCTCAAGTGAGTTACCCTGGTCCCATATAAGTACTCCCAGACACCAAGTGAGTTAGCCTAGTCCATTATAAGTACTCCTTGACCCAAAGGGAGTTACCCTAGGCCCTTTATAAGTACTCCGTGACCGCAAGTGAGTTAACCTAGTCCCATATAAGTACTCCCTGACCCCAAGTGGGTTACCCTGGTCCCATATAACTACTCCCTGACCCCAAGTGAGTTACTATAGCCCCTTTATAAGTACTCTCTGACCCCAAGTGAGTTACAATAGAACCTTTATAAGTACTCCCTGACCCCAAGTGAGTTATCCTAGCCCGTTGATATGTACTCTCTGACCTCAAGTGAGTTACCCTAGTCCCATAGAAGTACTCCCTGACCCCAAGTGAGTTACCATATAACCTTTATACGTACTCCCTGACCCCAAGTGAGTTATCCTAGCCCCTTTATAAGTACTCTCTGACCGCAATTGAGTTACCCTGGTCCCATATGAGTACTCCCAGACACCAAGTGAGTTAGCCTAGTCCATTATAAGTACTCCTTGACCCAAAGGGAGTTACCCTAGGCCCTTTATAAGTACTCCGTGACCGCAAGTGAGTTAACCTAGTCCCATATAAGTACTCCCTGACCCCAAGTGGGTTACCCTGGTCCCATATAACTACTCCCTGACCCCAAGTGAGTTACCATATAACCTTTATACGTACTCCCTGACCCCAAGTGAGTTATCCTAGCCCCTTTATAAGTACTCTCTGACCGCAATTGAGTTACCCTAGTCCCATAGTAGTACTCCCTGACCCCAAGTGAGTTATCCTAGCCTCTTTATATGTACTCTCTGACGGCAAGTGAATTATCCTAGCCCCATTATATTTACTCCCAAACCCCAAGTGAGTTACCCTAGTCCCTTACAACTACTCCCTGACCCCAAGTGAGTTACCCAGCCCGTTTATAAGTACACCCTGGCCCCAAGTGAGTTACCCTGGTCCCATATAAGTACTCCCACACACCAAGTGAGTTAGCCTATTCCAATATAAGTACTCCTTGACCCATAGAGAGTTACCCTAGGCCCTTATAAGTACTCCCTGACCGCAAAGTGAGTTACCCTAGTCCCATATATATACTCCCTGACCCCAAGTGAGGTACGATATCAGCTTTATAAGTACTCCCTGACCCCAAGTGAGTCATCCTAGCCACTTTATATGTACTCTCTGACCGCAAGTGCATTACCCTAGTCCCATAGTAGTACTCCCTGACCCCAAGTGAGCTATCCTAGCCCCTTTATATGTACTCTCTGATTGCAAGTGAGTTACCCTAGGCCCATATAAGTACTCCCAGACCCCAAGTGAGTTACCATAGCCCCTTTATAAGTACTCCCTGACCCCAAATGAGTTATCCTAGCCCCTTTATATGTACTCTCTGACCGCAAGTGAGTTATTCAAACCACTTTATAAGTACTCCCTGACCCCAAGTTTGTTACCCTAGTCTCATATAAGTCCTCCCTGAACCCAAGTGTGTTACCTTAGCCCCTTTATAAGCATTCCCTGACCCCAAGTGAGTTATCGTATCCCCTTTATATGTACTCTCTGACCGCAAGTGAGTTACCCTAGTCCCATATATGTACTCCCTGACCCCAAGTGAGTTATCCTAGCCCCTTTATATGTACTCTCTGATGGCAAGTGAGTTACCCTAGGCCCATATAAGTACTCCCAGACCCCAAGTGAGTTACCATAGCCCGTTTATAAGTACTCCCTGACCCTAAATGAGTTATCCTAGCCTCTTTATATGTACTCTCTGACCGCAAGTGAGTTATTCAAACCACTTCATTAGTACTCCCTGACCCCAAGTGTGTTACCCTAGTCTCATATAAGTCCTCCCTGAACCCAATTGTGTTACCTTAGCCCCTTTATAAGCACTCCCTGACCCCAAGTGAGTTATCGTATCCCCTTTATATGTACTCCCTGACCGCAAGTGAGTTACCCTAGTCCCATATATGTACTCCCTGACCCCAAGTGAGGTACGATATCACCTTTATAAGTACTCCCTGACCCCAAGTAAGTTATCCTAGCCCCTTTATATGTACTCTCTGACCGCAAGTGAGTTACCCTAGTCCCATATATGTACTCCCTGACCCCAAGTGAGTTATCCTATCCCCTTTATATGCACTCTCTGACCGCAAGTGGGTTACCCTGGTCCCATATAACTACTCCCTGACCCCTAGTGAGTTACCATAGCCCCTTTATAAGTACTCTCTGACCCCAAGTGATTTACAATATCAGCTTTATAAGTACTCCCTGACCCCAAATGAGTTTTCCTAGCCCGTTTATATGTACTCTCTGACCTCAAGTGAGTTACCGTAGTCCCATAGAAGTACTCCCTGACCCCAAGTGAGTTACCATATCACCTTTATACGTACTCCCTGACCGCAAGTGAGTTATTCTAACCCCTTTATAAGTAATCCCTGACCCCAAGTGTGTTATCCTAGTCTCATATAAGTACTTCCTGAACCCAAGTGTGTTACCTTCGTCCCTTTATAAGCACTCCCTGACCCCAAGTGAGTTATCGTATCCCCTTTATATGAACTCTCTGACCGCAAGTGAGTTACCATAGTCCCATATATGTACTCCCTGACCCCAAGTGAGTTATCTTAGCCCCTTTATATGTACTCTCTGATGGCAAGTGAGTTACCCTAGGCCCATATAAGTACTCCCAGACCCCAAGTGAGTTACCATAGCCCCTTTAGAAGTACTCCCTGACCCAAATGAGTTATCCTAGCCCCTTTATATATACTCTCTGACCGCAAGTGAGTTATTCAAACCACTTTATAAGTACTCCCTGACCCCAAGTGTGTTACCTTAGCCCCTTTATAAGCACTCCCTGACCCCAAGTGAGTTATCCTATCCCCTTTATAAGTACTCCCTGACGCCAAGTGTGTTACCCTAGTCTCATATAAGTACTCCCTGGCCCCATGTGAGTTACCATAGCCCCTTTATAAGTACTACCTGACCACAAGTGAGTTATCCTAGCCCCTTTATATGTACTCTCTGTCCGCAAGTGAGTTACCCTATCCCCTTTATATGCACTCTCTGACCGCAAGTGAGTTATTCAAATCCCCTATATAAGTACTCCCTGACCCCAAATGTGTTATCCTAGTCTCATATAAGTACTCCCTGAACCCAAGTGTGTTACCTTAGCCCCTTTATAAGTACTCCTTGACCCCAAGTGAGTTACCATATCACCATTATATGTACTCTCTGACCGCAAGTGCGCTACCCTAGTCCCATAGTAGTACTCCCTGACCCCAAGTGAGTTATCCTAGCACCTTTATATGTACTCTCTAACGGCAAGTGAGTTACCCTAGTCCCATATATGTACTCTCTGACCCCAAGTGAGTTATCCTATCCCCTTTATATGTACTCTCTGACCGCAAGTGAGTTACCCTAGTCCCATATAAGAACTCCCTGTCCCTAAGTGAGTACGCTAGTCCCAAATAAGTACTCTCTGACCGCAAGTGAGTTACCCTAGTCCCATATATGTACTCCCTGACCCCAAGTGAGTTATCCTATCCCCTTTATATGCACACTCTGACCGCAAGTGAGTTATTCAAACCCCTTTATAAGTACTCCCTGACCCCAAGTGTGTTACCCTAGTCTCATATAACTACTCCCTCAACCCAAGTGTGTTACCTTAGCCCCTTTATAAGTACTCCCTGACCCCAAGTGAGTTATCCTATCCCCTTTATATGTACACTCTGACCGCAAGTGAGTTACCCTAGTCCCATATATGTACTCCCTGACCCCAAGTGAGTTATCCTATCCCCTTTATAAGTACTCCCTGACGCCAAGTGTGTTACCCTAGTCTCATATAAGTACTCCCTGGCCCCATGTGAGTTACCATAGCCCCTTTATAAGTACTACCTGACCACAAGTGAGTTATCCTAGCCCCTTTATATGTACTCTCTGTCCGCAAGTGAGTTACCCTATCCCCTTTATATGCACTCTCTGACCGCAAGTGAGTTATTCAAATCCCCTATATAAGTACTCCCTGACCCCAAATGTGTTATCCTAGTCTCATATAAGTACTCCCTGAACCCAAGTGTGTTACCTTAGCCCCTTTATAAGTACTCCTTGACCCCAAGTGAGTTACCATATCACCATTATATGTACTCTCTGACCGCAAGTGCGCTACCCTAGTCCCATAGTAGTACTCCCTGACCCCAAGTGAGTTATCCTAGCACCTTTATATGTACTCTCTAACGGCAAGTGAGTTACCCTAGTCCCATATATGTACTCTCTGACCCCAAGTGAGTTATCCTATCCCCTTTATATGTACTCTCTGACCGCAAGTGAGTTACCCTAGTCCCATATAAGAACTCCCTGTCCCTAAGTGAGTACGCTAGTCCCAAATAAGTACTCTCTGACCGCAAGTGAGTTACCCTAGTCCCATATATGTACTCCCTGACCCCAAGTGAGTTATCCTATCCCCTTTATATGCACACTCTGACCGCAAGTGAGTTATTCAAACCCCTTTATAAGTACTCCCTGACCCCAAGTGTGTTACCCTAGTCTCATATAACTACTCCCTCAACCCAAGTGTGTTACCTTAGCCCCTTTATAAGTACTCCCTGACCCCAAGTGAGTTATCCTATCCCCTTTATATGAACTCTCTGACCGCAAGTGAGTTACCCTAGTCCCATATATGTACACCCTGACCCCAAGTGAGTTATCCTATCCCCTTTATATGTACTCTCTGACCGCAAGTGAGTTACCCTAGTCCCATATAAGAAATCCCTGTCCCTAAGTGAATACCCTAGTCCAAAATAAGTACTCCCTGGCCCCAAGGGAGTTACCATAGCCCCTTTATAAGTACTCCCTGACCCCAAGTGAGTTATCCTAGCCCCTTTATATGTACTCCCTGACCCCAAGTGAGTTAACCTAGCCCCTTTATATGAACTCTCTGACGGCAAGTGAATTATCCTAGTCCCATTATATGTACTCCCAGACCCCAAGTGAGTTACCCTAGTCCCTTATAACTACTCCCTGACCCCAAGTGAGTTATCCTATCCCCTTCATATGTAGTCTCTGACCGCAAGTGAGTTACCCTAGTCCCATATATGAACTCCCTGTCCCTAAGTGAGTACGCTAGTCCCAAATAAGTACTCCCTGACCCCAAGTGAGTAATCCTAACCCCTTTATATGTACTCTCTGACGGCAAGTGAATTATCCTAGTCCCATTATATGCAATCCCAGACCCCAAGTGAGTTACCCTAGTCCCTTATAACTACTCCCTGACCCCAAGTGAGTTATCCTATCCCCTTTATATGTAGTCTCTGACCGCAAGTGAGTTACCCTAGTCCCATATATGTACTCTCTGACCGCAAGTAAGTTATCCTAGCCGCTTTATATGTACTCCCAGACCCCAAGTGAGTTACCCTAGTCCCTTATAAGTAATCCCTGACCCCAAGAGAGTTATCCTATCCCCTTTATATGCACACTCTGACCGCAAGTGAGTTATTCAAACCCCTTTATAAGTACTCCCTGACCCCAAGTGTGTTATCCTAGTCTCATATAAGTACTCCCTGAACCCAAGTGTGTTACCTTAGCCATTTTATAAGTACTCCCTGACCCCAAGTAAGTTATCCTATCCCCTTTATATGTCCTCTCTGACCGCAAGTGAGTTATTCAAACCCCTTTATAAGTACTCCCTGACCCCAAGTGTGTTAACCTAGTCTCATATAAGTACTCCCTCAACCCAAGTGTGTTACCTTAGCCCCTTTATAAGTACTCCCTAACCCCAAGTGAGTTATCCTATCCCCTTTATGTGTACTCTCTGACCGCAAGTGAATTACCCTAGTCCCATATATGTACTCCCTGACCCCAAGTGAGTAATCCTATCCCCTTTATATGCACACTCTGACCGCAAGTGAGTTATTCAAACCCCTTTATAAGTACTCCCTGACCCCAAGTGTGTTATCCTAGTCTCATATAAGTACTCCCTGAACCCAAGTGTGTTACCTTAGCCATTTTATAAGTACTCCCTGACCCCAAGTATGTTATCCTATCCCCTTTATATGTACTCTCTGACCGCAAGTGAGTTATTCAAACCCCTTTATAAGTACTCCCTGACCCCAAGTGTGTTATCCTAGTCTCATATAAGTACTCCCTGAACCCAAGTGTGTTACCTTAGCCATTTTATAAGTACTCCCTGACCCCAAGTGAGTTATCCTAGCACCTTTATATGTACTCTCTAACGGCAAGTGAGTTACCCTAGTCCCATATATGTACTCTCTGACCCCAAGTGAGTTATCCTATCCCCTTTATATGTACTCTCTGACCGCAAGTGAGTTACCCTAGTCCCATATAAGAACTCCCTGTCCCTAAGTGAGTACGCTAGTCCCAAATAAGTACTCCCTGACCCCAAGTGAGTTATCCTAACCCCTTTATATGTACTCTCTGACGGCAAGTGAATTATCCTAGCCCCATTATATTTACTCCCAGACCCCAAGTGAGTTACCCTGGTCCCATATAAGTACTCCCTGACCCCAAGTGAGGTACCATAGCCCTTCTATAAGTACTCCCTGTCCCCAAGTGAGTTATCCTATCCCCTTTATGTGTACTCTCTGACCGCAAGTGCGTTATCCTAGTCCCATAGTAATACTCCCTGACCCCAAGTGAGTTATCCTATCCCCTTTATATGCACACTCTGACCGCAAGTGAGTTACCCTAGGCCCATATAAGTATTCCCTGACCCCAAGTGAGTTACCATAGCCCCTTTATAAGTACTCCCTGACCCCAAATGAGTTATCCTAGCCCCTTTTTATGTACACTCTGACCGCAAGTGAGTTACCCTAGTCCCATATATGTACTCCCTGACCCCAAGTGAGTTATCCTATCCCCTTTATATGTTCTCTCTGACCGCAAGTGAGTTACCCTAGTCCCATATAAGAACTCCCTGTCCCTAAGTGAGTACGCTAGTCCCAAATAAGTACTCCCTGACCCCAAGTGAGTTATCCTATCCTCTTTATATGTAGTCTCTGACCGCAAGTGAGTTACCCTAGTCCCATATATGTACTCTCTGACCGCAAGTAAGTTATCCTAGCCGCTTTATATGTACTCCCAGACCCCAAGTGAGTTATTCAAACCCCTTTATAAGTACTCCCTGACCCCAAGTGTGTTACCCTAGTCTCATATAAGTACTCCCTCAACCCAAGTGTGTTACCTTAGCCCCTTTATAAGTACTCCCTGACCCCAAGTGAGTTATCCTATCCCCTTTATACGAACTCTCTGACCGCAAGTGAGTTACCCTAGTCCCATATATGTACTCTCTGACCGCAAGTAAGTTATCCTAGCCGCTTTATATGTACTCCCAGACCCCAAGTGAGTTATTCAAACCCCTTTATAAGTACTCCCTGACCGCAAGTGAGTTAACCTAGTCCCATATAATTACTCCCTGACCCCAAGTGAGGTACCATAGCCCCTTTATAAGTACTCCCTGACCCCAAGTGAGTTATCCTATCCCCTTTATATGTACTCTCTGACCGCAAGTGAGTTACCCTAGTCCCATATATGTACACCCTGACCCCAAGTGAGTTATCCAATCCCCTTTATATGTTCGCTCTGACCGCAAGTGAGTTACCCTAGTCCCATATAAGAACTCCCTGTCCCTAAGTGAGTACGCTAGTCCCAAATAAGTACTCCCTGTCCGCAAGTGAGTTAACCTAGTCCCATATAATTACTCCCTGACCCCAAGTGAGGTACCATAGCCCCTTTATAAGTACTCCCTGACCCCAAGTGAGTTATCCTATCCCCTTTATATGTACTCTCTGACGGCAAGTGAGTTACCCTAGTCCCATATATGTACTCCCTGACCCCAAGTGAGTTATTCAAATCCCCTTTATATGTACTCCCTGACCCCATGTGTGTTATCCTAGTCTCATATAAGTACTCCCTGAACCCAAGTGTGTTACCTTAGCCCCTTTATAAGTACTCCCTGACCCCAAGTGAGTTACCATATCACCTTTATATGTACTCCCTGACAGCAAGTGAGTTATTCTAACCCCTTTATAAGTACTCCCTGACGCCAAGTGTGTTACCCTAGTCTCATATAAGTACTCCCTGGCCCCATGTGAGTTACCATAGCCCCTTTATAAGTACTCCCTGACCCCAAGTGTGTTATCCCTGTCTCATATAAGTACTCGCTGAACCCAAGTGTGTTACCTTAGCCATTTTATAAGTACTCCCTGACCCCAAGTAAGTTATCCTATCCCCTTTATATGTACTCTCTGACCGCAAGTGAGTTATTCAAACCCCTTTATAAGTACTCCCTGACCCCAAGTGTGTTATCCTAGTCTCATATAAGTACTCCCTGAACCCAAGTGTGTTACCTTAGCCCCTTTATAAGTACTCCCTGACCCCAAGTGAGTTACCATATCACCTTTATATGTACTCTCTGACCGCAAGTGCGCTACCCTGGTCCCATAGTAGTATTCCCTGACCCCAAGTGAGTTATCCTAGCACCTTTATATGTACTCTGTAACGGCAAGTGAGTTACCCTAGTCCCATATATGCACTCCCTGACCCCAAGTGAGTTATCCTATCCCCTTTATATGTACTCTCTGACCGCAAGTGAGTTACCCTAGTCCCATATAAGAGCTCCCTGTCCCTAAGTGAGTACGCTAGTCCCAAATAAGTTCTCCCTGACCCCAAGTGAGTTATCCTAACCCCTTTATATGTACTCTCTGACGGCAAGTGAATTATCCTAGCCCCATTATATTTACTCCCAGACCCCAAGTGAGTTACCCTAGTCCTTTACAACTACTCCCTGACCCCAAGTGAGTTACCCAGCCCGTTTATAAGTACACCCTGGCCCCAAGTGAGTTACCCTGGTCCCATATAAGTACTCCCACACACCAAGTGAGTTAGCCTATTCCAATATATATACTCCCTGACCCCAAGTGAGGTACGATATCAGCTTTATAAGTACTCCCTGACCCCAAGTGAGTCATCCTAGCCCCTTTATATGTACTCTCTGACCGCAAGTGCGTTACCCTAGTCCCATAGTAGTACTCCCTGACCCCAAGTGAGCTATCCTAGCCCCTTTATATGTACTCTCTGATGGCAAGTGAGTTACCCTAGGCCCATATAAGTACTCCCAGACCCCAAGTGAGTTACCATAGCCCCTTTATAAGTACTCCCTGACCCCAAATGAGTTATCCTAGCCCCTTTATATGTACTCTCTGACCGCAAGTGAGTTATTCAAACCACTTTATAAGTACTCCCTGACCCCAAGTGTGTTACCCTAGTCTCATATAAGTCCTCCCTGAACCCATGTATGTTACCTTAGCCCCTTTATAAGCACTCCCTGACCCCAAGTGAGTTATCGTATCCCCTTTATATGTACTCTCTGACCGCAAGTGAGTTACCCTAGTCCCATATATGTACTCCCTGACCCCAAGTGAGTTATCCTATCCCCTTTATATGTACTCCCTGACCGCAAGTGAGTTACCCTAGTCCCATATAAGTACTCCCTGACCCCAAGTGAGGTACCATAGCCCCTTTATAAGTACTCCCTGACCCCAAGTGAGTTATCCTATCCCCTTTATATGTACTCTCTGACCGCAAGTGAGTTACCCTAGTCCCATATATGTACTCCCTGACCCCAAGTGAGTTATCCTATCCCCTTTATATGCACTCTCTGACCGCAAGTGGGTTACCCTGGTCCCATATAACTACTCCCTGACCCCTAGTGAGTTACCATATCACCTTTATACGTACTCCCTGACCGCAAGTGAGTTATTCTAACCCCTTTATAAGTACTCCCTGACGCCAAGTGTGTTACCCTAGTCTCATATAAGTACTCCCTGGCCCCATGTGAGTTACCATAGCCCCTTTATAAGTACTCCCTGACCCCAAGTGAGTTATCCTATCCCCTTTATATGAACTCTCTGACCGCAAGTGAGTTACCCTAGTCCCATATATGTACACCCTGACCCCAAGTGAGTTATCCTATCCCCTATATATGTACTCTCTGACCGCAAGTGAGTTACCCTAGTCCCATATAAGAAATCCCTGTCCCTAAGTGAATACCCTAGTCCCAAATAAGTACTCCCTGGCCCCAAGGGAGTTACCATAGCCCCTTTATAAGTACTCCCTGACCCCAAGTGAGTTATCCTAGCCCCTTTATATGTACTCTCTGACGGCAAGTGAATTATCCTAGCCCCATTATATTTACTCCCAGACCCCAAGTGAGTTACCCTAGTCCCTTATAACTACTCCCTGACCCCAAGTGAGTTACCCAGCCCGTTTATAAGTACACCCTGGCCCCAAGTGAGTTACCCTGGTCCCATATAAGTACTCCCACACACCAAGTGAGTTAGCCTATTCCAATATAAGTACTCCTTGACCGAAAGAGAGTTACCCTAGGCCCTTTATAAGAACTGCCTGACCGCAAGTGAGTTAACCTGGTCCCATATAAGTACTCCCTGACCCCAAGTGAGGTACCATAGCCCTTCTATAAGTACTCCCTGTCCCCAAGTGAGTTATCCTATCCCCTTTATGTGTACTCCCTGACCCCAAGTGTGTTACCCTAGTCTCATATAAGTCCTCCCTGAACCCGAGTGTGTTACCTTAGCCTCTTTATAAGTACTCCCTGACCCCAAGTGAGTTATCGTATCCCCTTTATATGTACTCTCTGACCGCAAATGAGTTACCCTAGTCCCATATATGTACTCCCTGACCCCAAGTGAGTTATCCTATCCCCTTTATATGTTCTCTCTGACCGCAAGTGAGTTACCCTGGTCCCATATAAGTACTCCCTGACCCCAAGTGAGGTACCATAGCCCTTTTATAAGTACTCCCTGACCCCATGTGAGTTATCCTATCCCCTTTATGTGTACTCTCTGACCGCAAGTGAGTTACCCTAGTCCCATATATGTACTCCCTGACCCCAAGTAAGTTATCCTATCCCCTTTATATGTACTCTCTGACCGCAAGTGAGTTATTCAAACCCCTTTATAAGTACTCCCTGACCCCAAGTGTGTTACCCTAGTCTCATATAAGTACTCCCTCAACCCAAGTGTGTTACCTTAGCCCCTTTATAAGTACTCCCTGACCCCAAGTGAGTTATCCTATCCCCTTTATACGAACTCTCTGACCGCAAGTGAGTTACCCTAGTCCCATATATGTACACCCTGACCCCAAGTGAGTTAGCCTAGTCCAATATAAGTACTCCTTGACCCAAAGAGTGTTACCCTAGGCCCTTTATAAGTACTCCCTGACCGCAAGTGAGTTAACCTAGTCCCATATAATTACTCCCTGACCCCAAGTGAGGTACCATAGCCCCTTTATAAGTACTCCCTGACCCCAAGTGAGTTATCCTATCCCCTTTATATGTACTCTCTGACCGCAAGTGAGTTACCCTAGTCCCATATATGTACACCCTGACCCCAAGTGAGTTATCCAATCCCCTTTATATGTTCGCTCTGACCGCAAGTGAGTTACCCTAGTCCCATATAAGAACTCCCTGTCCCTAAGTGAGTACGCTAGTCCCAAATAAGTACTCCCTGACCCCAAGTGAGGTACCATAGCCCCTTTATAAGTACTCCCTGACCCCAAGTGAGTTATCCTATCCCCTTTATATGTACTCTCTGACGGCAAGTGAGTTACCCTAGTCCCATATATGTACTCCCTGACCCCAAGTGAGTTATTCAAATCCCCTTTATATGTACTCCCTGACCCCAAGTGTGTTATCCTAGTCTCATATAAGTACTCCCTGAACCCAAGTGTGTTACCTTAGCCCCTTTATAAGTACTCCCTGACCCCAAGTGAGTTACCATATCACCTTTATATGTACTCCCTGACAGCAAGTGAGTTATTCTAACCCCTTTATAAGTACTCCCTGACGCCAAGTGTGTTACCCTAGTCTCATATAAGTACTCCCTGGCCCCATGTGAGTTACCATAGCCCCTTTATAAGTACTCCCTGACCCCAAGTGTGTTATCCCTGTCTAATATAAGTACTCCCTGAACCCAAGTATGTTACCTTAGCCCCTTTATAAGCACTCCCTGACCCCAAGTGAGTTATCGTATCCCCTTTATATGTACTCTCTGACCGCAAGTGAGTTACCCTAGTCCCATATATGTACTCCCTGACCCCAAGTGAGTTATCCTATCCCCTTTATATGTACTCCCTGACCGCAAGTGAGTTACCCTAGTCCCATATAAGTACTCCCTGACCCCAAGTGAGGTACCATAGCCCCTTTATAAGTACTCCCTGACCCCAAGTGAGTTATCCTATCCCCTTTATATGTACTCTCTGACCGCAAGTGAGTTACCCTAGTCCCATATATGTACTCCCTGACCGCAAGTGAGTTATTCAAATCCCCTTTATATGTACTCCCTGACCCCATGTGTGTTATCCTAGTCTCATATAAGTACTCCCTGAACCCAAGTGTGTTACCTTAGCCCCTTTATAAGTACTCCCTGACCCCAAGTGAGTTACCATATCACCTTTATATGTACTCCCTGACAGCAAGTGAGTTATTCTAACCCCTTTATAAGTACTCCCTGACGCCAAGTGTGTTACCCTAGTCTCATATAAGTACTCCCTGGCCCCATGTGAGTTACCATAGCCCCTTTATAAGTACTCCCTGACCCCAAGTGTGTTATCCCTGTCTCATATAAGTACTCGCTGAACCCAAGTGTGTTACCTTAGCCATTTTATAAGTACTCCCTGACCCCAAGTAAGTTATCCTATCCCCTTTATATGTACTCTCTGACCGCAAGTGAGTTATTCAAACCCCTTTATAAGTACTCCCTGACCCCAAGTGTGTTATCCTAGTCTCATATAAGTACTCCCTGAACCCAAGTGTGTTACCTTAGCCCCTTTATAAGTACTCCCTGACCCCAAGTGAGTTACCATATCACCTTTATATGTACTCTCTGACCGCAAGTGCGCTACCCTGGTCCCATAGTAGTATTCCCTGACCCCAAGTGAGTTATCCTAGCACCTTTATATGTACTCTGTAACGGCAAGTGAGTTACCCTAGTCCCATATATGCACTCCCTGACCCCAAGTGAGTTATCCTATCCCCTTTATATGTACTCTCTGACCGCAAGTGAGTTACCCTAGTCCCATATAAGAGCTCCCTGTCCCTAAGTGAGTACGCTAGTCCCAAATAAGTTCTCCCTGACCCCAAGTGAGTTATCCTAACCCCTTTATATGTACTCTCTGACGGCAAGTGAATTATCCTAGCCCCATTATATTTACTCCCAGACCCCAAGTGAGTTACCCTAGTCCCTTACAACTACTCCCTGACCCCAAGTGAGTTACCCAGCCCGTTTATAAGTACACCCTGGCCCCAAGTGAGTTACCCTGGTCCCATATAAGTACTCCCACACACCAAGTGAGTTAGCCTATTCCAATATATATACTCCCTGACCCCAAGTGAGGTACGATATCAGCTTTATAAGTACTCCCTGACCCCAAGTGAGTCATCCTAGCCCCTTTATATGTACTCTCTGACCGCAAGTGCGTTACCCTAGTCCCATAGTAGTACTCCCTGACCCCAAGTGAGCTATCCTAGCCCCTTTATATGTACTCTCTGATGGCAAGTGAGTTACCCTAGGCCCATATAAGTACTCCCAGACCCCAAGTGAGTTACCATAGCCCCTTTATAAGTACTCCCTGACCCCAAATGAGTTATCCTAGCCCCTTTATATGTACTCTCTGACCGCAAGTGAGTTATTCAAACCACTTTATAAGTACTCCCTGACCCCAAGTGTGTTACCCTAGTCTCATATAAGTCCTCCCTGAACCCATGTATGTTACCTTAGCCCCTTTATAAGCACTCCCTGACCCCAAGTGAGTTATCGTATCCCCTTTATATGTACTCTCTGACCGCAAGTGAGTTACCCTAGTCCCATATATGTACTCCCTGACCCCAAGTGAGTTATCCTATCCCCTTTATATGTACTCCCTGACCGCAAGTGAGTTACCCTAGTCCCATATAAGTACTCCCTGACCCCAAGTGAGGTACCATAGCCCCTTTATAAGTACTCCCTGACCCCAAGTGAGTTATCCTATCCCCTTTATATGTACTCTCTGACCGCAAGTGAGTTACCCTAGTCCCATATATGTACTCCCTGACCCCAAGTGAGTTATCCTATCCCCTTTATATGCACTCTCTGACCGCAAGTGGGTTACCCTGGTCCCATATAACTACTCCCTGACCCCTAGTGAGTTACCATATCACCTTTATACGTACTCCCTGACCGCAAGTGAGTTATTCTAACCCCTTTATAAGTACTCCCTGACGCCAAGTGTGTTACCCTAGTCTCATATAAGTACTCCCTGGCCCCATGTGAGTTACCATAGCCCCTTTATAAGTACTCCCTGACCCCAAGTGAGTTATCCTATCCCCTTTATATGAACTCTCTGACCGCAAGTGAGTTACCCTAGTCCCATATATGTACACCCTGACCCCAAGTGAGTTATCCTATCCCCTATATATGTACTCTCTGACCGCAAGTGAGTTACCCTAGTCCCATATAAGAAATCCCTGTCCCTAAGTGAATACCCTAGTCCCAAATAAGTACTCCCTGGCCCCAAGGGAGTTACCATAGCCCCTTTATAAGTACTCCCTGACCCCAAGTGAGTTATCCTAGCCCCTTTATATGTACTCTCTGACGGCAAGTGAATTATCCTAGCCCCATTATATTTACTCCCAGACCCCAAGTGAGTTACCCTAGTCCCTTATAACTACTCCCTGACCCCAAGTGAGTTACCCAGCCCGTTTATAAGTACACCCTGGCCCCAAGTGAGTTACCCTGGTCCCATATAAGTACTCCCACACACCAAGTGAGTTAGCCTATTCCAATATAAGTACTCCTTGACCGAAAGAGAGTTACCCTAGGCCCTTTATAAGAACTGCCTGACCGCAAGTGAGTTAACCTGGTCCCATATAAGTACTCCCTGACCCCAAGTGAGGTACCATAGCCCTTCTATAAGTACTCCCTGTCCCCAAGTGAGTTATCCTATCCCCTTTATGTGTACTCCCTGACCCCAAGTGTGTTACCCTAGTCTCATATAAGTCCTCCCTGAACCCGAGTGTGTTACCTTAGCCTCTTTATAAGTACTCCCTGACCCCAAGTGAGTTATCGTATCCCCTTTATATGTACTCTCTGACCGCAAATGAGTTACCCTAGTCCCATATATGTACTCCCTGACCCCAAGTGAGTTATCCTATCCCCTTTATATGTTCTCTCTGACCGCAAGTGAGTTACCCTGGTCCCATATAAGTACTCCCTGACCCCAAGTGAGGTACCATAGCCCTTTTATAAGTACTCCCTGACCCCATGTGAGTTATCCTATCCCCTTTATGTGTACTCTCTGACCGCAAGTGAGTTACCCTAGTCCCATATATGTACTCCCTGACCCCAAGTAAGTTATCCTATCCCCTTTATATGTACTCTCTGACCGCAAGTGAGTTATTCAAACCCCTTTATAAGTACTCCCTGACCCCAAGTGTGTTACCCTAGTCTCATATAAGTACTCCCTCAACCCAAGTGTGTTACCTTAGCCCCTTTATAAGTACTCCCTGACCCCAAGTGAGTTATCCTATCCCCTTTATACGAACTCTCTGACCGCAAGTGAGTTACCCTAGTCCCATATATGTACACCCTGACCCCAAGTGAGTTAGCCTAGTCCAATATAAGTACTCCTTGACCCAAAGAGTGTTACCCTAGGCCCTTTATAAGTACTCCCTGACCGCAAGTGAGTTAACCTAGTCCCATATAATTACTCCCTGACCCCAAGTGAGGTACCATAGCCCCTTTATAAGTACTCCCTGACCCCAAGTGAGTTATCCTATCCCCTTTATATGTACTCTCTGACCGCAAGTGAGTTACCCTAGTCCCATATATGTACACCCTGACCCCAAGTGAGTTATCCAATCCCCTTTATATGTTCGCTCTGACCGCAAGTGAGTTACCCTAGTCCCATATAAGAACTCCCTGTCCCTAAGTGAGTACGCTAGTCCCAAATAAGTACTCCCTGACCCCAAGTGAGGTACCATAGCCCCTTTATAAGTACTCCCTGACCCCAAGTGAGTTATCCTATCCCCTTTATATGTACTCTCTGACGGCAAGTGAGTTACCCTAGTCCCATATATGTACTCCCTGACCCCAAGTGAGTTATTCAAATCCCCTTTATATGTACTCCCTGACCCCAAGTGTGTTATCCTAGTCTCATATAAGTACTCCCTGAACCCAAGTGTGTTACCTTAGCCCCTTTATAAGTACTCCCTGACCCCAAGTGAGTTACCATATCACCTTTATATGTACTCCCTGACAGCAAGTGAGTTATTCTAACCCCTTTATAAGTACTCCCTGACGCCAAGTGTGTTACCCTAGTCTCATATAAGTACTCCCTGGCCCCATGTGAGTTACCATAGCCCCTTTATAAGTACTCCCTGACCCCAAGTGTGTTATCCCTGTCTAATATAAGTACTCCCTGAACCCAAGTATGTTACCTTAGCCCCTTTATAAGCACTCCCTGACCCCAAGTGAGTTATCGTATCCCCTTTATATGTACTCTCTGACCGCAAGTGAGTTACCCTAGTCCCATATATGTACTCCCTGACCCCAAGTGAGTTATCCTATCCCCTTTATATGTACTCCCTGACCGCAAGTGAGTTACCCTAGTCCCATATAAGTACTCCCTGACCCCAAGTGAGGTACCATAGCCCCTTTATAAGTACTCCCTGACCCCAAGTGAGTTATCCTATCCCCTTTATATGTACTCTCTGACCGCAAGTGAGTTACCCTAGTCCCATATATGTACTCCCTGACCGCAAGTGAGTTATTCTAACCCCTTTATAAGTACTCCCTGACGCCAAGTGTGTTACCCTAGTCTCATATAAGTACTCCCTGGCCCCATGTGAGTTACCATAGCCCCTTTATAAGTACTCCCTGACCCCAAGTAAGTTATCCTATCCCCTTTATATGAACTCTCTGACCGCAAGTGAGTTACCCTAGTCCCTTATAACTACTCCCTGACCCCAAGTGAGTTATCCTATCCCCTTTATATGTAGTCTCTGACCGCAAGTGAGTTACCCTAGTCCCATATATGTACTCTCTGACCGCAAGTAAGTTATCCTAGCCGCTTTATATGTACTCCCAGACCCCAAGTGAGTTACCCTAGTCCCTTATAAGTAATCCCTGACCCCAAGAGAGTTATCCTATCCCCTTTATATGCACACTCTGACCGCAAGTGAGTTATTCAAACCCCTTTATAAGTACTCCCTGACCCCAAGTGTGTTATCCTAGTCTCATATAAGTACTCCCTGAACCCAAGTGTGTTACCTTAGCCATTTTATAAGTACTCCCTGACCCCAAGTAAGTTATCCTATCCCCTTTATATGTCCTCTCTGACCGCAAGTGAGTTATTCAAACCCCTTTATAAGTACTCCCTGACCCCAAGTGTGTTAACCTAGTCTCATATAAGTACTCCCTCAACCCAAGTGTGTCACCTTAGCCCCTTTATAAGTACTCCCTAACCCCAAGTGAGTTATCCTATCCCCTTTATGTGTACTCTCTGACCGCAAGTGAATTACCCTAGTCCCATATATGTACTCCCTGACCCCAAGTGAGTAATCCTATCCCCTTTATATGCACACTCTGACCGCAAGTGAGTTATTCAAACCCCTTTATAAGTACTCCCTGACCCCAAGTGTGTTATCCTAGTCTCATATAAGTACTCCCTGAACCCAAGTGTGTTACCTTAGCCATTTTATAAGTACTCCCTGACCCCAAGTATGTTATCCTATCCCCTTTATATGTACTCTCTGACCGCAAGTGAGTTATTCAAACCCCTTTATAAGTACTCCCTGACCCCAAGTGAGTTATCCTAGCACCTTTATATGTACTCTCTAACGGCAAGTGAGTTACCCTAGTCCCATATATGTACTCTCTGACCCCAAGTGAGTTACCCTAGTCCCATATAAGAACTCCCTGTCCCTAAGTGAGTACGCTAGTCCCAAATAAGTACTCCCTGACCCCAAGTGAGTTATCCTAACCCCTTTATATGTACTCTCTGACGGCAAGTGAATTATCCTAGCCCCATTATATTTACTCCCAGACCCCAAGTGAGTTACCCTAGTCCCTTATAACTACTCCCTGACCCCAAGTGAGTTACCCAGCCCGTTTATAAGTACACCCTGGCCCCAAGTGAGTTACCCTGGTCCCATATAAGTACTCCCACACACCAAGTGAGTTAGCCTATTCCAATATAAGTACTCCTTGACCGAAAGAGAGTTACCCTAGGCCCTTTATAAGAACTGCCTGACCGCAAGTGAGTTACCCTGGTCCCATATAAGTACTCCCTGACCCCAAGTGAGGTACCATAGCCCTTCTATAAGTACTCCCTGTCCCCAAGTGAGTTATCCTATCCCCTTTATGTGTACTCTCTGACCGCAAGTGCGTTATCCTAGTCCCATAGTAATACTCCCTGACCCCAAGTGAGTTATCGTATCCCCTTTATATGTACTCTCTGACGGCAAATGAGTTACCCTAGTCCCATATATGTACTCCCTGACCCCAAGTGAGTTATCCTATCCCCTTTATATGTTCTCTCTGACCGCAAGTGAGTTACCCTAGTCCCATATAAGAACTCCCTGTCCCTAAGTGAGTACGCTAGTCCCAAATAAGTACTCCCTGACCCCAAGTGAGTTATCCTATCCTCTTTATATGTAGTCTCTGACCGCAAGTGAGTTACCCTAGTCCCATATATGTACTCTCTGACCGCAAGTAAGTTATCCTAGCCGCTTTATATGTACTCCCAGACCCCAAGTGAGTTACCCTAGTCCCTTATAAGTACTCCCTGACCCCAAGAGAGTTACCTTAGCCCTTTACTAAGTACACCCTGGCTCCAAGTGAGTTACCCTGGTCCCATATAAGTACTCCCTGACCCCAAGTGTGTTATCCCTGTCTCATATAAGTACTCCCTGAACCCAAGTGTGTTACCTTAGCCATTTTATAAGTACTCCCTGACCCCAAGTAAGTTATCCTATCCCCTTTATATGTACTCTCTGACCGCAAGTGAGTTATTCAAACCCCTTTATAAGTACTCCCTGACCCCAAGTGTGTTACCCTAGTCTCATATAAGTACTCCCTCAACCCAAGTGTGTTACCTTAGCCCCTTTATAAGTACTCCCTGACCCCAAGTGAGTTATCCTATCCCCTTTATACGAACTCTCTGACCGCAAGTGAGTTACCCTAGTCCCATATATGTACACCCTGACCCCAAGTGAGTTAGCCTAGTCCAATATAAGTACTCCTTGACCCAAAGAGTGTTACCCTAGGCCCTTTATAAGTACTCCCTGACCGCAAGTGAGTTAACCTAGTCCCATATATGTACTCCCTGACCCCAAGTGAGTTATCCTATCCCCTTTATATGTACTCTCTGACCGCAAGTGAGTTACCCTAGTCCCATATAAGAGCTCCCTGTCCCTAAGTGAGTACGCTAGTCCCAAATAAGTACTCCCTGACCCCAAGTGAGTTATCCTAACCCCTTTATATGTACTCTCTGACGGCAAGTGAATTATCCTAGCCCCATTATATTTACTCCCAGACCCCAAGTGAGTTACCCTAGTCCCTTACCACTACTCCCTGACTCCAAGTGAGTTACCCAGCCCGTTTATAAGTACACCCTGGCCCCAAGTGAGTTACCCTGGTCCCATATAAGTTCTCCCACACACAAAGTGAGTTAGCCTATTCCAATATATATACTCCCTGACCCCAAGTGAGGTACGATATCAGCTTTATAAGTACTCCCTGACCCCAAGTGAGTCATCCTAGCCCCTTTATATGTACTCTCTGACCGCAAGTGCGTTACCCTAGTCCCATAGTAGTACTCCCTGACCCCAAGTGAGCTATCCTAGCCCCTTTATATGTACTCTCTGATGGCAAGTGAGTTACCCTAGGCCCATATAAGTACTCCCAGACCCCAAGTGAGTTACCATAGCCCCTTTATAAGTACTCCCTGACCCCAAATGAGTTATCCTAGCCCCTTTATATGTACTCTCTGACCGCAAGTGAGTTATTCAAACCACTTTATAAGTACTCCCTGACCCCAAGTGTGTTACCCTAGTCTCATATAAGTCCTCCCTGAACCCAAGTATGTTACCTTAGCCCCTTTATAAGCACTCCCTGACCCCAAGTGAGTTATCGTATCCCCTTTATATGTACTCTCTGACCGCAAGTGAGTTACCCTAGTCCCATATATGTACTCCCTGACCCCAAGTGAGTTATCCTATCCCCTTTATATGTACTCCCTGACCGCAAGTGAGTTACCCTAGTCCCATATAAGTACTCCCTGACCCCAAGTGAGGTACCATAGCCCCTTTATAAGTACTCCCTGACCCCAAGTGAGTTATCCTATCCCCTTTATATGTACTCTCTGACCGCAAGTGAGTTACCCTAGTCCCATATATGTACTCCCTGACCCCAAGTGAGTTATCCTATCCCCTTTATATGCACTCTCTGACCGCAAGTGGGTTACCCTGGTCCCAAATAACTACTCCCTGACCCCTAGTGAGTTACCATATCACCTTTATACGTACTCCCTGACCGCAAGTGAGTTATTCTAACCCCTTTATAAGTACTCCCTGACGCCAAGTGTGTTACCCTAGTCTCATATAGGTACTCCCTGGCCCCATGTGAGTTACCATAGCCCCTTTATAAGTACTCCCTGACCCCAAGTGAGTTATCCTATCCCCTTTATATGAACTCTCTGACCGCAAGTGAGTTACCCTAGTCCCATATATGTACACCCTGACCCCAAGTGAGTTATCCTATCCCCTTTATATGTACTCTCTGACCGCAAGTGAGTTACCCTAGTCCCATATAAGAAATCCCTGTCCCTAAGTGAATACCCTAGTCCCAAATAAGTACTCCCTGGCCCCAAGGGAGTTACCATAGCCCCTTTATAAGTACTCCCTGACCCCAAGTGAGTTATCCTAGCCCCTTTATATGTACTCCCTGACCCCAAGTGAGTTAACCTAGCCCCTTTATATGAACTCTCTGACGGCAAGTGAATTATCCTAGTCCCATTATATGTACTCCCAGACCCCAAGTGAGTTACCCTAGTCCCTTATAACTACTCCCTGACCCCAAGTGAGTTATCCTATCCCCTTCATATGTAGTCTCTGACCGCAAGTGAGTTACCCTAGTCCCATATAAGAACTCCCTGTCCCTAAGTGAGTACGCTAGTCCCAAATAAGTACTCCCTGACCCCAAGTGAGTAATCCTAACCCCTTTATTTGTACTCTCTGACGGCAAGTGAATTATCCTAGTCCCATTATATGCAATCCCAGACCCCAAGTGAGTTACCCTAGTCCCTTATAACTACTCCCTGACCCCAAGTGAGTTATCCTATCCCCTTTATATGTAGTCTCTGACCGCAAGTGAGTTACCCTAGTCCCATATATGTACTCTCTGACCGCAAGTAAGTTATCCTAGCCGCTTTATATGTACTCCCAGACCCCAAGTGAGTTACCCTAGTCCCTTATAAGTAATCCCTGACCCCAAGAGAGTTATCCTATCCCCTTTATATGCACACTCTGACCGCAAGTGAGTTATTCAAACCCCTTTATAAGTACTCCCTGACCCCAAGTGTGTTATCCTAGTCTCATATAAGTACTCCCTGAACCGAAGTGTGTTACCTTAGCCATTTTATAAGTACTCCCTGACCCCAAGTAAGTTATCCTATCCCCTTTATATGTCCTCTCTGACCGCAAGTAAGTTATTCAAACCCCTTTATAAGTACTCCCTGACCCCAAGTGTGTTAACCTAGTCTCATATAAGTACTCCCTCAACCCAAGTGTGTTACCTTAGCCCCTTTATAAGTACTCCCTAACCCCAAGTGAGTTATCCTATCCCCTTTATGTGTACTCTCTGACCGCAAGTGAATTACCCTAGTCCCATATATGTACTCCCTGACCCCAAGTGAGTAATCCTATCCCCTTTATATGCACACTCTGACCGCAAGTGAGTTATTCAAACCCCTTTATAAGTACTCCCTGACCCCAAGTGTGATATCCTAGTCTCATATAAGTACTCCCTGAACCCAAGTGTGTTACCTTAGCCATTTTATAAGTACTCCCTGACCCCAAGTATGTTATCCTATCCCCTTTATATGTACTCTCTGACCGCAAGTGAGTTATTCAAACCCCTTTATAAGTACTCCCTGACCCCAAGTGAGTTATCCTAGCACCTTTATATGTACTCTCTGACCGCAAGTGAGTTACCCTAGTCCCATATAAGAACTCCCTGTCCCTAAGTGAGTACGCTAGTCCCAAATAAGTACTCCCTGACCCCAAGTGAGTTATCCTAACCCCTTTATATGTACTCTCTGACGGCAAGTGAATTATCCTAGCCCCATTATATTTACTCCCAGACCCCAAGTGAGTTACCCTAGTCCCTTATAACTACTCCCTGACCCCAAGTGAGTTACCCAGCCCGTATATAAGTACACCCTGGCCCCAAGTGAGTTACCCTGGTCCCATATAAGTACTCCCACACACCAAGTGAGTTAGCCTATTCCAATATAAGTACTCCTTGACCGAAAGAGAGTTACCCTAGGCCCTTTATAAGAAGTGCCTGACCGCAAGTGAGTTACCCTGGTCCCATATAAGTACTCCCTGACCCCAAGTGAGGTACCATAGCCCTTCTATAAGTACTCCCTGTCCCCAAGTGAGTTATCCTATCCCCTTTATGTGTACTCTCTGACCGCAAGTGCGTTATCCTAGTCCCATAGTAATACTCCCTGACCCCAAGTGAGTTATCCTATCCTCTTTATATGTAGTCTCTGACCGCAAGTGAGTTACCCTAGTCCCATATATGTACTCTCTGACCGCAAGTAAGTTATCCTAGCCGCTTTATATGTACTCCCAGACCCCAAGTGAGTTACCCTAGTCCCTTATAAGTACTCCCTGACCCCAAGAGAGTTACCTTAGCCCTTTACTAAGTACACCCTGGCTCCAAGTGAGTTACCCTGGTCCCATATAAGTACTCCCTGACCCCAAGTGTGTTATCCCTGTCTCATATAAGTACTCCCTGAACCCAAGTGTGTTACCTTAGCCATTTTATAAGTACTCCCTGACCCCAAGTAAGTTATCCTATCCCCTTTATATGTACTCTCTGACCGCAAGTGAGTTATTCAAACCCCTTTATAAGTACTCCCTGACCCCAAGTGTGTTACCCTAGTCTCATATAAGTACTCCCTCAACCCAAGTGTGTTACCTTAGCCCCTTTATAAGTACTCCCTGACCCCAAGTGAGTTATCCTATCCCCTTTATACGAACTCTCTGACCGCAAGTGAGTTACCCTAGTCCCATATATGTACACCCTGAACCCAAGTGAGTTAGCCTAGTCCAATATAAGTACTCCTTGAGCCAAAGAGTGTTACCCTAGGCCCTTTATAAGTACTCCCTGACCGCAAGTGAGTTAACCTAGTCCCATATAATTACTCCCTGACCCCAAGTGAGGTACCATAGCCCCTTTATAAGTACTCCCTGACCCCAAGTGAGTTATCCTATCCCCTTTATATGTACTCTCTGACCGCAAGTGAGTTACCCTAGTCCCATATATGTACACCCTGACCCCAAGTGAGTTATCCTATCCCCTTTATATGTTCGCTCTGACCGCAAGTGAGTTACCCTAGTCCCATATAAGAACTCCCTGTCCCTAAGTGAGTACGCTAGTCCCAAATAAGTACTCCCTGACCGCAAGTGAGTTAACCTAGTCCCATATAATTACTCCCTGACCCCAAGTGAGGTACCATAGCCCCTTTATAAGTACTCCCTGACCCCAAGTGAGTTATCCTATCCCCTTTATATGTACTCTCTGACGGCAAGTGAGTTACCCTAGTCCCATATATGTACTCCCTGACCCCAAGTGAGTTATTCAAATCCCCTTTATATGTACTCCCTGACCCCAAGTGTGTTATCCTAGTCTCATATAAGTACTCCCTGAACCCAAGTGTGTTACCTTAGCCCCTTTATAAGTACTCCCTGACCCCAAGTGAGTTACCATATCACCTTTATATGTACTCTCTGACCGCAAGTGCGCTACCTTGGTCCCATAGTAGTATTCCCTGACCCCAAGTGAGTTATCCTAGCACCTTTATATGTACTCTGTAACGGCAAGTGAGTTACCCTAGTCCCATATATGTACTCCCTGACCCCAAGTGAGTTATTCAAATCCCCTTTATATGTACTCCCTGACCCCAAGTGTGTTATCCTAGTCTCATATAAGTACTCCCTGAACCCAAGTGTGTTACCTTAGCCTCTTTATAAGTACTCCCTGACCCCAAGTGAGTTATCGTATCCCCTTTATATGTACTCTCTGACCGCAAATGAGTTACCCTAGTCCCATATATGTACTCCCTGACCCCAAGTGAGTTATCCTATCCCCTTTATATGTTCTCTCTGACCGCAAGTGAGTTACCCTAGTCCCATATAAGAACTCCCTGTCCCTAAGTGAGTACGCTAGTCCCAAATAAGTACTCCCTGACCCCAAGTGAGTTATCCTATCCTCTTTATATGTAGTCTCTGACCGCAAGTGAGTTACCCTAGTCCCATATATGTACTCTCTGACAGCAAGTAAGTTATCCTAGCCGCTTTATATGTACTCCCAGACCCCTAGTGAGTTACCCTAGTCCCTTATAAGTACTCCCTGACCCCAAGAGAGTTACCTTAGCCCTTTAATAAGTACACCCTGGCTCCAAGTGAGTTACCCTGGTCCCATATAAGTACTCCCTGACCCCAAGTGAGGTACCATAGCCCTTTTATAAGTACTCCCTGACCCCATGTGAGTTATCCTATCCCCTTTATGTGTACTCTCTGACCGCAAGTGAGTTACCCTAGTCCCATATATATACTCCCTGACCCCAAGTGAGTTATCCTATCCCCTTTATATGCACACTCTGACCGCAAGTGAGTTATTCAAACCCCTTTATAAGTACTCCCTGACCCCAAGTGTGTTATCCCTGTCTCATATAAGTACTCCCTGAACCCAAGTGTGTTACCTTAGCCATTTTATAAGTACTCCCTGACCCCAAGTAAGTTACCATATCACCTTTATATGTACTCTCTGACCGCAAGTGCGCTACCTTGGTCCCATAGTAGTATTCCCTGACCCCAAGTGAGTTATCCTAGCACCTTTATATGTACTCTGTAACGGCAAGTGAGTTACCCTAGTCCCATATATGTACTCCCTGACCCCAAGTGAGTTATCCTATCCCCTTTATATGTACTCTCTGACCGCAAGTGAGTTACCCTAGTCCCATATAAGAGCTCCCTGTCCCTAAGTGAGTACGCTAGTCCCAAATAAGTACTCCCTGACCCCAAGTGAGTTATCCTAACCCCTTTATATGTACTCTCTGACGGCAAGTGAATTATCCTAGCCCCAATATATTTACTCCCAGACCCCAAGTGAGTTACCCTAGTCCCTTACAACTACTCCCTGACCCCAAGTGAGTTACCCAGCCCGTTTATAAGTACACCCTGGCCCCAAGTGAGTTACCCTGGTCCCATATAAGTACTCCCACACACCAAGTGAGTTAGCCTATTCCAATATAAGTACTCCTTGACCCATAGAGAGTTACCCTAGGCCCTTATAAGTACTCCCTGACCGCAAAGTGAGTTACCCTAGTCCCATATATATACTCCCTGACCCCAAGTGAGGTACGATATCAGCTTTATAAGTACTCCCTGACCCCAAGTGAGTCATCCTAGCCCCTTTATATGTACTCTCTGACCGCAAGTGCGTTACCCTAGTCCCATAGTAGTACTCCCTGACCCCAAGTGTGCTATCCTAGCCCCTTTATATGTACTCTCTGATGGCAAGTGAGTTACCCTAGGCCCATATAAGTACTCCCAGGCCCCAAGTGAGTTACCATAACCCCTTTATAAGTACTCCCTGACCCCAAATGAGTTATCCTAGCCCCTTTATATGTACTCTCTGACCGCAAATGAGTTATTCAAACCACTTTATAAGCACTCCCTGACCCCAAGTGAGTTATCGTATCCCCTTTATATGTACTCTCTGACCGCAAGTGAGTTACCCTAGTCCCATATATGTACTCCCTGACCCCATGTGAGGTACGATATCACCTTTATAAGTACTCCCTGACCCCAAGTAAGTTATCCTAGCCCCTTTATATGTACTCTCTGACCGCAAGTGCGTTACCCTAGTCCCATAGTAGTACTCCCTGACCCCAAGTGAGCTATCCTAGCCCCATTATATGTACTCTCTGATTGCAAGTGAGTTACCCTAGGCCCATATAAGTACTCCCAGACCCCAAATGAGTTATCCTAGCCCCTTTATATGTACTCTCTGACCGCAAGTGAGTTATTCAAACCACTTTATAAGTACTCCCTGACCCCAAGTGTGTTACCCTAGTCTCATATAAGTCCTCCCTGAACCCAAGTGTGTTACCTTAGCCCCTTTATAAGCACTCCCTGACCCCAAGTGAGTTATCGTATCCCCTTTATATGTACTCTCTGACCGCAAGTGAGTTACCCTAGTCCCATATATGTACTCCCTGACCTCAAGTGAGTTATCCTAGCCCCTTTATATGTACTCTCTGATGGCAAGTGAGTTACCCTAGGCCCATATAAGTACTCCCAGACCCCAAGTGAGTTACCATAGCCCCTTTATAAGTACTCCCTGACCCCAAATGAGTTATCCTAGCCTCTTTATATGTACTCTCTGACCGCAAGTGAGTTATTCAAACCACTTCATAAGTACTCCCTGACCCCAAGTGTGTTACCCTAGTCTCATATAAGTCCTCCCTGAACCCAATTGTGTTACCTTAGCCCCTTTATAAGCACTCCCTGACCCCAAGTGAGTTATCGTATCCCCTTTATATGAACTCTCTGACCGCAAGTGAGTTACCATAGTCCCATATATGTACTCTCTGACCCCAAGTGAGGTACGATATCACCTTTATAAGTACTCCCTGACCCCAAGTGTGTTACCCTAGTCTCATATAAGTCCTCCCTGAACCCAATTGTGTTACCTTAGCCCCTTTATAAGCACTCCCTGACCCCAAGTGAGTTATCGTATCCCCTTTATATGTACTCTCTGACCGCAAGTGAGTTACCCTAGTCCCATAGTAGTACTCCCTGACCCCAAGTGAGTTATCCTATCCCCTTTATATGTACTCCCTGACCGCAAGTGAGTTACCCTAGTCCCATATATGTACTCCCTGACCCCAAGCGAGTTATCGTATCCCCTTTATATGCACTCTCTGACCGCAAGTGGGTTACCCTGGTCCCATATAACTACTCCCTGACCCCTAGTGAGTTACCATAGCCCCTTTATAAGTACTCTCTGACCCCAAGTGAGTTACAATATCAGCTTTATAAGTACTCCCTGACCCCAAGTGAGTTATCCTAGCCCGTTTATATGTACTCTCTGACCTCAAGTGAGTTACCGTAGTCCCATAGAAGTACTCCCTGACCCCAAGTGAGTTACCATATCACCTTTATACGTACTCCCTGACCGCAAGTGAGTTATTCAAACCCCTTTATAAGTACTCCCTGACCCCAAGTGTGTTATCCTAGTCTCATATAAGTACTCCCTGAACCCAAGTGTGTTACCTTAGCCATTTTATAAGTACTCCCTGACCCCAAGTATGTTATCCTATCCCCTTTATATGTACTCTCTGACCGCAAGTGAGTTATTCAAACCCCTTTATAAGTACTCCCTGACCCCAAGTGAGTTATCCTAGCACCTTTATATGTACTCTCTAACGGCAAGTGAGTTACCCTAGTCCCATATATGTACTCTCTGACCCCAAGTGAGTTATCCTATCCCCTTTATATGTACTCTCTGACCGCAAGTGAGTTACCCTAGTCCCATATAAGAACTCCCTGTCCCTAAGTGAGTACGCTAGTCCCAAATAAGTACTCCCTGACCCCAAGTGAGTTATCCTAACCCCTTTATATGTACTCTCTGACGGCAAGTGAATTATCCTAGCCCCATTATATTTACTCCCAGACCCCAAGTGAGTTACCCTAGTCCCTTATAACTACTCCCTGACCCCAAGTGAGTTACCCAGCCCGTTTATAAGTACACCCTGGCCCCAAGTGAGTTACCCTGGTCCCATATAAGTACTCCCACACACCAAGTGAGTTAGCCTATTCCAATATAAGTACTCCTTGACCGAAAGAGAGTTACCCTAGGCCCTTTATAAGAACTGCCTGACCGCAAGTGAGTTACCCTGGTCCCATATAAGTACTCCCTGACCCCAAGTGAGGTACCATAGCCCTTCTATAAGTACTCCCTGTCCCCAAGTGAGTTATCCTATCCCCTTTATGTGTACTCTCTGACCGCAAGTGCGTTATCCTAGTCCCATAGTAATACTCCCTGACCCCAAGTGAGTTATCCTATCCCCTTTATATGCACACTCTGACCGCAAGTGAGTTACCCTAGGCCCATATAAGTATTCCCTGACCCCAAGTGAGTTTCCATAGCCCCTTTATAAGTACTCCCTGACCCCAAATGAGTTATCCTAGCCCCTTTTTATGTACACTCTGACCGCAAGTGAGTTATTCAAACCCCTTTATAAGTACTCCCTGACCCCAAGTGTGTTACCCTAGTCTCATATAAGTCCTCCCTGAACCCGAGTGTGTTACCTTAGCCTCTTTATAAGTACTCCCTGACCCCAAGTGAGTTATCGTATCCCGTTTATATGTACTCTCTGACCGCAAATGAGTTACCCTAGTCCCATATATGTACTCCCTAACCCCAAGTGAGTTATCCTATCCCCTTTATATGTTCTCTCTGACCGCAAGTGAGTTACCCTAGTCCCATATAAGAACTCCCTGTCCCTAAGTGAGTACGCTAGTCCCAAATAAGTACTCCCTGACCCCAAGTGAGTTATCCTATCCTCTTTATATGTAGTCTCTGACCGCAAGTGAGTTACCCTAGCCGCTTTATATGTACTCCCAGACCCCAAGTGAGTTACCCTAGTCCCTTATAAGTACTCCCTGACCCCAAGAGAGTTACCTTAGCCCTTTAATAAGTACACCCTGGCTCCAAGTGAGTTACCCTGGTCCCATATAAGTACTCCCTGACCCCAAGTGAGGTACCATAGCCCTTTTATAAGTACTCCCTGACCCCATGTGAGTTATCCTATCCCCTTTATGTGTACTCTCTGACCGCAAGTGAGTTACCCTAGTCCCATATATGTACTCCCTGACCCCAAGTGAGTTATCCTATCCCCTTTATATGCACACTCTGACCGCAAGTGAGTTATTCAAACCCCTTTATAAGTACTCCCTGACCCCATGTGAGTTATCCTATCCCCTTTATGTGTACTCTCTGACCGCAAATGAGTTACCCTAGTCCCATATATGTACTCCCTAACCCCAAGTGAGTTATCCTATCCCCTTTATATGTACTCTCTGACGGCAAGTGAGTTACCCTAGTCCCATATATGTACTCCCTGACCCCAAGTGAGTTATTCAAATCCCCTTTATATGTACTCCCTGACCCCATGTGTGTTATCCTAGTCTCATATAAGTACTCCCTGAACCCAAGTGTGTTACCTTAGCCCCTTTATAAGTACTCCCTGACCCCAAGTGAGTTACCATATCACCTTTATATGTACTCCCTGACAGCAAGTGAGTTATTCTAACCCCTTTATAAGTACTCCCTGACGCCAAGTGTGTTACCCTAGTCTCATATAAGTACTCCCTGGCCCCATGTGAGTTACCATAGCCCCTTTATAAGTACTCCCTGACCCCAAGTGTGTTATCCCTGTCTCATATAAGTACTCGCTGAACCCAAGTGTGTTACCTTAGCCATTTTATAAGTACTCCCTGACCCCAAGTAAGTTATCCTATCCCCTTTATATGTACTCTCTGACCGCAAGTGAGTTATTCAAACCCCTTTATAAGTACTCCCTGACCCCAAGTGTGTTATCCTAGTCTCATATAAGTACTCCCTGAACCCAAGTGTGTTACCTTAGCCCCTTTATAAGTACTCCCTGACCCCAAGTGAGTTACCATATCACCTTTATATGTACTCTCTGACCGCAAGTGCGCTACCCTGGTCCCATAGTAGTATTCCCTGACCCCAAGTGAGTTATCCTAGCACCTTTATATGTACTCTGTAACGGCAAGTGAGTTACCCTAGTCCCATATATGCACTCCCTGACCCCAAGTGAGTTATCCTATCCCCTTTATATGTACTCTCTGACCGCAAGTGAGTTACCCTAGTCCCATATAAGAGCTCCCTGTCCCTAAGTGAGTACGCTAGTCCCAAATAAGTTCTCCCTGACCCCAAGTGAGTTATCCTAACCCCTTTATATGTACTCTCTGACGGCAAGTGAATTATCCTAGCCCCATTATATTTACTCCCAGACCCCAAGTGAGTTACCCTAGTCCCTTACAACTACTCCCTGACCCCAAGTGAGTTACCCAGCCCGTTTATAAGTACACCCTGGCCCCAAGTGAGTTACCCTGGTCCCATATAAGTACTCCCACACACCAAGTGAGTTAGCCTATTCCAATATATATACTCCCTGACCCCAAGTGAGGTACGATATCAGCTTTATAAGTACTCCCTGACCCCAAGTGAGTCATCCTAGCCCCTTTATATGTACTCTCTGACCGCAAGTGCGTTACCCTAGTCCCATAGTAGTACTCCCTGACCCCAAGTGAGCTATCCTAGCCCCTTTATATGTACTCTCTGATGGCAAGTGAGTTACCCTAGGCCCATATAAGTACTCCCAGACCCCAAGTGAGTTACCATAGCCCCTTTATAAGTACTCCCTGACCCCAAATGAGTTATCCTAGCCCCTTTATATGTACTCTCTGACCGCAAGTGAGTTATTCAAACCACTTTATAAGTACTCCCTGACCCCAAGTGTGTTACCCTAGTCTCATATAAGTCCTCCCTGAACCCATGTATGTTACCTTAGCCCCTTTATAAGCACTCCCTGACCCCAAGTGAGTTATCGTATCCCCTTTATATGTACTCTCTGACCGCAAGTGAGTTACCCTAGTCCCATATATGTACTCCCTGACCCCAAGTGAGTTATCCTATCCCCTTTATATGTACTCCCTGACCGCAAGTGAGTTACCCTAGTCCCATATAAGTACTCCCTGACCCCAAGTGAGGTACCATAGCCCCTTTATAAGTACTCCCTGACCCCAAGTGAGTTATCCTATCCCCTTTATATGTACTCTCTGACCGCAAGTGAGTTACCCTAGTCCCATATATGTACTCCCTGACCCCAAGTGAGTTATCCTATCCCCTTTATATGCACTCTCTGACCGCAAGTGGGTTACCCTGGTCCCATATAACTACTCCCTGACCCCTAGTGAGTTACCATATCACCTTTATACGTACTCCCTGACCGCAAGTGAGTTATTCTAACCCCTTTATAAGTACTCCCTGACGCCAAGTGTGTTACCCTAGTCTCATATAAGTACTCCCTGGCCCCATGTGAGTTACCATAGCCCCTTTATAAGTACTCCCTGACCCCAAGTGAGTTATCCTATCCCCTTTATATGAACTCTCTGACCGCAAGTGAGTTACCCTAGTCCCATATATGTACACCCTGACCCCAAGTGAGTTATCCTATCCCCTATATATGTACTCTCTGACCGCAAGTGAGTTACCCTAGTCCCATATAAGAAATCCCTGTCCCTAAGTGAATACCCTAGTCCCAAATAAGTACTCCCTGGCCCCAAGGGAGTTACCATAGCCCCTTTATAAGTACTCCCTGACCCCAAGTGAGTTATCCTAGCCCCTTTATATGTACTCTCTGACGGCAAGTGAATTATCCTAGCCCCATTATATTTACTCCCAGACCCCAAGTGAGTTACCCTAGTCCCTTATAACTACTCCCTGACCCCAAGTGAGTTACCCAGCCCGTTTATAAGTACACCCTGGCCCCAAGTGAGTTACCCTGGTCCCATATAAGTACTCCCACACACCAAGTGAGTTAGCCTATTCCAATATAAGTACTCCTTGACCGAAAGAGAGTTACCCTAGGCCCTTTATAAGAACTGCCTGACCGCAAGTGAGTTAACCTGGTCCCATATAAGTACTCCCTGACCCCAAGTGAGGTACCATAGCCCTTCTATAAGTACTCCCTGTCCCCAAGTGAGTTATCCTATCCCCTTTATATGTACTCTCTGACCGCAAGTGAGTTACCCTAGTCCCATATAAGTCCTCCCTGAACCCGAGTGTGTTACCTTAGCCTCTTTATAAGTACTCCCTGACCCCAAGTGAGTTATCGTATCCCCTTTATATGTACTCTCTGACCGCAAATGAGTTACCCTAGTCCCATATATGTACTCCCTGACCCCAAGTGAGTTATCCTATCCCCTTTATATGTTCTCTCTGACCGCAAGTGAGTTACCCTGGTCCCATATAAGTACTCCCTGACCCCAAGTGAGGTACCATAGCCCTTTTATAAGTACTCCCTGACCCCATGTGAGTTATCCTATCCCCTTTATGTGTACTCTCTGACCGCAAGTGAGTTACCCTAGTCCCATATATGTACTCCCTGACCCCAAGTAAGTTATCCTATCCCCTTTATATGTACTCTCTGACCGCAAGTGAGTTATTCAAACCCCTTTATAAGTACTCCCTGACCCCAAGTGTGTTACCCTAGTCTCATATAAGTACTCCCTCAACCCAAGTGTGTTACCTTAGCCCCTTTATAAGTACTCCCTGACCCCAAGTGAGTTATCCTATCCCCTTTATACGAACTCTCTGACCGCAAGTGAGTTACCCTAGTCCCATATATGTACACCCTGACCCCAAGTGAGTTAGCCTAGTCCAATATAAGTACTCCTTGACCCAAAGAGTGTTACCCTAGGCCCTTTATAAGTACTCCCTGACCGCAAGTGAGTTAACCTAGTCCCATATAATTACTCCCTGACCCCAAGTGAGGTACCATAGCCCCTTTATAAGTACTCCCTGACCCCAAGTGAGTTATCCTATCCCCTTTATATGTACTCTCTGACCGCAAGTGAGTTACCCTAGTCCCATATATGTACACCCTGACCCCAAGTGAGTTATCCAATCCCCTTTATATGTTCGCTCTGACCGCAAGTGAGTTACCCTAGTCCCATATAAGAACTCCCTGTCCCTAAGTGAGTACGCTAGTCCCAAATAAGTACTCCCTGACCCCAAGTGAGGTACCATAGCCCCTTTATAAGTACTCCCTGACCCCAAGTGAGTTATCCTATCCCCTTTATATGTACTCTCTGACGGCAAGTGAGTTACCCTAGTCCCATATATGTACTCCCTGACCCCAAGTGAGTTATTCAAATCCCCTTTATATGTACTCCCTGACCCCAAGTGTGTTATCCTAGTCTCATATAAGTACTCCCTGAACCCAAGTGTGTTACCTTAGCCCCTTTATAAGTACTCCCTGACCCCAAGTGAGTTACCATATCACCTTTATATGTACTCTCTGACCGCAAGTGAGTTATTCAAACCCCTTTATAAGTACTCCCTGACCCCAAGTGAGTTATCCTTGCACCTTTATATGTACTCTCTAACGGCAAGTGAGTTACCCTAGTCCCATATATGTACTCTCTGACCCCAAGTGAGTTATCCTATCCCATTTATATGTACTCTCTGACCGCAAGTGAGTTACCCTAGTCCCATATAAGAACTCCCTGTCCCTAAGTGAGTACGCTAGTCCCAAATAAGTACTCCCTGACCCCAAGTGAGTTATCCTAACCCCTTTATATGTACTCTCTGACGGCAAGTGAATTATCCTAGCCCCATTATATTTACTCCCAGACCCCAAGTGAGTTACCCTAGTCCCTTATAACTACTCCCTGACCCCAAGTGAGTTACCCAGCCCGTTTATAAGTACACCCTGGCCCCAAGTGAGTTACCCTGGTCCCATATAAGTACTCCCACACACCAAGTGAGTTAGCCTATTCCAATATAAGTACTCCTTGACCGAAAGAGAGTTACCCTAGGCCCTTTATAAGAACTGCCTGACCGCAAGTGAGTTACCCTGGTCCCATATAAGTACTCCCTGACCCCAAGTGAGGTACCATAGCCCTTCTATAAGTACTCCCTGTCCCCAAGTGAGTTATCCTATCCCCTTTATGTGTACTCTCTGACCGCAAGTGCGTTATCCTAGTCCCATAGTAATACTCCCTGACCCCAAGTGAGTTATCGTATCCCCTTTATATGTACTCTCTGACGGCAAATGAGTTACCCTAGTCCCATATATGTACTCCCTGACCCCAAGTGAGTTATCCTATCCCCTTTATATGTTCTCTCTGACCGCAAGTGAGTTACCCTAGTCCCATATAAGAACTCCCTGTCCCTAAGTGAGTACGCTAGTCCCAAATAAGTACTCCCTGACCCCAAGTGAGTTATCCTATCCTCTTTATATGTAGTCTCTGACCGCAAGTGAGTTACCCTAGTCCCATATATGTACTCTCTGACCGCAAGTAAGTTATCCTAGCCGCTTTATATGTACTCCCAGACCCCAAGTGAGTTACCCTAGTCCCTTATAAGTACTCCCTGACCCCAAGAGAGTTACCTTAGCCCTTTACTAAGTACACCCTGGCTCCAAGTGAGTTACCCTGGTCCCATATAAGTACTCCCTGACCCCAAGTGTGTTATCCCTGTCTCATATAAGTACTCCCTGAACCCAAGTGTGTTACCTTAGCCATTTTATAAGTACTCCCTGACCCCAAGTAAGTTATCCTATCCCCTTTATATGTACTCTCTGACCGCAAGTGAGTTATTCAAACCCCTTTATAAGTACTCCCTGACCCCAAGTGTGTTACCCTAGTCTCATATAAGTACTCCCTCAACCCAAGTGTGTTACCTTAGCCCCTTTATAAGTACTCCCTGACCCCAAGTGAGTTATCCTATCCCCTTTATACGAACTCTCTGACCGCAAGTGAGTTACCCTAGTCCCATATATGTACACCCTGACCCCAAGTGAGTTAGCCTAGTCCAATATAAGTACTCCTTGACCCAAAGAGTGTTACCCTAGGCCCTTTATAAGTACTCCCTGACCGCAAGTGAGTTAACCTAGTCCCATATATGTACTCCCTGACCCCAAGTGAGTTATCCTATCCCCTTTATATGTACTCTCTGACCGCAAGTGAGTTACCCTAGTCCCATATAAGAGCTCCCTGTCCCTAAGTGAGTACGCTAGTCCCAAATAAGTACTCCCTGACCCCAAGTGAGTTATCCTAACCCCTTTATATGTACTCTCTGACGGCAAGTGAATTATCCTAGCCCCATTATATTTACTCCCAGACCCCAAGTGAGTTACCCTAGTCCCTTACCACTACTCCCTGACTCCAAGTGAGTTACCCAGCCCGTTTATAAGTACACCCTGGCCCCAAGTGAGTTACCCTGGTCCCATATAAGTTCTCCCACACACAAAGTGAGTTAGCCTATTCCAATATATATACTCCCTGACCCCAAGTGAGGTACGATATCAGCTTTATAAGTACTCCCTGACCCCAAGTGAGTCATCCTAGCCCCTTTATATGTACTCTCTGACCGCAAGTGCGTTACCCTAGTCCCATAGTAGTACTCCCTGACCCCAAGTGAGCTATCCTAGCCCCTTTATATGTACTCTCTGATGGCAAGTGAGTTACCCTAGGCCCATATAAGTACTCCCAGACCCCAAGTGAGTTACCATAGCCCCTTTATAAGTACTCCCTGACCCCAAATGAGTTATCCTAGCCCCTTTATATGTACTCTCTGACCGCAAGTGAGTTATTCAAACCACTTTATAAGTACTCCCTGACCCCAAGTGTGTTACCCTAGTCTCATATAAGTCCTCCCTGAACCCAAGTATGTTACCTTAGCCCCTTTATAAGCACTCCCTGACCCCAAGTGAGTTATCGTATCCCCTTTATATGTACTCTCTGACCGCAAGTGAGTTACCCTAGTCCCATATATGTACTCCCTGACCCCAAGTGAGTTATCCTATCCCCTTTATATGTACTCCCTGACCGCAAGTGAGTTACCCTAGTCCCATATAAGTACTCCCTGACCCCAAGTGAGGTACCATAGCCCCTTTATAAGTACTCCCTGACCCCAAGTGAGTTATCCTATCCCCTTTATATGTACTCTCTGACCGCAAGTGAGTTACCCTAGTCCCATATATGTACTCCCTGACCCCAAGTGAGTTATCCTATCCCCTTTATATGCACTCTCTGACCGCAAGTGGGTTACCCTGGTCCCAAATAACTACTCCCTGACCCCTAGTGAGTTACCATATCACCTTTATACGTACTCCCTGACCGCAAGTGAGTTATTCTAACCCCTTTATAAGTACTCCCTGACGCCAAGTGTGTTACCCTAGTCTCATATATGTACTCCCTGGCCCCATGTGAGTTACCATAGCCCCTTTATAAGTACTCCCTGACCCCAAGTGAGTTATCCTATCCCCTTTATATGAACTCTCTGACCGCAAGTGAGTTACCCTAGTCCCATATATGTACACCCTGACCCCAAGTGAGTTATCCTATCCCCTTTATATGTACTCTCTGACCGCAAGTGAGTTACCCTAGTCCCATATAAGAAATCCCTGTCCCTAAGTGAATACCCTAGTCCCAAATAAGTACTCCCTGGCCCCAAGGGAGTTACCATAGCCCCTTTATAAGTACTCCCTGACCCCAAGTGAGTTATCCTAGCCCCTTTATATGTACTCCCTGACCCCAAGTGAGTTAACCTAGCCCCTTTATATGAACTCTCTGACGGCAAGTGAATTATCCTAGTCCCATTATATGTACTCCCAGACCCCAAGTGAGTTACCCTAGTCCCTTATAACTACTCCCTGACCCCAAGTGAGTTATCCTATCCCCTTCATATGTAGTCTCTGACCGCAAGTGAGTTACCCTAGTCCCATATAAGAACTCCCTGTCCCTAAGTGAGTACGCTAGTCCCAAATAAGTACTCCCTGACCCCAAGTGAGTAATCCTAACCCCTTTATTTGTACTCTCTGACGGCAAGTGAATTATCCTAGTCCCATTATATGCAATCCCAGACCCCAAGTGAGTTACCCTAGTCCCTTATAACTACTCCCTGACCCCAAGTGAGTTATCCTATCCCCTTTATATGTAGTCTCTGACCGCAAGTGAGTTACCCTAGTCCCATATATGTACTCTCTGACCGCAAGTAAGTTATCCTAGCCGCTTTATATGTACTCCCAGACCCCAAGTGAGTTACCCTAGTCCCTTATAAGTAATCCCTGACCCCAAGAGAGTTATCCTATCCCCTTTATATGCACACTCTGACCGCAAGTGAGTTATTCAAACCCCTTTATAAGTACTCCCTGACCCCAAGTGTGTTATCCTAGTCTCATATAAGTACTCCCTGAACCGAAGTGTGTTACCTTAGCCATTTTATAAGTACTCCCTGACCCCAAGTAAGTTATCCTATCCCCTTTATATGTCCTCTCTGACCGCAAGTAAGTTATTCAAACCCCTTTATAAGTACTCCCTGACCCCAAGTGTGTTAACCTAGTCTCATATAAGTACTCCCTCAACCCAAGTGTGTTACCTTAGCCCCTTTATAAGTACTCCCTAACCCCAAGTGAGTTATCCTATCCCCTTTATGTGTACTCTCTGACCGCAAGTGAATTACCCTAGTCCCATATATGTACTCCCTGACCCCAAGTGAGTAATCCTATCCCCTTTATATGCACACTCTGACCGCAAGTGAGTTATTCAAACCCCTTTATAAGTACTCCCTGACCCCAAGTGTGATATCCTAGTCTCATATAAGTACTCCCTGAACCCAAGTGTGTTACCTTAGCCATTTTATAAGTACTCCCTGACCCCAAGTATGTTATCCTATCCCCTTTATATGTACTCTCTGACCGCAAGTGAGTTATTCAAACCCCTTTATAAGTACTCCCTGACCCCAAGTGAGTTATCCTAGCACCTTTATATGTACTCTCTGACCGCAAGTGAGTTACCCTAGTCCCATATAAGAACTCCCTGTCCCTAAGTGAGTACGCTAGTCCCAAATAAGTACTCCCTGACCCCAAGTGAGTTATCCTAACCCCTTTATATGTACTCTCTGACGGCAAGTGAATTATCCTAGCCCCATTATATTTACTCCCAGACCCCAAGTGAGTTACCCTAGTCCCTTATAACTACTCCCTGACCCCAAGTGAGTTACCCAGCCCGTATATAAGTACACCCTGGCCCCAAGTGAGTTACCCTGGTCCCATATAAGTACTCCCACACACCAAGTGAGTTAGCCTATTCCAATATAAGTACTCCTTGACCGAAAGAGAGTTACCCTAGGCCCTTTATAAGAAGTGCCTGACCGCAAGTGAGTTACCCTGGTCCCATATAAGTACTCCCTGACCCCAAGTGAGGTACCATAGCCCTTCTATAAGTACTCCCTGTCCCCAAGTGAGTTATCCTATCCCCTTTATGTGTACTCTCTGACCGCAAGTGCGTTATCCTAGTCCCATAGTAATACTCCCTGACCCCAAGTGAGTTATCCTATCCTCTTTATATGTAGTCTCTGACCGCAAGTGAGTTACCCTAGTCCCATATATGTACTCTCTGACCGCAAGTAAGTTATCCTAGCCGCTTTATATGTACTCCCAGACCCCAAGTGAGTTACCCTAGTCCCTTATAAGTACTCCCTGACCCCAAGAGAGTTACCTTAGCCCTTTACTAAGTACACCCTGGCTCCAAGTGAGTTACCCTGGTCCCATATAAGTACTCCCTGACCCCAAGTGTGTTATCCCTGTCTCATATAAGTACTCCCTGAACCCAAGTGTGTTACCTTAGCCATTTTATAAGTACTCCCTGACCCCAAGTAAGTTATCCTATCCCCTTTATATGTACTCTCTGACCGCAAGTGAGTTATTCAAACCCCTTTATAAGTACTCCCTGACCCCAAGTGTGTTACCCTAGTCTCATATAAGTACTCCCTCAACCCAAGTGTGTTACCTTAGCCCCTTTATAAGTACTCCCTGACCCCAAGTGAGTTATCCTATCCCCTTTATACGAACTCTCTGACCGCAAGTGAGTTACCCTAGTCCCATATATGTACACCCTGAACCCAAGTGAGTTAGCCTAGTCCAATATAAGTACTCCTTGAGCCAAAGAGTGTTACCCTAGGCCCTTTATAAGTACTCCCTGACCGCAAGTGAGTTAACCTAGTCCCATATAATTACTCCCTGACCCCAAGTGAGGTACCATAGCCCCTTTATAAGTACTCCCTGACCCCAAGTGAGTTATCCTATCCCCTTTATATGTACTCTCTGACCGCAAGTGAGTTACCCTAGTCCCATATATGTACACCCTGACCCCAAGTGAGTTATCCTATCCCCTTTATATGTTCGCTCTGACCGCAAGTGAGTTACCCTAGTCCCATATAAGAACTCCCTGTCCCTAAGTGAGTACGCTAGTCCCAAATAAGTACTCCCTGACCGCAAGTGAGTTAACCTAGTCCCATATAATTACTCCCTGACCCCAAGTGAGGTACCATAGCCCCTTTATAAGTACTCCCTGACCCCAAGTGAGTTATCCTATCCCCTTTATATGTACTCTCTGACGGCAAGTGAGTTACCCTAGTCCCATATATGTACTCCCTGACCCCAAGTGAGTTATTCAAATCCCCTTTATATGTACTCCCTGACCCCAAGTGTGTTATCCTAGTCTCATATAAGTACTCCCTGAACCCAAGTGTGTTACCTTAGCCCCTTTATAAGTACTCCCTGACCCCAAGTGAGTTACCATATCACCTTTATATGTACTCTCTGACCGCAAGTGCGCTACCTTGGTCCCATAGTAGTATTCCCTGACCCCAAGTGAGTTATCCTAGCACCTTTATATGTACTCTGTAACGGCAAGTGAGTTACCCTAGTCCCATATATGTACTCCCTGACCCCAAGTGAGTTATTCAAATCCCCTTTATATGTACTCCCTGACCCCAAGTGTGTTATCCTAGTCTCATATAAGTACTCCCTGAACCCAAGTGTGTTACCTTAGCCTCTTTATAAGTACTCCCTGACCCCAAGTGAGTTATCGTATCCCCTTTATATGTACTCTCTGACCGCAAATGAGTTACCCTAGTCCCATATATGTACTCCCTGACCCCAAGTGAGTTATCCTATCCCCTTTATATGTTCTCTCTGACCGCAAGTGAGTTACCCTAGTCCCATATAAGAACTCCCTGTCCCTAAGTGAGTACGCTAGTCCCAAATAAGTACTCCCTGACCCCAAGTGAGTTATCCTATCCTCTTTATATGTAGTCTCTGACCGCAAGTGAGTTACCCTAGTCCCATATATGTACTCTCTGACAGCAAGTAAGTTATCCTAGCCGCTTTATATGTACTCCCAGACCCCTAGTGAGTTACCCTAGTCCCTTATAAGTACTCCCTGACCCCAAGAGAGTTACCTTAGCCCTTTAATAAGTACACCCTGGCTCCAAGTGAGTTACCCTGGTCCCATATAAGTACTCCCTGACCCCAAGTGAGGTACCATAGCCCTTTTATAAGTACTCCCTGACCCCATGTGAGTTATCCTATCCCCTTTATGTGTACTCTCTGACCGCAAGTGAGTTACCCTAGTCCCATATATATACTCCCTGACCCCAAGTGAGTTATCCTATCCCCTTTATATGCACACTCTGACCGCAAGTGAGTTATTCAAACCCCTTTATAAGTACTCCCTGACCCCAAGTGTGTTATCCCTGTCTCATATAAGTACTCCCTGAACCCAAGTGTGTTACCTTAGCCATTTTATAAGTACTCCCTGACCCCAAGTAAGTTACCATATCACCTTTATATGTACTCTCTGACCGCAAGTGCGCTACCTTGGTCCCATAGTAGTATTCCCTGACCCCAAGTGAGTTATCCTAGCACCTTTATATGTACTCTGTAACGGCAAGTGAGTTACCCTAGTCCCATATATGTACTCCCTGACCCCAAGTGAGTTATCCTATCCCCTTTATATGTACTCTCTGACCGCAAGTGAGTTACCCTAGTCCCATATAAGAGCTCCCTGTCCCTAAGTGAGTACGCTAGTCCCAAATAAGTACTCCCTGACCCCAAGTGAGTTATCCTAACCCCTTTATATGTACTCTCTGACGGCAAGTGAATTATCCTAGCCCCAATATATTTACTCCCAGACCCCAAGTGAGTTACCCTAGTCCCTTACAACTACTCCCTGACCCCAAGTGAGTTACCCAGCCCGTTTATAAGTACACCCTGGCCCCAAGTGAGTTACCCTGGTCCCATATAAGTACTCCCACACACCAAGTGAGTTAGCCTATTCCAATATAAGTACTCCTTGACCCATAGAGAGTTACCCTAGGCCCTTATAAGTACTCCCTGACCGCAAAGTGAGTTACCCTAGTCCCATATATATACTCCCTGACCCCAAGTGAGGTACGATATCAGCTTTATAAGTACTCCCTGACCCCAAGTGAGTCATCCTAGCCCCTTTATATGTACTCTCTGACCGCAAGTGCGTTACCCTAGTCCCATAGTAGTACTCCCTGACCCCAAGTGTGCTATCCTAGCCCCTTTATATGTACTCTCTGATGGCAAGTGAGTTACCCTAGGCCCATATAAGTACTCCCAGGCCCCAAGTGAGTTACCATAACCCCTTTATAAGTACTCCCTGACCCCAAATGAGTTATCCTAGCCCCTTTATATGTACTCTCTGACCGCAAATGAGTTATTCAAACCACTTTATAAGCACTCCCTGACCCCAAGTGAGTTATCGTATCCCCTTTATATGTACTCTCTGACCGCAAGTGAGTTACCCTAGTCCCATATATGTACTCCCTGACCCCATGTGAGGTACGATATCACCTTTATAAGTACTCCCTGACCCCAAGTAAGTTATCCTAGCCCCTTTATATGTACTCTCTGACCGCAAGTGCGTTACCCTAGTCCCATAGTAGTACTCCCTGACCCCAAGTGAGCTATCCTAGCCCCATTATATGTACTCTCTGATTGCAAGTGAGTTACCCTAGGCCCATATAAGTACTCCCAGACCCCAAATGAGTTATCCTAGCCCCTTTATATGTACTCTCTGACCGCAAGTGAGTTATTCAAACCACTTTATAAGTACTCCCTGACCCCAAGTGTGTTACCCTAGTCTCATATAAGTCCTCCCTGAACCCAAGTGTGTTACCTTAGCCCCTTTATAAGCACTCCCTGACCCCAAGTGAGTTATCGTATCCCCTTTATATGTACTCTCTGACCGCAAGTGAGTTACCCTAGTCCCATATATGTACTCCCTGACCCCAAGTGAGTTATCCTAGCCCCTTTATATGTACTCTCTGATGGCAAGTGAGTTACCCTAGGCCCATATAAGTACTCCCAGACCCCAAGTGAGTTACCATAGCCCCTTTATAAGTACTCCCTGACCCCAAATGAGTTATCCTAGCCTCTTTATATGTACTCTCTGACCGCAAGTGAGTTATTCAAACCACTTCATAAGTACTCCCTGACCCCAAGTGTGTTACCCTAGTCTCATATAAGTCCTCCCTGAACCCAATTGTGTTACCTTAGCCCCTTTATAAGCACTCCCTGACCCCAAGTGAGTTATCGTATCCCCTTTATATGAACTCTCTGACCGCAAGTGAGTTACCATAGTCCCATATATGTACTCTCTGACCCCAAGTGAGGTACGATATCACCTTTATAAGTACTCCCTGACCCCAAGTGTGTTACCCTAGTCTCATATAAGTCCTCCCTGAACCCAATTGTGTTACCTTAGCCCCTTTATAAGCACTCCCTGACCCCAAGTGAGTTATCGTATCCCCTTTATATGTACTCTCTGACCGCAAGTGAGTTACCCTAGTCCCATAGTAGTACTCCCTGACCCCAAGTGAGTTATCCTATCCCCTTTATATGTACTCCCTGACCGCAAGTGAGTTACCCTAGTCCCATATATGTACTCCCTGACCCCAAGCGAGTTATCGTATCCCCTTTATATGCACTCTCTGACCGCAAGTGGGTTACCCTGGTCCCATATAACTACTCCCTGACCCCTAGTGAGTTACCATAGCCCCTTTATAAGTACTCTCTGACCCCAAGTGAGTTACAATATCAGCTTTATAAGTACTCCCTGACCCCAAGTGAGTTATCCTAGCCCGTTTATATGTACTCTCTGACCTCAAGTGAGTTACCGTAGTCCCATAGAAGTACTCCCTGACCCCAAGTGAGTTACCATATCACCTTTATACGTACTCCCTGACCGCAAGTGAGTTATTCAAACCCCTTTATAAGTACTCCCTGACCCCAAGTGTGTTATCCTAGTCTCATATAAGTACTCCCTGAACCCAAGTGTGTTACCTTAGCCATTTTATAAGTACTCCCTGACCCCAAGTATGTTATCCTATCCCCTTTATATGTACTCTCTGACCGCAAGTGAGTTATTCAAACCCCTTTATAAGTACTCCCTGACCCCAAGTGAGTTATCCTAGCACCTTTATATGTACTCTCTAACGGCAAGTGAGTTACCCTAGTCCCATATATGTACTCTCTGACCCCAAGTGAGTTATCCTATCCCCTTTATATGTACTCTCTGACCGCAAGTGAGTTACCCTAGTCCCATATAAGAACTCCCTGTCCCTAAGTGAGTACGCTAGTCCCAAATAAGTACTCCCTGACCCCAAGTGAGTTATCCTAACCCCTTTATATGTACTCTCTGACGGCAAGTGAATTATCCTAGCCCCATTATATTTACTCCCAGACCCCAAGTGAGTTACCCTAGTCCCTTATAACTACTCCCTGACCCCAAGTGAGTTACCCAGCCCGTTTATAAGTACACCCTGGCCCCAAGTGAGTTACCCTGGTCCCATATAAGTACTCCCACACACCAAGTGAGTTAGCCTATTCCAATATAAGTACTCCTTGACCGAAAGAGAGTTACCCTAGGCCCTTTATAAGAACTGCCTGACCGCAAGTGAGTTACCCTGGTCCCATATAAGTACTCCCTGACCCCAAGTGAGGTACCATAGCCCTTCTATAAGTACTCCCTGTCCCCAAGTGAGTTATCCTATCCCCTTTATGTGTACTCTCTGACCGCAAGTGCGTTATCCTAGTCCCATAGTAATACTCCCTGACCCCAAGTGAGTTATCCTATCCCCTTTATATGCACACTCTGACCGCAAGTGAGTTACCCTAGGCCCATATAAGTATTCCCTGACCCCAAGTGAGTTTCCATAGCCCCTTTATAAGTACTCCCTGACCCCAAATGAGTTATCCTAGCCCCTTTTTATGTACACTCTGACCGCAAGTGAGTTATTCAAACCCCTTTATAAGTACTCCCTGACCCCAAGTGTGTTACCCTAGTCTCATATAAGTCCTCCCTGAACCCGAGTGTGTTACCTTAGCCTCTTTATAAGTACTCCCTGACCCCAAGTGAGTTATCGTATCCCGTTTATATGTACTCTCTGACCGCAAATGAGTTACCCTAGTCCCATATATGTACTCCCTAACCCCAAGTGAGTTATCCTATCCCCTTTATATGTTCTCTCTGACCGCAAGTGAGTTACCCTAGTCCCATATAAGAACTCCCTGTCCCTAAGTGAGTACGCTAGTCCCAAATAAGTACTCCCTGACCCCAAGTGAGTTATCCTATCCTCTTTATATGTAGTCTCTGACCGCAAGTGAGTTACCCTAGCCGCTTTATATGTACTCCCAGACCCCAAGTGAGTTACCCTAGTCCCTTATAAGTACTCCCTGACCCCAAGAGAGTTACCTTAGCCCTTTAATAAGTACACCCTGGCTCCAAGTGAGTTACCCTGGTCCCATATAAGTACTCCCTGACCCCAAGTGAGGTACCATAGCCCTTTTATAAGTACTCCCTGACCCCATGTGAGTTATCCTATCCCCTTTATGTGTACTCTCTGACCGCAAGTGAGTTACCCTAGTCCCATATATGTACTCCCTGACCCCAAGTGAGTTATCCTATCCCCTTTATATGCACACTCTGACCGCAAGTGAGTTATTCAAACCCCTTTATAAGTACTCCCTGACCCCAAGTGTGTTATCCCTGTCTCATATAAGTACTCCCTGAACCCAAGTGTGTTACCTTAGCCATTTTATAAGTACTCCCTGACCCCAAGTAAGTTATCCTATCCCCTTTATATGTACTCTCTGACCGCAAGTGAGTTATTCAAACCCCTTTATAAGTACTCCCTGACCCCAAGTGTGTTACCCTAGTCTCATATAAGTACTCCCTCAACCCAAGTGTGTTACCTTAGCCCCTTTATAAGTACTCCCTGACCCCAAGTGAGTTATCCTATCCCCTTTATACGAACTCTCTGACCGCAAGTGAGTTACCCTAGTCCCATATATGTACACCCTGACCCCAAGTGAGTTAGCCTAGTCCAATATAAGTACTCCTTGGCCCAAAGAGTGTTACCCTAGGCCCTTTATAAGTACTCCCTGACCGCAAGTGAGTTAACCTAGTCCCATATAATTACTCCCTGACCCCAAGTGAGGTACCATAGCCCCTTTATAAGTACTCCCTGACCCCAAGTGAGTTATCCTATCCCCTTTATATGTACTCTCTGACCGCAAGTGAGTTACCCTAGTCCCATATATGTACACCCTGACCCCAAGCGAGTTATCCTATCCCCTTTATATGTTCGCTCTGACCGCAAGTGAGTTACCCTAGTCCCATATAAGAACTCCCTGTCCCTAAGTGAGTACGCTAGTCCCAAATAAGTACTCCCTGACCGCAAGTGAGTTAACCTAGTCCCATATAATTACTCCCTGACCCCAAGTGAGGTACCATAGCCCCTTTATAAGTACTCCCTGACCCCAAGTGAGTTATCCTATCCCCTTTATATGTACTCTCTGACGGCAAGTGTGTTACCCTAGTCCCATATATGTACTCCCTGACCCCAAGTGAGTTATTCAAATCCCCTTTATATGTACTCCCTGACCCCAAGTGTGTTATCCTAGTCTCATATAAGTACTCCCTGAACCCAAGTGTGTTACCTTAGCCCCTTTATAAGTACTCCCTGACCCCAAGTGAGTTACCATATCACCTTTATATGTACTCTCTGACCGCAAGTGCGCTACCTTGGTCCCATAGTAGTATTCCCTGACCCCAAGTGAGTTATCCTAGCACCTTTATATGTACTCTGTAACGGCAAGTGAGTTACCCTAGTCCCATATATGTACTCCCTGACCCCAAGTGAGTTATTCAAATCCCCTTTATATGTACACCCTGACCCCAAGTGTGTTATCCTAGTCTCATATAAGTACTCCCTGAACCCAAGTGTGTTACCTTAGCCTCTTTATAAGTACTCCCTGACCCCAAGTGAGTTATCGTATCCCCTTTATATGTACTCTCTGACCGCAAATGAGTTACCCTAGTCCCATATATGTACTCCCTGACCCCAAGTGAGTTATCCTATCCCCTTTATATGTTCTCTCTGACCGCAAGTGAGTTACCCTAGTCCCATATAAGAACTCCCTGTCCCTAAGTGAGTACGCTAGTCCCAAATAAGTACTCCCTGACCCCAAGTGAGTTATTCCTATCCTCTTTATATGTAGTCTCTGACCGCAAGTGAGTTACCCTAGTCCCATATATGTACTCTCTGACCGCAAGTAAGTTATCCTAGCCGCTTTATATGTACTCCCAGACCCCTAGTGAGTTACCCTAGTCCCTTATAAGTACTCCCTGACCCCAAGAGAGTTACCTTAGCCCTTTAATAAGTACACCCTGGCTCCAAGTGAGTTACCCTGGTCCCATATAAGTACTCCCTGACCCCAAGTGAGGTACCATAGCCCTTTTATAAGTACTCCCTGACCCCATGTGAGTTATCCTATCCCCTTTATATGCACACTCTGACCGCAAGTGAATTATTCAAACCCCTTTATAAGTACTCCCTGACCCCAAGTGTGTTATCCCTGTCTCATATAAGTACTCCCTGAACCCAAGTGTGTTACCTTAGCCATTTTATAAGTACTCCCTGACTCCAAGTAAGTTATCCTATCCCCTTTATATGTACTCTCTGACCGCAAGTGAGTTACCCTAGTCCCATATATGTATTCCCTGACCCCAAGTGAGTTATCCTATCCCCTTTATATGCACTCTCTGACCGCAAGTGGGTTACCCTGGTCCCATATAACTACTCCCTGACCCCTAGTGAGTTACCATAGCCCCTTTATAAGTACTCTCTGACCCCAAGTGAGTTACAATATCAGCTTTATAAGTACTCCCTGACCCCAAGTGAGTTTTCCTAGCCCGTTTATATGTACTCTCTGATGGCAAGTGAGTTACCCTAGGCCCAAATAAGTACTCCCAGACCCCAAGTGAGTTACCATAGCCCCTTTATAAGTACTCCCTGACCCCAAATGAGTTATCCTAGCCTCTTTATATGTACTCTCTGACCGCAAGTGAGTTATTCAAACCATTTCATAAGTACTCCCTGACCCCAAGTGTGTTACCCTAGTCTCATATAAGTCCTCCCTGAACCCAATTGTGTTACCTTAGCCCCTTTATAAGCACTCCCTGACCCCAAGTGAGTTATCGTATCCCCTTTATATGTACTCTCTGACCGCAAGTGAGTTACCCTAGTCCCATATATGTACTCCCTGACCCCAAGTGAGGTACGATATCACCTTTATAAGTACTCCCTGACCCCAAGTAAGTTATCCTAGCCCCTTTATATGTACCCTCTGACCGCAAGTGCGTTACCCTAGTCCCATAGTAGTACTACCTGATCCCAAGTGAGCTATCCTAGCCCCTTTATATGTACTCTCTGATGGCAAGTGAGTAACCCTAGGCCCAAATAACTACTCCCAGACCCCAAGTGAGTTACCATAGCCCCTATATAAGTACTCCCTGACCCCAAATGAGTTATCCTAGCCTCTTTATATGTACTCTCTGACAGCAAGTGAGTTATTCAAACCACTTTATAAGTACTCCCTGACCCCAAGTGTGTTACCCTAGTCTCATATAAGTCCTCCCTGAACCCAAGTGTGTTACCTTAGCCCCTTTATAAGCACTCCCTGACCCCAAGTGAGTTATCGTATCCCCTTTATATGTACTCTCTGACCGCAAGTAAGTTACCCTAGTCCCATATATGTACTCCCTGACCCCAAGTGAGTTATCCTAGCCCCTTTATATGTACTCTCTGATGGCAAGTGAGTTACCCTAGGCCCATATAAGTACTCCCAGACCCCAAGTGAGTTACCATAGCCCCTTTATAAGTACTCCCTGACCCCAAATGAGTTATCCTAGCCTCTTTATATGTACTCTCTGACCGCAAGTGAGTTATTCAAACCATTTCATAAGTACTCCCTGACCCCAAGTGTGTTACCCTAGTCTCATATAAGTCCTCCCTGAACCCAATTGTGTTACCTTAGCCCCTTTATAAGCCCTCCCTGACCCCAAGTGAGTTATCGTATCCCCTTTATATGTACTCTCTGACCGCAAGTGAGTTACCCTAGTCCCATATATGTACTCCCTGACCCCAAGTGAGGTACGATATCACCTTTATAAGTACTCCCTGACCCCAAGTAAGTTATCCTAGCCCCTTTATATGTACTCTCTGACCGCAAGTGCGTTACCCTAGTCCCATAGTAGTACTCCCTGACCCCAAGTGAGCTATCCTAGCCCCTTTATATGTACTCTCTGATTGCAAGTGAGTTACCCTAGGCCCATATAAGTACTCCCAGACCCCAAGTGAGTTACCATAGCCCCTTTATAAGTACTCCCTGACCCCAAATGAGTTATCCTAGCCCCTTTATATGTACTCTCTGACCGCAAGTGAGTTATTCAAACCACTTTATAAGCACTCCCTTACCCCAAGTGAGTTATCGTATCCCCTTTATATGTACTCTCTGACCGCAAGTGAGTTACCCTAGTCCCATATATGTACTCCCTGACCCCAAGTGAGTTATCCTATCCCCTTTATATGTACTCCCTGACCGCAAGTGAGTTACCCTAGTCCCATATATGTACTCCCTGACCCCAAGCGAGTTATCGTATCCCCTTTATATGCACTCTCTGACCGCAAGTGGGTTACCCTGGTCCCATATAACTACTCCCTGACCCCTAGTGAGTTACCATAGCCCCTTTATAAGTACTCTCTGACCCCAAGTGAGTTACAATATAAGCTTTATAAGTACTCCCTGACCCCAAGTGAGTTATCCTAGCCCGTTTATATGTACTCTCTGACCTCAAGTGAGTTACCGTAGTCCCATAGAAGTACTCCCTGACCCCAAGTGAGTTACCATATCACCTTTATACAAACTCCCTGACCGCAAGTGAGTTATTCTAACCCCTTTATAAGTACTCCCTGACGCCAAGTGTGTTACCCTAGTCTCATATAAGTACTCTCTGGCCCCATGTGAGTTACCATAGCCACTTTATAAGTACTACCTGACCACAAGTGAGTTATCCTAGCCCCTTTATATGTACTCCCTGTCCGCAAGTGAGTTACCCTATCCCCTTTATATGCACTCTCTGACCGCAAGTGAGTTATTCAAATCCCCTATATAAGTACTCCCTGACCCCAAGTGTGTTATCCTAGTCTCATATAAGTACTCCCTGAACCCAAGTGTGTTACCTTAGCCCCTTTATAAGTACTCCTTGACCCCAAGTGAGTTACCATATCACCTTTATATGTACTCTCTGACCGCAAGTGCGCTACCCTAGTCCCATAGTAGTACTCCCTGACCCCAAGTGAGTTATCCTAGCACCTTTATATGTACTCTCTAACGGCAAGTGAGTTACCTTAGTCCCATATATGTACTCTCTGACCCCAAGTGAGTTATCCTATCCCCTTTATATGTACTCTCTGACCGCAAGTGAGTTACCCTAGTCCCATATAAGAACTCCCTGTCCCTAAGTGAGTACGCTAGTCCCAAATAAGTACTCCCTGACCCCAAGTGAGTTATCCTAAACCCTTTATATGTACTCTCTGACGGCAAGTGAATTATCCTAGCCCCATTATATTTACTCCCAGACCCCAAGTGAGTTACCATAGCCCCTTTATGAGTACTCCCTGACCCCAAATGAGTTATCCTAGCCTCTTTATATGTACTCTCTGACCGCAAGTGAGTTATTCAAACCACTTCATAAGTACTCCCTGACCCCAAGTGTGTTACCCTAGTCTCATATAAGTCCTCCCTGAACCCAATTGTGTTACCTTAGCCCCTTTATAAGCACTCCCTGACCCCAAGTGAGTTATCGTATCCCCTTTATATGTACTCTCTGACCGCAAGTGAGTTACCCTAGTCCCATATATGTACTCCCTGACCCCAAGTGAGGTACGATATCACCTTTATAAGTACTCCCTGACCCCAAGTAAGTTATCCTAACCCCTTTATATGTACTCTCTGACCGCAAGTGCGTTACCCTAGGCCCATATAAGTACTCCCAGACCCCAAGTGAGTTACCATAGCCCCTTTATAAGTACTCCCTGACCCCAAATGAGTTATCCTAGCCCCTTTATATGTACTCTCTGACCGCAAGTGAGTTATCCAAACCACTTTATAAGTACTCCCTGACCCCAAGTGAGTTATCCTATCCCCTTTATATGTACTCCCTGACCGCAAGTGAGTTACCCTAGTCCCATATATGTACTCCCTGACCCCAAGCGAGTTATCGTATCCCCTTTATATGCACTCTCTGACCGCAAGTGGGTTACCCTGGTCCCATATAACTACTCCCTGACCCCTAGTGAGTTACCATAGCCCCTTTATAAGTACTCTCTGACCCCAAGTGAGTTACAATACAAGCTTTATAAGTACTCCCTGACCCCAAGTGAGTTATCCTAGCCCGTTTATATGTACTCTCTGACCTCAAGTGAGTTACCGTAGTCCCATAGAAGTACTCCCTGACCCCAAGTGAGTTACCATATCACCTTTATACAAACTCCCTGACCGCAAGTGAGTTATTCTAACCCCTTTATAAGTACTCCCTGACGCCAAGTGTGTTACCCTAGTCTCATATAAGTACTCTCTGGCCCCATGTGAGTTACCATAGCCCCTTTATAAGTACTACCTGACCACAAGTGAGTTATCCTAGCCCCTTTATATGTACTCCCTGTCCGCAAGTGAGTTACCCTATCCCCTTTATATGCACTCTCTGACCGCAAGTGAGTTATTCAAATCCCCTATATAAGTACTCCCTGACCCCAAGTGTGTTATCCTAGTCTCATATAAGTACTCCCTGAACCCAAGTGTGTTACCTTAGCCCCTTTATAAGTACTCCTTGACCCCAAGTGAGTTACCATATCACCTTTATATGTACTCTCTGACCGCAAGTGCGCTACCCTAGTCCCATAGTAGTACTCCCTGACCCCAAGTGAGTTATCCTAGCACCTTTATATGTACTCTCTAACGGCAAGTGAGTTACCCTAGTCCCATATATGTACTCTCTGACCCCAAGTGAGTTATCCTATCCCCTTTATATGTACTCTCTGACCGCAAGTGAGTTACCCTAGTCCCATATAAGAACTCTCTGTCCCTAAGTGAGTACGCTAGTCCCAAATAAGTACTCCCTGACCCCAAGTGAGTTATCCTAAACCCTTTATATGTACTCTCTGACGGCAAGTGAATTATCCTAGCCCCATTATATTTACTCCCAGACCCCAAGTGAGTTACCATAGCCCCTTTCTAAGTACTCCCTGACCCCAAATGAGTTATCCTAGCCTCTTTATATGTACTCTCTGACCGCAAGTGAGTTATTCAAACCACTTCATAAGTACTCCCTGACCCCAAGTGTGTTACCCTAGTCTCATATAAGTCCTCCCTGAACCCAATTGTGTTACCTTAGCCCCTTTATAAGCACTCCCTGACCCCAAGTGAGTTATCGTATCCCCTTTATATGTACTCTCTGACCGCAAGTGAGTTACCCTAGTCCCATATATGTACTCCCTGACCCCAAGTGAGGTACGATATCACCTTTATAAGTACTCCCTGACCCCAAGTAAGTTATCCTAACCCCTTTATATGTACTCTCTGATTGCAAGTGAGTTACCCTAGGCCCATATAAGTACTCCCAGACCCCAAGTGAGTTACCATAGCCCCTTTATAAGTACTCCCTGACCCCAAATGAGTTATCCTAGCCCCTTTATATGTACTCTCTGACCGCAAGTGAGTTATCCAAACCACTTTATAAGTACTCCCTGACCCCAAGCGTGTTACCCTAGTCTCATATAAGTCCTCCCTGAACCCAAGTATGTTACCTTAGCCCCTTTATAAGCACTCCCTGACCCCAAGTGAGTTATCGTATCCCCTTTATATGTACTCTCTGACCGCAAGTGAGTTACCCTAGTCCCATATATGTACTCCCTGACCCCAAGTGAGTTATCCTATCCCCTTTATATGTACTCCCTGACCGCAAGTGAGTTACCCTAGTCCCATATAAGTACTCCCTGACCCCAAGTGAGGTACCATAGCCCCTTTATAAGTACTCCCTGACCCCAAGTGAGTTATCCTATCCCCTTTATATGTACTCTCTGACCGCAAGTGAGTTACCCTAGTCCCATATAAGAGCTCCCTGTCCCTAAGTGAGTACGCTAGTCCCAAATAAGTACTCCCTGACCCCAAGTGAGTTATCCTAACCCCTTTATATGTACTCTCTGACGGCAAGTGAATTATCCTAGCCCCATTATATTTACTCCCAGACCCCAAGTGAGTTACCCTAGTCCCTTACAACTACTCCCTGACCCCAAGTGAGTTACCCAGCCCGTTTATAAGTACACCCTGGCCCCAAGTGAGTTACCCTGGTCCCATATAAGTACTCCCACACACCAAGTGAGTTAGCCTATTCCAATATAAGTACTCCTTGACCCATAGAGAGTTACCCTAGGCCCTTATAAGTACTCCCTGACCGCAAAGTGAGTTACCCTAGTCCCATATATATACTCCCTGACCCCAAGTGAGGTACGATATCAGCTTTATAAGTACTCCCTGACCCCAAGTGAGTCATCCTAGCCCCTTTATATGTACTCTCTGACCGCAAGTGCGTTACCCCAGTCCCATAGTAGTACTCCCTGACCCCAAGTGAGCTATCCTAGCCCCTTTATATGTACTCTCTGATGGCAAGTGAGTTACCCTAGGCCCATATAAGTACTCCCAGGCCCCAAGTGAGTTACCATAGCCCCTTTATAAGTACTCCCTGACCCCAAATGAGTTATCCTAGCCCCTTTATATGTACTCTCTGACCGCAAGTGAGTTATTCAAACCACTTTATAATTACTCCCTGACCCCAAGTGTGTTACCCTAGTCTCATATAAGTCCTCCCTGAACCAAATTGTGTTACCTTAGCCCCTTTATAAGCACTCCCTGACCCCAAGTGAGTTATCGTATCCCCTTTATATGTACTCTCTGACCGCAAGTGAGTTACCCTAGTCCCATATATGTACTCCCTGACCCCATGTGAGGTACGATATCACCTTTATAAGTACTCCCTGACCCCAAGTAAGTTATCCTAGCCCCTTAATATGTACTCTCTGACCGCAAGTGCTTTACCCTAGTCCCATAGTAGTACTCCCTGACCCCAAGTGAGCTATCCTAGCCCCTTTATATGTACTCTCTGATTGCAAGTGAGTTACCCTAGGCCCATATAAGTACTCCCAGACCCCAAGTGAGTTACCATAGCCCCTTTATAAGTACTCCCTGACCCCAAATGAGTTATCCTAGCCCCTTTATATGTACTCTCTGACCGCAAGTGAGTTATTCAAACCACTTTATAAGTACTCCCTGACCCCAAGTGTGTTACCCTAGTCTCATATAAGTCCTCCCTGAACCCAAGTGTGTTACCTTAGCCCCTTTATAAGCACTCCCTGACCCCAAGTGAGTTATCGTATCCCCTTTATATGTACTCTCTGACCGCAAGTGAGTTACCCTAGTCCCATATATGTACTCCCTGACCCCAAGTGAGTTATCCTAGCCCCTTTATATGTACTCTCTGATGGCAAGTGAGTTACCCTAGGCCCATATAAGTACTCCTAGACCCCAAGTGAGTTACCATAGCCCCTTTATAAGTACTCCCTGATCCCAAATGAGTTATCCTAGCCTCTTTATATGTACTCTCTGACCGCAAGTGAGTTATTCAAACCATTTCATAAGTACTCCCTGACCCCAAGTGTGTTACCCTAGTCTCATATAAGTCCTCCCTGAACCCAATTGTGTTACCTTAGCCCCTTTATAAGCACTCCCTGACCCCAAGTGAGTTATCGTATCCCCTTTATATGTACTCTCTGACCGCAAGTGAGTTACCCTAGTCCCATATATGTACTCCCTGACCCCAAGTGAGGTACGATATCACCTTTATAAGTACTCCCTGACCCCAAGTAAGTTATCCTAGCCCCTTTATATGTACTCTCTGACCGCAAGTGAGTTACCCTAGTCCCATATATGTACTCCCTGACCCCAAGTGAGTTATCCTAGCCCCTTTATATGTACTCTCTGATGGCAAGTGAGTTACCCTAGGCCCATATAAGTACTCCCAGACCCCAAGTGAGTTACCATAGCCCCTTTATAAGTACTCCCTGACCCCAAATGAGTTATACTAGCCTCTTTATATGTACTCTCTGACCGCAAGTGAGTTATTCAAACCACTTTATAAGTACTCCCTGACCCCAAGTGTGTTACCCTAGTCTCATATAAGTCCTCCCTGAACCCAAGTGTGTTACCTTAGCCCCTTTATAAGCACTCCCTGACCTCAAGTGAGTTATCGTATCCCCTTTATATGTACTCTCTGACCGCAAGTAAGTTACCCTAGTCCCATATATGTACTCCCTGATCCCAAGTGAGTTATCCTAGCCCCTTTATATGTACTCTCTGATGGCAAGTGAGTTACCCTAGGCCCATATAAGTACTCCCAGACCCCAAGTGAGTTACCATAGCCCCTTTATAAGTACTCCCTGACCCCAAATGAGTTATCCTAGCCTCTTTATATGTACTCTCTGACCGCAAGTGAGTTATTCAAACCATTTCATAAGTACTCCCTGACCCCAAGTGTGTTACCCTAGTCTCATATAAGTCCTCCCTGAACCCAATTGTGTTACCTTAGCCCCTTTATAAGCACTCCCTGACCCCAAGTGAGTTATCGTATCCCCTTTATATGTACTCTCTGACCGCAAGTGAGTTACCCTAGTCCCATATATGTACTCCCTGACCCCAAGTGAGGTACGATATCACCTTTATAAGTACTCCCTGACGCCAAGTAAGTTATCCTAGCCCCTTTATATGTACTCTCTGACCGCAAGTGCGTTACCCTAGTCCCATAGTAGTACTCCCTGACCCCAAGTGAGCTATCCTAGCCCCTTTATATGTACTCTCTGATTGCAAGTGAGTTACCCTAGGCCCATATAAGTACTCCCAGACCCCAAGTGAGTTACCGTAGCCCCTTTATAAGTACTCCCTGACCCCAAATGAGTTATCCTAGCCCCTTTATATGTACTCTCTGACCGCAAGTGAGTTATTCAAACCACTTTATAAGTACTCCCTGACCCCAAGTGTGTTACCCTAGTCTCATATAAGTCCTCCCTGAACCCAAGTGTGTTACCTTAGCCCCTTTATAAGCACTCCCTGACCCCAAGTGAGTTATCGTATCCCCTTTATATGTACTCTCTGACCGCAAGTGCGTTACCCTAGTCCCATAGTAGTACTCCCTGACCCCAAGTGAGCTATCCTAGCCCCTTTATATGTACTCTCCGATTGCAAGTGAGTTAACCTAGGCCCAAATAAGTACTCCCAGACCCCAAGTGAGTTACCATAGCCCCTTTATAAGTACTCCCTGACCCCAAATGAGTTATCCTAGCCCCTTTATATGTACTCTCTGACCGCAAATGAGTTATTCAAACCACTTCATAAGTACTCCCTGACCCCAAGTGTGTTACCCTAGTCTCATATAAGTCCTCCCTGAACCCAATTGTGTTACCTTAGCCCCTTTATAAGCACTCCCTGACCCCAAGTGAGTTATCGTATCCCCTTTATATGTACTCTCTGACCGCAAGTGAGTTACCCTAGTCCCATATATGTACTCCCTGACCCCAAGTGAGGTACGATATCACCTTTATAAGTACTCCCTGACCCCAAGTAAGTTATCCTAGCCCCTTTATATGTACTCTCTGACCGCAAGTGCGTTACCCTAGTCCCATAGTAGTACTCCCTGACCCCAAGTGAGCTATCCTAGCCCCTTTATATGTACTCTCCGATTGCAAGTGAGTTAACCTAGGCCCATATAAGTACTCCCAGACCCCAAGTGAGTTACCATAGCCCCTTTATAAGTACTCCCTGACCCCAAATGAGTTATCCTAGCCCCTTTATATGTACTCTCTGACCGCAAGTGAGTTATTCAAACCACTTTATAAGTACTCCCTGACCCCAAGTGTGTTACCCTAGTCTCATATAAGTCCTCCCTGAACCCAAGTATGTTACCTTAGACCCTTTATAAGCACTCCCTGACCCCAAGTGAGTTATCGTATCCCCTTTATATGTACTCTCTGACCGCAAGTGAGTTACCCTAGTCCCATATATGTACTCCCTGACCCCAAGTGAGTTATCCTATCCCCTTTATATGTACTCCCTGACCGCAAGTGAGTTACCTTAGCCCTTTAATAAGTACACCCTGGCTCCAAGTGAGTTACCCTGGTCCCATATAAGTACTCCCTGACCCCAAGTGAGGTACCATAGCCCCTTTATATGTACTCTCTGACCGCAAGTGAGTTATTCAAACCACTTCATAAGTACTCCCTGACCCCAAGTGTGTTACCCTAGTCTCATATAAGTCCTCCCTGAACCCAATTGTGTTACCTTAGCCCCTTTATAAGCACTCCCTGACCCCAAGTGAGTTATCGTATCCCCTTTATATGTACTCTCTGACCGCAAGTGAGTTACCCTAGTCCCATATATGTACTCCCTGACCCCAAGTGAGGTACGATATCACCTTTATAAGTACTCCCTGACCCCAAGTAAGTTATCCTAGCCCCTTTATATGTACTCTCTGACCGCAAGTGCGTTACCCTAGTCCCATAATAGTACTCCCTGACCCCAAGTGAGCTATCCTAGCCCCTTTATATGTACTCTCCGATTGCAAGTGAGTTAACCTAGGCCCATATAAGTACTCCCAGACCCCAAGTGAGTTACCATAGCCCCTTTATAAGTACTCCCTGACCCCAAATGAGTTATCCTAGCCCCTTTATATGTACTCTCTGACCGCAAGTGAGTTATTCAAACCACTTTATAAGTACTCCCTGACCCCAAGTGTGTTACCCTAGTCTCATATAAGTACTCCCTGAACCCAAGTGTGTTACCTTAGCCAATTTATAAGTACTCCCTGACCCCAAGTAAGTTATCCTATCCCCTTTATATGTACTCTCTGACCGCAAGTGAGTTATTCAAACCCCTTTATAAGTACTCCCTGACCCCAAGTGTGTTACCCTAGTCTCATATAAGTACTCCCTCAACCCAAGTGTGTTACCTTAGCCCCTTTATAAGTACTCCCTGACCCCAAGTGAGTTATCCTATCCCCTTTATACGAACTCTCTGACCGCAAGTGAGTTACCCTAGTCCCATATATGTACACCCTGACCCCAAGTGAGGTAGCCTAGTCCAATATAAGTACTCCTTGACCCAAAGAGTGTTACCCTACGCCCTTTATAAGTACTCCCTGACCGCAAGTGAGTTAACCTAGTCCCATATAATTACTCCCTGACCCCAAGTGAGGTACCATAGCCCCTTTATAAGTACTCCCTGACCCCAAGTGAGTTATCCTATCCCTTTTATATGTACTCTCTGACCGTAAGTGAGTTACCCTAGTCCCATATAAGAACTCCCTGTCCCTAAGTGAGTACGCTAGTCCCAAATAAGTACTCCCTGACCCCAAGTGAGTTAGCCTAGTCCAATATAAGTACACCTTGACCCAAAGAGTGTTACCCTAGGCCCTTTATAAGTACTCCCTGACCGCAAGTGAGTTAACCTAGTCCCATATAATTACTCCCTGACCCCAAGTGAGGTACCATAGCCCCTTTATAAGTACTCCCTGACCCCAAGTGAGTTATCCTATCCCCTTTATATGTACTCTCTGACGGCAAGTGAGTTACCCTAGTCCCATATATGTACTCCCTGACCCCAAGTGAGTTATTCAAATCCCCTTTATATGTACTCCCTGGCCCCAAGTGTGTTATCCTAGTCTCATATAAGTACTACCTGAACCCTAGTGTGTTACCTTAGCCCCATTATAAGTACTCCCTGACCCCAAGTGAGTTACCATATCACCTTTATATGTACTCTCTGACCGCAAGTGCGCTACCCTGGTCCCATAGTAGTATTCCCTGACCCCAAGTGAGTTATCCTAGCACCTTTATATGTACTCTGTAACGGCAAGTGAGTTACCCTAGTCCCATATATGTACTCCCTGACCCCAAGTGAGTTATCCTATCCCCTTTATATGTACTCTCTGACCGCAAGTGAGTTACCCTAGTCCCATATAAGAGCTCCCTGTCCCTAAGTGAGTACGCTAGTCCCAAATAAGTACTCCCTGACCCCAAGTGAGTTATCCTAACCCCTTTATATGTACTCTCTGACGGCAAGTGAATTATCCTAGCCCCATTATATTTACTCCCAGACCCCAAGTGAGTTACCCTAGTCCCTTACAACTACTCCCTGACCCCAAGTGAGTTACCCAGCCCGTTTATAAGTACACCCTGGCCCCAAGTGAGTTACCCTGGTCCCATATAAGTACTCCCACACACCAAGTGAGTTAGCCTATTCCAATATAAGTACTCCTTGACCCATAGAGAGTTACCCTAGGCCCTTATAAGTACTCCCTGACCGCAGAGTGAGTTACCCTAGTCCCATATATATACTCCCTGACCCCAAGTGAGGTACGATATCAGCTTTATAAGTACTCCCTGACCCCAAGTGAGTCATCCTAGCCCCTTTATATGTACTCTCTGACCGCAAGTGCGTTACCCTAGTCCCATAGTAGTACTCCCTGACCCCAAGTGAGCTATCCTAGCCCCTTTATATGTACTCTCTGATGGCAAGTGAGTTACCCTAGGCCCATATAAGTACTCCCAGGCCCCAAGTGAGTTACCATAGCCCCTTTATAAGTACTCCCTGACCCCAAATGAGTTATCCTAGCCTCTTTATATGTAATCTCTGACCGCAAATGAGTTATTCAAACCACTTTATAAGCACTCCCTGACCCCAAGTGAGTTATCGTATCCCCTTTATATGTACTCTCTGACCGCAAGTGAGTTACCCTAGTCCCATATATGTACACCCTGACCCCATGTGAGGTACGATATCACCTTTATAAGTACTCCCTGACCCCAAGTAAGTTATCCTAGCCCCTTTATATGTACTCTCTGACCGCAAGTGCGTTACCCTAGTCCCATAGTAGTACTCCCTGACCCCAAGTGAGCTATCCTAGCCCCTTTATATATACTCTCTGATTGCAAGTGAGTTACCCTAGGCCCATATAAGTACTCCCAGACCCCAAGTGAGTTACCATAGCCCCTTTATAAGTACTCCCTGACCCCAAATGAGTTATCCTAGCCCCTTTATATGTACTCTCTGACCGCAAGTGAGTTATTCAAACCACTTTATAAGTACTCCCTGACCCCAAGTGTGTTACCCTAGTCTCATATAAGTCCTCCCTGAACCCAAGTGTGTTACCTTAGCCCCTTTATAAGCACTCCCTGACCCCTAGTGAGTTATCGTATCCCCTTTATATGTACTCTCTGACCGCAAGTGAGTTACCCTAGTCCCATATATGTACTCCCTGACCCCAAGTGAGTTATCCTAGCCCCTTTATATGTACTCTCTGATGGCAAGTGAGTTACCCTAGGCCCATATAAGTACTCCCAGACCCCAAGTGAGTTACCATAGCCCCTTTATAAGTACTCCCTGACCCCAAATGAGTTATCCTAGCCTCTTTATATGTACTCTCTGACCGCAAGTGAGTTATTCAAACCACTTCATAAGTACTCCCTGACCCCAAGTGTGTTACCCTAGTCTCATATAAGTCCTCCCTGAACCCAATTGTGTTACCTTAGCCCCTTTATAAGCACTCCCTGACCCCAAGTGAGTTATCGTATCCCCTTTATATGTACTCTCTGACCGCAAGTGAGTTACCCTAGTCCCATATATGTACTCCCTGACCCCAAGTGAGGTACGATATCACCTTTATAAGTACTCCCTGACGCCAAGTAAGTTATCCTAGCCCCTTTATATGTACTCTCTGACCGCAAGTGCGTTACCCTAGTCCCATAGTAGTACTCCCTGACCCCAAGTGAGCTATCCTAGCCCCTTTATATGTACTCTCTGATTGCAAGTGAGTTACCCTAGGCCCATATAAGTACTCCCAGACCCCAAGTGAGTTACCGTAGCCCCTTTATAAGTACTCCCTGACCCCAAATGAGTTATCCTAGCCCCTTTATATGTACTCTCTGACCGCAAGTGAGTTATTCAAACCACTTTATAAGTACTCCCTGACCCCAAGTGTGTTACCCTAGTCTCATATAAGTCCTCCCTGAACCCAAGTGTGTTACCTTAGCCCCTTTATAAGCACTCCCTGACCCCAAGTGAGTTATCGTATCCCCTTTATATGTACTCTCTGACCGCAAGTGCGTTACCCTAGTCCCATAGTAGTACTCCCTGACCCCAAGTGAGCTATCCTAGCCCCTTTATATGTACTCTCCGATTGCAAGTGAGTTAACCTAGGCCCATATAAGTACTCCCAGACCCCAATTGTGTTACCTTAGCCCCTTTATAAGCACTCCCTGACCCCAAGTGAGTTATCGTATCCCCTTTATATGTACTCTCTGACCGCAAGTGAGTTACCCTAGTCCCATATATGTACTCCCTGACCCCAAGTGAGGTACGATATCACCTTTATAAGTACTCCCTGACCCCAAGTAAGTTATCCTAGCCCCTTTATATGTACTCTCTGACCGCAAGTGCGTTACCCTAGTCCCATAGTAGTACTCCCTGACCCCAAGTGAGCTATCCTAGCCCCTTTATATGTACTCTCCGATTGCAAGTGAGTTAACCTAGGCCCATATAAGTACTCCCAGACCCCAAGTGAGTTACCATAGCCCCTTTATAAGTACTCCCTGACCCCAAATGAGTTATCCTAGCCCCTTTATATGTACTCTCTGACCGCAAGTGAGTTATTCAAACCACTTTATAAGTACTCCCTGACCCCAAGTGTGTTACCCTAGTCTCATATAAGTCCTCCCTGAACCCAAGTATGTTACCTTAGCCCCTTTATAAGCACTCCCTGACCCCAAGTGAGTTATCGTATCCCCTTTATATGTACTCTCTGACCGCAAGTGAGTTACCCTAGTCCCATATATGTACTCCCTGACCCCAAGTGAGTTATCCTATCCCCTTTATATGTACTCCCTGACCGCAAGTGAGTTACCTTAGCCCTTTAATAAGTACACCCTGGCTCCAAGTGAGTTACCCTGGTCCCATATAAGTACTCCCTGACCCCAAGTGAGGTACCATAGCCCTTTTATAAGTACTCCCTGACCCAATGTGAGTTATCCTATCCCCTTTATGTGTACTCTCTGACCGCAAGTGAGTTACCCTAGTCCCATATATGTACTCCCTGACCCCAAGTGAGTTATCCTATCCCCTTTATATGCACACTCTGACCGCAAGTGAGTTATTCAAACCCCTTTATAAGTACTCCCTGACCCCAAGTGTGTTATCCTTGTCTCATATAAGTACTCCCTGAACCCAAGTGTGTTACCTTAGCCATTTTATAAGTACTCCCTGACCCCAAGTAAGTTATCCTATCCCCTATATATGTACTCTCTGACCGCAAGTGAGTTATTCAAACCCCTTTATAAGTACTCCCTGACCCCAAGTGTGTTACCCTAGTCTCATATAAGTACTCCCTCAACCCAAGTGTGTTACCTTAGCCCCTTTATAAGTACTCCCTGACCCCAAGTGAGTTATCCTATCCCCTTTATACGAACTCTCTGACCGCAAGTGAGTTACCCTAGTCCCATATATGTACACCCTGACCCCAAGTGAGGTAGCCTAGTCCAATATAAGTACTCCTTGACCCAAAGAGTGTTACCCTACGCCCTTTATAAGTACTCCCTGACCGCAAGTGAGTTAACCTAGTCCCATATAATTACTCCCTGACCCCAAGTGAGGTACCATAGCCCCTTTATAAGTACTCCCTGACCCCAAGTGAGTTATCCTATCCCTTTTATATGTACTCTCTGACCGTAAGTGAGTTACCCTAGTCCCATATAAGAACTCCCTGTCCCTAAGTGAGTACGCTAGTCCCAAATAAGTACTCCCTGACCCCAAGTGAGTTAGCCTAGTCCAATATAAGTACACCTTGACCCAAAGAGTGTTACCCTAGGCCCTTTATAAGTACTCCCTGACCGCAAGTGAGTTAACCTAGTCCCATATAATTACTCCCTGACCCCAAGTGAGGTACCATAGCCCCTTTATAAGTACTCCCTGACCCCAAGTGAGTTATCCTATCCCCTTTATATGTACTCTCTGACGGCAAGTGAGTTACCCTAGTCCCATATATGTACTCCCTGACCCCAAGTGAGTTATTCAAATCCCCTTTATATGTACTCCCTGGCCCCAAGTGTGTTATCCTAGTCTCATATAAGTACTACCTGAACCCTAGTGTGTTACCTTAGCCCCATTATAAGTACTCCCTGACCCCAAGTGAGTTACCATATCACCTTTATATGTACTCTCTGACCGCAAGTGCGCTACCCTGGTCCCATAGTAGTATTCCCTGACCCCAAGTGAGTTATCCTATCCCCTTTATATGTACTCTCTGACCGCAAGTGAGTTACCCTAGTCCCATATAAGAGCTCCCTGTCCCTAAGTGAGTACGCTAGTCCCAAATAAGTACTCCCTGACCCCAAGTGAGTTATCCTAACCCCTTTATATGTACTCTCAGACGGCAAGTGAATTATCCTAGCCCCATTATATTTACTCCCAGACCCCAAGTGAGTTACCCTAGTCCCTTACAACTACTCCCTGACCCCAAGTGAGTTACCCAGCCCGTTTATAAGTACACCCTGGCCCCAAGTGAGTTACCCTGGTCCCATATAAGTACTCCCACACACCAAGTGAGTTAGCCTATTCCAATATAAGTACTCCTTGACCCATAGAGAGTTACCCTAGGCCCTTATAAGTACTCCCTGACCGCAGAGTGAGTTACCCTAGTCCCATATATATACTCCCTGACCCCAAGTGAGGTACGATATCAGCTTTATAAGTACTCCCTGACCCCAAGTGAGTCATCCTAGCCCCTTTATATGTACTCTCTGACCGCAAGTGCGTTACCCTAGTCCCATAGTAGTACTCCCTGACCCCAAGTGAGCTATCCTAGCCCCTTTATATGTACTCTCTGATGGCAAGTGAGTTACCCTAGGCCCATATAAGTACTCCCAGGCCCCAAGTGAGTTACCATAGCCCCTTTATAAGTACTCCCTGACCCCAAATGAGTTATCCTAGCCTCTTTATATGTAATCTCTGACCGCAAATGAGTTATTCAAACCACTTTATAAGCACTCCCTGACCCCAAGTGAGTTATCGTATCCCCTTTATATGTACTCTCTGACCACAAGTGAGTTACCCTAGTCCCATATATGTACACCCTGACCCCATGTGAGGTACGATATCACCTTTATAAGTACTCCCTGACCCCAAGTAAGTTATCCTAGCCCCTTTATATGTACTCTCTGACCGCAAGTGCGTTACCCTAGTCCCATAGTAGTACTCCCTGACCCCAAGTGAGCTATCCTAGCCCCTTTATATATACTCTCTGATTGCAAGTGAGTTACCCTAGGCCCATATAAGTACTCCCAGACCCCAAGTGAGTTACCATAGCCCCTTTATAAGTACTCCCTGACCCCAAATGAGTTATCCTAGCCCCTTTATATGTACTCTCTGACCGCAAGTGAGTTATTCAAACCACTTTATAAGTACTCCCTGACCCCAAGTGTGTTACCCTAGTCTCATATAAGTCCTCCCTGAACCCAAGTGTGTTACCTTAGCCCCTTTATAAGCACTCCCTGACCCCTAGTGAGTTATCGTATCCCCTTTATATGTACTCTCTGACCGCAAGTGAGTTACCCTAGTCCCATATATGTACTCCCTGACCCCAAGTGAGTTATCCTAGCCCCTTTATATGTACTCTCTGATGGCAAGTGAGTTACCCTAGGCCCATATAAGTACTCCCAGACCCCAAGTGAGTTACCATAGCCCCTTTATAAGTACTCCCTGACCCCAAATGAGTTATCCTAGCCTCTTTATATGTACTCTCTGACCGCAAGTGAGTTATTCAAACCACTTCATAAGTACTCCCTGACCCCAAGTGTGTTACCCTAGTCTCATATAAGTCCTCCCTGAACCCAATTGTGTTACCTTAGCCCCTTTATAAGCACTCCCTGACCCCAAGTGAGTTATCGTATCCCCTTTATATGTACTCTCTGACCGCAAGTGAGTTACCCTAGTCCCATATATGTACTCCCTGACCCCAAGTGAGGTACGATATCACCTTTATAAGTACTCCCTGACCCCAAGTAAGTTATCCTAGCCCCTTTATATGTACACTCTGACCGCAAGTGCGTTACCCTAGTCCCATAGTAGTACTCCCTGACCCCAAGTGAGCTATCCTAGCCCCTTTATATGTACTCTCCGATTGCAAGTGAGTTAACCTAGGCCCATATAAGTACTCCCAGACCCCAAGTGAGTTACCATAGCCCCTTTATAAGTACTCCCTGACCCCAAATGAGTTATCCTAGCCCCTTTATATGTACTCTCTGACCGCAAGTGAGTTATTCAAACCACTTTATAAGTACTCCCTGACCCCAAGTGTGTTACCCTAGTCTCATATAAGTCCTCCCTGAACCCAAGTGTGTTACCTTAGCCCCTTTATAAGCACTCCCTGACCCCAAGTGAGTTATCGTATCCCCTTTATATGTACTCTCTGACCGCAAGTGAGTTACCCTAGTCCCATATATGTACTCCCTGACCCCAAGTGAGTTATCCTAGCCCCTTTATATGTACTCTCTGATGGCAAGTGAGTTACCCTAGGCCCATATATGTACTCCCAGACCCCAAGTGAGTTACCATAGCCCCTTTATAAGTACTCCCTGACCCCAAATGAGTTATCCTAGCCTCTTTATATGTACTCTCTGACCGCAAGTGAGTTATTCAAACCACTTCATAAGTACTCCCTGACCCCAAGTGTGTTACCCTAGTCTCATATAAGTCCTCCCTGAACCCAATTGTGTTACCTTAGCCCCTTTATAAGCACTCCCTGACCCCAAGTGAGTTATCGTATCCCCTTTATATGTACTCTCTGACCGCAAGTGCGTTACCCTAGTCCCATAGTAGTACTCCCTGACCCCAAGTGAGCTATCCTAGCCCCTTTATATGTACTCTCCGATTGCAAGTGAGTTAACCTAGGCCCATATAAGTACTCCCAGACCCCAAGTGAGTTACCATAGCCCCTTTATAAGTACTCCCTGACCCCAAATGAGTTATCCTAGCCCCTTTATATGTACTCTCTGACCGCAAGTGAGTTATTCAAACCACTTCATAAGTACTCCCTGACCCCAAGTGTGTTACCCTAGTCTCATATAAGTCCTCCCTGAACCCAATTGTGTTACCTTAGCCCCTTTATAAGCACTCCCTGACCCCAAGTGAGTTATCGTATCCCCTTTATATGTACTCTCTGACCGCAAGTGAGTTACCCTAGTCCCATATATGTACTCCCTGACCCCAAGTGAGGTACGATATCACCTTTATAAGTACTCCCTGACCCCAAGTAAGTTATCCTAGCCCCTTTATATGTACTCTCTGACCGCAAGTGCGTTACCCTAGTCCCATAGTAGTACTCCCTGACCCCAAGTGAGCTATCCTAGCCCCTTTATATGTACTCTCCGATTGCAAGTGAGTTAACCTAGGCCCATATAAGTACTCCCAGACCCCAAGTGAGTTACCATAGCCCCTTTATAAGTACTCCCTGACCCCAAATGAGTTATCCTAGCCCCTTTATATGTACTCTCTGACCGCAAATGAGTTATTCAAACCACTTCATAAGTACTCCCTGACCCCAAGTGTGTTACCCTAGTCTCATATAAGTCCTCCCTGAACCCAATTGTGTTACCTTAGCCCCTTTATAAGCACTCCCTGACCCCAAGTGAGTTATCGTATCCCCTTTATATGTACTCTCTGACCGCAAGTGAGTTACCCTAGTCCCATATATGTACTCCCTGACCCCAAGTGAGGTACGATATCACCTTTATAAGTACTCCCTGACCCCAAGTAAGTTATCCTAGCCCCTTTATATGTACTCTCTGACCGCAAGTGCGTTACCCTAGTCCCATAGTAGTACTCCCTGACCCCAAGTGAGCTATCCTAGCCCCTTTATATGTACTCTCCGATTGCAAGTGAGTTAACCTAGGCCCATATAAGTACTCCCAGACCCCAAGTGAGTTACCATAGCCCCTTTATAAGTACTCCCTGACCCCAAATGAGTTATCCTAGCCCCTTTATATGTACTCTCTGACCGCAAGTGAGTTATTCAAACCACTTTATAAGTACTCCCTGACCCCAAGTGTGTTACCCTAGTCTCATATAAGTCCTCCCTGAACCCAGGTATGTTACCTTAGACCCTTTATAAGCACTCCCTGACCCCAAGTGAGTTATCGTATCCCCTTTATATGTACTCTCTGACCGCAAGTGAGTTACCCTAGTCCCATATATGTACTCCCTGACCCCAAGTGAGTTATCCTATCCCCTTTATATGTACTCCCTGACCGCAAGTGAGTTACCTTAGCCCTTTAATAAGTACACCCTGGCTCCAAGTGAGTTACCCTGGTCCCATATAAGTACTCCCTGACCCCAAGTGAGGTACCATAGCCCCTTTATATGTACTCTCTGACCGCAAGTGAGTTATTCAAACCACTTCATAAGTACTCCCTGACCCCAAGTGTGTTACCCTAGTCTCATATAAGTCCTCCCTGAACCCAATTGTGTTACCTTAGCCCCTTTATAAGCACTCCCTGACCCCAAGTGAGTTATCGTATCCCCTTTATATGTACTCTCTGACCGCAAGTGAGTTACCCTAGTCCCATATATGTACTCCCTGACCCCAAGTGAGGTACGATATCACCTTTATAAGTACTCCCTGACCCCAAGTAAGTTATCCTAGCCCCTTTATATGTACTCTCTGACCGCAAGTGCGTTACCCTAGTCCCATAGTAGTACTCCCTGACCCCAAGTGAGCTATCCTAGCCCCTTTATATGTACTCTCCGATTGCAAGTGAGTTAACCTAGGCCCATATAAGTACTCCCAGACCCCAAGTGAGTTACCATAGCCCCTTTATAAGTACTCCCTGACCCCAAATGAGTTATCCTAGCCCCTTTATATGTACTCTCTGACCGCAAGTGAGTTATTCAAACCACTTTATAAGTACTCCCTGACCCCAAGTGTGTTACCCTAGTCTCATATAAGTCCTCCCTGAACCCAAGTATGTTACCTTAGCCCCTTTATAAGCACTCCCTGACCCCAAGTGAGTTATCGTATCCCCTTTATATGTACTCTCTGACCGCAAGTGAGTTACCCTAGTCCCATATATGTACTCCCTGACCCCAAGTGAGTTATCCTATCCCCTTTATATGTACTCCCTGACCGCAAGTGAGTTACCTTAGCCCTTTAATAAGTACACCCTGGCTCCAAGTGAGTTACCCTGGTCCCATATAAGTACTCCCTGACCCCAAGTGAGGTACCATAGCCCTTTTATAAGTACTCCCTGACCCCATGTGAGTTATCCTATCCCCTTTATGTGTACTCTCTGACCGCAAGTGAGTTACCCTAGTCCCATATATGTACTCCCTGACCCCAAGTGAGTTATCCTATCCCCTTTATATGCACACTCTGACCGCAAGTGAGTTATTCAAACCCCTTTATAAGTACTCCCTGACCCCAAGTGTGTTATCCTTGTCTCATATAAGTACTCCCTGAACCCAAGTGTGTTACCTTAGCCATTTTATAAGTACTCCCTGACCCCAAGTAAGTTATCCTATCCCCTTTATATGTACTCTCTGACCGCAAGTGAGTTATTCAAACCCCTTTATAAGTACTCCCTGACCCCAAGTGTGTTACCCTAGTCTCATATAAGTACTCCCTCAACCCAAGTGTGTTACCTTAGCCCCTTTATAAGTACTCCCTGACCCCAAGTGAGTTATCCTATCCCCTTTATACGAACTCTCTGACCGCAAGTGAGTTACCCTAGTCCCATATATGTACACCCTGACCCCAAGTGAGGTAGCCTAGTCCAATATAAGTACTCCTTGACCCAAAGAGTGTTACCCTACGCCCTTTATAAGTACTCCCTGACCGCAAGTGAGTTAACCTAGTCCCATATAATTACTCCCTGACCCCAAGTGAGGTACCATAGCCCCTTTATAAGTACTCCCTGACCCCAAGTGAGTTATCCTATCCCTTTTATATGTACTCTCTGACCGTAAGTGAGTTACCCTAGTCCCATATAAGAACTCCCTGTCCCTAAGTGAGTACGCTAGTCCCAAATAAGTACTCCCTGACCCCAAGTGAGTTAGCCTAGTCCAATATAAGTACACCTTGACCCAAAGAGTGTTACCCTAGGCCCTTTATAAGTACTCCCTGACCGCAAGTGAGTTAACCTAGTCCCATATAATTACTCCCTGACCCCAAGTGAGGTACCATAGCCCCTTTATAAGTACTCCCTGACCCCAAGTGAGTTATCCTATCCCCTTTATATGTACTCTCTGACGGCAAGTGAGTTACCCTAGTCCCATATATGTACTCCCTGACCCCAAGTGAGTTATTCAAATCCCCTTTATATGTACTCCCTGGCCCCAAGTGTGTTATCCTAGTCTCATATAAGTACTACCTGAACCCTAGTGTGTTACCTTAGCCCCATTATAAGTACTCCCTGACCCCAAGTGAGTTACCATATCACCTTTATATGTACTCTCTGACCGCAAGTGCGCTACCCTGGTCCCATAGTAGTATTCCCTGACCCCAAGTGAGTTATCCTAGCACCTTTATATGTACTCTGTAACGGCAAGTGAGTTACCCTAGTCCCATATATGTACTCCCTGACCCCAAGTGAGTTATCCTATCCCCTTTATATGTACTCTCTGACCGCAAGTGAGTTACCCTAGTCCCATATAAGAGCTCCCTGTCCCTAAGTGAGTACGCTAGTCCCAAATAAGTACTCCCTGACCCCAAGTGAGTTATCCTAACCCCTTTATATGTACTCTCTGACGGCAAGTGAATTATCCTAGCCCCATTATATTTACTCCCAGACCCCAAGTGAGTTACCCTAGTCCCTTACAACTACTCCCTGACCCCAAGTGAGTTACCCAGCCCGTTTATAAGTACACCCTGGCCCCAAGTGAGTTACCCTGGTCCCATATAAGTACTCCCACACACCAAGTGAGTTAGCCTATTCCAATATAAGTACTCCTTGACCCATAGAGAGTTACCCTAGGCCCTTATAAGTACTCCCTGACCGCAGAGTGAGTTACCCTAGTCCCATATATATACTCCCTGACCCCAAGTGAGGTACGATATCAGCTTTATAAGTACTCCCTGACCCCAAGTGAGTCATCCTAGCCCCTTTATATGTACTCTCTGACCGCAAGTGCGTTACCCTAGTCCCATAGTAGTACTCCCTGACCCCAAGTGAGCTATCCTAGCCCCTTTATATGTACTCTCTGATGGCAAGTGAGTTACCCTAGGCCCATATAAGTACTCCCAGGCCCCAAGTGAGTTACCATAGCCCCTTTATAAGTACTCCCTGACCCCAAATGAGTTATCCTAGCCTCTTTATATGTAATCTCTGACCGCAAATGAGTTATTCAAACCACTTTATAAGCACTCCCTGACCCCAAGTGAGTTATCGTATCCCCTTTATATGTACTCTCTGACCGCAAGTGAGTTACCCTAGTCCCATATATGTACACCCTGACCCCATGTGAGGTACGATATCACCTTTATAAGTACTCCCTGACCCCAAGTAAGTTATCCTAGCCCCTTTATATGTACTCTCTGACCGCAAGTGCGTTACCCTAGTCCCATAGTAGTACTCCCTGACCCCAAGTGAGCTATCCTAGCCCCTTTATATATACTCTCTGATTGCAAGTGAGTTACCCTAGGCCCATATAAGTACTCCCAGACCCCAAGTGAGTTACCATAGCCCCTTTATAAGTACTCCCTGACCCCAAATGAGTTATCCTAGCCCCTTTATATGTACTCTCTGACCGCAAGTGAGTTATTCAAACCACTTTATAAGTACTCCCTGACCCCAAGTGTGTTACCCTAGTCTCATATAAGTCCTCCCTGAACCCAAGTGTGTTACCTTAGCCCCTTTATAAGCACTCCCTGACCCCTAGTGAGTTATCGTATCCCCTTTATATGTACTCTCTGACCGCAAGTGAGTTACCCTAGTCCCATATATGTACTCCCTGACCCCAAGTGAGTTATCCTAGCCCCTTTATATGTACTCTCTGATGGCAAGTGAGTTACCCTAGGCCCATATAAGTACTCCCAGACCCCAAGTGAGTTACCATAGCCCCTTTATAAGTACTCCCTCACCCCAAATGAGTTATCCTAGCCTCTTTATATGTACTCTCTGACCGCAAGTGAGTTATTCAAACCACTTCATAAGTACTCCCTGACCCCAAGTGTGTTACCCTAGTCTCATATAAGTCCTCCCTGAACCCAATTGTGTTACCTTAGCCCCTTTATAAGCACTCCCTGACCCCAAGTGAGTTATCGTATCCCCTTTATATGTACTCTCTGACCGCAAGTGAGTTACCCTAGTCCCATATATGTACTCCCTGACCCCAAGTGAGGTACGATATCACCTTTATAAGTACTCCCTGACGCCAAGTAAGTTATCCTAGCCCCTTTATATGTACTCTCTGACCGCAAGTGCGTTACCCTAGTCCCATAGTAGTACTCCCTGACCCCAAGTGAGCTATCCTAGCCCCTTTATATGTACTCTCTGATTGCAAGTGAGTTACCCTAGGCCCATATAAGTACTCCCAGACCCCAAGTGAGTTACCGTAGCCCCTTTATAAGTACTCCCTGACCCCAAATGAGTTATCCTAGCCCCTTTATATGTACTCTCTGACCGCAAGTGAGTTATTCAAACCACTTCATAAGTACTCCCTGACCCCAAGTGTGTTACCCTAGTCTCATATAAGTCCTCCCTGAACCCAATTGTGTTACCTTAGCCCCTTTATAAGCACTCCCTGACCCCAAGTGAGTTATCGTATCCCCTTTATATGTACTCTCTGACCGCAAGTGAGTTACCCTAGTCCCATATATGTACTCCCTGACCCCAAGTGAGGTACGATATCACCTTTATAAGTACTCCCTGACCCCAAGTAAGTTATCCTAGCCCCTTTATATGTACTCTCTGACCGCAAGTGAGTTATTCAAACCACTTTATAAGTACTCCCTGACCCCAAGTGTGTTACCCTAGTCTCATATAAGTCCTCCCTGAACCCAAGTATGTTACCTTAGCCCCTTTATAAGCACTCCCTGACCCCAAGTGAGTTATCGTATCCCCTTTATATGTACTCTCTGACCGCAAGTGAGTTACCCTAGTCCCATATATGTACTCCCTGACCCCAAGTGAGTTATCCTATCCCCTTTATATGTACTCCCTGACCGCAAGTGAGTTACCTTAGCCCTTTAATAAGTACACCCTGGCTCCAAGTGAGTTACCCTGGTCCCATATAAGTACTCCCTGACCCCAAGTGAGGTACCATAGCCCTTTTATAAGTACTCCCTCACCCAATGTGAGTTATCCTATCCCCTTTATGTGTACTCTCTGACCGCAAGTGAGTTACCCTAGTCCCATATATGTACTCCCTGACCCCAAGTGAGTTATCCTATCCCCTTTATATGCACACTCTGACCGCAAGTGAGTTATTCAAACCCCTTTATAAGTACTCCCTGACCCCAAGTGTGTTATCCTTGTCTCATATAAGTACTCCCTGAACCCAAGTGTGTTACCTTAGCCATTTTATAAGTACTCCCTGACCCCAAGTAAGTTATCCTATCCCCTATATATGTACTCTCTGACCGCAAGTGAGTTATTCAAACCCCTTTATAAGTACTCCCTGACCCCAAGTGTGTTACCCTAGTCTCATATAAGTACTCCCTCAACCCAAGTGTGTTACCTTAGCCCCTTTATAAGTACTCCCTGACCCCAAGTGAGTTATCCTATCCCCTTTATACGAACTCTCTGACCGCAAGTGAGTTACCCTAGTCCCATATATGTACACCCTGACCCCAAGTGAGGTAGCCTAGTCCAATATAAGTACTCCTTGACCCAAAGAGTGTTACCCTACGCCCTTTATAAGTACTCCCTGACCGCAAGTGAGTTAACCTAGTCCCATATAATTACTCCCTGACCCCAAGTGAGGTACCATAGCCCCTTTATAAGTACTCCCTGACCCCAAGTGAGTTATCCTATCCCTTTTATATGTACTCTCTGACCGTAAGTGAGTTACCCTAGTCCCATATAAGAACTCCCTGTCCCTAAGTGAGTACGCTAGTCCCAAATAAGTACTCCCTGACCCCAAGTGAGTTAGCCTAGTCCAATATAAGTACACCTTGACCCAAAGAGTGTTACCCTAGGCCCTTTATAAGTACTCCCTGACCGCAAGTGAGTTAACCTAGTCCCATATAATTACTCCCTGACCCCAAGTGAGGTACCATAGCCCCTTTATAAGTACTCCCTGACCCCAAGTGAGTTATCCTATCCCCTTTATATGTACTCTCTGACGGCAAGTGAGTTACCCTAGTCCCATATATGTACTCCCTGACCCCAAGTGAGTTATTCAAATCCCCTTTATATGTACTCCCTGGCCCCAAGTGTGTTATCCTAGTCTCATATAAGTACTACCTGAACCCTAGTGTGTTACCTTAGCCCCATTATAAGTACTCCCTGACCCCAAGTGAGTTACCATATCACCTTTATATGTACTCTCTGACCGCAAGTGCGCTACCCTGGTCCCATAGTAGTATTCCCTGACCCCAAGTGAGTTATCCTATCCCCTTTATATGTACTCTCTGACCGCAAGTGAGTTACCCTAGTCCCATATAAGAGCTCCCTGTCCCTAAGTGAGTACGCTAGTCCCAAATAAGTACTCCCTGACCCCAAGTGAGTTATCCTAACCCCTTTATATGTACTCTCTGACGGCAAGTGAATTATCCTAGCCCCATTATATTTACTCCCAGACCCCAAGTGAGTTACCCTAGTCCCTTACAACTACTCCCTGACCCCAAGTGAGTTACCCAGCCCGTTTATAAGTACACCCTGGCCCCAAGTGAGTTACCCTGGTCCCATATAAGTACTCCCACACACCAAGTGAGTTAGCCTATTCCAATATAAGTACTCCTTGACCCATAGAGAGTTACCCTAGGCCCTTATAAGTACTCCCTGACCGCAGAGTGAGTTACCCTAGTCCCATATATATACTCCCTGACCCCAAGTGAGGTACGATATCAGCTTTATAAGTACTCCCTGACCCCAAGTGAGTCATCCTAGCCCCTTTATATGTACTCTCTGACCGCAAGTGCGTTACCCTAGTCCCATAGTAGTACTCCCTGACCCCAAGTGAGCTATCCTAGCCCCTTTATATGTACTCTCTGATGGCAAGTGAGTTACCCTAGGCCCATATAAGTACTCCCAGGCCCCAAGTGAGTTACCATAGCCCCTTTATAAGTACTCCCTGACCCCAAATGAGTTATCCTAGCCTCTTTATATGTAATCTCTGACCGCAAATGAGTTATTCAAACCACTTTATAAGCACTCCCTGACCCCAAGTGAGTTATCGTATCCCCTTTATATGTACTCTCTGACCACAAGTGAGTTACCCTAGTCCCATATATGTACACCCTGACCCCATGTGAGGTACGATATCACCTTTATAAGTACTCCCTGACCCCAAGTAAGTTATCCTAGCCCCTTTATATGTACTCTCTGACCGCAAGTGCGTTACCCTAGTCCCATAGTAGTACTCCCTGACCCCAAGTGAGCTATCCTAGCCCCTTTATATATACTCTCTGATTGCAAGTGAGTTACCCTAGGCCCATATAAGTACTCCCAGACCCCAAGTGAGTTACCATAGCCCCTTTATAAGTACTCCCTGACCCCAAATGAGTTATCCTAGCCCCTTTATATGTACTCTCTGACCGCAAGTGAGTTATTCAAACCACTTTATAAGTACTCCCTGACCCCAAGTGTGTTACCCTAGTCTCATATAAGTCCTCCCTGAACCCAAGTGTGTTACCTTAGCCCCTTTATAAGCACTCCCTGACCCCTAGTGAGTTATCGTATCCCCTTTATATGTACTCTCTGACCGCAAGTGAGTTACCCTAGTCCCATATATGTACTCCCTGACCCCAAGTGAGTTATCCTAGCCCCTTTATATGTACTCTCTGATGGCAAGTGAGTTACCCTAGGCCCATATAAGTACTCCCAGACCCCAAGTGAGTTACCATAGCCCCTTTATAAGTACTCCCTGACCCCAAATGAGTTATCCTAGCCTCTTTATATGTACTCTCTGACCGCAAGTGAGTTATTCAAACCACTTCATAAGTACTCCCTGACCCCAAGTGTGTTACCCTAGTCTCATATAAGTCCTCCCTGAACCCAATTGTGTTACCTTAGCCCCTTTATAAGCACTCCCTGACCCCAAGTGAGTTATCGTATCCCCTTTATATGTACTCTCTGACCGCAAGTGAGTTACCCTAGTCCCATATATGTACTCCCTGACCCCAAGTGAGGTACGATATCACCTTTATAAGTACTCCCTGACCCCAAGTAAGTTATCCTAGCCCCTTTATATGTACACTCTGACCGCAAGTGCGTTACCCTAGTCCCATAGTAGTACTCCCTGACCCCAAGTGAGCTATCCTAGCCCCTTTATATGTACTCTCCGATTGCAAGTGAGTTAACCTAGGCCCATATAAGTACTCCCAGACCCCAAGTGAGTTACCATAGCCCCTTTATAAGTACTCCCTGACCCCAAATGAGTTATCCTAGCCCCTTTATATGTACTCTCTGACCGCAAGTGAGTTATTCAAACCACTTTATAAGTACTCCCTGACCCCAAGTGTGTTACCCTAGTCTCATATAAGTCCTCCCTGAACCCAAGTGTGTTACCTTAGCCCCTTTATAAGCACTCCCTGACCCCAAGTGAGTTATCGTATCCCCTTTATATGTACTCTCTGACCGCAAGTGAGTTACCCTAGTCCCATATATGTACTCCCTGACCCCAAGTGAGTTATCCTAGCCCCTTTATATGTACTCTCTGATGGCAAGTGAGTTACCCTAGGCCCATATATGTACTCCCAGACCCCAAGTGAGTTACCATAGCCCCTTTATAAGTACTCCCTGACCCCAAATGAGTTATCCTAGCCTCTTTATATGTACTCTCTGACCGCAAGTGAGTTATTCAAACCACTTCATAAGTACTCCCTGACCCCAAGTGTGTTACCCTAGTCTCATATAAGTCCTCCCTGAACCCAATTGTGTTACCTTAGCCCCTTTATAAGCACTCCCTGACCCCAAGTGAGTTATCGTATCCCCTTTATATGTACTCTCTGACCGCAAGTGAGTTACCCTAGTCCCATATATGTACTCCCTGACCCCAAGTGAGGTACGATATCACCTTTATAAGTACTCCCTGACCCCAAGTAAGTTATCCTAGCCCCTTTATATGTACTCTCTGACCGCAAGTGCGTTACCCTAGTCCCATAGTAGTACTCCCTGACCCCAAGTGAGCTATCCTAGCCCCTTTATATGTACTCTCCGATTGCAAGTGAGTTAACCTAGGCCCATATAAGTACTCCCAGACCCCAAGTGAGTTACCATAGCCCCTTTATAAGTACTCCCTGACCCCAAATGAGTTATCCTAGCCCCTTTATATGTACTCTCTGACCGCAAGTGAGTTATTCAAACCACTTCATAAGTACTCCCTGACCCCAAGTGTGTTACCCTAATCTCATATAAGTCCTCCCTGAACCCAATTGTGTTACCTTAGCCCCTTTATAGGCACTCCCTGACCCCAAGTGAGTTATCGTATCCCCTTTATATGTACTCTCTGACCGCAAGTGAGTTACCCTAGTCCCATATATGTACTCCCTGACCCCAAGTGAGGTACGATATCACCTTTATAAGTACTCCCTGACCCCAAGTAAGTTATCCTAGCCCCTTTATATGTACTCTCTGACCGCAAGTGCGTTATCCTAGTCCCATAGTAGTACTCCCTGACCCCAAGTGAGCTATCCTAGCCCCTTTATATGTACTCTCCGATTGCAAGTGAGTTAACCTAGGCCCATATAAGTACTCCCAGACCCCAAGTGAGTTACCATAGCCCCTTTATAAGTACTCCCTGACCCCAAATGAGTTATCCTAGCCCCTTTATATGTACTCTCTGACCGCAAGTGAGTTATTCAAACCACTTCATAAGTACTCCCTGACCCCAAGTGTGTTACCCTAGTCTCATATAAGTCCTCCCTGAACCCAAGTATGTTACCTTAGCCCCTTTATAAGCACTCCCTGACCCCAAGTGAGTTATCGTATCCCCTTTATATGTACTCTCTGACCGCAAGTGAGTTACCCTAGTCCCATATATGTACTCCCTGACCCCAAGTGAGTTATCCTAGCCCCTTTATATGTACTCTCTGATGGCAAGTGAGTTACCCTAGGCCCTTATATGTACTCCCAGACCCCAAGTGAGTTACCATAGCCCCTTTATAAGTACTCCCTGACCCCAAATGAGTTATCCTAGCCTCTTTATATGTACTCTCTGACCGCAAGTGAGTTATTCAAACCACTTCATAAGTACTCCCTGACCCCAAGTGTGTTACCCTAGTCTCATATAAGTCCTCCCTGAACCCAATTGTGTTACCTTAGCCCCTTTATAAGCACTCCCTGACCCCAAGTGAGTTATCGTATCCCCTTTATATGTACTCTCTGACCGCAAGTGAGTTACTCTAGTCCCATATATGTACTCCCTGACCCCAAGTGAGGTACGATATCACCTTTATAAGTACTCCCTGACCCCAAGTAAGTTATCCTAGCCCCTTTATATGTACTCTCTGACCGCAAGTGCGTTATCCTAGTCCCATAGTAGTACTCCCTGACCCCAAGTGAGCTATCCTAGCCCCTTTATATGTACTCTCCGATTGCAAGTGAGTTAACCTAGGCCCATATAAGTACTCCCAGACCCCAAGTGAGTTACCATAGCCCCTTTATAAGTACTCCCTGACCCCAAATGAGTTATCCTAGCCCCTTTATATGTACTCTCTGACCGCAAGTGAGTTATTCAAACCACTTCATAAGTACTCCCTGACCCACAGTGTGTTACCCTAGTCTCATATAAGTCCTCCCTGAACCCAAGTATGTTACCTTAGCCCCTTTATAAGCACTCCCTGACCCCAAGTGAGTTATCGTATCCCCTTTATATGTACTCTCTGACCGCAAGTGAGTTACCCTAGTCCCATATATGTACTCCCTGACCCCAAGTGAGTTATCCTAGCCCCTTTATATGTACTCTCTGATGGCAAGTGAGTTACCCTAGGCCCATATATGTACTCCCAGACCCCAAGTGAGTTACCATAGCCCCTTTATAAGTACTCCCTGACCCCAAATGAGTTATCCTAGCCTCTTTATATGTACTCTCTGACCGCAAGTGAGTTATTCAAACCACTTCATAAGTACTCCCTGACCCCAAGTGTGTTACCCTAGTCTCATATAAGTCCTCCCTGAACCCAATTGTGTTACCTTAGCCCCTTTATAAGCACTCCCTGACCCCAAGTGAGTTATCGTATCCCCTTTATATGTACTCTCTGACCGCAAGTGAGTTACCCTAGTCCCATATATGTACTCCCTGACCCCAAGTGAGGTACGATATCACCTTTATAAGTACTCCCTGACCCCAAGTAAGTTATCCTAGCCCCTTTATATGTACTCTCTGACCGCAAGTGCGTTACCCTAGTCCCATAGTAGTACTCCCTGACCCCAAGTGAGCTATCCTAGCCCCTTTATATGTACTCTCCGATTGCAAGTGAGTTAACCTAGGCCCATATAAGTACTCCCAGACCCCAAGTGAGTTACCATAGCCCCTTTATAAGTACTCCCTGAACCCAATTGTGTTACCTTAGCCCCTTTATAGGCACTCCCTGACCCCAAGTGAGTTATCGTATCCCCTTTATATGTACTCTCTGACCGCAAGTGAGTTACCCTAGTCCCATATATGTACTCCCTGACCCCAAGTGAGGTACGATATCACCTTTATAAGTACTCCCTGACCCCAAGTAAGTTATCCTAGCCCCTTTATATGTACTCTCTGACCGCAAGTGCGTTACCCTAGTCCCATAGTAGTACTCCCTGACCCCAAGTGAGCTATCCTAGCCCCTTTATATGTACTCTCCGATTGCAAGTGAGTTAACCTAGGCCCATATAAGTACTCCCAGACCCCAAGTGAGTTACCATAGCCCCTTTATAAGTACTCCCTGACCCCAAATGAGTTATCCTAGCCCCTTTATATGTACTCTCTGACCGCAAGTGAGTTATTCAAACCACTTTATAAGTACTCCCTGACCCCAAGTGTGTTACCCTAGTCTCATATAAGTCCTCCCTGAACCCAAGTGTGTTACCTTAGCCCCTTTATAAGCACTCCCTGACCCCAAGTGAGTTATCGTATCCCCTTTATATGTACTCTCTGACCGCAAGTGAGTTACCCTAGTCCCATATATGTACTCCCTGACCCCAAGTGAGTTATCCTAGCCCCTTTATATGTACTCTCTGATGGCAAGTGAGTTACCCTAGGCCCATATATGTACTCCCAGACCCCAAGTGAGTTACCATAGCCCCTTTATAAGTACTCCCTGACCCCAAATGAGTTATCCTAGCCTCTTTATATGTACTCTCTGACCGCAAGTGAGTTATTCAAACCACTTCATAAGTACTCCCTGACCCCAAGTGTGTTACCCTAGTCTCATATAAGTCCTCCCTGAACCCAATTGTGTTACCTTAGCCCCTTTATAAGCACTCCCTGACCCCAAGTGAGTTATCGTATCCCCTTTATATGTACTCTCTGACCGCAAGTGAGTTACCCTAGTCCCATATATGTACTCCCTGACCCCAAGTGAGGTACGATATCACCTTTATAAGTACTCCCTGACCCCAAGTAAGTTATCCTAGCCCCTTTATATGTACTCTCTGACCGCAAGTGCGTTACCCTAGTCCCATAGTAGTACTCCCTGACCCCAAGTGAGCTATCCTAGCCCCTTTATATGTACTCTCCGATTGCAAGTGAGTTAACCTAGGCCCATATAAGTACTCCCAGACCCCAAGTGAGTTACCATAGCCCCTTTATAAGTACTCCCTGACCCCAAATGAGTTATCCTAGCCCCTTTATATGTACTCTCTGACCGCAAGTGAGTTATTCAAACCACTTTATAAGTACTCCCTGACCCCAAGTGTGTTACCCTAGTCTCATATAAGTCCTCCCTGAACCCAAGTATGTTACCTTAGCCCCTTTATAAGCACTCCCTGACCCCAAGTGAGTTATCGTATCCCCTTTATATGTACTCCCTGACCGCAAGTGAGTTACCCTAGTCCCATATAAGTACTCCCTGACCCCAAGTGAGGTACCATAGCCCCTTTATAAGTACTCCCTGACCCCAAGTGAGTTATCCTATCCCCTTTATATGTACTCTCTGACCGCAAGTGAGTTACCCTAGTCCCATAGTAGTACTCCCTGACCCCCAGTGAGCTATCCTAGCCCCTTTATATATACTCTCTGATTGCAAGTGAGTTACCCTAGGCCCATATAAGTACTCCCAGACCCCAAGTGAGTTACCATAGCCCCTTTATAATTACTCCCTGACCCCAAATGAGTTATCCTAGCCCCTTTATATGTACTCTCTGACCGCAAGTGAGTTATTCAAACCACTTTATAAGTACTCCCTGACCCCAAGTGTGTTACCGTAGTCTCATATAAGTCCTCCCTGAACCCAAGTGTGTTACCTTAGCCCCTTTATAAGCACTCCCTGACCCCAAGTGAGTTATCGTATCCCCTTTATATGTACTCTCTGACCGCAAGTGAGTTACCCTAGTCCCATATATGTACTCCCTGACCCCAAGTGAGTTATCCTAGCCCCTTTATATGTACTCTCTGATGGCAAGTGAGTTACCCTAGGCCCATATAAGTACTCCCAGACGCCAAGTGAGTTACCATAACCCCTTTATAAGTACTCCCTGACCCCAAATGAGTTATCCTAGCCTCTTTGTATGTACTCTCTGACCGCAAGTGAGTTATTCAAACCACTTCATAAGTACTCCCTGACCCCAAGTGTGTTACCCTAGTCTCATATAAGTCCTCCCTGAACCCAATTGTGTTACCTTAGCCCCTTTATAAGCACTCCCTGACCCCAAGTGAGTTATCGTATCCCCTTTATATGTACTCTCTGACCGCAAGTGAGTTACCCTAGTCCCATATATGTACTCCCTGACCCCAAGTGAGTTATCCTAGCCCCTTTATATGTACTCTCTGACCGCAAGTGCGTTACCCTAGTCCCATAGTAGTACTCCCTGAACCCAAGTGAGCTATCCTAGCCCCTTTATATGTACTCTCTGTCCGCAAGTGAGTTACCCTATCCCCTTTATATGCACTCTCTGACCGCAAGTGAGTTATTCAAATCCCCTATATAAGTACTCCCTGACCCCAAGTGTGTTATCCTAGTCTCATATAAGTACTTCCTGAACCCAAGTGTGTTACCTTCGCCCCTTTATAAGCACTCCCTGACCCCAAGTGAGTTATCGTATCCCCTTTATATGAACTCTCTGACCGCAAGTGAGTTACCATAGTCCCATATATGTACTCTCTGACCCCAAGTGAGGTACGATATCACCTTTATAAGTACTCCCTGACCCCAAGTGTGTTACCCTAGTCTCATATAAGTCCTCCCTGAACCCAATTGTGTTACCTTAGCCCCTTTATAAGCACTCCCTGACCCCAAGTGAGTTATCGTATCCCCTTTATATGTACTCTCTGACCGCAAGTGAGTTACCCTAGTCCCATATATGTACTCCCTGACCCCAAGTGAGTTAACCTAGCCCCTTTATATGTACTCTCTGACCGCAAGTGCGTTACCCTAGTCCCATAGTAGTACTCCCTGACCCCAAGTGAGCTATCCTAGCCCCTTTATATGTACTCTCTGATGGCAAGTGAGTTACCCTAGGCCCATATAAGTACTCCCAGACCTCAAGTGAGTTACAATAGCCCCTTTATAAGTACTTCCTGACCCCAAATGAGTTATCCTAGCCCCTTTATATGTACTCTCTGACCGCAAGTGAGTTATTCAAACCACTTTATAAGTACTCCCTGACCCCAAGTGTGTTACCCTAGTCTCATATAAGTCCTCCCTGAACCGAAGTGTGTTACCTTAGCCCCTTTATAAGCACTCCCTGACCCCAAGTGAGTTATCGTATCCCCTTTATATGTACTCTCTGACCGCAAGTGAGTTACCCTAGTCCCATATATGTACTCCCTGACCCCAAGTGAGTTATCCTATCCCCTTTATATGTACTCCCTGACCGCAAGTGAGTTACCCTAGTCCCATATATGTACTCCCTGACCCCAAGCGAGTTATCCTATCCCCTTTATATGCACTCTCTGACCGCAAGTGGGTTACCCTGGTCCCATATAACTACTCCCTGACCCCTAGTGAGTTACCATAGCCCCTTTATAAGTACTCTCTGACCCCAAGTGAGTTACAATATCAGCTTTATAAGTACTCCCTGACCCCAAGTGAGTTATCCTAGCCCATTTATATGTACTCTCTGACCTCAAGTGAGTTACCCTATCCCCTTTATATGCACTCTCTGACCGCAAGTGAGTTATTCAAATCCCCTATATAAGTACTCCCTGACCCCAAGTGTGTTACCCTAGTCTCATATAAGTACTCCCTGGCCCCATGTGAGTTACCATATCCCCTTTATAAGTACTACCTGACCACAAGTGAGTTATCCTAGCCCCTTTATATGTACTCTCTGTCCGCAAGTGAGTTACCCTATACCCTTTATATGCACTCTCTGACCGCAAGTGAGTTATTCAAATCCCCTATATAAGTACTATCTGACCCCAAGTGTGTTATCCTAGTCTCTTATAAGTACTCCCTGAACCCAAGTGTGTTACCTTAGCCCCTTTATAAGTACTCCCTGACCCCAAATGAGTTATCCTAGCCTCTTTATATGTACTCTCTGACCGCAAGTGAGTTATTCAAACCATTTCATAAGTACTCCCTGACCCCTAGTGTGTTACCCTAGTCTCATATAAGTCCTCCCTGAACCCAATTGTGTTACCTTAGCCCCTTTATAAGCACTCCCTGACCCCAAGTGAGTTATCGTATCCCCTTTATATGTACTCTCTGACCGCAAGTGAGTTACCCTAGTCCCATATATGTACTCCCTGACCCCAAGTGAGGTACGATATCACCTTTATAAGTACTCCCTGACCCCAAGTAAGTTATCCTAGCCCCTTTATATGTACTCTCTGACCGCAAGTGCGTTACCCTAGTCCCATAGTAGTACTACCTGATCCCAAGTGAGCTATCCTAGCCCCTTTATATGTACTCTCTGACCGCAAGTGAGTTATTCAAACCATTTCATAAGTACTCCCTGACCCCTAGTGTGTTACCCTAGTCTCATATAAGTCCTCCCTGAACCCAAGTGTGTTACCTTCGCCCCTTTATAAGCACTCCCTGACCCCAAGTGAGTTATCGTATCCCCTTTATATGAACTCTCTGACCGCAAGTGAGTTACCATAGTCCCATATATGTACTCTCTGACCCCAAGTGAGGTACGATATCACCTTTATAAGTACTCCCTGACCCCAAGTGTGTTACCCTAGTCTCATATAAGTCCTCCCTGAACCCAATTGTGTTACCTTAGCCCCTTTATAAGCACTCCCTGACCCCAAGTGAGTTATCGTATCCCCTTTATATGTACTCTCTGACCGCAAGTGAGTTACCCTAGTCCCATATATGTACTCCCTGACCCCAAGTGAGTTAACCTAGCCCCTTTATATGTACTCTCTGACCGCAAGTGCGTTACCCTAGTCCCATAGTAGTACTCCCTGACCCCAAGTGAGCTATCCTAGCCCCTTTATATGTACTCTCTGATGGCAAGTGAGTTACCCTAGGCCCATATAAGTACTCCCAGACCCCAAGTGAGTTACCATAGCCCCTTTATAAGTACTCCCTGACCCCAAATGAGTTACCCTAGCCCCTTTATATGTACTCTCTGACCGCAAGTGAGTTATTCAAACCACTTTATAAGTACTCCCTGACCCCAAGTGTGTTACCCTAGTCTCATATAAGTCCTCCCTGAACCCAAGTATGTTACCTTAGCCCCTTTATAAGCACTCCCTGACCCCAAGTGAGTTATCGTATCCCCTTTATATGTACTCTCTGACCGCAAGTGAGTTACCCTAGTCCCATATATGTACTCCCTGACCCCAAGTGAGTTATCCTATCCCCTTTATATGTACTCCCTGACCGCAAGTGAGTTACCCTAGTCCCATATAAGTACTCCCTGACCCCAAGTGAGGTACCATAGCCCCTTTATAAGTACTCCCTGACCCCAAGTGAGTTATCCTATCCCCTTTATATGTACTCTCTGACCGCAAGTGAGTTACCCTAGTCCCATATATGTACTCCCTGACCCCAAGTGAGTTATCCTATCCCCTTTATATGCACTCTCTGACCGCAAGTGGGTTACCCTGGTCCCATATAACTACTCCCTGACCCCTAGTGAGTTACCATAGCCCCTTTATAAGTACTCTCTGACCCCAAGTGAGTTACAATATCAACTTTATAAGTACTCCCTGACCCCAAATGAGTTTTCCTAGCCCGTTTATATGTACTCTCTGACCTCAAGTGAGTTACCGTAGTCCCATAGAAGTACTCCCTGACCCCAAGTGAGTTACCATATCACCTTTATACGTACTCGCTGACCGCAAGTGAGTTATTCTAACCCCTTTATAAGTACTCCCTGACGCCAAGTGTGTTACCCTAGTCTCATATAAGTACTCCCTGGCCCCATGTGAGTTACCATAGCCCCTTTATAAGTACTACCTGAGCACAAGTGAGTTATCCTAGCCCCTTTATATGTACTCTCTGTCCGCAAGTGAGTTACCCTATCCCCTTTATATGCACTCTCTGACCGCAAGTGAGTTATTCAAATCCCCTATATAAGTAATCCCTGACCCCAAGTGTGTTATCCTAGTCTCATATAAGTACTTCCTGAACCCAAGTGTGTTACCTTCGCCCCTTTATAAGCACTCCCTGACCCCAAGTGAGTTATCGTATCTTCTTTATATGAACTCTCTGACCGCAAGTGAGTTACCATAGTCCCATATATGTACTCCCTTACCCCAATTGAGGTACGATATCACCTTTATAAGTACTCCCTGACCCCAAGTGAGTTATCCTAGCCCCTTTATATGTACTCTCTGACCGCAAGTGCGTTACCCTAGTCCCATAGTAGTACTCCCTGACCCCAAGTGAGCTATCCTAGCCCCTTTATATGTACACTCTGACCGCAAGTGAGTTATTCAAACCACTTTATAAGTACTCCCTGACCCCATGTGTGTTACCCTAGTCTCATATAAGTCCTCCCTGAACCCAAGTGTGTTACCTTAGCCCCTTTATAAGCACTCCCTGACCCCAAGTGAGTTATCGTATCCCCTTTATATGTACTCTCTGTCCGCAAGTGAGTTACCCTAGTCCCATATATGTACTCCCTGACCCCAAGTGAGTTATCCTATCCCCTTTATATGTACTCCCTGACCGCAAGTGAGTTACCCTAGTCCCATATATGTACTCCCTGACCCCAAGTGAGTTATCCTATCCCCTTTATATGCACTCTCTGACCGCAAGTGGGTTACCCTGGTCCCATATAACTACTCCCTGACCCCTAGTGAGTTACCATAGCCCCTTTATAAGTACTCTCTGACCCCAAGTGAGTTACAATATCAGCTTTATAAGTACTCCCTGACCCCAAGTGAGTTATCCTAGCCCGTTTATATGTACTCTCTGACCTCAAGTGAGTTACCGTAGTCCCATAGAATACTCCCTGACCCCAAGTGAGTTACCATATCACATTTATACGTACTCCCTGACCGCAAGTGAGTTATTCTAACCCCTTTATAAGTACTCCCTGACGCCAAGTGTGTTACCCTAGTCTCATATAAGTACTCCCTGGCCCCATGTGAGTTACCATAGCCCCTTTATAAGTACTACCTGACCACAAGTGAGTTATCCTAGCCCCTTTATATGTACTCTCTGTCCGCAAGTGAGTTACCCTATCCCCTTTATATGCACTCTCTGACCGCAAGTGAGTTATTCAAATCCCCTATATAAGTACTCCCTGACCCCAAGTGTGTTATCCTAGTCTCATATAAGTGCTCCCTGAACCCAAGTGTGTTACCTTAGCCCCTTTATAAGTACTCCTTGACCCCAAGTGAGTTACCATATCACCTTTATATGTACTCTCTTACCGCAAGTGCGCTACCCTAGTCCCATAGTAGTACTCCCTGACCCCAAGTGAGTTATCCTAGCACCTTTATATGTACTCTCTAACGGCAAGTGAGTTACCCTAGTCCCATATATATACTCTCTGACCCCAAGTGAGTTATCCTATCCCCTTTATATGTACTCTCTGACCGCAAGTGAGTTACCCTAGTCCCATATAAGAACTCCCTGTCCCTAAGTGAGTACGCTAGTCCCAAATAAGTACTCCCTGACCCCAAGTGAGTTATCCTAACCCCTTTATATGTACTCTCTGACGGCAAGTGAATTATCCTAGCCCCATTATATTTATTCCCAGACCCCAAGTGAGTTACCCTAGTCCCTTATAACTACTCCCTGACCCCAAGTGAGTTACCCAGCCCGTTTATAAGTTCACCCTGGCCCCAAGTGAGTTATCCTATCCCCTTTATGTGTACTCTCTGACCGCAAGTGAGTTACCCTAGGCCCTTATAAGTATTCCCTGACCCCAAGTGAGTTACCATAGCCCCTTTATAAGTACTCCCTGACCACAAATGAGTTATCCTAGCCCCTTTTTATGTACACTCTGACCGCAAGTGAGTTATTCAAACCCCTTTATAAGTACTCCCTGAGTCCAAATGTGTTACCCTAGTCTCATATAAGTCCTCCCTGAACCCGAGTGTGTTACCTTAGCCTCTTTATAAGTACTCCCTGACCCCAAGTGAGTTATCGTATCCCCTTTATATGTACTCTCTGACCGCAAATGAGTTACCCTAGTCCCATATATGTACTCCCTGACCCCAAGTGAGTTATCCTATCCCCTTTATATGTTCTCTCTGACCGCAAGTGAGTTACCCTAGTCCCATATAAGAACTCCCTGTCCCTAAGTGAGTACGCTAGTCCCAAATAAGTACTCCCTGACCCCAAGTGAGTTATCCTATCCTCTTTATATGTAGTCTCTGACCGCAAGTGAGTTACCCTAGTCCCATATATGTACTCTCTGACCGCAAGTAAGTTATCCTAGCCGCTTTATATGTACTCCCAGACCCCAAGTGAGTTACCCTAGTCCCTTATAAGTACTCCCTGACCCCAAGAGAGTTACCTTAGCCCTTTAATAAGTACACCCTGGCTCCAAGTGAGTTACCCTGGTCCCATATAAGTACTCCCTGACCCCAAGTGAGGTACCATAGCCCTTTTATAAGTACTCCCTGACCCCATGTGAGTTATCCTATCCCCTTTATGTGTACTCTCTGACCGCAAGTGAGTTACCCTAGTCCCATATATGTACTCCCTGACCCCAAGTGAGTTATCCTATCCCCTTTATATGCACACTCTGACCGCAAGTGAGTTATTCAAACCCCTTTATAAGTACTCCCTGACCCCAAGTGTGTTATCCTTGTCTCATATAAGTACTCCCTGAACCCAAGTGTGTTACCTTAGCCATTTTATAAGTACTCCCTGACCCCAAGTAAGTTATCCTATCCCCTTTATATGTACTCTCTGACCGCAAGTGAGTTATTCAAACCCCTTTATAAGTACTCCCTGACCCCAAGTGTGTTACCCTAGTCTCATATAAGTACTCCCTCAACCCAAGTGTGTTACCTTAGCCCCTTTATAAGTACTCCCTGACCCCAAATGAGTTATCCTATCCCCTTTATATGCACTCTCTGACCTCAAGTGAGTTATTCAAATCCCCTATATAAGTACTCCCTGACCCCAAGTGTGTTATCCTAGTCTCATATAAGTGCTCCCTGAACCCAAGTGTGTTACCTTAGCCCCTTTATAAGTACTCCTTGACCCCAAGTGAGTTACCATATCACCTTTATATGTACTCTCTTACCGCAAGTGCGCTACCCTAGTCCCATAGTAGTACTCCCTGACCCCAAGTGAGTTATCCTAGCACCTTTTTATGTACTCTCTAACGGCAAGTGAGTTACCCTAGTCCCATATATGTACTCTCTGACCCCAAGTGAGTTATCCTATCCCCTTTATATGTACTCTCTGACCGCAAGTGAGTTACCCTGGTCCCATATAAGAACTCCCTGTCCCTAAGTGAGTACGCTAGTCCCAAATAAGTACTCCCTGACCCCAAGTGAGTTATCCTAACCCCTTTATATGTACTCTCTGACGGCAAGTGAATTATCCTAGCCCCATTATATTTACTTCCAGACCCCAAGTGAGTTACCCTAGTCCCTTATAACTACTCCCTGACCCCAAGTGAGTTACCCAGCCCGTTTATAAGTACACCCTGGCCCCAAGTGAGTTATCCTATCCCCTTTATGTGTACTCTCTGACCGCAAGTGCGTTATCCTAGTCCCATAGTAATACTCCCTGACCCCAAGTGAGTTATCCTATCCCCTTTATATGCACACTCTGACCGCAAGTGAGTTACCCTAGGCCCATATAAGTATTCCCTGACCCCAAGTGAGTTACCATAGCCCCTTTATAAGTACTCCCTGACCCCAAATGAGTTATCCTAGCCCCTTTTTATGTACACTCTGACCGCAAGTGAGTTATTCAAACCCCTTTATAAGTACCCCCTGAGTCCAAGTGTGTTACCCTAGTCTCATATAAGTCCTCCCTGAACCCGAGTGTGTTACCTTAGCCTCTTTATAAGTACTCCCTGACCCCAAGTGAGTTATCGTATCCCCTTTATATGTACTCTCTGACCGCAAATGAGTTACCCTAGTCCCATATAAGAACTCCCTGTCCCTAAGTGAGTACGCTAGTCCCAAATAAGTACTCCCTGACCCCAAGTGAGTTATCCTATCCTCTTTATATGTAGTCTCTGACCGCAAGTGAGTTATCCTAGTCCCATATATGTACTCTCTGACCGCAAGTAAGTTATCCTAGCCGCTTTATATGTACTCCCAGACCCCAAGTGAGTTACCCTAGTCCCTTATAAGTACTCCCTGACCCCAAGAGAGTTACCTTAGCCCTTTAATAAGTACACCCTGGCTCCAAGTGAGTTACCCTGGTCCCATATAAGTACTCCCTGACCCCAAGTGAGGTACCATAGCCCTTTTATAAGTACTCCCTGACCCCATGTGAGTTATCCTATCCCCTTTATGTGTACTCTCTGACCGCAAGTGAGTCACCCTAGTCCCATATATGTACTCCCTGACCCCAAGTGAGTTATCCTATCCCCTTTATATGCACACTCTGACCGCAAGTGAGTTATTCAAACCCCTTTATAAGTACTCCCTGACCCCAAGTGTGTTATCCTTGTCTCATATAAGTACTCCCTGAACCCAAGTGTGTTACCTTAGCCATTTTATAAGTACTCCCTGACCCCAAGTAAGTTATCCTATCCCCTTTATATGTACTCTCTGACCGCAAGTGAGTTATTCAAACCCCTTTATAAGTACTCCCTGACCCCAAGTGTGTTACCCTAGTCTCATATAAGTACTCCCTCAACCCAAGTGTGTTACCTTAGCCCCTTTATAAGTACTCCCTGACCCCAAATGAGTTATCCTATCCCCTTTATACGAACTCTCTGACCGCAAGTGAGTTACCCTAGTCCCATATATGTACACCCTGACCCCAAGTGAGTTACCCTAGTCCCATATATGTACTCCCTGACCCCAAGTGAGTTATTCAATTCCCCTTTATAAGTACTCCCTGACCCCAAGTGTGTTATCCTAGTCTCATGTAAGTACTCCCTGAACCCAAGTGTGTTACCTTAGCCCCTTTATAAGTACTCCCTGACCCCAAGTGAGTTACCATATCACCTTTATATGTACTCTCTGACCGCAAGTGCGCTACCCTGGTCCCATAGTAGTATTCCCTGACCCCAAGTGAGTTATCCTAGCACCTTTATATGTACTCTGTAACGGCAAGTGAGTTACCCTAGTCCCATATATGTACTCCCTGACCCCAAGTGAGTTATCCTATCCCCTTTATATGTACTCTCTGACCGCAAGTGAGTTACCCTAGTCCCATATAAGAGCTCCCTGTCCCTAAGTGAGTACACTAGTCCCAAATAAGTACTCCCTGACCCCAAGTGAGTTATCCTAACCCCTTTATATGTACTCTCTGACGGCAAGTGAATTATCCTAGCCCCATTATATTTACTCCCAGACCCCAAGTGAGTTACCCTAGTCCCTTACAACTACTCCCTGACCCCAATTGTGTTAACTTAGCCCCTTTATAAGCACTCCCTGACCCCAAGTGAGTTATCGTATCCCCTTTATATGTACTCTCTGACCGCAAGTGAGTTACCCTAGTCCCATATATGTACTCCCTGACCCCAAGTGAGTAATCCTATCCCCTTTATATGCACACTCTGACCGCAAGTGAGTTATTCAAACCCCTTTATAAGTACTCCCTGACCCCAAATGAGTTACCCTAGCCCCTTTATATGTACTCTCTGACCGCAAGTGAGTTATTCAAACCACTTTATAAGTACTCCCTGACCCCAAGTGTGTTACCCTAGTCTCATATAAGTCCTCCCTGAACCCAAGTATGTTACCTTAGCCCCTTTATAAGCACTCCCTGACCCCAAGTGAGTTATCGTATCCCCTTTATATGTACTCTCTGACCGCAAGTGAGTTACCCTAGTCCCATATATGTACTCCCTGACCCCAAGTGAGTTATCCTATCCCCTTTATATGTACTCCCTGACCCCAAGTGTGTTACCCTAGTCTCATATAAGTACTCCCTCAACCCAAGTGTGTTACCTTAGCCCCTTTATAAGTACTCCCTGACCCCAAGTGAGTTATCCTATCCCCTTTATATAAACTCTCTGACCGCAAGTGAGTTACCCTAGTCCCATATATGTACACCCTGACCCCAAGTGAGTTATCCTATCCCCTTTATATGTACTCTCTGACCGCAAGTGAGTTACCCTAGTCCCATATAAGAAATCCCTGTCCCTAAGTGAATACCCTAGTCCCAAATAAGTACTCCCTGACCAAAAGGGAGTTACCATAGCCCCTTAATAAGTACTCCCTGACCCCAAGTGACTTATCCTAGCCCCTTTATATGTACTCCCTGACCCCAAGTGAGTTATCCTAGCCCCTTTATATGTACTCTCTGACTGCAAGTGAGTTACCCTAGCCCCTTTATAAGTACTCCCTGACCCCAAATGTGTTACCTTAGTTTCATAAATGTACTCCCTGACCCCATGTGAGTTATCCTAGCCCCTGTATATGTACTCTCTGACCGCAAGTGAGTTATCCTAGCCCCTTTATAAGTACTCCCTGATCCCAAGTGTGTTACCCTAGTTTCATATATGTATTCCCTGAACACAAGCGAGATACCCTAGTCCCATAGAGGTACTCCCTGACCCCAAATGAGTCACCGTAGCTCCTTTATAAGTACTCCCTGACCCCAAGTGAGTTATCCTAGTCCCATCGAAGTACTCCCTGACCCCAAGAGAGTTACCCTAGCCCCTATATAAGTACTCCCTGACCCCAAGTGAGTTATCCTAGCCCCTTTATATGTACTCTGACCGCAAGTGAGTTATCCTTGCCCCATATATGTACTCCCTGACCCCAAGTGAGTTATCCTAGCCCATTTATATGTACTCTCTGACCCCAAGTGAGTTATTCAATTCCCCTTTATAAGTACTCCCTGACCCCAAGTGTGTTATCCTAGTCTCATGTAAGTACTCCCTGAACCCAAGTGTGTTACCTTAGCCCCTTTATAAGTACTCCCTGACCCCAAGTGAGTTACCATATCACCTTTATATGTACTCTCTGACCGCAAGTGCGCTACCCTGGTCCCATAGTAGTATTCCCTGACCCCAAGTGAGTTATCCTAGCACCTTTATATGTACTCTGTAACGGCAAGTGAGTTACCCTAGTCCCATATATGTACTCCCTGACCCCAAGTGACTTATCCTAGCCCCTTTATATGTACTCCCTGACCCCAAGTGAGTTATCCTAGCCCCTTTATATGTACTCTCTGACTGCAAGTGAGTTACCCTAGCCCCTTTATAAGTACTCCCTGACCCCAAATGTGTTACCTTAGTTTCATAAATGTACTCCCTGACCCCATGTGAGTTATCCTAGCCCCTGTATATGTACTCTCTGACCGCAAGTGAGTTATCCTAGCCCCTTTATAAGTACTCCCTGACCCCAAGTGTGTTACCCTAGTTTCATATTCGTATTCCCTGGCCCCAAGTGAGTTATCCTAGCCCCTTTATATGTACTCTCTGACCGCAAGTGAGTTATCCTTGCCCCATTATATGTACTCCCTGACCCCAAGTGAGTTATCCTAGCCCATTTATATGTACTCTCTGACAGCAAGTGAGTTATCCTAGCCCCTTTATATGTACTCTCTGACTGCAAGTGAGTTAGCCTAGCCCCTTTATAAGTACTCCCTGACCCCAAATGTGTTACCTTAGTTTCATAAATGTACTCCCTGACCCCATGTGAGTTATCCTAGCCCCTGAATATGTACTCCCTGACCCCAAGTGAGTTATCCTAGCCCATTTATATGTACTCTCTGACAGTAAGTGAGTTATCCTAGCCCCTTTATATGTACACCCTGACCCCAAGTGTGTTACCCTAGTTTCATATTCGTATTCCCTGGCCCCAAGTGAGTTATCCTAGCCCCTTTATATGTACTCTCTGACCGCAAGTGAGTTATCCTTTCCCCATTATATGTACTCTCTGACCGCAAGTGAGTTATTCAAACCCCTTTATAAGTACTCCCTGACCCCAAGTGTGTTATCCTAGTCTCATATAAGTACTCCCTGACCCCAAGTAAGTTATCCTATCCCCTTTATATGTACTCTCTGACCGCAAGTGAGTTATTCAAACCCCTTTATAAGTACTCCCTGACCCCAAGTGTGTTACCCTAGTCTCAAATAAGTACTCCCTCAACCCAAGTGTGTTACCTCAGCTCCTTTATAAGCACTCCCTAACCCCAAGTGAGTTATCCTATCCCCTTTATGTGTACTCTCTGACCCCAAGAGAGTTACCCTAGCCCCTATATAAGTACTCCCTGACCCCAAGTGAGTTATCCTAGCCCCTTTATATGTACTCTGACCGCAAGTGAGTTATCCTTGCCCCATATATGTACTCCCTGACCCCAAGTGAGTTATCCTAGCCCATTTATATGTACTCTCTGACAGCAAGCGAGTTATCCTAGCCCCTTTATAAGTACTCCCTGACCCCAAGTGTGTTACCCTAGTTTCATATTCGTATTCCCTGGCCCCAAGTGAGTTATCCTAGCCCCTTTATATGTACTCTCTGACCGCAAGTGAGTTATCCTTGCTCCATTATATGTACTCCCTGACCCCAAGTGAGTTATCCTAGCCCATTTATATGTACTCTCTGACAGCAAGTGAGTTATCCTAGCCCCTTTATATGTACTCCCTGACCCCAAGTGAGTTATCCTAGCCCATTTATATGTACTCTCTGACAGTAAGCGAGTTATCCTAGCCCCTTTATAAGTACTCCCTGACCCCAAGTGTGTTACCCTAGTTTCATATTCGTATTCCCTGGCCCCAAGTGAGTTATCCTAGCCCCTTTATATGTACTCTCTGACCGCAAGTGAGTTATCCTTGCCCCATTATATGTACTCTCTGACCGCAAGTGAGTTATTCAAACCCCTTTATAAGTACTCCCTGACCCCAAGTGTGTTATCCTAGTCTCATATAAGTACTCCCTGACCCCAAGTAAGTTATCCTATCCCCTTTATATGTACTCTCTGACCGCAAGTGAGTTATTCAAACCCCTTTATAAGTACTCCCTGACCCCAAGTGTGTTACCCTAGTCTCAAATAAGTACTCCCTCAACCCAAGTGTGTTACCTCAGCTCCTTTATAAGCACTCCCTAACCCCAAGTGAGTTATCCTATCCCCTTTATGTGTACTCTCTGACCGCAAGTGAGTTACCCTAGTCCCATATATGTACTCCCTGACCCCATGTGAGTTATCCTATCCCCTTTATATGCACACTCTGACCGCAAGTGAGTTATTCAAACCCCTATATAAGTACTCCCTGACCCCAAGTGTGTTATCCTAGTCTCATATAAGTACTCCCTGAACCCAAGTGTGTTACCTTAGCCATTTTATAAGTACTCCCTGACCCCAAGTAAGTTATCCTATCCCCTTTATATGTACTCTCTGACCGCAAGTGAGTTATTCAAACCCCTTTATAAGTACTCCCTGACCCCAAGTGTGTTACCCTAGTCTCATATAAGTACTCCCTCAACCCAAGTGTGTTACCTTAGCCCCTTTATAAGTACTCCCTAACCCCAAGTGAGTTATCCTATCCCCTTTATGTGTAATCTGACCGCAAGTGAGTTATCCTAGTCCCATATATGTACTCCCTGACCCCAAGTGAGTTATCCTATCCCCTTTATATGCACACTCTGACCGCAAGTGAGTTATTCAAACCCCTTTATAAGTACTCCCTGACCCCAAGTGTGTTATCCTAGTCTCATATAAGTACTCCCTGAACCCAAGTGTGTTACCCTAGCCCCTATATAAGTACTCCCTGACCCCAAGTGAGTTATCCTAGCCCCTTTATATGTACTCTGACCGCAAGTGAGTTATCCTTGCCCCATATATGTACTCCCTGACCCCAAGTGAGTTATCCTAGCCCATTTATATGTACTCTCTGACAGCAAGCGAGTTATCCTAGACCCTTTATAAGTACTCCCTGACCCCAAGTGTGTTACCCTAGTTTCATATTCGTATTCCCTGGCCCCAAGTGAGTTATCCTAGCCCCTTTATATGTACTCTCTGACCGCAAGTGAGTTATCCTTGCTCCATTATATGTACTCCCTGACCCCAAGTGAGTTATCCTAGCCCATTTATATGTACTCTCTGACAGCAAGTGAGTTATCCTAGCCCCTTTATATGTACTCCCTGACCCCAAGTGAGTTATCCTAGCCCATTTATATGTACTCTCTGACAGTAAGCGAGTTATCCTAGCCCCTTTATAAGTACTCCCTGACCCCAAGTGTGTTACCCTAGTTTCATATTCGTATTCCCTGGCCCCAAGTGAGTTATCCTAGCCCCTTTATATGTACTCTCTGACCGCAAGTGAGTTATCCTTGCCCCATTATATGTACTCTCTGACCGCAAGTGAGTTATTCAAACCCCTTTATAAGTACTCCCTGACCCCAAGTGTGTTATCCTAGTCTCATATAAGTACTCCCTGACCCCAAGTAAGTTATCCTATCCCCTTTATATGTACTCTCTGACCGCAAGTGAGTTATTCAAACCCCTTTATAAGTACTCCCTGACCCCAAGTGTGTTACCCTAGTCTCAAATAAGTACTCCCTCAACCCAAGTGTGTTACCTCAGCTCCTTTATAAGCACTCCCTAACCCCAAGTGAGTTATCCTATCCCCTTTATGTGTACTCTCTGACCGCAAGTGAGTTACCCTAGTCCCATATATGTACTCCCTGACCCCATGTGAGTTATCCTATCCCCTTTATATGCACACTCTGACCGCAAGTGAGTTATTCAAACCCCTATATAAGTACTCCCTGACCCCAAGTGTGTTATCCTAGTCTCATATAAGTACTCCCTGAACCCAAGTGTGTTACCTTAGCCATTTTATAAGTACTCCCTGACCCCAAGTAAGTTATCCTATCCCCTTTATATGTACTCTCTGACCGCAAGTGAGTTAATCAAACCCCTTTATAAGTACTCCCTGACCCCAAGTGTGTTACCCTAGTCTCATATAAGTACTCCCTCAACCCAAGTGTGTTACCTTAGCCCCTTTATAAGTACTCCCTAACCCCAAGTGAGTTATCCTATCCCCTTTATGTGTAATCTGACCGCAAGTGAGTTACCCTAGTCCCATATATGTACTCCCTGACCCCAAGTGAGTTATCCTATCCCCTTTATATGCACACTCTGACCGCAAGTGAGTTATTCAAACCCCTTTATAAGTACTCCCTGACCCCAAGTGTGTTATCCTAGTCTCATATAAGTACTCCCTGAACCCAAGTGTGTTACCCTAGCCCCTATATAAGTACTCCCTGACCCCAAGTGAGTTATCCTAGCCCCTTTATATGTACTCTGACCGCAAGTGAGTTATCCTTGCCCCATATATGTACTCCCTGACCCCAAGTGAGTTATCCTAGCCCATTTATATGTACTCTCTGACAGCAAGCGAGTTATCCTAGCCCCTTTATAAGTACTCCCTGACCCCAAGTGTGTTACCCTAGTTTCATATTCGTATTCCCTGGCCCCAAGTGAGTTATCCTAGCCCCTTTATATGTACTCTCTGACCGCAAGTGAGTTATCCTTGCTCCATTATATGTACTCCCTGACCCCAAGTGAGTTATCCTAGCCCATTTATATGTACTCTCTGACAGCAAGTGAGTTATCCTAGCCCCTTTATATGTACTCCCTGACCCCAAGTGAGTTATCCTAGCCCATTTATATGTACTCTCTGACAGTAAGCGAGTTATCCTAGCCCCTTTATAAGTACTCCCTGACCCCAAGTGTGTTACCCTAGTTTCATATTCGTATTCCCTGGCCCCAAGTGAGTTATCCTAGCCCCTTTATATGTACTCTCTGACCGCAAGTGAGTTATCCTTGCCCCATTATATGTACTCTCTGACCGCAAGTGAGTTATTCAAACCCCTTTATAAGTACTCCCTGACCCCAAGTGTGTTATCCTAGTCTCATATAAGTACTCCCTGACCCCAAGTAAGTTATCCTATCCCCTTTATATGTACTCTCTGACCGCAAGTGAGTTATTCAAACCCCTTTATAAGTACTCCCTGACCCCAAGTGTGTTACCCTAGTCTCAAATAAGTACTCCCTCAACCCAAGTGTGTTACCTCAGCTCCTTTATAAGCACTCCCTAACCCCAAGTGAGTTATCCTATCCCCTTTATGTGTACTCTCTGACCGCAAGTGAGTTACCCTAGTCCCATATATGTACTCCCTGACCCCATGTGAGTTATCCTATCCCCTTTATATGCACACTCTGACCGCAAGTGAGTTATTCAAACCCCTATATAAGTACTCCCTGACCCCAAGTGTGTTATCCTAGTCTCATATAAGTACTCCCTGAACCCAAGTGTGTTACCTTAGCCATTTTATAAGTACTCCCTGACCCCAAGTAAGTTATCCTATCCCCTTTATATGTACTCTCTGACCGCAAGTGAGTTATTCAAACCCCTTTATAAGTACTCCCTGACCCCAAGTGTGTTACCCTAGTCTCATATAAGTACTCCCTCAACCCAAGTGTGTTACCTTAGCCCCTTTATAAGTACTCCCTAACCCCAAGTGAGTTATCCTATCCCCTTTATGTGTACTCTCTGACCGCAAGTGAGTTACCCTAGTCCCATATATGTACTCCCTGACCCCAAGTGAGTTATCCTATCCCCTTTATATGCACACTCTGACCGCAAGTGAGTTATTCAAACCCCTTTATAAGTACTCCCTGACCCCAAGTGTGTTATCCTAGTCTCATATAAGTACTCCCTGAACCCAAGTGTGTTACCTTAGCCCCTTTATAAGTACTCCCTAACCCCAAGTGAGTTATCCTATTCCCTTTATGTGTACTCTCTGACGTCAAGTGAGTTACCCTAGTCCCATATATGTACTCCCTGACCCCAAGTGAGTTATCCTATCCCCTTTATATGCACACTCTGACCGCAAGTGAGTTATTCAAACACCTTTATAAGTACTCCCTGACCCCAAGTGTGTTATCCTAGTCTCATATAAGTACTCCCTCAACCCAAGTGTGTTACCTTAGCCCCTTTATAAGTACTCCCTGACCCCAAGTGAGTTATCCTATCCCCTTTATATGTACTCCCTGACCGCAAGTGAGTTACCCTAGTCCCATATAAGAAATCCCTGTCCCTAAGTGAATACCCTAGTCCCAAATAAGTACTCCCTGACCCCAAGGGAGTTACCATAGCCCCTTTATAAGTACTCCTTGACCCAAAGTGAGTTATCCTAGCCCCTTTATATGTACTCCCTGACCCCAAGTGAGTTATCCTAGCCCCTTTATATGTACTCTCTGACTGCAAGTTAGTTACCCTAGCCCCTTTATAAGTACTCCCTCACCCCAAATGTGTTACCTTAGTTTCATAAATGTACTCCCTGACCCCAAGTGAGTTATCCTAGCCCCTGTATATGTACTCTCTGACCCCAAGTGAGTTATCCTAGCCCCTTTATAAGTACTCCCTGATCCCAAGTGTGTTACCCTAGTTTCATATATGTATTCCCTGAACACAAGTGAGATACCCTAGTCCCATAGAGGTACTCCCTGACCCCAAATGAGTCACCGTAGCACCTTTATAAGTACTCCCTGACCCCAAGTGAGTTATCCTAGTCCCATCGAAGTACTCCCTGACCCCAAGAGAGTTACCCTAGCCCCCATATAAGTACTCCCTGACCCCAAGTGAGTTATCCTAGCCCCTTCATATGTACTCTGAACCCAAGTGAGTTATCCTTGCCCCATTATATGTACTCCCTGACCCCAAGTGAGTTATCCTAGCCCATTTATATGTACTCTCTGACAGCAAGTGAGTTATCCTAGCCCCTTTATATGTACTCCCTGACCCCAAGTGAGTTATCCTAGCCCCTTTATATGTACTCTCTGACCGCAAGTGAGTTATCCTACCCCCTTTATAAGTACTCCCTGACCCCAAGTGTGTTACCCTAGTTTCATATTGGTACTCCCTGGCCCCAAGTGAGTTATCCTAGCCCCTTTATATGTACTCTCTGACCGCAAGTGAGTTATCCTTGCCCCATTATATGTACTCCCTGACCCCAAGTGAGTTATCCTAGCCCATTTATATGTACTCTCTGACAGCAAGTGAGTTATCCTAGCCCCTTTATATGTACTCCCTGACCCCAAGTGAGTTATCCTAGCCCATTTATATGTACTCTATGACAGTAAGTGAGTTATCCTAGCCCCTTCATATTGGTACTCCCTGGCCCCAAGTGAGTTATCCTAGCCCCTTTATATGTACTCTCTGACCGCAAGTGAGTTATCCTTGCCCCATTATATGTACTCCCTGACCCCAAGTGAGTTATCCTAGCCCCTTTATATGTACTCTCTGACCCCTAGTGAGTTATCCTAGCCGCTTTATATGTACTCCCAGACCCCAAGTGAGTTACCCTAGTCCCTTATAAGTACTCCCTGACCCCAAGTGCGTTACCCAGGCCCTTTATAAGTATACCCTGGCCCCAAGTGAGTTACCCTGGTCCCATATAAGTACTCCCAGACACCAAGTGAGTTAGCCTAGTCCAATATAAGTACTCCTTGACCCAAAGGGAGTTACCCTAGGCCCTTTATAAGTACTCCCTGACTGCAAGTGAGTTATCCTAGCCCCTTATAAGTACTCCCTGACCCCAAGTGAGTTATCCTAGGCCCTTTATATGTACTCTCTCACCATAAGTGAGTTATCCTAACCCCTTTATATGTACTCCTAGACACCAAGTGAGTCATCCTAGTCGCTTTATATGTACTCCCAGACCCCAAGTGAGTTACCCTAGTCCCTTATAAGTACTCCCTGATCCCAAGTGAGTTACCCTAGTTCTTTAATAAGTACACCCTGGCCCCAAGTGTGTTACCCTGGTCCCATATAATTACTCACAGACACCAAGTGAGTTATCCTAGCCCCTTTTGTATTTACTCTCTGACCGCAAATGAGTTATCCTAGCCACTTTATATGTACTCTCTGACCGCAAGTGAGTTACCCTAGTCCGATAGTAGTTCTCCCTGACCCCAAGTCAGTTACCCTAGCCCCTATATAAGTACCCCCTGACACCAAGTGAGTTACCCTAGTCCCATAAAAGTACTCCCTGACCACAAGTGAGTTACCCTAGTCCCATAGAAGTACTCCCTGACCCCAAGTGAGTTATCCTAGCCCCTTTATATGTACTCTCTGACTGCAAGTGAGTTACCCTAGCCCCTTTATAAGTACTCCCTGACCCCAAATGTGTTACCTTAGTTTCATAAATGTACTCCCTGACCCCAAGTGAGTTATCCTAGCCCCTGTATATGTACTCTCTGACCCCAAGTGAGTTATCCTAGCCCCTTTATAAGTACTCCCTGATCCCAAGTGTGTTACCCTAGTTTCATATATGTATTCCCTGAACCCAAGTGAGATACCCTAGTCCCATAGAGGTACTCCCTGACCCCAAATGAGTCACCGTAGCACCTTTATAAGTACTCCCTGACCCCAAGTGAGTTATCCTAGTCCCATCGAAGTACTCCCTGACCCCAAGAGAGTTACCCTAGCCCCTATATAAGTACTCCCTGACCCCAAGTGAGTTATCCTAGCCCCTTCATATGTACTCTGACCGCAAGTGAGTTATCCTTGCCCCATTATATGTACTCCCTGACCCCAAGTGAGTTATCCTAGCCCATTTATATGTACTCTCTGACAGCAAGTGAGTTATCCTAGCCCCTTTATATGTACTCCCTGACCCCAAGTGAGTTATCCTAGCCCCTTTATATGTACTCTCTGACCGCAAGTGAGTTATCCTACCCCCTTTATAAGTACTCCCTGACCCCAAGTGTGTTACCCTAGTTTCATATTGGTACTCCCTGGCCCCAAGTGAGTTATCCTAGCCCCTTTATATGTACTCTCTGACCGCAAGTGAGTTATCCTTGCCCCATTATATGTACTCCCTGACCCCAAGTGAGTTATCCTAGCCCATTTATATGTACTCTCTGACAGCAAGTGAGTTATCCTAGCCCCTTTATATGTACTCCCTGACCCCAAGTGAGTTATCCTAGCCCATTTATATGTACTCTATGAAAGTAAGTGAGTTATCCTAGCCCCTTTATATGTACTCCCTGACCCCAAGTGAGTTATCCTAGCCCCTTTATATGTACTCTCTGACCCCTAGTGAGTTATCCTAGCCGCTTTATATGTACTCCCAGACCCCAAGTGAGTTACCCTAGTCCCTTATAAGTACTCCCTGACCCCAAGTGCGTTACCCAGGCCCTTTATAAGTATACCCTGGCCCCAAGTGAGTTACCCTGGTCCCATATAAGTACTCCCAGACACCAAGTGAGTTAGCCTAGTCCAATATAAGTACTCCTTGACCCAAAGGGAGTTACCCTAGGCCCTTTATAAGTACTCCCTGACTGCAAGTGAGTTATCCTAGCCCCTTATAAGTACTCCCTGACCCCAAGTGAGTTATCCTAGGCCCTTTATATGTACTCTCTCACCATAAGTGAGTTATCCTAACCCCTTTATATGTACTCCTAGACACCAAGTGAGTCATCCTAGTCGCTTTATATGTACTCCCAGACCCCAAGTGAGTTACCCTAGTCCCTTATAAGTACTCCCTGATCCCAAGTGAGTTACCCTAGTTCTTTAATAAGTACACCCTGGCCCCAAGTGTGTTACCCTGGTCCCATATAATTACTCACAGACACCAAGTGAGTTATCCTAGCCCCTTTTGTATTTACTCTCTGACCGCAAATGAGTTATCCTAGCCACTTTATATGTACTCTCTGGCCGCAAGTGAGTTACCCTAGTCCGATAGTAGTTCTCCCTGACCCCAAGTCAGTTACCCTAGCCCCTATATAAGTACCCCCTGACACCAAGTGAGTTACCCTAGTCCCATAAAAGTACTCCCTGACCACAAGTGAGTTACCCTAGTCCCATAGAAGTACTCTCTGACCGCAAGTGAGTTATCCTAGCCCCTTTATATTTACTCCTAGACCTCAAGTGTGTTACCCTGGTGACTTATAAGTACTGCCTGACCCCAAGTGTGTTACCCTAGCCCCTTAATAAGTACACCCTGGCCCCAAGTGAGTTACCCTGGTTCCATATATGTACTCACAGACACAAAGTGAGTTACCCTAGTCCCATATAAGTACTCCTTGACCCAAAGTGAGTCACCATAGCCCCTTTATATGTACTCTCTGACCGCAAGTGAGTTACCCTAGTCACTTATAACTACTCCCAGACACCAAGTGAGTTACCCTAGTCCCATAGAATTACTCCCTGACCACAAGTGAGTTACCATAGCCTCTTTATAAGTACTCCCTGACCCCAAGTGAGTTATCCTAGGCCCTTTATATGTACTCTCTCACCATAAGTGAGTTATCCTAACCCCTTTATATGTACTCCCAGACACCAATTGAGTCATCCTAGTCGCTTTATATGTACTCCCAGACCCCAAGTGAGTTACCCTAGTCCCTTATAAGTACTCCCTGATCCCAAATGAGTTACCCTAGTTTTTTAATAAGTACACCCTGGCCCCAAGTGTGTTACCCTGGTCCCATATAATTACTCACAGACACCAAGTGAGTTACCATATCACCTTTATAAGTACTCCCTGACCCCAAGTGAGTTATCCTAGCCCCTTTATATGTACTCTCTGACCGCAAGTGAGTTACCCTAGTCCCATAATAGTACTCCCTGACCCCAAGTGAGTTACCATATCCCCTTTATAAGTACTCCCTGACCCCAAGTGAGTTATCCTAGCCCCTTTATAAGTACTCTCTGACAGCAAGTGAGTTATTCAAACCCCTTTATAAGTACTCCCTGACCCCAAGTGTGTTACCCTAGTCTCATATAAGTACTCCCTCAACCCAAGTGTGTTACCTTAGCCCCTTTATAAGTACTCCCTAACCCCAAGTGAGTTATCCTATCCCCTTTATGTGTACTCTCTGACCGCAAGTGAGTACCCTAGTCCCATATATGTACTCCCTGACCCCAAGTGAGTTATCCTATCCCCTTTATATGCACACTCTGACCGCAAGTGAGTTATTCAAACCCCTTTATAAGTACTCCCTGACCCCAAGTGTGTTATCCTAGTCTCATATAAGTACTCCCTGAACCCAAGTGTGTTACCTTAGCCCCTTTATAAGTACTCCCTAACCCCAAGTGAGTTATCCTATCCCCTTTATGTGTACTCTCTGACGTCAAGTGAGTTACCCTAGTCCCATATATGTACTCCCTGACCCCAAGTGAGTTATCCTATCCCCTTTATATGCACACTCTGACCGCAAGTGAGTTATTCAAACACCTTTATAAGTACTCCCTGACCCCAAGTGTGTTATCCTAGTCTCATATAAGTACTCCCTCAACCCAAGTGTGTTACCTTAGCCCCTTTATAAGTACTCCCTGACCCCAAGTGAGTTATCCTATCCCCTTTATATGTACTCCCTGACCGCAAGTGAGTTACCCTAGTCCCATATAAGAAATCCCTGTCCCTAAGTGAATACCCTAGTCCCAAATAAGTACTCCCTGACCCCAAGGGAGTTACCATAGCCCCTTTATAAGTACTCCTTGACCCCAAGTGAGTTATCCTAGCCCCTTTATATGTACTCCCTGACCCCAAGTGAGTTATCCTAGCCCCTTTATATGTACTCTCTGACTGCAAGTTAGTTACCCTAGCCCCTTTATAAGTACTCCCTCACCCCTAATGTGTTACCTTAGTTTCATAAATGTACTCCCTGACCCCAAGTGAGTTATCCTAGCCCCTGTATATGTACTCTCTGACCCCAAGTGAGTTATCCTAGCCCCTTTATAAGTACTCCCTGATCCCAAGTGTGTTACCCTAGTTTCATATATGTATTCCCTGAACACAAATGAGATACCCTAGTCCCATAGAGGTACTCCCTGACCCCAAATGAGTCACCGTAGCACCTTTATAAGTACTCCCTGACCCCAAGTGAGTTATCCTAGTCCCATCGAAGTACTCCCTGACCCCAAGAGTGTTACCCTAGCCCCTATATAAGTACTCCCTGACCCCAAGTGAGTTATCCTAGCCCCTTCATATGTACTCTGACCGCAAGTGAGTTATCCTTGCCCCATTATATGTACTCCCTGACCCCAAGTGAGTTATCCTAGCCCATTTATATGTACTCTCTGACAGCAAGTGAGTTATCCTAGCCCCTTTATATGTACTCCCTGACCCCAAGTGAGTTATCCTAGCCCCTTTATATGTACTCTCTGACCGCAAGTGAGTTATCCTACCCCCTTTATAAGTACTCCCTGACCCCAAGTGTGTTACCCTAGTTTCATATTGGTACTCCCTGGCCCCAAGTGAGTTATCCTAGCCCCTTTATATGTACTCTCTGACCGCAAGTGAGTTATCCTTGCCCCCTTATATGTACTCCCTGACCCCAAGTGAGTTATCCTAGCCCATTTATATGTACTCTCTGACAGCAAGTGAGTTATCCTAGCCCCTTTATATGTACTCCCTGACCCCAAGTGAGTTATCCTAGCCCATTTATATGTACTCTATGACAGTAAGTGAGTTATCCTAGCCCCTTCATATGTACTCCCTGACCCCAAGTGAGTTATCCTAGCCCCTTTATATGTACTCTCTGACCCCTAGTGAGTTATCCTAGCCGCTTTATATGTACTCCCAGACCCCAAGTGAGTTACCCTAGTCCCTTATAAGTACTCCCTGACCCCAAGTGCGTTACCCAGGCCCTTTATAAGTATACCCTGGCCCCAAGTGAGTTACCCTGGTCCCATATAAGTACTCCCAGACACCAAGTGAGTTAGCCTAGTCCAATATAAGTACTCCTTGACCCAAAGGGAGTTACCCTAGGCCCTTTATAAGTACTCCCTGACTGCAAGTGAGTTATCCTAGCCCCTTATAAGTACTCCCTGACCCCAAGTGAGTTATCCTAGGCCCTTTATATGTACTCTCTCACCATAAGTGAGTTATCCTAACCCCTTTATATGTACTCCTAGACACCAAGTGAGTCATCCTAGTCGCTTTATATGTACTCCCAGACCCCAAGTGAGTTACCCTAGTCCCTTATAAGTACTCCCTGATCCCAAGTGAGTTACCCTAGTTCTTTAATAAGTACACCCTGGCCCCAAGTGTGTTACCCTGGTCGCATATAATTACTCACAGACACCAAGTGAGTTATCCTAGCCCCTTTTGTATTTACTCTCTGACCGCAAATGAGTTATCCTAGCCACTTTATATGTACTCTCTGACCGCAAGTGAGTTACCCTAGTCCGATAGTAGTTCTCCCTGACCCCAAGTCAGTTACCCTAGTCCCTATATAAGTACCCCCTGACACCAAGTGAGTTACCCTAGTCCCATAAAAGTACTCCCTGACCACAAGTGAGTTACCCTAGTCCCATAGAAGTACTCCCTGACCCCAAGTGAGTTATCCTAGCCCCTTTATATGTACTCTCTGACTGCAAGTGAGTTACCCTAGCCCCTTTATAAGTACTCCCTGACCCCAAATGTGTTACCTTAGTTTCATAAATGTACTCCCTGACCCCAAGTGAGTTATCCTAGCCCCTGTATATGTACTCTCTGACCCCAAGTGAGTTATCCTAGCCCCTTTATAAGTACTCCCTGATCCCAAGTGTGTTACCCTAGTTTCATATATGTATTCCCTGAACCCAAGTGAGATACCCTAGTCCCATAGAGGTACTCCCTGACCCCAAATGAGTCACCGTAGCACCTTTATAAGTACTCCCTGACCCCAAGTGAGTTATCCTAGTCCCATCGAAGTACTCCCTGACCCCAAGAGAGTTACCCTAGCCCCTATATAAGTACTCCCTGACCCCAAGTGAGTTATCCTAGCCCCTTCATATGTACTCTGACCGCAAGTGAGTTATCCTTGCCCCATTATATGTACTCCCTGACCCCAAGTGAGTTATCCTAGCCCATTTATATGTACTCTCTGACAGCAAGTGAGTTATCCTAGCCCCTTATATGTACTCCCTGACCCCAAGTGAGTTATCCTAGCCCCTTTATATGTACTCTCTGACCGCAAGTGAGTTATCCTACCCCCTTTATAAGTACTCCCTGACCCCAAGTGTGTTACCCTAGTTTCATATTGGTACTCCCTGGCCCCAAGTGAGTTATCCTAGCCCCTTTATATGTACTCTCTGACCGCAAGTGAGTTATCCTTGCCCCATTATATGTACTCCCTGACCCCAAGTGAGTTATCCTAGCCCATTTATATGTACTCTCTGACAGCAAGTGAGTTATCCTAGCCCCTTTATATGTACTCCCTGACCCCAAGTGAGTTATCCTAGCCCATTTATATGTACTCTATGAAAGTAAGTGAGTTATCCTAGCCCCTTTATATGTACTCCCTGACCCCAAGTGAGTTATCCTAGCCCCTTTATATGTACTCTCTGACCCCTAGTGAGTTATCCTAGCCGCTTTATATGTACTCCCAGACCCCAAGTGAGTTACCCTAGTCCCTTATAAGTACTCCCTGACCCCAAGTGCGTTACCCAGGCCCTTTATAAGTATACCCTGGCCCCAAGTGAGTTACCCTGGTCCCATATAAGTACTCCCAGACACCAAGTGAGTTAGCCTAGTCCAATATAAGTACTCCTTGACCCAAAGGGAGTTACCCTAGGCCCTTTATAAGTACTCCCTGACTGCAAGTGAGTTATCCTAGCCCCTTATAAGTACTCCCTGACCCCAAGTGAGTTATCCTAGGCCCTTTATATGTACTCTCTCACCATAAGTGAGTTATCCTAACCCCTTTATATGTACTCCTAGACACCAAGTGAGTCATCCTAGTCGCTTTATATGTACTCCCAGACCCCAAGTGAGTTACCCTAGTCCCTTATAAGTACTCCCTGATCCCAAGTGAGTTACCCTAGTTCTTTAATAAGTACACCCTGGCCCCAAGTGTGTTACCCTGGTCGCATATAATTACTCACAGACACCAAGTGAGTTATCCTAGCCCCTTTTGTATTTACTCTCTGACCGCAAATGAGTTATCCTAGCCACTTTATATGTACTCTCTGACCGCAAGTGAGTTACCCTAGTCCGATAGTAGTTCTCCCTGACCCCAAGTCAGTTACCCTAGCCCCTATATAAGTACCCCCTGACACCAAGTGAGTTACCCTAGTCCCATAAAAGTACTCCCTGACCACAAGTGAGTTACCCTAGTCCCATAGAAGTACTCTCTGACCGCAAGTGAGTTATCCTAGCCCCTTTATATTTACTCCTAGACCTCAAGTGTGTTACGCTGGTGACTTATAAGTACTGCCTGACCCCAAGTGTGTTACCCTAGCCCCTTAATAAGTACACCCTGGCCCCAAGTGAGTTACCCTGGTTCCATATAAGTACTCACAGACACAAAGTGAGTTACCCTAGTCCCATATAAGTACTCCTTGACCCAAAGTGAGTCACCATAGCCCCTTTATATGTACTCTCTGACCGCAAGTGAGTTACCCTAGTCTCTTATAACTACTCCCAGACACCAAGTGAGTTACCCTAGTCCCATAGAATTACTCCCTGACCACAAGTGAGTTACCATAGCCTCTTTATAAGTACTCCCTGACCCCAAGTGAGTTATCCTAGGCCCTTTATATGTACTCTCTCACCATAAGTGAGTTATCCTAACCCCTTTATATGTATTCCCAGACACCAATTGAGTCATCCTAGTCGCTTTATATGTACTCCCAGACCCCAAGTGAGTTACCCTAGTCCCTTATAAGTACTCCCTGATCCCAAATGAGTTACCCTAGTTCTTTAATAAGTACACCCTGGCCCCAAGTGTGTTACCCTGGTCCCATATAATTACTCACAGACACCAAGTGAGTTACCATATCACCTTTATAAGTACTCCCTGACCCCAAGTGAGTTATCCTAGCCCCTTTATATGTACTCTCTGACCGCAAGTGAGTTACCCTAGTCCCATAATAGTACTCCCTGACCCCAAGTGAGTTACCATATCCCCTTTATAAGTACTCCCTGACCCCAAGTGAGTTATCCTAGCCCCTTTATAAGTACTCTCTGACAGCAAGTGAGTTACCCTAGTCCCATATAAGTACTCCCTCACCCCAAGTGAGTTATCCTAGCCCCTTTATATGTACTCTCTGACCGCAAGTAAGTTACCCTAGTCCCATAGTAGTACTCCCTGACCCCAAGTGAGTTAACCTAGCCCCTTGATAAGTACTCCCTGACCGCAAGTGAGTTATCCTAGCCCCTTATAAGTACTCCCTGACACCAAGTGAGTTACCCTAGTCCCATAGAATTACTCCCTGACCACAAGTGAGTTACCATAGCGTCTTTATAAGTACTCCCTGACCCCAAGTGAGTTATCCTATCCCCTTTATGTGTACTCTCTGACGCCAAGTGAGTTACCCTAGTCCCATATATGTACTCCCTGACCCCAAGTGAGTTATCCTATCCCCTTTATATGCACACTCTGACCGCAAGTGAGTTATTCAAACCCCTTTATAAGTACTCCCTGACCCCAAGTGTGTTATCCTAGTCTCATATAAGTACTCCCTCAACCCAAGTGTGTTACCTTAGCCCCTTTATAAGTACTCCCTGACCCCAAGTGAGTTATCCTATCCCCTTTATATGTACTCTCTGACCGCAAGTGAGTTATTCAAACCCCTTTATAAGTACTCCCTGACCCCAAGTGTGTTATCCTAGTCTCATATAAGTACTCCCTGAACCCAAGTGTGTTACCTTAGCCATTTTATAAGTACTCCCTGACCCCAAGTAAGTTATCCTATCCCCTTTATATGTACTCTCTGACCGCAAGTGAGTTATTCAAACCCCTTTATAAGTACTCCCTGACCCCAAGTGTCTTACCCTAGGCTCATATAAGTACTCCCTCAACCCAAGTGTGTTACCTTAGCCCCTTTATAAGTACTCCCTAACCCCAAGTGAGTTATCCTATCCCCTTTATGTGTACTCTCTGACCGCAAGTGAGTTACCCTAGTCCCATATATGTACTCCCTGACCCCAAGTGAGTTATCCTATCCCCTTTATATGCACACTCTGACCGCAAGTAAGTTATTCAAACCCCTTTATAAGTACTCCCTGACCCCAAGTGTGTTATCCTAGTCTCAAATAAGTACTCCCTGAACCCAAGTGTGTTACCTTAGCCATTTTATAAGTACTCCCTGACCCCAAGTAAGTTATCCTATCCCCTTTATATGTACTCTCTGACCGCAAGTGAGTTATTCAAACCCCTTTATAAGTACTCCCTGCCCCAAGTGTGTTACCCTAGTCTCATATAAGTACTCCCTCAACCCAAGTGTGTTACCTTAGCCCCTTTATAAGTACTCCCTGACCCCAAGTGAGTTATCCTATCCCCTTTATATGAACTCTCTGACCGCAAGTGAGTTACCATAGTCCCATATATGTACACCCTGACCCCAAGTGAGTTATCCTATCCCCTTTATATGTACTCTCTGACCGCAAGTGAGTTACCCTAGTCCCATATAAGAAATCCCTGTCCCTAAGTGAATACCCTAGTCCCAAATAAGTACTCCCTGACCCCAAGGGAGTTACCATAGCCCCTTTATAAGTACTCCTTGACCCCAAGTGAGTTATCCTAGCCCCTTTATATGTACTCCCTGACCCCAAGTGAGTTATCCTAGCCCCTTTATATGTACTCTCTGACTGCAAGTGAGTTACCCTAGCCCCTTTATAAGTACTCCCTGACCCCAAATGTGTTACCTTAGTTTCATAAATGTACTCCCTGACCCCAAGTGAGTTATCCTAGCCCCTGTATATGTACTCTCTGACCCCAAGTGAGTTATCCTAGCCCCTTTATAAGTACTCCCTGATCCCAAGTGTGTTACCCTAGTTTCATATATGTATTCCCTGAACACAAGTGAGATACCCTAGTCCCATAGAGGTACTCCCTGACCCCAAATGAGTCACCGTAGCACCTTTATAAGTACTCCCTGACCCCAAGTGAGTTATCCTAGTCCCATCGAAGTACTCCCTGACCCCAAGAGAGTTACCCTAGCCCCTATATAAGTACTCCCTGACCCCAAGTGAGTTATCCTAGCCCCTTTATATGTACTCTGACCGCAAGTGAGTTATCCTTGCCCCATTATATGTACTCCCTGACCCCAAGTGAGTTATCCTAGCCCATTTATATGTACTCTCTGACAGCAAGTGAGTTATCCTAGCCCCTTTATATGTACTCCCTGACCCCAAGTGAGTTATCCTAGCCCATTTATATGTACTCTATGACAGTAAGTGAGTTATCCTAGCCCCTTTATATGTACTCCCTGACCCCAAGTGAGTTACCCTAGTCCCATATAAGTACTCCTTGACCCAAAGTGAGTCACCATAGCCCCTTTATATGTACTCTCTGACCGCAAGTGAGTTACCCTAGTCTCTTATAACTACTCCCAGACACCAAGTGAGTTACCCTAGTCCCATAGAATTACTCCCTGACCACAAGTGAGTTACCATAGCCTCTTTATAAGTACTCCCTGACCCCAAGTGAGTTATCCTAAGCCCTTTATATGTACTCTCTCACCATAAGTGAGTTATCCTAACCCCTTTATATGTATTCCCAGACACCAATTGAGTCATCCTAGTCGCTTTATATGTACTCCCAGACCCCAAGTGAGTTACCCTAGTCCCTTATAAGTACTCCCTGATCCCAAATGAGTTACCCTAGTTCTTTAATAAGTACACCCTGGCCCCAAGTGTGTTACCCTGGTCCCATATAATTACTCACAGACACCAAGTGAGTTACCATATCACCTTTATAAGTACTCCCTGACCCCAAGTGAGTTATCCTAGCCCCTTTATATGTACTCTCTGACCGCAAGTGAGTTACCCTAGTCCCATAATAGTACTCCCTGACCCCAAGTGAGTTACCATATCCCCTTTATAAGTACTCCCTGACCCCAAGTGAGTTATCCTAGCCCCTTTATAAGTACTCTCTGACAGCAAGTGAGTTACCCTAGTCCCATATAAGTACTCCCTCACCCCAAGTGAGTTATCCTAGCCCCTTTATATGTACTCTCTGACCGCAAGTAAGTTACCCTAGTCCCATAGTAGTACTCCCTGACCCCAAGTGAGTTAACCTAGCCCCTTGATAAGTACTCCCTGACCGCAAGTGAGTTATCCTAGCCCCTTATAAGTACTCCCTGACACCAAGTGAGTTACCCTAGTCCCATAGAATTACTCCCTGACCACAAGTGAGTTACCATAGCGTCTTTATAAGTATTCCCTGACCCCAAGTGAGTTATCCTATCCCCTTTATGTGTACTCTCTGACGCCAAGTGAGTTACCCTAGTCCCATATATGTACTCCCTGACCCCAAGTGAGTTATCCTATCCCCTTTATATGCACACTCTGACCGCAAGTGAGTTATTCAAACCCCTTTATAAGTACTCCCTGACCCCAAGTGTGTTATCCTAGTCTCATATAAGTACTCCCTCAACCCAAGTGTGTTACCTTAGCCCCTTTATATGTACTCCCTGACCCCAAGTGAGTTATCCTAGCCCATTTATATGTACTCTATGACAGTAAGTGAGTTATCCTAGCCCCTTTATATGTACTCCCTGACCCCAAGTGAGTTATCCTAGCCCCTTTATATGTACTCTCTGACCCCTAGTGAGTTATCCTAGCCGCTTTATATGTACTCCCAGACACCAAGTGAGTTAGCCTAGTCCAATATAAGTACTCCTTGACCCAAAGGGAGTTACCCTAGGCCCTTTATAAGTACTCCCTGACTGCAAGTGAGTTATCCTAGCCCCTTATAAGTACTCCCTGACCCCAAGTGAGTTATCCTAGGCCCTTTATATGTACTCTCTCACCATAAGTGAGTTATCCTAACCCCTTTATATGTACTCCTAGACACTAAGTGAGTCATCCTAGTCGCTTTATATGTACTCCCAGACCCCAAGCGAGTTACCCTAGTCCCTTATAAGTACTCCCTGATCCCAAGTGAGTTACCCTAGTTCTTTAATAAGTACACCCTGGCCCCAAGTGTGTTACCCTGGTCCCATATAATTACTCACAGACACCAAGTGAGTTATCCTAGCCCCTTTTGTATTTACTCTCTGACCGCAAATGAGTTATCCTAGCCACTTTATATGTACTCTCTGGCCGCAAGTGAGTTACCCTAGTCCGATAGTAGTTCTCCCTGACCCCAAGTCAGTTACCCTAGCCCCTATATAAGTACCCCCTGACACCAAGTGAGTTACCCTAGTCCCATAAAAGTACTCCCTGACCACAAGTGAGTTACCCTAGTCCCATAGAAGTACTCTCTGACCGCAAGTGAGTTATCCTAGCCCCTTTATATTTACTCCTAGACCTCAAGTGTGTTACCCTGGTGACTTATAAGTACTGCCTGACCCCAAGTGTGTTACCCTAGCCCCTTAATAAGTACACCCTGGCCCCAAGTGAGTTACCCTGGTTCCATATATGTACTCACAGACACAAAGTGAGTTACCCTAGTCCCATATAAGTACTCCTTGACCCAAAGTGAGTCACCATAGCCCCTTTATATGTACTCTCTGACCGCAAGTGAGTTACCCTAGTCTCTTATAACTACTCCCAGACACCAAGTGAGTTACCCTAGTCCCATAGAATTACTCCCTGACCACAAGTGAGTTACCATAGCCTCTTTATAAGTACTCCCTGACCCCAAGTGAGTTATCCTAGGCCCTTTATATGTACTCTCTCACCATAAGTGAGTTATCCTAACCCCTTTATATGTACTCCCAGACACCAATTGAGTCATCCTAGTCGTTTTATATGTACTCCCAGACCCCAAGTGAGTTACCCTAGTCCCTTATAAGTACTCCCTGATCCCAAATGAGTTACCCTAGTTCTTTAATAAGTACACCCTGGCCCCAAGTGTGTTACCCTGGTCCCATATAATTACTCACAGACACCAAGTGAGTTACCATATCACCTTTATAATAACTCCCTGACCCCAAGTGAGTTATCCTAGCCCCTTTATATGTACTCTCTGACCGCAAGTGAGTTACCCTAGTCCCATAATAGTACTCCCTGACCCCAAGTGAGTTACCATATCCCCTTTATAAGTACTCCCTGACCCCAAGTGAGTTATCCTAGCCCCTTTATAAGTACTCTCTGACAGCAAGTGAGTTACCCTAGTCCCATATAAGTACTCCCTCACCCCAAGTGAGTTATCCTAGCCCCTTTATATGTACTCTCTGACCGCAAGTAAGTTACCCTAGTCCCATAGTAGTACTCCCTGACCCCAAGTGAGTTAACCTAGCCCCTTGATAAGTACTCCCTGACCGCAAGTGAGTTATCCTAGCCCCTTATAAGTACTCCCTGACACCAAGTGAGTTACCCTAGTCCCATAGAATTACTCCCTGACCACAAGTGAGTTACCATAGCGTCTTTATAAGTACTCCCTGACCCCAAGTGAGTTATCCTATCCCCTTTATGTGTACTCTCTGACGCCAAGTGAGTTACCCTAGTCCCATATATGTACTCCCTGACCCCAAGTGAGTTATCCTATCCCCTTTATATGCACACTCTGACCGCAAGTGAGTTATTCAAACCCCTTTATAAGTACTCCCTGACCCCAAGTGTGTTATCCTAGTCTCATATAAGTACTCCCTCAACCCAAGTGTGTTACCTTAGCCCCTTTATAAGTACTCCCTGACCCCAAGTGAGTTATCCTATCCCCTTTATATGAACTCTCTGACCGCAAGTGAGTTACCCTAGTCCCATATATGTACACCCTGACCCCAAGTGAGTTATCCTATCCCCTTTATATGTACTCTCCGACCGCAAGTGAGTTATTCAAACCCCTTTATAAGTACTCCCTGACCCCAAGTGTGTTATCCTAGTCTCATATAAGTACTCCCTGAACCCAAGTGTGTTACCTTAGCCATTTTATAAGTACTCCCTGACCCCAAGTAAGTTATCCTATCCCCTTTATATGTACTCTATGACCGCAAGTGAGTTATTCAAACCCCTTTATAAGTACTCCCTGACCCCAAGTGTCTTACCCTAGTCTCATATAAGTACTCCCTCAACCCAAGTGTGTTACCTTAGCCCCTTTATAAGTACTCCCTAACCCCAAGTGAGTTATCCTATCCCCTTTATGTGTACTCTCTGACCGCAAGTGAGTTACCCTAGTCCCATATATGTACTCCCTGACCCCAAGTGAGTTATCCTATCCCCTTTATATGCACACTCTGACCGCAAGTAAGTTATTCAAACCCCTTTATAAGTACTCCCTGACCCCAAGTGTGTTATCCTAGTCTCAAATAAGTACTCCCTGAACCCAAGTGTGTTACCTTAGCCATTTTATAAGTACTCCCTGACCCCAAGTAAGTTATCCTATCCCCTTTATATGTACTCTCTGACCGCAAGTGAGTTATTCAAACCCCTTTATAAGTACTCCCTGCCCCAAGTGTGTTACCCTAGTCTCATATAAGTACTCCCTCAACCCAAGTGTGTTACCTTAGCCCCTTTATAAGTACTCCCTGACCCCAAGTGAGTTATCCTATCCCCTTTATATGAACTCTCTGACCGCAAGTGAGTTACCATAGTCCCATATATGTACACCCTGACCCCAAGTGAGTTATCCTATCCCCTTTATATGTACTCTCTGACCGCAAGTGAGTTACCCTAGTCCCATATAAGAAATCCCTGTCCCTAAGTGAATACCCTAGTCCCAAATAAGTACTCTCTGACCCCAAGGGAGTTACCATAGCCCCTTTATAAGTACTCCTTGACCCCAAGTGAGTTATCCTAGCCCCTTTATATGTACTCCCTGACCCCAAGTGAGTTATCCTAGCCCCTTTATATGTACTCTCTGACTGCAAGTGAGTTACCCTAGCCCCTTTATAAGTACTCCCTGACCCCAAATGTGTTACCTTAGTTTCATAAATGTACTCCCTGACCCCAAGTGAGTTATCCTAGCCCCTGTATATGTACTCTCTGACCCCAAGTGAGTTATCCTAGCCCCTTTATAAGTACTCCCTGATCCCAAGTGTGTTACCCTAGTTTCATATATGTATTCCCTGAGCACAAGTGAGATACCCTAGTCCCATAGAGGTACTCCCTGACCCCAAGTGAGTTATCCTAGTCCCATCGAAGTACTCCCTGACCCCAAGAGAGTTACCCTAGCCCCTATATAAGTACTCCCTGACCCCAAGTGAGTTATCCTAGCCCCTTTATATGTACTCTGACCGCAAGTGAGTTATCCTTGCCCCATTATATGTACTCCCTGACCCCAAGTGAGTTATCCTAGCCCATTTATATGTACTCTCTGACAGCAAGTGAGTTATCCTAGCCCCTTTATATGTACTCCCTGACCCCAAGTGAGTTATCCTAGCCCATTTATATGTACTCTATGACAGTAAGTGAGTTATCCTAGCCCCTTTATATGTACTCCCTGACCCCAAGTGAGTTATCCTAGCCCCTTTATATGTACTCTCTGACCCCTAGTGAGTTATCCTAGCCGCTTTATATGTACTCCCAGACCCCAAGTGAGTTACCCTAGTCCCTTATAAGTACTCCCTGACCCCAAGTGCGTTACCCAGGCCCTTTATAAGTATACCCTGGCCCCAAGTGAGTTACCCTGGTCCCATATAAGTACTCCCAGACACCAAGTGAGTTAGCCTAGTCCAATATAAGTACTCCTTGACCCAAAGGGAGTTACCCTAGGCCCTTTATAAGTACTCCCTGACCCCAAGTGGGTTACCCTGGTCCCATATAACTACTCCCTGACCCCAAGTTAGTTACCATAGACCCTTTATAAGTACTCTCTGACCCCAAGTGAGTTACAATAGAACCTTTATAAGTACTCCCTGACCCCAAGTGAGTTATCCTAGCCCGATTATATGTAGTCTCTGACCTCAAGTAAGTTACCCTAGTCCCATAGAAGTACTCCCTGACCCCAAGTGAGTTATCCTAGCCTCTTTATATGTACTCTCTGACGGCAAGTGAGTTATCCTAGCCCTATTATATGTACTCCCAGATCCCAAGTGAGTTACCCTAGTCCCTTATAACTATTCCCTGACCCCAAGTGCGTTACCCAGGCGCTATATAAGTATACTCTGGCCCCAAGTGAGTTACCCTGGTCCCATATATGTACTCCCTAACCCAAGTGAGTTATCCTATCCCCTATATAAGCACTCTCTGACGGCAAGTGAGTTACCCTAGTCTCATATAAGTACTCCCTGGCCCCATGTGAGTTACCATAGCCCCTTTATAAGTACTACCTAACCACAAGTGAGTTATCCTAGCCCCTTTATATGTACTCTCTGACCGCAACTAAGTTACCCTATCCCCTTTATATGCACTCTCTGACCGCAAGTGAGTTATTCAAACCCCTTTATAAATTCTCCCTGACCCCAAGTGTGTTATCCTAGTCTCATATAAGTACTCCCTGAACCCAAGTGTGTTACCTTAGCCCCTTTATAAGTAATCCCTGATCCCAAGTGAGTTACCATATCACCTTTATATGTACTCTCTGACCGCAATTGAGCTAACCTAGTCCCATAGTGGTACTCCCTGACCCCAAGTGAGTTATCCTAGCACCTTTATATGTACTCTCTGACCGCAAGTGACTTACCCTAGTCCCATATAAGAACTCCCTGTCCCTAAGTGAGTACGCTAGTCCCAAATAAGTACTCCCTGACCCCAAGTGAGTTATCCTAACCCCTTTATATGTACTCTCTGACGGCAAGTGAATTATCCTAGCCCGTTATATGTACTCCCAGACCCCAAGTGAGTTACCCTTGTCCCTTATAACTACTCCCTGACCCCAAGTGAGTTACCCAGCCCGTTTATAATTACACCCTGGCCCCAAGTGAGTTACCCTGGTCCCATATAAGTACTCCCACACACCAAGTGAGTTAGCCTATTCCAATATAAGTACTCCTTGACCCAAAGAGAGTTATCCTAGCCCCTTTATATGTACTCTCTGACCGCAAGTGCGTTACCCTAGTCCAATAGAAGTACTCCCTGACCCCAAGTGAGCTATCCTAGCCCCTTTATATGTACTCTCTGATGGCAAGTGAGTTACCCTAGGCCCATATAAGTACTCCCTGACCCCAAGTGAGTTACCATAGCCCCTTTATATGTACTCTCTGACCGCAAGTGAGTTATTCAAACCCCTTTATAAGTACTCCCTGACCCCAAGTGTGTTACCCTAGTCTCATATAAGTCCTCCCTGAACCCAAGTGTGTTACCTTAGCCCTTTTATAAGTACTCCCTGACCAGAAGTGAGTTACCCTAGGCCCTTTATAAGTACTCTCTGACCGCAAGTGAGTTACCCTAGTCCCATAGTAGTACTCCCTGACCCCAAGTGAGTTATCCTATCCCCTTTATATGCACTCTCTGACCGCAAGTGAGTATTTCAAACACCTTTATAAGTACTCCCTGACCCCAAGTGTGTTATCCTAGTCTCATATAAGTACTCCCTGAACCCAAGTGTGTTACCTTAGCCATTTTATAAGTACTCCCTGACCCCAAGTAAGTTATCCTATCCCCTTTATATGTACTCTCTGACCGCAAGTGAGTTATTCAAACCCCTTTATAAGTACTCCCTGACCCCAAGTGTCTTACCCTAGTCTCATATAAGTACTCCCTCAACCCAAGTGTGTTACCTTAGCCCCTTTATAAGTACTCCCTAACCCCAAGTGAGTTATCCTATCCCCTTTATGTGTACTCTCTGACCGCAAGTGAGTTACCCTAGTCCCATATATGTACTCCCTGACCCCAAGTGAGTTATCCTATCCCCTTTATATGCACACTCTGACCGCAAGTAAGTTATTCAAACCCCTTTATAAGTACTCCCTGACCCCAAGTGTGTTATCCTAGTCTCAAATAAGTACTCCCTGAACCCAAGTGTGTTACCTTAGCCATTTTATAAGTACTCCCTGACCCCAAGTAAGTTATCCTATCCCCTTTATATGTACTCTCTGACCGCAAGTGAGTTATTCAAACCCCTTTATAAGTACTCCCTGCCCCAAGTGTGTTACCCTAGTCTCATATAAGTACTCCCTCAACCCAAGTGTGTTACCTTAGCCCCTTTATAAGTACTCCCTGACCCCAAGTGAGTTATCCTATCCCCTTTATATGAACTCTCTGACCGCAAGTGAGTTACCATAGTCCCATATATGTACACCCTGACCCCAAGTGAGTTATCCTATCCCCTTTATATGTACTCTCTGACCGCAAGTGAGTTACCCTAGTCCCATATAAGAAATCCCTGTCCCTAAGTGAATACCCTAGTCCCAAATAAGTACTCTCTGACCCCAAGGGAGTTACCATAGCCCCTTTATAAGTACTCCTTGACCCCAAGTGAGTTATCCTAGCCCCTTTATATGTACTCCCTGACCCCAAGTGAGTTATCCTAGCCCCTTTATATGTACTCTCTGACTGCAAGTGAGTTACCCTAGCCCCTTTATAAGTACTCCCTGACCCCAAATGTGTTACCTTAGTTTCATAAATGTACTCCCTGACCCCAAGTGAGTTATCCTAGCCCCTGTATATGTACTCTCTGACCCCAAGTGAGTTATCCTAGCCCCTTTATAAGTACTCCCTGATCCCAAGTGTGTTACCCTAGTTTCATATATGTATTCCCTGAGCACAAGTGAGATACCCTAGTCCCATAGAGGTACTCCCTGACCCCAAATGAGTCACCGTAGCACCTTTATAAGTACTCCCTGACCCCAAGTGAGTTATCCTAGTCCCATCGAAGTACTCCCTGACCCCAAGAGAGTTACCCTAGCCCCTATATAAGTACTCCCTGACCCCAAGTGAGTTATCCTAGCCCCTTTATATGTACTCTGACCGCAAGTGAGTTATCCTTGCCCCATTATATGTACTCCCTGACCCCAAGTGAGTTATCCTAGCCCATTTATATGTACTCTCTGACAGCAAGTGAGTTATCCTAGCCCCTTTATATGTACTCCCTGACCCCAAGTGAGTTATCCTAGCCCATTTATATGTACTCTATGACAGTAAGTGAGTTATCCTAGCCCCTTTATATGTACTCCCTGACCCCAAGTGAGTTATCCTAGCCCCTTTATATGTACTCTCTGACCCCTAGTGAGTTATCCTAGCCGCTTTATATGTACTCCCAGACCCCAAGTGAGTTACCCTAGTCCCTTATAAGTACTCCCTGACCCCAAGTGCGTTACCCAGGCCCTTTATAAGTATACCCTGGCCCCAAGTGAGTTACCCTGGTCCCATATAAGTACTCCCAGACACCAAGTGAGTTAGCCTAGTCCAATATAAGTACTCCTTGACCCAAAGGGAGTTACCCTAGGCCCTTTATAAGTACTCCCTGACCCCAAGTGGGTTACCCTGGTCCCATATAACTACTCCCTGACCCCAAGTTAGTTACCATAGACCCTTTATAAGTACTCTCTGACCCCAAGTGAGTTACAATAGAACCTTTATAAGTACTCCCTGACCCCAAGTGAGTTATCCTAGCCCGATTATATGTAGTCTCTGACCTCAAGTAAGTTACCCTAGTCCCATAGAAGTACTCCCTGACCCCAAGTGAGTTATCCTAGCCTCTTTATATGTACTCTCTGACGGCAAGTGAGTTATCCTAGCCCTATTATATGTACTCCCTGATCCCAAGTGAGTTACCCTAGTCCCTTATAACTATTCCCTGACCCCAAGTGCGTTACCCAGGCGCTATATAAGTATACTCTGGCCCCAAGTGAGTTACCCTGGTCCCATATATGTACTCCCTAACCCAAGTGAGTTATCCTATCCCCTATATATGCACTCTCTGACGGCAAGTGAGTTACCCTAGTCTCATATAAGTACTCCCTGGCCCCATGTGAGTTACCATAGCCCCTTTATAAGTACTACCTAACCACAAGTGAGTTATCCTAGCCCCTTTATATGTACTCTCTGACCGCAACTAAGTTACCCTATCCCCTTTATATGCACTCTCTGACCGCAAGTGAGTTATTCAAACCCCTTTATAAATTCTCCCTGACCCCAAGTGTGTTATCCTAGTCTCATATAAGTACTCCCTGAACCCAAGTGTGTTACCTTAGCCCCTTTATAAGTAATCCCTGATCCCAAGTGAGTTACCATATCACCTTTATATGTACTCTCTGACCGCAATTGAGCTAACCTAGTCCCATAGTGGTACTCCCTGACCCCAAGTGAGTTATCCTAGCACCTTTATATGTACTCTCTGACCGCAAGTGACTTACCCTAGTCCCATATAAGAACTCCCTGTCCCTAAGTGAGTACGCTAGTCCCAAATAAGTACTCCCTGACCCCAAGTGAGTTATCCTAACCCCTTTATATGTACTCTCTGACGGCAAGTGAATTATCCTAGCCCGTTATATGTACTCCCAGACCCCAAGTGAGTTACCCTTGTCCCTTATAACTACTCCCTGACCCCAAGTGAGTTACCCAGCCCGTTTATAATTACACCCTGGCCCCAAGTGAGTTACCCTGGTCCCATATAAGTACTCCCACACACCAAGTGAGTTAGCCTATTCCAATATAAGTACTCCTTGACCCAAAGAGAGTTATCCTAGCCCCTTTATATGTACTCTCTGACCGCAAGTGCGTTACCCTAGTCCAATAGAAGTACTCCCTGACCCCAAGTGAGCTATCCTAGCCCCTTTATATGTACTCTCTGATGGCAAGTGAGTTACCCTAGGCCCATATAAGTACTCCCTGACCCCAAGTGAGTTACCATAGCCCCTTTATATGTACTCTCTGACCGCAAGTGAGTTATTCAAACCCCTTTATAAGTACTCCCTGACCCCAAGTGTGTTACCCTAGTCTCATATAAGTCCTCCCTGAACCCAAGTGTGTTACCTTAGCCCTTTTATAAGTACTCCCTGACCAGAAGTGAGTTACCCTAGGCCCTTTATAAGTACTCTCTGACCGCAAGTGAGTTACCCTAGTCCCATAGTAGTACTCCCTGACCCCAAGTGAGTTATCCTATCCCCTTTATATGCACTCTCTGACCGCAAGTGAGTATTTCAAACACCTTTATAAGTACTCCCTGACCCCAAGTGTGTTATCCTAGTCTCATATAAGTACTCCCTGAACCCAAGTGTGTTACCTTAGTCCCTATATAAGTACTCCCTGACCCCAAGTAAGTTATCCTAACCCCTTTATATGTACTCTCTGACCGCAAGTGAGTTATCCTAGCCGCCTTATATGTACTCCCAGAACCCAAGTCGGTTAACCTGGTCCCATATAACTACTCCCTGACCCCAAGTGAGTTACCATAGCCCCTTTTTTAGTACTCTCTGACCCCATGTGAGTTACAATATCACCTTTATAAGTACTCCCTGACCCCAAGTGAATTATCCTAGCCCGTTTATATGTACTCTCTGACCTCAAGTGAGTTACCCAAGTCCCATAGAATTACTCCCTGACCCCAAGTGAGTTACCATATAACCTTTATACGTACTCCCTGACCGCAAGTGAATTATTCTAATCCCTTTATAACTACTCCCTGACGCCAAGTGTGTTATCCTAGTCTCATATAAGTACTCCCTGGCCCCATGTGAGTTACCATAGCCCCTTTATAAGTACTACCTGACCATAAGTGAGTTATCCTAGCCCCTTTATATGTACTCTCTGACCGCAAGTGAGTTACCCTAGTCCCATATATGTACTCCCTGACCCCAAGTGAGTTATCCTATCCCCTTTATATGCACTCTCTGACCGCAAGTGAGTTATTCTAACCCCTTTATAAGTACTCCCTGACGCCAAGTGTGTTACCCTAGTCCCATATATGTACTCCCAGACCCCAAGTGAGTTACCCTAGTCCCTTATAACTACTCCCTGACCCCAAGTGAGTTATCCTATCCCCTTTATATGCACACTCTGACCGCAAGTAAGTTATTCAAACCCCTTTATAAGTACTCCCTGACCCCAAGTGTGTTATCCTAGTCTCAAATAAGTACTCCCTGAACCCAAGTGTGTTACCTTAGCCATTTTATAAGTACTCCCTGACCCCAAGTAAGTTATCCTATCCCCTTTATATGTACTCTCTGACCGCAAGTGAGTTATTCAAACCCCTTTATAAGTACTCCCTGCCCCAAGTGTGTTACCCTAGTCTCATATAAGTACTCCCTCAACCCAAGTGTGTTACCTTAGCCCCTTTATAAGTACTCCCTGACCCCAAGTGAGTTATCCTATCCCCTTTATATGAACTCTCTGACCGCAAGTGAGTTACCATAGTCCCATATATGTACACCCTGACCCCAAGTGAGTTATCCTATCCCCTTTATATGTACTCTCTGACCGCAAGTGAGTTACCCTAGTCCCATATAAGAAATCCCTGTCCCTAAGTGAATACCCTAGTCCCAAATAAGTACTCTCTGACCCCAAGGGAGTTACCATAGCCCCTTTATAAGTACTCCTTGACCCCAAGTGAGTTATCCTAGCCCCTTTATATGTACTCCCTGACCCCAAGTGAGTTATCCTAGCCCCTTTATATGTACTCTCTGACTGCAAGTGAGTTACCCTAGCCCCTTTATAAGTACTCCCTGACCCCAAATGTGTTACCTTAGTTTCATAAATGTACTCCCTGACCCCAAGTGAGTTATCCTAGCCCCTGTATATGTACTCTCTGACCCCAAGTGAGTTATCCTAGCCCCTTTATAAGTACTCCCTGATCCCAAGTGTGTTACCCTAGTTTCATATATGTATTCCCTGAACACAAGTGAGATACCCTAGTCCCATAGAGGTACTCCCTGACCCCAAATGAGTCACCGTAGCACCTTTATAAGTACTCCCTGACCCCAAGTGAGTTATCCTAGTCCCATCGAAGTACTCCCTGACCCCAAGAGAGTTACCCTAGCCCCTATATAAGTACTCCCTGACCCCAAGTGAGTTATCCTAGCCCCTTTATATGTACTCTGACCGCAAGTGAGTTATCCTTGCCCCATTATATGTACTCCCTGACCCCAAGTGAGTTATCCTAGCCCATTTATATGTACTCTCTGACAGCAAGTGAGTTATCCTAGCCCCTTTATATGTACTCCCTGACCCCAAGTGAGTTATCCTAGCCCATTTATATGTACTCTATGACAGTAAGTGAGTTATCCTAGCCCCTTTATATGTACTCCCTGACCCCAAGTGAGTTATCCTAGCCCCTTTATATGTACTCTCTGACCCCTAGTGAGTTATCCTAGCCGCTTTATATGTACTCCCAGACCCCAAGTGAGTTACCCTAGTCCCTTATAAGTACTCCCTGACCCCAAGTGCGTTACCCAGGCCCTTTATAAGTATACCCTGGCCCCAAGTGAGTTACCCTGGTCCCATATAAGTACTCCCAGACACCAAGTGAGTTAGCCTAGTCCAATATAAGTACTCCTTGACCCAAAGGGAGTTACCCTAGGCCCTTTATAAGTACTCCCTGACCCCAAGTGGGTTACCCTGGTCCCATATAACTACTCCCTGACCCCAAGTTAGTTACCATAGACCCTTTATAAGTACTCTCTGACCCCAAGTGAGTTACAATAGAACCTTTATAAGTACTCCCTGACCCCAAGTGAGTTATCCTAGCCCGATTATATGTAGTCTCTGACCTCAAGTAAGTTACCCTAGTCCCATAGAAGTACTCCCTGACCCCAAGTGAGTTATCCTAGCCTCTTTATATGTACTCTCTGACGGCAAGTGAGTTATCCTAGCCCTATTATATGTACTCCCAGATCCCAAGTGAGTTACCCTAGTCCCTTATAACTATTCCCTGACCCCAAGTGCGTTACCCAGGCGCTATATAAGTATACTCTGGCCCCAAGTGAGTTACCCTGGTCCCATATATGTACTCCCTAACCCAAGTGAGTTATCCTATCCCCTATATATGCACTCTCTGACGGCAAGTGAGTTACCCTAGTCTCATATAAGTACTCCCTGGCCCCATGTGAGTTACCATAGCCCCTTTATAAGTACTACCTAACCACAAGTGAGTTATCCTAGCCCCTTTATATGTACTCTCTGACCGCAACTAAGTTACCCTATCCCCTTTATATGCACTCTCTGACCGCAAGTGAGTTATTCAAACCCCTTTATAAATTCTCCCTGACCCCAAGTGTGTTATCCTAGTCTCATATAAGTACTCCCTGAACCCAAGTGTGTTACCTTAGCCCCTTTATAAGTAATCCCTGATCCCAAGTGAGTTACCATATCAACTTTATATGTACTCTCTGACCGCAATTGAGCTAACCTAGTCCCATAGTGGTACTCCCTGACCCCAAGTGAGTTATCCTAGCACCTTTATATGTACTCTCTGACCGCAAGTGACTTACCCTAGTCCCATATAAGAACTCCCTGTCCCTAAGTGAGTACGCTAGTCCCAAATAAGTACTCCCTGACCCCAAGTGAGTTATCCTAACCCCTTTATATGTACTCTCTGACGGCAAGTGAATTATCCTAGCCCGTTATATGTACTCCCAGACCCCAAGTGAGTTACCCTTGTCCCTTATAACTACTCCCTGACCCCAAGTGAGTTACCCAGCCCGTTTATAATTACACCCTGGCCCCAAGTGAGTTACCCTGGTCCCATATAAGTACTCCCACACACCAAGTGAGTTAGCCTATTCCAATATAAGTACTCCTTGACCCAAAGAGAGTTATCCTAGCCCCTTTATATGTACTCTCTGACCGCAAGTGCGTTACCCTAGTCCAATAGAAGTACTCCCTGACCCCAAGTGAGCTATCCTAGCCCCTTTATATGTACTCTCTGATGGCAAGTGAGTTACCCTAGGCCCATATAAGTACTCCCTGACCCCAAGTGAGTTACCATAGCCCCTTTATATGTACTCTCTGACCGCAAGTGAGTTATTCAAACCCCTTTATAAGTACTCCCTGACCCCAAGTGTGTTACCCTAGTCTCATATAAGTCCTCCCTGAACCCAAGTGTGTTACCTTAGCCCTTTTATAAGTACTCCCTGACCAGAAGTGAGTTACCCTAGGCCCTTTATAAGTACTCTCTGACCGCAAGTGAGTTACCCTAGTCCCATAGTAGTACTCCCTGACCCCAAGTGAGTTATCCTAGCCCCTTCATATGTACTCTGACCGCAAGTGAGTTATCCTTGCCCCATTATATGTACTCCCTGACCCCAAGTGAGTTATCCTAGCCCATTTATATGTACTCTCTGACAGCAAGTGAGTTATCCTAGCCCCTTTATATGTACTCCCTGACCCCAAGTGAGTTATCCTAGCCCCTTTATATGTACTCTCTGACCGCAAGTGAGTTATCCTACCCCCTTTATAAGTACTCCCTGACCCCAAGTGTGTTACCCTAGTTTCATATTGGTACTCCCTGGCCCCAAGTGAGTTATCCTAGCCCCTTTATATGTACTCTCTGACCGCAAGTGAGTTATCCTTGCCCCATTATATGTACTCCCTGACCCCAAGTGAGTTATCCTAGCCCATTTATATGTACTCTCTGACAGCAAGTGAGTTATCCTAGCCCCTTTATATGTACTCCCTGACCCCAAGTGAGTTATCCTAGCCCATTTATATGTACTCTATGACAGTAAGTGAGTTATCCTAGCCCCTTTATATGTACTCCCTGACCCCAAGTGAGTTATCCTAGCCCCTTTATATGTACTCTCTGACCCCTAGTGAGTTATCCTAGCCGCTTTATATGTACTCCCAGACCCCAAGTGAGTTACCCTAGTCCCTTATAAGTACTCCCTGACCCCAAGTGCGTTACCCAGGCCCTTTATAAGTATACCCTGGCCCCAAGTGAGTTACCCTGGTCCCATATAAGTACTCCCAGACACCAAGTGAGTTAGCCTAGTCCAATATAAGTACTCCTTGACCCAAAGGGAGTTACCCTAGGCCCTTTATAAGTACTCCCTGACTGCAAGTGAGTTATCCTAGCCCCTTATAAGTACTCCCTGACCCCAAGTGAGTTATCCTAGGCCCTTTATATGTACTCTCTCACCATAAGTGAGTTATCCTAACCCCTTTATATGTACTCCTAGACACCAAGTGAGTCATCCTAGTCGCTTTATATGTACTCCCAGACCCCAAGTGAGTTACCCTAGTCCCTTATAAGTACTCCCTGATCCCAAGTGAGTTACCCTAGTTCTTTAATAAGTACACCCTGGCCCCAAGTGTGTTACCCTGGTCCCATATAATTACTCACAGACACCAAGTGAGTTATCCTAGCCCCTTTTGTATTTACTCTCTGACCGCAAATGAGTTATCCTAGCCACTTTATATGTACTCTCTGACCGCAAGTGAGTTACCCCAGTCCGATAGTAGTTCTCCCTGACCCCAAGTCAGTTACCCTAGCCCCTATATAAGTACCCCCTGACACCAAGTGAGTTACCCTAGTCCCATAAAAGTACTCCCTGACCACAAGTGGGTTACCCTAGTCCCATAGAAGTACTCCCTGACCCCAAGTGAGTTATCCTAGCCCCTTTATATGTACTCTCTGACTGCAAGTGAGTTACCCTAGCCCCTTTATAAGAACTCCCTGACCCCAAATGTGTTACCTTAGTTTCATAAATGTACTCCCTGACCCCAAGTGAGTTATCCTAGCCCCTGTATATGTACTCTCTGACCCCAAGTGAGTTATCCTAGCCCCTTTATAAGTACTCCCTGATCCCAAGTGTGTTACCCTAGTTTCATATATGTATTCCCTGAACACAAGTGAGATACCCTAGTCCCATAGAGGTACTCCCTGACCCCAAATGAGTCACCGTAGCACCTTTATAAGTACTCCCTGACCCCAAGTGAGTTATCCTAGTCCCATCGAAGTACTCCCTGACCCCAAGAGAGTTACCCTAGCCCCTATATAAGTACTCCCTGACCCCAAGTGAGTTATCCTAGCCCCTTCATATGTACTCTGACCGCAAGTGAGTTATCCTTGCCCCATTATATGTACTCCCTGACCCCAAGTGAGTTATCCTAGCCCATTTATATGTACTCTCTGACAGCAAGTGAGTTATCCTAGCCCCTTTATATGTACTCCCTGACCCCAAGTGAGTTATCCTAGCCCCTTTATATGTACTCTCTGACCGCAAGTGAGTTATCCTACCCCCTTTATAAGTACTCCCTGACCCCAAGTGTGTTACCCTAGTTTCATATTGGTACTCCCTGGCCCCAAGTGAGTTATCCTAGCCCCTTTATATGTACTCTCTGACCGCAAGTGAGTTATCCTTGCCCCATTATATGTACTCCCTGACCCCAAGTGAGTTATCCTAGCCCATTTATATGTACTCTCTGACAGCAAGTGAGTTATTCCACCCCCCTATATATGTACTCCCTGACCCCAAGTGAGTTATCCTAGCCCATTTATATGTACTCTATGAAAGTAAGTGAGTTATCCTAGCCCCTTTATATGTACTCCCTGACCCCAAGTGAGTTATCCTAGCCCCTTTATATGTACTCTCTGACCCCTAGTGAGTTATCCTAGCCGCTTTATATGTACTCCCAGACCCCAAGTGAGTTACCCTAGTCCCTTATAAGTACTCCCTGACCCCAAGTGCGTTACCCAGGCCCTTTATAAGTATACCCTGGCCCCAAGTGAGTTACCCTGGTCCCATATAAGTACTCCCAGACACCAAGTGAGTTAGCCTAGTCCAATATAAGTACTCCTTGACCCAAAGGGAGTTACCCTAGGCACTTTATAAGTACTCCCTGACTGCAAGTGAGTTATCCTAGCCCCTTATAAGTACTCCCTGACCCCAAGTGAGTTATCCTAGGCCCTTTATATGTACTCTCTCACCATAAGTGAGTTATCCTAACCCCTGTATATGTACTCCTAGACACCAAGTGAGTCATCCTAGTCGCTTTATATGTACTCCCAGACCCCAAGTGAGTTACCCTAGTCCCTTATAAGTACTCCCTGATCCCAAGTGAGTTACCCTAGTTCTTTAATAAGTACACCCTGGCCCCAAGTGTGTTACCCTGGTCCCATATAATTACTCCCTGACCACAAGTGAGTTACCATAGCGTCTTTATAAGTACTCCCTGACCCCAAGTGAGTTATCCTATCCCCTTTATGTGTACTCTCTGACGCCAAGTGAGTTACCCTAGTCCCATATATGTACTCCCTGACCCCAAGTGAGTTATCCTATCCCCTTTATATGCACACTCTGACCGCAAGTGAGTTATTCAAACCCCTTTATAAGTACTCCCTGACCCCAAGTGTGTTATCCTAGTCTCATATAAGTACTCCCTCAACCCAAGTGTGTTACCTTAGCCCCTTTATATGTACTCCCTGACCCCAAGTGAGTTATCCTAACCCATTTATATGTACTCTATGACAGTAAGTGAGTTATCCTAGCCCCTTTATATGTACTCCCTGACCCCAAGTGAGTTATCCTAGCCCCTTTATATGTACTCTCTGACCCCTAGTGAGTTATCCTAGCCGCTTTATATGTACTCCCAGACACCAAGTGAGTTAGCCTAGTCCAATATAAGTACTCCTTGACCCAAAGGGAGTTACCCTAGGCCCTTTATAAGTACTCCCTGACTGCAAGTGAGTTATCCTAGCCCCTTATAAGTACTCCCTGACCCCAAGTGAGTTATCCTAGGCCCTTTATATGTACTCTCTCACCATAAGTGAGTTATCCTAACCCCTTTATATGTACTCCTAGACACCAAGTGAGTCATCCTAGTCGCTTTATATGTACTCCCAGACCCCAAGTGAGTTACCCTAGTCCCTTATAAGTACTCCCTGATCCCAAGTGAGTTACCCTAGTTCTTTAATAAGTACACCCTGACCCCAAGTGTGTTACCCTGGTCCCATATAATTACTCACAGACACCAAGTGAGTTATCCTAGCCCCTTTTGTATTTACTCTCTGACCGCAAATGAGTTATCCTAGCCACTTTATATGTACTCTCTGACCGCAAGTGAGTTACCCTAGTCCGATAGTAGTTCTCCCTGACCCCAAGTCAGTTACCCTAGCCCCTATATAAGTACCCCCTGACACCAAGTGAGTTACCCTAGTCCCATAAAAGTACTCCCTGACCACAAGTGAGTTACCCTAGTCCCATAGAAGTACTCTCTGACCGCAAGTGAGTTATCCTAGCCCCTTTATATTTACTCCTAGACCTCAAGTGTGTTACCCTGGTGACTTATAAGTACTGCCTGACCCCAAGTGTGTTACCCTAGCCCCTTAATAAGTACACCCTGGCCCCAAGTGAGTTACCCTGGTTCCATATAAGTACTCACAGACACAAAGTGAGTTACCCTAGTCCCATATAAGTACTCCTTGACCCAAAGTGAGTCACCATAGCCCCTTTATATGTACTCTCTGGCCGCAAGTGAGTTACCCTAGTCTCTTATAACTACTCCCAGACACCAAGTGAGTTACCCTAGTCCCATAGAATTACTCCCTGACCACAAGTGAGTTACCATAGCCTCTTTATAAGTACTCCCTGACCCCAAGTGAGTTATCCTAGGCCCTTTATATGTACTCTCTCACCATAAGTGAGTTATCCTAACCCCTTTATATGTACTCCCAGACACCAATTGAGTCATCCTAGTCGCTTTATATGTACTCCCAGACCCCAAGTGAGTTACCCTAGTCCCTTATAAGTACTCCCTGATCCCAAATGAGTTACCCTAGTTCTTTAATAAGTACACCCTGGCCCCAAGTGTGTTACCCTGGTCCCATATAATTACTCACAGACACCAAGTGAGTTACCATATCACCTTTATAAGTACTCCCTGACCCCAAGTGAGTTATCCTAGCCCCTTTATATGTACTCTCTGACCGCAAGTGAGTTACCCTAGTCCCATAATAGTACTCCCTGACCCCAAGTGAGTTACCATATCCCCTTTATAAGTACTCCCTGACCCCAAGTGAGTTATCCTAGCCCCTTTATAAGTACTCTCTGACAGCAAGTGAGTTACCCTAGTCCCATATAAGTACTCCCTCACCCCAAGTGAGTTATCCTAGCCCCTTTATATGTACTCTCTGACCGCAAGTAAGTTACCCTAGTCCCATAGTAGTACTCCCTGACCCCAAGTGAGTTAACCTAGCCCCTTGATAAGTACTCCCTGACCGCAAGTGAGTTATCCTAGCCCCTTATAAGTACTCCCTGACACCAAGTGAGTTACCCTAGTCCCATAGAATTACTCCCTGACCACAAGTGAGTTACCATAGCGTCTTTATAAGTACTCCCAGACCCCAAGTGAGTTATCCTATCCCCTTTATGTGTACTCTCTGACGCCAAGTGAGTTACCCTAGTCCCATATATGTACTCCCTGACCCCAAGTGAGTTATCCTATCCCCTTTATATGCACACTCTGACCGCAAGTGAGTTATTCAAACCCCTTTATAAGTACTCCCTGACCCCAAGTGTGTTATCCTAGTCTCATATAAGTACTCCCTCAACCCAAGTGTGTTACCTTAGCCCCTTTATAAGTACTCCCTGACCCCAAGTGAGTTATCCTATCCCCTTTATATGAACTCTCTGACCGCAAGTGAGTTACCCTAGTCCCATATATGTACACCCTGACCCCAAGTGAGTTATCCTATCCCCTTTATATGTACTCTCTGACCGCAAGTGAGTTATTCAAACCCCTTTATAAGTACTCCCTGACACCAAGTGTGTTATCCTATCCCCTTTATATGTACTCTCTGACCGCAAGTGAGTTATTCAAACCCCTTTATAAGTACTCCCTGCCCCAAGTGTGTTACCTTAGCCATTTTATAAGTACTCCCTGACCCCAAGTAAGTTATCCTATCCCCTTTATATGTACTCTCTGACCGCAAGTAAGTTATTCAAACCCCTTTATAAGTACTCCCTGCCCCAAGTGTGTTACCCTAGTCTCATATAAGTACTCCCTCAACCCAAGTGTGTTACCTTAGCCCCTTTATAAGTACTCCCTGACCCCAAGTGAGTTATCCTATCCCCTTTATATGAACTCTCTGACCGCAAGTGAGTTACCATAGTCCCATATATGTACACCCTGACCCCAAGTGAGTTATCCTATCCCCTTTATATGTACTCTCTGACCGCAAGTGAGTTACCCTAGTCCCATATAAGAAATCCCTGTCCCTAAGTGAATACCCTAGTCCCAAATAAGTACTCCCTGACCCCAAGGGAGTTACCATAGCCCCTTTATAAGTACTCCTTGACCCCAAGTGAGTTATCCTAGCCCCTTTATATGTACTCCCTGACCCCAAGTGAGTTATCCTAGCCCCTTTATATGTACTCTCTGACTGCAAGTGAGTTACCCTAGCCCCTTTATAAGTACTCCCTGACCCCAAATGTGTTACCTTAGTTTCATAAATGTACTCCCTGACCCCAAGTGAGTTATCCTAGCCCCTGTATATGTACTCTCTGACCCCAAGTGAGTTATCCTAGCCCCTTTATAAGTACTCCCTGATCCCAAGTGTGTTACCCTAGTTTCATATATGTATTCCCTGAACACAAGTGAGATACCCTAGTCCCATAGAGGTACTCCCTGACCCCAAATGAGTCACCGTAGCACCTTTATAAGTACTCCCTGACCCCAAGTGAGTTATCCTAGTCCCATCGAAGTACTCCCTGACCCCAAGAGAGTTACCCTAGCCCCTATATAAGTACTCCCTGACCCCAAGTGAGTTATCCTAGCCCCTTTATATGTACTCTGACCGCAAGTGAGTTATCCTTGCCCCATTATATGTACTCCCTGACCCCAAGTGAGTTATCCTAGCCCATTTATATGTACTCTCTGACAGCAAGTGAGTTATCCTAGCCCCTTTATATGTACTCCCTGACCCCAAGTGAGTTATCCTAGCCCATTTATATGTACTCTATGACAGTAAGTGAGTTATCCTAGCCCCTTTATATGTACTCCCTGACCCCAAGTGAGTTATCCTAGCCCCTTTATATGTACTCTCTGACCCCTAGTGAGTTATCCTAGCCGCTTTATATGTACTCCCAGACCCCAAGTGAGTTACCCTAGTCCCTTATAAGTACTCCCTGACCCCAAGTGCGTTACCCAGGCCCTTTATAAGTATACCCTGGCCCCAAGTGAGTTACCCTGGTCCCATATAAGTACTCCCAGACACCAAGTGAGTTAGCCTAGTCCAATATAAGTACTCCTTGACCCAAAGGGAGTTACCCTAGGCCCTTTATAAGTACTCCCTGACCCCAAGTGGGTTACCCTGGTCCCATATAACTACTCCCTGACCCCAAGTTAGTTACCATAGACCCTTTATAAGTACTCTCTGACCCCAAGTGATTTACAATAGAACCTTTATAAGTACTCCCTGACCCCAAGTGAGTTATCCTAGCCCGATTATATGTAGTCTCTGACCTCAAGTAAGTTACCCTAGTCCCATAGAAGTACTCCCTGACCCCAAGTGAGTTATCCTAGCCTCTTTATATGTACTCTCTGACGGCAAGTGAGTTATCCTAGCCCTATTATATGTACTCCCAGATCCCAAGTGAGTTACCCTAGTCCCTTATAACTATTCCCTGACCCCAAGTGCGTTACCCAGGCCCTATATAAGTATACTCTGGCCCCAAGTGAGTTACCCTGGTCCCATATATGTACTCCCTAACCCAAGTGAGTTATCCTATCCCCTATATATATACTCTCTGACGGCAAGTGAGTTACCCTAGTCTCATATAAGTACTCCCTGGCCCCATGTGAGTTACCATAGCCCCTTTATAAGTACTACCTAACCACAAGTGAGTTATCCTAGCCCCTTTATATGTACTCTCTGACCGCAAGTGAGTTACCCTATCCCCTTTATATGCACTCTCTGACCGCAAGTGAGTTATTCAAACCCCTTTATAAATTCTCCCTGACCCCAAGTGTGTTATCCTAGTCTCATATAAGTACTCCCTGAACCCAAGTGTGTTACCTTAGCCCCTTTATAAGTAATCCCTGATCCCAAGTGAGTTACCATATCACCTTTATATGTACTCTCTGACCGCAATTGAGCTAACCTAGTCCCATAGTGGTACTCCCTGACCCCAAGTGAGTTATCCTAGCACCTTTATATGTACTCTCTGACCGCAAGTGACTTACCCTAGTCCCATATAAGAACTCCCTGTCCCTAAGTGAGTACGCTAGTCCCAAATAAGTACTCCCTGACCCCAAGTGAGTTATCCTAACCCCTTTATATGTACTCTCTGACGGCAAGTGAATTATCCTAGCCCGTTATATGTACTCCCAGACCACAAGTGAGTTACCCTTGTCCCTTATAACTACTCCCTGACCCCAAGTGAGTTACCCAGCCCGTTTATAATTACACCCTGGCCCCAAGTGAGTTACCCTGGTCCCATATAAGTACTCCCACACACCAAGTGAGTTAGCCTATTCCAATATAAGTACTCCTTGACCCAAAGAGAGTTATCCTAGCCCCTATATATGTACTCTCTGACCGCAAGTGCGTTACCCTAGTCCAATAGAAGTACTCCCTGACCCCAAGTGAGCTATCCTAGCCCCTTTATATGTACTCTCTGATGGCAAGTGAGTTACCCTAGGCCCATATAAGTACTCCCTGACCCCAAGTGAGTTACCATAGCCCCTTTATATGTACTCTCTGACCGCAAGTGAGTTATTCAAACCCCTTTATAAGTACTCCCTGACCCCAAGTGTGTTACCCTAGTCTCATATAAGTCCTCCCTGAACCCAAGTGTGTTACCTTAGCCCTTTTATAAGTACTCCCTGACCAGAAGTGAGTTACCCTAGGCCCTTTATAAGTACTCTCTGACCGCAAGTGAGTTACCCTAGTCCCATAGTAGTACTCCCTGACCCCAAGTGAGTTATCCTATCCCCTTTATATGCACTCTCTGACCGCAAGTGAGTATTTCAAACACCTTTATAAGTACTCCCTGACCCCAAGTGTGTTATCCTAGTCTCATATAAGTACTCCCTGAACCCAAGTGTGTTACCTTAGTCCCTATATAAGTACTCCCTGACCCCAAGTAAGTTATCCTAACCCCTTTATATGTACTCTCTGACCGCAAGTGAGTTATCCTAGCCGCTTTATATGTACTCCCAGAACCCAAGTCGGTTAACCTGGTCCCATATAACTACTCCCTGACCCCAAGTGAGTTACCATAGCCCCTTTTTTAGTACTCTCTGACCCCATGTGAGTTACAATATCACCTTTATAAGTACTCCCTGACCCCAAGTGAATTATCCTAGCCCGTTTATATGTACTCTCTGACCTCAAGTGAGTTACCCTAGTCCCATAGAAGTACTCCCTGACCCCAAGTGAGTTACCATATAACCTTTATACGTACTCCCTGACCGCAAGTGAATTATTCTAATCCCTTTATAACTACTCCCTGACGCCAAGTGTGTTATCCTAGTCTCATATAAGTACTCCCTGGCCCCATGTGAGTTACCATAGCCCCTTTATAAGTACTACCTGACCATAAGTGAGTTATCCTAGCCCCTTTATATGTACTCTCTGACCGCAAGTGAGTTACCCTAGTCCCATATATGTACTCCCTGACCCCAAGTGAGTTATCCTATCCCCTTTATATGCACTCTCTGACCGCAAGTGAGTTATTCTAACCCCTTTATAAGTACTCCCTGACGCCAAGTGTGTTACCCTAGTCCCATATATGTACTCCCAGACCCCAAGTGAGTTACCCTAGTCCCTTTATATGTACTCTCTCACCATAAGTGAGTTATCCTAACCCCTTTATATGTACTCCCAGACACCAATTGAGTCATCCTAGTCGCTTTATATGTACTCCCAGACCCCAAGTGAGTTACCCTAGTCCCTTATAAGTACTCCCTGATCCCAAATGAGTTACCCTAGTTCTTTAATAAGTACACCCTGGCCCCAAGTGTGTTACCCTGGTCCCATATAATTACTCACAGACACCAAGTGAGTTACCATATCACCTTTATAAGTACTCCCTGACCCCAAGTGAGTTATCCTAGCCCCTTTATATGTACTCTCTGACCGCAAGTGAGTTACCCTAGTCCCATAATAGTACTCCCTGACCCCAAGTGAGTTACCATATCCCCTTTATAAGTACTCCCTGACCCCAAGTGAGTTATCCTAGCCCCTTTATAAGTACTCTCTGACAGCAAGTGAGTTACCCTAGTCCCATATAAGTACTCCCTCACCCCAAGTGAGTTATCCTAGCCCCTTTATATGTACTCTCTGACCGCAAGTAAGTTACCCTAGTCCCATAGTAGTACTCCCTGACCCCAAGTGAGTTAACCTAGCCCCTTGATAAGTACTCCCTGACCGCAAGTGAGTTATCCTAGCCCCTTATAAGTACTCCCTGACACCAAGTGAGTTACCCTAGTCCCATAGAATTACTCCCTGACCACAAGTGAGTTACCATAGCGTCTTTATAAGTACTCCCAGACCCCAAGTGAGTTATCCTATCCCCTTTATGTGTACTCTCTGACGCCAAGTGAGTTACCCTAGTCCCATATATGTACTCCCTGACCCCAAGTGAGTTATCCTATCCCCTTTATATGCACACTCTGACCGCAAGTGAGTTATTCAAACCCCTTTATAAGTACTCCCTGACCCCAAGTGTGTTATCCTAGTCTCATATAAGTACTCCCTCAACCCAAGTGTGTTACCTTAGCCCCTTTATAAGTACTCCCTGACCCCAAGTGAGTTATCCTATCCCCTTTATATGAACTCTCTGACCGCAAGTGAGTTACCCTAGTCCCATATATGTACACCCTGACCCCAAGTGAGTTATCCTATCCCCTTTATATGTACTCTCTGACCGCAAGTGAGTTATTCAAACCCCTTTATAAGTACTCCCTGACCCCAAGTGTGTTATCCTATCCCCTTTATATGTACTCTCTGACCGCAAGTGAGTTATTCAAACCCCTTTATAAGTACTCCCTGCCCCAAGTGTGTTACCTTAGCCATTTTATAAGTACTCCCTGACCCCAAGTAAGTTATCCTATCCCCTTTATATGTACTCTCTGACCGCAAGTAAGTTATTCAAACCCCTTTATAAGTACTCCCTGCCCCAAGTGTGTTACCCTAGTCTCATATAAGTACTCCCTCAACCCAAGTGTGTTACCTTAGCCCCTTTATAAGTACTCCCTGACCCCAAGTGAGTTATCCTATCCCCTTTATATGAACTCTCTGACCGCAAGTGAGTTACCATAGTCCCATATATGTACACCCTGACCCCAAGTGAGTTATCCTATCCCCTTTATATGTACTCTCTGACCGCAAGTGAGTTACCCTAGTCCCATATAAGAAATCCCTGTCCCTAAGTGAATACCCTAGTCCCAAATAAGTACTCCCTGACCCCAAGGGAGTTACCATAGCCCCTTTATAAGTACTCCTTGACCCCAAGTGAGTTATCCTAGCCCCTTTATATGTACTCCCTGACCCCAAGTGAGTTATCCTAGCCCCTTTATATGTACTCTCTGACTGCAAGTGAGTTACCCTAGCCCCTTTATAAGTACTCCCTGACCCCAAATGTGTTACCTTAGTTTCATAAATGTACTCCCTGACCCCAAGTGAGTTATCCTAGCCCCTGTATATGTACTCTCTGACCCCAAGTGAGTTATCCTAGCCCCTTTATAAGTACTCCCTGATCCCAAGTGTGTTACCCTAGTTTCATATATGTATTCCCTGAACACAAGTGAGATACCCTAGTCCCATAGAGGTACTCCCTGACCCCAAATGAGTCACCGTAGCACCTTTATAAGTACTCCCTGACCCCAAGTGAGTTATCCTAGTCCCATCGAAGTACTCCCTGACCCCAAGAGAGTTACCCTAGCCCCTATATAAGTACTCCCTGACCCCAAGTGAGTTATCCTAGCCCCTTTATATGTACTCTGACCGCAAGTGAGTTATCCTTGCCCCATTATATGTACTCCCTGACCCCAAGTGAGTTATCCTAGCCCATTTATATGTACTCTCTGACAGCAAGTGAGTTATCCTAGCCCCTTTATATGTACTCCCTGACCCCAAGTGAGTTATCCTAGCCCATTTATATGTACTCTATGACAGTAAGTGAGTTATCCTAGCCCCTTTATATGTACTCCCTGACCCCAAGTGAGTTATCCTAGCCCCTTTATATGTACTCTCTGACCCCTAGTGAGTTATCCTAGCCGCTTTATATGTACTCCCAGACCCCAAGTGAGTTACCCTAGTCCCTTATAAGTACTCCCTGACCCCAAGTGCGTTACCCAGGCCCTTTATAAGTATACCCTGGCCCCAAGTGAGTTACCCTGGTCCCATATAAGTACTCCCAGACACCAAGTGAGTTAGCCTAGTCCAATATAAGTACTCCTTGACCCAAAGGGAGTTACCCTAGGCCCTTTATAAGTACTCCCTGACCCCAAGTGGGTTACCCTGGTCCCATATAACTACTCCCTGACCCCAAGTTAGTTACCATAGACCCTTTATAAGTACTCTCTGACCCCAAGTGATTTACAATAGAACCTTTATAAGTACTCCCTGACCCCAAGTGAGTTATCCTAGCCCGATTATATGTAGTCTCTGACCTCAAGTAAGTTACCCTAGTCCCATAGAAGTACTCCCTGACCCCAAGTGAGTTATCCTAGCCTCTTTATATGTACTCTCTGACGGCAAGTGAGTTATCCTAGCCCTATTATATGTACTCCCAGATCCCAAGTGAGTTACCCTAGTCCCTTATAACTATTCCCTGACCCCAAGTGCGTTACCCAGGCCCTATATAAGTATACTCTGGCCCCAAGTGAGTTACCCTGGTCCCATATATGTACTCCCTAACCCAAGTGAGTTATCCTATCCCCTATATATATACTCTCTGACGGCAAGTGAGTTACCCTAGTCTCATATAAGTACTCCCTGGCCCCATGTGAGTTACCATAGCCCCTTTATAAGTACTACCTAACCACAAGTGAGTTATCCTAGCCCCTTTATATGTACTCTCTGACCGCAAGTGAGTTACCCTATCCCCTTTATATGCACTCTCTGACCGCAAGTGAGTTATTCAAACCCCTTTATAAATTCTCCCTGACCCCAAGTGTGTTATCCTAGTCTCATATAAGTACTCCCTGAACCCAAGTGTGTTACCTTAGCCCCTTTATAAGTAATCCCTGATCCCAAGTGAGTTACCATATCACCTTTATATGTACTCTCTGACCGCAATTGAGCTAACCTAGTCCCATAGTGGTACTCCCTGACCCCAAGTGAGTTATCCTAGCACCTTTATATGTACTCTCTGACCGCAAGTGACTTACCCTAGTCCCATATAAGAACTCCCTGTCCCTAAGTGAGTACGCTAGTCCCAAATAAGTACTCCCTGACCCCAAGTGAGTTATCCTAACCCCTTTATATGTACTCTCTGACGGCAAGTGAATTATCCTAGCCCGTTATATGTACTCCCAGACCACAAGTGAGTTACCCTTGTCCCTTATAACTACTCCCTGACCCCAAGTGAGTTACCCAGCCCGTTTATAATTACACCCTGGCCCCAAGTGAGTTACCCTGGTCCCATATAAGTACTCCCACACACCAAGTGAGTTAGCCTATTCCAATATAAGTACTCCTTGACCCAAAGAGAGTTATCCTAGCCCCTTTATATGTACTCTCTGACCGCAAGTGCGTTACCCTAGTCCAATAGAAGTACTCCCTGACCCCAAGTGAGCTATCCTAGCCCCTTTATATGTACTCTCTGATGGCAAGTGAGTTACCCTAGGCCCATATAAGTACTCCCTGACCCCAAGTGAGTTACCATAGCCCCTTTATATGTACTCTCTGACCGCAAGTGAGTTATTCAAACCCCTTTATAAGTACTCCCTGACCCCAAGTGTGTTACCCTAGTCTCATATAAGTCCTCCCTGAACCCAAGTGTGTTACCTTAGCCCTTTTATAAGTACTCCCTGACCAGAAGTGAGTTACCCTAGGCCCTTTATAAGTACTCTCTGACCGCAAGTGAGTTACCCTAGTCCCATAGTAGTACTCCCTGACCCCAAGTGAGTTATCCTATCCCCTTTATATGCACTCTCTGACCGCAAGTGAGTATTTCAAACACCTTTATAAGTACTCCCTGACCCCAAGTGTGTTATCCTAGTCTCATATAAGTACTCCCTGAACCCAAGTGTGTTACCTTAGTCCCTATATAAGTACTCCCTGACCCCAAGTAAGTTATCCTAACCCCTTTATATGTACTCTCTGACCGCAAGTGAGTTATCCTAGCCGCTTTATATGTACTCCCAGAACCCAAGTCGGTTAACCTGGTCCCATATAACTACTCCCTGACCCCAAGTGAGTTACCATAGCCCCTTTTTTAGTACTCTCTGACCCCATGTGAGTTACAATATCACCTTTATAAGTACTCCCTGACCCCAAGTGAATTATCCTAGCCCGTTTATATGTACTCTCTGACCTCAAGTGAGTTACCCTAGTCCCATAGAAGTACTCCCTGACCCCAAGTGAGTTACCATATAACCTTTATACGTACTCCCTGACCGCAAGTGAATTATTCTAATCCCTTTATAACTACTCCCTGACGCCAAGTGTGTTATCCTAGTCTCATATAAGTACTCCCTGGCCCCATGTGAGTTACCATAGCCCCTTTATAAGTACTACCTGACCATAAGTGAGTTATCCTAGCCCCTTTATATGTACTCTCTGACCGCAAGTGAGTTACCCTAGTCCCATATATGTACTCCCTGACCCCAAGTGAGTTATCCTATCCCCTTTATATGCACTCTCTGACCGCAAGTGAGTTATTCTAACCCCTTTATAAGTACTCCCTGACGCCAAGTGTGTTACCCTAGTCCCATATATGTACTCCCAGACCCCAAGTGAGTTACCCTAGTCCCTTATAACTACTCCCTGACCCCAAGTGAGTTATCCTATCCCCTTTATATGTAGTCTCTGACCGCAAGTGAGTTACCCTAGTCCCATATATGTACTCTCTGACCGCAAGTGAGTTATCCTACCCGCTTTATATGTACTCCCAGACCCCAAGTGAGTTACCCTAGTCCCTTATAAGTACTCCCTGACCACAAGAAAGTTATCCTATCCCCTTTATATGCACACTCTGACCGCAAGTGAGTTATTCAAACCCCTTTATAAGTACTCCCTGACCCCAAGTGTGTTATCCTAGTCTCATATAAGTACTCCTTGAACCCAAGTGTGTTACCTTAGCCATTTTATAAGTACTCCCTGACCCCAAGTAAGTTATCCTATCCCCTTTATATGTACCCTCTGACCGCAAGTGAGTTATTCAAACCCCTTTATAAGTACTCCCTGACCCCAAGTGTGTTACCCTAGTCTCATATAAGTACTCCCTCAACCCAAGTGTGTTACCTTAGCCCCTTTATAAGTACTCCCTAACCCCAAGTGAGTTATCCTATACCCTTTATGTGTACTCTCTGACCGCAAGTGAGTTACCCTAGTCCCATATATGTACTCCCTGACCCCAAGTGAGTAATCCTATCCCCTTTATATGCACACTCTGACCGCCAGTGAGTTATTCAAACCCCTTTATAAGTACTCCCTGACCCCAAGTGTGTTACCTTAGTTTCATAAATGTACTCCCTGACCCCAAGTGAGTTATCCTAGCCCCTGTATATGTACACTCTGACCCCAAGTGAGTTATCCTAGCCCCTTTATAAGTACTCCCTGATCCCAAGTGTGTTACCCTAGTTTCATATATGTATTCCCTGAACACAAGTGAGATACCCTAGTCCCATAGAGGTACTCCCTGACCCCAAATGAGTCACCGTAGCACCTTTATAAGTACTCCCTGACCCCAAGTGAGTTATCCTAGTCCCATCGAAGTACTCCCTGACCCCAAGAGAGTTACCCTAGCCCCTATATAAGTACTCCCTGACCCCAAGTGAGTTATCCTAGCCCCTTCATATGTACTCTGACCGCAAGTGAGTTATCCTTGCCCCATTATATGTACTCCCTGACCCCAAGTGAGTTATCCTAGCCCATTTATATGTACTCTCTGACAGCAAGTGAGTTATCCTAGCCCCTTTATATGTACTCCCTGACCCCAAGTGAGTTATCCTAGCCCCTTTATATGTACTCTCTGACCGCAAGTGAGTTATCCTACCCCCTTTATAAGTACGCCCTGACCCCAAGTGTGTTACCCTAGTTTCATATTGGTACTCCCTGGCCCCAAGTGAGTTATCCTAGCCGCTTTATATGTACTCTCTGACCGCAAGTGAGTTATCCTTGCCCCATTATATGTACTCCCTGACCCCAAGTGAGTTATCCTAGCCCATTTATATGTACTCTCTGACAGCAAGTGAGTTATCCTAGCCCCTTTATATGTACTCCCTGACCCCAAGTGAGTTATCCTAGCCCATTTATATGTACTCTATGACAGTAAGTGAGTTATCCTAGCCCCTTTATATGTACTCCCTGACCCCAAGTGAGTTATCCTAGCCCCTTTATATGTACTCTCTGACCCCTAGTGAGTTATCCTAGCCGCTTTATATGTACTCCCAGACCCCAAGTGAGTTACCCTAGTCCCTTATAAGTACTCCCTGACCCCAAGTGCGTTACCCAGGCCCTTTATAAGTATACCCTGGCCCCAAGTGAGTTACCCTGGTCCCATATAAGTACTCCCAGACACCAAGTGAGTTAGCCTAGTCCAATATAAGTACTCCTTGACCCAAAGGGAGTTACCCTAGGCCCTTTATAAGTACTCCCTGACTGCAAGTGAGTTATCCTAGCCCCTTTTAAGTACTCCCTGACCCCAAGTGAGTTATCCTAGGCCCTTTATATGTACTCTCTCACCATAAGTGAGTTATCCTAACCCCTTTATATGTACTCCTAGACACCAAGTGAGTCATCCTAGTCGCTTTATATGTACTCCCAGACCCCAAGTGAGTTACCCTAGTCCCTTATAAGTACTCCCTGATCCCAAGTGAGTTACCCTAGTTCTTTAATAAGTACACCCTGGCCCCAAGTGTGTTACCCTGGTCCCATATAATTACTCCCTGACCACAAGTGAGTTACCATAGCGTCTTTATAAGTACTCCCTGACCCCAAGTGAGTTATCCTATCCCCTTTATGTGTACTCTCTGACGCCAAGTGAGTTACCCTAGTCCCATATATGTACTCCCTGACCCCAAGTGAGTTATCCTATCCCCTTTATATGCACACTCTGACCGCAAGTGAGTTATTCAAACCCCTTTATAAGTACTCCCTGACCCCAAGTGTGTTATCCTAGTCTCATATAAGTACTCCCTCAACCCAAGTGTGTTACCTTAGCCCCTTTATATGTACTCCCTGACCCCAAGTGAGTTATCCTAACCCATTTATATGTACTCTATGACAGTAAGTGAGTTATCCTAGCCCCTTTATATGTACTCCCTGACCCCAAGTGAGTTATCCTAGCCCCTTTATATGTACTCTCTGACCCCTAGTGAGTTATCCTAGCCGCTTTATATGTACTCCCAGACACCAAGTGAGTTAGCCTAGTCCAATATAAGTACTCCTTGACCCAAAGGGAGTTACCCTAGGCCCTTTATAAGTACTCCCTGACTGCAAGTGAGTTATCCTAGCCCCTTATAAGTACTCCCTGACCCCAAGTGAGTTATCCTAGGCCCTTTATATGTACTCTCTCACCATAAGTGAGTTATCCTAACCCCTTTATATGTACTCCTAGACACCAAGTGAGTCATCCTAGTCGCTTTATATGTACTCCCAGACCCCAAGTGAGTTACCCTAGTCCCTTATAAGTACTCCCTGATCCCAAGTGAGTTACCCTAGTTCTTTAATAAGTACACCCTGACCCCAAGTGTGTTACCCTGGTCCCATATAATTACTCACAGACACCAAGTGAGTTATCCTAGCCCCTTTTGTATTTACTCTCTGACCGCAAATGAGTTATCCTAGCCACTTTATATGTACTCTCTGACCGCAAGTGAGTTACCCTAGTCCGATAGTAGTTCTCCCTGACCCCAAGTCAGTTACCCTAGCCCCTATATAAGTACCCCCTGACACCAAGTGAGTTACCCTAGTCCCATAAAAGTACTCCCTGACCACAAGTGAGTTACCCTAGTCCCATAGAAGTACTCTCTGACCGCAAGTGAGTTATCCTAGCCCCTTTATATTTACTCCTAGACCTCAAGTGTGTTACCCTGGTGACTTATAAGTACTGCCTGACCCCAAGTGTGTTACCCTAGCCCCTTAATAAGTACACCCTGGCCCCAAGTGAGTTACCCTGGTTCCATATAAGTACTCACAGACACAAAGTGAGTTACCCTAGTCCCATATAAGTACTCCTTGACCCAAAGTGAGTCACCATAGCCCCTTTATATGTACTCTCTGGCCGCAAGTGAGTTACCCTAGTCTCTTATAACTACTCCCAGACACCAAGTGAGTTACCCTAGTCCCATAGAATTACTCCCTGACCACAAGTGAGTTACCATAGCCTCTTTATAAGTACTCCCTGACCCCAAGTGAGTTATCCTAGGCCCTTTATATGTACTCTCTCACCATAAGTGAGTTATCCTAACCCCTTTATATGTACTCCCAGACACCAATTGAGTCATCCTAGTCGCTTTATATGTACTCCCTGATCCCAAATGAGTTACCCTAGTTCTTTAATAAGTACACCCTGGCCCCAAGTGTGTTACCCTGGTCCCATATAATTACTCACAGACACCAAGTGAGTTACCATATCAACTTTATAAGTACTCCCTGACCCCAAGTGAGTTATCCTAGCCCCTTTATATGTACTCTCTGACCGCAAGTGAGTTACCCTAGTCCCATAATAGTACTCCCTGACCCCAAGTGAGTTACCATATCCCCTTTATAAGTACTCCCTGACCCCAAGTGAGTTATCCTAGCCCCTTTATATGTACTCTCTGACCGCAAGTGAGTTACCCTAGTCCCATATATGTACTCCCTGACCCCAAGCGAGTTATCGTATCCCCTTTATATGCACTCTCTGACCGCAAGTGGGTTACCCTGGTCCCATATAACTACTCCCTGACCCCAAGTTAGTTACCATAGACCCTTTATAAGTACTCTCTGACCCCAAGTGATTTACAATAGAACCTTTATAAGTACTCCCTGACCCCAAGTGAGTTATCCTAGCCGCTTTATATGTACTCCCAGACCCCAAGTGAGTTACCCTAGTCCCTTATAAGTACTCCCTGACCCCAAGTGCGTTACCCAGGCCCTTTATAAGTATACCCTGGCCCCAAGTGAGTTACCCTGGTCCCATATAAGTACTCCCAGACACCAAGTGAGTTAGCCTAGTCCAATATAAGTACTCCTTGACCCAAAGGGAGTTACCCTAGGCCCTTTATAAGTACTCCCTGACCCCAAGTGGGTTACCCTGGTCCCATATAACTACTCCCTGACCCCAAGTTAGTTACCATAGACCCTTTATAAGTACTCTCTGACCCCAAGTGATTTACAATAGAACCTTTATAAGTACTCCCTGATCCCAAATGAGTTACCCTAGTTCTTTAATAAGTACACCCTGGCCCCAAGTGTGTTACCCTGGTCCCATATAATTACTCACAGACACCAAGTGAGTTACCATATCAACTTTATAAGTACTCCCTGACCCCAAGTGAGTTATCCTAGCCCCTTTATATGTACTCTCTGACCGCAAGTGAGTTACCCTAGTCCCATAATAGTACTCCCTGACCCCAAGTGAGTTACCATATCCCCTTTATAAGTACTCCCTGACCCCAAGTGAGTTATCCTAGCCCCTTTATATGTACTCTCTGACCGCAAGTGAGTTACCCTACTCCCATATATGTACTCCCTGACCCCAAGCGAGTTATCGTATCCCCTTTATATGCACTCTCTGACCGCAAGTGGGTTACCCTGGTCCCATATAACTACTCCCTGACCCCAAGTTAGTTACCATAGACCCTTTATAAGTACTCTCTGACCCCAAGTGATTTACAATAGAACCTTTATAAGTACTCCCTGACCCCAAGTGAGTTATCCTAGCCGCTTTATATGTACTCCCAGACCCCAAGTGAGTTACCCTAGTCCCTTATAAGTACTCCCTGACCCCAAGTGCGTTACCCAGGCCCTTTATAAGTATACCCTGGCCCCAAGTGAGTTACCCTGGTCCCATATAAGTACTCCCAGACACCAAGTGAGTTAGCCTAGTCCAATATAAGTACTCCTTGACCCAAAGGGAGTTACCCTAGGCCCTTTATAAGTACTCCCTGACCCCAAGTGGGTTACCCTGGTCCCATATAACTACTCCCTGACCCCAAGTTAGTTACCATAGACCCTTTATAAGTACTCTCTGACCCCAAGTGATTTACAATAGAACATTTATAAGTACTCCCTGACCCCAAGTGAGTTATCCTAGCCCGATTATATGTAGTCTCTGACCTCAAGTAAGTTACCCTAGTCCCATAGAAGTACTCCCTGACCCCAAGTGAGTTATCCTAGCCTCTTTATATGTACTCTCTGACGGCAAGTGAGTTATCCTAGCCCTATTATATGTACTCCCAGATCCCAAGTGAGTTACCCTAGTCCATTATAACTATTCCCTGACCCCAAGTGCGTTACCCAGGCCCTATATAAGTATACTCTGGCCCCAAGTGAGTTACCCTGGTCCCATATATGTACTCCCTAACCCAAGTGAGTTATCCTATCCCCTATATATATACTCTCTGACGGCAAGTGAGTTACCCTAGTCTCATATAAGTACTCCCTGGCCCCATGTGAGTTACCATAGCCCCTTTATAAGTACTACCTAACCACAAGTGAGTTATCCTAGCCCCTTTATATGTACTCTCTGACCGCAAGTGAGTTACCCTATCCCCTTTATATGCACTCTCTGACCGCAAGTGAGTTATTCAAACCCCTTTATAAATTCTCCCTGACCCCAAGTGTGTTATCCTAGTCTCATATAAGTACTCCCTGAACCCAAGTGTGTTACCTTAGCCCCTTTATAAGTAATCCCTGATCCCAAGTGAGTTACCATATCACCTTTATATGTACTCTCTGACCGCAATTGAGCTAACCTAGTCCCATAGTGGTACTCCCTGACCCCAAGTGAGTTATCCTAGCACCTTTATATGTACTCTCTGACCGCAAGTGACTTACCCTAGTCCCATATAAGAACTCCCTGTCCCTAAGTGAGTACGCTAGTCCCAAATAAGTACTCCCTGACCCCAAGTGAGTTATCCTAACCCCTTTATATGTACTCTCTGACGGCAAGTGAATTATCCTAGCCCGTTATATGTACTCCCAGACCCCAAGTGAGTTACCCTTGTCCCTTATAACTACTCCCTGACCCCAAGTGAGTTACCCAGCCCGTTTATAATTACACCCTGGCCCCAAGTGAGTTACCCTGGTCCCATATAAGTACTCCCACACACCAAGTGAGTTAGCCTATTCCAATATAAGTACTCCTTGACCCAAAGAGAGTTATCCTAGCCCCTTTATATGTACTCTCTGACCGCAAGTGCGTTACCCTAGTCCCATAGAAGTACTCCCTGACCCCAAGTGAGCTATCCTAGCCCCTTTATATGTACTCTCTGATGGCAAGTGAGTTACCCTAGGCCCATATAAGTACTCCCTGACCCCAAGTGAGTTACCATAGCCCCTTTATATGTACTCTCTGACCGCAAGTGAGTTATTCAAACCCCTTTATAAGTACTCCCTGACCCCAAGTGTGTTACCCTAGTCTCATATAAGTCCTCCCTGAACCCAAGTGTGTTACCTTAGCCCCTTTATAAGTACTCACTGACCAGAAGTGAGTTACCCTAGGCCCTTTATAAGTACTCTCTGACCGCAAGTGAGTTACCCTAGTCCCATAGTAGTACTCCCTGACCCCAAGTGAGTTATCCTATCCCCTTTATATGCACTCTCTGACCGCAAGTGAGTATTTCAAACACCTTTATAAGTACTCCCTGACCCCAAGTGTGTTATCCTAGTCTCATATAAGTACTCCCTGAACCCAAGTGTGTTACCTTAGTCCCTATATAAGTACTCCCTGACCCCAAGTAAGTTATCCTAACCCCTTTATATGTACCCTCTGACCTCAAGTGAGTTACCCTAGTCCCATAGAAGTACTCCCTGACCCCAAGTGAGTTACAATATAACCTTTATACGTACTCGCTGACCGCAAGTGAGTTATTCTAATCCCTTTATAACTACTCCCTGAAGCCAAGTGTGTTATCCTAGTCTCATATAAGTACTCCCTGGCCCCATGTGAGTTACCATAGCCCCTTTATAAGTACTACCTGACCACAAGTGAGTTATCCTAGCCCCTTTATATGCACACTCTGACCGCAAGTGAGTTATTCAAACCCCTTTATAAGTACTCCCTGACCCCAAGTGTGTTATCCTAGTCTCATATAAGTACTCCCTGAACCCAAGTGTGTTACCTTAGCCATTTTATAAGTACTCCCTGTCCCCAAGTAAGTTATCCTATCCCCTTTATATGTACTCTCTGACCGCAAGTGAGTTATTCAAACCCCTTTATATGTACTCCCTGACCCCAAGTGTGTTACCCTAGTCTCATATAAGTACTCCCTCAACCCAAGTGTGTTACGTTAGCCCCTTTATAAGTACTCCCTGACCCCAAGTGAGTTATCCTATCCCCTTTATATGAACTCTCTAACCGCAAGTGAGTTACCCTAGTCCCATATATGTACTCCCTGACCCCAAGTGAGTTATCCTATCCCCTTTATATGCTCTCTGACCGCAAGTGAGTTATTCTAACCCCTTTATAAATACTCCCTGACCCCAAGTGTGTTATCCTAGTCTCATATAAGTCCTCCCTGAACCCAAGTGTGTTACCTTAGCCCCTTTATAAGTACTCCCTGACCAGAAGTGAGTTACCCTAGGCCCTTTATAAGTACTCCCTGACCCCAAGTGAGTTATCCTATCCCCTTTATATGTACTCCCTGACCGCAATTAAGTTACCCTAGTCCCATATAAGTACTCAATGACCCCATGTGACCAACCCTAGTCCAATATAAGTACTTAATAACCCCATGTGACCCACCCTATTCCTATATAAGTACTCAATGACCCCATTTGACCCCCCTAGTCCTATATAAGTACTCAATGACCCCATGTGACCCCCCCTAGTCCTATATAAGTACTCAATGACCCCATGTGACCTACCCTAGTCCTATATAAGTACTCAATGACCCCATGTGACCCACCCTAGTCCTATATAAGTACTCAATGACCCCTTGTGACCCACCCTAGTCCTATATAAGTACTCAATGTCCCCACGTGACCGACCCTAGTCCTATATAAATACTCAATGACCCCATGTGACTTCCCTAGTCCTATATAAGTACTCAATTACCCCATGTGACCACCCCTAGTCCTATATAAGTACGCAATGACCCCAGGTTAGCTACCCTAGTCATATATAAGTACTCAATGACCCCATGTGACCCCTACTAGTCCTATATAAGTACTCAATGACCGCATGTGGCCCCCCTAGTCCTATATAAATACACAATGACACCATGTGACCCCCCCTATTCCCATATAAGTACTCAATGACCCCATGTGACCCACCCTATTCCTATATAAATACTCAACGACCCCATGTGACCCACCCTAGTCCGATATAAATACTCAATGACCCCATGTAACCCACCCTAGTCCTATATAAGTACTCAATGACCCCATGTGACGCAACCTAGACCTATATAAGTACTCAATGACCCCATGTGACCCACCCTAGTCCTATATAAGTACTCAATGACCACATGTGACCTACCCTATTCCTATATAAGTACTCAATGACTCCATGTGACCACACCTAGTCCTATCTAAGTACTCAATGACTCCATGTGACCCACCCTAGTCCTATATAAGTACTCAATGACCCCATGTGACCCACCCTAGTTTATATAAGTACTCAATGACTCCATGTGACCCACCCTAGTCCTATATAAGTACTCAGTTACCCAATGTGACCCCTCCTAGTCCTATATAAGTACTCAATGACCCCATGTGACCCATCCTAGTCCTATATAAGTAATCAATGACCCCACGTGACCCCCCCATCTCCTATATAACTACTCAATGACCCCATGTGACCCCCCTAGTCCTATATAAGTACTCAATGACCCCATGTGACCTACCCTAGTCCTATATAAGTACTCAATGACCACATGTGACCCACCCTAGTCCTATATAAATACTCAATGACCCCATGTGACCCACCCTAGTCCGATACAAGTACTCAATGACCCCATGTGACCCCCCCTAGTCCAATATAAGTACTTAATGACCCCATGTGACCCACCCTAGTCCTATATAAGAACTCAATGACCCCATATGACCCCCCCTAGTCCTATATAAATACTCAATGACCCCATGTGACCCACCCTAGTACTATATAAGTACTCAATGACCCCACGTGACCCCCCCATGTAATATATAAGTACTCAATGACCCCATGTGACCCACCCTATTCCTATATAAGTACTCAATGACCCCATGTGACCCATCCTAGTCTTATATAAGTACTCAATGACTCCATGTGACCCCCCCAGTCCTATATAAGTACTCAATGACCCCATGTGACCAACCCTAGTCCTATGTAAGTACTCAATGACCCCATGTGACCCACCCTAGTCCTATATAAGTACTCATTGACACCATTTGACCCCCCTAGTCCTATATAAGTACTCAATGACCACATTTGACCCACCCTAGTCCTATATAAGTACTCAATGACCCCATGTGACCCCCCCTAGTCCTATATAAGTACTCAATGACCCCATGTGACCTACCCTAGTCCTATATAAGTACTCAATGACCCCATGTGACCCACCCTAGTACTATATAAGTACTCAATGACCCCATGTGACCCACCCTAGTCCTATATAAGTACTCAATGACCCCACGTGAAAACCCCATGTCCTATATAAGTACTCAATGACCCAATGTGACCCCACTAGTCCTCATATAAGTACTCAATGAACCCACGTGACCCCCCCCATGTCCTATATAAGTACTCAATGATCCCATGTGACCCCCCTAGTCCTATATAAGTACTCAATGACACTATGTGACCCACCCTAGTCCTATATAAGTACTCAATGACCCCATGTGACCCCCCTAGTCCAATATAAGTACTCAATTACCCAATGTGACCCCCCTAGTCCTATATAAGTACTCAATGACCCCAGGTTTGCCACCCTAGTCATATATAAGTACTCAATGGCCCCATGTGACCCCTACTAGTCCTATATAAGTACACTTTGACCCCATGTGACCCCCCCTAGTCCTATATAAATACACAATGACACCATGTGACCCCCCCTAGTCCCATATAAGTACTCAATGACCCCATGTGACCCACCCTAGTACTATATAAGTACTCAATGACCCTACGTGACCCCCCATGTCCTATATAAGTACTCAATTACCCCATGTGACCCACCCTATTCCTATATAAGTACTCAATGACCCCATGTGACCCACCCTAGTCTTATATAAGTACTCAATGACCCCATGTGACCCACCCTATTCCTATATAAGTACTCAATGACCCCATGGGACCCCCCCTAGTCCTATATAAGTACTCAATGACCCCATGTGACCCACTCTAGTCCTATATAAGTACTCAATGACCCCACGTGACCCCCCCATGTCCTATATAAGTACTCAATGACCCCATGTGACCCCCCTAGTGCTATATAAGTACTCAATGACCCCATGTGACCTACCCTAGTTCTATATAAGTACTCAATGACCCCATGTGACCCACCCTAGTCCTATATAAGTACTCAATGACCCCAGGTTAGCTACCCTAGTCATATATAAGTACTCAATGACCCCATGTGACCCCTACTAGCCCTATATAAGTACTCAATGACCCCATGTGACCCCCCCTAGTGCTATATAAATACACAATGACACCATGTGACCCCCCCTAGTCCCATATAAGTACTCAATGACCCCATGTGACCCACCCTATTCCTATATAAATACTCAATGACCCCATGTGACCCACCCTAGTCCGATATAAATACTCAATGACCCCATGTGACCCACCCTAGTCCTATATAAGTACTCAATGACCCCATGTGACCCAACCTAGACCTATATAAGTACTCAATGACCCCATGTGACCCACCCTAGTCCTATATAAGTACTCAATGACCCCATGTGACCCCCCCTAGTCCTATATAAGTACTCAATGACCCCATGTGACCTACCCTAGTCCTATATAAGTACTCAATGACCCCATGTGACCCACCCTAGTCCTATATAAGTACTCAATGACCCCATGTGACCCACCCTAGTCCTATATAAGTACTCAATGTCCCCACGTGACCCCCCCATGTCCTATATAAGTACTCAATGACCCCATGTGAACCCCCCCCCCATGTCCTATATAAGTACTCAATGACCCCATGTGACCCCCCTAGTCCTATATATGTACTCAATGACCCTATGTGACCCTCCCTAGTCCTATATAAGTACTCAATGACCCCATGTGACCGACCCTAGTCCTATATAAGTACTCAATGACCCCATGTGACTTCCCTAGTCCTATATAAGTACTCAATTACCCCATGTGACCCCCCCTAGTCCTATATAAGTACTCAATGACCCCAGGTTAGCTACCCTAGTCATATATAAGTACTCAATGACTCCATGTGACCCCAACTAGTCCTATATAAGTACTCAATGACCCCATGTGACCCCCCCTAGTCCTATATAAATACACAATGACACCATGTGACCCCCCCTAGTCCCATATAAGTACTCAATGACCCCATGTGACCCACCCTATTCCTATATAAATACTCAATGACTCCATGTGACCCACCCTAGTCCGATATAAATACTCAATGACCCTATGTGACCCACCCTAGTCCTATATAAGTACTCAATGACCCCATGTGACCCAACCTAGATCTATATAAGTACTCAATGACCCCATGTGACCCACCCTAGTCCTATATAAGTACTCAATGACCACATGTGACCCACCTTATTCCTATATAAGTACTCAATGACTCCATGTGACCACACCTAGTCCTATCTAAGTACTCAATGACTCCATGTGACCCACCCTAGTCATATATAAGTACTCAATGACCCCATGTGACCCCCCCTAGTCCTATATAAGTACTCAATGACCCCATGTGACCCACCCTAGTCCTATATAAGTACTCAATGACCCGACGTGACCCCCCCATGTCCTATATAAGTACTCAATGACCCAATGTGACCCCCACTAGTGCTATATAAGTACTCAATGACCCCATGTGACCTACCCTAGTTCTATATAAGTACTCAATGACCCCATGTGACCCACCCTAGTCCTATATAAGTACTCAATGACCCGACGTGACCCCCCCATGTCCTATATAAGTACTCAATGACCCAATGTGACCCCCACTAGTGCTATATAAGTACTCAATGACCCCATGTGACCTACCCTAGTTCTATATAAGTACTCAATGACCCCATGTGACCCACCCTAGTCCTATATAAGTACTCAATGACCCCAGGTTAGCTACCCTAGTCATATATAAGTACTCAATGACCCCATGTGACCCCTACTAGCCCTATATAAGTACTCAATGACCCCATGTGACCCCCCCTAGTGCTATATAAATACACAATGACACCATGTGACCCCCCCTAGTCCCATATAAGTACTCAATGACCCCAAGTGACCCACCCTATTCCTATATAAATACTCAATGACCCCATGTGACCCACCCTAGTCCGATATAAATACTCAATGACCCCATGTGACCCACCCTAGTCCTATATAAGTACCCAATGACCCCATGTGACCCAACCTAGACCTATATAAGTACTCAATGACCCCATGTGACCCACCCTAGTCCTATATAAGTACTCAATGACCCCATGTGACCCCCCCTAGTCCTATATAAGTACTCAATGACCCCATGTGACCTACCCTAGTCCTATATAAGTACTCAATGACCCCATGTGACCCACCCTAGTCCTATATAAGTACTCAATGACCCCATGTGACCCACCCTAGTCCTATATAAGTACTCAATGTCCCCACGTGACCCCCCCATGTCCTATATAAGTACTCAATGACCCCATGTGAACCCCCCCCCATGTCCTATATAAGTACTCAATGACCCCATGTGACCCCCCTAGTCCTATATATGTACTCAATGACCCTATGTGACCCTCCCTAGTCCTATATAAGTACTCAATGACCCCATGTGACCGACCCTAGTCCTATATAATTACTCAATGACCCCATGTGACTTTCCTAGTCCTATATAAGTACTCAATTACCCCATGTGACCCCCCCTAGTCCTATATAAGTACTCAATGACCCCAGGTTAGCTACCCTAGTCATATATAAGTACTCAATGACCCCATGTGATCCCTACTAGTCCTATATAAGTACTCAATGACCCCATGTGACCCCCCCTAGTCCTATATAAATACACAATGACACCATGTGACCCCCCCTAGTCCCATATAAGTACTCAATGACCCCATGTGACCCACCCTATTCCTATATAAATACTCAATGACCCCATGTGACCCACCCTAGTCCTATATAAGTACTCAATGACCCCACGTGACCCCCCCATGTCCTATATAAGTACTCAATGACCACATGTGACCCTCCTAGTCCTATATAAGTACTCAATGACCCCATGTGACCTACCCTAGTCCTATATAAGTACTCAATGACCCCATGTGACCCACCCTAGTCCTATATAAATACTCAATGACCCCATGTGACCCACCCTAGTCCGATATAAGTACTCAATGACCCCATGTGACCACCCCTAGTCCTATATAAGTACTCAATGACCCCATGTGACCCACCCTAGATCAATATAAGTACTTAATGACCCCATGTGACCCACCCTAGTCTTATATAAGAACTCAATCACCCCATGTGACCCCCCTACTCCTATATAAATACTCAATGACCCCATGTGACCCACCCTAGTACTATATAAGTACTCAATGACCCCACGTGAGCCCCCCATATAGTATATAAGTACTCAATGACCCCATGTGACCCACCCTATTCCTATATAAGTACTCAATGACCCCATGTGACCCACCCTAGTCCTATATAAGTACTCAATGACCCCATGTGACCCACCCTAGTCCTATATAAGTACTCAATGACCCCACGTGAACCCCCCATGTCCTATATAAGTACTCACTGACCCCATGTGACCCCCCTAGTCCTCATATAAGTACTCAATGACCCCACGTGACCCCCCCCCATGTCCTATATAAGTACTCAATGACCCCATGTGACCTACCCTAGTTCTATATAAGTACTCAATGACACCATGTGACCCACCCTAGTACTATATAAGTACTCAATGACCCCACGTGAACCCCCCATGTCCTATATAAGTACTCAATGACCCCATGTGACCCCCCTAGTCCTCATATAAGTACTCAATGACCCCACGTGACCCCCCCCATGTCCTATATAAGTACTCAATGACCCCATGTGACCTACCCTAGTTCTATATAAGTACTCAATGACACCATGTGACCCACCCTAGTCCTATATAAGTACTGAATGACCCCATGTGACCCACCCTAGTCTTATATAAGTACTCAATGACCCCATGTGACCCAACCTAGACCTATATAAGTACTCAATGACCCCATGTGACCCACCCTAGTCCTATATAAGTACTCAATGACCCCATGTGACCCCCCCTAGTCCTATATAAGTACTCAATGACCACATGTGACCTACCCTAGTCCTATATAAGTACTCAATGACACCATGTGACCCACCCTAGTCCTATATAAGTACTCAATGACCCCATGTGACCCACCATAGTCCTATATAAGTACTCAATGTCCCCACGTGACCCCCCCATGTCCTATATAAGTACTCAATGACCCCATGTGAAACCCCCACCCCCCCATGTCCTATATAAGTACTCAATGACCCCATGTGACCCCCCTAGTCCTATATATGTACTCAATGACCCTATGTGACCCTCCCTAGTCCTATATAAGTACTCAATGACCCCATGTGACCGACCCTAGTCCTATATAAGTACTCAATGACCCCATGTGACTTTCCTAGTCCTATATAAGTACTCAATTACCCCATGTGACCCCCCCTAGTCCTATATAAGTACTCAATGACCCCAGGTTAGCTACCCTAGTCATATATAAGTACTCAATGACCCCATGTGACCCCTACTAGTCCTATATAAGTACTCAATGACCCCATGTGACCCCCCCTAGTCCTATATAAATACACAATGACACCATGTGACCCCCCTAGTCCCATATAAGTACTCAATGACCCCATGTGACCCACCCTATTCCTATATAAATACTCAATGACCCCATGTGACCCACCCTAGTCCGATATAAATACTCAATGACCCCATGTGACTCACCCTAGTCCTATATAAGTACTCAATGACCCCACGTGACCCCCCCATGTCCTATATAAGTACTCAATGACCACATGTGACCCCCCTAGTCCTATATAAGTACTCAATGACCCCATGTGACCTACCCTAGTCCTATATAAGTACTCAATGACCACATGTGACCCACCCTAGTCCTATATAAATACTCAATGACCCCATGTGACCCACCCTAGTCCGATATAAGTACTCAATGACCCCATGTGACCCCCCCTAGTCCTATATAAGTACTCAATGACCCCATGTGACCCACCCTAGTCCAATATAAGTACTTAATGACCCCATGTGACCCACCCTAGTCCTATATAAGAACTCAATCACCCCATGTGACCCCCCTAGTCCTATATAAATACTCAATGACCCCATGTGACCCACCCTAGTACTATATAAGTACTCAATGACCCCACGTGACCCCCCCATATAGTATATAAGTACTCAATGACCCCATGTGACCCACCCTATTCCTATATAAGTACTCAATGACCCCATGTGACCCACCCTAGTCCTATATAAGTACTCAATGACCCCATGTGACCCACCCTAGTCCTATATAAGTACTCAATGACCCCACGTGAACCCCCCATGTCCTATATAAGTACTCAATGACCCCATGTGACCCCCCTAGTCCTCATATAAGTACTCAATGACCCCACGTGACCCCCCCCCATGTCCTATATAAGTACTCAATGACCCCATGTGACCTACCCTAGTTCTATATAAGTACTCAATGACCCCATGTGACCCACCCTAGTACTATATAAGTACTCAATGACCCCATGTGACCCACCCTAGTCCTATATAAGTACTCAATGACCCTACGTGAACACCCCATGTCCTATATAAGTACTCAATGACCCAATGTGACCCCCCTAGTCCTCATATAAGTACTCAATGACCCCACGTGACCTCCCCCCATGTCCTATATAAGTACTCAATGACACTATGTGACCCACCCTAATCCTATATAAGTACTCAATGACCCCATGTGACCCCCCTAGTCCAATATAAGTACTCAATTACCCAATGTGACCCCCCTAGTCCTATATAAGTACTCAATGACCTCAGGTTTGCCACCCTAGTCATATATAAGTACTCAATGGCCCCATGTGACCCCTACTAGTCCTATATAAGTACACTTTGACCCCATGTGACCCCCCCTAGTCCTATATGATTACACAATGACACCATGTGACCCCCCCTAGTCCCATATAAGTACTCAATGACCCCATGTGACCCACCCTATTCCTATATAAATACTCAATGACCCCATGTGACCCATCCTAGTCCTATATAAGTACTCAATGACCCCATGTGACCCACCCTATTCCTATATAAGTACTCAATGACCCCATGTGACCCACCCTAGTCCTATATAAGTACTCAATGACCCCATGTGACCCACCCTAGTACTATATAAGTACTCAATGACCCTACGTGACCCCCCATGTCCTATATAAGTACTCAATGACCCCATGTGACCCACCCTATTCCTATATAAGTACTCAATGACCCCATGTGACCCACCCTAGTCTTATATAAGTACTCAATGACCCCATGTGACCCACCCTATTCCTATATAAGTACTCAATGACCCCATGTGACCCCCCCTAGTCCTATATAAGTACTCAATGACCCCATGTGACCCATCCTAGTCCTATATAAGTACTCAATGACCCCACGTGACCCCCCCATGTCCTATATAAGTACTCAATGACCCCATGTGACCCCCCTAGTGCTATATAAGTACTCAATGACCCCATGTGACCTACCCTAGTTCTTTATAAGTACTCAATGACCCCATGTGACCCACCCTAGTCCTATATAAGTACTCAATGACCCCATGTGACCCACCCTAGTCCTATATAAGTACTCAATGACCCCATGTGACCCACCCTAGTCCTATATAAGTACTCAATGTCCCCACGTGACCCCCCCCCATGTCCTATATAAGTACTCAATGACCCCATGTGACCCACCCTAGTCCTATATAAGTACTCAATGTCCCCACGTGACCCCCCCATGTCCTATATAAGTACTCAACGACCCCATGTGAACCCCCCCCCCCATGTCCTATATAAGTACTCAATGACCCCATGTGACCCCCCTAGTCCTATATAAGTACTCAATGACCCTATGTGACCCTCCATAGTCCTATATAAGTACTCAATGACCCCATGTGACCGACCCTAGTCCTATATAAATACTCAATGACCCCATGTGACTTCCCTAGTCCTATATAAGTACTCAATTACCCCATGTGACCCCCCCTAGTCCTATATAAGTACTCAATGACCCCAGGTTAGCTACCCTAGTCATATATAAGTACTCAATGACCCCATGTGACCCCTACTAGTCCTATATAACTACTCAATGACCCCATGTGACCCCCCCTAGTCCTATATAAATACACAATGACACCATGTGACCCCCCCTATTCCCATATAAGTACTCAATGACCCCATGTGACCCACCCTATTCCTATATAAATACTCAACGACCCCATGTGACCCACCCTAGTCCGATATAAATACTCAATGACCCCATGTAACCCACCCTAGTCCTATATAAGTACTCAATGACCCCATGTGACGCAACCTAGACCTATATAAGTACTCAATGACCCCATGTGACCCACCCTAGTCCTATATAAGTACTCAATGACCACATGTGACCCACCCTATTCCTATATAAGTACTCAATGACTCCATGTGACCACACCTACTCCTATCTAAGTACTCAATGACTCCATGTGACCCACCCTAGTCCTATATAAGTACTCAATGACCCCATGTGACCCACCCTAGTTTATATAAGTACTCAATGACTCCAGGTGACCCACCCTAGTCCTATATAAGTACTCAGTTACCCAATGTGACCCCTCCTAGTCCTATATAAGTACTCAATGACCCCATGTGACCCATCCTAGTCCTATATAAGTAATCAATGACCCCACGTGACCCCCCCATGTCCTATATAAGTACTCAATGTCCCCACGTGACCGACCCTAGTCCTATATAAATACTCAATGACCCCATGTGACTTCCCTAGTCCTATATAAGTACTCAATTACCCCATGTGACCCCCCCTAGTCCTATATAAGTACGCAATGACCCCAGGTTAGCTACCCTAGTCATATATAAGTACTCAATGACCCCATGTGACCCCTACTAGTCCTATATAAGTACTCAATGACCGCATGTGACCCCCCTAGTCCTATATAAATACACAATGACACCACGTGACCCCCCCTATTCCCATATAAGTACTCAATGACCCCATGTGACCCACCCTATTCCTATATAAATACTCAACGACCCCATGTGACCCACCCTAGTCATATATAAGTACTCAATGACCCCATGTGACCCCTACTAGTCCTATATAAGTACTCAATGACCGCATGTGACCCCCCTAGTCCTATATAAATACACAATGACACCATGTGACCCCCCCTATTCCCATATAAGTACTCAATGACCCCATGTGACCCACCCTATTCCTATATAAATACTCAACGACCCCATGTGACACACCCTAGTCCGATATAAATACTCAATGACCCCATGTAACCCACCCTAGTCCTATATAAGTACTCAATGACCCCATGTGACGCAACCTAGACCTATATAAGTACTCAATGACCCCATGTGACCCACCCTAGTCCTATATAAGTACTCAATGACCACATGTGACCCACCCTAGTCCTATATAAGTACTCAATGACCCCATGTGACCCACCCTAGTTTATATAAGTACTCAATGACTCCATGTGACCCACCCTAGTCCTATATAAGTACTCAGTTACCCAATGTGACCCCTCCTAGTCCTATATAAGTACTCAATGACCCCATGTGACCCATCCTAGTCCTATATAAGTAATCAATGACCCCACGTGACCCCCCCATCTCCTATATAACTACTCAATGACCCCATGTGACCCCCCTAGTCCTATATAAGTACTCAATGACCCCATGTGACCTACCCTAGTCCTATATAAGTACTCAATGACCACATGTGACCCACCCTAGTCCTATATAAATACTCAATGACCCCATGTGACCCACCCTAGTCCGATACAAGTACTCAATGACCCCATGTGACCCCCCCTAGTCCAATATAAGTACTTAATGACCCCATGTGACCCACCCTAGTCCTATATAAGAACTCAATGACCCCATATGACCCCCCCTAGTCCTATATAAATACTCAATGACCCCATGTGACCCACCCTAGTACTATATAAGTACTCAATGACCCCACGTGACCCCCCCATGTAATATATAAGTACTCAATGACCCCATGTGACCCACCCTATTCCTATATAAGTACTCAATGACCCCATGTGACCCATCCTAGTCTTATATAAGTACTCAATGACTCCATGTGACCCCCCCAGTCCTATATAAGTACTCAATGACCCCATGTGACCAACCCTAGTCCTATGTAAGTACTCAATGACCCCATGTGACCCACCCTAGTCCTATATAAGTACTCATTGACACCATTTGACCCCCCTAGTCCTATATAAGTACTCAATGACCCCATTTGACCCACCCTAGTCCTATATAAGTACTCAATGACCCCATGTGACCCCCCCTAGTCCTATATAAGTACTCAATGACCCCATGTGACCTACCCTAGTCCTATATAAGTACTCAATGACCCCATGTGACCCACCCTAGTACTATATAAGTACTCAATGACCCCATGTGACCCACCCTAGTCCTATATAAGTACTCAATGACCCCACGTGAAAACCCCATGTCCTATATAAGTACTCAATGACCCAATGTGACCCCACTAGTCCTCATATAAGTACTCAATGAACCCACGTGACCCCCCCCCCCCATGTCCTATATAAGTACTCAATGATCCCATGTGACCCCCCTAGTCCTATATAAGTACTCAATGACACTATGTGACCCACCCTAGTCCTATATAAGTACTCAATGACCCCATGTGACCCCCCTAGTCCAATATAAGTACTCAATTACCCAATGTGACCCCCCTAGTCCTATATAAGTACTCAATGACCCCAGGTTTGCCACCCTAGTCATATATAAGTACTCAATGGCCCCATGTGACCCCTACTAGTCCTATATAAGTACACTTTGACCCCATGTGACCCCCCCTAGTCCTATATAAATACACAATGACACCATGTGACCCCCCCTAGTCCCATATAAGTACTCAATGACCCCATGTGACCCACCCTAGTACTATATAAGTACTCAATGACCCTACGTGACCCCCCATGTCCTATATAAGTACTCAATGACCCCATGTGACCCACCCTATTCCTATATAAGTACTCAATGACCCCATGTGACCCACCCTAGACTTATATAAGTACTCAATGACCCCATGTGACCCACCCTATTCCTATATAAGTACTCAATGACCCCATGGGACCCCCCCTAGTCCTATATAAGTACTCAATGACCCCATGTGACCCACTCTAGTCCTATATAAGTACTCAATGACCCCACGTGACCCCCCCATGTCCTATATAAGTACTCAATGACCCCACGTGACCCCCCTAGTGCTATATAAGTACTCAATGACCCCATGTGACCTACCCTAGTTCTATATAAGTACTCAATGACCCCATGTGACCCACCCTAGTCCTATATAAGTACTCAATGACCCCAGGTTAGCTACCCTAGTCATATATAAGTACTCAATGACCCCATGTGACCCCTACTAGCCCTATATAAGTACTCAATGACCCCATGTGACCCCCCCTAGTGCTATATAAATACACAATGACACCATGTGACCCCCCCTAGTCCCATATAAGTACTCAATGACCCCATGTGACCCACCCTATTCCTATATAAATACTCAATGACCCCATGTGACCCACCCTAGTCCGATATAAATACTCAATGACCCCATGTGACCCACCCTAGTCCTATATAAGTACTCAATGACCCCATGTGACCCAACCTAGACCTATATAAGTACTCAATGACCCCATGTGACCCACCCTAGTCCTATATAAGTACTCAATGACCCCATGTGACCCCCCCTAGTCCTATATAAGTACTCAATGACCCCATGTGACCTACCCTAGTCCTATATAAGTACTCAATGACCCCATGTGACCCACCCTAGTCCTATATAAGTACTCAATGACCCCATGTGACCCACCCTAGTCCTATATAAGTACTCAATGTCCCCACGTGACCCCCCCATGTCCTATATAAGTACTCAATGACCCCATGTGAACCCCCCCCCATGTCCTATATAAGTACTCAATGACCCCATGTGACCCCCCTAGTCCTATATATGTACTCAATGACCCTATGTGACCCTCCCTAGTCCTATATAAGTACTCAATGACCCCATGTGACCGACCCTAGTCCTATATAAGTACTCAATGACCCCATGTGACTTCCCTAGTCCTATATAAGTACTCAATTACCCCATGTGACCCCCCCTAGTCCTATATAAGTACTCAATGACCCCAGGTTAGCTACCCTAGTCATATATAAGTACTCAATGACCCCATGTGACCCCAACTAGTCCTATATAAGTACTCAATGACCCCATGTGACCCCCCCTAGTCCTATATAAATACACAATGACACCATGTGACCCCCCCTAGTCCCATATAAGTACTCAATGACCCCATGTGACCCACCCTATTCCTATATAAATACTCAATGACCCCATGTGACCCACCCTAGTCCGATATAAATACTCAATGACCCTATGTGACCCACCCTAGTCCTATATAAGTACTCAATGACCCCATGTGACCCAACCTAGATCTATATAAGTACTCAATGACCCCATGTGACCCACCCTAGTCCTATATAAGTACTCAATGACCACATGTGACCCACCTTATTCCTATATAAGTACTCAATGACTCCATGTGACCACACCTAGTCCTATCTAAGTACTCAATGACTCCATGTGACCCACCCTAGTCATATATAAGTACTCAATGACCCCATGTGACCCCCCCTAGTCCTATATAAGTACTCAATGACCCCATGTGACCCACCCTAGTCCTATATAAGTACTCAATGACCCGACGTGACCCCCCCATGTCCTATATAAGTACTCAATGACCCAATGTGACCCCCACTAGTGCTATATAAGTACTCAATGACCCCATGTGACCTACCCTAGTTCTATATAAGTACTCAATGACCCCATGTGACCCACCCTAGTCCTATATAAGTACTCAATGACCCCAGGTTAGCTACCCTAGTCATATATAAGTACTCAATGACCCCATGTGACCCCTACTAGCCCTATATAAGTACCCAATGACCCCATGTGACCCCCCCTAGTGCTATATAAATACACTATGACACCATGTGACCCCCCCTAGTCCCATATAAGTACTCAATGACCCCATGTGACCCACCCTATTCCTATATAAATACTCAATGACCCCATGTGACCCACCCTAGTCCGATATAAATACTCAATGACCCCATGTGACCCACCCTAGTCCTATATAAGTACTCAATGACCCCATGTGACCCAACCTAGACCTATATAAGTACTCAATGACCCCATGTGACCCACCCTAGTCCTATATAAGTACTCAATGACCCTACGTGACCCCCCATGTCCTATATAAGTACTCAATGACCCCATGTGACCCACCCTATTCCTATATAAGTACTCAATGACCCCATGTGACCCACCCTAGACTTATATAAGTACTCAATGACCCCATGTGACCCACCCTATTCCTATATAAGTACTCAATGACCCCATGGGACCCCCCCTAGTCCTATATAAGTACTCAATGACCCCATGTGACCCACTCTAGTCCTATATAAGTACTCAATGACCCCACGTGACCCCCCCATGTCCTATATAAGTACTCAATGACCCCACGTGACCCCCCTAGTGCTATATAAGTACTCAATGACCCCATGTGACCTACCCTAGTTCTATATAAGTACTCAATGACCCCATGTGACCCACCCTAGTCCTATATAAGTACTCAATGACCCCAGGTTAGCTACCCTAGTCATATATAAGTACTCAATGACCCCATGTGACCCCTACTAGCCCTATATAAGTACTCAATGACCCCATGTGACCCCCCCTAGTGCTATATAAATACACAATGACACCATGTGACCCCCCCTAGTCCCATATAAGTACTCAATGACCCCATGTGACCCACCCTATTCCTATATAAATACTCAATGACCCCATGTGACCCACCCTAGTCCGATATAAATACTCAATGACCCCATGTGACCCACCCTAGTCCTATATAAGTACTCAATGACCCCATGTGACCCAACCTAGACCTATATAAGTACTCAATGACCCCATGTGACCCACCCTAGTCCTATATAAGTACTCAATGACCCCATGTGACCCCCCCTAGTCCTATATAAGTACTCAATGACCCCATGTGACCTACCCTAGTCCTATATAAGTACTCAATGACCCCATGTGACCCACCCTAGTCCTATATAAGTACTCAATGACCCCATGTGACCCACCCTAGTCCTATATAAGTACTCAATGTCCCCACGTGACCCCCCCATGTCCTATATAAGTACTCAATGACCCCATGTGAACCCCCCCCCATGTCCTATATAAGTACTCAATGACCCCATGTGACCCCCCTAGTCCTATATATGTACTCAATGACCCTATGTGACCCTCCCTAGTCCTATATAAGTACTCAATGACCCCATGTGACCGACCCTAGTCCTATATAAGTACTCAATGACCCCATGTGACTTCCCTAGTCCTATATAAGTACTCAATTACCCCATGTGACCCCCCCTAGTCCTATATAAGTACTCAATGACCCCAGGTTAGCTACCCTAGTCATATATAAGTACTCAATGACCCCATGTGACCCCAACTAGTCCTATATAAGTACTCAATGACCCCATGTGACCCCCCCTAGTCCTATATAAATACACAATGACACCATGTGACCCCCCCTAGTCCCATATAAGTACTCAATGACCCCATGTGACCCACCCTATTCCTATATAAATACTCAATGACCCCATGTGACCCACCCTAGTCCGATATAAATACTCAATGACCCTATGTGACCCACCCTAGTCCTATATAAGTACTCAATGACCCCATGTGACCCAACCTAGATCTATATAAGTACTCAATGACCCCATGTGACCCACCCTAGTCCTATATAAGTACTCAATGACCACATGTGACCCACCTTATTCCTATATAAGTACTCAATGACTCCATGTGACCACACCTAGTCCTATCTAAGTACTCAATGACTCCATGTGACCCACCCTAGTCATATATAAGTACTCAATGACCCCATGTGACCCCCCTAGTCCTATATAAGTACTCAATGACCCCATGTGACCCACCCTAGTCCTATATAAGTACTCAATGACCCGACGTGACCCCCCCATGTCCTATATAAGTACTCAATGACCCAATGTGACCCCCACTAGTGCTATATAAGTACTCAATGACCCCATGTGACCTACCCTAGTTCTATATAAGTACTCAATGACCCCATGTGACCCACCCTAGTCCTATATAAGTACTCAATGACCCCAGGTTAGCTACCCTAGTCATATATAAGTACTCAATGACCCCATGTGACCCCTACTAGCCCTATATAAGTACCCAATGACCCCATGTGACCCCCCCTAGTGCTATATAAATACACTATGACACCATGTGACCCCCCCTAGTCCCATATAAGTACTCAATGACCCCATGTGACCCACCCTATTCCTATATAAATACTCAATGACCCCATGTGACCCACCCTAGTCCGATATAAATACTCAATGACCCCATGTGACCCACCCTAGTCCTATATAAGTACTCAATGACCCCATGTGACCCAACCTAGACCTATATAAGTACTCAATGACCCCATGTGACCCACCCTAGTCCTATATAAGTACTCAATGACCCCATGTGACCCCCCCTAGTCCTATATAAGTACTCAATGACCCCATGTGACCTACCCTAGTCCTATATAAGTACTCAATGACCCCATGTGACCCACCCTAGTCCTATATAAGTACTCAATGACCCCATGTGACCCACCCTAGTCCTATATAAGTACTCAATGTCCCCACGTGACCCCCCCATGTCCTATATAAGTACTCAATGACCCCATGTGACCCCCCTAGTCCTATATATGTACTCAATGACCCTATGTGACCCTCCCTAGTCCTATATAAGTACTCAATGACCCCATGTGACCGACCCTAGTCCTATATAAGTACTCAATGACCCCATGTGACTTTCCTAGTCCTATATAAGTACTCAATTACCCCATGTGACCCCCCCTAGTCCTATATAAGTACTCAATGACCCCAGGTTAGCTACCCTAGTCATATATAAGTACTCAATGACCCCATGTGACCCCTACTAGTCCTATATAAGTACTCAATGACCCCATGTGACCCCCCCTAGTCCTATATAAATACACAATGACACCATGTGACCCCCCCTAGTCCCATATAAGTACTCAATGACCCCATGTGACCCACCCTATTCCTATATAAATACTCAATGACCCCATGTGACCCACCCTAGTCCTATATAAGTACTCAATGACCCCACGTGACCCCCCCATGTCCTATATAAGTACTCAATGACCACATGTGACCCTCCTAGTCCTATATAAGTACTCAATGACCCCATGTGACCTACCCTAGTCCTATATAAGTACTCAATGACCCCATGTGACCCACCCTAGTCCTATATAAATACTCAATGACCCCATGTGACCCACCCTAGTCCGATATAAGTACTCAATGACCCCATGTGACCACCCCTAGTCCTATATAAGTACTCAATGACCCCATGTGACCCACCCTAGATCAATATAAGTACTTAATGACCCCATGTGACCCACCCTAGTCCTATATAAGAACTCAATCACCCCATGTGACCCCCCTAGTCCTATATAAATACTCAATGACCCCATGTGACCCACCCTAGTACTATATAAGTACTCAATGACCCCACGTGACCCCCCCATATAGTATATAAGTACTCAATGACCCCATGTGACCCACCCTATTCCTATATAAGTACTCAATGACCCCATGTGACCCACCCTAGTCCTATATAAGTACTCAATGACCCCATGTGACCCACCCTAGTCCTATATAAGTACTCAATGACCCCACGTGAACCCCCCATGTCCTATATAAGTACTCACTGACCCCATGTGACCCCCCTAGTCCTCATATAAGTACTCAATGACCCCACGTGACCCCCCCCCATGTCCTATATAAGTACTCAATGACCCCATGTGACCTACCCTAGTTCTATATAAGTACTCAATGACACCATGTGACCCACCCTAGTCCTATATAAGTACTCAATGACCCCACGTGAACCCCCCATGTCCTATATAAGTACTCAATGACCCCATGTGACCCCCCTAGTCCTCATATAAGTACTCAATGACCCCACGTGACCCCCCCCATGTCCTATATAAGTACTCAATGACCCCATGTGACCTACCCTAGTTCTATATAAGTACTCAATGACACCATGTGACCCACCCTAGTCCTATATAAGTACTGAATGACCCCATGTGACCCACCCTAGTCTTATATAAGTACTCAATGACCCCATGTGACCCAACCTAGACCTATATAAGTACTCAATGACCCCATGTGACCCACCCTAGTCCTATATAAGTACTCAATGACCCCATGTGACCCCCCCTAGTCCTATATAAGTACTCAATGACCACATGTGACCTACCCTAGTCCTATATAAGTACTCAATGACACCATGTGACCCACCCTAGTCCTATATAAGTACTCAATGACCCCATGTGACCCACCATAGTCCTATATAAGTACTCAATGTCCCCACGTGACCCCCCCATGTCCTATATAAGTACTCAATGACCCCATGTGAACCCCCCCACCCCCCCATGTCCTATATAAGTACTCAATGACCCCATGTGACCCCCCTAGTCCTATATATGTACTCAATGACCCTATGTGACCCTCCCTAGTCCTATATAAGTACTCAATGACCCCATGTGACCGACCCTAGTCCTATATAAGTACTCAATGACCCCATGTGACTTTCCTAGTCCTATATAAGTACTCAATTACCCCATGTGACCCCCCCTAGTCCTATATAAGTACTCAATGACCCCAGGTTAGCTACCCTAGTCATATATAAGTACTCAGTGACCCCATGTGACCCCTACTAGTCCTATATAAGTACTCAATGACCCCATGTGACCCCCCCTAGTCTTATATAAATACACAATGACACCATGTGACCCCCCTAGTCCCATATAAGTACTCAATGACCCCATGTGACCCACCCTATTCCTATATAAATACTCAATGACCCCATGTGACCCACCCTAGTCCGATATAAATACTCAATGACCCCATGTGACCCACCCTAGTCCTATATAAGTACTCAATGACCCCACGTGACCCCCCCATGTCCTATATAAGTACTCAATGACCCCATGTGACCCCCCCTAGTCCTATATAAGTACTCAATGACCCCATGTGACCTACCCTAGTCCTATATAAGTACTCAATGACCACATGTGACCCACCCTAGTCCTATATAAATACTCAATGACCCCATGTGACCCACCCTAGTCCGATATAAGTACTCAATGACCCCATGTGACCCCCCCTAGTCCTATATAAGTACTCAATGACCCCATGTGACCCACCCTAGTCCAATATAAGTACTTAATGACCCCATGTGACCCACCCTAGTCCTATATAAGAACTCAATCACCCCATGTGACCCCCCTAGTCCTATATAAATACTCAATGACCCCATGTGACCCACCCTAGTACTATATAAGTACTCAATGACCCCACGTGACCCCCCCATATAGTATATAAGTACTCAATGACCCCATGTGACCCACCCTATTCCTATATAAGTACTCAATGACCCCATGTGACCCACCCTAGTCCTATATAAGTACTCAATGACCCCATGTGACCCACCCTAGTCCTATATAAGTACTCAATGACCCCACGTGAACCCCCCATGTCCTATATAAGTACTCACTGACCCCATGTGACCCCCCTAGTCCTCATATAAGTACTCAATGACCCCACGTGACCCCCCCCATGTCCTATATAAGTACTCAATGACCCCATGTGACCTACCCTAGTTCTATATAAGTACTCAATGACACCATGTGACCCACCCTAGTCCTATATAAGTACTCAATGACCCCACGTGAACCCCCCATGTCCTATATAAGTACTCAATGACCCCATGTGACCCCCCTAGTCCTCATATAAGTACTCAATGACCCCACGTGACCCCCCCCATGTCCTATATAAGTACTCAATGACCCCATGTGACCTACCCTAGTTCTATATAAGTACTCAATGACCCCATGTGACCCACCCTAGTACTATATAAGTACTCAATGACCCCATGTGACCCACCCTAGTCCTATATAAGTACTCAATGACCCTACGTGAACACCCCATGTCCTATATAAGTACTCAATGACCCAATGTGACCCCCCTAGTCCTCATATAAGTACTCAATGACCCCACGTGACCTCCCCCCATGTCCTATATAAGTACTCAATGATCCCATGTGACCCCCCTAGTCCTATATAAGTACTCAATGACACTATGTGACCCACCCTAATCCTATATAAGTACTCAATGACCCCATGTGACCCCCCTAGTCCAATATAAGTACTCAATTACCCAATGTGACCCCCCTAGTCCTATATAAGTACTCAATGACCTCAGGTTTGCCACCCTAGTCATATATAAGTACTCAATGGCCCCATGTGACCCCTACTAGTCCTATATAAGTACACTTTGACCCCATGTGACCCCCCCTAGTCCTATATAAATACACAATGACACCATGTGACCCCCCCTAGTCCCATATAAGTACTCAATGACCCCATGTGACCCACCCTATTCCTATATAAATACTCAATGACCCCATGTGACCCATCCTAGTCCTATATAAGTACTCAATGACCCCATGTGACCCACCCTATTCCTATATAAGTACTCAATGACCCCATGTGACCCACCCTAGTCCTATATAAGTACTCAATGACCCCATGTGACCCATCCTAGTACTATATAAGTACTCAATGACCCTACGTGACCCCCCATGTCCTATATAAGTACTCAATGACCCCATGTGACCTACCCTAGTTCTATATAAGTACTCAATGACACCATGTGACCCACCCTAGTCCTATATAAGTACTGAATGACCCCATGTGACCCACCCTAGTCTTATATAAGTACTCAATGACCCCATGTGACCCAACCTAGACCTATATAAGTACTCAATGACCCCATGTGACCCACCCTAGTCCTATATAAGTACTCAATGACCCCATGTGACCCCCCCTAGTCCTATATAAGTACTCAATGACCACATGTGACCTACCCTAGTCCTATATAAGTACTCAATGACACCATGTGACCCACCCTAGTCCTATATAAGTACTCAATGACCCCATGTGACCCACCATAGTCCTATATAAGTACTCAATGTCCCCACGTGACCCCCCCATGTCCTATATAAGTACTCAATGACCCCATGTGAACCCCCCCACCCCCCCATGTCCTATATAAGTACTCAATGACCCCATGTGACCCCCCTAGTCCTATATATGTACTCAATGACCCTATGTGACCCTCCCTAGTCCTATATAAGTACTCAATGACCCCATGTGACCGACCCTAGTCCTATATAAGTACTCAATGACCCCATGTGACTTTCCTAGTCCTATATAAGTACTCAATTACCCCATGTGACCCCCCCTAGTCCTATATAAGTACTCAATGACCCCAGGTTAGCTACCCTAGTCATATATAAGTACTCAGTGACCCCATGTGACCCCTACTAGTCCTATATAAGTACTCAATGACCCCATGTGACCCCCCCTAGTCTTATATAAATACACAATGACACCATGTGACCCCCCTAGTCCCATATAAGTACTCAATGACCCCATGTGACCCACCCTATTCCTATATAAATACTCAATGACCCCATGTGACCCACCCTAGTCCGATATAAATACTCAATGACCCCATGTGACCCACCCTAGTCCTATATAAGTACTCAATGACCCCACGTGACCCCCCCATGTCCTATATAAGTACTCAATGACCCCATGTGACCCCCCCTAGTCCTATATAAGTACTCAATGACCCCATGTGACCTACCCTAGTCCTATATAAGTACTCAATGACCACATGTGACCCACCCTAGTCCTATATAAATACTCAATGACCCCATGTGACCCACCCTAGTCCGATATAAGTACTCAATGACCCCATGTGACCCCCCCTAGTCCTATATAAGTACTCAATGACCCCATGTGACCCACCCTAGTCCAATATAAGTACTTAATGACCCCATGTGACCCACCCTAGTCCTATATAAGAACTCAATCACCCCATGTGACCCCCCTAGTCCTATATAAATACTCAATGACCCCATGTGACCCACCCTAGTACTATATAAGTACTCAATGACCCCACGTGACCCCCCCATATAGTATATAAGTACTCAATGACCCCATGTGACCCACCCTATTCCTATATAAGTACTCAATGACCCCATGTGACCCACCCTAGTCCTATATAAGTACTCAATGACCCCATGTGACCCACCCTAGTCCTATATAAGTACTCAATGACCCCACGTGAACCCCCCATGTCCTATATAAGTACTCACTGACCCCATGTGACCCCCCTAGTCCTCATATAAGTACTCAATGACCCCACGTGACCCCCCCCATGTCCTATATAAGTACTCAATGACCCCATGTGACCTACCCTAGTTCTATATAAGTACTCAATGACACCATGTGACCCACCCTAGTCCTATATAAGTACTCAATGACCCCACGTGAACCCCCCATGTCCTATATAAGTACTCAATGACCCCATGTGACCCCCCTAGTCCTCATATAAGTACTCAATGACCCCACGTGACCCCCCCCATGTCCTATATAAGTACTCAATGACCCCATGTGACCTACCCTAGTTCTATATAAGTACTCAATGACCCCATGTGACCCACCCTAGTACTATATAAGTACTCAATGACCCCATGTGACCCACCCTAGTCCTATATAAGTACTCAATGACCCTACGTGAACACCCCATGTCCTATATAAGTACTCAATGACCCAATGTGACCCCCCTAGTCCTCATATAAGTACTCAATGACCCCACGTGACCTCCCCCCATGTCCTATATAAGTACTCAATGATCCCATGTGACCCCCCTAGTCCTATATAAGTACTCAATGACACTATGTGACCCACCCTAATCCTATATAAGTAATCAATGACCCCATGTGACCCCCCTAGTCCAATATAAGTACTCAATTACCCAATGTGACCCCCCTAGTCCTATATAAGTACTCAATGACCTCAGGTTTGCCACCCTAGTCATATATAAGTACTCAATGGCCCCATGTGACCCCTACTAGTCCTATATAAGTACACTTTGACCCCATGTGACCCCCCCTAGTCCTATATAAATACACAATGACACCATGTGACCCCCCCTAGTCCCATATAAGTACTCAATGACCCCATGTGACCCACCCTATTCCTATATAAATACTCAATGACCCCATGTGACCCATCCTAGTCCTATATAAGTACTCAATGACCCCATGTGACCCACCCTATTCCTATATAAGTACTCAATGACCCCATGTGACCCACCCTAGTCCTATATAAGTACTCAATGACCCCATGTGACCCACCCTAGTACTATATAAGTACTCAATGACCCTACGTGACCCCCCATGTCCTATATAAGTACTCAATGACCCCATGTGACCCACCCTATTCCTATATAAGTACTCAATGACCCCATGTGACCCACCCTAGTCTTATATAAGTACTCAATGACCCCATGTGACCCACCCTATTCCTATATAAGTACTCAATAACCCCATGTGACCCCCCCTAGTCCTATATAAGTACTCAATGACCCCATGTGACCCACCCTAGTCCTATATAAGTACTCAATGACCCCACGTGACCCCCCCATGTCCTATATAAGTACTCAATGACCCCATGTGACCCCCCTAGTGCTATATAAGTACTCAATGACCCCATGTGACCTACCCTAGTTCTTTATAAGTACTCAATGACCCCATGTGACCCACCCTAGTCCTATATAAGTACTCAATGACCCCATTTGACCCACCCTAGTCCTATATAAGTACTCAATGACCCCATGTGACCCACCCTAGTCCTATATAAGTACTCAATGTCCCCACGTGACCCCCCCCATGTCCTATATAAGTACTCAATGACCCCATGTGACCCACCCTAGTCCTATATAAGTACTCAATGTCCCCACGTGACCCCCCCATGTCCTATATAAGTACTCAACGACCCCATGTGAACCCCCCCCCCCCCATGTCCTATATAAGTACTCAATGACCCCATGTGACCCCCCTAGTCCTATATAAGTACTCAATGACCCTATGTGACCCTCCATAGTACTATATAAGTACTCAATGACCCCATGTGACCGACCCTAGTCCTATATAAATACTCAATGACCCCATGTGACTTCCCTAGTCCTATATAAGTACTCAATTACCCCATGTAACCCCCCCTAGTCCTATATAAGTACTCAATGACCCCAGGTTAGCTACCCTAGTCATATATAAGTACTCAATGACCCCATGTGACCCCTACTAGTCCTATATAACTACTCAATGACCCCATGTGACCCCCCCTAGTCCTATATAAATACACAATGACACCATGTGACCCCCCCTATTCCCATATAAGTACTCAATGACCCCATGTGACCCACCCTATTCCTATATAAATACTCAACGACCCCATGTGACCCACCCTAGTCCGATATAAATACTCAATGACCCCATGTAACCCACCCTAGTCCTATATAAGTACTCAATGACCCCATGTGACGCAACCTAGACCTATATAAGTACTCAATGACCCCATGTGACCCACCCTAGTCCTATATAAGTACTCAATGACCACATGTGACCCACCCTATTCCTATATAAGTACTCAATGACTCCATGTGACCACACCTAGTCCTATCTAAGTACTCAATGACTCCATGTGACCCACCCTAGTCCTATATAAGTACTCAATGACCCCATGTGACCCACCCTAGTTTATATAAGTACTCAATGACTCCAGGTGACCCACCCTAGTCCTATATAAGTACTCAGTTACCCAATGTGACCCCTCCTAGTCCTATATAAGTACTCAATGACCCCATGTGACCCATCCTAGTCCTATATAAGTAATCAATGACCCCACGTGACCCCCCCATGTCCTATATAAGTACTCAATGACCCCATGTGACCCCCCTAGTCCTATATAAGTACTCAATGACCCCATGTGACCTACCCTAGTCCTATATAAGTACTCAATGACCACATGTGACCCACCCAAATCCTATATAAATACTCAATGACCCCATGTGACCCACCTTAGTCCGATACAAGTACTCAATGACCCCATGTGACCCCCCCTAGTCCAATATAAGTACTTAATGACCCCATGTGACCCACCCTAGTCCTATATAAGAACTCAATGACCCCATATGACCCCCCCTAGTCCTATATAAATACTCAATGACCACATGTGACCCATCCTAGTACTATATAAGTACTCAATGACCCCACGTGACCCCCCCATGTAATATATAAGTACTCAATGACCCCATGTGACCCACCCTATTCCTATATAAGTACTCAATGACCCCATGTGACCCACCCTAGTCTTATATAAGTACTCAATGACTCCATGTGACCCCCCCAGTCCTATATAAGTACTCAATAACCCCATGTGACCCACCCTAGTCCTATGTAAGTACTCAATGACCCCATGTGACCCACCCTAGTCCTATATAAGTACTCATTGACACCATTTGACCCCCCTAGTCCTATATAAGTACTCAATGACCCCATGTGACCCACCCTAGTCCTATATAAGTACTCAATGACCCCACGTGACCCCCCCATGTCCTATATAAGTACTCAATGACCCCATGTGACCCCCCTAGTGCTATATAAGTACTCAATGACCCCATGTGACCTACCCTAGTTCTTTATAAGTACTCAATGACCCCATGTGACCCACCCTAGTCCTATATAAGTACTCAATGACCCCATTTGACCCACCCTAGTCCTATATAAGTACTCAATGACCCCATGTGACCCACCCTAGTCCTATATAAGTACTCAATGTCCCCACGTGACCCCCCCCATGTCCTATATAAGTACTCAATGACCCCATGTGACCCACCCTAGTCCTATATAAGTACTCAATGTCCCCACGTGACCCCCCCATGTCCTATATAAGTACTCAACGACCCCATGTGAACCCCCCCCCCCCCCCATGTCCTATATAAGTACTCAATGACCCCATGTGACCCCCCTAGTCCTATATAAGTACTCAATGACCCTATGTGACCCTCCATAGTACTATATAAGTACTCAATGACCCCATGTGACCGACCCTAGTCCTATATAAATACTCAATGACCCCATGTGACTTCCCTAGTCCTATATAAGTACTCAATTACCCCATGTGACCCCCCCTAGTCCTATATAAGTACTCAATGACCCCAGGTTAGCTACCCTAGTCATATATAAGTACTCAATGACCCCATGTGACCCCTACTAGTCCTATATAACTACTCAATGACCCCATGTGACCCCCCCTAGTCCTATATAAATACACAATGACACCATGTGACCCCCCCTATTCCCATATAAGTACTCAATGACCCCATGTGACCCACCCTATTCCTATATAAATACTCAACGACCCCATGTGACCCACCCTAGTCCGATATAAATACTCAATGACCCCATGTAACCCACCCTAGTCCTATATAAGTACTCAATGACCCCATGTGACGCAACCTAGACCTATATAAGTACTCAATGACCCCATGTGACCCACCCTAGTCCTATATAAGTACTCAATGACCACATGTGACCCACCCTATTCCTATATAAGTACTCAATGACTCCATGTGACCACACCTAGTCCTATCTAAGTACTCAATGACTCCATGTGACCCACCCTAGTCCTATATAAGTACTCAATGACCCCATGTGACCCACCCTAGTTTATATAAGTACTCAATGACTCCAGGTGACCCACCCTAGTCCTATATAAGTACTCAGTTACCCAATGTGACCCCTCCTAGTCCTATATAAGTACTCAATGACCCCATGTGACCCATCCTAGTCCTATATAAGTAATCAATGACCCCACGTGACCCCCCCATGTCCTATATAAGTACTCAATGACCCCATGTGACCCCCCTAGTCCTATATAAGTACTCAATGACCCCATGTGACCTACCCTAGTCCTATATAAGTACTCAATGACCACATGTGACCCACCCTAATCCTATATAAATACTCAATGACCCCATGTGACCCACCTTAGTCCGATACAAGTACTCAATGACCCCATGTGACCCCCCCTAGTCCAATATAAGTACTTAATGACCCCATGTGACCCACCCTAGTCCTATATAAGAACTCAATGACCCCATATGACCCCCCCTAGTCCTATATAAATACTCAATGACCACATGTGACCCATCCTAGTACTATATAAGTACTCAATGACCCCACGTGACCCCCCCATGTAATATATAAGTACTCAATGACCCCATGTGACCCACCCTATTCCTATATAAGTACTCAATGACCCCATGTGACCCACCCTAGTCTTATATAAGTACTCAATGACTCCATGTGACCCCCCCAGTCCTATATAAGTACTCAATAACCCCATGTGACCCACCCTAGTCCTATGTAAGTACTCAATGACCCCATGTGACCCACCCTAGTCCTATATAAGTACTCATTGACACCATTTGACCCCCCTAGTCCTATATAAGTACTCAATGACCCCATTTGACCCACCCTAGTCCTATATAAGTACTCAATGACCCCATGTGACCCCCCCTAGTCCTATATAAGTACTCAATGACCCCATGTGACCTACCCTAGTCCTATATAAGTACTCAATGACCCCATGTGACCCACCCTAGTACTATATAAGTACTCAATGACCCCATGTGACCCACCCTAGTCCTATATAAGTACTCAATGACCCCACGTGAAAACCCCATGTCCTATATAAGTACTCAATGACCCAATGTGACCCCACTAGTCCTCATATAAGTACTCAATGAACCCACGTGACCCCCCCCCATGTCCTATATAAGTACTCAATGATCCCATGTGACCCCCCTAGTCCTATATAAGTACTCAATGACACTATGTGACCCACCCTAGTCCTATATAAGTACTCAATGACCCCATGTGACCCCCCTAGTCCAATATAAGTACTCAATTACCCAATGTGACCCCCCTAGTCCTATATAAGTACTCAATGACCCCAGGTTTGCCACCCTAGTCATATATAAGTACTCAATGGCCGCATGTGACCCCTACTAGTCCTATATAAGTACACTTTGACCCCATGTGACCCCCCCTAGTCCTATATAAATACACAATGACACCATGTGACCCCCCCTAGTCCCATATAAGTACTCAATGACCCCATGTGACCCACCCTAGTACTATATAAGTACTCAATGACCCTACGTGACCCCCCATGTCTTATATAAGTACTCAATGACCCCATGTGACCCACCCTATTCCTATATAAGTACTCAATGACCCCATGTGACCCACCCTAGTCTTATATAAGTACTCAATGACCCCATGTGACCCACCCTATTCCTATATAAGTACTCAATGACCCCATGGGACCCCCCCTAGTCCTATATAAGTACTCAATGACCCCATGTGACCCACTCTAGTCCTATATAAGTACTCAATGACCCCACGTGACCCCCCCCATGTCCTATATAAGTACTCAATGACCCCATGTGACCCCCCTAGTGCTATATAAGTACTCAATGACCCCATGTGACCCTCCCTAGTCCTATATAAGTACTCAATGACCCCATGTGACCGACCCTAGTCCTATATAAGTACTCAATGACCCCATGTGACTTCCCTAGTCCTATATAAGTACTCAATTACCCCATGTGACCCCCCCTAGTCCTATATAAGTACTCAATGACCCCAGGTTAGCTACCCTAGTCATATATAAGTACTCAATGACCCCATGTGACCCCTACTAGTCCTATATAAGTACTCAATGACCCCATGTGACCCCCCCTAGTCCTATATAAATACACAATGACACCATGTGACCCCCCCTAGTCCCATATAAGTACTCAATGACCCCATGTGACCCACCCTATTCCTATATAAATACTCAATGACCCCATGTGACCCACCCTAGTCCGATATAAATACTCAATGATCCCATGTGACCCACCCTAGTCCTATATAAGTACTCAATGACCCCATGTGACCCAACCTAGATCTATATAAGTACTCAATGACCCCACGTGAACCCCCCATGTCCTATATAAGTACTCAATGACCCCATGTGACCCCCCTAGTCCTCATATAAGTACTCAATGACCCCACGTGACTCCCCCCATGTCCTATATAAGTACTCAATGACCCCATGTGACCTACCCTAGTTCTATATAAGTACTCAATGACACCATGTGACCCACCCTAGTCCTATATAAGTACTCAATGACCCCACGTGAACCCCCCATGTCCTATATAAGTACTCAATGACCCCATGTGACCCCCCTAGTCCTCATATAAGTACTCAATGACCCCACGTGACCCCCCCCCCCCCCCATGTCCTATATAATTACTCAATGACCCCATGTGACCTACCCTAGTTCTATATAAGTACTCAATGACACCATGTGACCCACCCTAGTCCTATATAAGTACTGAATGACCCCATGTGATCCACCCTAGTCTTATATAAGTACTCAATGACCCCATGTGACCCAACCTAGACCTATATAAGTACTCAATGACCCCATGTGACCCACCCTAGTCCTATATAAGTACTCAATGACCCCATGTGACCCCCCCTAGTCCTATATAAGTACTCAATGACCCCATGTGACCTACCCTAGTCCTATATAAGTACTCAATGACCCCATGTGACCCACCCTAGTCCTATATAAGTACTCAATGACCCCATGTGACCCACCCTAGTCCTATATAAGTACTCAATGTCCCCACGTGACCCCCCCATGTCCTATATAAGTACTCAATGACCCCATGTGAACCCCCCCCCATGTCCTATATAAGTACTCAATGACCCCATGTGACCCCCCTAGTCCTATATATGTACTCAATGACCCTATGTGACCCTCCCTAGTCCTATATAAGTACTCAATGACCCCATGTGACCGACCCTAGTCCTATATAAGTACTCAATGACCCAATGTGACTTTCCTAGTCCTATATAAGTACTCAATTACCCCATGTGACCCCCCCTAGTCCTATATAAGTACTCAATGACCCCAGGTTAGCTACCCTAGTCATATATAAGTACTCAATGACCCCATGTGACCCCTACTAGTCCTATATAAGTACTCAATGACCCCATGTGACCCCCCCTAGTCCTATATAAATACACAATGACACCATGTGACCCACCCTACTCCTATATAAGTACTCAATGACCCCATGTGACCCACCCTATTCCTATATAAATACTCAATGACCCCATGTGACCCACCCTAGTCCGATATAAATACTCAATGACCCCATGTGACCCACCCTAGTCCTATATAAGTACTCAATGACCCCACGTGACCCCCCCATGACCTATATAAGTACTCAATGACCACATGTGACCCCCCTAGTCCTATATAAGTACTCAATGACCCCATGTGACCTACCCTAGTCCTATATAAGTACTCAATGACCCCATGTGACCCACCCTAGTCCTATATAAATACTCAATGACCCCATGTGACCCACCCTAGTCCGATATAAGTACTCAATGACCCCATGTGACCCCCCCTAGTCCTATATAAGTACTCAATGACCCCATGTGACCCACCCTAGTCCAATATAAGTACTTAATGACCCCATGTGACCCACCCTAGTCCTATATAAGAACTCAATCACCCCATGTGACCCCCCTAGTCCTATATAAATACTCAATGACCCCATGTGACCCACCCTAGTACTATGTAAGTACTCAATGACCCCACGTGACCCCCCCATATAGTATATAAGTACTCAATGACCCCATGTGACCCACCCTATTCCTATATAAGTACTCAATGACCCCATGTGACCCACCCTAGTCCTATATAAGTACTCAATGACCCCATGTGACCCACCCTAGTCCTATATAAGTACTCAATGACCCCACGTGAACCCCCCATGTCCTATAGAAGTTCCCACTGACCCCATGTGACCCCCCTAGTCCTCATATAAGTACTCAATGACCCCACGTGACCCCCCCCCATGTCCTATATAAGTACTCAATGACCCCATGTGACCTACCCTAGTTCTATATAAGTACTCAATGACACCATGTGACCCACCCTAGTCCTATATAAGTACTCAATGACCCCACGTGAACCCCCCATGTCCTATATAAGTACTCAATGACCCCATGTGACCCCCCTAGTCCTCATATAAGTACTCAATGACCCCACGTGACCCCCCCCATGTCCTATATAAGTACTCAATGACCCCATGTGACCTACCCTAGTTCTATATAAGTACTCAATGACACCATGTGACCCACCCTAGTCCTATATAAGTACTCAATGACCCCATGTGACCCACCCTAGTCTTATATAAGTACTCAATGACCCCATGTGATCCACCCTACTCCTATATAAGTACTCAATGACCCCATGTGACCCACCCTAGTACTATATAAGTACTCAATGACCCCATGTGACCTACCCTAGTCCTATATAAGTACTCAATGACCCCACGTGAACACCCCATGTCCTATATAAGTACTCAATGACCCAATGTGACCCCCCTAGTCCTCATATAAGTACTCAATGACCCCACGTGACCTCCCCCCATGTCCTATATAAGTACTCAATGATCCCATGTGACCCCCATAGTCCTATATAAGTACTCAATGACACTATGTGACCCACCCTAATCCTATATAAGTACTCAATGACCCCATGTGACCCCCCTAGTCCAATATAAGTACTCAATTACCCAATGTGGCCCCCCTAGTCCTATATAAGTACTCAATGACCCCAGGTTTGCCACCCTAGTCATATATAAGTACTCAATGGCCCCATGTGACCCCTACTAGTCCTATATAAGTACACTTTGACCCCATGTGACCCCCCCTAGTCCTATATAAATACACAATGACACCATGTGACCCCCCCTAGTCCCATATAAGTACTCAATGACCCCATGTGACCCACCCTATTCCTATATAAATACTCAATGACCACATGTGACCCATCCTAGTCCTATATAAGTACTCAATGACCCCATGTGACCCACCCTAGTCCTATATAAGTACTCAATGACCCCATGTGACCCACCCTAGTCCTATATAAGTACTCAATGACCCCATGTGACCCACCCTAGTACTATATAAGTACTCAATGACCATACGTGACCCCCCATGTCCTATATAAGTACTCAATGACCCCATGTGACCCACCCTATTCCTATATAAGTACTCAATGACCCCATGTGACCCACCCTAGTCTTATATAAGTACTCAATGACCCCATGTGACCCACCCTATTCTTATATAAGTACTCAATGACCCCATGTGACCCCCCCTAGTCCTATATAAGTACTCAATGACCCCATGTGACCCACCCTAGTCCTATATAAGTACTCAATGACTCCATGTGACCCCCCCAGTCCTATATAAGTACTCAATGACCCCATGTGACCCACCCTAGTCCTATGTAAGTACTCAATGACCCCATGTGACCCACCCTAGTCCTATATAAGTACTCATTGACACCATTTGACCCCCCAGTCCTATATAAGTACTCAATGAACCCACGTGACCCCCCCATGTCCTATATAAGTACTCAATGACCCCATGTGACCCCCCTAGTGCTATATAAGTACTCAATGACCCCATGTGACCCACCCTATTCCTATATAAGTACTCAATGACCCCATGTGACCCCCCCTAGTCCCATATAAGTACTCAATGACCCCATGTGACCCACCCTATTCCTATATAAATACTCAATGACCCCATGTGACCCACCCTAGTCCTATATAAGTACTCAATGACCCCATGTGACCCACCCTAGTACTATATAAGTACTCAATGACCCTACGTGACCCCCCATGTCCTATATAAGTACTCAATGACCCCATGTGACCCACCCTATTCCTATATAAGTACTCAATGACCCCATGTGACCCACCCTAGTCTTATATAAGTACTCAATGACCCCATGTGACCCACCCTATTCCTATATAAGTACTCAATAACCCCATGTGACCCCCCCTAGTCCTATATAAGTACTCAATGACCCCATGTGACCCACCCTAGTCCTATATAAGTACTCAATGACCCCACGTGACCCCCCCATGTCCTATATAAGTACTCAATGACCCCATGTGACCCCCCTAGTGCTATATAAGTACTCAATGACCCCATGTGACCTACCCTAGTTCTTTATAAGTACTCAATGACCCCATGTGACCCACCCTAGTCCTATATAAGTACTCAATGACCCCATTTGACCCACCCTAGTCCTATATAAGTACTCAATGACCCCATGTGACCCACCCTAGTCCTATATAAGTACTCAATGTCCCCACGTGACCCCCCCCATGTCCTATATAAGTACTCAATGACCCCATGTGACCCACCCTAGTCCTATATAAGTACTCAATGTCCCCACGTGACCCCCCCATGTCCTATATAAGTACTCAACGACCCCATGTGAACCCCCCCCCCCATGTCCTATATAAGTACTCAATGACCCCATGTGACCCCCCTAGTCCTATATAAGTACTCAATGACCCTATGTGACCCTCCATAGTACTATATAAGTACTCAATGACCCCATGTGACCGACCCTAGTCCTATATAAATACTCAATGACCCCATGTGACTTCCCTAGTCCTATATAAGTACTCAATTACCCCATGTAACCCCCCCTAGTCCTATATAAGTACTCAATGACCCCAGGTTAGCTACCCTAGTCATATATAAGTACTCAATGACCCCATGTGACCCCTACTAGTCCTATATAACTACTCAATGACCCCATGTGACCCCCCCTAGTCCTATATAAATACACAATGACACCATGTGACCCCCCCTATTCCCATATAAGTACTCAATGACCCCATGTGACCCACCCTATTCCTATATAAATACTCAACGACCCCATGTGACCCACCCTAGTCCGATATAAATACTCAATGACCCCATGTAACCCACCCTAGTCCTATATAAGTACTCAATGACCCCATGTGACGCAACCTAGACCTATATAAGTACTCAATGACCCCATGTGACCCACCCTAGTCCTATATAAGTACTCAATGACCACATGTGACCCACCCTATTCCTATATAAGTACTCAATGACTCCATGTGACCACACCTAGTCCTATCTAAGTACTCAATGACTCCATGTGACCCACCCTAGTCCTATATAAGTACTCAATGACCCCATGTGACCCACCCTAGTTTATATAAGTACTCAATGACTCCAGGTGACCCACCCTAGTCCTATATAAGTACTCAGTTACCCAATGTGACCCCTCCTAGTCCTATATAAGTACTCAATGACCCCATGTGACCCATCCTAGTCCTATATAAGTAATCAATGACCCCACGTGACCCCCCCATGTCCTATATAAGTACTCAATGACCCCATGTGACCCCCCTAGTCCTATATAAGTACTCAATGACCCCATGTGACCTACCCTAGTCCTATATAAGTACTCAATGACCACATGTGACCCACCCTAATCCTATATAAATACTCAATGACCCCATGTGACCCACCTTAGTCCGATACAAGTACTCAATGACCCCATGTGACCCCCCCTAGTCCAATATAAGTACTTAATGACCCCATGTGACCCACCCTAGTCCTATATAAGAACTCAATGACCCCATATGACCCCCCCTAGTCCTATATAAATACTCAATGACCACATGTGACCCATCCTAGTACTATATAAGTACTCAATGACCCCACGTGACCCCCCCATGTAATATATAAGTACTCAATGACCCCATGTGACCCACCCTATTCCTATATAAGTACTCAATGACCCCATGTGACCCACCCTAGTCTTATATAAGTACTCAATGACTCCATGTGACCCCCCCAGTCCTATATAAGTACTCAATAACCCCATGTGACCCACCCTAGTCCTATGTAAGTACTCAATGACCCCATGTGACCCACCCTAGTCCTATATAAGTACTCATTGACACCATTTGACCCCCCTAGTCCTATATAAGTACTCAATGACCCCATGTGACCCACCCTAGTCCTATATAAGTACTCAATGACCCCACGTGACCCCCCCATGTCCTATATAAGTACTCAATGACCCCATGTGACCCCCCTAGTGCTATATAAGTACTCAATGACCCCATGTGACCTACCCTAGTTCTTTATAAGTACTCAATGACCCCATGTGACCCACCCTAGTCCTATATAAGTACTCAATGACCCCATTTGACCCACCCTAGTCCTATATAAGTACTCAATGACCCCATGTGACCCACCCTAGTCCTATATAAGTACTCAATGTCCCCACGTGACCCCCCCCATGTCCTATATAAGTACTCAATGACCCCATGTGACCCACCCTAGTCCTATATAAGTACTCAATGTCCCCACGTGACCCCCCCATGTCCTATATAAGTACTCAACGACCCCATGTGAACCCCCCCCCCCCATGTCCTATATAAGTACTCAATGACCCCATGTGACCCCCCTAGTCCTATATAAGTACTCAATGACCCTATGTGACCCTCCATAGTACTATATAAGTACTCAATGACCCCATGTGACCGACCCTAGTCCTATATAAATACTCAATGACCCCATGTGACTTCCCTAGTCCTATATAAGTACTCAATTACCCCATGTGACCCCCCCTAGTCCTATATAAGTACTCAATGACCCCAGGTTAGCTACCCTAGTCATATATAAGTACTCAATGACCCCATGTGACCCCTACTAGTCCTATATAACTACTCAATGACCCCATGTGACCCCCCCTAGTCCTATATAAATACACAATGACACCATGTGACCCCCCCTATTCCCATATAAGTACTCAATGACCCCATGTGACCCACCCTATTCCTATATAAATACTCAACGACCCCATGTGACCCACCCTAGTCCGATATAAATACTCAATGACCCCATGTAACCCACCCTAGTCCTATATAAGTACTCAATGACCCCATGTGACGCAACCTAGACCTATATAAGTACTCAATGACCCCATGTGACCCACCCTAGTCCTATATAAGTACTCAATGACCACATGTGACCCACCCTATTCCTATATAAGTACTCAATGACTCCATGTGACCACACCTAGTCCTATCTAAGTACTCAATGACTCCATGTGACCCACCCTAGTCCTATATAAGTACTCAATGACCCCATGTGACCCACCCTAGTTTATATAAGTACTCAATGACTCCAGGTGACCCACCCTAGTCCTATATAAGTACTCAGTTACCCAATGTGACCCCTCCTAGTCCTATATAAGTACTCAATGACCCCATGTGACCCATCCTAGTCCTATATAAGTAATCAATGACCCCACGTGACCCCCCCATGTCCTATATAAGTACTCAATGACCCCATGTGACCCCCCTAGTCCTATATAAGTACTCAATGACCCCATGTGACCTACCCTAGTCCTATATAAGTACTCAATGACCACATGTGACCCACCCTAATCCTATATAAATACTCAATGACCCCATGTGACCCACCTTAGTCCGATACAAGTACTCAATGACCCCATGTGACCCCCCCTAGTCCAATATAAGTACTTAATGACCCCATGTGACCCACCCTAGTCCTATATAAGAACTCAATGACCCCATATGACCCCCCCTAGTCCTATATAAATACTCAATGACCACATGTGACCCATCCTAGTACTATATAAGTACTCAATGACCCCACGTGACCCCCCCATGTAATATATAAGTACTCAATGACCCCATGTGACCCACCCTATTCCTATATAAGTACTCAATGACCCCATGTGACCCACCCTAGTCTTATATAAGTACTCAATGACTCCATGTGACCCCCCCAGTCCTATATAAGTACTCAATAACCCCATGTGACCCACCCTAGTCCTATGTAAGTACTCAATGACCCCATGTGACCCACCCTAGTCCTATATAAGTACTCATTGACACCATTTGACCCCCCTAGTCCTATATAAGTACTCAATGACCCCATTTGACCCACCCTAGTCCTATATAAGTACTCAATGACCCCATGTGACCCCCCCTAGTCCTATATAAGTACTCAATGACCCCATGTGACCTACCCTAGTCCTATATAAGTACTCAATGACCCCATGTGACCCACCCTAGTACTATATAAGTACTCAATGACCCCATGTGACCCACCCTAGTCCTATATAAGTACTCAATGACCCCACGTGAAAACCCCATGTCCTATATAAGTACTCAATGACCCAATGTGACCCCACTAGTCCTCATATAAGTACTCAATGAACCCACGTGACCCCCCCCCCATGTCCTATATAAGTACTCAATGATCCCATGTGACCCCCCTAGTCCTATATAAGTACTCAATGACACTATGTGACCCACCCTAGTCCTATATAAGTACTCAATGACCCCATGTGACCCCCCTAGTCCAATATAAGTACTCAATTACCCAATGTGACCCCCCTAGTCCTATATAAGTACTCAATGACCCCAGGTTTGCCACCCTAGTCATATATAAGTACTCAATGGCCGCATGTGACCCCTACTAGTCCTATATAAGTACACTTTGACCCCATGTGACCCCCCCTAGTCCTATATAAATACACAATGACACCATGTGACCCCCCCTAGTCCCATATAAGTACTCAATGACCCCATGTGACCCACCCTAGTACTATATAAGTACTCAATGACCCTACGTGACCCCCCATGTCTTATATAAGTACTCAATGACCCCATGTGACCCACCCTATTCCTATATAAGTACTCAATGACCCCATGTGACCCACCCTAGTCTTATATAAGTACTCAATGACCCCATGTGACCCACCCTATTCCTATATAAGTACTCAATGACCCCATGGGACCCCCCCTAGTCCTATATAAGTACTCAATGACCCCATGTGACCCACTCTAGTCCTATATAAGTACTCAATGACCCCACGTGACCCCCCCCATGTCCTATATAAGTACTCAATGACCCCATGTGACCCCCCTAGTGCTATATAAGTACTCAATGACCCCATGTGACCCTCCCTAGTCCTATATAAGTACTCAATGACCCCATGTGACCGACCCTAGTCCTATATAAGTACTCAATGACCCCATGTGACTTCCCTAGTCCTATATAAGTACTCAATTACCCCATGTGACCCCCCCTAGTCCTATATAAGTACTCAATGACCCCAGGTTAGCTACCCTAGTCATATATAAGTACTCAATGACCCCATGTGACCCCTACTAGTCCTATATAAGTACTCAATGACCCCATGTGACCCCCCCTAGTCCTATATAAATACACAATGACACCATGTGACCCCCCCTAGTCCCATATAAGTACTCAATGACCCCATGTGACCCACCCTATTCCTATATAAATACTCAATGACCCCATGTGACCCACCCTAGTCCGATATAAATACTCAATGATCCCATGTGACCCACCCTAGTCCTATATAAGTACTCAATGACCCCATGTGACCCAACCTAGATCTATATAAGTACTCAATGACCCCACGTGAACCCCCCATGTCCTATATAAGTACTCAATGACCCCATGTGACCCCCCTAGTCCTCATATAAGTACTCAATGACCCCACGTGACTCCCCCCATGTCCTATATAAGTACTCAATGACCCCATGTGACCTACCCTAGTTCTATATAAGTACTCAATGACACCATGTGACCCACCCTAGTCCTATATAAGTACTCAATGACCCCACGTGAACCCCCCATGTCCTATATAAGTACTCAATGACCCCATGTGACCCCCCTAGTCCTCATATAAGTACTCAATGACCCCACGTGACCCCCCCCCCCCCCATGTCCTATATAATTACTCAATGACCCCATGTGACCTACCCTAGTTCTATATAAGTACTCAATGACACCATGTGACCCACCCTAGTCCTATATAAGTACTGAATGACCCCATGTGATCCACCCTAGTCTTATATAAGTACTCAATGACCCCATGTGACCCAACCTAGACCTATATAAGTACTCAATGACCCCATGTGACCCACCCTAGTCCTATATAAGTACTCAATGACCCCATGTGACCCCCCCTAGTCCTATATAAGTACTCAATGACCCCATGTGACCTACCCTAGTCCTATATAAGTACTCAATGACCCCATGTGACCCACCCTAGTCCTATATAAGTACTCAATGACCCCATGTGACCCACCCTAGTCCTATATAAGTACTCAATGTCCCCACGTGACCCCCCCATGTCCTATATAAGTACTCAATGACCCCATGTGAACCCCCCCCCATGTCCTATATAAGTACTCAATGACCCCATGTGACCCCCCTAGTCCTATATATGTACTCAATGACCCTATGTGACCCTCCCTAGTCCTATATAAGTACTCAATGACCCCATGTGACCGACCCTAGTCCTATATAAGTACTCAATGACCCAATGTGACTTTCCTAGTCCTATATAAGTACTCAATTACCCCATGTGACCCCCCCTAGTCCTATATAAGTACTCAATGACCCCAGGTTAGCTACCCTAGTCATATATAAGTACTCAATGACCCCATGTGACCCCTACTAGTCCTATATAAGTACTCAATGACCCCATGTGACCCCCCCTAGTCCTATATAAATACACAATGACACCATGTGACCCACCCTACTCCTATATAAGTACTCAATGACCCCATGTGACCCACCCTATTCCTATATAAATACTCAATGACCCCATGTGACCCACCCTAGTCCGATATAAATACTCAATGACCCCATGTGACCCACCCTAGTCCTATATAAGTACTCAATGACCCCACGTGACCCCCCCATGACCTATATAAGTACTCAATGACCACATGTGACCCCCCTAGTCCTATATAAGTACTCAATGACCCCATGTGACCTACCCTAGTCCTATATAAGTACTCAATGACCCCATGTGACCCACCCTAGTCCTATATAAATACTCAATGACCCCATGTGACCCACCCTAGTCCGATATAAGTACTCAATGACCCCATGTGACCCCCCCTAGTCCTATATAAGTACTCAATGACCCCATGTGACCCACCCTAGTCCAATATAAGTACTTAATGACCCCATGTGACCCACCCTAGTCCTATATAAGAACTCAATCACCCCATGTGACCCCCCTAGTCCTATATAAATACTCAATGACCCCATGTGACCCACCCTAGTACTATGTAAGTACTCAATGACCCCACGTGACCCCCCCATATAGTATATAAGTACTCAATGACCCCATGTGACCCACCCTATTCCTATATAAGTACTCAATGACCCCATGTGACCCACCCTAGTCCTATATAAGTACTCAATGACCCCATGTGACCCACCCTAGTCCTATATAAGTACTCAATGACCCCACGTGAACCCCCCATGTCCTATAGAAGTTCCCACTGACCCCATGTGACCCCCCTAGTCCTCATATAAGTACTCAATGACCCCACGTGACCCCCCCCCATGTCCTATATAAGTACTCAATGACCCCATGTGACCTACCCTAGTTCTATATAAGTACTCAATGACACCATGTGACCCACCCTAGTCCTATATAAGTACTCAATGACCCCACGTGAACCCCCCATGTCCTATATAAGTACTCAATGACCCCATGTGACCCCCCTAGTCCTCATATAAGTACTCAATGACCCCACGTGACCCCCCCCATGTCCTATATAAGTACTCAATGACCCCATGTGACCTACCCTAGTTCTATATAAGTACTCAATGACACCATGTGACCCACCCTAGTCCTATATAAGTACTCAATGACCCCATGTGACCCACCCTAGTCTTATATAAGTACTCAATGACCCCATGTGATCCACCCTACTCCTATATAAGTACTCAATGACCCCATGTGACCCACCCTAGTACTATATAAGTACTCAATGACCCCATGTGACCTACCCTAGTCCTATATAAGTACTCAATGACCCCACGTGAACACCCCATGTCCTATATAAGTACTCAATGACCCAATGTGACCCCCCTAGTCCTCATATAAGTACTCAATGACCCCACGTGACCTCCCCCCATGTCCTATATAAGTACTCAATGATCCCATGTGACCCCCCTAGTCCTATATAAGTACTCAATGACACTATGTGACCCACCCTAATCCTATATAAGTACTCAATGACCCCATGTGACCCCCCTAGTCCAATATAAGTACTCAATTACCCAATGTGGCCCCCCTAGTCCTATATAAGTACTCAATGACCCCAGGTTTGCCACCCTAGTCATATATAAGTACTCAATGGCCCCATGTGACCCCTACTAGTCCTATATAAGTACACTTTGACCCCATGTGACCCCCCCTAGTCCTATATAAATACACAATGACACCATGTGACCCCCCCTAGTCCCATATAAGTACTCAATGACCCCATGTGACCCACCCTATTCCTATATAAATACTCAATGACCCCATGTGACCCATCCTAGTCCTATATAAGTACTCAATGACCCCATGTGACCCACCCTAGTCCTATATAAGTACTCAATGACCCCATGTGACCCACCCTAGTCCTATATAAGTACTCAATGACCCCATGTGACCCACCCTAGTACTATATAAGTACTCAATGACCATACGTGACCCCCCATGTCCTATATAAGTACTCAATGACCCCATGTGACCCACCCTATTCCTATATAAGTACTCAATGACCCCATGTGACCCACCCTAGTCTTATATAAGTACTCAATGACCCCATGTGACCCACCCTATTCTTATATAAGTACTCAATGACCCCATGTGACCCCCCCTAGTCCTATATAAGTACTCAATGACCCCATGTGACCCACCCTAGTCCTATATAAGTACTCAATGACTCCATGTGACCCCCCCAGTCCTATATAAGTACTCAATGACCCCATGTGACCCACCCTAGTCCTATGTAAGTACTCAATGACCCCATGTGACCCACCCTAGTCCTATATAAGTACTCATTGACACCATTTGACCCCCCAGTCCTATATAAGTACTCAATGAACCCACGTGACCCCCCCCCCCCATGTCCTATATAAGTACTCAATGATCCCATGTGACCCCCCTAGTCCTATATAAGTACTCAATGAAACTATGTGACCCACCCTAGTCCTATATAAGTACTCAATGACCCCATGTGACCCCCCTAGTCCAATATAAGTACACAATTACCCAATGTGACCCCCCTAGTCCTATATAAGTACTCAATGACCCCAGGTTTGCCACCCTAGTCATATATAAGTACTCAATGGCCCCATGTGACCCCTACTAGTCCTATATAAGTACACTTTGACCCCATGTGACCCCCCCTAGTCCTATATAAATACACAATGACACCATGTGACCCCCCCTAGTCCCATATAAGTACTCAATGACCCCATGTGACCCACCCTAGTACTATATAAGTACTCAATGACCCCATGTGACCTACCCTAGTCCCATATAAGTACTCAATGACCCCATGTGACCCACCCTAGTCTTATATAAGTACTCAATGACCCCATGTGACCCACCCTAGTCCTATATAAGTACTCAATGTCCCCACGTGACCCCCCCATGTCCTATATAAGTACTCAAAGACCCCATGTGAACCCCCCCCCATGTCCTATATAAGTACTCAATGACCCCATGTGACCCCCCTAGTCCTATATATGTACTCAATGACCCTATGTGACCCTCCCTAGTCCTATATAAGTACTCAATGACCCCATGTGACCGACCCTAGTCCTATATAATAACTCAATGACCCCATGTGACTTCCCTAGTCCTATATAAGTACTCAATTACCCCATGTGACCCCCCCTAGTCATATATAAGTACTCAATGACCCCATGTGACCCCTACTAGTCCTATATAAGTACTCAATGACCCCATGTGACCCCCCCTAGTCCTATATAAATACACAATGACACCATGTTACCCCCCCTAGTCCCATATAAGTACTCAATGACCCCATGTGACCCACCCTATTCCTATATAAATACTCAATGACCCCATGTGACCCACCCTAGTCCGATATAAATACTCAATGACCCCATGTGACCCAACCTAGATCTATATAAGTACTCAATGACCCCATGTGACCCACCCTAGTCCTATATAAGTACTCAATGACCACATGTGACCCACCTTATTCCTATATAAGTACTCAATGACTCCATGTGACCACACCTAGTCCTATCTAAGTACTCAATGACTCCATGTGACCCACCCTAGTCATATATAAGTACTCAATGACCCCATGTGACCCCCCCTAGTCCTATATAAGTACTCAATGACCCCATGTGACCCACCCTAGTCCTATATAAGTACTCAATGACCCCACGTGACCCCCCCATGTCCTATATAAGTACTCAATGACCCAATGTGACCCCCCTAGTGCTATATAAGTACTCAATGACCCCATGTGACCTACCCTAGTTCTATATAAGTACTCAATGACCCCATGTGACCCACCCTAGTCCTATATAAGTACTCAATGACCCCAGGTTAGCTACCCTAGTCATATATAAGTACTCAATGACCCCATGTGACCCCTACTAGCCCTATATAAGTACTCAATGACCCCATGTGACCCCCCCTAGTGCTATATAAATACACAATGACACCATGTGACCCCCCCTAGTCCCATATAAGTACTCAATGACCCCATGTGACCCACCCTATTCCTATATAAATACTCAATGACCCCATGTGACCCACCCTAGTCTTATATAAGTACTCAATGACCCCATGTGACCCACCCTATTCCTATATAAGTACTCAATGACCCCATGTGACCCACCCTAGTACTATATAAGTACTCAATGACCCCATGTGACCCACCCTAGTCCTATATAAGTACTCAATGACCCCACGTGAACACCCCATGTCCTATATAAGTACTCAATGATCCCATGTGACCCCCCTAGTCCTATATAAGTACTCAATGACACTATGTGACCCACCCTAATCCTATATAAGTACTCAATGACCCCATGTGACCCCCCTAGTCCAATATAAGTACTCAATTACCCAATGTGACCCCCCTAGTCCTATATAAGTACTCAATGACCCCAGGTTTGCCACCCTAGTCATATATAAGTACTCAATGGCCCCATGTGACCCCTACTAGTCCTATATAAGTACACTTTGACCCCATGTGACCCCCCCTAGTCCTATATAAATACACAATGACACCATGTGACCCCCCCTAGTCCCATATAAGTACTCAATGACCCCATGTGACCCACCCTATTCCTATATAAATACTCAATGACCCCATGTGACCCATCCTAGTCCTATATAAGTACTCAATGACCCCATGTGACCCACCCTAGTCCTATATAAGTACTCAATGACCCCATGTGACCCACCCTAGTCCTATATAAGTACTCAATGACCCCATGTGACCCACCCTAGTACTATATAAGTACTCAATGACCCTACGTGACCCCCCATGTCCTATATAAGTACTCAATGACCCCATGTGACCCACCCTATTCCTATATAAGTACTCAATTACCCCATGTGACCCACCCTAGTCTTATATAAGTACTCAATGACCCCATGTGACCCACCCTATTCCTATATAAGTACTCAATGACCCCATGTGACCCCCCCTAGTCCTATATAAGTACTCAATGACCCCATGTGACCCACCCTAGTCCTATATAAGTACTCAATGACCCCACGTGACCCCCCCATGTCCTATATAAGTACTCAATGACCCCATGTGACCCCCCTAGTGCTATATAAGTACTCAATGACCCCATGTGACCTACCCTAGTTCTATATAAGTACTCAATGACCCCATGTGACCCACCCTAGTCCTATATAAGTACTCAATGACCCCATGTGACCCACCCTAGTCCTATATAAGTACTCAATGACCCCATGTGACCCACCCTAGTCCTATATAAGTACTCAATGTCCCCACGTGACCCCCCCATGTCCTATATAAGTACTCAATGACCCCATGTGACCCACCCTAGTCCTATATAAGTACTCAATGTCCCCACGTGACCCCCCCATATCCTATATAAGTACTCAACGACCCCATGTGAACCCCCCCCCCATGTCCTATATAAGTACTCAATGACCCCATGTGACCCCCCTAGTCCTATATAAGTACTCAATGACCCTATGTGACCCTCCCTAGTCCTATATAAGTACTCAATGACCCCATGTGACCGACCCTAGTCCTATATAAATACTCAATGACCCCATGTGACTTCCCTAGTCCTATATAAGTACTCAATTACCCCAACTGACCCCCCCTAGTCCTATATAAGTACTCAATGACCCCAGGTTAGCTACCCTAGTCATATATAAGTACTCAATGACCCCATGTGACCCCTACTAGTCCTATATAAGTACTCAATGACCCCATGTGACCCCCCCTAGTCCTATATAAATACACAATGACACCATGTGACCCCCCCTATTCCCATATAAGTACTCAATGACCCCATGTGACCCACCCTATTCCTATATAAATACTCAACGACCCCATGTGACCCACCCTAGTCCGATATAAATACTCAATGACCCCATGTAACCCACCCTAGTCCTATATAAGTACTCAATGACCCCATGTGACGCAACCTAGACCTATATAAGTACTCAATGACCCCATGTGACCCACCCTAGTCCTATATAAGTACTCAATGACCACATGTGACCCCCCCTATTCCCATATAAGTACTCAATGACCACATGTGACCCACCCTATTCCTATATAAGTACTCAATGACTCCATGTGACCACACCTAGTCCTATCTAAGTACTCAATGACTCCATGTGACCCACCCTAGTCCTATATAAGTACTCAATGACCCCATGTGACCCACCCTAGTTTATATAAGTACTCAATGACTCCAGGTGACCCACCCTAGTCCTATATAAGTACTCAGTTACCCAATATGACCCCTCCTAGTCCTATATAAGTACTCAATGACCCCATGTGACCTATCCTAGTCCTATATAAGTAATCAATGACCCCACGTGACCCCCCCATGTCCTATATAAGTACTCAATGACCCCATGTGACCCCCCTAGTCCTATATAAGTACTCAATGACCCCATGTGACCTACCCTAGTCCTATATAAGTACTCAATGACCACATGTGACCCACCCTAGTCCTATATAAATACTCAATGACCCCATGTGACCCACCCTAGTCCGATACAAGTACTCAATGACCCCATGTGACCCCCCCTAGTCCAATATAAGTACTTAATGACCCCATGTGACCCACCCTAGTCCTATATAAGAACTCAATGACCCCATATGACCCCCCCTAGTCCTATATAAATACTCAATGACCCCATGTGACCCACCCTAGTCCTATATAAGTACTCAATGTCCCCACGTGACCCCCCCATGTCCTATATAAGTACTCAACGACCCCATTGAACCCCCCCCCCCCATGTCCTATATAAGTACTCAATGACCCCATGTGACCCCCCTAGTCCTATATAAGTACTCAATGACCCTATGTGACCCTCCCTAGTCCTATATAAGTACTCAATGACCCCATGTGACCGACCCTAGTCCTATATAAATACTCAATGACCCCATGTGACTTCCCTAGTCCTATATAAGTACTCAATTACCCCAACTGACCCCCCCTAGTCCTATATAAGTACTCAATGACCCCAGGTTAGCTACCCTAGTCATATATAAGTACTCAATGACCCCATGTGACCCCTACTAGTCCTATATAAGTACTCAATGACCCCATGTGACCCCCCCTAGTCCTATATAAATACACAATGACACCATGTGACCCCCCCTATTCCCATATAAGTACTCAATGACCCCATGTGACCCACCCTATTCCTATATAAATACTCAACGACCCCATGTGACCCACCGTAGTCCGATATAAATACTCAATGACCCCATGTAACCCACCCTAGTCCTATATAAGTACTCAATGACCCCATGTGACGCAACCTAGACCTATATAAGTACTCAATGACCCCATGTGACCCACCCTAGTCCTATATAAGTACTCAATGACCACATGTGACCCCCCCTATTCCCATATAAGTACTCAATGACCACATGTGACCCACCCTATTCCTATATAAGTACTCAATGACTCCATGTGACCACACCTAGTCCTATCTAAGTACTCAATGACTCCATGTGACCCACCCTAGTCCTATATAAGTACTCAATGACCCCATGTGACCCACCCTAGTTTATATAAGTACTCAATGACTTCAGGTGACCCACCCTAGTCCTATATAAGTACTCAGTTACCCAATATGACCCCTCCTAGTCCTATATAAGTACTCAATGACCCCATGTGACCCATCCTAGTCCTATATAAGTAATCAATGACCCCACGTGACCCCCCCATGTCCTATATAAGTACTCAATGACCCCATGTGACCCCCCTAGTCCTATATAAGTACTCAATGACCCCATGTGACCTACCCTAGTCCTATATAAGTACTCAATGACCACATGTGACCCACCCTAGTCCTATATAAATACTCAATGACCCCATGTGACCCACCCTAGTCCGATACAAGTACTCAATGACCCCATGTGACCCCCCCTAGTCCAATATAAGTACTTAATGACCCCATGTGACCCACCCTAGTCCTATATAAGAACTCAATGACCCCATATGACCCCCCCTAGTCCTATATAAATACTCAATGACCCCATGTGACCCACCCTAGTACTATATAAGTACTCAATGACCCCACGTGACCCCCCCATGTAATATATAAGTACTCAATGACCCCATGTGACCCACCCTATTCCTATATAAGTACTCAATGACCCCATGTGACCCACCCTAGTCTTATATAAGTACTCAATGACTCCATGTGACCCCCCCAGTCCTATATAAGTACTCAATGACCCCATGTGACCCACCCTAGTCCTATGTAAGTACTCAATGACCCCATGTGACCCACCCTAGTCCTATATAAGTACTCATTGACACCATTTGACCCCCCTAGTCCTATATAAGTACTCAATGACCCCATTTGACCCACCCTAGTCCTATATAAGTACTCAATGACCCCATGTGACCCCCCCTAGTCCTATATAAGTACTCAATGACCCCATGTGACCTACCCTAGTCCTATATAAGTACTCAATGACCCCATGTGACCCACCCTAGTACTATATAAGTACTCAATGACCACATGTGACCCACCCTATTCCTATATAAGTACTCAATGACTCCATGTGACCACACCTAGTCCTATCTAAGTACTCAATGACTCCATGTGACCCACCCTAGTCCTATATAAGTACTCAATGACCCCATGTGACCCACCCTAGTTTATATAAGTACTCAATGACTCCAGGTGACCCACCCTAGTCCTATATAAGTACTCAATGACCCCATGTGACTTCCCTAGTCCTATATAAGTACTCAATTACCCCAACTGACCCCCCCTAGTCCTATATAAGTACTCAATGACCCCAGGTTAGCTACCCTAGTCATATATAAGTACTCAATGACCCCATGTGACCCCTACTAGTCCTATATAAGTACTCAATGACCCCATGTGACCCCCCCTAGTCCTATATAAATACACAATGACACCATGTGACCCCCCCTATTCCCATATAAGTACTCAATGATCCCATGTGACCCACCCTATTCCTATATAAATACTCAACGACCCCATGTGACCCACCCTAGTCCGATATAAATACTCAATGACCCCATGTAACCCACCCTAGTCCTATATAAGTACTCAATGACCCCATGTGACGCAACCTAGACCTATATAAGTACTCAATGACCCCATGTGACCCACCCTAGTCCTATATAAGTACTCAATGACCACATGTGACCCCCCCTATTCCCATATAAGTACTCAATGACCACATGTGACCCACCCTATTCCTATATAAGTACTCAATGACTCCATGTGACCACACCTAGTCCTATCTAAGTACTCAATGACTCCATGTGACCCACCCTAGTCCTATATAAGTACTCAATGACCCCATGTGACCCACCCTAGTTTATATAAGTACTCAATGACTCCAGGTGACCCACCCTAGTCCTATATAAGTACTCAGTTACCCAATATGACCCCTCCTAGTCCTATATAAGTACTCAATGACCCCATGTGACCTATCCTAGTCCTATATAAGTAATCAATGACCCCACGTGACCCCCCCATGTCCTATATAAGTACTCAATGACCCCATGTGACCCCCCTAGTCCTATATAAGTACTCAATGACCCCATGTGACCTACCCTAGTCCTATATAAGTACTCAATGACCACATGTGACCCACCCTAGTCCTATATAAATACTCAATGACCCCATGTGACCCACCCTAGTCCGATACAAGTACTCAATGACCCCATGTGACCCCCCCTAGTCCAATATAAGTACTTAATGACCCCATGTGACCCACCCTAGTCCTATATAAGAACTCAATGACCCCATATGACCCCCCCTAGTCCTATATAAATACTCAATGACCCCATGTGACCCACCCTAGTCCTATATAAGTACTCAATGTCCCCACGTGACCCCCCCATGTCCTATATAAGTACTCAACGACCCCATTGAACCCCCCCCCCCCATGTCCTATATAAGTACTCAATGACCCCATGTGACCCCCCTAGTCCTATATAAGTACTCAATGACCCTATGTGACCCTCCCTAGTCCTATATAAGTACTCAATGACCCCATGTGACCGACCCTAGTCCTATATAAATACTCAATGACCCCATGTGACTTCCCTAGTCCTATATAAGTACTCAATTACCCCAACTGACCCCCCCTAGTCCTATATAAGTACTCAATGACCCCAGGTTAGCTACCCTAGTCATATATAAGTACTCAATGACCCCATGTGACCCCTACTAGTCCTATATAAGTACTCAATGACCCCATGTGACCCCCCCTAGTCCTATATAAATACACAATGACACCATGTGACCCCCCCTATTCCCATATAAGTACTCAATGACCCCATGTGACCCACCCTATTCCTATATAAATACTCAACGACCCCATGTGACCCACCGTAGTCCGATATAAATACTCAATGACCCCATGTAACCCACCCTAGTCCTATATAAGTACTCAATGACCCCATGTGACGCAACCTAGACCTATATAAGTACTCAATGACCCCATGTGACCCACCCTAGTCCTATATAAGTACTCAATGACCACATGTGACCCCCCCTATTCCCATATAAGTACTCAATGACCACATGTGACCCACCCTATTCCTATATAAGTACTCAATGACTCCATGTGACCACACCTAGTCCTATCTAAGTACTCAATGACTCCATGTGACCCACCCTAGTCCTATATAAGTACTCAATGACCCCATGTGACCCACCCTAGTTTATATAAGTACTCAATGACTTCAGGTGACCCACCCTAGTCCTATATAAGTACTCAGTTACCCAATATGACCCCTCCTAGTCCTATATAAGTACTCAATGACCCCATGTGACCCATCCTAGTCCTATATAAGTAATCAATGACCCCACGTGACCCCCCCATGTCCTATATAAGTACTCAATGACCCCATGTGACCCCCCTAGTCCTATATAAGTACTCAATGACCCCATGTGACCTACCCTAGTCCTATATAAGTACTCAATGACCACATGTGACCCACCCTAGTCCTATATAAATACTCAATGACCCCATGTGACCCACCCTAGTCCGATACAAGTACTCAATGACCCCATGTGACCCCCCCTAGTCCAATATAAGTACTTAATGACCCCATGTGACCCACCCTAGTCCTATATAAGAACTCAATGACCCCATATGACCCCCCCTAGTCCTATATAAATACTCAATGACCCCATGTGACCCACCCTAGTACTATATAAGTACTCAATGACCCCACGTGACCCCCCCATGTAATATATAAGTACTCAATGACCCCATGTGACCCACCCTATTCCTATATAAGTACTCAATGACCCCATGTGACCCACCCTAGTCTTATATAAGTACTCAATGACTCCATGTGACCCCCCCAGTCCTATATAAGTACTCAATGACCCCATGTGACCCACCCTAGTCCTATGTAAGTACTCAATGACCCCATGTGACCCACCCTAGTCCTATATAAGTACTCATTGACACCATTTGACCCCCCTAGTCCTATATAAGTACTCAATGACCCCATTTGACCCACCCTAGTCCTATATAAGTACTCAATGACCCCATGTGACCCCCCCTAGTCCTATATAAGTACTCAATGACCCCATGTGACCTACCCTAGTCCTATATAAGTACTCAATGACCCCATGTGACCCACCCTAGTACTATATAAGTACTCAATGACCACATGTGACCCACCCTATTCCTATATAAGTACTCAATGACTCCATGTGACCACACCTAGTCCTATCTAAGTACTCAATGACTCCATGTGACCCACCCTAGTCCTATATAAGTACTCAATGACCCCATGTGACCCACCCTAGTTTATATAAGTACTCAATGACTCCAGGTGACCCACCCTAGTCCTATATAAGTACTCAGTTACCCAATATGACCCCTCCTAGTCCTATATAAGTACTCAATGACCCCATGTGACCCATCCTAGTCCTATATAAGTAATCAATGACCCCACGTGACCCCCCCATGTCCTATATAAGTACTCAATGACCCCATGTGACCCCCATAGTCCTATATAAGTACTCAATGACCCCATGTGACCTACCCTAGTCCTATATAAGTACTCAATGACCACATGTGACCCACCCTAGTCCTATATAAATACTCAATGACCCCATGTGACCCACCCTAGTCCGATACAAGTACTCAATGACCCCATGTGACCCCCCCTAGTCCAATATAAGTACTTAATGACCCCATGTGACCCACCCTAGTCCTATATAAGAACTCAATGACCCCATATGACCCCCCCTAGTCCTATATAAATACTCAATGACCCCATGTGACCCACCCTAGTACTATATAAGTACTCAATGACCCCACGTGACCCCCCCATGTAATATATAAGTACTCAATGACCCCATGTGACCCACCCTATTCCTATATAAGTACTCAATGACCCCATGTGACCCACCCTAGTCTTATATAAGTACTCAATGACTCCATGTGACCGCCCCAGTCCTATATAAGTACTCAATGACCCCATGTGACCCACCCTAGTCCTATGTAAGTACTCAATGACCCCATGTGACCCACCCTAGTCCTATATAAGTACTCATTGACACCATTTGACCCCCCTAGTCCTATATAAGTACTCAATGACCCCATTTGACCCACCCTAGTCCTATATAAGTACTCAAAGACCCCATGTGACCCCCCCTAGTCCTATATAAGTACTCAATGACCCCATGTGACCTACCCTAGTCCTATATAAGTACTCAATGACCCCATGTGACCCACCCTAGTACTATATAAGTACTCAATGACCCCATGTGACCCACCCTAGTCCTATATAAGTACTCAATGACCCCACGTGAAAACCCTATGTCCTATATAAGTACTCAATGACCCAATGTGACCCCACTAGTCCTCATATAAGTACTCAATGAACCCACGTGACCCCCCCCCCCCCATGTCCTATATAAGTACTCAATGATCCCATGTGACCCCCCTAGTCCTATATAAGTACTCAATGACACTATGTGACCCACCCTAGTCGTATATAATTACTCAATGACCCCAGGTTAGCTACCCTAGTCATATATAAGTACTCAATGACCCCATGTGACCCCTACTAGTCCTATATAAGTACTCAATGACCCCATGTGACCCCCCCTAGTCCTATATAAATACACAATGACACCATGTGACCCCCCCTAGTCCCATATAAGTACTCAATGACCCCATGTGACCCACCCTATTCCTATATAAGTACTCAATGACCCCACGTGACCCCCCCATGTCCTATATAAGTACTCAATGACCCCATGTGACCCCCCTAGTGCTATATAAGTACTCAATGACCCCATGTGACCTACCCTTGTTCTATATAAGTACTCAATGACCCCATGTGACCCACCCTAGTCCTATATAAGTACTCAATGACCCCAGGTTAGCTACCCTAGTCATATATAAGTACTCAATGACCCCATGTGACCCCTACTAGCCCTATATAAGTACTCAATGACCCCATGTGACCCCCCCTAGTGCTATATAAATACACAATGACACCATGTGACCCCCCCTAGTCCCATATAAGTACTCAATGACCCCATGTGACCCACCCTATTCCTATATAAATACTCAATGACCCCATGTGACCCACCCTAGTCCGATATAAATACTCAATGACCCCATGTGACCCACCCTAGTCCTATATAAGTACTCAATGACCCCATGTGACCCAACCTAGACCTATATAAGTACTCAATGACCCCATGTGACCCACCCTAGTCCTATATAAGTACTCAATGACCCCATGTGACCCCCCTAGTCCTATATAAGTACTCAATGACCCCAGGTTAGCTACCCTAGTCATATATAAGTACTCAATGACCCCATGTGACCCCTACTAGCCCTATATAAGTACTCAATGACCCCATGTGACCCCCCCTAGTGCTATATAAATACACAATGACACCATGTGACCCCCCCTAGTCCCATATAAGTACTCAATGACCCCATGTGACCCACCCTATTCCTATATAAATACTCAATGACCCCATGTGACCCACCCTAGTCTTATATAAGTACTCAATGACCCCATGTGACCCACCCTATTCCTATATAAGTACTCAATGACCCCATGTGACCCACCCTAGTACTATATAAGTACTCAATGACCCCATGTGACCCACCCTAGTCCTATATAAGTACTCAATGACCCCACGTGAACACCCCATGTCCTATATAAGTACTCAATGACCCAATGTGACCCCCCTAGTCCTCATATAAGTACTCAATGACCCCACGTGACCTCCCCCCATGTCCTATATAAGTACTCAATGATCCCATGTGACCCCCCTAGTCCTATATAAGTTCTCAATGACACTATGTGACCCACCCTAATCCTATATAAGTACTCAATGACCCCATGTGACCCCCCTAGTCCAATATAAGTACTCAATTACCCAATGTGACCCCCCTAGTCCTATATAAGTACTCAATGACCCCAGGTTTGCCACCCTAGTCATATATAAGTACTCAATGGCCCCATGTGACCCCTACTAGTCCTATATAAGTACACTTTGACCCCATGTGACCCCCCCTAGTCCTATATAAATACACAATGACACCATGTGACCCCCCCTAGTCCCATATAAGTACTCAATGACCCCATGTGACCCACCCTATTCCTATATAAATACTCAATGACCCCATGTGACCCATCCTAGCCCTACATAAGTACTCAATGACCCCATGTGACCCACCCTAGTCCTATATAAGTACTCAATGACCCCATGTGACCCACCCTAGTCCTATATAAGTACTCAATGACTCCATGTGACCCACCCTAGTCCTATATAAGTACTCAATGACCCCATGTGACCCACCCTAGTCCTATATAAGTACTCAATGTCCCCACGTGACCCCCCCATGTCCTATATAAGTACTCAATGACCCCATGTGACCCACCCTAGTCCTATATAAGTACTCAATGTCCGCACGTGACCCCCCCCCCCCATGTCCTATATAAGTACTAAACGACCCCATGTGAACCCCCCCCCCCCCATGTCCTATATAAGTACTCAATGACCCCATGTGACCCACCCTAGTCCTATATAAGTACTCAATGACCCCATGTGACCCACCCTATTCCTATATAAGTACTCAATGACCCCATGTGACCCCCCCTAGTCCTATATAAGTACTCAATGACCCCATGTGACCCACCCTAGTCCTATATAAGTACTCAATGACCCCACGTGACCCCCCCATGTCCTATATAAGTACTCAATGACCCCATGTGACCCCCCTAGTGCTATATAAGTACTCAATGACCCCATGTGACCTACCCTAGTTCTATAGAAGTACTCAATGACCCCATGTGACCCACCCTAGTCCTATATAAGTACTCAATGACCCCATGTGACCCACCCTAGTCCTATATAAGTACTCAATGACCCCATGTGACCCACCCTAGTCCTATATAAGTACTCAATGTCCCCACGTGACCCCCCCATGTCCTATATAAGTACTCAATGACCCCATGTGACCCACCCTAGTCCTATATAAGTACTCAATGTCCCCACGTGACCCCCCCATATCCTATATAAGTACTCAACGACCCCATGTGAACCCCCCCCCCCCATGTCCTATATAAGTACTCAATGACCCCATGTGACCCCCCTAGTCCTATATAAGTACTCAATGACCCTATGTGACCCTCCCTAGTCCTATATAAGTACTCAATGACCCCATGTGACCGACCCCAGTCCTATATAAATACTCAATGACCCCATGTGACTTCCCTAGTCCTATATAAGTACTCAATTACCCCAACTGACCCCCCCTAGTCCTATATAAGTACTCAATGACCCCAGGTTAGCTACCCTAGTCATATATAAGTACTCAATGACCCCATGTGACCCCTACTAGTCCTATATAAGTACTCAATGACCCCATGTGACCCCCCCTAGTCCTATATAAATACACAATGACACCATGTGACCCCCCCTATTCCCATATAAGTACTCAATGACCCCATGTGACCCACCCTATTCCTATATAAATACTCAACGACCCCATGTGACCCACCCTAGTCCGATATAAATACTCAATGACCCCATGTAACCCACCCTAGTCCTATATAAGTACTCAATGACCCCATGTGACGCAACCTAGACCTATATAAGTACTCAATGACCCCATGTGACCCACCCTAGTCCTATATAAGTACTCAATGACCACATGTGACCCCCCCTATTCCCATATAAGTACTCAATGACCACATGTGACCCACCCTATTCCTATATAAGTACTCAATGACTCCATGTGACCACACCTAGTCCTATCTAAGTACTCAATGACTCCATGTGACCCACCCTAGTCCTATATAAGTACTCAATGACCCCATGTGACCCACCCTAGTTTATATAAGTACTCAATGACTCCAGGTGACCCACCCTAGTCCTATATAAGTACTCAGTTACCCAATATGACCCCTCCTAGTCCTATATAAGTACTCAATGACCCCATGTGACCTATCCTAGTCCTATATAAGTAATCAATGACCCCACGTGACCCCCCCATGTCCTATATAAGTACTCAATGACCCCATGTGACCCCCCTAGTCCTATATAAGTACTCAATGACCCCATGTGACCTACCCTAGTCCTATATAAGTACTCAATGACCACATGTGACCCACCCTAGTCCTATATAAATACTCAATGACCCCATGTGACCCACCCTAGTCCGATACAAGTACTCAATGACCCCATGTGACCCCCCCTAGTCCAATATAAGTACTTAATGACCCCATGTGACCCACCCTAGTCCTATATAAGAACTCAATGACCCCATATGACCCCCCCTAGTCCTATATAAATACTCAATGACCCCATGTGACCCACCCTAGTCCTATATAAGTACTCAATGTCCCCACGTGACCCCCCCATGTCCTATATAAGTACTCAACGACCCCATTGAACCCCCCCCCCCCCATGTCCTATATAAGTACTCAATGACCCCATGTGACCCCCCTAGTCCTATATAAGTACTCAATGACCCTATGTGACCCTCCCTAGTCCTATATAAGTACTCAATGACCCCATGTGACCGACCCTAGTCCTATATAAATACTCAATGACCCCATGTGACTTCCCTAGTCCTATATAAGTACTCAATTACCCCAACTGACCCCCCCTAGTCCTATATAAGTACTCAATGACCCCAGGTTAGCTACCCTAGTCATATATAAGTACTCAATGACCCCATGTGACCCCTACTAGTCCTATATAAGTACTCAATGACCCCATGTGACCCCCCCTAGTCCTATATAAATACACAATGACACCATGTGACCCCCCCTATTCCCATATAAGTACTCAATGACCCCATGTGACCCACCCTATTCCTATATAAATACTCAACGACCCCATGTGACCCACCGTAGTCCGATATAAATACTCAATGACCCCATGTAACCCACCCTAGTCCTATATAAGTACTCAATGACCCCATGTGACGCAACCTAGACCTATATAAGTACTCAATGACCCCATGTGACCCACCCTAGTCCTATATAAGTACTCAATGACCACATGTGACCCCCCCTATTCCCATATAAGTACTCAATGACCACATGTGACCCACCCTATTCCTATATAAGTACTCAATGACTCCATGTGACCACACCTAGTCCTATCTAAGTACTCAATGACTCCATGTGACCCACCCTAGTCCTATATAAGTACTCAATGACCCCATGTGACCCACCCTAGTTTATATAAGTACTCAATGACTCCAGGTGACCCACCCTAGTCCTATATAAGTACTCAGTTACCCAATATGACCCCTCCTAGTCCTATATAAGTACTCAATGACCCCATGTGACCCATCCTAGTCCTATATAAGTAATCAATGACCCCACGTGACCCCCCCATGTCCTATATAAGTACTCAATGACCCCATGTGACCCCCCTAGTCCTATATAAGTACTCAATGACCCCATGTGACCTACCCTAGTCCTATATAAGTACTCAATGACCACATGTGACCCATCCTAGTCCTATATTAATACTCAATGACCCCATGTGACCCACCCTAGTCCGATACAAGTACTCAATGACCCCATGTGACCTCCCCTAGTCCAATATAAGTACTTAATGACCCCATGTGACCCACCCTAGTCCTATATAAGAACTCAATGACCCCATATGACCCCCCCTAGTCCTATATAAATACTCAATGACCCCATGTGACCCACCCTAGTACTATATAAGTACTCAATGACCCCACGTGACCCCCCCATGTAATATATAAGTACTCAATGACCCCATGTGACCCACCCTATTCCTATATAAGTACTCAATGACCCCATGTGACCCACCCTAGTCTTATATAAGTACTCAATGACTCCATGTGACCCCCCCAGTCCTATATAAGTACTCAATGACCCCATGTGACCCACCCTAGTCCTATGTAAGTACTCAATGACCCCATGTGACCCACCCTAGTCCTATATAAGTACTCATTGACACCATTTGACCCCCCTAGTCCTATATAAGTACTCAATGACCCCATTTGACCCACCCTAGTCCTATATAAGTACTCAATGACCCCATGTGACCCCCCCTAGTCCTATATAAGTACTCAATGACCCCATGTGACCTACCCTAGTCCTATATAAGTACTCAATGACCCCATGTGACCCACCCTAGTACTATATAAGTACTCAATGACCCCATGTGACCCACCCTAGTCCTATATAAGTACTCAATGACCCCACGTGAAAACCCCATGTCCTATATAAGTACTCAATGACCCAATGTGACCCCACTAGTCCTCATATAAGTACTCAATGAACCCACGTGACCCCCCCCCCCCATGTCCTATATAAGTACTCAATGATCCCATGTGACCCCCCTAGTCCTATATAAGTACTCAATGACACTATGTGACCCACCCTAGTCGTATATAAGTACTCAATGACCCCATGTGACCCCCCTAGTCCAATATAAGTACTCAATTACCCAATGTGACCCCCCTAGTCCTATATAAATACACAATGACACCATGTGACCCCCCCTAGTCCCATATAAGTACTCAATGACCCCATGTGACCCACCCTAGTACTATATAAGTACTCAATGACCCTACGTGACCCCCCATGTCCTATATAAGTACTCAATGACCCCATGTGACCCACCCTATTCCTATATAAGTACTCAATGACCCCATGTGACCCACCCTAGTCTTATATAAGTACTCAATGACCCCATGTGACCCACCCTATTCCTATATAAGTACTCAATGACCCCATGGGACCCCCCCTAGTCCTATATAAGTACTCAATGACCCCATGTGACCCACTCTAGTCCTATATAAGTACTCAATGACCCCACGTGACCCCCCCATGTCCTATATAAGTACTCAATGACCCCATGTGACCCCCCTAGTGCTATATAAGTACTCAATGACCCCATGTGACCTACCCTAGTTCTATATAAGTACTCAATGACCCCATGTGACCCACCCTAGTCCTATATAAGTACTCAATGACCCCAGGTTAGCTACCCTAGTCATATATAAGTACTCAATGACCCCATGTGACCCCTACTAGCCCTATATAAGTACTCAATGACCCCATGTGACCCCCCCTAGTGCTATATAAATACACAATGACACCATGTGACCCCCCCTAGTCCCATATAAGTACTCAATGACCCCATGTGACCCACCCTATTCCTATATAAATACTCAATGACCCCATGTGACCCACCCTAGTCCGATATAAATACTCAATGACCCCATGTGACCCACCCTAGTCCTATATAAGTACTCAATGACCCCATGTGACCCAACCTAGACCTATATAAGTACTCAATGACCCCATGTGACCCACCCTAGTCCTATATAAGTACTCAATGACCCCATGTGACCCCCCCTAGTCCTATATAAGTACTCAATGACCCCATGTGACCTACCCTAGTCCTATATAAGTACTCAATGACCCCATGTGACCCACCCTAGTCCTATATAAGTACTCAATGACCCCATGTGACCCACCCTAGTCCTATATAAGTACTCAATGTCCCCACGTGACCCCCCCATGTCCTATATAAGTACTCAATGACCCCATGTGAACCCCCCCCCCCCCCATGTCCTATATAAGTACTCAATGACCCCATGTGACCCCCCTAGTCCTATATATGTACTCAATGACCCTATGTGACCCTCCCTAGTCCTATATAAGTACTCAATGACCCCATGTGACCGACCCTAGTCCTATATAAGTACTCAATGACCCCATGTGACTTCCCTAGTCCTATATAAGTACTCAATTACCCCATGTGACCCCCCCTAGTCCTATATAATTACTCAATGACCCCAGGTTAGCTACCCTAGTCATATATAAGTACTCAATGACCCCATGTGACCCCTACTAGTCCTATATAAGTACTCAATGACCCCATGTGACCCCCCCTAGTCCTATATAAATACACAATGACACCATGTGACCCCCCCTAGTCCCATATAAGTACTCAATGACCCCATGTGACCCACCCTATTCCTATATAAATACTCAATGACCCCATGTGACCCACCCTAGTCCGATATAAATACTCAATGACCCCATGTGACCCAACCTAGATCTATATAAGTACTCAATGACCCCATGTGACCCACCCTAGTCCTATATAAGTACTCAATGACCACATGTGACCCACCTTATTCCTATATAAGTACTCAATGACTCCATGTGACCACACCTAGTCCTATCTAAGTACTCAATGACTCCATGTGACCCACCCTAGTCATATATAAGTACTCAATGACCCCATGTGACCCCCCCTAGTCCTATATAAGTACTCAATGACCCCATGTGACCCACCCTAGTCCTATATAAGTACTCAATGACCCCACGTGACCCCCCCATGTCCTATATAAGTACTCAATGACCCAATGTGACCCCCCTAGTGCTATATAAGTACTCAATGACCCCATGTGACTTACCCTAGTTCTATATAAGTACTCAATGACCCCATGTGACCCACCCTAGTCCTATATAAGTACTCAATGACCCCAGGTTAGCTACCCTAGTCATATATAAGTACTCAATGACCCCATGTGACCCCTACTAGCCCTATATAAGTACTCAATGACCCCATGTGACCCCCCCTAGTGCTATATAAATACACAATGACACCATGTGACCCCCCCTAGTCCCATATAAGTACTCAATGACCCCATGTGACCCACCCTATTCCTATATAAATACTCAATGACCCCATGTGACCCACCCTAGTCTTATATAAGTACTCAATGACCCCATGTGACCCACCCTATTCCTATATAAGTACTCAATGACCCCATGTGACCCACCCTAGTACTATATAAGTACTCAATGACCCCATGTGACCCACCCTAGTCCTATATAAGTACTCAATGACCCCACGTGAACACCCCATGTCCTATATAAGTACTCAATGACCCAATGTGACCCCCCTAGTCCTCATATAAGTACTCAATGACCCCACGTGACCTCCCCCCATGTCCTATATAAGTACTCAATGATCCCATGTGACCCCCCTAGTCCTATATAAGTACTCAATGACACTATGTGACCCACCCTAATCCTATATAAGTACTCAATGACCCCATGTGACCCCCCTAGTCCAATATAAGTACTCAATTACCCAATGTGACCCCCCTAGTCCTATATAAGTACTCAATGACCCCAGGTTTGCCACCCTAGTCATATATAAGTACTCAATGGCCCCATGTGACCCCTACTAGTCCTATATAAGTACACTTTGACCCCATGTGACCCCCCCTAGTCCTATATAAATACACAATGACACCATGTGACCCCCCCTAGTCCCATATAAGTACTCAATGACCCCATGTGACCCACCCTATTCCTATATAAATACTCAATGACCCCATGTGACCCATCCTAGCCCTACATAAGTACTCAATGACCCCATGTGACCCACCCTAGTCCTATATAAGTACTCAATGACCCCATGTGACCCACCCTAGTCCTATATAAGTACTCAATGACTCCATGTGACCCACCCTAGTCCTATATAAGTACTCAATGACCCCATGTGACCCACCCTAGTCCTATATAAGTACTCAATGTCCCCACGTGACCCCCCCATGTCCTATATAAGTACTCAATGACCCCATGTGACCCACCCTAGTCCTATATAAGTACTCAATGTCCCCACGTGACCCCCCCCCCCATGTCCTATATAAGTACTAAACGACCCCATGTGAACCCCCCCCCCCCCATGTCCTATATAAGTACTCAATGACCCCATGTGACCCACCCTAGTCCTATATAAGTACTCAATGACCCCATGTGACCCACCCTAGTCCTATATAAGTACTCAATGACCCCATGTGACCCACCCTAGTCCTATATAAGTACTCAATGACCCCATGTGACCCACCCTAGTCCTATATAAGTACTCAATGTCCCCACGTGACCCCCCCATGTCCTATATAAGTACTCAATGACCCCATGTGACCCACCCTAGTACTATATAAGTACTCAATGACCCTACGTGACCCCCCATGTCCTATATAAGTACTCAATGACCCCATGTGACCCACCCTATTCCTATAAAAGTACTCAATGACCCCATGTGACCCACCCTAGTCTTATATAAGTACTCAATGACCCCATGTGACCCACCCTATTCCTATATAAGTACTCAATGACCCCATGTGACCCCCCCTAGTCCTATATAAGTACTCAATGACCCCATGTGACCCACCCTAGTCCTATATAAGTACTCAATGACCCCACGTGACCCCCCCATGTCCTATATAAGTACTCAATGACCCCATGTGACCCCCCTAGTGCTATATAAATACTCAATGACCCCATGTGACCTACCCTAGTTCTATATAAGTACTCAATGACCCCATGTGACCCACCCTAGTCCTATATAAGTACTCAATGACCCCATGTGACCCACCCTAGTCCTATATAAGTACTCAATGACCCCATGTGACCCACCCTAGTCCTATATAAGTACTCAATGTCCCCACGTGACCCCCCCATGTCCTATATAAGTACTCAATGACCCCATGTGACCCACCTAATCCTATATAAGTACTCAATGTCCCCACGTGACCCCCCCCCCATGTCCTATATAAGTACTAAACCACCCCATGTGAACCCCCCCCCATGTCCTATATAAGTACTCAATGACCCCATGTGACCCCCCTAGTCCTATATAAGTACTCAATGACCCTATGTGACCCTCCCTAGTCCTATATAAGTACTCAATGACCCCATGTGACCGACCCTAGTCCTATATAAATACTCAATGACCCCATGTGACTTCCCTAGTCCTATATAAGTACTCAATTACCCCATGTGACCCCCCCTAGTCCTATATAAGTACTCAATGACCCCAGGTTAGCTACCCTAGTCATATATAAGTACTCAATGACCCCATGTGACCCCTACTAGTCCTATATAAGTACTCAATGACCCCATGTGACCCCCCCTAGTCCTATATAAATACACAATGACACCATGTGACCCCCCCTATTCCCATATAAGTACTCAATGACCCCATGTGACCCACCCTATTCCTATATAAATACTCAATGACTCCATGTGACCACACCTAGTCCTATCTAAGTACTCAATGACTCCATGTGACCCACCCTAGTCCTATATAAGTACTCAATGACCCCATGTGACCCACCCTAGTTTATATAAGTACTCAATGACTCCAGGTGACCCACCCTAGTCCTATATAAGTACTCAGTTACCCAATATGACCCCTCCTAGTCCTATATAAGTACTCAATGACCCCATGTGACCCATCCTAGTCCTATATAAGTAATCAATGACCCCACGTGACCCCCCCATGTCCTATATAAGTACTCAATGACCCCATGTGACCCCCCTAGTCCTATATAAGTACTCAATGACCCCATGTGACCTACCCTAGTCCTATATAAGTACTCAATGACCACATGTGACCCACCCTAGTCCTATATTAATACTCAATGACCCCATGTGACCCACCCTAGTCCGATACAAGTACTCAATGACCCCATGTGACCTCCCCTAGTCCAATATAAGTACTTAATGACCCCATGTGACCCACCCTAGTCCTATATAAGAACTCAATGACCCCATATGACCCCCCCTAGTCCTATATAAATACTCAATGACCCCATGTGACCCACCCTAGTACTATATAAGTACTCAATGACCCCACGTGACCCCCCCATGTAATATATAAGTACTCAATGACCCCATGTGACCCACCCTATTCCTATATAAGTACTCAATGACCCCATGTGACCCACCCTAGTCTTATATAAGTACTCAATGACTCCATGTGACCCCCCCAGTCCTATATAAGTACTCAATGACCCCATGTGACCCACCCTAGTCCTATATAAGTACTCAATGACCCCATGTGACCCACCCTAGTCCTATATAAGTACTCATTGACACCATTTGACCCCCCTAGTCCTATATAAGTACTCAATGACCCCATTTGACCCACCCTAGTCCTATATAAGTACTCAATGACCCCATGTGACCCCCCCTAGTCCTATATAAGTACTCAATGACCCCATGTGACCTACCCTAGTCCTATATAAGTACTCAATGACCCCATGTGACCCACCCTAGTACTATATAAGTACTCAATGACCCCATGTGACCCACCCTAGTCCTATATAAGTACTCAATGACCCCACGTGAAAACCCCATGTCCTATATAAGTACTCAATGACCCAATGTGACCCCACTAGTCCTCATATAAGTACTCAATGAACCCACGTGACCCCCCCCCCCATGTCCTATATAAGTACTCAATGATCCCATGTGACCCCCCTAGTCCTATATAAGTACTCAATGACACTATGTGACCCACCCTAGTCGTATATAAGTACTCAATGACCCCATGTGACCCCCCTAGTCCAATATAAGTACTCAATTACCCAATGTGACCCCCCTAGTCCTATATAAATACACAATGACACCATGTGACCCCCCCTAGTCCCATATAAGTACTCAATGACCCCATGTGACCCACCCTAGTACTATATAAGTACTCAATGACCCTACGTGACCCCCCATGTCCTATATAAGTACTCAATGACCCCATGTGACCCACCCTATTCCTATATAAGTACTCAATGACCCCATGTGACCCACCCTAGTCTTATATAAGTACTCAATGACCCCATGTGACCCACCCTATTCCTATATAAGTACTCAATGACCCCATGGGACCCCCCCTAGTCCTATATAAGTACTCAATGACCCCATGTGACCCACTCTAGTCCTATATAAGTACTCAATGACCCCACGTGACCCCCCCATGTCCTATATAAGTACTCAATGACCCCATGTGACCCCCCTAGTGCTATATAAGTACTCAATGACCCCATGTGACCTACCCTAGTTCTATATAAGTACTCAATGACCCCATGTGACCCACCCTAGTCCTATATAAGTACTCAATGACCCCAGGTTAGCTACCCTAGTCATATATAAGTACTCAATGACCCCATGTGACCCCTACTAGCCCTATATAAGTACTCAATGACCCCATGTGACCCCCCCTAGTGCTATATAAATACACAATGACACCATGTGACCCCCCCTAGTCCCATATAAGTACTCAATGACCCCATGTGACCCACCCTATTCCTATATAAATACTCAATGACCCCATGTGACCCACCCTAGTCCGATATAAATACTCAATGACCCCATGTGACCCACCCTAGTCCTATATAAGTACTCAATGACCCCATGTGACCCAACCTAGACCTATATAAGTACTCAATGACCCCATGTGACCCACCCTAGTCCTATATAAGTACTCAATGACCCCATGTGACCCCCCCTAGTCCTATATAAGTACTCAATGACCCCATGTGACCTACCCTAGTCCTATATAAGTACTCAATGACCCCATGTGACCCACCCTAGTCCTATATAAGTACTCAATGACCCCATGTGACCCACCCTAGTCCTATATAAGTACTCAATGTCCCCACGTGACCCCCCCATGTCCTATATAAGTACTCAATGACCCCATGTGAACCCCCCCCCCCATGTCCTATATAAGTACTCAATGACCCCATGTGACCCCCCTAGTCCTATATATGTACTCAATGACCCTATGTGACCCTCCCTAGTCCTATATAAGTACTCAATGACCCCATGTGACCGACCCTAGTCCTATATAAGTACTCAATGACCCCATGTGACTTCCCTAGTCCTATATAAGTACTCAATTACCCCATGTGACCCCCCCTAGTCCTATATAATTACTCAATGACCCCAGGTTAGCTACCCTAGTCATATATAAGTACTCAATGACCCCATGTGACCCCTACTAGTCCTATATAAGTACTCAATGACCCCATGTGACCCCCCCTAGTCCTATATAAATACACAATGACACCATGTGACCCCCCCTAGTCCCATATAAGTACTCAATGACCCCATGTGACCCACCCTATTCCTATATAAATACTCAATGACCCCATGTGACCCACCCTAGTCCGATATAAATACTCAATGACCCCATGTGACCCAACCTAGATCTATATAAGTACTCAATGACCCCATGTGACCCACCCTAGTCCTATATAAGTACTCAATGACCACATGTGACCCACCTTATTCCTATATAAGTACTCAATGACTCCATGTGACCACACCTAGTCCTATCTAAGTACTCAATGACTCCATGTGACCCACCCTAGTCATATATAAGTACTCAATGACCCCATGTGACCCCCCCTAGTCCTATATAAGTACTCAATGACCCCATGTGACCCACCCTAGTCCTATATAAGTACTCAATGACCCCACGTGACCCCCCCATGTCCTATATAAGTACTCAATGACCCAATGTGACCCCCCTAGTGCTATATAAGTACTCAATGACCCCATGTGACCTACCCTAGTTCTATATAAGTACTCAATGACCCCATGTGACCCACCCTAGTCCTATATAAGTACTCAATGACCCCAGGTTAGCTACCCTAGTCATATATAAGTACTCAATGACCCCATGTGACCCCTACTAGCCCTATATAAGTACTCAATGACCCCATGTGACCCCCCCTAGTGCTATATAAATACACAATGACACCATGTGACCCCCCCTAGTCCCATATAAGTACTCAATGACCCCATGTGACCCACCCTATTCCTATATAAATACTCAATGACCCCATGTGACCCACCCTAGTCTTATATAAGTACTCAATGACCCCATGTGACCCACCCTATTCCTATATAAGTACTCAATGACCCCATGTGACCCACCCTAGTACTATATAAGTACTCAATGACCCCATGTGACCCACCCTAGTCCTATATAAGTACTCAATGACCCCACGTGAACACCCCATGTCCTATATAAGTACTCAATGACCCAATGTGACCCCCCTAGTCCTCATATAAGTACTCAATGACCCCACGTGACCTCCCCCCATGTCCTATATAAGTACTCAATGATCCCATGTGACCCCCCTAGTCCTATATAAGTACTCAATGACACTATGTGACCCACCCTAATCCTATATAAGTACTCAATGACCCCATGTGACCCCCCTAGTCCAATATAAGTACTCAATTACCCAATGTGACCCCCCTAGTCCTATATAAGTACTCAATGACCCCAGGTTTGCCACCCTAGTCATATATAAGTACTCAATGGCCCCATGTGACCCCTACTAGTCCTATATAAGTACACTTTGACCCCATGTGACCCCCCCTAGTCCTATATAAATACACAATGACACCATGTGACCCCCCCTAGTCCCATATAAGTACTCAATGACCCCATGTGACCCACCCTATTCCTATATAAATACTCAATGACCCCATGTGACCCATCCTAGCCCTACATAAGTACTCAATGACCCCATGTGACCCACCCTAGTCCTATATAAGTACTCAATGACCCCATGTGACCCACCCTAGTCCTATATAAGTACTCAATGACTCCATGTGACCCACCCTAGTCCTATATAAGTAATCAATGACCCCATGTGACCCACCCTAGTCCTATATAAGTACTCAATGTCCCCACGTGACCCCCCCATGTCCTATATAAGTACTCAATGACCCCATGTGACCCACCCTAGTCCTATATAAGTACTCAATGACCCCATGTGACCCACCCTAGTCCTATATAAGTACTCAATGACCCCATGTGACCCACCCTAGTCCTATATAAGTACTCAATGACCCCATGTGACCCACCCTAGCCCTATATAAGTACTCAATGTCCCCACGTGACCCCCCCATGTCCTATATAAGTACTCAATGACCCCATGTGACCCACCCTAGTACTATATAAGTACTCAATGACCCTACGTGACCCCCCATGTCCTATATAAGTACTCAATGACCCCATGTGACCCACCCTATTCCTATAAAAGTACTCAATGACCCCATGTGACCCACCCTAGTCTTATATAAGTACTCAATGACCCCATGTGACCCACCCTATTCCTATATAAGTACTCAATGACCCCATGTGACCCCCCCTAGTCCTATATAAGTACTCAATGACCCCATGTGACCCACCCTAGTCCTATATAAGTACTCAATGACCCCACGTGACCCCCCCATGTCCTATATAAGTACTCAATGACCCCATGTGACCCCCCTAGTGCTATATAAATACTCAATGACCCCATGTGACCTACCCTAGTTCTATATAAGTACTCAATGACCCCATGTGACCCACCCTAGTCCTATATAAGTACTCAATGACCCCATGTGACCCACCCTAGTCCTATATAAGTACTCAATGACCCCATGTGACCCACCCTAGTCCTATATAAGTACTCAATGTCCCCACGTGACCCCCCCATGTCCTATATAAGTACTCAATGACCCCATGTGACCCACCTAATCCTATATAAGTACTCAATGTCCCCACGTGACCCCCCCCCATGTCCTATATAAGTACTAAACCACCCCATGTGAACCCCCCCCCATGTCCTATATAAGTACTCAATGACCCCATGTGACCCCCCTAGTCCTATATAAGTACTCAATGACCCTATGTGACCCTCCCTAGTCCTATATAAGTACTCAATGACCCCATGTGACCGACCCTAGTCCTATATAAATACTCAATGACCCCATGTGACTTCCCTAGTCCTATATAAGTACTCAATTACCCCATGTGACCCCCCCTAGTCCTATATAAGTACTCAATGACCCCAGGTTAGCTACCCTAGTCATATATAAGTACTCAATGACCCCATGTGACCCCTACTAGTCCTATATAAGTACTCAATGACCCCATGTGACACCCCTAGTCCTATATAAATACACAATGACACCATGTGACCCCCCCTATTCCCATATAAGTACTCAATGACCCCATGTGACCCACCCTATTCCTATATAAATACTCAACGACCCCATGTGACCCACCCTAGTCCGATATAAATACTCAATGACCCCATGTAACCCACCCTAGTCCTATATAAGTACTCAATGACCCCATGTGACGCAACCTAGACCTATATAAGTACTCAATGACCCCATGTGACCCACCCTAGTCCTATATAAGTACTCAATGACCACATGTGACCCACCCTATTCCTATATAAGTACTCAATGACTCCATGTGACCACACCTAGTCCTATCTAAGTACTCAATGACTCCATGTGACCCACCCTAGTCCTATATAAGTACTCAATGACCCCATGTGACCCACCCTAGTTTATATAAGTACTCAATGACTCCAGGTGACCCACCCTAGTCCTATATAAGTACTCAGTTACCCAATGTGACCCCTCCTAGTCCTATATAAGTACTCAATGACCCCATGTGACCCATCCTAGTCCTATATAAGTAATCAATGACCCCACGTGACCCCCCCATGTCCTATATAAGTACTCAATGACCCCATGTGACCCCCCTAGTCCTATATAAGTACTCAATGACCCCATGTGACCTACCCTAGTCCTATATAAGTACTCAATGACCACATGTGACCCACCCTAGTCCTATATAAGAACTCAATGACCCCATATGACCCCCCCTAGTCCTATATAAATACTCAATGACCCCACGTGACCCCCCCATGTCCTATATAAGTACTCAATGACCCCATGTGACCCACCCTAGTCCGATACAAGTACTCAATGACCCCATGTGACCCCCCCTAGTCCAATATAAGTACTTAATGACCCCATGTGACCCACCCTAGTCCTATATAAGAACTCAATGACCCCATATGACCCCCCCTAGTCCTATATAAATACTCAATGACCCCACGTGACCCCCCCATGTCCTATATAAGTACTCAATGACCCCATGTGACCCCCCTAGTCCTATATAAGTACTCAATGGCCCCATGTGACCCACCCTATTCCTATATAAGTACTCAATGACCCCATGTGACCCACCCTAGTCTTATATAAGTACTCAATGACTCCATGTGACCCCCCCAGTCCTATATAAGTACTCAATGACCCCATGTGACCCACCCTAGTCCTATGTAAGTACTCAATGACCCCATGTGACCCACCCTAGTCCTATATAAGTACTCATTGACACCATTTGACCCCCCTAGTCCTATATAAGTACTCAATGACCGCATTTGACCCACCCTAGTCCTATATAAGTACTCAATGACCCCATGTGACCCCCCCTAGTCCTATATAAGTACTCAATGACCCCATGTGACCTACCCTAGTCCTATATAAGTACTCAATGACCCCATGTGACCCACCCTAGTACTATATAAGTACTCAATGACCCCATGTGACCCACCCTAGTCCTAAATAAGTACTCAATGACCCCACGTGAAAACCCCATGTCCTATATAAGTACTCAATGACCCAATGTGACCCCACTAGTCCTCATATAAGTACTCAATGAACCCACGTGACCCCCCCCCCCCATGTCCTATATAAGTACTCAATGATACCATGTGACCCCCCTAGTCCTATATAAGTACTCAATGACACTATGTGACCCACCCTAGTCCTATATAAGTACTCAATGACCTCATGTGACCCCCCTAGTCCAATATAAGTACTCAATTACCCAATGTGACCCCCCTAGTCCTATATAAGTACTCAATGACCCCAGGTTTGCCACCCTAGTCATATATAAGTACTCAATGGCCCCATGTGACCCCTACTAGTCCTATATAAGTACACTTTGACCCCATGTGACCCCCCCTAGTCCTATATAAATACACAATGACACCATGTGACCCCCCCTAGTCCCATATAAGTACTCAATGACCCCATGTGACCCACCCTAGTACTATATAAGTACTCAATGACCCTACGTGACCCCCCATGTCCTATATAAGTACTCAATGACCCCATGTGACCCACCCTATTCCTATATAAGTACTCAATGACCCCATGTTACCCACCCTAGTCTTATATAAGTACTCAATGACCCCATGTGACCCACCCTAGTGCTATATAAGTACTCAATGACCCCATGTGACCTACCCTAGTTCGATATAAGTACTCAATGACCCCATGTGACCCACCCTAGTCCTATATAAGTACTCAATGACCCCAGGTTAGCTACCCTAGTCATATATAAGTACTCAATGACCCCATGTGACCCCTACTAGCCCTATATAAGTACTCAAAGACCCCATGTGACCCCCCCTAGTGCTATATAAATACACAATGACACCATGTGACCCCCCCTAGTCCCATATAAGTACTCAATGACCCCTTGTGACCCACCCTATTCCTATATAAATACTCAATGACCCCATGTGACCCACCCCAGTCCGATATAAATACTCAATGACCCCATGTGACCCACCCTAGTCCTATATAAGTACTCAATGACCCCATGTGACCCAACCTAGACCTATATAAGTACTCAATGACCCCATGTGACCCACCCTAGTCCTATATAAGTACTCAATGACCCCATGTGACCCCCCCTAGTCCTATATAAGTACTCAATGACCCCATGTGACCTACCCTAGTCCTATATAAGTACTCAATGACCCCATGTGACCCACCCTAGTCCGATATAAATACTCAATGACCCCATGTGACCCACCCTAGTCCTATATAAGTACTCAATGACCCCACGTGACCCACCCTAGTCCTATATAAGTACTCAATGACCCCAGGTTAGCTACCCTAGTCATATATAAGTACTCAATGACCCCATGTGACCCCTACTAGCCCTATATAAGTACTCAATGACCCCATGTGACCCCCCCTAGTGCTATATAAATACACAATGACACCATGTGACCCCCCCTAGTCTCATATAAGTACTCAATGACCCCATGTGACCCACCCTATTCCTATACAAATACTCAATGACCCCATGTGACCCACCCTAGTCCGATATAAATACTCAATGACCCCATGTGACCCACCCTAGTCCTATATAAGTACTCAATGACCCCATGTGACCCAACCTAGACCTATATAAGTACTCAATGACCCCATGTGACCCACCCTAGTCCTATATAAGTACTCAATGACCCCATGTGACCCCCCCTAGTCCTATATAAGTACTCAATGACCCCATGTGACCTACCCTAGTCCTATATAAGTACTCAATGACCCCATGTGACCCACCCTAGTCCGATATAAATACTCAATGACCCCATGTGACCCACCCTAGTCCTATATAAGTACTCAATGACCCCACGTGACCCCCCCATGTCCTATATAAGTACTCAATGACCACATGTGACCCCCCTAGTCCTATATAAGTACTCAATGACCCCATGTGACCTACCCTAGTCCTATATAAGTACTCAATGACCCCATGTGACCCACCCCAGTCCTATATAAATACTCAATGACCCCATGTGACCCACCCTAGTCCGATATAAGTACTCAATGACCCCATGTGACCACCCCTAGTCCTATATAAGTACTCAATGACCCCATGTGACCCACCCTAGTCCAATATAAGTACTTAATGACCCCATGTGACCCACCCTAGTCCTATATAAGAACTCAATCACCCCATGTGACCCCCCTAGTCCTATATAAATACTCAATGACCCCATGTGACCCACCCTAGTACTATATAAGTACTCAATGACCCCACGTGACCCCCCCATATAGTATATAAGTACTCAATGACCCCATGTGACCCACCCTATTCCTATATAAGTACTCAATGACCCCATGTGACCCACCCTAGTCCTATATAAGTACTCAATGACCCCATGTGACCCACCCTAGTCCTATATAAGTACTCAATGACCCCATGTGACCCACCCTAGTCCTATATAAGTACTCAATGTCCCCACGTGACCCCCCCATGTCCTATATAAGTACTCAATGACCCCATGTGAACCCCCCCCCCCATGTCCTATATAAGTACTCAATGACCCCATGTGACCCCCCTAGTCCTATATATGTACTCAATGACCCTATGTGACCCTCCCTAGTCCTATATAAGTACTCAATGACCCCATGTGACCGACCCTAGTCCTATATAAGTACTCAATGACCCCATGTGACTTTCCTAGTCCTATATAAGTACTCAATTACCCCATGTGACCCCCCCTAGTCCTATATAAGTACTCAATGACCCCAGGTTAGCTACCCTAGTCATATATAAGTACTCAATAACCCCATGTGACCCCTACTAGTCCTATATAAGTACTCAATGACCCCATGTGACCCCCCCTAGTCCTATATAAATACACAATGACACCATGTGACCCCCCCTAGTCCCATATAAGTACTCAATGACCCCATGTGACCCACCCTATTCCTATATAAATACTCAATGACCCCATGTGACCCACCCTAGTCCGATATAAATACTCAATGACCCCATGTGACCCACCCTAGTCCTATATAAGTACTCAATGACCCCACGTGACCCCCCCATGTCCTATATAAGTACTCAATGACCACATGTGACCCCCCTAGTCCTATATAAGTACTCAATGACCCCATGTGACCTACCCTAGTCCTATATAAGTACTCAATGACCCCATGTGACCCACCCTAGTCCTATATAAATACTCAATGACCCCATGTGACCCACCCTAGTCCGATATAAGTACTCAATGACCCCATGTGACCACCCCTAGTCCTATATAAGTACTCAATGACCCCATGTGACCCACCCTAGTCCAATATAAGTACTTAATGACCCCATGTGACCCACCCTAGTCCTATATAAGAACTCAATCACCCCATGTGACCCCCCTAGTCCTATATAAATACTCAATGACCCCATGTGACCCACCCTAGTACTATATAAGTACTCAATGACCCCACGTGACCCCCCCATATAGTATATAAGTACTCAATGACCCCATGTGACCCACCCTATTCCTATATAAGTACTCAATGACCCCATGTGACCCACCCTAGTTCTATATAAGTACTCAATGACCCCATGTGACCCACCCTAGTCCTATATAAGTACTCAATGACCCCACGTGAACCCCCCATGTCCTATATAAGTACTCACTGACCCCATGTGACCCCCCTAGTCCTCATATAAGTACTCAATGACCCCACGTGACCCCCCCCCATGTCCTATATAAGTACTCAATGACCCCATGTGACCTACCCTAGTTCTATATAAGTACTCAATGACACCATGTGACCCACCCTAGTCCTATATAAGTACTCAATGACCCCACGTGAACCCCCCATGTCCTATATAAGTACTCAATGACCCCATGTGACCCCCCTAGTCCTCATATAAGTACTCAATGACCCCACGTGACCCCCCCCATGTCCTATATAAGTACTCAATGACCCCATGTGACCTACCCTAGTTCTATATAAGTACTCAATGACACCATGTGACCCACCCTAGTCCTATATAAGTACTGAATGACCCCATGTGACCCACCCTAGTCTTATATAAGTACTCAATGACCCCATGTGACCCAACCTAGACCTATATAAGTACTCAATGACCCCATGTGACCCACCCTAGTCCTATATAAGTACTCAATGACACCATGTGACCCCCCTAGTCCTATATATGTACTCAATGACCCTATGTGACCCTCCCTAGTCCTATATAAGTACTCAATGACCCCATGTGACCGACCCTAGTCCTATATAAGTACTCAATGACCCCATGTGACTTTCCTAGTCCTATATAAGTACTCAATTACCCCATGTGACCCCCCCTAGTCCTATATTAGTACTCAATGACCCCAGGTTAGCTACCCTAGTCATATATAAGTACTCAATGACCCCATGTGACCCCTACTAGTCCTATATAAGTACTCAATGACCCCATGTGACCCCCCCTAGTCCTATATAAATACACAATGACACCATGTGACCCCCCCTAGTCCCATATAAGTACTCAATGACCCCATGTGACCCACCCTATTCCTATATAAATACTCAATGACCCCATGTGACCCACCCTAGTCCGATATAAATACTCAATGACCCCATGTGACCCACCATAGTCCTATATAAGTACTCAATGACCCCACGTGACCCCCCCATGTCCTATATAAGTACTCAATGACCACATGTGACCCCCCTAGTCCTATATAAGTACTCAATGACCCCATGTGACTTACCCTAGTCCTATATAAGTACTCAATGACCCCATGTGACCCCCCCTAGTCCTATATAAGTACTCAATGACCCCATGTGACCCACCCTAGTCCAATATAAGTACTTAATGACCCCATGTGACCCACCCTAGTCCTATATAAGAACTTAATGACCCCATGTGACCCACCCTAGTCCTATATAAGAACTCAATCACCCCATGTGACCCCCCTAGTCCTATATAAATACTCAATGACCCCATGTGACCCACCCTAGTACTATATAAGTACTCAATGACCCCACGTGACCCCCCCATATAGTATATAAGTACTCAATGACCCCATGTGACCCACCCTAGTCCTATATAAATACTCAATGACCCCATATGACCCACCCTAGTCCGATATAAGTACTCAATGACCCCATGTGACCCCCCCTAGTCCTATATAAGTACTCAATGACCCCATGTGACCCACCCTAGTCCAATATAAGTACTTAATGACCCCATGTGACCCACCCTAGTCCTATATAAGAACTCAATCACCCCATGTGACCCCCCTAGTCCTATATAAATACTCAATGACCCCATGTGACCCACCCTAGTACTATATAAGTACTCAATGACCCCACGTGACCCCCCCATATAGTATATAAGTACTCAATGACCCCATGTGACCCACCCTATTCCTATATAAGTACTCAATGACCCCATGTGACCCACCCTATTCCTATATAAGTACTCAATGACCCCATGTGACCCACCCTAGTCCTATATAAGTACTCAATGACCCCATGTGACCCACCCTAGTCCTATATAAGTACTCAATGACCCCACGTGAACCCCCCATGTCCTATATAAGTACTCACTGACCCCATGTGACCCCCCTAGTCCTCATATAAGTACTCAATGACCCCACGTGACCCCCCCCCCATGTCCTATATAAGTACTCAATGACCCCATGTGACCTACCCTAGTTCTATATAAGTACTCAATGACACCATGTGACCCACCCTAGTCCTATATAAGTACTCAATGACCCCACGTGACCCCCCCCATGTCCTATATAAGTACTCAATGACCCCATGTGACCTACCCTAGTTCTATATAAGTACTCAATGACACCATGTGACCCACCCTAGTCCTATATAAGTACTCAATGACCCCATGTGACCCACCCTAGTCTTATATAAGTACTCAATGACCCCATGTGACCCACCCTATTCCTATATAAGTACTCAATGACCCCATGTGACCCACCCTAGTACTATATAAGTACTCAATGACCCCATGTGAACACCCCATGTCCTATATAAGTACTCAATGACCCAATGTGACCCCCCTAGTCCTCATATAAGTACTCAATGACCCCACGTGACCTCCCCCCATGTCCTATATAAGTACTCAATGATCCCATGTGACCCCCCTAGTCCTATATAAGTAATCAATGACACTATGTGACCCACCCTAATCCTATATAAGTACTCAATGACCCCATGTGACCCCCCTAGTCCAATATAAGTATTCAATTACCCAATGTGACCCCCCTAGTCCTATATAAGTACTCAATGACCCCAGGTTTGCCACCCTAGTCATATATAAGTACTCAATGGCCCCATGTGACCCCTACTAGTCCTATATAAGTACACTTTGACCCCATGTGACCCCCCCTAGTCCTATATAAATACACAATGACACCATGTGACCCCCCCTAGTCCCATATAAGTACTCAATGACCCCATGTGACCCACCCTATTCCTATATAAATACTCAATGACCCCATGTGACCCATCCTAGTCCTATATAAGTACTCAATGACCCCATGTGACCCACCCTAGTCCAATATAAGTACTCAATGACCCCATGTGACCCACCCTAGTCCTATATAAGTACTCAATGACCCCATGTGACCCACCCTAGTACTATATAAGTACTCAATGACCCTACGTGACCCCCCATGTCCTATATAAGTACTCAATGACCCCATGTGACCCACCCTATTCCTATATAAGTACTCAATGACCCCATGTGACCCACCCTAGTCTTATATAAGTACTCAATGACCCCATGTGACCCACCCTATTCCTATATAAGTACTCAATGACCCCATGTGACCCCCCCTAGTCCTATATAAGTACTCAATGACCCCATGTGACCCACCCTAGTCCTATATAAGTACTCAATGACCCCATGTGACCCACCCTAGTCCTATATAAGTACTCAATGACCCCATGTGACCCACCCTAGTCCTATATAAGTACTCAATGTCCCCACGTGACCCCCCCATGTCCTATATAAGTACTCAATGACCCCATGTGAACCCCCCCCCATGTCCTATATAAGTACTCAATGACCCCATGTGACCCCCCATGTCCTATATAAGTACTCAATGACCCCATGTGACCCCCCTAGTCCTATATATGTACTCGATGACCCTATGTGACCCTCCCTAGTCCTATATAAGTACTCAATGACCCCATGTGACCCCCCCTAGTCCTATATAAGTACTCAATGACCCCAGGTTAGCTACCCTAGTCATATATAAGTACTCAATGACCCCATGTGACCCCTACTAGTCCTATATAAGTACTCAATGACCCCATGTGACCCCCCCTAGTCCTATATAAATACACAATGACACCATGTGACCCCCCCTAGTCCCATATAAGTACTCAATGACCCCATGTGACCCACCCTATTCCTATATAAATACTCAATGACCCCATGCGACCCACCCTAGTCCGATATAAATACTCAATGACCCCATGTGACCCACCCTAGTCCTATATAAGTACTCAATGACCCCATGTGACCCAACCTAGATCTATATAAGTACTCAATGACCCCATGTGACCCACCCTAGTCCTATATAAGTACTTAATGACCCCACGTGAACACCCCATGTCCTATATAAGTACTCAATGACCCAATGTGACCCCCCTAGTCCTCATATAAGTACTCAATGACCCCATGTGACCCACCCTAGTCCTATATAAGTACTCAATGACCCCATGTGACCCACCCTAGTACTATATAAGTACTCAATGACCCTACGTGACCCCCCATGTCCTATATAAGTACTCAATGACCCCATGTGACCCAACCTATTCCTATATAAGTACTCAATGACCCCATGTGACCCACCCTAGTCCTATATAAGTACTCAATGTCCCCATGTGACCCCCCCATGTCCTATATAAGTACTCAATGACCCCATGTGACCCCCCCTAGTCCTATATAAGTACTCAATGATCCCATGTGACCCCCCTAGTCCTATATAAGTACTCAATGACCCCATGTGACCCACCCTAGTCCTATATAAGTACTCAATGACCCCATGTGACCCACCCTAGTACTATATAAGTACTCAATGACCCTACGTGACCCCCCATGTCCTATATAAGTACTCAATGACCCCATGTGACCCACCCTATTCCTATATAAGTACTCAATGACCCCATGTGACCCACCCTAGTCTTATATAAGTACTCAATGACCCCATGTGACCCACCCTATTCCTATATAAGTACTCAATGACCCCATGTGACCCCCCCTAGTCCTATATAAGTACTCAATGACCCCATGTGACCCACCCTAGTCCTATATAAGTACTCAATGACCCAAGTGACCCACCCTAGTCCTATATAAGTACTCAATGACCCCATGTGACCCACCCTAGTCCTATATAAGTACTCAATGTCCCCACGTGACCCCCCCATGTCCTATATAAGTACTCAATGACCCCATGTGAACCCCCCCCCATGTCCTATATAAGTACTCAATGACCCCATGTGACCCCCCATGTCCTATATAAGTACTCAATGACCCCATGTGACCCCCCTAGTCCTATATATGTACTCGATGACCCTATGTGACCCTCCCTAGTCCTATATAAGTACTCAATGACCCCATGTGACCCCCCCTAGTCCTATATAAGTACTCAATGACCCCAGGTTAGCTACCCTAGTCATATATAAGTACTCAATGACCCCATGTGACCCCTACTAGTCCTATATAAGTACTCAATGACCCCATGTGACCCCCCCTAGTCCTATATAAATACACAATGACACCATGTGACCCCCCCTAGTCCCATATAAGTACTCAATGACCCCATGTGACCCACCCTATTCCTATATAAATACTCAATGACCCCATGCGACCCACCCTAGTCCGATATAAATACTCAATGACCCCATGTGACCCACCCTAGTCCTATATAAGTACTCAATGACCCCATGTGACCCAACCTAGATCTATATAAGTACTCAATGACCCCATGTGACCCACCCTAGTCCTATATAAGTACTTAATGACCCCACGTGAACACCCCATGTCCTATATAAGTACTCAATGACCCAATGTGACCCCCCTAGTCCTCATATAAGTACTCAATGACCCCATGTGACCCACCCTAGTCCTATATAAGTACTCAATGACCCCATGTGACCCACCCTAGTACTATATAAGTACTCAATGACCCTACGTGACCCCCCATGTCCTATATAAGTACTCAATGACCCCATGTGACCCAACCTATTCCTATATAAGTACTCAATGACCCCATGTGACCCACCCTAGTCCTATATAAGTACTCAATGTCCCCATGTGACCCCCCCATGTCCTATATAAGTACTCAATGACCCCATGTGACCCCCCCTAGTCCTATATAAGTACTCAATGATCCCATGTGACCCCCCTAGTCCTATATAAGTACTCAATGACACTATGTGACCCACCCTAATCCTATATAAGTACTCAATGACCCCATGTGACCCCCCTAGTCCAATATAAGTACTCAATTACCCAATGTGACCCCCCTAGTCCTATATAAGTACTCAATGACCCCAGGTTTGCCACCCTAGTCATATATAAGTACTCAATGGCCCCATGTGACCCCTACTAGTCCTATATAAGTACACTTTGACCCCATGTGACCCCCCCTAGTCCTATATAAATACACAATGACACCATGTGACCCCCCCTAGTCCCATATAAGTACTCAATGACCCCATGTGACCCACCCTATTCCTATATAAATACTCAATGACCCCATGTGACCCATCCTAGTCCTATATAAGTACTCAATGACCCCATGTGACCCACCCTAGTCCTATATAAGTACTCAATGACCCCATGTGACCCACCCTAGTCCTATATAAGTACTCAATGACCCCATGTGACCCACCCTAGTACTATATAAGTACTCAATGACCCTACGTGACCCCCCATGTCCTATATAAGTACTCAATGACCCCATGTGACCCAACCTATTCCTATATAAGTACTCAATGACCCCATGTGACCCACCCTAGTCCTATATAAGTACTCAATGTCCCCACGTGACCCCCCCATGTCCTATATAAGTACTCAATGACCCCATGTGACCCCCCCTAGTCCTATATAAGTACTCAATGACCCCATGTGACCCCCCCTAGTCCTATATATGTACTCAATGACACCATGTGACCCCCCCTAGTCCCATATAAGTACTCAATGACCCCATGTGACCCACCCTATTCCTATATAAATACTCAATGACCCCATGTGACCCACCCTAGTCCGATATAAATACTCAATGACCCCATGTGACCCACCCTAGTCCTATATAAGTACTCAATGACCCCATGTGACCCAACCTAGATCTATATAAGTACTCAATGACCCCATGTGACCCACCCTAGTCCTATATAAGTACTCAATGACCCAATGTGACCGCCCTAGTCCTCATATAAGTACTCAATGACCCCACGTGACCTCCCCCCATGTCCTATATAAGTACTCAATGATCCCATGTGACCCCCCTAGTCCTATATAAGTACTCAATGACACTATGTGACCCAACCTAATCCTATATAAGTACTCAATGACCCCATGTGACCCCCCTAGTCCAATATAAGTACTCAATTACCCAATGTGACCCCCCTAGTCCTATATAAGTACTCAATGACCCCAGGTTTGCCACCCTAGTCATATATAAATACTCAATGGCCCCATGTGACCCCTACTAGTCCTATATAAGTACACTTTGACCCCATGTGACCCCCCCTAGTCCTATATAAATACACAATGACACCATGTGACCCCCCCTAGTCCCATATAAGTACTCAATGACCCCATGTGACCCACCCTATTCCTATATAAATACTCAATGACCCCATGTGACCCATCCTAGTCCTATATAAGTACTCAACGACCCCATGTGACCCACCCTAGTCCTATATAAGTACTCAATGACCCCATGTGACCCACCCTAGTCCTATATAAGTACTCAATGACCCCATGTGACCCACCCTAGTACTATATAAGTACTCAATGACCCTACGTGACCCCCCATGTCCTATATAAGTACTCAATGACCCCATGTGACCCAACCTATTCCTATATAAGTACTCAATGACCCCATGTGACCCACCCTAGTCTTATATAAGTACTCAATGACCCCATGTGACCCACCCTATTCCTATATAAGTACTCAATGACCCCATGTGACCCCCCCTAGTCCTATATAAGTACTCAATGACCCCATGTGACCCACCCTAGTCCTATATAAGTACTCAATGACCCCACGTGACCCCCCCATGTCCTATATAAGTACTCAATGACCCCATGTGACCCCCCTAGTGCTATATAAGTACTCAATGACCCCATGTGACCTACCCTAGTTCTATATAAGTACTCAATGACCCCATGTGACCCACCCTAGTCCTATATAAGTACTCAATGACCCCATGTGACCCACCCTAGTCCTATATAAGTACTCAATGACCCCATGTGACCCACCCTAGTCCTATATAAGTACTCAATGTCCCCACGTGACCCCCCCATGTCCTATATAAGTACTCAATGACCCCATGTGAACCCCCCCATGTCCTATATAAGTACTCAATGACCCCATGTGACCCCCCTAGTCCTATATATGTACTCAATGACCCTATGTGACCCTCCCTAGTCCTATATAAGTACTCAATGACCCCATGTGACCGACCCTAGTCCTATATAAGTACTCAATGACCCCATGTGACTTCCCTAGTCCTATATAAGTACTCAATTACCCCATGTGACCCCTACTAGTCCTATATAAGTACACTTTGACCCCATGTGACCCCCCCTAGTCCTATATAAATACACAATGACACCATGTGACCCCCCCTAGTCCCATATAAGTACTCAATGACCCCATGTGACCCACCCTATTCCTATATAAATACTCAATGACCCCATGTGACCCATCCTAGTCCTATATAAGTACTCAATGACCCCATGTGACCCACCCTAGTCCTATATAAGTACTCAATGACCCCATGTGACCCACCCTAGTCCTATATAAGTACTCAATGACCCCATGTGACCCACCCTAGTACTATATAAGTACTCAATGACCCTACGTGACCCCCCATGTCCTATATAAGTACTCAATGACCCCATGTGACCCACCCTATTCCTATATAAGTACTCAATGACCCCATGTGACCCACCCTAGTCTTATATAAGTACTCAATGACCCCATGTGACCCACCCTATTCCTATATAAGTACTCAATGACCCCATGTGACCCCCCCTAGTCCTATATAAGTACTCAATGACCCCATGTGACCCACCCTAGTCCTATATAAGTACTCAATGACCCCATGTGACCCACCCTAGTCCTATATAAGTACTCAATGACCCCATGTGACCCACCCTAGTCCTATATAAGTACTCAATGTCCCCACGTGACCCCCCCATGTCCTATATAAGTACTCAATGACCCCATGTGAACCCCCCCCCCATGTCCTATATAAGTACTCAATGACCCCATGTGACCCCCCATGTCCTATATAAGTACTCAATGACCCCATGTGACCCCCCTAGTCCTATATATGTACTCAATGACCCTATGTGACCCTCCCTAGTCCTATATAAGTACTCAATGACCCCATGTGACCCCCCCTAGTCCTATATAAGTACTCAATGACCCCAGGTTAGCCACCCTAGTCATATATAAGTACTCAATGACCCCATGTGACCCCTACTAGTCCTATGTAAGTACTCAATGACCCCATGTGACCCCCCCTAGTCCTATATAAATACACAATGACACCATGTGACCCCCCCTAGTCCCATATAAGTACTCAATGACCCCATGTGACCCACCCTATTCCTATATAAATACTCAATGACCCCATGCGACCCACCCTAGTCCGATATAAATACTCAATGACCCCATGTGACCCACCCTAGTCCTATATAAGTACTCAATGACCCCATGTGACCCAACCTAGATCTATATAAGTACTCAATGACCCCATGTGACCCACCCTAGTCCTATATAAGTACTTAATGACCCCACGTGAACACCCCATGTCCTATATAAGTACTCAATGACCCAATGTGACCCCCCTAGTCCTCATATAAGTACTCAATGACCCCATGTGACCCACCCTAGTCCTATATAAGTACTCAATGACCCCATGTGACCCACCCTAGTACTATATAAGTACTCAATGACCCTACGTGACCCCCCATGTCCTATATAAGTACTCAATGACCCCATGTGACCCAACCTATTCCTATATAAGTACTCAATGACCCCATGTGACCCAGTCTAGTCCTATATAAGTACTCAATGTCCCCACGTGACCACCCCATGTCCTATATAAGTACTCAATGACCCCATGTGACCCCCCCTAGTCCTATATAAGTACTCAATGATCCCATGTGACCCCCCTAGTCCTATATAAGTACTCAATGACACTATGTGACCCACCCTAATCCTATATAAGTACTCAATGACCCCATGTGACCCCCCTAGTCCAATATAAGTACTCAATTACCCAATGTGACCCCCCTAGTCCTATATAAGTACTCAATGACCCCAGGTTTGCCACCCTAGTCATATATAAGTACTCAATGGCCCCATGTGACCCCTACTAGTCCTATATAAGTACACTTTGACCCCATGTGACCCCCCCTAGTCCTATATAAATACACAATGACACCATGTGACCCCCCCTAGTCCCATATAAGTACTCAATGACCCCATGTGACCCACCCTATTCCTATATAAATACTCAATGACCCCATGTGACCCATCCTAGTCCTATATAAGTACTCAATGACCCCATGTGACCCACCCTAGTCCTATATAAGTACTCAATGACCCCATGTGACCCACCCTAGTCCTATATAAGTACTCAATGACCCCATGTGACCCACCCTAGTACTATATAAGTACTCAATGACCCTACGTGACCCCCCATGTCCTATATAAGTACTCAATGACCCCATGTGACCCAACCTATTCCTATATAAGTACTCAATGACCCCATGTGACCCACCCTAGTCCTATATAAGTACTCAATGTCCCCACGTGACCCCCCCATGTCCTATATAAGTACTCAATGACCACATGTGACCCCCCCTAGTCCTATATAAGTACTCAATGACCCCATGTGACCCCCCCTAGTCCTATATATGTACTCAATGACACCATGTGACCCCCCCTAGTCCCATATAAGTACTCAATGACCCCATGTGACCCACCCTATTCCTATATAAATACTCAATGACCCCATGTGACCCACCCTAGTCCGATATAAATACTCAATGACCCCATGTGACCCACCCTAGTCCTATATAAGTACTCAATGACCCCATGTGACCCAACCTAGATCTATATAAGTACTCAATGACCCCATGTGACCCACCCTAGTCCTATATAAGTACTCAATGACCCAATGTGACCGCCCTAGTCCTCATATAAGTACTCAATGACCCCACGTGACCTCCCCCCATGTCCTATATAAGTACTCAATGATCCCATGTGACCCCCCTAGTCCTATATAAGTACTCAATGACACTATGTGACCCAACCTAATCCTATATAAGTACTCAATGACCCCATGTGACCCCCCTAGTCCAATATAAGTACTCAATTACCCAATGTGACCCCCCTAGTCCTATATAAGTACTCAATGACCCCAGGTTTGCCACCCTAGTCATATATAAATACTCAATGGCCCCATGTGACCCCTACTAGTCCTATATAAGTACACTTTGACCCCATGTGACCCCCCCTAGTCCTATATAAATACACAATGACACCATGTGACCCCCCCTAGTCCCATATAAGTACTCAATGACCCCATGTGACCCACCCTATTCCTATATAAGTACTCAATGACCCCATGTGACCCACCCTAGTCTTATATAAGTACTCAATGACCCCATGTGACCCACCCTATTCCTATATAAGTACTCAATGACCCCATGTGACCCCCCCTAGTCCTATATAAGTACTCAATGACCCCATGTGACCCACCCTAGTCCTATATAAGTACTCAATGACCCCATGTGACCCACCCTAGTCCTATATAAGTACTCAATGACCCCATGTGACCCACCCTAGTCCTATATAATTACTCAATGTCCCCACGTTACCCCCCCATGTCCTATATAAGTACTCAATGACCCCATGTGAACCCCCCCCCCCATGTCCTATATAAGTACTCAATGACCCCATGTGACCCCCCATGTCCTATATAAGTACTCAATGACCCCATGTGACCCCCCTAGTCCTATATATGTACTCAATGACCCTATGTGACCCTCCCTAGTCCTATATAAGTACTCAATGACCCCATGTGACCCCCCCTAGTCCTATATAAGTACTCAATGACCCCAGGTTAGCTACCCTAGTCATATATAAGTACTCAATGACCCCATGTGACCCCTACTAGTCCTATATAAGTACTCAATGACCCCATGTGACCCCCCCTAGTCCTATATAAATACACAATGACACCATGTGACCCCCCCTAGTCCCATATAAGTACTCAATGACCCCATGTGACCCACCCTATTCCTATATAAATACTCAATGACCCCATGCGACCCACCCTAGTCCGATATAAATACTCAATGACCCCATGTGACCCACCCTAGTCCTATATAAGTACTCAATGACCCCATGTGACCCAACCTAGATCTATATAAGTACTCAATGACCCCATGTGACCCACCCTAGTCCTATATAAGTACTTAATGACCCCACGTGAACACCCCATGTCCTATATAAGTACTCAATGACCCAATGTGACCCCCCTAGTCCTCATATAAGTACTCAATGACCCCATGTGACCCACCCTAGTCCTATATAAGTACTCAATGACCCCATGTGACCCACCCTAGTACTATATAAGTACTCAATGACCCTACGTGAGCCCCCATGTCCTATATAAGTACTCAATGACCCCATGTGACCCAACCTATTCCTATATAAGTACTCAATGACCCCATGTGACCCACCCTAGTCCTATATAAGTACTCAATGTCCCCACGTGACCCCCCCATGTCCTATATAAGTACTCAATGACCCCATGTGACCCCCCCTAGTCCTATATAAGTACTCAATGATCCCATGTGACCCCCCTAGTCCTATATAAGTACTCAATGACACTATGTGACCCACCCTAATCCTATATAAGTACTCAATGACCCCATGTGACCCCCCTAGTCCAATATAAGTACTCAATTACCCAATGTGACCCCCCTAGTCCTATATAAGTACTCAATGACCCCAGGTTTGCCACCCTAGTCATATATAAGTACTCAATGGCCCCATGTGACCCCTACTAGTCCTATATAAGTACACTTTGACCCCATGTGACCCCCCCTAGTCCTATATAAATACACAATGACACCATGTGACCCCCCCTAGTCCCATATAAGTACTCAATGACCCCATGTGACCCACCCTATTCCTATATAAATACTCAATGACCCCATGTGACCCATCCTAGTCCTATATAAGTACTCAATGACCCCATGTGACCCACCCTATTCCTATATAAGTACTCAATGACCCCATGTGACCCACCCTAGTCCTATATAAGTACTCAATGACCCCATGTGACCCACCCTAGTACTATATAAGTACTCAATGACCCTACGTGACCCCCCATGTCCTATATAAGTACTCAATGACCCCATGTGACCCAACCTATTCCTATATAAGTACTCAATGACCCCATGTGACCCACCCTAGTCCTATATAAGTACTCAATGTCCCCACGTGACCCCCCCATGTCCTATATAAGTACTCAATGACCCCATGTGACCCCCCCTAGTCCTATATAACTACTCAATGACCCCATGTGACCCCCCCTAGTCCTATATATGTACTCAATGACACCATGTGACCCCCCCTAGTCCCATATAAGTACTCAATGACCCCATGTGACCCACCCTATTCCTATATAAATACTCAATGACCCCATGTGACCCACCCTAGTCCGATATAAATACTCAATGACCCCATGTGACCCACCCTAGTCCTATATAAGTACTCAATGACCCCATGTGACCCAACCTAGATCTATATAAGTACTCAATGACCCCATGTGACCCACCCTAGTCCTATATAAGTACTCAATGACCCAATGTGACCGCCCTAGTCCTCATATAAGTACTCAATGACCCCACGTGACCTCCCCCCATGTCCTATATAAGTACTCAATGATCCCATGTGACCCCCCTAGTCCTATATAAGTACTCAATGACACTATGTGACCCAACCTAATCCTATATAAGTACTCAATGACCCCATGTGACCCCCCTAGTCCAATATAAGTACTCAATTACCCAATGTGACCCCCCTAGTCCTATATAAGTACTCAATGACCCCAGGTTTGCCACCCTAGTCATATATAAATACTCAATGGCCCCATGTGACCCCTACTAGTCCTATATAAGTACACTTTGACCCCATGTGACCCCCCCTAGTCCTATATAAATACACAATGACACCATGTGACCCCCCCTAGTCCCATATAAGTACTCAATGACCCCATGTGACCCACCCTATTCCTATATAAATACTCAATGACCCCATGTGACCCATCCTAGTCCTATATAAGTACTCAATGACCCCATGTGACCCACCCTAGTCCTATATAAGTACTCAATGACCCCATGTGACCCACCCTAGTCCTATATAAGTACTCAATGACCCCATGTGACCCACCCTAGTACTATATAAGTACTCAATGACCCTACGTGACCCCCCATGTCCTATATAAGTACTCAATGACCCCATGTGACCCAACCTATTCCTATATAAGTACTCAATGACCCCATGTGACCCACCCTAGTCTTATATAAGTACTCAATGACCCCATGTGACCCACCCTATTCCTATATAAGTACTCAATGACCCCATGTGACCCCCCCTAGTCCTATATAAGTACTCAATGACCCCATGTGACCCACCCTAGTCCTATATAAGTACTCAATGACCCCACGTGACCCCCCCATGTCCTATATAAGTACTCAATGACCCCATGTGACCCCCCTAGTGCTATATAAGTACTCAATGACCCCATGTGACCTACCCTAGTTCTATATAAGTACTCAATGACCCCATGTGACCCACCCTAGTCCTATATAAGTACTCAATGACCCCATGTGACCCACCCTAGTCCTATATAAGTACTCAATGACCCCATGTGACCCACCCTAGTCCTATATAAGTACTCAATGTCCCCACGTGACCCCCTAATGTCCTATATAAGTACTCAATGACCCCATGTGAACCCCCCCATGTCCTATATAAGTACTCAATGACCCCATGTGACCCCCCCTAGTCCTATATAAGTACTCAATGATCCCATGTGACCCCCCTAGTCCTATATAAGTACTCAATGACACTATGTGACCCACCCTAATCCTATATAAGTACTCAATGACCCCATGTGACCCCCCTAGTCCAATATAAGTACTCAATTACCCAATGTGACCCCCCTAGTCCTATATAAGTACTCAATGACCCCAGGTTTGCCACCCTAGTCATATATAAGTACTCAATGGCCCCATGTGACCCCTACTAGTCCTATATAAGTACACTTTGACCCCATGTGACCCCCCCTAGTCCTATATAAATACACAATGACACCATGTGACCCCCCCTAGTTCCATATAAGTACTCAATGACCCCATGTGACCCACCCTATTCCTATATAAATACTCAATGACCCCATGTGACCCATCCTAGTCCTATATAAGTACTCAATGACCCCATGTGACCCACCCTAGTCCTATATAAGTACTCAATGACCCCATGTGACCCACCCTAGTCCTATATAAGTACTCAATGACCCCATGTGACCCACCCTAGTACTATATAAGTACTCAATGACCCTACGTGACCCCCCATGTCCTATATAAGTACTCAATGACCCCATGTGACCCAACCTATTCCTATATAAGTACTCAATGACCCCATGTGACCCACCCTAGTCCTATATAAGTACTCAATGTCCCCACGTGACCCCCCCATGTCCTATATAAGTACTCAATGACCCCATGTGACCCCCCCTAGTCCTATATAAGTACTCAATGACCCCATGTGACCCCCCCTAGTCCTATATATGTACTCAATGACACCATGTGACCCCCCCTAGTCCCATATAAGTACTCAATGACCCCATGTGACCCACCCTATTCCTATATAAATACTCAATGACCCCATGTGACCCACCCTAGTCCGATATAAATACTCAATGACCCCATGTGACCCACCCTAGTCCTATATAAGTACTCAATGACCCCATGTGACCCAACCTAGATCTATATAAGTACTCAATGACCCCATGTGACCCACCCTAGTCCTATATAAGTACTCAATGACCCAATGTGACCGCCCTAGTCCTCATATAAGTACTCAATGACCCCACGTGACCTCCCCCCATGTCCTATATAAGTACTCAATGATCCCATGTGACCCCCCTAGTCCTATATAAGTACTCAATGACACTATGTGACCCAACCTAATCCTATATAAGTACTCAATGACCCCATGTGACCCCCCTAGTCCAATATAAGTACTCAATTACCCAATGTGACCCCCCTAGTCCTATATAAGTACTCAATGACCCCAGGTTTGCCACCCTGGTCATATATAAATACTCAATGGCCCCATGTGACCCCTACTAGTCCTATATAAGTACACTTTGACCCCATGTGACCCCCCCTAGTCCTATATAAATACACAATGACACCATGTGACCCCCCCTAGTCCCATATAAGTACTCAATGACCCCATGTGACCCACCCTATTCCTATATAAATACTCAATGACCCCATGTGACCCATCCTAGTCCTATATAAGTACTCAATGACCCCATGTGACCCACCCTAGTCCGATATAAGTACTCAATGACCCCATGTGACCACCCCTAGTCCTATATAAGTACTCAATGACCCCATGTGACCCACCCTAGTCCTATATAAGTACTCAATGACCCCATGTGACCCACCCTAGTACTATATAAGTACTCAATGACCCTAAGTGACCCCCCATGTCCTATATAAGTACTCAATGACCCCATGTGACCCAACCTATTCCTATATAAGTACTCAATGACCCCATGTGACCCACCCTAGTCTTATATAAGTACTCAATGACCCCATGTGACCCACCCTATTCCTATATAAGTACTCAATGACCCCATGTGACCCCCCCTAGTCCTATATAAGTACTCAATGACCCCATGTGACCCACCCTAGTCCTATATAAGTACTCAATGACCCCACGTGACCCCCCCATGTCCTATATAAGTACTCAATGACCCCATGTGACCCCCCTAGTGCTATATAAGTACTCAATGACCCCATGTGACCTACCCTAGTTCTATATAAGTACTCAATGACCCCATGTGACCCACCCTAGTCCTATATAAGTACTCAATGACCCCATGTGACCCACCCTAGTCCTATATAAGTACTCAATGACCCCATGTGACCCACCCTAGTCCTATATAAGTACTCAATGTCCCCACGTGACCCCCCCATGTCCTATATAAGTACTCAATGACCCCATGTGAACCCCCCCATGTCCTATATAAGTACTCAATGACCCCATGTGACCCTCCTAGTCCTATATATGTACTCAATGACCCTATGTGACCCTCCCTAGTCCTATATAAGTACTCAATGACCCCATGTGACCGACCCTAGTCCTATATAAGTACTCAATGACCCCATGTGACTTCCCTAGTCCTATATAAGTACTCAATTACCCCATGTGACCCCCCCTAGTCCTATATAAGTACTCAATGACCCCAGGTTAGCTACCCTAGTCATATATAAGTACTCAATGACCCCATGTGACCCCTACTAGTCCTATATAAGTACTCAATGACCCCATGTGACCCCCCCCAGTCCTATATAAATACACAATGACACCATGTGACCCCCCCTAGTCCCATATAAGTACTCAATGACCCCATGTGACCCACCCTATTCCTATATAAATACTCAATGACCCCATGTGACCCACCCTAGTCCGATATAAATACTCAATGACCCCATGTGACCCACCCTAGTCCTATATAAGTACTCAATGACCCCATGTGACCCAACCTAGATCTATATAAGTACTCAATGACCCCATGTGAACCACCCTAGTCCTATATAAGTACTCAATGACCCCACGTGACCCCCCCATGTCCTATATAAGTACTCAATGACCCCATGTGACCCCCCTAGTGCTATATAAGTACTCAATGACCCCATGTGACCTACCCTAGTTCTATATAAGTACTCAATGACCCCATGTGACCCACCCTAGTCCTATATAAGTACTCAATGACCCCATGTGACCCACCCTAGTCCTATATAAGTACTCAATGACCCCATGTGACCCACCCTAGTCCTATATAAGTACTCAATGTCCCCACGTGACCCCCCCATGTCCTATATAAGTACTCAATGACCCCATGTGAACCCCCCCATGTCCTATATAAGTACTCAATGACCCCATGTGACCCCCCTAGTCCTATATATGTACTCAATGACCCTATGTGACCCTCCCTAGTCCTATATAAGTACTCAATGACCCCATGTGACCGACCCTAGTCCTATATAAGTACTCAATGACCCCATGTGACTTCCCTAGTCCTATATAAGTACTCAATTACCCCATGTGACCCCCCCTAGTCCTATATAAGTACTCAATGACCCCAGGTTAGCTACCCTAGTCATATATAAGTACTCAATGACCCCATGTGACCCCTACTAGTCCTATATAAGTACTCAATGACCCCATGTGACCCCCCCCAGTCCTATATAAATACACAATGACACCATGTGACCCCCCCTAGTCCCATATAAGTACTCAATGACCCCATGTGACCCACCCTATTCCTATATAAATACTCAATGACCCCATGTGACCCACCCTAGTCCGATATAAATACTCAATGACCCCATGTGACCCACCCTAGTCCTATATAAGTACTCAATGACCCCATGTGACCCAACCTAGATCTATATAAGTACTCAATGACCCCATGTGACCCACCCTAGTCCTATATAAGTACTCAATGACCACATGTGACCCACCTTATTCCTACATAAGTACTCAATGACTCCATGTAACCACACCTAGTCCTATCTAAGTACTCAATGACTCCATGTGACCCACCCTAGTCATATATAAGTACTCAATGACCCCATGTGACCCCCCCTAGTCCTATATAAGTACTCAATGACCCCATGTGACCCACCCTAGTCCTATATAAGTACTCAATGACCCCACGTGACCCCCCCATGTCCTATATAACTACTCAATGATCCCATGTGACCCCCCTAGTGCTATATAAGTACTCAATGACCCCATGTGACCTACCCTAGTTCTATATAAGTACTCAATGACCCCATGTGACCCACCCTAGTCCTATATAAGTACTCAATGACCCCAGGTTAGCTACCCTAGTCCTATATAACTACTCAATGACCCCATGTGACCCACCCTAGTCCTATAGAAGTACTCAATGACCCCATGTGACCCACCCTAGTCCTATATAAGTACTCAATGACCCCACGTGAACCCCCCCTGTCCTATATAAGTACTCAATGACCCCATGTGACCCACCCTATTCCTATATAAATACTCAATGACCCCATGTGACCCACCCTAGTCCGATATTAATACTCAATGACCCCATGTGACCAACCCTAGTCCTATATAAGTACTCAATGACCCCATGTGACCCAACCTAGACCTATATAAGTACTCAATGACCCCATGTGACCCACCCTAGTCCTATATAAGTACTCAATGACCCCATGTGACCCCCCCTAGTCCTATATAAGTACTCAATGACCCCATGTGACCTACCCTAGTCCTATATAAGTACTCAATGACCCCATGTGACCCACCCTAGTCCTATATAAGTACTCAATGACCCCATGTGACCCACCCTAGTCCTATATAAGTACTCAATGTCCCCACGTGACCCCCCCATGTCCTATATAAGTACTCAATGACCCCATGTGAACCCCCCCCCCATGTCCTATATAAGTACTCAATGACCCCATGTGACCCCCCTAGTCCTATATATGTACTCAATGACCCTATGTGACCCTCCCTAGTCCTATATAAGTACTCAATGACCCCATGTGACTGACCCTAGTCCTATATAAGTACTCAATGACCCCATGTGACTTCCCTAGTCCTATATAAGTACTCAATTACCCCATGTGACCCCCCCTAGTCCTATATAAGTACTCAATGACCCCAGGTTAGCTACCCTAGTCATATATAAGTACTCAATGACCCCATGTGACCCCTACTAGTCCTATATAAGTACTCAATGACCCCATGTGACCCCCCCTAGTCCTATATAAATACACAATGACACCATGTGACCCCCCCTAGTCCCATATAAGTACTCAATGACCCCATGTGACCCACCCTATTCCTATATAAATACTCAATGACCCCATGTGACCCACCCTAGTCCGATATAAATACTCAATGACCCCATGTGACCCACCCTAGTCCTATATAAATACTCATGACCCCACGTGACCCCCCCATGTCCTATATAAGTACTCAATGACCACATGTGACCCCCCTAGTCCTATATAAGTACTCAATGACCCCATGTGACCTACCCTAGTCCTATATAAGTAATCAATGACCCCATGTGACCCACCCTAGTCCTATATAAATACTCAATGACCCCATGTGACCCACCCTAGTCCGATATAAGTACTCAATGACCCCATGTGACCCCCCCTAGTCCTATATAAGTACTCAATGACCCCATGTGACCCACCCTAGTCCAATATAAGTACTTAATGACCCCATGTGACCCACCCTAGTCCTATATAAGAACTCAATCACCCCATGTGACCCCCCTAGTCCTATATAAATACTCAATGACCACATGTGACCCCCCTAGTCCTATTTAAGTACTCAATGTCCCCATGTGACCTACCCTAGTCCTATATAAGTAATCAATGACCCCATGTGACCCACCCTAGTCCTATATAAATACTCAATGACCCCATGTGACCCACCCTAGTCCGATATAAGTACTCAATGACCCCATGTGACCCCCCCTAGTCCTATATAAGTACTCAATGACCCCATGTGACCCACCCTATTCCTATATAAGTACTCAATGACCCCATGTGACCCACCCTAGTCCTATATAAGTACTCAATGACCCCATGTGACCCACCCTAGTCCTATATAAGTACTCAATGACCCCACGTGAACCCTCCATGTCCTATATAAGTACTCAATGACCCCATGTGACCCCCCTAGTCCTCATATAAGTACTCAATGACCCCACGTGACCCCCCCCATGTCCTATATAAGTACTCAATGACCCCATGTGACCTACCCTAGTTCTATATAAGTACTCAATGACACCATGTGACCCACCCTAGTCCTATATAAGTACTCAATGACCCCACGTGAACCCCCCATGTCCTATTTAAGTACTCAATGACCCCATGTGACCCCCCTAGTCCTCATATAAGTACTCAATGACCCCACGTGACCCCCCCCCTATGTCCTATATAAGTACTCAATGACCCCATGTGACCTACCCTAGTTCTATATAAGTACTCAATGACACCATGTGACCCACCCTAGTCCTATATAAGTACTCAATGACCCCATGTGACCCACCCTAGTCGTATATAAGTACTCAATGACCCCATGTGACCCAACCTATTCCTATATAAGTACTCAAAGACCCCATGTGACCCCCCCTAGTCCTATATAAGTACTCAATGACACCATGTGACCCACCCTCGTCCTATATAACTACTCAATGACCCCATGTGACCCCCCCTAGTCCTATATAAGTACTCAATGACACCATGTGACCCACCCTCGTCCTATATAACTACTCAATGACCCCATGTGACCCACCCTAGTCCTATATAAGTACTCAATGACCCCACGTGAACCCTCCATGTCCTATATAAGTACTCAATGACCCCATGTGACCCCCCTAGTCCTCATATAAGTACTCAATGACCCCACGTGACCCCCCCCATGTCCTATATAAGTACTCAATGACCCCAGGTGACCTACCCTAGTTCTATATAAGTACTCAATGACACCATGTGACCCACCCTCGTCCTATATAACTACTCAATGACCCCATGTGACCCACCCTAGTCCTATAGAAGTACTCAATGACCCCATGTGACCCACCCTAGTCCTATATAAGTACTCAATGACCCCACGTGAACCCCCCCTGTCCTATATAAGTACTCAATGACCCCATGTGACCAACCCTAGTCCTATATAAGTACTCAATGACCCCATGTGACCCAACCTAGACCTATATAAGTACTCAATGACCCCATGTGACCCAACCTATTCCTATATAAGTACTCAATGACCCCATGTGACCCCCCCTAGTCCTATATAAGTACTCAATGACACCATGTGACCCACCCTCGTCCTATATAACTACTCAATGACCCCATGTGACCCACCCTAGTCCTATAGAAGTACTCAATGACCCCATGTGACCCACCCTAGTCCTATATAAGTACTCAATGACCCCACGTGAACCCCCCCTGTCCTATATAAGTACTCAATGACCCCATGTGACCCACCCTATTCCTATATAAATACTCAATGACCCCATGTGACCCACCCTAGTCCGATATAAATACTCAATGACCCCATGTGACCAACCCTAGTCCTATATAAGTACTCAATGACCCCATGTGACCCAACCTAGACCTATATAAGTACTCAATGAGCCCATGTGACCCCCCTAGTCCTATATATGTACTCAATGACCCTATGTGACCCTCCCTAGTCCTATATAAGTACTCAATGACCCCATGTGACCGACCCTAGTCCTATATAAGTACTCAATGACCCCATGTGACTTCCCTAGTCCTATATAAGTACTCAATTACCCCATGTGACCCCCCCTAGTCCTATATAAGTACTCAATTACCCCAGGTTAGCTACCCTAGTCATATATAAGTACTCAATGACCCCATGTGACCCCTACTAGTCCTATATAAGTACTCAATGACCCCATGTGACCCCCCCTAGTCCTATATAAATACACAATGACACCATGTGACCCACCCTATTCCTATATAAATACTCAATGACCCCATGTGACCCACCCTAGTCCGATATAAATACTCAATGACCCCATGTGACCCACCCTAGTCCTATATAAATACTCAATGACCCCACGTGACCCCCCCATGTCCTATATAAGTATTCAATGACCACATGTGACCCCCCTAGTCCTATATAAGTACTCAATGACCCCATGTGACCTACCCTAGTCCTATATAAGTAATCAATGACCCCATGTGACCTACCCTAGTCCTATATAAATACTCAATGACCCCATGTGACCCACCCTAGTCCGATATAAGTACTCAATGACCCCATGTGACCCCCCCTAGTCCTATATAAGTACTCAATGACCCCATGTGACCCACCCTAGTCTTATATAAGTACTCAATGACCCCATGTGACCCAACCTATTCCTATATAAGTACTCAATGACCCCATGTGACCCCCCCTAGTCCTATATAAGTACTCAATGACCCCATGTGACCCACCCTAGTCTTATATAAGTACTCAATGACCCCATGTGACCCACCCTATTCCTATATAAGTACTCAATGACCCCATGTGTCCCCCCCTAGTCCTATATAAGTACTCAATTACCCCATGTGACCCCCCCTAGTCCTATATAAGTACTCAATGACCCCAGGTTAGCTACCCTGGTCATATATAAGTACTCAATGACCCCATGTGACCCACCCTAGTCCTATATAAGTACTCAATGACCCCACGTGAACCCTCCATGTCCTATATAAGTACTCAATGACCCCATGTGACCCCCCTAGTCCCCATATAAGTACTCAATGACCCCACGTGACCCCCCCCATGTCCTATATAAGTACTCAATGACCCCAGGTGACCTACCCTAGTTCTATATAAGTACTCAATGACACCATGTGACCCACCCTCGTCCTATATAACTACTCAATGACCCCATGTGACCCACCCTAGTCCTATAGAAGTACTCAATGACCCCATGTGACCCACCCTAGTCCTATATAAGTACTCAATGACCCCACGTGAACCCCCCCTGTCCTATATAAGTACTCAATGACCCCATGTGACCCACCCTATTCCTATATAAATACTCAATGACCCCATGTGACCCACCCTAGTCCGATATAAATACTCAATGACCCCATGTGACCAACCCTAGTCCTATATAAGTACTCAATGACCCCATGTGACCCAACCTAGACCTATATAAGTACTCAATGACCCCATGTGACCCAACCTATTCCTATATAAGTACTCAATGACCCCATGTGACCCCCCCTAGTCCTATATAAGTACTCAATGACACCATGTGACCCACCCTCGTCCTATATAACTACTCAATGACCCCATGTGACCCACCCTAGTCCTATAGAAGTACTCAATGACCCCATGTGACCCACCCTAGTCCTATATAAGTACTCAATGACCCCACGTGAACCCCCCCTGTCCTATATAAGTACTCAATGACCCCATGTGACCCACCCTATTCCTATATAAATACTCAATGACCCCATGTGACCCACCCTAGTCCGATATAAATACTCAATGACCCCATGTGACCAATCCTAGTCCTATATAAGTACTCAATGACCCCATGTGACCCAACCTAGACCTATATAAGTACTCAATGACCCCATGTGACCCCCCTAGTCCTATATATGTACTCAATGACCCTATGTGACCCTCCCTAGTCCTATATAAGTACTCAATGACCCCATGTGACCGACCCTAGTCCTATATAAGTACTCAATGACCCCATGTGACTTCCCTAGTCCTATATAAGTACTCAATTACCCCATGTGACCCCCCCTAGTCCTATATAAGTACTCAATGACCCCACGTTAGCTACCCTAGTCATATATAAGTACTCAATGACCCCATGTGACCCCTACTAGTCCTATATAAGTACTCAATGACCCCATGTGACCCCCCCTAGTCCTATATAAATACACAATGACACCATGTGACCCCCCCTAGTCCCATATAAGTACTCAATGACCCCATGTGACCCACCCTATTCCTATATAAATACTCAATGACCCCATGTGACCCACCCTAGTCCGATATAAATACTCAATGACCCCATGTGACCCACCCTAGTCCTATATAAATACTCAATGACCCCACGTGACCCCCCCATGTCCTATATAAGTATTCAATGACCACATGTGACCCCCCTAGTCCTATATAAGTACTCAATGACCCCATGTGACCTACCCTAGTCCTATATAAGTAATCAATGACCCCATGTGACCCACCCTAGTCCTATATAAATACTCAATGACCCCATGTGACCCACCCTAGTCCGATATAAGTACTCAATGACCCCATGTGACCCCCCCTAGTCCTATATAAGTACTCAATGACCCCATGTGACCCACCCTAGTCTTATATAAGTACTCAATGACCCCATGTGACCCAACCTATTCCTATATAAGTACTCAATGACCCCATGTGACCCCCCCTAGTCCTATATAAGTACTCAATGACCCCATGTGACCCACCCTAGTCTTATATAAGTACTCAATGACCCCATGTGACCCACCCTATTCCTATATAAGTACTCAATGACCCCATGTGTCCCCCCCTAGTCCTATATAAGTACTCAATTACCCCATGTGACCCCCCCTAGTCCTATATAAGTACTCAATGACCCCAGGTTAGCTACCCTAGTCATATATAAGTACTCAGTGACCCCATGTGACCCCTACTAGTCCTATATAAGTACTCAATGACCCCATGTGACCCCCCCTAGTCCTATATAAATACACAATGACACCATGTGACCCCCCCTAGTCCCATATAAGTACTCAATGACCCCATGTGACCCACCCTATTCCTATATAAATACTCAATGACCCCATGTGACCCACCCTAGTCCGATATAAATACTCAATGACCCCATGTGACCCACCCTAGTCCTATATAAGTACTCAATGACCCCATGTGACCCAACCTAGATCTATATAAGTACTCAATGACTCCATGTGACCACACCTAGTCCTATCTAAGTACTCAATGACTCCATGTGACCCACCCTAGTCCTATATAAGTACTCAATGACCCCATGTGACCCACCCTAGTTTATATAAGTACTCAATGACTCCATGTGACCCACCCTAGTCCTATATAAGTACTCAGTTACCCAATGTGACCCCTCCTAGTCCTGTATAAGTACTCAATGACCCCATGTGACCCATCCTAGTCCTATATAAGTACTCAATGACCCCACGTGACCCCCCCATGTCCTATATAAGTACTCAATGACCACATGTGACCCCCCTAGTCCTATATAAGTACTCAATGACCCCATGTGACCTACCCTAGTCCTATATAAGTACTCAATGACCCCATGTGACCCACCCTAGTCCTATATAAATACTCAATGACCCCATGTGACCCACCCTAGTCCGATATAAGTACTCAATGACCCCATGTGACTCCCCTTAGTCCTATATAAGTACTCAATGACCCCATGTGACCCACCCTAGTCCAATATAAGTACTTAATGACCCCATGTGACCCACCCTAGTCCTATATAAGAACTCAATCACCCCATGTGACCCCCTAGTCCTATATAAATACTCAATGACCCCATGTGACCCACCCTAGTACTATATAAGTACTCAATGACCCCACGTGACCCCCCCATATAATATATAAGTACTCAATGACCCCATGTGACCCACCCTATTCCTATATAAGTACTCAATGACACCATGTGACCCACCCTAGTCCTATATAAGTACTCAATGACCCCATGTGACCCACCCTAGTCCTATATAAGTACTCAATGACCCCACGTGACCCACCCATATAATATATAAGTACTCAATGACCCCATGTGACCCACCCTATTCCTATATAAGTACTCAATGACCCCATGTGACCCACCCTAGTCCTATATAAGTACTCAATGACCCCATGTGACCCACCCTAGTCCGATATAAGTACTCAATGACCCCATGTGACCCCCCCTAGTCCTATATAAGTACTCAATGACCCCATGTGACCCACCCTAGTCCAATATAAGTACTTAATGACCCCATGTGACCCACCCTAGTCCTATATAAGAACTCAATCACCCCATGTGACCCCCCTAGTCCTATATAAATACTCAATGACCCCATGTGACCCACCCTAGTACTATATAAGTACTCAATGACCCCACGTGACCCCCCCATATAATATATAAGTACTCAATGACCCCATGTGACCCACCCTATTCCTATATAAGTACTCAATGACCCCATGTGACCCACCCTAGTCCTATATAAGTACTCAATGACCCCATGTGACCCACCCTAGTCCTATAGAAGTACTCAATGACCCCATGTGACCCACCCTAGTCCTATATAAGTACTCAATGACCCCACGTGAACCCCCCCTGTCCTATATAAGTACTCAATGACCCCATGTGACCCCCCTCGTCCTCATATAAGTACTCAATGACCCAACGTGACACCCCCCATGTCCTATATAAGTACTCAATGATCCCATGTGACCCCCCTAGTCCTATATAAGTACTCAATGACCCTATGTGACCCACCCTAGTCCTATATAAGTACTCAATGTCGCCATGTTACCCACCCTAGTCCTATATAAGTACTCAATGACCCCATGTGACCCCCCTAGTCGATTATAAGTACTCAATTACCCAATGTGACCCCCCTAGTCCTATATAAGTACTGAATGACCCCAGGTTAGCCAACCTAGTCATATATAAGTACTCAATGGCCCCATGTGACCCCTACTAGTCCTATATAAGTACTCAATGACCCCATGTGACCCCCCCTAGTCCTATATAAACACACAATGACACCATGTGGCCCACCCCTAGTCCCATATAAGTACTCAATGACCCCATGTGACCCACCCTATTCCTATATAAATACTCAATGACCCCATGTGACCAATCCTAATCCTATATATGTACTCAATGACCCCATGTGACCCACCCTAGTCCTATATATGTACTCAATGACCCCATGTGACCCACCCTAGTCCTATATAAGTACTCAATGACCCCATGTGACCCACCCTAGTACTATATAAGTACTCAATGACCCTACGTGACCCCCCATGTCCTATATAAGTACTCAATGACCCCATGTGACCCACCCTATTCCTATATAAGTACTCAATGACCCCATGTGACCCACCCTAGTCTTATATAAGTACTCAATGACCCCATGTGACCCACCTTATTCCTATATAAGTACTCAATGACCCCATGTGACCCCCCCTAGTCCTATATAAGTACTCAATGACCCCATGTGACCTACCCTAGTCCTATATAAGTACTCAATGACCCCATGTGACCCACCCTAGTCCTATATAAGTACTCAATGACCCCATGTGACCCATCCTAGTCCTATATAAGTACTCAATGACCCCATGTGACTTCCCTAGTCCTATATAAGTATTCAATTACCCCATGTGACCCCCCCTAGTCCTATATAAGTACTCAATGACCCCAGGTTAGCTACCCTAGTCATATATAAGTACTCAGTGACCCCATGTGACCCCTACTAGTCCTATATAAGTACTCAATGACCCCATGTGACCCCCCCTAGTCCTATATAAATACAAAATGACACCATGTGACCCCCCCTAGTCCCATATAAGTACTCAATGACCCCATGTGACCCACCCTATTCCTATATAAATACTCAATGACCCCATGTGACCCACCCTAGTCCGATATAAATACTCAATGACCCCATGTGACCCACCCTAGTCCTATATAAGTACTCAATGACCCCATGTGACCCAACCTAGATCTATATAAGTACTCAATGACCCCATGTGACCCACCCTAGTCCTATATAAGTACTCAATGACCACATGTGACCCACCTTATTCCTATATAAGTACTCAATGACTCCATGTGACCACACCTAGTCCTATCTAAGTACTCAATGACTCCATGTGACCCACCCTAGTCCTATATAAGTACTCAGTTACCCAATGTGACCCCTCCTAGTCCTGTATAAGTACTCAATGACACCATGTGACCCATCCTAGTCCTATATAAGTACTCAATGACCCCACGTGACCCCCCCCATGTCCTATATAAGTACTCAATGACCACATGTGACCCCCCTAGTCCTATATAAGTACTCAATGACCCCATGTGACCTACCCTAGTCCTATATAAGTACTTAATGACCCCATGTGACCCACCCTAGTCCTATATAAATACTCAATGACCCCATGTGACCCACCCTAGTCCGATATAAGTACTCAATGACCCCATGTGACCCCCCCTAGTCCTATATAAGTACTCAATGACCCCATGTGACCCACCCTAGTCCAATATAAGTACTTAATGACCCCATGTGACCCACCCTAGTCCTATATAAGAACTCAATCACCCCATGTGACCCCCCTAGTCCTATATAAATACTCAATGACCCCATGTGACCCACCCTAGTACTATATAAGTACTCAATGACCCCACGTGACCCCCCCATATAATATATAAGTACTCAATGACCCCATGTGACCCACCCTATTCCTATATAAGTACTCAATGACCCCATGTGACCCACCGTAGTCCTATATAAGTACTCAATGACCCCATGTGACCCCCCCATATAATATATAAGTACTCAATGACCCCATGTGACCCACCCTATTCCTATATAAGTACTCAATGACCCCATGTGACCCACCCTAGTCCTATATAAGTACTCAATGACCCCATGTGACCCACCCTATTCCTATATAAGTACTCAATGACCCTATGTGACCCTCCCTAGTCCTATATAAGTACTCAATGACCCCATTTGACCGACCCTAGTCCTATATAAATACTCAATGACCCCATGTGACTTCCCTAGTCCTATATAAGTACTCAATTACCCCATGTGACCCCCCCTAGTCCTATATAAGTACTCAATGACCCCAGGTTAGCTACCCTAGTCATATATAAGTACTCAATGACCCCATGTGACCCCTAATAGTCCTATATAAGTACTCAATGACCCCATGTGACCCACCCTAGTCCTATGTAAATACACAATGACACCATGTGACCTCCCCTATTCCCATATAAGTACTCAATGACCCCATGTGACCCACCCTATTCCTATATAAATACTCAACGACCCCATGTGACCCACCCTAGTCCGATATAAATACTCAATGACCCCATGTGACCCACCCTAGTCCTATATAAGTACTCAATGACCCCATGTGACGCAACCTAGACCTATATAAGTACTCAATGACCCCATGTGACCCACCCTAGTCCTATATAAGTACTCAATGACCCCATGTGACCCACCCTAGTCCTATATAAGTACTCAATGTCCCCACGTGACCCCCCCATGTCCTATATAAGTACTCAATGACCCCATGTGAACCCCCCCATGTCCTATATAAGTACTCAATGACCCCATGTGACCCACCCTAGTCCTATATAAGTACTCAATGACCCCACGTGACCCCCCCATGTCCTATATAAGTACTCAATGACCCCATGTGACCCCCCTAGTGCTATATAAGTACTCGATGACCCCATGTGACCTACCCTAGTTCTATATAAGTACTCAATGACCCCATGTGACCCACCCTAGTCCTATATAAGTACTCAATGACCCCATGTGACCCACCCTAGTCCTATATAAGTACTCAATGACCCCATGTGACCCACCCTAGTCCTATATACGTACTCAATGTCCCCACGTGACCCCCCCATGTCCTATATAAGTACTCAATGACCCCATGTGAACCCCCCCATGTCCTATATAAGTACTCAATGACCCCATGTGACCCCCCTAGTCCTATATATGTACTCAATGACCCTATGTGACCCTCCCTAGTCCTATATAAGTACTCAATGACCCCATGTGACCGACCCTAGTCCTATATAAGTACTCAATGACCCCATGTGACTTCCCTAGTCCTATATAAGTACTCAATTACCCCATGTGACCCCCCCTAGTCCTATATAAGTACTCAATGACCCCAGGTTAGCTACCCTAGTCATATATAAGTACTCAATGACCCCATGTGACCCCTACTAGTCCTATATAAGTACTCAATGACCCCATGTGACCCCCCCCAGTCCTAAATAAATACACAATGACACCATGTGACCCCCCCTAGTCCCATATAAGTACTCAATGACCCCATGTGACCCACCCTATTCCTATATAAATACTCAATGACCCCATGTGACCCACCCTAGTCCGATATAAATACTCAATGACCCCATGTGACCCACCCTAGTCCTATATAAGTACTCAATGACCCCATGTGACCCAACCTAGATCTATATAAGTACTCAATGACCCCATGTGACCCACCCTAGTCCTATATAAGTACTCAATGACCACATGTGACCCACCTTATTCCTACATAAGTACTCAATGACTCCATGTAACCACACCTAGTCCTATCTAAGTACTCAATGACTCCATGTGACCCACCCTAGTCATATATAAGTACTCAATGACCCCATGTGACCCCCCCTAGTCCTATATAAGTACTCAGTGACCCCATGTGACCCACCCTAGTCCTATATAAGTACTCAATGACCCCACGTGACCCCCCCATGTCCTATATAACTACTCAATGATCCCATGTGACCCCCCTAGTGCTATATAAGTACTCAATGACCCCATGTGACCTACCCTAGTTCTATATAAGTACTCAATGACCCCATGTGACCCACCCTAGTCCTATATAAGTACTCAATGACCCCAGGTTAGCTACCCTAGTCCTATATAACTACTCAATGACCCCATGTGACCCACCCTAGTCCTATAGAAGTACTCAATGACCCCATGTGACCCACCCAAGTCCTATATAAGTACTCAATGACCCCACGTGAACCCCCCCTGTCCTATATAAGTACTCAATGACCCCATGTGACCCACCCTATTCCTATATAAATACTCAATGACCCCATGTGACCCACCCTAGTCCGATATTAATACTCAATGACCCCATGTGACCAACCCTAGTCCTATATAAGTACTCAATGACCCCATGTGACCCAACCTAGACCTATATTAGTACTCAATGACCCCATGTGACCCACCCTAGTCCTATATAAGTACTCAATGACCCCATGTGACCCCCCCTAGTCCTATATAAGTACTCAATGACCCCATGTGACCTACCCTAGTCCTATATAAGTACTCAATGACCCCATGTGACCCACCCTAGTCCTATATAAGTACTCAATGACCCCATGTGACCCACCCTAGTCCTATATAAGTACTCAATGTCCCCACGTGACCCCCCCATGTCCTATATAAGTACTCAATGACCCCATGTGAACCCCCCCCCCCATGTCCTATATAAGTACTCAATGACCCCACGTGACCCCCCTAGTCCTATATATGTACTCAATGACCCTATGTGACCCTCCCTAGTCCTATATAAGTACTCAATGACCCCATGTGACCGACCATAGTCCTATATAAGTACTCAATGACCCCATGTGATTTCCCTAGTCCTATATAAGTACTCAATTACCCCATGTGACCCCCCCTAGTCCTATATAAGTACTCAATGACCCCAGGTTAGCTACCCTAGTCATATATAAGTACTCAATGACCCCATGTGACCCCTACTAGTCCTATATAAGTACTCAATGTCCCCACGTGACCCCCCCATGTCCTATATAAGTACTCAATGACCCCATGTGAACCCCCCCCCCCCATGTCCTATATAAGTACTCAATGACCCCATGTGACCCCCCTAGTCCTATATATGTACTCAATGACCCTATGTGACCCACCCTAGTCCTATATAAATACTCAATGACCCCATGTGACCCACCCTAGTCCGATATAAGTACTCAATGACCCCATGTGACCACCCCTAGTCCTATATAAGTACTCAATGACCCCATGTGACCCACCCTAGTCCAATATAAGTACTTAATGACCCCATGTGACCCACCCTAGTCCTATATAAGAACTCAATCACCCCATGTGACCCCCCTAGTCCTATATAAATATTCAATGACCCCATGTGACCCACCCTAGTACTATATAAGTACTCAATGACCCCACGTGACCCCCCCATATAGTATATAAGTACTCAATGACCCCATGTGACCCACCCTATTCCTATATAAGTACTCAATGACCCCATGTGACCCACCCTAGTTCTACATAAGTACTCAATGACCCCATGTGACCCACCCTAGTCCTATATAAGTACTCAATGACCCCACGTGAACCCCCCATGTCCTATATAAGTACTCACTGACCCCATGTGACCCCCCTAGTCCTCATATAAGTACTCAATGACCCCACGTGACCCCCCCCTCCCATGTCCTATATAAGTACTCAATGACCCCATGTGACCTACCCTAGTTCTATATAAGTACTCAATGACACCATGTGACCCACCCTAGTCCTATATAAGTACTCAATGACCCCACGTGAACCCCCCATGTCCAATATAAGTACTCAATGACCCCATGTGACCCCCCTAGTCCTCATATAAGTACTCAATGACCCCATGTGACCCCCCCTAGTCCTATATAAGTACTCAATGACCCCATGTGACCCACCCTAGTCCTATATAAGTACTCAATGACCCCACGTGACCCCCCCATGTCCTATATAAGTACTCAATGACCCAATGTGACCCCCCTAGTGCTATATAAGTACTCAATGACCCCATGTGACCTACCCTAGTTCTATATAAGTACTCAATGACCCCAGGTTAGCTACCCTAGTCATATATAAGTACTCAATGACCCCATGTGACCCCTACTAGCCCTATATAAGTACTCAAAGACCCCATGTGACCCCCCCTAGTGCTATATAAATACACAATGACACCATGTGACCCCCCCTAGTCCCATATAAGTACTCAATGACCACATGTGACCCACCCTATTCCTATATAAGTACTCAATGACTCCATGTGACCACACCTAGTCCTATCTAAGTACTCAATGACTCCATGTGACCCACCCTAGTCCTATATAAGTACTCAATGACCCCATGTGACCCACCCTAGTTTATATAAGTACTCAATGACTCCAGGTGACCCACCCTAGTCCTATATAAGTACTCAGTTACCCAATGTGACCCCTCCTAGTCCTATATAAGTACTCAATGACCCCATGTGACCCATCCTAGTCCTATATAAGTAATCAATGACCCCACGTGACCCCCCCATGTCCTATATAAGTACTCAATGACCCCATGTGACCCCCCTAGTCCTATATAAGTACTCAATGACCCCATGTGACCTACCCTAGTCCTATATAAGTACTCAATGACCACATGTGACCCACCCTAGTCCTATATAAATACTCAATGACCCCATGTGACCCACCCTAGTCCGATACAAGTACTCATTGACCCCATGTGACCCCCCCTAGTCCAATATAAGTACTTAATGACCCCATGTGACCCACCCTAGTCCTATATAAGAACTCAATGACCCCATATGACCCCCCCTAGTCCTATATAAATACTCAATGACCCCACGTGACCCCCCCATGTCCTATATAAGTACTCAATGACCCCATGTGACCCCCCTAGTCCTATATAAGTACTCAATGACCCAATGTGACCCACCCTATTCCTATATAAGTACTCAATGACCCCATGTGACCCACCCTAGTCTTATATAAGTACTCAATGACTCCATGTGACCCCCCCAGTCCTATATAAGTACTCAATGACCCCATGTGACCCACCCTAGTCCTATGTAAGTACTCAATGACCCCATGTGACCCACCCTAGTCCTATATAAGTACTCATTGACACCATTTGACCCCCCTAGTCCTATATAAGTACTCAATGACCCCATTTGACCCACCCTAGTCCTATATAAGTACTCAATGACCCCATGTGACCCCCCCTAGTCCTATATAAGTACTCAATGACCCCATGTGACCTACCCTAGTCCTATATAAGTACTCAATGACCCCATGTGACCCACCCTAGTACTATATAAGTACTCAATGACCCCATGTGACCCACCCTAGTCCTATATAAGTACTCAATGACCCCACGTGAAAACCCCATGTCCTATATAAGTACTCAATGACCCAATGTGACCCAACTAGTCCTCATATAAGTACTCAATGAACCCACGTGACCCCCCCCCCCCATGTCCTATATAAGTACTCAATGATACCATGTGACCCCCCTAGTCCTATATAAGTACTCAATGACACTATGTGACCCACCCTAGTCTTATATAAGTACTCAATGACCCCATGTGACCCCCCTAGTCCAATATAAGTACTCAATTACCCAATGTGACCCCCCTAGTCCTATATAAGTACTCAATGACCCCAGGTTTGCCACCCTAGTCATATATAAGTACTCAATGGCCCCATGTGACCCCTACTAGTCCTATATAAGTACACTTTGACCCCATGTAACCCCCCCTAGTCCTATATAAATACACAATGACACCATGTGACCCCCCCTAGTCCCATATAAGTACTCAATGACCCCATGTGACCCACCCTAGTACTATATAAGTACTCAATGACCCTACGTGACCCCCCATGTCCTATATAAGTACTCAATGACCCCATGTGACCCACCCTATTCCTATATAAGTACTCAATGACCCCATGTGACCCACCCTAGTCTTATATAAGTACTCAATGACCCCATGTGACCCACCCTATTCCTATATAAGTACTCAATGACCCCATGGGACCCCCCCTAGTCCTATATAAGTACTCAATGACCCCATGTGACCCACTCTAGTCCTATATAAGTACTCAATGACCCCACGTGACCCCCCCATGTCCTATATAAGTACTCAATGACCCCATGTGACCCCCCTAGTGCTATATAAGTACTCAATGACCCCATGTGACCTACCCTAGTTCTATATAAGTACTCAATGACCCCATGTGACCCACCCTAGTCCTATATAAGTACTCAATGACCCCAGGTTAGCTACCCTAGTCATATATAAGTACTCAATGACCCCATGTGACCCCTACTAGCCCTATATAAGTACTCAATGACCCCATGTGACCCCCCCTAGTGCTATATAAATACACAATGACACCATGTGACCCCCCCTAGTCCCATATAAGTACTCAATGACGCCATGTGACCCACCCTATTCCTATATAAATACTCAATGACCCCATGTGACCCACCCTAGTCCGATATAAATACTCAATGACCCCATGTGACCCACCCTAGTCCTATATAAGTACTCAATGACCCCATGTGACCCAACCTAGACCTATATAAGTACTCAATGACCCCATGTGACCCACCCTAGTCCTATATAAGTACTCAATGACCCCATGTGACCCCCCCTAGTCCTATATAAGTACTCAATGACCCCATGTGACCTACCCTAGTCCTATATAAGTACTCAATGACCCCATGTGACCCACCCTAGTCCTATATAAGTACTCAATGACCCCATGTGACCCACCCTAGTCCTATATAAGTACTCAATGTCCCCACGTGACCCCCCCATGTCCTATATAAGTACTCAATGACCCCATGTGAACCCCCCCCCATGTCCTATATAAGTACTCAATGACCCCATGTGACCCCCCTAGTCCTATATATGTACTCAATGACCCTATGTGACCCTCCCTAGTCCTATATAAGTACTCAATGACCCCATGTGACCGACCCTAGTCCTATATAAGTACTCAATGACCACATGTGACTTCCCTAGTCCTATATAAGTACTCAATTACCCCATGTGACCCCCCCTAGTCCTATATAAGTACTCAATGACCCCAGGTTAGCTACCCTAGTCATATATAAGTACTCAATGACCCCATGTGACCCCTACTAGTCCTATATAAGTACTCAATGACCCCATGTGACCACCCCTAGTCCTATATAAATACACAATGACACCATGTGACCCCCCCTAGTCCCATATAAGTACTCAATGACCCCATGTGACCCACCCTATTCCTATATAAATACTCAATGACCCCATGTGACCCACCCTAGTCCGATATAAATACTCAATGACCCCATGTGACCCACCCTAGTCCTATATAAGTACTCAATGACCCCATGTGACCCAACCTAGATCTATATAAGTACTCAATGACCCCATGTGACCCACCCTAGACCTATATAAATACTCAATGACCACATGTGACCAACCTTATTCCTATATAAGTACTCAATGACTCCATGTGACCACACCTAGTCCTATCTAAGTACTCAATGACTCCATGTGACCCACCCTAGTCATATATAAGTACTCAATGACCCCATGTGACCCACCCTAGTCCTATATAAGTACTCAATGACCCCATGTGACCCAACCTAGATCTATATAAGTACTCAATGACCCCATGTGACCCACCCTAGTCCTATATAAGTACTCAATGACCACATGTGACCCACCTTATTCCTATATAAGTACTCAATGACTCCATGTGACCACACCTAGTCCTATCTAAGTACTCAATGACTCCATGTGACCCACCCTAGTCATATATAAGTACTCAATGACCCCATGTGACCCCCCCTAGTCCTATATAAGTACTCAATGACCCCATGTGACCCACCCTAGTCCTATATAAGTACTCAATGACCCCACGTGACCCCCCCATCTCCTATATAAGTACTCAATGACCCAATGTGACCCCCCTAGTGCTATATAAGTACTCAATGACCCCATGTGACCTACCCTAGTTCTATATAAGTACTCAATGACCCCATGTGACCCACCCTAGTCCTATATAAGTACTCAATGACCCCAGGTTAGCTACCCTAGTCATATATAAGTACTCAATGACCCCATGTGACCCCTACTAGCCCTATATAAGTACTCAATGACCCCATGTGACCCCCCCTAGTGCTATATAAATACACAATGACACCATGTGACCCCCCCTAATCCCATATAAGTACTCAATGACCCCATGTGACCCACCCTATTCCTATACAAATACTCAATGACCCCATGTGACCCACCCTAGTCCGATATAAATACTCAATGACCCCATGTGACCCACCCTAGTCCTATATAAGTACTCAATGACCCCATGTGACCCAACCTAGACCTATATAAGTACTCAATGACCCCATGTGACCCACCCTAGTCCTATATAAGTACTCAATGACCCCATGTGACCTACCCTAGTCCTATATAAGTACTCAATGACCCCATGTGACCCACCCTAGTCCGATATAAATACTCAATGACCCCATGTGACCCACCCTAGTCCTATATAAGTACTCAATGACCCCACGTGACCACCCCATGTCCTATATAAGTACTCAATGACCACATGTGACCCCCCTAGTCCTATATAAGTACTCAATGACCCCATGTGACCTACCCTAGTCCTATATAAGTACTCAATGACCCCATGTGACCCACCCTAGTCCTATATAAGAACTCAATCACCCCATGTGACCCCCCTAGTCCTATATAAATACTCAATGACCCCATGTGACCCACCCTAGTACTATATAAGTACTCAATGACCCCACGTGACCCCCCCATATAGTATATAAGTACTCAATGACCCCATGTGACCCACCCTAGTCCGATATAAGTACTCAATGACCCCATGTGACCACCCCTAGTCCTATATAAGTACTCAATGACCCCATGTGACCCACCCTAGTCCAATATAAGTACTTAATGACCCCATGTGACCCACCCTAGTCCTATATAAGAACTCAATCACCCCATGTGACCCCCCTAGTCCTATATAAATACTCAATGACCCCATGTGACCCACCCTAGTACTATATAAGTACTCAATGACCCCACGTGACCCCCCCATATAGTATATAAGTACTCAATGACCCCATGTGACCCACCCTATTCCTATATAAGTACTCAATGACCCCATGTGACCCACCCTAGTCCTATATAAGTACTCAATGACCCCATGTGACCCACCCTAGTCCTATATAAGTACTCAATGTCCCCACGTGACCCCCCCATGTCCTATATAAGTACTCAATGACCCCATGTGAACCCCCCCCCCATGTCCTATATAAGTACTCAATGACCCCATGTGACCCCCCTAGTCCTATATATGTACTCAATGACCCTATGTGACCCTCCCTAGTCCTATATAAGTACTCAATGACCCCATGTGACCGACCCTAGTCCTATATAAGTACTCAATGACCCCATGTGACTTTCCTAGTCCTATATAAGTACTCAATTACCCCATGTGACCCCCCCTAGTCCTATATAAGTACTCAATGACCCCAGGTTAGCTACCCTAGTCATATATAAGTACTCAATAACCCCATGTGACCCCTACTAGTCCTATATAAGTACTCAATGACCCCATGTGACCCCCCCTAGTCCTATATAAATACACAATGACACCATGTGACCCCCCCTAGTCCCATATAAGTACTCAATGACCCCATGTGACCCACCCTATTCCTATATAAATACTCAATGACCCCATGTGACCCACCCTAGTCCGATATAAATACTCAATGACCCCATGTGACCCCCCTAGTCCTATATATGTACTCAATGACCCTATGTGACCCTCCCTAGTCCTATATAAGTACTCAATGACCCCATGTGACCGACCCTAGTCCTATATAAGTACTCAATGACCACATGTGACCCACCTTATTCCTATATAAGTACTCAATGACTCCATGTAACCACACCTAGTCCTATCTAAGTACTCAATGACTCCATGTGACCCACCCTAGTCATATATAAGTACTCAATGACCCCATGTGACCCACCCTAGTCCTATATAAGTACTCAATGACCCCACGTGACCCCCCCATGTCCTATATAAGTACTCAATGACCCAATGTGACCCCCCTAGTGCTATATAAGTACTCAATGACCCCATGTGACCTACCCTAGTTCTATATAAGTACTCAATGACCCCATGTGACCCACCCTAGTCCTATATAAGTACTCAATGACCCCAGGTTAGCTACCCTAGTCATATATAAGTACTCAATGACCCCATGTGACCCCTACTAGCCCTATATAAGTACTCAAAGACCCCATGTGACCCCCCCTAGTGCTATATAAATACACAATGACACCATGTGACCCCCCCTAGTCCCATATAAGTACTCAATGACCCCATGTGACCCACCCTATTCCTATATAAATACTCAATGACCCCATGTGACCCACCCTAGTCCGATATAAATACTCAATGACCCCATGTGACCCACCCTAGTCCTATATAAGTACTCAATGACCCCATGTGACCCAACCTAGACCTATATAAGTACTCAATGACCCCATGTGACCCACCCTAGTCCTATATAAGTACTCAATGACCCCATGTGACCCCCCCTAGTCCTATATAAGTACTCAATGACCCCATGTGACCTACCCTAGTACTATATAAGTACTCAATGACCCCATGTGACCCACCCTAGTCCGATATAAATACTCAATGACCCCATGTGACCCACCCTAGTCCTATATAAGTACTCAATGACCCCACGTGACCCCCCCCATGTCCTATATAAGTACTCAATGACCACATGTGACCCCCCTAGTCCTATATAAGTACTCAATGACCCCATGTGACCTACCCTAGTCCTACATAAGTACTCAATGACCCCATGTGACCCACTCTAGTCCTATATAAATACTCAATGACCCCATGTGACCCACCCTAGTCCGATATAAGTACTCAATGACCCCATGTGACCACCCCTAGTCCTATATAAGTACTCAATGACCCCATGTGACCCACCCTAGTCCAATATAAGTACTTAATGACCCCATGTGACCCACCCTAGTCCTATATAAGAACTCAATCACCCCATGTGACCCCCCTAGTCCTATATAAATACTCAATGACCCCATGTGACCCACCCTAGTACTATATAAGTACTCAATGACCCCACGCGACCCCCCCATATAGTATATAAGTACTCAATGACCCCATGTGACCCCCCCTAGTCCTATATAAGTACTCAATGACCCCATGTGACCTACCCTAGTCCTATATAAGTACTCAATGACCCCATGTGACCCACCCTAGTCCTATATAAGTACTCAATGACCCCATGTGAACCCCCCCCCATGTCCTATATAAGTACTCAATGTCCCCATGTGACCCCACCATGTCCTATATAAGTACTCAATGACCCCAGGTTAGCTACCCTAGTCATATATAAGTACTCAATGACCCCATGTGACCGACCCTAGTCCTATATAAGTACTCAATGACCCCATGTGACTTCCCTGGTCCTATATAAGTACTCAATTACCCCATGTGACCCCCCCTAGTCCTATATAAGTACTCAATGACCCCATGTGACCCACCCTAGTCCTATATAAATACTGAATGACCCCATGTGACCCACCCTAGTCCGATATAAGTACTCAATGACCCCATGTGACCACCCCTAGTCCTATATAAGTACTCAATGACCCCATGTGACCTACCCTAGTCCTATATAAGTACTCAATGACCCCATGTGACCCACCCTAGTCCTATATAAGTACTCAATGACCCCATGTGACCCACCCTAGTCCTATATAAGTACTCAATGTCCCCACGTGACCCCACCATGTCCTATATAAGTACTCAATGACCCCATGTGAACCCCCCCCCATGTCCTATATAAGTACTCAATGACCCCATGTGACCCCCCTAGTCCTATATATGTACTCAATGACCCTATGTGACCCTCCCTAGTCCTATATAAGTACTCAATGACCCCATGTGACCGACCCTAGTCCTATATAAGTACTCAATGACCCCATGTGACTTCCCTAGTCCTATATAAGTACTCAATTACCCCATGTGACCCCCCCTAGTCCTATATAAGTACTCAATGACCCCAGGTTAGCTACCCTAGTCATATATAAGTACTCAATGACCCCATGTGACCCCTACTAGTCCTATATAAGTACTCAATGACCCCATGTGACCCCCCCTAGTCCTATATAAATACACAATGACACCATGTGACCCCCTCTAGTCCCATATAAGTACTCAATGACCCCATGTGACCCACCCTATTTCTATATAAATACTCAATGACCCCATGTGACCCACCCTAGTCCGATATAAATACTCAATGACCCCATGTGACCCACCCTAGTCCTATATAAGTACTCAATGACCCCATGTGACCCAACCTAGATCTATATAAGTACTCAATGACCCCATGTGACCCACCCTAGTCCTATATAAGTACTCAATGACCACATGTGACCCACCTTATTCCTATATAAGTACTCAATGACTCCATGTGACCACACCTAGTCCTATCTAAGTACTCAATGACTCCATGTGACCCACCCTAGTCATATATAAGTACTCAATGACCCCATGTGACCCCCCCTAGTCCTATATAAGTACTCAATGACCCCATGTGACCCACCCTAGTCCTATATAAGTACTCAATGACCCCACGTGACCCCCCCATGTCCTATATAAGTACTCAATGACCCAATGTGACCCCCCTAGTGCTATATAAGTACTCAATGACCCCATGTGACCTACCCTAGTTCTATATAAGTACTCAATGACCCCATGTGACCCACCCTAGTCCTATATAAGTACTCAATGACCCCAGGTTAGCTACCCTAGTCATATATAAGTACTCAATGACCCCATGTGACCCCTACTAGCCCTATATAAGTACTCAATGACCCCATGTGACCCCCCCTAGTGCTATATAAATACTCAATGACACCATGTGACCCCCCCTAGTCCCATATAAGTACTCAATGACCCCATGTGACCCACCCTATTCCTATACAAATACTCAATGACCCCATGTGACCCACCCTAGTCCGATATAAATACTCAATGACCCCATGTGACCCACCCTAGTCCTATATAAGTACTCAATGACCCCATGTGACCCAACCTAGACCTATATAAGTACTCAATGACCCCATGTGACCCACCCTAGTCCTATATAAGTACTCAATGACCCCATGTGACCCCCCCTAGTCCTATATAAGTACTCAATGACCCCATGTGACCTACCCTAGTCCTATATAAGTACTCAATGACCCCATGTGACCCACCCTAGTCCGATATAAATACTCAATGACCCCATGTGACCCACCCTAGTCCTATATAAGTACTCAATGACCCCACGTGACCCCCCCATGTCCTATATAAGTACTCAATGACCACATGTGACCCCCCTAGTCCTATATAAGTACTCAATGACCCCATGTGACCTACCCTAGTCCTATATAAGTACTCAATGACCCCATGTGACCCACCCCAGTCCTATATAAATACTCAATGACCCCATGTGACCCACCCTAGTCCGATATAAGTACTCAATGACCCCATGTGACCACCCCTAGTCCTATATAAGTACTCAATGACCCCATGTGACCCACCCTATTCCTATATAAGTACTCAATGACCCCATGTGACCCACCCTAGTCCTATATAAGTACTCAATGACCCCATGTGACCCACCCTAGTCCTATATAAGTACTCAATGACCCCATGTGACCCACCCTAGTCCTATATAAGTACTCAATGTCCCCACGTGACCCCCCCATGTCCTATATAAGTACTCAATGACCCAATGTGACCCCCCTAGTGCTATATAAGTACTCAATGACCCCATGTGACCTACCCTAGTTCTATATAAGTACTCAATGACCCCATGTGACCCACCCTAGTCCTATATAAGTACTCAATGACCCCAGGTTAGCTACCCTAGTCATATATAAGTACTCAATGACCCCATGTGACCCCTACTAGCCCTATATAAGTACTCAATGACCCCATGTGACCCCCCCTAGTGCTATATAAATACACAATGACACCATGTGACCCCCCCTAGTCCCATATAAGTACTCAATGACCCCATGTGACCCACCCTATTCCTATACAAATACTCAATGACCCCATGTGACCCACCCTAGTCCGATATAAATACTCAATGACCCCATGTGACCCACCCTAGTCCTATATAAGTACTCAATGACCCCATGTGACCCAACCTAGACCTATATAAGTACTCAATGACCCCATGTGACCCACCCTAGTCCTATATAAGTACTCAATGACCCCATGTGACCCCCCCTAGTCCTATATAAGTACTCAATGACCCCATGTGACCTACCCTAGTCCTATATAAGTACTCAATGACCCCATGTGACCCACCCTAGTCCGATATAAATACTCAATGACCCCATGTGACCCACCCTAGTCCTATATAAGTACTCAATGACCCCACGTGACCCCCCCATGTCCTATATAAGTACTCAATGACCACATGTGACCCCCCTAGTCCTATATAAGTACTCAATGACCCCATGTGACCCACCCTATTCCTATACAAATACTCAATGACCCCATGTGACCCACCCTAGTCCGATATAAATACTCAATGACCCCATGTGACCCACCCTAGTCCTATATAAGAACTCAATCACCCCATGTGACCCCCCTAGTCCTATATAAATACTCAATGACCCCATGTGACCCACCCTATTCCTATATAAGTACTCAATGACCCCATGTGACCCACCCTAGTCCTATATAAGTACTCAATGACCCCATGTGACCCACCCTAGTCCTATATAAGTACTCAATGACCCCATGTGACCCACCCTAGTCCTATATAAGTACTCAATGTCCCCACGTGACCCCCCCATGTCCTATATAAGTACTCAATGACCCCATGTGAACCCCCCCCCATGTCCTATATAAGTACTCAATGACCCCATGTGACCCCCCTAGTCCTATATATGTACTCAATGACCCTATGTGACACTCCCTAGTCCTATATAAGTACTCAATGACCCCATGTGACCGACCCTAGTCCTATATAAGTACTCAATGACCCCATGTGACTTTCCTAGTCCTATATAAGTACTCAATTACCCCATGTGACCCCCCCTAGTCCTATATAAGTACTCAATGACCCCAGGTTAGCTACCCTAGTCATATATAAGTACTCAATAACCCCATGTGACCCCTACTAGTCCTATATAAGTACTCAATGACCCCATGTGACCCCCCCTAGTCCTATATAAATACACAATGACACCATGTGACCCCCCCTAGTCCCATATAAGTACTCAATGACCCCATGTGACCCACCCTATTCCTATATAAATACTCAATGACCCCATGTGACCCACCCTAGTCCTATATAAGTACTCAATGACCCCACGTGACCCCCCCCATGTCCTATATAAGTACTCAATGACCACATGTGACCCCCCTAGTCCTATATAAGTACTCAATGACCCCATGTGACCTACCCTAGTCCTACATAAGTACTCAATGACCCCATGTGACCCACCCTAGTCCTATATAAATACTCAATGACCCCATGTGACCCACCCTAGTCCGATATAAGTACTCAATGACCCCATGTGACCACCCCCAGTCCTATATAAGTACTCAATGACCCCATGTGACCCACCCTAGTCCAATATAAGTACTTAATGACCCCATGTGACCCACCCTAGTCCTATATAAGAACTCAATCACCCCATGTGACCCCCTTAGTCCTATATAAATACTCAATGACCCCATGTGACCCACCCTAGTACTATATAAGTACTCAATGACCCCACGTGACCCCCCCATATAGTATATAAGTACTCAATGACCCCATGTGACCCCCCCTAGTCCTATATAAGTACTCAATGACCCCATGTGACCTACCCTAGTCCTATATAAGTACTCAATGACCCCATGTGACCCACCCTAGTCCTATATAAGTACTCAATGACCCCATGTGAACCCCCCCCATGTCCTATATAAGTACTCAATGTCCCCACGTGACCCCACCATGTCCTATATAAGTACTCAATGACCCCAGGTTAGCTACCCTAGTCATATATAAGTACTCAATGACCCCATGTGACCGACCCTAGTCCTATATAAGTACTCAATGACCCCATGTGACTTCCCTAGTCCTATATAAGTACTCAATTACCCCATGTGACCCCCCCTAGTCCTATATAAGTACTCAATGACCCCATGTGACCCACCCTAGTCCTATATAAATACTCAATGACCCCATGTGACCCACCCTAGTCCGATATAAGTACTCAATGACCCCATGTGACCACCCCTAGTCCTATATAAGTACTCAATGACCCCATGTGACCTACCCTAGTCCTATATAAGTACTCAATGACCCCATGTGACCCACCCTAGTCCTATATAAGTACTCAATGACCCCATGTGACCCACCCTAGTCCTATATAAGTACTCAATGTCCCCACGTGACCCCACCATGTCCTATATAAGTACTCAATGACCCCATGTGAACCCCCCCCCCATGTCCTATATAAGTACTCAATGACCCCATGTGACCCCCCTAGTCCTATATATGTACTCAATGACCCTATGTGACCCTCCCTAGTCCTATATAAGTACTCAATGACCCCATGTGACCGACCCTAGTCCTATATAAGTACTCAATGACCCCATGTGACTTCCCTAGTCCTATATAAGTACTCAATTACCCCATGTGACCCCCCCTAGTCCTATATAAGTACTCAATGACCCCAGGTTAGCTACCCTAGTCATATATAAGTACTCAATGACCCCATGTGACCCCTACTAGTCCTATATAAGTACTCAATGACCCCATGTGACCCCCCCTAGTCCTATATAAATACACAATGACACCATGTGACCCCCTCTAGTCCCATATAAGTACTCAATGACCCCATGTGACCCACCCTATTTCTATATAAGTACTCAATGACCCCATGTGACCCACCCTAGTCCTATATAAGTACTCAATGACCACATGTGACCCACCTTATTCCTATATAAGTACTCAATGACTCCATGTGACCACACCTAGTCCTATCTAAGTACTCAATGACTCCATGTGACCCACCCTAGTCATATATAAGTACTCAATGACCCCATGTGACCCCCCCTAGTCCTATATAAGTACTCAATGACCCCATGTGACCCACCCTAGTCCTATATAAGTACTCAATGACCCCACGTGACCCCCCCATGTCCTATATAAGTACTCAATGACCCAATGTGACCCCCCTAGTGCTATATAAGTACTCAATGACCCCATGTGACCTACCCTAGTTCTATATAAGTACTCAATGACCCCATGTGACCCACCCTAGTCCTATATAAGTACTCAATGACCCCAGGTTAGCTACCCTAGTCATATATAAGTACTCAATGACCCCATGTGACCCCTACTAGCCCTATATAAGTACTCAATGACCCCATGTGACCCCCCCTAGTGCTATATAAATACACAATGACACCATGTGACCCCCCCTAGTCCCATATAAGTACTCAATGACCCCATGTGACCCACCCTATTCCTATACAAATACTCAATGACCCCATGTGACCCACCCTAGTCCGATATAAATACTCAATGACCCCATGTGACCCACCCTAGTCCTATATAAGTACTCAATGACCCCATGTGACCCAACCTAGACCTATATAAGTACTCAATGACCCCATGTGACCCACCCTAGTCCTATATAAGTACTCAATGACCCCATGTGACCCCCCCTAGTCCTATATAAGTACTCAATGACCCCATGTGACCTACCCTAGTCCTATATAAGTACTCAATGACCCCATGTGACCCACCCTAGTCCGATATAAATACTCAATGACCCCATGTGACCCACCCTAGTCCTATATAAGTACTCAATGACCCCACGTGACCCCCCCATGTCCTATATAAGTACTCAATGACCCCATGTGACCCCCCCTAGTCCTATATAAGTACTCAATGACCCCATGTGACCTACCCTAGTCCTATATAAGTACTCAATGACCCCATGTGACCCACCCTAGTCCGATATAAATACTCAATGACCCCATGTGACCCACCCTAGTCCTATATAAGTACTCAATGACCCCACGTGACCCCCCCATGTCCTATATAAGTACTCAATGACCACATGTGACCCCCCTAGTCCTATATAAGTACTCAATGACCCCATGTGACCTACCCTAGTCCTATATAAGTACTCAATGACCCCATGTGACCCACCCCAGTCCTATATAAATACTCAATGACCCCATGTGACCCACCCTAGTCCGATATAAGTACTCAATGACCCCATGTGACCACCCCTAGTCCTATATAAGTACTCAATGACCCCATGTGACCCACCCTAGTCCAATATAAGTACTTAATGACCCCATGTGACCCACCCTAGTCCTATATAAGAACTCAATCACCCCATGTGACCCCCCTAGTCCTATATAAATACTCAATGACCCCATGTGACCCACCCTAGTACTATATAAGTACTCAATGACCCCACGTGACCCCCCCATATAGTATATAAGTACTCAATGACCCCATGTGACCCACCCTATTCCTATATAAGTACTCAATGACCCCATGTGACCCACCCTAGTCCTATATAAGTACTCAATGACCCCATGTGACCCACCCTAGTCCTATATAAGTACTCAATGACCCCATGTGACCCACCCTAGTCCTATATAAGTACTCAATGTCCCCACGTGACCCCCCCATGTCCTATATAAGTACTCAATGACCCCATGTGAACCCCCCCCCATGTCCTATATAAGTACTCAATGACCCCATGTGACCCCCCTAGTCCTATATATGTACTCAATGACCCTATGTGACCCTCCCTAGTCCTATATAAGTACTCAATGACCCCATGTGACCGACCCTAGTCCTATATAAGTACTCAATGACCCCATGTGACTTTCCTAGTCCTATATAAGTACTCAATTACCCCATGTGACCCCCCCTAGTCCTATATAAGTACTCAATGACCCCAGGTTAGCTACCCTAGTCATATATAAGTACTCAATAACCCCATGTGACCCCTACTAGTCCTATATAAGTACTCAATGACCCCATGTGACCCCCCCTAGTCCTATATAAATACACAATGACACCATGTGACCCCCCCTAGTCCCATATAAGTACTCAATGACCCCATGTGACCCACCCTATTCCTATATAAATACTCAATGACCCCATGTGACCCACCCTAGTCCGATATAAATACTCAATGACCCCATGTGACCCACCCTAGTCCTATATAAGTACTCAATGACCCCACGTGACCCCCCCATGTCCTATATAAGTACTCAATGACCACATGTGACCCCCCTAGTCCTATATAAGTACTCAATGACCCCATGTGACCTACCCTAGTCCTATATAAGTACTCAATGACCCCATGTGACCCACCCTAGTCCTATATAAATACTCAATGACCCCATGTGACCCACCCTAGTCCGATATAAGTACTCAATGACCCCATGTGACCACCCCTAGTCCTATATAAGTACTCAATGACCCCATGTGACCCACCCTAGTCCAATATAAGTACTTAATGACCCCATGTGACCCACCCTAGTCCTATATAAGAACTCAATCACCCCATGTGACCCCCCTAGTCCTATATAAATACTCAATGACCCCATGTGACCCACCCTAGTACTATATAAGTACTCAATGACCCCACGTGACCCCCCCATATAGTATATAAGTACTCAATGACCCCATGTGACCCACCCTATTCCTATATAAGTACTCAATGACCCCATGTGACCCACCCTAGTTCTATATAAGTACTCAATGACCCCATGTGACCCACCCTAGTCCTATATAAGTACTCAATGACCCCACGTGAACCCCCCATGTCCTATATAAGTACTCACTGACCCCATGTGACCCCCCTAGTCCTCATATAAGTACTCAATGACCCCACGTGACCCCCCCCCCCCATGTCCTATATAAGTACTCAATGACCCCATGTGACCTACCCTAGTTTTATATAAGTACTCAATGACACCATGTGACCCACCCTAGTCCTATATAAGTACTCAATGACCCCACGTGAACCCCCCATGTCCTATATAAGTACTCAATGACCCCATGTGACCCCCCTAGTCCTCATATAAGTACTCAATGACCCCACGTGACCCCCCCCATGTCCTATATAAGTACTCAATGACCCCATGTGACCTACCCTAGTTCTATATAAGTACTCAATGACACCATGTGACCCACCCTAGTCCTATATAAGTACTGAATGACCCCATGTGACCCACCCTAGTCTTATATAAGTACTCAATGACCCCATGTGACCCAACCTAGACCTATATAAGTACTCAATGACCCCATGTGACCCACCCTACTCCTATATAAGTACTCAATGACACCATGTGACCCCCCTAGTCCTATATATGTACTCAATGACCCTATGTGACCCTCCCTAGTCCTATATAAGTAATCAATGACCCCATGTGACCGACCCTAGTCCTATATAAGTACTCAATGACCCCATGTGACTTTCCTAGTCCTATATAAGTACTCAATTACCCCATGTGACCCCCCCTAGTCCTATATAAGTACTCAATGACCCCAGGTTAGCTACCCTAGTCATATATAAGTACTCAATGACCCCATGTGACCCCTACTAGTCCTATATAAGTACTCAATGACCCCATGTGACCCCCCCTAGTCCTATATAAATACACAATGACACCATGTGACCCCCCCCTAGTCCCATATAAGTACTCAATGACCCCATGTGACCCACCCTATTCCTATATAAATACTCAATGACCCCATGTGACCCACCCTAGTCCGATATAAATACTCAATGACCCCATGTGACCCACCCTAGTCCTATATAAGTACTCAATGACCCCACGTGACCCCCCCATGTCCTATATAAGTACTCAATGACCACATGTGACCCCCCTAGTCCTATAAAAGTACTCAATGACCCCATGTGACCTACCCTAGTCCTATATAAGTACTCAATGACCCCATGTGACCCACCCTAGTCCTATATAAATACTCAATGACCCCATGTGACCCACCCTAGTCCGATATAAGTACTCAATGACCCCATGTGACCCCCCCTAGTCCTATATAAGTACTCAATGACCCCATGTGACCCACCCTAGTCCAATATAAGTACTTAATGACCCCATGTGACCCACCCTAGTCCTATATAAGAACTCAATCACCCCATGTGACCCCCCTAGTCCTATATAAATACTCAATGACCCCATGTGACCCACCCTAGTACTATATAAGTACTCAATGACCCCACGTGACCCCCCCATATAGTATATAAGTACTCAATGACCCCATGTGACCCACCCTATTCCTATATAAGTACTCAATGACCCCATGTGACCCACCCTAGTCCTATATAAGTACTCAATGACCCCATGTGACCCACCCTAGTCCTATATAAGTACTCAATGACCCCACGTGAACCCCCCATGTCCTATATAAGTACTCACTGACCCCATGTGACCCCCCTAGTCCTCATATAAGTACTCAATGACCCCACGTGACCCCCCCCCATGTCCTATATAAGTACTCAATGACCCCATGTGACCTACCCTAGTTCTATATAAGTACTCAATGACACCATGTGACCCACCCTAGTCCTATATAAGTACTCAATGACCCCACGTGAACCCCCCATGTCCTATATAAGTACTCAATGACCCCATGTGACCCCCCTAGTCCTCATATAAGTACTCAATGACCCCACGTGACCCCCCCATGTCCTATATAAGTACTCAATGACCCCATGTGACCTACCCTAGTTCTATATAAGTACTCAATGACACCATGTGACCCACCCTAGTCCTATATAAGTACTCAATGACCCCATGTGACCCACCCTAGTCTTATATAAGTACTCAATGACCCCATGTGACCCACCCTATTCCTATATAAGTACTCAATGACCCCATGTGACCCACCCTAGTACTATATAAGTACTCAATGACCCCACGTGAACACCCCATGTCCTATATAAGTACTCAATGACCCAATGTGACCCCCCTAGTCCTCATATAAGTACTCAATGACCCCACGTGACCTCCCCCCATGTCCTATATAAGTACTCAATGATCCCATGTGACCCCCCTAGTCCTATATAAGTAATCAATGACACTATGTGACCCACCCTAATCCTATATAAGTACTCAATGACCCCATGTGACACCCCTAGTCCAATATAAGTACTCAATTACCCAATGTGACCCCCCTAGTCCTATATAAGTACTCAATGACCCCAGGTTTGCCACCCTAGTCATATATAAGTACTCAATGGCCCCATGTGACCCCTACTAGTCCTATATAAGTACACTTTGACCCCATGTGACCCCCCCTAGTCCTATATAAATACACAATGACACCATGTGACCCCCCCTAGTCCCATATAAGTACTCAATGACCCCATGTGACCCACCCTATTCCTATATAAATACTCAATGACCCCATGTGACCCATCCTAGTCCTATATAAGTACTCAATGACCCCATGTGACCCACCCTAGTCCTATATAAGTACTCAATGACCCCATGTGACCCACCCTAGTCCTATATAAGTACTCAATGACCCCATGTGACCCACCCTAGTACTATATAAGTACTCAATGACCCTACGTGACCCCCCATGTCCTATATAAGTACTCAATGACCCCATGTGACCCACCCTATTCCTATATAAGTACTCAATGACCCCATGTGACCCACCCTAGTCTTATATAAGTACTCAATGACCCCATGTGACCCACCTTATTCCTATATAAGTATTCAATGACCCCATGTGACCCCCCCTAGTCCTATATAAGTACTCAATGACCCCATGTGACCCACCCTAGTCCTATATAAGTACTCAATGACCCCACGTGACCCCCCCATGTCCTATATAAGTACTCAATGACCCCTTGTGACCCCCCTAGTGCTATATAAGTACTCAATGACCCCATGTGACCTACCCTAGTTCTATATAAGTACTCAATGACCCCATGTGACCCACCCTAGTCCTATATAAGTACTCAATGACCCCATGTGACCCACCCTAGTCCTATATAAGTACTCAATGACCCCATGTGACCCACCCTAGTCCTATATAAGTACTCAATGTCCCCACGTGACCCCCCCATGTCCTATATAAGTACTCAATGACCCCATGTGAACCCCCCCCCCCCATGTCCTATATAAGTACTCAATGACCCCATGTGACCCCCCATGTCCTATATAAGTACTCAATGACCCCATGTGACCCCCCTAGTCCTATATATGTACTCAATGACCCTATGTGACCCTCCCTAGTCCTATATAAGTACTCAATGACCCCATGTGACCCCCCCTAGTCCTATATAAGTACTCAATGACCCCAGGTTAGCTACCCTAGTCATATATAAGTACTCAATGACCCAATGTGACCCCTACTAGTCCTATATAAGTACTCAATGACCCCATGTGACCCCCCCTAGTCCTATATAAATACACAATGACACCATGTGACCCCCCCTAGTCCCATATAAGTACTCAATGACCCCATGTGACCCACCCTATTCCTATATAAATACTCAATGACCCCATGCGACCCACCCTAGTCCGATATAAATACTCAATGACCCCATGTGACCCACCCTAGTCCTATATAAGTACTCAATGACCCCATGTGACCCAACCTAGATCTATATAAGTACTCAATGACCCCATGTGACCCACCCTAGTCCTATATAAGTACTTAATGACCCCACGTGAACACCCCATGTCCTATATAAGTACTCAATGACCCAATGTGACCCCCCTAGTCCTCATATAAGTACTCAATGACCCCATGTGACCCACCCTAGTCCTATATAAGTACTCAATGACCCCATGTGACCCACCCTAGTACTATATAAGTACTCAATGACCCTACGTGACCCCCCATGTCCTATATAAGTACTCAATGACCCCATGTGACCCAACCTATTCCTATATAAGTACTCAATGACCCCATGTGACCCACCCTAGTCCTATATAAGTACTCAATGTCCCCACGTGACCCCCCCATGTCCTATATAAGTACTCAATGACCCCATGTGACCCCCCCTAGTCCTATATAAGTACTCAATGATCCCATGTGACCCCCCTAGTCCTATATAAGTACTCAATGACACTATGTGACCCACCCTAATCCTATATAAGTACTCAATGACCCCATGTGACCCCCCTAGTCCAATATAAGTACTCAATTACCCAATGTGACCCCCCTAGTCCTATATAAGTACTCAATGACCCCAGGTTTGCCACCCTAGTCATATATAAGTACTCAATGGCCCCATGTGACCCCTACTAGTCCTATATAAGTACACTTTGACCCCATGTGACCCCCCCTAGTCCTATATAAATACACAATGACACCATGTGACCCCCCCTAGTCCCATATAAGTACTCAATGACCCCATGTGACCCACCCTATTCCTATATAAATACTCAATGACCCCATGTGACCCATCCTAGTCCTATATAAGTACTCAATGACCCCATGTGACCCACCCTAGTCCTATATAAGTACTCAATGACCACATGTGACCCACCCTAGTCCTATATAAGTACTCAATGACCCCATGTGACCCACCCTAGTACTATATAAGTACTCAATGACCCTACGTGACCCCCCATGTCCTATATAAGTACTCAATGACCCCATGTGACCCAACCTATTCCTATATAAGTACTCAATGACCCCATGTGACCCACCCTAGTCCTATATAAGTACTCAATGTCCCCACGTGACCCCCCCATGTCCTATATAAGTACTCAATGACCCCATGTGACGCCCCCTAGTCCTATATAAGTACTCAATGACCCCATGTGACCCCCCCTAGTCCTATATATGTACTCAATGACACCATGTGACCCCCCCTAGTCCCATATAAGTACTCAATGACCCCATGTGACCCACCCTATTCCTATATAAATACTCAATGACCCCATGTGACCCACCCTAGTCCGATATAAATACTCAATGACCCCATGTGACCCACCCTAGTCCTATATAAGTACTCAATGACCCCATGTGACCCAACCTAGATCTATATAAGTACTTAATGACCCCATGTGACCCACCCTAGTCCTATATAAGTACTCAATGACCCAATGTGACCCCCCTAGTCCTCATATAAGTACTCAATGACCCCACGTGACCTCCCCCCATGTCCTATATAAGTACTCAATGATCCCATGTGACCCCCCTAGTCCTATATAAGTACTCAATGACACTATGTGACCCAACCTAATCCTATATAAGTACTTAATGACCCCATGTGACCCCCCTAGTCCTATATAAGTACTCAATTACCCAATGTGACCCCCCTAGTCCTATATAAGTACTCAATGACCCCAGGTTTGCCACCCTAGTCATATATAAGTACTCAATGGCCCCATGTGACCCCTACTAGTCCTATATAAGTACACTTTGACCCCATGTGACCCCCCCTAGTCCTATATAAATACACAATGACACCATGTGACCCCCCCTAGTCCCATATAAGTACTCAATGACCCCATGTGACCAACCCTATTCCTATATAAATACTCAATGACCCCATGTGACCCATCCTAGTCCTATATAAGTACTCAATGACCCCATGTGACCCACCCTAGTCCTATATAAGTACTCAATGACCCCATGTGACCCACCCTAGTCCTATATAAGTACTCAATGACCCCATGTGACCCACCCTAGTACTATATAAGTACTCAATGACCCTACGTGACCCCCCATGTCCTATATAAGTACTCAATGACCCCATGTGACCCAACCTATTCCTATATAAGTACTCAATGACCCCATGTGACCCACCCTAGTCTTATATAAGTACTCAATGACCCCATGTGACCCACCCTATTCCTATATAAGTACTCAATGACCCCATGTGACCCCCCCTAGTCCTATATAAGTACTCAATGACCCCATGTGACCCACCCTAGTCCTATATAAGTACTCAATGACCCCACGTGACCCCCCCATGTCCTATATAAGTACTCAATGACCCCATGTGAACCCCCCCATGTCCTATATAAGTACTCAATGACCCCATGTGACCCCCCTAGTCCTATATATGTACTCAATGACCCTATGTGACCCTCCCTAGTCCTATATAAGTACTCAATGACCCCATGTGACCGACCCTAGTCCTATATAAGTACTCAATGACCCTACGTGACCCCCCATGTCCTATATAAGTACTCAATGACCCCATGTGACCCAACCTATTCCTATATAAGTACTCAATGACCCCATGTGACCCACCCTAGTCCTATATAAGTACTCAATGTCCCCACTTGACCCCCCCATGTCCGATATAAATACTCAATGACCCCATGTGACCCACCCTAGTCCTATATAAGTACTCAATGACCCCATGTGACCCAACCTAGATCTATATAAGTACTCAATGACCCCATGTGACCCACCCTAGTCCTATATAAGTACTCAATGACCCAATGTGACCCCCCTAGTCCTCATATAAGTACTCAATGACCCCACGTGACCTCCCCCCATGTCCTATATAAGTACTCAATGATCCCATGTGACCCCCCTAGTCCTATATAAGTACTCAATGACACTATGTGACCCAACCTAATCCTATATAAGTACTCAATGACCCCATGTGACCCCCCTAGTCCAATATAAGTACTCAATTACCCAATGTGACCCCCCTAGTCCTATATAAGTACTCAATGACCCCAGGTTTGCCACCCTAGTCATATATAAGTACTCAATGGCCCCATGTGACCCCTACTAGTCCTATATAAGTACACTTTGACCCCATGTGACCCCCCCTAGTCCTATATAAATACACAATGACACCATGTGACCCCCCCTAGTCCCATATAAGTACTCAATGACCCCATGTGACCCACCCTATTCCAATATAAATACTCAATGACCCCATGTGACCCATCCTAGTCCTATATAAGTACTCAATGACCCCATGTGACCCACCCTAGTCCTATATAAGTACTCAATGACCCCATGTGACCCACCCTAGTCCTATATAAGTACTCAATGACCCCATGTGACCCACCCTAGTACTATATAAGTACTCAATGACCCTACGTGACCCCCCATGTCCTATATAAGTACTCAATGACCCCATGTGACCCAACCTATTCCTATATAATTACTCAATGACCCCATGTGACCCACCCTAGTCTTATATAAGTACTCAATGACCCCATGTGACCCACCCTATTCCTATATAAGTACTCAATGACCCCATGTGACCCCCCCTAGTCCTATATAAGTACTCAATGACCCCATGTGACCCACCCTAGTCCTATATAAGTACTCAATGACCCCACGTGACCCCCCCATGTCCTATATAAGTACTCAATGACCCCATGTGACCCCCCTAGTGCTATATAAGTACTCAATGACCCCATGTGACCTACCCTAGTTCTATATAAGTACTCAATGACCCCATGTGACCCACCCTAGTCCTATATAAGTACTCAATGACCCCATGTGACCCACCCTAGTCCTATATAAGTACTCAATGACCCCATGTGACCCACCCTAGTCCTATATAAGTACTCAATGTCCCCACGTGACCCCCCCATGTCCTATATAAGTACTCAATGACCCCATGTGAACCCCCCCATGTCCTATATAAGTACTCAATGACCCCATGTGACCCCCCTAGTCCTATATATGTACTCAATGACCCTATGTGACCCTCCCCAGTCCTATATAAATACACAATGACACCATGTGACCCCCCCTAGTCCCATATAAGTACTCAATGACCCCATGTGACCCACCCTATTCCTATATAAATACTCAATTACCCAATGTGACCCCCCTAGTCCTATATAAGTACTCAATGACCCCAGGTTTGCCACCCTAGTCATATATAAGTACTCAATGGCCCCATGTGACCCCTACTAGTCCTATATAAGTACACTTTGACCCCATGTGACCCCCCCTAGTCCTATATAAATACACAATGACACCATGTGACCCCCCCTAGTCCCATATAAGTACTCAATGACCCCATGTGACCCACCCTATTCCTATATAAATACTCAATGACCCCATGTGACCCATCCTAGTCCTATATAAGTACTCAATGACCCCATGTGACCCACCCTAGTCCTATATAAGTACTCAATGACCCCATGTGACCCACCCTAGTCCTATATAAGTACTCAATGACCCCATGTAACCACACCTAGTCCTATCTAAGTACTCAATGACTCCATGTGACCCACCCTAGTCATATATAAGTACTCAATGACCCCATGTGACCCCCCCTAGTCCTATATAAGTACTCAATGACCCCATGTGACCCACCCTAGTCCTATATAAGTACTCAATGACCCCACGTGACCCCCCCATGTCCTATATAACTACTCAATGATCCCATGTGACCCCCCTAGTGCTATATATGTACTCAATGACCCCATGTGACCTACCCTAGTTCTATATAAGTACTCAATGACCCCATGTGACCCACCCTAGTCCTATATAAGTACTCAATGACCCCAGGTTAGCTACCCTAGTCCTATATAACTACTCAATGACCCCATGTGACCCACCCTAGTCCTATAGAAGTACTCAATGACCCCATGTGACCCACCCTAGTCCTATATAAGTACTCAATGACCCCACGTGAACCCCCCCTGTCCTATATAAGTACTCAATGACCCCATGTGACCCACCCTATTCCTATATAAATACTCAATGACCCCATGTGACCCACCCTAGTCCGATATTAATACTCAATGACCCCATGTGACCAACCCTAGTCCTATATAAGTACTCAATGACCCCATGTGACCCAACCTAGACCTATATAAGTACTCAATGACCCCATGTGACCCACCCTAGTCCTATATAAGTACTCAATGACCCCATGTGACCCCCCCTAGTCCTATATAAGTACTCAATGACCCCATGTGACCTACCCTAGTCCTATATAAGTACTCAATGACCCCATGTGACCCACCCTAGTCCTATATAAGTACTCAATGACCCCATGTGACCCACCCTAGTCCTATATAAGTACTCAATGTCCCCACGTGACCCCCCCATGTCCTATATAAGTACTCAATGACCCCATGTGAACCCCCCCCCCATGTCCTATATAAGTACTCAATGACCCCATGTGACCCCCCTAGTCCTATATATGTACTCAATGACCCTATGTGACCCTCCCTAGTCCTATATAAGTACTCAATGACCCCATGTGACTGACCCTAGTCCTATATAAGTACTCAATGACCCCATGTGACTTCCCTAGTCCTATATAAGTACTCAATTACCCCATGTGACCCCCCCTAGTCCTATATAAGTACTCAATGACCCCAGGTTAGCTACCCTAGTCATATATAAGTACTCAATGACACCATGTGACCCCTACTAGTCCTATATAAGTACTCAATGACCCCATGTGACCCCCCCTAGTCCTATATAAATACACAATGACACCATGTGACCCCCCCTAGTCCCATATAAGTACTCAATGACCCCATGTGACCCACCCTATTCCTATATAAATACTCAATGAACCCATGTGACCCACCCTAGTCCGATATAAATACTCAATGACCCCATGTGACCCACCCTAGTCCTATATAAATACTCATGACCCCACGTGACCCCCCCATGTCCTATATAAGTACTCAATGACCACATGTGACCCCCCTAGTCTTATATAAGTACTCAATGACCCCATGTGACCTACCCTAGTCCTATATAAGTAATCAATGACCCCATGTGACCCACCCTAGTCCTATATAAATACTCAATGACCCCATGTGACCCACCCTAGTCCGATATAAGTACTCAATGACCCCATGTGACCCCCCCTAGTCCTATATAAGTACTCAATGACCCCATGTGACCCACCCTAGTCCAATATAAGTACTTAATGACCCCATGTGACCCACCCTAGTCCTATATAAGAACTCAATCACCCCATGTGACCCCCCTAGTCCTATATAAATACTCAATGACCACATGTGACCCCCCTAGTCCTATATAAGTACTCAATGACCCCATGTGACCTACCCTAGTCCTATATAAGTAATCAATGACCCCATGTGACCCACCCTAGTCCTATATAAATACTCAATGACCCCATGTGACCCACCCTAGTCCGATATAAGTACTCAATGACCCCATGTGACCCCCCCTAGTCCTATATAAGTACTCAATGACCCCATGTGACCCACCCTATTCCTATATAAGTACTCAATGACCCCATGTGACCCACCCTAGTCCTATATAAGTACTCAATGACCCCATGTGACCCACCCAAGTCCTATATAAGTACTCAATGACCCCACGTGAACACTCCATGTCCTATATAAGTAATCAATGACCCCATGTGACCCCCCTAGTCCTCATATAAGTACTCAATGACCCCACGTGACCCCCCCCATGTCCTATATAAGTACTCAATGACCCCATGTGACCTACCCTAGTTCTATATAAGTACTCAATGACACCATGTGACCCACCCTAGTCCTATATAAGTACTCAATGACCCCACGTGAACACCCCATGTCCTATTTAAGTACTCAATGACCCCATGTGACCCCCCTAGTCCTCATATAAGTACTCAATGACCCCACGTGACCCCCCCCCATGTCCTATATAAGTACTCAATGACCCCATGTGACCTACCCTAGTTCTATATAAGTACTCAATGACACCATGTGACCCACCCTAGTCCTATATAAGTACTCAATGACCCCATGTGACCCACCCTAGTCTTATATAAGTACTCAATGACCCCATGTGACCCAACCTATTCCTATATAAGTACTCAATGACCCCATGTGACCCCCCCTAGTCCTATATAAGTACTCAATGACACCATGTGACCCACCCTCGTCCTATATAACTACTCAATGACCCCATGTGACCCACCCTAGTCCTATATAAGTACTCAATGACCCCACGTGAACCCTCCATGTCCTATATAAGTACTCAATGACCCCATGTGACCCCCCTAGTCCTCATATAAGTACTCAATGACCCCACGTGACCCCCCCCATGTCCTATATAAGTACTCAATGACCCCAGGTGACCTACCCTAGTTCTATATAAGTACTCAATGACACCATGTGACCCACCCTCGTCCTATATAACTACTCAATGACCCCATGTGACCCACCCTAGTCCTATAGAAGTACTCAATGACACCATGTGACCCACCCTAGTCCTATATAAGTACTCAATGACCCCACGTGAACCCCCCCTGTCCTATATAAGTACTCAATGACCCCATGTGACCCACCCTATTCCTATATAAATACTCAATGACCCCATGTGACCCACCCTAGTCCGATATAAATACTCAATGACCCCATGTGACCAACCCTAGTCCTATATAAGTACTCAATGACCCCATGTGACCCAACCTAGACCTATATAAGTACTCAATGACCCCATGTGACCCAACCTATTCCTATATAAGTACTCAATGACCCCATGTGACCCCCCCTAGTCCTATATAAGTACTCAATGACACCATGTGACCCACCCTCGTCCTATATAACTACTCAATGACCCCATGTGACCCACCCTAGTCTTATAGAAGTACTCAATGACCCCATGTGACCCACCCTAGTCCTATATAAGTACTCAATGACCCCACGTGAACCCCCCCTGTCCTATATAAGTACTCAATGACCCCATGTGACCCACCCTATTCCTATATAAATACTCAATGACCCCATGTGACCCACCCTAGTCCGATATAAATACTCAATGACCCCATGTGACCAACCCTAGTCCTATATAAGTACTCAATGACCCCATGTGACCCAACCTAGACCTATATAAGTACTCAATGACCCCATGTGACCCCCCTAGTCCTATATATGTACTCAATGACCCTATGTGACCCTCCCTAGTCCTATATAAGTACTCAATGACCCCATGTGACCGACCCTAGTCCTATATAAGTACTCAATGACCCCATGTGACTTCCCTAGTCCTATATAAGTACTCAATTACCCCATGTGACCCCCCCTAGTCCTATATAAGTACTCAATGACCCCAGGTTAGCTACCCTAGTCATATATAAGTACTCAATGACCCCATGTGACCCCTACTAGTCCTATATAAGTACTCAATGACCCCATGTGACCCCCCCTAGTCCTATATAAATACACAATGACACCATGTGACCCCCCCTAGTCCCATATAAGTACTCAATGACCCCATGTGACCCACCCTATTCCTATATAAATACTCAATGACCCCATGTGACCCACCCTAGTCCGATATAAATACTCAATGACCCCATGTGACCCACCCTAGTCCTATATAAATACTCAATGACCCCACGTGACCCCCCCATGTCCTATATAAGTACTCAATGACCACATGTGACCCCCCTAGTCCTATATAAGTACTCAATGACCCCATGTGACCTACCCTAGTCCTATATAAGTAATCAATGACCCCATGTGACCCACCCTAGTCCTATATAAATACTCAATGACCCCATGTGACCCACCCTAGTCCGATATAAGTACTCAATGACCCCATGTGACCCCCCCTAGTCCTATATAAGTACTCAATGACCCCATGTGACCCACCCTAGTCTTATATAAGTACTCAATGACCCCATGTGACCAAACCTATTCCTATATAAGTACTCAATGACCCCATGTGACCCCCCCTAGTCCTATATAAGTACTCAATGACCCCATGTGACCCACCCTAGTCTTATATAAGTACTCAATGACCCCATGTGACCCACCCTATTCCTATATAAGTACTCAATGACCCCATGTGTCCCCCCCTAGTCCTATATAAGTACTCAATTACCCCATGTGACCCCCCCTAGTCCTATATAAGTACTCAATGACCCCAGGTTAGCTACCCTAGTCATATATAAGTACTCAGTGACCCCATGTAACCCCTACTAGTCCTATATAAGTACTCAATGACCCCATGTGACCCCCCCTAGTCCTACATAAATACACAATGACACCATGTGACCCCCCCTAGTCCCATATAAGTACTCAATGACCCCATGTGACCCACCCTATTCCTATATAAATACTCAATGACCCCATGTGACCCACCATAGTCCGATATAAATACTCAATGACCCCATGTGACCCACCCTAGTCCTATATAAGTACTCAATGACCCCATGTGACCCAACCTAGATCTATATAAGTACTCAATGACTCCATGTGACCACACCTAGTCCTATCTAAGTACTCAATGACTCCATGTGACCCACCCTAGTCCTATATAAGTACTCAATGACCCCATGTGACCCACCCTAGTTTATATAAGTACTCAATGACTCTATGTGACCCACCCTAGTCCTATATAAGTACTCAGTTACCCAATGTGACCCCTCCTAGTCCTGTATAAGTACTCAATGACCCCATGTGACCCATCCTAGTCCTATATAAGTACTCAATGACCCCAAGTGACCCCCCCATGTCCTATATAAGTACTCAATGACCACATGTGACCCCCCTAGTCCTATATAAGTACTCAATGACCCCATGTGACCTACCCTAGTCCTATATAAGTATTCAATGACCCCATGTGACCCACCCTAGTCCTATATAAATACTCAATGACCCCATGTGACCCACCCTAGTCCGATATAAGTACTCAATGACCCCATGTGACTCCCCTTAGTCCTATATAAGTACTCAATGACCCCATGTGACCCACCCTAGTCCAATATAAGTACTTAATGACCCCATGTGACCCACCCTAGTCCTATATAAGAACTCAATCACCCCATGTGACCCCCTAGTCCTATATAAATACTCAATGACCCCATGTGACCCACCCTAGTACTATATAAGTACTCAATGACCCCACGTGACCCCCCCATATAATATATAAGTACTCAATGACCCCATGTGACCCACCCTATTCCTATATAAGTACTCAATGACACCATGTGACCCACCCTAGTCCTATATAAGTACTCAATGACCCCATGTGACCCACCCTAGTCCTATATAAGTACTCAATGACCCCACGTGACCCACCCATATAATATATAAGTACTCAATGACCCCATGTGACCCACCCTATTCCTATATAAGTACTCAATGACCCCATGTGACCCACCCTAGTCCTATATAAGTACTCAATGACCCCATGTGACCCACCCTAGTCCGATATAAGTACTCAATGACCCCATGTGACCCCCCCTAGTCCTATATAAGTACTCAATGACCCCATGTGACCCACCCTAGTCCAATATAAGTACTTAATGACCCCATGTGACCCACCCTAGTCCTATATAAGAACTCAATCACCCCATGTGACCCCCCTAGTCCTATATAAATACTCAATGACCCCATGTGACCCACCCTAGTACTATATAAGTACTCAATGACCCCACGTGACCCCCCCATATAATATATAAGTACTCAATGACCCCATGTGACCCACCCTATTCCTATATAAGTACTCAATGACCCCATGTGACCCACCCTAGTCCTATATAAGTACTCAATGACCCCATGTGACCCACCCTAGTCCTATAGAAGTACTCAATGACCCCATGTGACCCACCCTAGTCCTATATAACTACTCAATGACCCCATGTGACCCACCCTAGTCCTATAGAAGTACTCAATGACAACCATGTGACCCACCCTAGTCCTATATAAGTACTCAATGACCCCACGTGAACCCCCCCTGTCCTATATAAGTACTCAATGACCCCATGTGACCCCCCTCGTCCTCATATAAATACTCAATGACCCAACGTGACACCCCCCATGTCCTATATAAGTACTCAATGATCCCATGTGACCCCCCTAGTCCTATATAAGTACTCAATGACCCTATGTGACCCACCCTAGTCCTATATAAGTACTCAATGTCCCCATGTTACCCACCCTAGTCCTATATAAGTACTCAATGACCCCATGTGACCCCCCTAGTCGATTATAAGTACTCAATTACCCAATGTGACCCCCCTAGTCCTATATAAGTACTGAATGACCCCAGGTTAGCCAACCTAGTCATATATAAGTACTCAATGGCCCCATGTGACCCCTACTAGTCCTATATAAGTACTCAATGACCCCATGTGACCCCCCCTAGTCCTATATAAATACACAATGACACCATGTGACCCCCCCTAGTCCCATATAAGTACTCAATGACCCCATGTGACCCACCCTATTCCTATATAAATACTCAATGACCCCATGTGACCAATCCTAGTCCTATATATGTACTCAATGACCCCATGTGACCCACCCTAGTCCAATATAAGTACTTAATGACCCCATGTGACCCACCCTAGTCCTATATAAGAACTCAATCACCCCATGTGACCCCCCTAGTCCTATATAAATACTCAATGACCCCATGTGACCCACCCTAGTACTATATAAGTACTCAATGACCCCACGTGACCCCCCCATATAATATATAAGTACTCAATGACCCCATGTGACCCACCCTATTCCTATATAAGTACTCAATGACCCCATGTGACCCACCCTAGTCCTATATAAGTACTCAATGACCCCATGTGACCCACCCTAGTCCTATAGAAGTACTCAATGACCCCATGTGACCCACCCTAGTCCTATATAACTACTCAATGACCCCATGTGACCCACCCTAGTCCTATAGAAGTACTCAATGACCCCATGTGACCCACCCTAGTCCTATATAAGTACTCAATGACCCCACGTGAACCCCCCCTGTCCTATATAAGTACTCAATGACCCCATGTGACCCCCCTCGTCCTCATATAAATACTCAATGACCCAACGTGACACCCCCCATGTCCTATATAAGTACTCAATGATCCCATGTGACCCCCCTAGTCCTATATAAGTACTCAATGACCCTATGTGACCCACCCTAGTCCTATATAAGTACTCAATGTCCCCATGTTACCCACCCTAGTCCTATATAAGTACTCAATGACCCCATGTGACCCCCCTAGTCGATTATAAGTACTCAATTACCCAATGTGACCCCCCTAGTCCTATATAAGTACTGAATGACCCCAGGTTAGCCAACCTAGTCATATATAAGTACTCAATGGCCCCATGTGACCCCTACTAGTCCTATATAAGTACTCAATGACCCCATGTGAACCCCCCTAGTCCTATATAAATACACAATGACCCCATGTGACCCCCCCTAGTCCCATATAAGTACTCAATGACCCCATGTGACCCACCCTATTCCTATATAAATACTCAATGACCCCATGTGACCAATCCTAGTCCTATATATGTACTCAATGACCCCATGTGACCCACCCTAGTCCTATATATGTACTCAATGACCCCATGTGACCCACCCTAGTCCTATATAAGTACTCAATGACCCCATGTGACCCACCCTAGTACTATATAAGTACTCAATGACCCTACGTGACCCCCCATGTCCTATATAAGTACTCAATGACCCCATGTGACCCACCCTATTCCTATATAAGTACTCAATGACCCCATGTGACCCACCCTAGTCTTATATAAGTACTCAATGACCCCATGTGACCCACCTTATTCCTATATAAGTACTCAATGACCCCATGTGACCCCCCCTATTCCTATATAAGTACTCAATGACCCCATGTGACCTACCCTAGTCCTATATAAGTACTCAATGACCCCATGTGACCCACCCTAGTCCTATATAAGTACTCAATGACCCCATGTGACCCATCCTAGTCCTATATAAGTACTCAATGACCCCATGTGACTTCCCTAGTCCTATATAAGTACTCAATTACCCCATGTGACCCCCCCTAGTCCTATATAAGTACTCAATGACCCCAGGTTAGCTACCCTAGTCATATATAAGTACTCAGTGACCCCATGTGACCCCTACTAGTCCTATATAAGTACTCAATGACCCCATGTGACCCCCCCTAGTCCTATATAAATACAAAATGACACCATGTGACCCCCCCTAGTCCCATATAAGTACTCAATGACCCCATGTGACCCACCCTATTCCTATATAAATACTCAATGACCCCATGTGACCCACCCTAGTCCGATATAAATACTCAATGACCCCATGTGACCCACCCTAGTCCTATATAAGTACTCAATGACCCCATGTGACCCAACCTAGATCTATATAAGTACTCAATGACCCCATGTGACCTACCCTAGTCCTATATAAATACTCAATGACCCCATGTGACCCACCCTAGTCCGATATAAGTACTCAATGACCCCATGTGACCCCCCCTAGTCCTATATAAGTACTCAATGACCCCATGTGACCCACCCTAGTCCAATATAAGTACTTAATGACCCCATGTGACCCACCCTAGTCCTATATAAGAACTCAATCACCCCATGTGACCCCCCTAGTCCTATATAAATACTCAATGACCCCATGTGACCCACCCTAGTACTATATAAGTACTCAATGACCCCACGTGACCCCCCCATATAATATATAAGTACTCAATGACCCCATGTGACCCACCCTATTCCTATATAAGTACTCAATGACCCCATGTGACCCACCGTAGTCCTATATAAGTACTCAATGACCCCATGTGACCCACCCTAGTCCTATATAAGTACTCAATGACCCCACGTGACCCCCCCATATAATATATAAGTACTCAATGACCCCATGTGACCCACCCTATTCCTATATAAGTACTCAATGACCCCATGTGACCCACCCTAGTCCTATATAAGTACTCAATGACCCCATGTGACCCACCCTAGTCCTATATAAGTACTCAATGACCCTATGTGACCCTCCCTAGTCCTATATAAGTACTCAATGACCCCATTTGACCGACCCTAGTCCTATATAAATACTCAATGACCCCATGTGACTTCCCTAGTCCTATATAAGTACTCAATTACCCCATGTGACCCCCCCTAGTCCTATATAAGTACTCAATGACCCCAGGTTAGCTACCCTAGTCATATATAAGTACTCAATGACCCCATGTGACCCCTAATAGTCCTATATAAGTACTCAATGACCCCATGTGACCCACCCTAGTCCTATGTAAATACACAATGACACCATGTGACCTCCCCTATTCCCATATAAGTACTCAATGACCCCATGTGACCCACCCTATTCCTATATAAATACTCAACGACCCCATGTGACCCACCCTAGTCCGATATAAATACTCAATGACCCCATGTGACCCACCCTAGTCCTATATAAGTACTCAATGACCCCATGTGACGCAACCTAGACCTATATAAGTACTCAATGACCCCATGTGACCCACCCTAGTCCTATATAAGTACTCAATGACCCCATGTGACCCACCCTAGTCCTATATAAGTACTCAATGTCCCCACGTGACCCCCCCATGTCCTATATAAGTACTCAATGACCCCATGTGAACCCCCCCATGTCCTATATAAGTACTCAATGACCCCATGTGACCCACCCTAGTCCTATATAAGTACTCAATGACCCCACGTGACCCCCCCATGTCCTATATAAGTACTCAATGACCCCATGTGACCCCCCTAGTGCTATATAAGTACTCAATGACCCCATGTGACCTACCCTAGTTCTATATAAGTACTCAATGACCCCATGTGACCCACCCTAGTCCTATATAAGTACTCAATGACCCCATGTGACCCACCCTAGTCCTATATAAGTACTCAATGACCCCATGTGACCCACCCTAGTCCTATATACGTACTCAATGTCCCCACGTGACCCCCCCATGTCCTATATAAGTACTCAATGACCCCATGTGAACCCCCCCATGTCCTATATAAGTACTCAATGACCCCATGTGACCCCCCTAGTCCTATATATGTACTCAATGACCCTATGTGACCCTCCCTAGTCGTATATAAGTACTCAATGACCCCATGTGACCGACCCTAGTCCTATATAAGTACTCAATGACCCCATGTGACTTCCCTAGTCCTATATAAGTACTCAATTACCCCATGTGACCCCCCCTAGTCCTATATAAGTACTCAATGACCCCAGGTTAGCTACCCTAGTCATATATAAGTACTCAATGACCCCATGTGACCCCTACTAGTCCTATATAAGTACTCAATGACCCCATGTGACCCCCCCCCCAGTCCTATATAAATACACAATGACACCATGTGACCCCCCCTAGTCCCATATAAGTACTCAATGACCCCATGTGACCCACCCTATTCCTATATAAATACTCAATGACCCCATGTGACCCACCCTAGTCCGATATAAATACTCAATGACCCCATGTGACCCACCCTAGTCCTATATAAGTACTCAATGACCCCATGTGACCCAACCTAGATCTATATAAGTACTCAATGACCCCATGTGACCCACCCTAGTCCTATATAAGTACTCAATGACCACATGTGACCCACCTTATTCCTACATAAGTACTCAATGACTCCATGTAACCACACCTAGTCCTATCTAAGTACTCAATGACTCCATGTGACCCACCCTAGTCATATATAAGTACTCAATGACCCCATGTGACTCCCCCTAGTCCTATATAAGTACTCAATGACCCCATGTGACCCACCCTAGTCCTATATAAGTACTCAATGACCCCACGTGACCCCCCATGTCCTATATAACTACTCAATGATCCCATGTGACCCCCCTAGTGCTATATAAGTACTCAATGACCCCATGTGACCTACCCTAGTTCTATATAAGTACTCAATGACCCCATGTGACCCACCCTAGTCCTATATAAGTACTCAATGACCCCAGGTTAGCTACCCTAGTCCTATATAACTACTCAATGACCCCATGTGACCCACCCTAGTCCTATAGAAGTACTCAATGACCCCATGTGACCCACCCTAGTCCTATATAAGTACTCAATGACCCCACGTGAACCCCCCCTGTCCTATATAAGTACTCAATGACCCCATGTGACCCACCCTATTCCTATATAAATACTCAATGACCCCATGTGACCCACCCTAGTTCGATATTAATACTCAATGACCCCATGTGACCAACCCTAGTCCTATATAAGTACTCAATGACCCCATGTGACCCAACCTAGACCTATATAAGTACTCAATGACCCCATGTGACCCACCCTAGTCCTATATAAGTACTCAATGACCCCATGTGACCCCCCCTAGTCCTATATAAGTACTCAATGACCCCATGTGACCTACCCTAGTCCTATATAAGTACTCAATGACCCCATGTGACCCACCCTAGTCCTATATAAGTACTCAATGACCCCATGTGACCCACCCTAGTCCTATATAAGTACTCAATGTCCCCACGTGACCCCCCCATGTCCTATATAAGTACTCAATGACCCCATGTGAACCCCCCCCCCCATGTCCTATATAAGTACTCAATGACCCCATGTGACCCCCCTAGTCCTATATATGTACTCAATGACCCTATGTGACCCTCCCTAGTCCTATATAAGTACTCAATGACCCCATGTGACCGACCCTAGTCCTATATAAGTACTCAATGACCCCATGTGACTTCCCTAGTCCTATATAAGTACTCAATTACCCCATGTGACCCCCCCTAGTCCTATATAAGTACTCAATGACCCCAGGTTAGCTACCCTAGTCATATATAAGTACTCAATGGCCCCATGTGACCCCTACTAGTCCTATATAAGTACACTTTGACCCCATGTGACCCCCCCTAGTCCTATATAAATACACAATGACACCATGTGACCCCCCCTAGTCCCATATAAGTACTCAATGACCCCATGTGACCCACCCTATTCCTATATAAATACTCAATGACCCCATGTGACCCATCCTAGTCCTATATAAGTACTCAATGACCCCATGTGACCCACCCTAGTCCTATATAAGTACTCAATGACCCCATGTGACCCACCCTAGTCCTATATAAGTACTCAATGACCCCATGTGACCCACCCTAGTACTATATAAGTACTCAATGACCCTACGTGACCCCCCATGTCCTATATAAGTACTCAATGACCCCATGTGACCCACCCTATTCCTATATAAGTACTCAATGACCCCATGTGACCCACCCTAGTCTTATATAAGTACTCAATGACCCCATGTGACCCACCTTATTCCTATATAAGTATTCAATGACCCCATGTGACCCCCCCTAGTCCTATATAAGTACTCAATGACCCCATGTGACCCACCCTAGTCCTATATAAGTACTCAATGACCCCACGTGACCCCCCCATGTCCTATATAAGTACTCAATGACCCCATGTGACCCCCCTAGTGCTATATAAGTACTCAATGACCCCATGTGACCTACCCTAGTTCTATATAAGTACTCAATGACCCCATGTGACCCACCCTAGTCCTATATAAGTACTCAATGACCCCATGTGACCCACCCTAGTCCTATATAAGTACTCAATGACCCCATGTGACCCACCCTAGTCCTATATAAGTACTCAATGTCCCCACGTGACCCCCCCATGTCCTATATAAGTACTCAATGACCCCATGTGAACCCCCCCCCCATGTCCTATATAAGTACTCAATGACCCCATGTGACCCCCCATGTCCTATATAAGTACTCAATGACCCCATGTGACCCCCCTAGTCCTATATATGTACTCAATGACCCTATGTGACCCTCCCTAGTCCTATATAAGTACTCAATGACCCCATGTGACCCCCCCTAGTCCTATATAAGTACTCAATGACCCCAGGTTAGCTACCCTAGTCATATATAAGTACTCAATGACCCAATGTGACCCCTACTAGTCCTATATAAGTACTCAATGACCCCATGTGACCCCCCCTAGTCCTATATAAATACACAATGACACCATGTGACCCCCCCTAGTCCCATATAAGTACTCAATGACCCCATGTGACCCACCCTATTCCTATATAAATACTCAATGACCCCATGCGACCCACCCTAGTCCGATATAAATACTCAATGACCCCATGTGACCCACCCTAGTCCTATATAAGTACTCAATGACCCCATGTGACCCAACCTAGATCTATATAAGTACTCAATGACCCCATGTGACCCACCCTAGTCCTATATAAGTACTTAATGACCCCACGTGAACACCCCATGTCCTATATAAGTACTCAATGACCCAATGTGACCCCCCTAGTCCTCATATAAGTACTCAATGACCCCATGTGACCCACCCTAGTCCTATATAAGTACTCAATGACCCCATGTGACCCACCCTAGTACTATATAAGTACTCAATGACCCTACGTGACCCCCCATGTCCTATATAAGTACTCAATGACCCCATGTGACCCAACCTATTCCTATATAAGTACTCAATGACCCCATGTGACCCACCCTAGTCCTATATAAGTACTCAATGTCCCCACGTGACCCCCCCATGTCCTATATAAGTACTCAATGACCCCATGTGACCCCCCCTAGTCCTATATAAGTACTCAATGATCCCATGTGACCCCCCTAGTCCTATATAAGTACTCAATGACACTATGTGACCCACCCTAATCCTATATAAGTACTCAATGACCCCATGTGACCCCCCTAGTCCAATATAAGTACTCAATTACCCAATGTGACCCCCCTAGTCCTATATAAGTACTCAATGACCCCAGGTTTGCCACCCTAGTCATATATAAGTACTCAATGGCCCCATGTGACCCCTACTAGTCCTATATAAGTACACTTTGACCCCATGTGACCCCCCCTAGTCCTATATAAATACACAATGACACCATGTGACCCCCCCTAGTCCCATATAAGTACTCAATGACCCCATGTGACCCACCCTATTCCTATATAAATACTCAATGACCCCATGTGACCCATCCTAGTCCTATATAAGTACTCAATGACCCCATGTGACCCAACCTATTCCTATATAAGTACTCAATGACCCCATGTGACCCACCCTAGTCCTATATAAGTACTCAATGTCCCCACGTGACCCCCCCATGTCCTATATAAGTACTCAATGACCCCATGTGACGCCCCCTAGTCCTATATAAGTACTCAATGACCCCATGTGACCCCCCCTAGTCCTATATGTGTACTCAATGACACCATGTGACCCCCCCTAGTCCCATATAAGTACTCAATGACCCCATGTGACCCACCCTATTCCTATATAAATACTCAATGACCCCATGTGACCCACCCTAGTCCGATATAAATACTCAATGACCCTATGTGACCCACCCTAGTCCTATATAAGTACTCAATGACCCCATGTGACCCAACCTAGATCTATATAAGTACTCAATGACCCCATGTGACCCACCCTAGTCCTATATAAGTACTCAATGACCCAATGTGACCCCCCTAGTCCTCATATAAGTACTCAATGACCCCACGTGACCTCCCCCCATGTCCTATATAAGTACTCAATGATCCCATGTGACCCCCCTAGTCCTATATAAGTACTCAATGACACTATGTGACCCAACCTAATCCTATATAAGTACTCAATGACCCCATGTGACCCCCCTAGTCCAATATAAGTACTCAATTACCCAATGTGACCCCCCTAGTCCTATATAAGTACTCAATGACCCCAGGTTTGCCACCCTAGTCATATATAAGTACTCAATGGCCCCATGTGACCCCTACTAGTCCTATATAAGTACACTTTGACCCCATGTGACCCCCCCTAGTCCTATATAAATACACAATGACACCATGTGACCCCCCCTAGTCCCATATAAGTACTCAATGACCCCATGTGACCAACCCTATTCCTATATAAATACTCAATGACCCCATGTGACCCATCCTAGTCCTATATAAGTACTCAATGACCCCATGTGACCCACCCTAGTCCTATATAAGTACTCAATGACCCCATGTGACCCACCCTAGTCCTATATAAGTACTCAATGACCCCATGTGACCCACCCTAGTACTATATAAGTACTCAATGACCCTACGTGACCCCCCATGTCCTATATAAGTACTCAATGACCCCATGTGACCCAACCTATTCCTATATAAGTACTCAATGACCCCATGTGACCCACCCTAGTCTTATATAAGTACTCAATGACCCCATGTGACCCACCCTATTCCTATATAAGTACTCAATGACCCCATGTGACCCCCCCTAGTCCTATATAAGTACTCAATGACCCCATGTGACCCACCCTAGTCCTATATAAGTACTCAATGACCCCACGTGACCCCCCCATGTCCTATATAAGTACTCAATGACCCCATGTGACCCCCCTAGTGCTATATAAGTACTCAATGACCCCATGTGACCTACCCTAGTTCTATATAAGTACTCAATGACCCCATGTGACCCACCCTAGTCCTATATAAGTACTCAATGACCCCATGTGACCCACCCTAGTCCTATATAAGTACTCAATGACCCCATGTGACCCACCCTAGTCCTATATAAGTACTCAATGTCCCCACGTGACCCCCCCATGTCCTATATAAGTACTCAATGACCCCATGTGAACCCCCCCATGTCCTATATAAGTACTCAATGACCCCATGTGACCCCCCTAGTCCTATATATGTACTCAATGACCCTATGTGACCCTCCCTAGTCCTATATAAGTACTCAATGACCCCATGTGACCGACCCTAGTCCTATATAAGTACTCAATGACCCCATGTGACTTCCCTAGTCCTATATAAGTACTCAATTACCCCATGTGACCCCCCCTAGTCCTATATAAGTACTCAATGACCCCAGGTTAGCTACCCTAGTCATATATAAGTACTCAATGACCCCATGTGACCCCTACTAGTCCTATATAAGTACTCAATGACCCCATGTGACCCCCCCCAGTCCTATATAAATACACAATGACACCATGTGACCCCCCCTAGTCCCCTATAAGTACTCAATGACCCCATGTGACCCACCCTATTCCTATATAAATACTCAATGACCCCATGTGACCCACCCTAGTCCGATATAAATACTCAATGACCCCATGTGACCCACCCTAGTCCTATATAAGTACTCAATGACCCCATGTGACCCAACCTAGATCTATATAAGTACTCAATGACCCCATGTGACCCACCCTAGTCCTATATAAGTACTCAATGACCCCACGTGACCCCCCCATGTCCTATATAAGTACTCAATGACCCCATGTGACCCCCCTAGTGCTATATAAGTACTCAATGACCCCATGTAACCCACCCTAGTCCTATATAAGTACTCAATGACCCCATGTGACCCACCCTAGTCCTATATAAGTACTCAATGACCCCATGTGACCCACCCTAGTACTATATAAGTACTCAATGACCCTACGTGACCCCCCATGTCCTATATAAGTACTCAATGACCCCATGTGACCCAACCTATTCCTATATAAGTACTCAATGACCCCATGTGACCCAACCTATTCCTATATAAGTACTCAATGACCCCATGTGACCCACCCTAGTCCTATATAAGTACTCAATGTCCCCACGTGACCCCCCCATGTCCTATATAAGTACTCAATGACCCCATCTGACCCCCCCTAGTCCTATATAAGTACTCAATGACCCCATGTGACCCCCCCTAGTCCTATATATGTACTCAATGACACCATGTGACCCCCCCTAGTCCCATATAAGTACTCAATGACCCCATGTGACCCACCCTATTCCTATATAAATACTCAATGACCCCATGTGACCCACCCTAGTCCGATATAAATACTCAATGACCCCATGTGACCCACCCTAGTCCTATATAAGTACTCAATGACCCCATGTGACCCAACCTAGATCTATATAAGTACTCAATGACCCCATGTGACCCACCCTAGTCCTATATAAGTACTCAATGACCCAATGTGACCCCCTTAGTCCTCATATAAGTACTCAATGACCCCACGTGACCTCCCCCCATGTCCTATATAAGTACTCAATGATCCCATGTGACCCCCCTAGTCCTATATAAGTACTCAATGACACTATGTGACCCAACCTAATCCTATATAAGTACTCAATGACCCCATGTGACCCCCCTAGTCCAATATAAGTACTCAATTACCCAATGTGACCCCCCTAGTCCTATATAAGTACTCAATGACCCCAGGTTTGCCACCCTAGTCATATATAAGTACTCAATGGCCCTATGTGACCCATACTAGTCCTATATAAGTACACTTTGACCCCATGTGACCCCCCCTAGTCCTATATAAATACACAATGACACCATGTGACCCCCCCTAGTCCCATATAAGTACTCAATGACCCCATGTGACCCACCCTATTCCAATATAAATACTCAATGACCCCATGTGACCCATCCTAGTCCTATATAAGTACTCAATGACCCCATGTGACCCACCCTAGTCCTATATAAGTACTCAATGACCCCATGTGACCCACCCTAGTCCTATATAAGTACTCAATGACCTCATGTGACCCACCCTAGTACTATATAAGTACTCAATGACCCTACGTGACCCCCCATGTCCTATATAAGTACTCAATGACCCCATGTGACCCAACCTATTCCTATATAAGTACTCAATGACCCCATGTGACCCACCCTAGTCTTATATAAGTACTCAATGACCCCATGTGACCCCCCCTAGTCCTATATAAGTACTCAATGACCCCATGTGACCCACCCTAGTCCTATATAAGTACTCAATGACCCCACGTGACCCCCCCATGTCCTATATAAGTACTCAATGACCCCATGTGACCCCCCTAGTGCTATATAAGTACTCAATGACCCCATGTGACCTACCCTAGTTCTATATAAGTACTCAATGACCCCATGTGACCCACCCTAGTCCTATATAAGTACTCAATGACCCCATGTGACCCACCCTAGTCCTATATAAGTACTCAATGACCCCATGTGACCCACCCTAGTCCTATATAAGTACTCAATGTCCCCACGTGACCCCCCCATGTCCTATATAAGTACTCAATGACCCCATGTGACCCACCCTAGTCCTATAGAAGTACTCAATGACCCCATGTGACCCACCCTAGTCCTATATAAGTACTCAATGACCCCACGTGAACCCCCCCTGTCCTATATAAGTACTCAATGACCCCATGTGACCCACCCTATTCCTATATAAATACTCAATGACCCCATGTGACCCACCCTAGTCCGATATTAATACTCAATGACCCCATGTGACCAACCCTAGTCCTATATAAGTACTCAATGACCCCATGTGACCCAACCTAGACCTATATAAGTACTCAATGACCCCATGTGACCCACCCTAGTCCTATATAAGTACTCAATGACCCCATGTGACCCCCCCTAGTCCTATATAAGTACTCAATGACCCCATGTGACCTACCCTAGTCCTATATAAGTACTCAATGACCCCATGTGACCCACCCTAGTCCTATATAAGTACTCAATGACCCCATGTGACCCACCCTAGTCCTATATAAGTACTCAATGTCCCCACGTGACCCCCCCATGTCCTATATAAATACTCAATGACCCCATGTGAACCCCCCCCCCCATGTCCTATATAAGTACTCAATGACCCCATGTGACCCCCCTAGTCCTATATATGTACTCAATGACCCTATGTGACCCTCCCTAGTCCTATATAAGTACTCAATGACCCCATGTGACTGACCCTAGTCCTATATAAGTACTCAATGACCCCATGTGACTTCCCTAGTCCTATATAAGTACTCAATTACCCCATGTGACCCCCCCTAGTCCTATATAAGTACTCAATGACCCCAGGTTAGCTACCTTAGTCATATATAAGTACTCAATGACACCATGTGACCCCTACTAGTCCTATATAAGTACTCAATGACCCCATGTGACCCCCCCTAGTCCTATATAAATACACAATGACACCATGTGACCCCCCCTAGTCCCATATAAGTACTCAATGACCCCATGTGACCCACCCTATTCCTATATAAATACTCAATGACCCCATGTGACCCACCCTAGTCCGATATAAATACTCAATGACCCCATGTGACCCACCCTAGTCCTATATAAATACTCATGACCCCACGTGACACCCCCATGTCCTATATAAGTACTCAATGACCACATGTGACCCCCCTAGTCCTATATAAGTACTCAATGACCCCATGTGACCTACCCTAGTCCTATATAAGTACTCAATGACCCCATGTGACCTACCCTAGTTCTATATAAGTACTCAATGACCCCATGTGACCCCCCTAGTCCTCATATAAGTACTCAATGACCCCACGTGACCCCCCCCATGTCCTATATAAGTACTCAATGACCCCAGGTGACCTACCCTAGTTCTATATAAGTACTCAATGACACCATGTGACCCACCCTCGTCCTATATAACTACTCAATGACCCCATGTGACCCACCCTAGTCCTATAGAAGTACTCAATGACCCCATGTGACCCACCCTAGTCCTATATAAGTACTCAATGACCCCACGTGAACCCCCCCTGTCCTATATAAGTACTCAATGACCCCATGTGACCCACCCTATTCCTATATAAATACTCAATGACCCCATGTGACCCACCCTAGTCCGATATAAATACTCAATGACCCCATGTGACCAACCCTAGTCCTATATAAGTACTCAATGACCCCATGTGACCCAACCTAGACCTATATAAGTACTCAATGACCCCATGTGACCCAACCTATTCCTATATAAGTACTCAATGACCCCATGTGACCCCCCCTAGTCCTATATAAGTACTCAATGACACCATGTGACCCACCCTCGTCCTATATAACTACTCAATGACCCCATGTGACCCACCCTAGTCTTATAGAAGTACTCAATGACCCCATGTGACCCACCCTAGTCCTATATAAGTACTCAATGACCCCACGTGAACCCCTCCTGTCCTATATAAGTACTCAATGACCCCATGTGACCCACCCTATTCCTATATAAATACTCAATGACCCCATGTGACCCACCCTAGTCCGATATAAATACTCAATGACCCCATGTGACCAACCCTAGTCCTATATAAGTACTCAATGACCCCATGTGACCCAACCTAGACCTATATAAGTACTCAATGACCCCATGTGACCCCCCTAGTCCTATATATGTACTCAATGACCCTATGTGACCCTCCCTAGTCCTATATAAGTACTCAATGACCCCATGTGACCGACCCTAGTCCTATATAAGTACTCAATGACCCCATGTGACTTCCCTAGTCCTATATAAGTACTCAATTACCCCATGTGACCCCCCCTAGTCCTATATAAGTACTCAATGACCCCAGGTTAGCTACCCTAGTCATATATAAGTACTCAATGACCCCATGTGACCCCTACTAGTCCTATATAAGTACTCAATGACCCCATGTGACCCCCCCTAGTCCTATATAAATACACAATGACACCATGTGACCCCCCCTAGTCCCATATAAGTACTCAATGACCCCATGTGACCCACCCTATTCCTATATAAATACTCAATGACCCCATGTGACCCACCCTAGTCCGATATAAATACTCAATGACCCCATGTGACCCACCCTAGTCCTATATAAATACTCAATGACCCCACGTGACCCCCCCATGTCCTATATAAGTACTCAATGACCACATGTGACCCCCCTAGTCCTATATAAGTACTCAATGACCCCATGTGACCTACCCTAGTCCTATATAAGTAATCAATGACCCCATGTGACCCACCCTAGTCCTATATAAATACTCAATGACCCCATGTGACCCACCCTAGTCCGATATAAGTACTCAATGACCCCATGTGACCCCCCCTAGTCCTATATAAGTACTCAATGACCCCATGTGACCCACCCTAGTCTTATATAAGTACTCAATGACCCCATGTGACCCAACCTATTCCTATATAAGTACTCAATGACCCCATGTGACCCCCCCTAGTCCTATATAAGTACTCAATGACCCCATGTGACCCACCCTAGTCTTATATAAGTACTCAATGACCCCATGTGACCCACCCTATTCCTATATAAGTACTCAATGACCCCATGTGTCCCCCCCTAGTCCTATATAAGTACTCAATTACCCCATGTGACCCCCCCTAGTCCTATATAAGTACTCAATGACCCCAGGTTAGCTACCCTAGTCATATATAAGTACTCAGTGACCCCATGTGACCCCTACTAGTCCTATATAAGTACTCAATGACCCCATGTGACCCCCCCTAGTCCTACATAAATACACAATGACACCATGTGACCCCCCCTAGTCCCATATAAGTACTCAATGACCCCATGTGACCCACCCTATTCCTATATAAATACTCAATGACCCCATGTGACCCACCATAGTCCGATATAAATACTCAATGACCCCATGTGACCCACCCTAGTCCTATATAAGTACTCAATGACCCCATGTGACCCAACCTAGATCTATATAAGTACTCAATGACTCCATGTGACCACACCTAGTCCTATCTAAGTACTCAATGACTCCATGTGACCCACCCTAGTCCTATATAAGTACTCAATGACCCCATGTGACCCACCCTAGTTTATATAAGTACTCAATGACTCCATGTGACCCACCCTAGTCCTATATAAGTACTCAGTTACCCAATGTGACCCCTCCTAGTCCTGTATAAGTACTCAATGACCCCATGTGACCCATCCTAGTCCTATATAAGTACTCAATGACCCCACGTGACCCCCCCATGTCTTATATAAGTACTCAATGACCACATGTGACCCCCCTAGTCCTATATAAGTACTCAATGACCCCATGTGACCTACCCTAGTCCTATATAAGTATTCAATGACCCCATGTGACCCACCCTAGTCCTATATAAATACTCAATGACCCCATGTGACCCACCCTAGTCCGATATAAGTACTCAATGACCCCATGTGACTCCCCTTAGTCCTATATAAGTACTCAATGACCCCATGTGACCCACCCTAGTCCAATATAAGTACTTAATGACCCCATGTGACCCACCCTAGTCCTATATAAGAACTCAATCACCCCATGTGACCCCCTAGTCCTATATAAATACTCAATGACCCCATGTGACCCACCCTAGTACTATATAAGTACTCAATGACCCCACGTGACCCCCCCATATAATATATAAGTACTCAATGACCCCATGTGACCCACCCTATTCCTATATAAGTACTCAATGACACCATGTGACCCACCCTAGTCCTATATAAGTACTCAATGACCCCATGTGACCCACCCTAGTCCTATATAAGTACTCAATGACCCCACGTGACCCACCCATATAATATATAAGTACTCAATGACCCCATGTGACCCACCCTATTCCTATATAAGTACTCAATGACCCCATGTGACCCACCCTAGTCCTATATAAGTACTCAATGACCCCATGTGACCCACCCTAGTCCGATATAAGTACTCAATGACCCCATGTGACCCCCCCTAGTCCTATATAAGTACTCAATGACCCCATGTGACCCACCCTAGTCCAATATAAGTACTTAATGACCCCATGTGACCCACCCTAGTCCTATATAAGAACTCAATCACCCCATGTGACCCCCCTAGTCCTATATAAATACTCAATGACCCCATGTGACCCACCCTAGTACTATATAAGTACTCAATGACCCCACGTGACCCCCCCATATAATATATAAGTACTCAATGACCCCATGTGACCCACCCTATTCCTATATAAGTACTCAATGACCCCATGTGACCCACCCTAGTCCTATATAAGTACTCAATGACCCCATGTGACCCACCCTAGTCCTATAGAAGTACTCAATGACCCCATGTGACCCACCCTAGTCCTATATAACTACTCAATGACCCCATGTGACCCACCCTAGTCCTATAGAAGTACTCAATGACCCCATGTGACCCACCCTAGTCCTATATAAGTACTCAATGACCCCACGTGAACCCCCCTGTCCTATATAAGTACTCAATGACCCCATGTGACCCCCCTCGTCCTCATATAAGTACTCAATGACCCAACGTGACACCCCCCATGTCCTATATAAGTACTCAATGATCCCATGTGACCCCCCTAGTCCTATATAAGTACTCAATGACCCTATGTGACCCACCCTAGTCCTATATAAGTACTCAATGTCCCCATGTTACCCACCCTAGTCCTATATAAGTACTCAATGACCCCATGTGACCCCCCTAGTCGATTATAAGTACTCAATTACCCAATGTGACCCCCCTAGTCCTATATAAGTACTGAATGACCCCAGGTTAGCCAACCTAGTCATATATAAGTACTCAATGGCCCCATGTGACCCCTACTAGTCCTATATAAGTACTCAATGACCCCATGTGACCCCCCCTAGTCCTATATAAATACACAATGACACCATGTGACCCCCCCTAGTCCCATATAAGTACTCAATGACCCCATGTGACCCACCCTATTCCTATATAAATACTCAATGACCCCATGTGACCAATCCTAGTCCTATATATGTACTCAATGACCCCATGTGACCCACCCTAGTCCTATATATGTACTCAATGACCCCATGTGACCCACCCTAGTCCTATATAAATACTCAATGACCCCATGTGACCCACCCTAGTACTATATAAGTACTCAATGACCCTACGTGACCCCCCATGTCCTATATAAGTACTCAATGACCCCATGTGACCCACCCTATTCCTATATAAGTACTCAATGACCCCATGTGACCCACCCTAGTCTTATATAAGTACTCAATGACCCCATGTGACCCACCTTATTCCTATATAAGTACTCAATGACCCCATGTGACCCCCCCTAGTCCTATATAAGTACTCAATGACCCCATGTGACCTACCCTAGTCCTATATAAGTACTCAATGACCCCATGTGACCCACCCTAGTCCTATATAAGTACTCAATGACCCCATGTGACCCATCCTAGTCCTATATAAGTACTCAATGACCCCATGTGACTTCCCTAGTCCTATATAAGTACTCAATTACCCCATGTGACCCCCCCTAGTCCTATATAAGTACTCAATGACCCCAGGTTAGCTACCCTAGTCATATATAAGTACTCAGTGACCCCATGTGACCCCTACTAGTCCTATATAAGTACTCAATGACCCCATGTGACCCCCCCTAGTCCTATATAAATACAAAATGACACCATGTGACCCCCCCTAGTCCCATATAAGTACTCAATGACCCCATGTGACCCACCCTATTCCTATATAAATACTCAATGACCCCATGTGACCCACCCTAGTCCGATATAAATACTCAATGACCCCATGTGACCCACCCTAGTCCTATATAAGTACTCAATGACCCCATGTGACCCAACCTAGATCTATATAAGTACTCAATGACCCCATGTGACCCACCCTAGTCCTATATAAGTACTCAATGACCACATGTGACCCACCTTATTCCTATATAAGTACTCAATGACTCCATGTGACCACACCTAGTCCTATCTAAGTACTCAATGACTCCATGTGACCCACCCTAGTCCTATATAAGTACTCAGTTACCCAATGTGACCCCTCCTAGTCCTGTATAAGTACTTAATGACACCATGTGACCCATCCTAGTCCTATATAAGTACTCAATGACCCCACGTGACCCCCCCATGTCCTATATAAGTACTCAATGACCACATGTGACCCCCCTAGTCCTATATAAGTACTCAATGACCCCATGTGACCCCCCCTAGTCCTATATAAGTACTCAATGACCCCATGTGACCCACCCTAGTCCAATATAAGTACTTAATGACCCCATGTGACCCACCCTAGTCCTATATAAGAACTCAATCACCCCATGTGACCCCCCTAGTCCTATATAAATACTCAATGACCCCATGTGACCCACCCTAGTACTATATAAGTACTCAATGACCCCACGTGACCCCCCCATATAATATATAAGTACTCAATGACCCCATGTGACCCACCCTATTCCTATATAAGTACTCAATGACCCCATGTGACCCACCGTAGTCCTATATAAGTACTCAATGACCCCATGTGACCCACCCTAGTCCTATATAAGTACTCAATGACCCCACGTGACCCCCCCATATAATATATAAGTACTCAATGACCCCATGTGACCCACCCTATTCCTATATAAGTACTCAATGACCCCATGTGACCCACCCTAGTCCTATATAAGTACTCAATGACCCCATGTGACCCACCCTAGTCCTATATAAGTACTCAATGACCCTATGTGACCCTCCCTAGTCCTATATAAGTACTCAATGACCCCATTTGACCGACCCTAGTCCTATATAAATACTCAATGACCCCATGTGACTTCCCTAGTCCTATATAAGTACTCAATTACCCCATGTGACCCCCCCTAGTCCTATATAAGTACTCAATGACCCCAGGTTAGCTACCCTAGTCATATATAAGTACTCAATGACCCCATGTGACCCCTAATAGTCCTATATAAGTACTCAATGACCCCATGTGACCCACCCTAGTCCTATGTAAATACACAATGACACCATGTGACCTCCCCTATTCCCATATAAGTACTCAATGACCCCATGTGACCCACCCTATTCCTATATAAATACTCAACGACCCCATGTGACCCACCCTAGTCCGATATAAATACTCAATGACCCCATGTGACCCACCCTAGTCCTATATAAGTACTCAATGACCCCATGTGACGCAACCTAGACCTATATAAGTACTCAATGACCCCATGTGACCCACCCTAGTCCTATATAAGTACTCAATGACCCCATGTGACCCACCCTAGTCCTATATAAGTACTCAATGTCCCCACGTGACCCCCCCATGTCCTATATAAGTACTCAATGACCCCATGTGAACCCCCCCATGTCCTATATAAGTACTCAATGACCCCATGTGACCCACCCTAGTCCTATATAAGTACTCAATGACCCCACGTCACCCCCCCATGTCCTATATAAGTACTCAATGACCCCATGTGACCCCCCTAGTGCTATATAAGTACTCAATGACCCCATGTGACCTACCCTAGTTCTATATAAGTACTCAATGACCCCATGTGACCCACCCTAGTCCTATATAAGTACTCAATGACCCCATGTGACCCACCCTAGTCCTATATAAGTACTCAATGACCCCATGTGACCCACCCTAGTCCTATATACGTACTCAATGTCCCCACGTGACCCCCCCATGTCCTATATAAGTACTCAATGACCCCATGTGAACCCCCCCATGTCCTATATAAGTACTCAATGACCCCATGTGACCCCCCTAGTCCTATATATGTACTCAATGACCCTATGTGACCCTCCCTAGTCGTATATAAGTACTCAATGACCCCATGTGACCGACCCTAGTCCTATATAAGTACTCAATGACCCCATGTGACTTCCCTAGTCCTATATAAGTACTCAATTACCCCATGTGACCCCCCCTAGTCCTATATAAGTACTCAATGACCCCAGGTTAGCTACCCTAGTCATATATAAGTACTCAATGACCCCATGTGACCCCTACTAGTCCTATATAAGTACTCAATGACCCCATGTGACCCCCCCCCCAGTCCTATATAAATACACAATGACACCATGTGACCCCCCCCTAGTCCCATATAAGTACTCAATGACCCCATGTGACCCACCCTATTCCTATATAAATACTCAATGACCCCATGTGACCCACCCTAGTCCGATATAAATACTCAATGACCCCATGTGACCCACCCTAGTCCTATATAAGTACTCAATGACCCCATGTGACCCAACCTAGATCTATATAAGTACTCAATGACCCCATGTGACCCACCCTAGTCCTATATAAGTACTCAATGACCACATGTGACCCACCTTATTCCTACATAAGTACTCAATGACTCCATGTAACCACACCTAGTCCTATCTAAGTACTCAATGACTCCATGTGACCCACCCTAGTCATATATAAGTACTCAATGACCCCATGTGACTCCCCCTAGTCCTATATAAGTACTCAATGACCCCATGTGACCCACCCTAGTCCTATATAAGTACTCAATGACCCCACGTGACCCCCCATGTCCTATATAACTACTCAATGATCCCATGTGACCCCCCTAGTGCTATATAAGTACTCAATGACCCCATGTGACCTACCCTAGTTCTATATAAGTACTCAATGACCCCATGTGACCCACCCTAGTCCAAATAAGTACTCAATGACCCCAGGTTAGCTACCCTAGTCCTATATAACTACTCAATGACCCCATGTGACCCACCCTAGTCCTATAGAAGTACTCAATGACCCCATGTGACCCACCCTAGTCCTATATAAGTACTCAATGACCCCACGTGAACCCCCCCTGTCCTATATAAGTACTCAATGACCCCATGTGACCCACCCTATTCCTATATAAATACTCAATGACCCCATGTGACCCACCCTAGTTCGATATTAATACTCAATGACCCCATGTGACCAACCCTAGTCCTATATAAGTACTCAATGACCCCATGTGACCCAACCTAGACCTATATAAGTACTCAATGACCCCATGTGACCCACCCTAGTCCTATATAAGTACTCAATGACCCCATGTGACCCCCCCTAGTCCTATATAAGTACTCAATGACCCCATGTGACCTACCCTAGTCCTATATAAGTACTCAATGACCCCATGTGACCCACCCTAGTCCTATATAAGTACTCAATGACCCCATGTGACCCACCCTAGTCCTATATAAGTACTCAATGTCCCCACGTGACCCCCCCATGTCCTATATAAGTACTCAATGACCCTATGTGAAACCCCCCCCCCCCCATGTCCTATATAAGTACTCAATGACCCCATGTGACCCCCCTAGTCCTATATATGTACTCAATGACCCTATGTGACCCTCCCTAGTCCTATATAAGTACTCAATGACCCCATGTGACCGACCCTAGTCCTATATAAGTACTCAATGACCCCATGTGACTTCCCTAGTCCTATATAAGTACTCAATTACCCCATGTGACCCCCCCTAGTCCTATATAAGTACTCAATGACCCCAGGTTAGCTACCCTATTCATATATAAGTACTCAATGACCCCATGTGACCCCTACTAGTCCTATATAAGTACTCAATGACCCCATGTGACCCCCCCTAGTCCTATATAAATACACAATGACACCATGTGACCCCCCCTAGTCCCATATAAGTACTCAATGACCCCATGTGACCCACCCTATTCCTATATAAATACTCAATGACCCCATGTGACCCACCCTAGTCCGATATAAATACTCAATGACCCCATGTGACCCACCCTAGTCCTATATAAATACTCATGACCCCACGTGACCCCCCCATGTCCTATATAAGTACTCAATGACCACATGTGACCCCCCTAGTCCTATATAAGTACTCAATGACCCCATGTGACCTACCCTAGTCCTATATAAGTAATCAATGACCCCATGTGACCCACCCTAGTCCTATATAAATACTCAATGACCCCATGTGACCCACCCTAGTCCGATATAAGTACTCAATGACCCCATGTGACCCCCCCTAGTCCTATATAAGTACTCAATGACCCCATGTGACCCACCCTAGTCCAATATAAGTACTTAATGACCCCATGTGACCCACCCTAGTCCTATATAAGAACTCAATCACCCCATGTGACCCCCCTAGTCCTATATAAATACTCAATGACCACATGTGACCCCCCTAGTCCTATATAAGTACTCAATGACCCCATGTGACCCACCCTAGTCCTATATAAGTACTCAATAACCCCACGTGACCCCCCCATATAATATATAAGTACTCAATGACCCCATGTGACCCACCCTATTCCTATATAAGTACTCAATGACCCCATGTGACCCACCCTAGTCCTATATAAGTACTCAATGACCCCATGTGACCCACCCTAGTCCTATATAAGTACTCAATGACCCTATGTGACCCTCCCTAGTCCTATATAAGTACTCAATGACCCCATTTGACCGACCCTAGTCCTATATAAATACTCAATGACCCCATGTGACTTCCCTAGTCCTATATAAGTACTCAATTACCCCATGTGACCCCCCCTAGTCCTATATAAGTACTCAATGACCCCAGGTTAGCTACCCTAGTCATATATAAGTACTCAATGACCCCATGTGACCCCTAATAGTCCTATATAAGTACTCAATGACCCCATGTGACCCACCCTAGTCCTATGTAAATACACAATGACACCATGTGACCTCCCCTATTCCCATATAAGTACTCAATGACCCCATGTGACCCACCCTATTCCTATATAAATACTCAACGACCCCATGTGACCCACCCTAGTCCGATATAAATACTCAATGACCCCATGTGACCCACCCTAGTCCTATATAAGTACTCAATGACCCCATGTGACGCAACCTAGACCTATATAAGTACTCAATGACCCCATGTGACCCACCCTAGTCCTATATAAGTACTCAATGACCCCATGTGACCCACCCTAGTCCTATATAAGTACTCAATGTCCCCACGTGACCCCCCCATTTCCTATATAAGTACTCAATGACCCCATGTGAACCCCCCCATGTCCTATATAAGTACTCAATGACCCCATGTGACCCACCCTAGTCCTATATAAGTACTCAATGACCCCACGTCACCCCCCCATGTCCTATATAAGTACTCAATGACCCCATGTGACCCCCCTAGTGCTATATAAGTACTCAATGACCCCATGTGACCTACCCTAGTTCTATATAAGTACTCAATGACCCCATGTGACCCACCCTAGTCCTATATAAGTACTCAATGACCCCATGTGACCCACCCTAGTCCTATATAAGTACTCAATGACCCCATGTGACCCACCCTAGTCCTATATACGTACTCAATGTCCCCACGTGACCCCCCCATGTCCTATATAAGTACTCAATGACCCCATGTGAACCCCCCCATGTCCTATATAAGTACTCAATGACCCCATGTGACCCCCCTAGTCCTATATATGTACTCAATGACCCTATGTGACCCTCCCTAGTCGTATATAAGTACTCAATGACCCCATGTGACCGACCCTAGTCCTATATAAGTACTCAATGACCCCATGTGACTTCCCTAGTCCTATATAAGTACTCAATTACCCCATGTGACCCCCCCTAGTCCTATATAAGTACTCAATGACCCCAGGTTAGCTACCCTAGTCATATATAAGTACTCAATGACCCCATGTGACCCCTACTAGTCCTATATAAGTACTCAATGACCCCATGTGACCCCCCCCCAGTCCTATATAAATACACAATGACACCATGTGACCCCCCCTAGTCCCATATAAGTACTCAATGACCCCATGTGACCCACCCTATTCCTATATAAATACTCAATGACCCCATGTGACCCACCCTAGTCCGATATAAATACTCAATGACCCCATGTGACCCACCCTAGTCCTATATAAGTACTCAATGACCCCATGTGACCCAACCTAGATCTATATAAGTACTCAATGACCCCATGTGACCCACCCTAGTCCTATATAAGTACTCAATGACCACATGTGACCCACCTTATTCCTACATAAGTACTCAATGACTCCATGTAACCACACCTAGTCCTATCTAAGTACTCAATGACTCCATGTGACCCACCCTAGTCATATATAAGTACTCAATGACCCCATGTGACTCCCCCTAGTCCTATATAAGTACTCAATGACCCCATGTGACCCACCCTAGTCCTATATAAGTACTCAATGACCCCACGTGACCCCCCATGTCCTATATAACTACTCAATGATCCCATGTGACCCCCCTAGTGCTATATAAGTACTCAATGACCCCATGTGACCTACCCTAGTTCTATATAAGTACTCAATGACCCCATGTGACCCACCCTAGTCCTATATAAGTACTCAATGACCCCAGGTTAGCTACCCTAGTCCTATATAACTACTCAATGACCCCATGTGACCCACCCTAGTCCTATAGAAGTACTCAATGACCCCATGTGACCCACCCTAGTCCTATATAAGTACTCAATGACCCCACGTGAACCCCCCCTGTCCTATATAAGTACTCAATGACCCCATGTGACCCACCCTATTCCTATATAAATACTCAATGACCCCATGTGACCCACCCTAGTTCGATATTAATACTCAATGACCCCATGTGACCAACCCTAGTCCTATATAAGTACTCAATGACCCCATGTGACCCAACCTAGACCTATATAAGTACTCAATGACCCCATGTGACCCACCCTAGTCCTATATAAGTACTCAATGACCCCATGTGACCCACCCTAGTCCGATATAAATACTCAATGACCCCATGTGACCCACCCTAGTCCTATATAAATACTCATGACCCCACGTGACCCCCCCATGTCCTATATAAGTACTCAATGACCACATGTGACCCCCCTAGTCCTATATAAGTACTCAATGACCCCATGTGACCTACCCTAGTCCTATATAAGTAATCAATGACCCCATGTGACCCACCCTAGTCCTATATAAATACTCAATGACCCCATGTGACCCACCCTAGTCCGATATAAGTACTCAATGACCCCATGTGACCCCCCCTAGTCCTATATAAGTACTCAATGACCCCATGTGACCCACCCTAGTCCAATATAAGTACTTAATGACCCCATGTGACCCACCCTAGTCCTATATAAGAACTCAATCACCCCATGTGACCCCCCTAGTCCTATATAAATACTCAATGACCACATGTGACCCCCCTAGTCCTATATAAGTACTCAATGACCCCATGTGACCTACCCTAGTCCTATATAAGTAATCAATGACCCCATGTGACCCACCCTAGTCCTATATAAATACTCAATGACCCCATGTGACCCACCCTAGTCCGATATAAGTACTCAATGACCCCATGTGACCCCCCCTAGTCCTATATAAGTACTCAATGACCCCATGTGACCCACCCTATTCCTATATAAGTACTCAATGACCCCATGTGACCCACCCTAGTCCTATATAAGTACTCAATGACCCCATGTGACCCACCCTAGTCCTATATAAGTACTCAATGACCCCACGTGAACCCTCCATGTCCTATATAAGTACTCAATGACCCCATGTGACCCCCCTAGTCCTCATATAAGTACTCAATGACCCCACGTGACCCCCCCCCATGTCCTATATAAGTACTCAATGACCCCATGTGACCTACCCTAGTTCTATATAAGTACTCAATGACACCATGTGACCCACCCTAGTCCTATATAAGTACTCAATGACCCCACGTGAACCCCCCATGTCCTATTTAAGTACTCAATGACCCCATGTGACCTCCCTAGTCCTCATATAAGTACTCAATGACCCCACGTGACCCCCCCCCATGTCCTATATAAGTACTCAATGACCCCATGTGACCTACCCTAGTTCTATATAAGTACTCAATGACACCATGTGACCCCCCCTAGTCCTATATAAGTACTCAATGACCCCAGGTTAGCTACCCTAGTCATATATAAGTACTCAATGACCCCATGTGACCCCTACTAGTCCTATATAAGTACTCAATGACCCCATGTGACCCCCCCCCAGTCCTATATAAATACACAATGACACCATGTGACCCCCCCTAGTCCCATATAAGTACTCAATGACCCCATGTGACCCACCCTATTCCTATATAAATACTCAATGACCCCATGTGACCCACCCTAGTCCGATATAAATACTCAATGACCCCATGTGACCCACCCTAGTCCTATATAAGTACTCAATGACCCCATGTGACCCAACTTAGATCTATATAAGTACTCAATGACCCCATGTGACCCACCCTAGTCCTATATAAGTACTCAATGACCACATGTGACCCACCTTATTCCTACATAAGTACTCAATGACTCCATGTAACCACACCTAGTCCTATCTAAGTACTCAATGACTCCATGTGACCCACCCTAGTCATATATAAGTACTCAATGACCCCATGTGACCCCCCCTAGTCCTATATAAGTACTCAATGACCCCATGTGACCCACCCTAGTCCTATATAAGTACTCAATGACCCCACATGACCCACCATGTCCTATATAACTACTCAATGATCCCATGTGACCCCCCTAGTGCTATATAAGTACTCAATGACCCCATGTGACCTACCCTAGTTCTATATAAGTACTCAATGACCCCATGTGTCCCACCCTAGTCCTATATAAGTACTCAATGACCCCAGGTTAGCTACCCTAGTCCTATATAACTACTCAATGACCCCATGTGACCCACCCTAGTCCTATAGAAGTACTCAATGACCCCATGTGACCCCCCCTAGTCCTATATAAGTACTCAATGACCCCAGGTTAGCTACCCTAGTCATATATAAGTACTCAATGACCCCATGTGACCCCTACTAGTCCTATATAAGTACTCAATGACCCCATGTGACCCCCCCCCAGTCCTATATAAATACACAATGACACCATGTGACCCCCCCTAGTCCCATATAAGTACTCAATGACCCCATGTGACCCACCCTATTCCTATATAAATACTCAATGACCCCATGTGACCCACCCTAGTCCGATATAAATACTCAATGACCCCATGTGACCCACCCTAGTCCTATATAAGTACTCAATGACCCCATGTGACCCAACTTAGATCTATATAAGTACTCAATGACCCCATGTGACCCACCCTAGTCCTATATAAGTACTCAATGACCACATGTGACCCACCTTATTCCTACATAAGTACTCAATGACTCCATGTAACCACACCTAGTCCTATCTAAGTACTCAATGACTCCATGTGACCCACCCTAGTCATATATAAGTACTCAATGACCCCATGTGACCCCCCCTAGTCCTATATAAGTACTCAATGACCCCATGTGACCCACCCTAGTCCTATATAAGTACTCAATGACCCCACATGACCCCCCATGTCCTATATAACTACTCAATGATCCCATGTGACCCCCCTAGTGCTATATAAGTACTCAATGACCCCATGTGACCTACCCTAGTTCTATATAAGTACTCAATGACCCCATGTGTCCCACCCTAGTCCTATATAAGTACTCAATGACCCCAGGTTAGCTACCCTAGTCCTATATAACTACTCAATGACCCCATGTGACCCACCCTAGTCCTATAGAAGTACTCAATGACCCCATGTGACCCACCCTAGACCTATATAAGTACTCAATGACCCCATGTGACCCCCCTAGTCCTATATATGTACTCAATGACCCTATGTGACCCTCCCTAGTCCTATATAAGTACTCAATGACCCCATGTGACCCACCCTAGTCCTATATAAGTACTCAATGACCCCATGTGACCCACCCTAGTCCTATATAAGTACTCAATGTCCCCACGTGACCCCCCCATGTCCTATATAAGTACTCAATGACCCCATGTGAACCCCCCCATGTCCTATATAAGTACTCAATGACCCCATGTGACCCACCCTAGTCCTATATAAGTACTCAATGACCCCACGTCACCCCCCCATGTCCTATATAAGTACTCAATGACCCCATGTGACCCCCCTAGTGCTATATAAGTACTCAATGACCCCATGTGACCTACCCTAGTTCTATATAAGTACTCAATGACCCCATGTGACCCACCCTAGTCCTATATAAGTACTCAATGACCCCATGTGACCCACCCTAGTCCTATATAAGTACTCAATGACCCCATGTGACCCACCCTAGTCCTATATACGTACTCAATGTCCCCACGTGACCCCCCCATGTCCTATATAAGTACTCAATGACCCCATGTGAACCCCCCCATGTCCTATATAAGTACTCAATGACCCCATGTGACCCCCCTAGTCCTATATATGTACTCAATGACCCTATGTGACCCTCCCTAGTCGTATATAAGTACTCAATGACCCCATGTGACCGACCCTAGTCCTATATAAGTACTCAATGACCCCATGTGACTTCCCTAGTCCTATATAAGTACTCAATTACCCCATGTGACCCCCCCTAGTCCTATATAAGTACTCAATGACCCCAGGTTAGCTACCCTAGTCATATATAAGTACTCAATGACCCCATGTGACCCCTACTAGTCCTATATAAGTACTCAATGACCCCATGTGACCCCCCCCCAGTCCTATATAAATACACAATGACACCATGTGACCCCCCCTAGTCCCATATAAGTACTCAATGACCCCATGTGACCCACCCTATTCCTATATAAATACTCAATGACCCCATGTGACCCACCCTAGTCCGATATAAATACTCAATGACCCCATGTGACCCACCCTAGTCCTATATAAGTACTCAATGACCCCATGTGACCCAACCTAGATCTATATAAGTACTCAATGACCCCATGTGACCCACCCTAGTCCTATATAAGTACTCAATGACCACATGTGACCCACCTTATTCCTACATAAGTACTCAATGACTCCATGTAACCACACCTAGTCCTATCTAAGTACTCAATGACTCCATGTGACCCACCCTAGTCATATATAAGTACTCAATGACCCCATGTGACTCCCCCTAGTCCTATATAAGTACTCAATGACCCCATGTGACCCACCCTAGTCCTATATAAGTACTCAATGACCCCACGTGACCCCCCATGTCCTATATAACTACTCAATGATCCCATGTGACCCCCCTAGTGCTATATAAGTACTCAATGACCCCATGTGACCTACCCTAGTTCTATATAAGTACTCAATGACCCCATGTGACCCACCCTAGTCCTATATAAGTACTCAATGACCCCAGGTTAGCTACCCTAGTCCTATATAACTACTCAATGACCCCATGTGACCCACCCTAGTCCTATAGAAGTACTCAATGACCCCATGTGACCCACCCTAGTCCTATATAAGTACTCAATGACCCCACGTGAACCCCCCCTGTCCTATATAAGTACTCAATGACCCCATGTGACCCACCCTATTCCTATATAAATACTCAATGACCCCATGTGACCCACCCTAGTTCGATATTAATACTCAATGACCCCATGTGACCAACCCTAGTCCTATATAAGTACTCAATGACCCCATGTGACCCAACCTAGACCTATATAAGTACTCAATGACCCCATGTGACCCACCCTAGTCCTATATAAGTACTCAATGACCCCATGTGACCCCCCCTAGTCCTATATAAGTACTCAATGACCCCATGTGACCTACCCTAGTCCTATATAAGTACTCAATGACCCCATGTGACCCACCCTAGTCCTATATAAGTACTCAATGACCCCATGTGACCCACCCTAGTCCTATATAAGTACTCAATGTCCCCACGTGACCCCCCCATGTCCTATATAAGTACTCAATGACCCTATGTGAACCCCCCCCCCCCCCATGTCCTATATAAGTACTCAATGACCCCATGTGACCCCCCTAGTCCTATATATGTACTCAATGACCCTATGTGACCCTCCCTAGTCCTATATAAGTACTCAATGACCCCATGTGACCGACCCTAGTCCTATATAAGTACTCAATGACCCCATGTGACTTCCCTAGTCCTATATAAGTACTCAATTACCCCATGTGACCCCCCCTAGTCCTATATAAGTACTCAATGACCCCAGGTTAGCTACCCTATTCATATATAAGTACTCAATGACCCCATGTGACCCCTACTAGTCCTATATAAGTACTCAATGACCCCATGTGACCCCCCCTAGTCCTATATAAATACACAATGACACCATGTGACCCCCCCTAGTCCCATATAAGTACTCAATGACCCCATGTGACCCACCCTATTCCTATATAAATACTCAATGACCCCATGTGACCCACCCTAGTCCGATATAAATACTCAATGACCCCATGTGACCCACCCTAGTCCTATATAAATACTCATGACCCCACGTGACCCCCCCATGTCCTATATAAGTACTCAATGACCACATGTGACCCCCCTAGTCCTATATAAGTACTCAATGACCCCATGTGACCTACCCTAGTCCTATATAAGTAATCAATGACCCCATGTGACCCACCCTAGTCCTATATAAATACTCAATGACCCCATGTGACCCACCCTAGTCCGATATAAGTACTCAATGACCCCATGTGACCCCCCCTAGTCCTATATAAGTACTCAATGACCCCATGTGACCCACCCTAGTCCAATATAAGTACTTAATGACCCCATGTGACCCACCCTAGTCCTATATAAGAACTCAATCACCCCATGTGACCCCCCTAGTCCTATATAAATACTCAATGACCACATGTGACCCCCCTAGTCCTATATAAGTACTCAATGACCCCATGTGACCCACCCTAGTCCTATATAAGTACTCAATGACCCCACGTGACCCCCCCATATAATATATAAGTACTCAATGACCCCATGTGACCCACCCTATTCCTATATAAGTACTCAATGACCCCATGTGACCCACCCTAGTCCTATATAAGTACTCAATGACCCCATGTGACCCACCCTAGTCCTATATAAGTACTCAATGACCCTATGTGACCCTCCCTAGTCCTATATAAGTACTCAATGACCCCATTTGACCGACCCTAGTCCTATATAAATACTCAATGACCCCATGTGACTTCCCTAGTCCTATATAAGTTCTCAATTACCCCATGTGACCCCCCCTAGTCCTATATAAGTACTCAATGACCCCAGGTTAGCTACCCTAGTCATATATAAGTACTCAATGACCCCATGTGACCCCTAATAGTCCTATATAAGTACTCAATCACCCCATGTGACCCACCCTAGTCCTATGTAAATACACAATGACACCATGTGACCTCCCCTATTCCCATATAAGTACTCAATGACCCCATGTGACCCACCCTATTCCTATATAAATACTCAACGACCCCATGTGACCCACCCTAGTCCGATATAAATACTCAATGACCCCATGTGACCCACCCTAGTCCTATATAAGTACTCAATGACCCCATGTGACGCAACCTAGACCTATATAAGTACTCAATGACCCCATGTGACCCACCCTAGTCCTATATAAGTACTCAATGACCCCATGTGACCCACCCTAGTCCTATATAAGTACTCAATGTCCCCACGTGACCCCCCCATGTCCTATATAAGTACTCAATGACCCCATGTGAACCCCCCCATGTCCTATATAAGTACTCAATGACCCCATGTGACCCACCCTAGTCCTATATAAGTACTCAATGACCCCACGTCACCCCCCCATGTCCTATATAAGTACTCAATGACCCCATGTGACCCCCCTAGTGCTATATAAGTACTCAATGACCCCATGTGACCTACCCTAGTTCTATATAAGTACTCAATGACCCCATGTGACCCACCCTAGTCCTATATAAGTACTCAATGACCCCATGTGACCCACCCTAGTCCTATATAAGTACTCAATGACCCCATGTGACCCACCCTAGTCCTATATACGTACTCAATGTCCCCACGTGACCCCCCCATGTCCTATATAAGTACTCAATGACCCCATGTGAACCCCCCCATGTCCTATATAAGTACTCAATGACCCCATGTGACCCCCCTAGTCCTATATATGTACTCAATGACCCTATGTGACCCTCCCTAGTCGTATATAAGTACTCAATGACCCCATGTGACCGACCCTAATCCTATATAAGTACTCAATGACCCCATGTGACTTCCCTAGTCCTATATAAGTACTCAATTACCCCATGTGACCCCCCCTAGTCCTATATAAGTACTCAATGACCCCAGGTTAGCTACCCTAGTCATATATAAGTACTCAATGACCCCATGTGACCCCTACTAGTCCTATATAAGTACTCAATGACCCCATGTGACCCCCCCCCCAGTCCTATATAAATACACAATGACACCATGTGACCCCCCCTAGTCCCATATAAGTACTCAATGACCCCATGTGACCCACCCTATTCCTATATAAATACTCAATGACCCCATGTGACCCACCCTAGTCCGATATAAATACTCAATGACCCCATGTGACCCACCCTAGTCCTATATAAGTACTCAATGACCCCATGTGACCCAACCTAGATCTATATAAGTACTCAATGACCCCATGTGACCCACCCTAGTCCTATATAAGTACTCAATGACCACATGTGACCCACCTTATTCCTACATAAGTACTCAATGACTCCATGTAACCACACCTAGTCCTATCTAAGTACTCAATGACTCCATGTGACCCACCCTAGTCATATATAAGTACTCAATGACCCCATGTGACTCCCCCTAGTCCTATATAAGTACTCAATGACCCCATGTGACCCACCCTAGTCCTATATAAGTACTCAATGACCCCACGTGACCCCCCATGTCCTATATAACTACTCAATGATCCCATGTGACCCCCCTAGTGCTATATAAGTACTCAATGACCCCATGTGACCTACCCTAGTTCTATATAAGTACTCAATGACCCCATGTGACCCACCCTAGTCCTATATAAGTACTCAATGACCCCAGGTTAGCTACCCTAGTCCTATATAACTACTCAATGACCCCATGTGACCCACCCTAGTCCTATAGAAGTACTCAATGACCCCATGTGACCCACCCTAGTCCTATATAAGTACTCAATGACCCCACGTGAACCCCCCCTGTCCTATATAAGTACTCAATGACCCCATGTGACCCACCCTATTCCTATATAAATACTCAATGACCCCATGTGACCCACCCTAGTTCGATATTAATACTCAATGACCCCATGTGACCAACCCTAGTCCTATATAAGTACTCAATGACCCCATGTGACCCAACCTAGACCTATATAAGTACTCAATGACCCCATGTGACCCACCCTAGTCTTATATAAGTACTCAATGACCCCATGTGACCCCCCCTAGTCCTATATAAGTACTCAATGACCCCATGTGACCTACCCTAGTCCTATATAAGTACTCAATGACCCCATGTGACCCACCCTAGTCCTATATAAGTACTCAATGACCCCATGTGACCCACCCTAGTCCTATATAAGTACTCAATGTCCCCACGTGACCCCCCCATGTCCTATATAAGTACTCAATGACCCTATGTGAACCCCCCCCCCCCCATGTCCTATATAAGTACTCAATGACCCCATGTGACCCCCCTAGTCCTATATATGTACTCAATGACCCTATGTGACCCTCCCTAGTCCTATATAAGTACTCAATGACCCCATGTGACCGACCCTAGTCCTATATAAGTACTCAATGACCCCATGTGACTTCCCTAGTCCTATATAAGTACTCAATTACCCCATGTGACCCCCCCTAGTCCTATATAAGTACTCAATGACCCCAGGTTAGCTACCCTATTCATATATAAGTACTCAATGACCCCATGTGACCCCTACTAGTCCTATATAAGTACTCAATGACCCCATGTGACCCCCCCTAGTCCTATATAAATACACAATGACACCATGTGACCCCCCCTAGTCCCATATAAGTACTCAATGACCCCATGTGACCCACCCTATTCCTATATAAATACTCAATGACCCCATGTGACCCACCCTAGTCCGATATAAATACTCAATGACCCCATGTGACCCACCCTAGTCCTATATAAATACTCATGACCCCACGTGACCCCCCCATGTCCTATATAAGTACTCAATGACCACATGTGACCCCCCTAGTCCTATATAAGTACTCAATGACCCCATGTGACCTACCCTAGTCCTATATAAGTAATCAATGACCCCATGTGACCCACCCTAGTCCTATATAAATACTCAATGACCCCATGTGACCCACCCTAGTCCGATATAAGTACTCAATGACCCCATGTGACCCCCCCTAGTCCTATATAAGTACTCAATGACCCCATGTGACCCACCCTAGTCCAATATAAGTACTCAATGACCCCATGTGACCCCCCCTAGTCCTATATAAGTACTCAATGACCCCATGTGACCCACCCTAGTCCAATATAAGTACTTAATGACCCCATGTGACCCACCCTAGTCCTATATAAGAACTCAATCACCCCATGTGACCCCCCTAGTCCTATATAAATACTCAATGACCACATGTGACCCCCCTAGTCCTATATAAGTACTCAATGACCCCATGTGACCTACCCTAGTCCTATATAAGTAATCAATGACCCCATGTGACCCACCCTAGTCCTATATAAATACTCAATGACCCCATGTGACCCACCCTAGTCCGATATAAGTACTCAATGACCCCATGTGACCCCCCCTAGTCCTATATAAGTACTCAATGACCCCATGTGACCCACCCTATTCCTATATAAGTACTCAATGACCCCATGTGACCCACCCTAGTCCTATATAAGTACTCAATGACCCCATGTGACCCACCCTAGTCCTATATAAGTACTCAATGACCCCACGTGAACCCTCCATGTCCTATATAAGTACTCAATGACCCCATGTGACCCCCCTAGTCCTCATATAAGTACTCAATGACCCCACGTGACCCCCCCCATGTCCTATATAAGTACTCAATGACCCCATGTGACCTACCCTAGTTCTATATAAGTACTCAATGACACCATGTGACCCACCCTAGTCCTATATAAGTACTCAATGACCCCACGTGAACCCCCCATGTCCTATTTAAGTACTCAATGACCCCATGTGACCTCCCTAGTCCTCATATAAGTACTCAATGACCCCACGTGACCCCCCCCCATGTCCTATATAAGTACTCAATGACCCCATGTGACCTACCCTAGTTCTATATAAGTACTCAATGACACCATGTGACCCCCCCTAGTCCTATATAAGTACTCAATGACCCCAGGTTAGCTACCCTAGTCATATATAAGTACTCAATGACCCCATGTGACCCCTACTAGTCCTATATAAGTACTCAATGACCCCATGTGACCCCCCCCCAGTCCTATATAAATACACAATGACACCATGTGACCCCCCCTAGTCCCATATAAGTACTCAATGACCCCATGTGACCCACCCTATTCCTATATAAATACTCAATGACCCCATGTGACCCACCCTAGTCCGATATAAATACTCAATGACCCCATGTGACCCACCCTAGTCCTATATAAGTACTCAATGACCCCATGTGACCCAACTTAGATCTATATAAGTACTCAATGACCCCATGTGACCCACCCTAGTCCTATATAAGTACTCAATGACCACATGTGACCCACCTTATTCCTACATAAGTACTCAATGACTCCATGTAACCACACCTAGTCCTATCTAAGTACTCAATGACTCCATGTGACCCACCCTAGTCATATATAAGTACTCAATGACCCCATGTGACCCCCCCTAGTCCTATATAAGTACTCAATGACCCCATGTGACCCACCCTAGTCCTATATAAGTACTCAATGACCCCACATGACCCCCCATGTCCTATATAACTACTCAATGATCCCATGTGACCCCCCTAGTGCTATATAAGTACTCAATGACCCCATGTGACCTACCCTAGTTCTATATAAGTACTCAATGACCCCATGTGTCCCACCCTAGTCCTATATAAGTACTCAATGACCCCAGGTTAGCTACCCTAGTCCTATATAACTACTCAATGACCCCATGTGACCCACCCTAGTCCTATAGAAGTACTCAATGACCCCATGTGACCCACCCTAGTCCTATATAAGTACTCAATGACCCCACGTGAACCCCCCCTGTCCTATATAAGTACTCAATGACCCCATGTGACCCACCCTATTCCTATATAAATACTCAATGACCCCATGTGACCCACCCTAGTTCGATATTAATACTCAATGACCCCATGTGACCAACCCTAGTCCTATATAAGTACTCAATGACCCCATGTGACCCAACCTAGACCTATATAAGTACTCAATGACCCCATGTGACCCACCCTAGTCCTATATAAGTACTCAATGACCCCATGTGACCCCCCCTAGTCCTATATAAGTACTCAATGACCCCATGTGACCTACCCTAGTCCTATATAAGTACTCAATGGCCCCATGTGACCCACCCTAGTCCTATATAAGTACTCAATGACCCCATGTGACCCACCCTAGTCCTATATAAGTACTCAATGTCCCCACGTGACCCCCCCATGTCCTATATAAGTACTCAATGACCCCATGTGAACCCCCCCCCCCCATGTCCTATATAAGTACTCAATGACCCCATGTGACCCCCCTAGTCCTATATATGTACTCAATGACCCTATGTGACCCTCCCTAGTCCTATATAAGTACTCAATGACCCCATGTGACCGACCCTAGTCCTATATAAGTACTCAATGACCCCATGTGACTTCCCTAGTCCTATATAAGTACTCAATTACCCCATGTGACCCCCCCTAGTCCTATATAAGTACTCAATGACCCCAGGTTAGCTACCCTAGTCATATATAAGTACTCAATGACCCCATGTGACCCCTACTAGTCCTATATAAGTACTCAATGACCCCATGTGACCCCCCCTAGTCCTATATAAATACACAATGACACCATGTGACCCCCCCTAGTCCCATATAAGTACTCAATGACCCCATGTGACCCACCCTATTCCTATATAAATACTCAATGACCCCATGTGACCCACCCTAGTCCGATATAAATACTCAATGACCCCATGTGACCCACCCTAGTCCTATATAAATACTCATGACCCCACGTGACCCCCCCATGTCCTATATAAGTACTCAATGACCACATGTGACCCCCCTAGTCCTATATAAGTACTCAATGACCCCATGTGACCTACTCTAGTCCTATATAAGTAATCAATGACCCCATGTGACCCACCCTAGTCCTATATAAATACTCAATGACCCCATGTGACCCACCCTAGTCCGATATAAGTACTCAATGACCCCATGTGACCCCCCCTAGTCCTATATAAGTACTCAATGACCCCATGTGACCCACCCTAGTCCAATATAAGTACTTAATGACCCCATGTGACCCACCCTAGTCCTATATAAGAACTCAATCACCCCATGTGACCCCCCTAGTCCTATATAAATACTCAATGACCACATGTGACCCCCCTAGTCCTATATAAGTACTCAATGACCCCATGTGACCTACCCTAGTCCTATATAAGTAATCAATGACCCCATGTGACCCACCCTAGTCCTATATAAATACTCAATGACCCCATGTGACCCACCCTAGTCCGATATAAGTACTCAATGACCCCATGTGACCCCCCCTAGTCCTATATAAGTACTCAATGACCCCATGTGACCCACCCTATTCCTATATAAGTACTCAATGACCCCATGTGACCCACCCTAGTCCTATATAAGTACTCAATGACCCCATGTGACCCACCCTAGTCCTATATAAGTACTCAATGACCCCACGTGAACCCTCCATGTCCTATATAAGTACTCAATGACCCCATGTGACCCCCCTAGTCCTCATATAAGTACTCAATGACCCCACGTGACCCCCCCCCATGTCCTATATAAGTACTCAATGACCCCATGTGACCTACCCTAGTTCTATATAAGTACTCAATGACACCATGTGACCCACCCTAGTCCTATATAAGTACTCAATGACCCCACGTGAACCCCCCATGTCCTATTTAAGTACTCAATGACCCCATGTGACCCCCCTAGTCCTCATATAAGTACTCAATGACCCCACGTGACCCCCCCCCCCATGTCCTATATAAGTACTCAATGACCCCATGTGACCTACCCTAGTTCTATATAAGTACTCAATGACACCATGTGACCCACCCTAGTCCTATATAAGTACTCAATGACCCCATGTGACCCACCCTAGTCTTATATAAGTACTCAATGACCCCATGTGACCCAACCTATTCCTATATAAGTACTCAATGACCCCATGTGACCCCCCCTAGTCCTATATAAGTACTCAATGACACCATGTGACCCACCCTCGTCCTATATAACTACTCAATGACCCCATGTGACTCACCCTAGTCCTATATAAGTACTCAATGACCCCACGTGAACCCTCCATGTCCTATATAAGTACTCAATGACCCCATGTGACCCCCCTAGTCCTCATATAAGTACTCAATGACCCCACGTGACCCCCCCCATGTCCTATATAAGTACTCAATGACCCCAGGTGACCTACCCTAGTCCTATATAAGTACTCAATGACCCCATGTGACCTACCCTAGTCCTATATAAATACTCAATGACCCCATGTGACCCACCCTAGTCCGATATAAGTACTCAATGACCCCATGTGACCCCCCCTAGTCCTATATAAGTACTCAATGACCCCATGTGACCCACCCTAGTCCAATATAAGTACTTAATGACCCCATGTGACCCACCCTAGTCCTATATAAGAACTCAATCACCCCATGTGACCCCCCTAGTCCTATATAAATACTCAATGACCCCATGTGACCCACCCTAGTACTATATAAGTACTCAATGACCCCACGTGACCCCCCCATATAATATATAAGTACTCAATGACCCCATGTGACCCACCCTATTCCTATATAAGTACTCAATGACCCCATGTGACCCACCGTAGTCCTATATAAGTACTCAATGACCCCATGTGACCCACCCTAGTCCTATATAAGTACTCAATGACCCCACGTGACCCCCCCATATAATATATAAGTACTCAATGACCCCATGTGACCCACCCTATTCCTATATAAGTACTCAATGACCCCATGTGACCCACCCTAGTCCTATATAAGTACTCAATGACCCCATGTGACCCACCCTAGTCCTATATAAGTACTCAATGACCCTATGTGACCCTCCCTAGTCCTATATAAGTACTCAATGACCCCATTTGACCGACCCTAGTCCTATATAAATACTCAATGACCCCATGTGACTTCCCTAGTCCTATATAAGTACTCAATTACCCCATGTGACCCCCCCTAGTCCTATATAAGTACTCAATGACCCCAGGTTAGCTACCCTAGTCATATATAAGTACTCAATGACCCCATGTGACCCCTAATAGTCCTATATAAGTACTCAATGACCCCATGTGACCCACCCTAGTCCTATGTAAATACACAATGACACCATGTGACCTCCCCTATTCCCATATAAGTACTCAATGACCCCATGTGACCCACCCTATTCTTATAAATATACTCAACGACCCCATGTGACCCACCCTAGTCCGATATAAATACTCAATGACCCCATGTGACCCACCCTAGTCCTATATAAGTACTCAATGACCCCATGTGACGCAACCTAGACCTATATAAGTACTCAATGACCCCATGTGACCCACCCTAGTCCTATATAAGTACTCAATGACCCCATGTGACCCACCCTAGTCCTATATAAGTACTCAATGTCCCCACGTGACCCCCCCATGTCCTATATAAGTACTCAATGACCCCATGTGAACCCCCCCATGTCCTATATAAGTACTCAATGACCCCATGTGACCCACCCTAGTCCTATATAAGTACTCAATGACCCCACGTGACCCCCCCATGTCCTATATAAGTACTCAATGACCCCATGTGACCCCCCTAGTGCTATATAAGTACTCAATGACCCCATGTGACCTACCCTAGTTCTATATAAGTACTCAATGACCCCATGTGACCCACCCTAGTCCTATATAAGTACTCAATGACCCCATGTGACCCACCCTAGTCCTATATAAGTACTCAATGACCCCATGTGACCCACCCTAGTCCTATATACGTACTCAATGTCCCCACGTGACCCCCCCATGTCCTATATAAGTACTCAATGACCCCATGTGAACCCCCCATGTCCTATATAAGTACTCAATGACCCCATGTGACCCCCCTAGTCCTATATATGTACTCAATGACCCTATGTGACCCTCCCTAGTCCTATATAAGTACTCAATGACCCCATGTGACCGACCCTAGTCCTATATAAGTACTCAATGACCCCATGTGACTTCCCTAGTCCTATATAAGTACTCAATTACCCCATGTGACCCCCCCTAGTCCTATATAAGTACTCAATGACCCCAGGTTAGCTACCCTAGTCATATATAAGTACTCAATGACCCCATGTGACCCCTACTAGTCCTATATAAGTACTCAATGACCCCATGTGACCCCCCCCAGTCCTATATAAATACACAATGACACCATGTGACCCCCCCTAGTCCCATATAAGTACTCAATGACCCCATGTGACCCACCCTATTCCTATATAAATACTCAATGACCCCATGTGACCCACCCTAGTCCGATATAAATACTCAATGACCCCATGTGACCCACCCTAGTCCTATATAAGTACTCAATGACCCCATGTGACCCAACCTAGATCTATATAAGTACTCAATGACCCCATGTGACCCACCCTAGTCCTATATAAGTACTCAATGACCACATGTGACCCACCTTATTCCTACATAAGTACTCAATGACTCCATGTAACCACACCTAGTCCTATCTAAGTACTCAATGACTCCATGTGACCCACCCTAGTCATATATAAGTACTCAATGACCCCATGTGACCCCCCCTAGTCCTATATAAGTACTCAATGACCCCATCTGACCCACCCTAGTCCTATATAAGTACTCAATGACCCCACGTGACCCCCCCATGTCCTATATAACTACTCAATGATCCCATGTGACCCCCCTAGTGCTATATAAGTACTCAATGACCCCATGTGACCTACCCTAGTTCTATATAAGTACTCAATGACCCCATGTGACCCACCCTAGTCCTATATAAGTACTCAATGACCCCAGGTTAGCTACCCTAGTCCTATATAACTACTCAATGACCCCATGTGACCCACCCTAGTCCTATAGAAGTACTCAATGACCCCATGTGACCCACCCTAGTCCTATATAAGTACTCAATGACCCCACGTGAACCCCCCCTGTCCTATATAAGTACTCAATGACCCCATGTGACCCACCCTATTCCTATATAAATACTCAATGACCCCATGTGACCCACCCTAGTCCGATATTAATACTCAATGACCCCATGTGACCAACCCTAGTCCTATATAAGTACTCAATGACCCCATGTGACCCAACCTAGACCTATATAAGTACTCAATGACCCCATGTGACCCACCCTAGTCCTATATAAGTACTCAATGACCCCATGTGACCCCCCCCTAGTCCTATATAAGTACTCAATGACCCCATGTGACCTACCCTAGTCCTATATAAGTACTCAATGACCCCATGTGACCCACCCTAGTCCTATATAAGTACTCAATGACCCCATGTGACCCACCCTAGTCCTATATAAGTACTCAATGTCCCCACGTGACCCCCCCATGTCCTATATAAGTACTCAATGACCCCATGTGAACCCCCCCCCCCCATGTCCTATATAAGTACTCAATGACCCCATGTGACCCCCCTAGTCCTATATATGTACTCAATGACCCTATGTGACCCTCCCTAGTCCTATATAAGTACTCAATGACCCCATGTGACCGACCCTAGTCCTATATAAGTACTCAATGACCCCATGTGACTTCCCTAGTCCTATATAAGTACTCAATTACCCCATGTGACCCCCCCTAGTCCTATATAAGTACTCAATGACCCCACGTGACCCCCCCATGTCCTATATAAGTACTCAATGACCCCATGTGACCCCCCTAGTGCTATATAAGTACTCAATGACCCCATGTGACCTACCCTAGTTCTATATAAGTACTCAATGACCCCATGTGACCCACCCTAGTCCTATATAAGTACTCAATGACCCCATGTGACCCACCCTAGTCCTATATAAGTACTCAATGACCCCATGTGACCCACCCTAGTCCTATATACGTACTCAATGTCCCTACGTGACCCCCCCATGTCCTATATAAGTACTCAATGCCCCCATGTGAACCCCCCCATGTCCTATATAAGTACTCAATGACCCCATGTGACCCCCCTAGTCCTATATATGTACTCAATGACCCTATGTGACCCTCCCTAGTCCTATATAAGTACTCAATGACCCCATGTGACCGACCCTAGTCCTATATAAGTACTCAATGACCCCATGTGACTTCCCTAGTCCTATATAAGTACTCAATGACTCCATGTGACCCACCCTAGTCATATATAAGTACTCAATGACCCCATGTGACCCCCCCTAGTCCTATATAAGTACTCAATGACCCCATGTGACCCACCCTAGTCCTATATAAGTACTCAATGACCCCACGTGACCCCCCCATGTCCTATATAACTACTCAATGATCCCATGTGACCCCCCTAGTGCTATATAAGTACTCAATGACCCCATGTGACCTACCCTAGTTCTATATAAGTACTCAATGACCCCATGTGACCCACCCTAGTCCTATATAAGTACTCAATGACCCCAGGTTAGCTACCCTAGTCCTATATAACTACTCAATGACCCCATGTGACCCACCCTAGTCCTATAGAAGTACTCAATGACCCCATGTGACCCACCCTAGTCCTATATAAGTACTCAATGACCCCACGTGAACCCCCCCTGTCCTATATAAGTACTCAATGACCCCATGTGACCCACCCTATTCCTATATAAATACTCAATGACCCCATGTGACCCACCCTAGTCCGATATTAATACTCAATGACCCCATGTGACCAACCCTAGTCCTATATAAGTACTCAATGACCCCATGTGACCCAACCTAGACCTATATAAGTACTCAATGACCCCATGTGACCCACCCTAGTCCTATATAAGTACTCAATGACCCCATGTGACCCCCCCTAGTCCTATATAAGTACTCAATGACCCCATGTGACCTACCCTAGTCCTATATAAGTACTCAATGACCCCATGTGACCCACCCTAGTCCTATATAAGTACTCAATGACCCCATGTGACCCACCCTAGTCCTATATAAGTACTCAATGTCCCCACGTGACCCCCCCATGTCCTATATAAGTACTCAATGACCCCATGTGAACCCCCCCCCCCCATGTCCTATATAAGTACTCAATGACCCCATGTGACCCCCCTAGTCCTATATATGTACTCAATGACCCTATGTGACCCTCCCTAGTCCTATATAAGTACTCAATGACCCCATGTGACCGACCCTAGTCCTATATAAGTACTCAATGACCCCATGTGACTTCCCTAGTCCTATATAAGTACTCAATTACCCCATGTGACCCCCCCTAGTCCTATATAAGTACTCAATGACCCCAGGTTAGCTACCCTAGTCATATATAAGTACTCAATGACCCCATGTGACCCCTACTAGTCCTATATAAGTACTCAATGACCCCATGTGACCCCCCCTAGTCCTATATAAATACACAATGACACCATGTGACCCCCCCTAGTCCCATATAAGTACTCAATGACCCCATGTGACCCACCCTATTCCTATATAAATACTCAATGACCCCATGTGACCCACCCTAGTCCGATATAAATACTCAATGACCCCATGTGACCCACCCTAGTCCTATATAAATACTCATGACCCCACGTGACCCCCCCATGTCCTATATAAGTACTCAATGACCACATGTGACCCCCCTAGTCCTATATAAGTACTCAATGACCCCATGTGACCTACCCTAGTCCTATATAAGTAATCAATGACCCCATGTGACCCACCCTAGTCCTATATAAATACTCAATGACCCCATGTGACCCACCCTAGTCCGATATAAGTACTCAATGACCCCATGTGACCCCCCCTAGTCCTATATAAGTACTCAATGACCCCATGTGACCCACCCTAGTCCAATATAAGTACTTAATGACCCCATGTGACCCACCCTAGTCCTATATAAGAACTCAATCACCCCATGTGACCCCCCTAGTCCTATATAAATACTCAATGACCACATGTGACCCCCCTAGTCCTATATAAGTACTCAATGACCCCATGTGACCTACCCTAGTCCTATATAAGTAATCAATGACCCCATGTGACCCACCCTAGTCCTATATAAATACTCAATGACCCCATGTGACCCACCCTAGTCCGATATAAGTACTCAATGACCCCATGTGACCCCCTCTAGTCCTATATAAGTACTCAATGACCCCATGTGACCCACCCTATTCCTATATAAGTACTCAATGACCCCATGTGACCCACCCTAGTCCTATATAAGTACTCAATGACCCCATGTGACCCACCCTAGTCCTATATAAGTACTCAATGACCCCACGTGAACCCTCCATGTCCTATATAAGTACTCAATGACCCCATGTGACCCCCCTAGTCCTCATATAAGTACTCAATGACCCCACGTGACCCCCCCCCATGTCCTATATAAGTACTCAATGACCCCATGTGACCTACCCTAGTTCTATATAAGTACTCAATGACACCATGTGACCCACCCTAGTCCTATATAAGTACTCAATGACCCCACGTGAACCCCCCATGTCCTATTTAAGTACTCAATGACCCCATGTGACCCCCCTAGTCCTCATATAAGTACTCAATGACCCCACGTGACCCCCCCCCCATGTCCTATATAAGTACTCAATGACCCCATGTGACCTACCCTAGTTCTATATAAGTACTCAATGACACCATGTGACCCACCCTAGTCCTATATAAGTACTCAATGACCCCATGTGACCCACCCTAGTCTTATATAAGTACTCAATGACCCCATGTGACCCAACCTATTCCTATATAAGTACTCAATGACCCCATGTGACCCCCCCTAGTCCTATATAAGTACTCAATGACACCATGTGACCCACCCTCGTCCTATATAACTACTCAATGACCCCATGTGACTCACCCTAGTCCTATATAAGTACTCAATGACCCCACGTGAACCCTCCATGTCCTATATAAGTACTCAATGACCCCATGTGACCCCCCTAGTCCTCATATAAGTACTCAATGACCCCACGTGACCCCCCCCATGTCCTATATAAGTACTCAATGACCCCAGGTGACCTACCCTAGTTCTATATAAGTACTCAATGACACCATGTGACCCACCCTCGTCCTATATAACTACTCAATGACCCCATGTGACCCACCCTAGTCCTATAGAAGTACTCAATGACCCCATGTGTCCCACCCTAGTCCTATATAAGTACTCAATGACCCCACGTGAACCCCCCCTGTCCTATATAAGTACTCAATGACCCCATGTGACCCACCCTATTCCTATATAAATACTCAATGACCCCATGTGACCCACCCTAGTCCGATATAAATACTCAATGACCCCATGTGACCAACCCTAGTCCTATATAAGTACTCAATGACCCCATGTGACCCAACCTAGACCTATATAAGTACTCAATGACCCCATGTGACCCAACCTATTCCTATATAAGTACTCAATGACCCCATGTGACCCCCCCTAGTCCTATATAAGTACTCAATGACACCATGTGACCCACCCTCGTCCTATATAACTACTCAATGACCCCATGTGACCCACCCTAGTCCTATAGAAGTACTCAATGACCCCATGTGACCCACCCTAGTCCTATATAAGTACTCAATGACCCCACGTGAACCCCCCCTGTCCTATATAAGTACTCAATGACCCCATGTGACCCACCCTATTCCTATATAAATACTCAATGACCCAATGTGACCCACCCTAGTCCGATATAAATACTCAATGACCCCATGTGACCAACCCTAGTCCTATATAAGTACTCAATGACCCCATGTGACCCAACCTAGACCTATATAAGTACTCAATGACCCCATGTGACCCCCTAGTCCTATATATGTACTCAATGACCCTATGTGACCCTCCCTAGTCCTATATAAGTACTCAATGACCCCATGTGACCGACCCTAGTCCTATATAAGTACTCAATGACCCCATGTGACTTCCCTAGTCCTATATAAGTACTCAATTACCCCATGTGACCCCCCCTAGTCCTATATAAGTACTCAATGACCCCAGGTTAGCTACCCTAGTCATATATAAGTACTCAATGACCCCATGTGACCCCTACTAGTCCTATATAAGTACTCAATGACCCCATGTGACCCCCCCTAGTCCTATATAAATACACAATGACACCATGTGACCCCCCCTAGTCCCATATAAGTACTCAATGACCCCATGTGACCCACCCTATTCCTATATAAATACTCAATGACCCCATGTGACCCACCCTAGTCCGATATAAATACTCAATGACCCCATGTGACCCACCCTAGTCCTATATAAATACTCAATGACCCCACGTGACCCCCCCATGTCCTATATAAGTACTCAATGACCACATGTGACCCCCCTAGTCCTATATAAGTACTCAATGACCCCATGTGACCTACCCTAGTCCTATATAAGTAATCAATGACCCCATGTGACCCACCCTAGTCCTATATAAATACTCAATGACCCCATGTGACCCACCCTAGTCCGATATAAGTACTCAATGACCCCATGTGACCCCCCCTAGTCCTATATAAGTACTCAATGACCCCATGTGACCCCCCCTAGTCCTATATAAGTACTCAATGACCCCATGTGACCCACCCTAGTCTTATATAAGTACTCAATGACCCCATGTGACCCACCCTATTCCTATATAAGTACTCAATGACCCCATGTGTCCCCCCCTAGTCCTATATAAGTACTCAATTACCCCATGTGACCCCCCCTAGTCCTATATAAGTACTCAATGACCCCAGGTTAGCTACCCTAGTCATATATAAGTACTCAGTGACCCCATGTGACCCCTACTAGTCCTATATAAGTACTCAATGACCCCATGTGACCCCCCCTAGTCCTATATAAATACACAATGACACCATGTGACCCCCCCTAGTCCCATATAAGTACTCAATGACCCCATGTGACCCACCCTATTCCTATATAAATACTCAATGACCCCATGTGACCCACCCTAGTCCGATATAAATACTCAATGACCCCATGTGACCCACCCTAGTCCTATATAAGTACTCAATGACCCCATGTGACCCAACCTAGATCTATATAAGTACTCAATGACTCCATGTGACCACACCTAGTCCTATCTAAGTACTCAATGACTCCATGTGACCCACCCTAGTCCTATATAAGTACTCAATGACCCCATGTGACCCACCCTAGTTTATATAAGTACTCAGTGACTCCATGTGACCCACCCTAGTCCTATATAAGTACTCAGTTACCCAATGTGACCCCTCCTAGTCCTGTATAAGTACTCAATGACCCCATGTGACCCATCCTAGTCCTATATAAGTACTCAATGACCCCACGTGACCCCCCCATGTCCTATATAAGTACTCAATGACCACATGTGACCCCCCTAGTCCTATATAAGTACTCAATGACCCCATGTGACCTACCCTAGTCCTATATAAGTACTCAATGACCCCATGTGACCCACCCTAGTCCTATATAAATACTCAATGACCCCATGTGACCCACCCTAGTCCGATATAAGTACTCAATGACCCCATGTGACCCCCCTTAGACCTATATAAGTACTCAATGACCCCATGTGACCCACCCTAGTCCAATATAAGTACTTAATGACCCCATGTGACCCACCCTAGTCCTATATAAGAACTCAATCACCCCATGTGACCCCCTAGTCCTATATAAATACTCAATGACCCCATGTGACCCACCCTAGTACTATATAAGTACTCAATGACCCCACGTGACCCCCCCATATAATATATAAGTACTCAATGACCCCATGTGACCCACCCTATTCCTATATAAATACTCAATGACACCATGTGACCCACCCTAGTCCTATATAAGTACTCAATGACCCCATGTGACCCACCCTAGTCCTATATAAGTACTCAATGACCCCACGTGACCCACCCATATAATATATAAGTACTCAATGACCCCATGTGACCCACCCTATTCCTATATAAGTACTCAATGACCCCATGTGACCCACCCTAGTCCTATATAAGTACTCAATGACCCCATGTGACCCACCCTAGTTCGATATAAGTACTCAATGACCCCATGTGACCCCCCCTAGTCCTATATAAGAACTCAATGACCCCATGTGACCCACCCTAGTCCAATATAAGTACTTAATGACCCCATGTGACCCACCCTAGTCCTATATAAGAACTCAATCACCCCATGTGACCCCCCTAGTCCTATATAAATACTCAATGACCCCATGTGACCCACCCTAGTACTATATAAGTACTCAATGACCCCACGTGACCCCCCCATATAATATATAAGTACTCAATGACCCCATGTGACCCACCCTATTCCTATATAAGTACTCAATGACCCCATGTGACCCACCCTAGTCCTATATAAGTACTCAATGACCCCATGTGACCCACCCTAGTCCTATAGAAGTACTCAATGACCCCATGTGACCCACCCTAGTCCTATATAACTACTCAATGACCCCATGTGACCCACCCTAGTCCTATAGAAGTACTCAATGACCCCATGTGACCCACCCTAGTCCTATATAAGTACTCAATGACCCCACGTGAACCCCCCCTGTCCTATATAAGTACTCAATGACCCCATGTGACCCACTCTAGTCCAATATAAGTACTTAATGACCCCATGTGACCCACCCTAGTCCTATATAAGAACTCAATCACCCCATGTGACCCCCCTAGTCCTATATAAATACTCAATGACCCCATGTGACCCACCCTAGTACTATATAAGTACTCAATGACCCCACGTGACCCCCCCATATAATATATAAGTACTCAATGACCCCATGTGACCCACCCTATTCCTATATAAGTACTCAATGACCCCATGTGACCCACCCTAGTCCTATATAAGTACTCAATGACCCCATGTGACCCACCCTAGTACTATATAAGTACTCAATGACCCCACGTGACCCCCCCATATAATATATAAGTACTCAATGACCCCATGTGACCCACCCTATTCCTATATAAGTAGTCAATGACCCCATGTGACCCACCCTAGTCCTATATAAGTACTCAATGACCCTATGTGACCCACCCTAGTCCTATATAAGTACTCAATGTCCCCATGTTACCCACCCTAGTCCTATATAAGTACTCAATGACCCCATGTGACCCCCCTAGTCGATTATAAGTACTCAATTACCCAATGTGACCCCCCTAGTCCTATATAAGTACTGAATGACCCCAGGTTAGCCAACCTAGTCATATATAAGTACTCAATGGCCCCATGTGACCCCTACTAGTCCTATATAAGTACTCAATGACCCCATGTGACCCCCCCTAGTCCTATATAAATACACAATGACACCATGTGACCCCCCCTAGTCCCATATAAGTACTCAATGACCCCATGTGACCCACCCTATTCCTATATAAATACTCAATGACCCCATGTGACCAATCCTAGTCCTATATATGTACTCAATGACCCCATGTGACCCACCCTAGTCCTATATATGTACTCAATGACCCCATGTGACCCACCCTAGTCCTATATAAGTACTCAATGACCCCATGTGACCCACCCTAATACTATATAAGTAATCAATGACCCTACGTGACCCCCCATGTCCTATATAAGTACTCAATGACCCCATGTGACCCACCCTATTCCTATATAAGTACTCAATGACCCCATGTGACCCACCCTAGTCTTATATAAGTACTCAATGCCCCATGTGACCCACCCTATTCCTATATAAGTACTCAATGACCCCATGTGACCCCCCCTAGTCCTATATAAGTACTCAATGACCCCATGTGACCTACCCTAGTCCTATATAAGTACTCAATGACCCCATGTGACCCACCCTAGTCCTATATAAGTACTCAATGACCCCATGTGACCCATCCTAGTCCTATATAAGTACTCAATGACCCCATGTGACTTCCCTAGTCCTATATAAGTACTCAATTACCCCATGTGACCCCCCCTAGTCCTATATAAGTACTCAATGACCCCAGGTTAGCTACCCTAGTCATATATAAGTACTCAGTGACCCCATGTGACCCCTACTAGTCCTATATAAGTACTCAATGACCCCATGTGACCCCCCCTAGTCCTATATAAATACAAAATGACACCATGTGACCCCCCCTAGTCCCATATAAGTACTCAATGACCCCATGTGACCCACCCTAGTCCTATATAAGTACTCAATGACCCCATGTGACCCAACCTAGATCTATATAAGTACTCAATGACCCCATGTGACCCACCCTAGTCCTATATAAGTACTCAATGACCACATGTGACCCACCTTATTCCTATATAAGTACTCAATGACTCCATGTGACCACACCTAGTCCTATCTAAGTACTCAATGACTCCATGTGACCCACCCTAGTCCTATATAAGTACTCAGTTACCCAATGTGACCCCTCCTAGTCCTGTATAAGTACTCAATGACACCATGTGACCCATCATAGTCCTATATAAGTACTCAATGACCCCACGTGACCCCCCCATGTCCTATATAAGTACTCAATGACCACATGTGACCCCCCTAGTCCTATATAAGTACTCAATGACCCCATGTGACCTACCCTAGTCCTATATAAGTACTCAATGACCCCATGTGACCCACCCTAGTCCTATATAAATACTCAATGACCCCATGTGACCCACCCTAGTCCGATATAAGTACTCAATGACCCCATGTGACCCCCCCTAGTCCTATATAAGTACTCAATGACCCCATGTGACCCACCCTAGTCCAATATAAGTACTTAATGACCCCATGTGACCCACCCTAGTCCTATATAAGAACTCAATCACCCCATGTGACCCCCCTAGTCCTATATAAATACTCAATGACCCCATGTGACCCACCCTAGTACTATATAAGTACTCAATGACCCCACGTGACCCCCCCATATAATATATAAGTACTCAATGACCCCATGTGACCCACCCTATTCCTATATAAGTACTCAATGACCCCATGTGACCCACCGTAGTCCTATATAAGTACTCAATGACCCCATGTGACCCACCCTAGTCCTATATAAGTACTCAATGACCCCACGTGACCCCCCCATATAATATATAAGTACTCAATGACCCGATGTGACCCACCCTATTCCTATATAAGTACTCAATGACCCCATGTGACCCACCCTAGTCCTATATAAGTACTCAATGACCCCATGTGACCCACCCTAGTCCTATATAAGTACTCAATGACCCCACGTGAACCCCCCATGTCCTATATAAGTACTCAATGACCCCATGTGACCCCCCTAGTCCTCATATAAGTACTCAATGACCCCACGTGACCCCCCCCCCCATGTCCTATTAAGTACTCAATGACCCCATGTGACCTACCCTAGTTCTATATAAGTACTCAATGACACCATGTGACCCACCCTAGTCCTATATAAGTACTCAATGACCCCATGTGACCCACCCTAGTCTTATATAAGTACTCAATGACCCCATGTGACCCACCCTATTCCTATATAAGTACTCAATGACCCCATGTGACCCCCCCTAGTCCTATATAAGTACTCAATGACACCATGTGACCCACCCTAGTCCTATATAACTACTCAATGACCCCATGTGACCCACCCTAGTCCTATATAAGTACTCAATTACCCAATGTGACCCCTCCTAGTCCTATATAAGTAGTCAATGACCACATGTGAACCCCCCCTGTCCTTTATAAGTACTCAATGACCCCATGTGACCCCCCTCGTCCTCATATAAGTACTCAATGACCCAACGTGACCCCCCCCATGTCCTATATAAGTACTCAATGATCCCATGTGACCCCCCTAGTCCTATATAAGTACTCAATGACCCTATGTGACCCACCCTAGTCCTATATAAGTACTCAATGACCCCATGTTACCCACCCTAGTCCTATATAAGTACTCAATGACCCCATGTGACCCCCCTAGTCGATTATAAGTACTCAATTACCCAATGTGACCCCCCTAGTCCTATATAAGTACTCAATGACCCCAGCTTAGCCACCCTAGTCATATATAAGTACTCAATGGCCCCATGTGACCCCTACTAGTCCTATATAAGTACTCAATGACCACATGTGACCCCCCCTAGTCCTATATAAATACACAATGACACCATGTGACCCCCCCTAGTCCCATATAAGTACTCAATGACCCCATGTGACCCACCCTATTCCTATATAAATACTCAATGACCCCATGTGACCAATCCTAGTCCTATATAAGTACTCAATGACCCCATGTGACCCACCCTAGTCCTATATATGTACTCAATGACCCCATGTGACCCACCCTAGTCCTATATAAGTACTCAATGACCCCATGTGACCCACCCTAGTACTATATAAGTACTCAATGACACTACGTGACCCCCCATGTCCTATATAAGTACTCAATGACCCCATGTGACCCACCCTATTCCTATATAAGTACTCAATGACCCCATGTGACCCCTCCTAGTCCAATATAAGTACTCAATGACCTCATGTGACCCACCCTAGTCTTATATAAGTACTCAATGACCCCACGTGACCCCCCCATGTTCTATATAAGTACTCAATGACTCCATGTGACCCCCCCAGTCCTATATAAGTACTCAATGACCCCATGTGACCCACCCTAGTCCTATGTAAGTACTCAATGACCACATGTGACCCACCCTATTCCTATATAAGTACTCAATGACTCCATGTGACCACACCTAGTCCTATCTAAGTACTCAATGACTCCATGTGACCCACCCTAGTCCTATATAAGTACTCAATGACCCCATGTGACCACACCTAGTCCTATCTAAGTACTCAATGACTCCATGTGACCCACCCATGTTCTATATAAGTACTCAATGACTCCATGTGACCCCCCCAGTCCTATATAAGTACTCAATGACCCCATGTGACCCACCCTAGTCCTATGTAAGTACTCAATGACCCCATGTGACCCACCCTAGTCCTATATAAGTACTCATTGACCCCATTTGACCCCCCTAGTCCTATATAAGTACTCAATGACCCCATTTGACCCACCGTAGTCCTATATAAGTACTCATTGACCCCATGTGACCCCCCCTAGTCCTATATAAGTACTCAATGTCCCCATGTGACCTACCCTAGTCCTATATAAGTACTCAATGACCCCATGTGACCCACCCTAGTCCTATATAAGTACTCAATGACCCCATGTGACCCACCCTAGTCCTATATAAGTACTCAATGTCCCCACGTGACCCCCCCATGTCCTATATAAGTACTCAATGACCCCATGTGAACCCCCCCCCCCCCCATGTCCTATATAAGTACTCAATGGCCCCATGTGACCCCTACTAGTCCTATATAAGTACTCAATGACCACATGTGACCCCCCCTAGTCCTATATAAATACACAATGACACCATGTGACCCCCCCTAGTCCCATATAAGTACTCAATGACCCCATGTGACCCACCCTATTCCTATATAAATACTCAATGACCCCATGTGACCAATCCTAGTCCTATATAAGTACTCAATGACCCCATGTGACCCACCCTAGTCCTATATAAGTACTCAATGACCCCATGTGACGCAACCTAGACCTATATAAGTACTCAATGACCCCATGTGACCCACCCTAGTCCTATATAAGTACTCAATGACCACATGTGACCCACCCTATTCCTATATAAGTACTCAATGACTCCATGTGACCACACCTAGTCCTATCTAAGTACTCAATGACTCCATGTGACCCACCCTAGTCCTATATAAGTACTCAATGACCCCATGTGACCCACCCTAGTCTTATATAAGTACTCAATGACCCCACGTGACCCCCCCATGTTCTATATAAGTACTCAATGACTCCATGTGACCCCCCCAGTCCTATATAAGTACTCAATGACCCCATGTGACCCACCCTAGTCCTATGTAAGTACTCAATGACCCCATGTGACCCACCCTAGTCCTATATAAGTACTCATTGACCCCATTTGACCCCCCTAGTCCTATATAAGTACTCAATGACCCCATTTGACCCACCCTAGTCCTATATAAGTACTCATTGACCCCATGTGACCCCCCCTAGTCCTATATAAGTACTCAATGTCCCCATGTGACCTACCCTAGTCCTATATAAGTACTCAATGACCCCATGTGACCCACCCTAGTCCTATATAAGTACTCAATGACCCCATGTGACCCACCCTAGTCCTATATAAGTACTCAATGTCCCCACGTGACCCCCCCATGTCCTATATAAGTACTCAATGACCCCATGTGAACCCCCCCCCCCCATGTCCTATATAAGTACTCAATGACCCCATGTGACCCCCCTAGTCCTATATAAGTACTCAATGACCCTATGTGACCCTCCCTAGTCCTATATAAGTACTCAATGACCCCATTTGACCGACCCTAGTCCTATATAAATACTCAATGACCCCATGTGACTTCCCTAGTCCTATATAAGTACTCAATTACCCCATGTGACCCCCCCTAGTCCTATATAAGTACTCAATGACCCCAGGTTAGCTACCCTAGTCATATATAAGTACTCAATGACCCCATGTGACCCCTAATAGTCCTATATAAGTACTCAATGACCCCATGTGACCCACCCTAGTCCTATGTAAATACACAATGACACCATGTGACCTCCCCTATTCCCATATAAGTACTCAATGACCCCATGTGACCCACCCTATTCCTATATAAATACTGAACGACCCCATGTGACCCACCCTAGTCCGATATAAATACTCAATGACCCCATGTGACCCACCCTAGTCCTATATAAGTACTCAATGACCCCATGTGACGCAACCTAGACCTATATAAGTACTCAATGACCCCATGTGACCCACCCTAGTCCTATATAAGTACTCAATGACCACATGTGACCCACCCTATTCCTATATAAGTACTCAATGACTCCATGTGACCACACCTAGTCCTATCTAAGTACTCAATGACTCCATGTGACCCACCCTAGTCCTATATAAGTACTCAATGACCCCATGTGACCCACCCTAGTTTATATAAGTACTCAATGACTCCATGTGACCCACCCTAGTCCTATATAAGTACTCAGTTACCCAATGTGACCCCTCCTAGTCCTATATAAGTACTCAATGACCCCATGTGACCCCCCCTAGTCCTATATAAGTACTCAATGACCCCATGTGACCCCCCTAGTCCTATATAAGTACTCAATGACCCCATGTGACCTACCCTAGTCCTATATAAGTACTCAATGACCACATGTGACCCACCCTAGTCCTATATAAATACTCAATGACCCCATGTGACCTACCCTAGTCCGATACAAGTACTCAATGACCCCATGTGACCCCCCCTAGTCCTATATAAGTACTCAATGACCCCATGTGACCCACCCTAGTCCAATATAAGTACTTAATGACCCCATGTGACCCACCCTAGTCCTATATAAGAACTCAATGACCCCATGTGACCCCCCCTAGTCCTATATAAATACTCAATGACCCCATGTGACCCACCCTAGTACTATATAAGTACTCAATGACCCCACGTGACCCCCCCCATGTAATATATAAGTACTCAATGACCCCATGTGACCCACCCTATTCCTATATAAGTACTCAATGACCCCATGTGACCCACCCTAGTCTTATATAAGTACTCAATGACCCCATGAGACCCCCCCTAGTCCTATATAAGTACTCAATGACACCATGTGACCCACCCTAGTACTATATAAGTACTCAATGACCCCATGTGACCCACCCTAGTCCTATATAAGTACTCAATGACCCCACGTGAACACCCCATGTTCTATATAAGTACTCAATGACCCAATGTGACCCCCCTAGTCCTCATATAAGTACTCAATGACCCCACGTGACCCCCCCCCCATGTCCTATATAAGTACTCAATGATCCCATGTGACCCCCCTAGTCCTATATAAGTACTCAATGACACTATGTGACCCACCCTAGTCCTATATAAGTACTCAATGACCCCATGTGATCCCCCTAGTCCAATATAAGTACTCAATTACCCAATGTGACCCCCCTAGTCCTATATAAGTACTCAATGACCCCAGGTTTGCCACCCTAGTCATATATAAGTACTCAATGGCCCCATGTGACCCCTACTAGTCCTATATAAGTACTCTTTGACCCCATGTGACCCCCCCTAGTCCTATATAAAAACACAATGACACCATGTGACCCCCCCTAGTCCCATATAAGTACTCAATGACCCCATGTGACCCACCCTATTCCTATATAAATACTCAATGACCCCATGTGACCCATCCTAGTCCTATATAAGTACTCAATGACCCCACGTGACCCCCCCATGTAATATATAAGTACTCAATGACCCCATGTGACCCACCCTATTCCTATATAAGTACTCTTTGACCCCATGTGACCCCCCCTAGACCTATATAAATACACAATGACACCATGTGACCCCCCCTAGTCCCATATAAGTACTCAATGACCCCATGTGACCCACCCTAGTCCTATATAAGTACTCAATGACCCCACGTGACCCCCCCCCATGTCCTATATAAGTACTCAATGATCCCATGTGACCCCCCTAGTCCTACATAAGTACTCAATGACACTATGTGACCCACCCTAGTCCTATATAAGTACTCAATGACCCAATGTGACCCCCCTAGTCCTCATATAAGTACTCAATGACCCCACGTGACCCCCCCCCCATGTCCTATATAAGTACTCAATGATCCCATGTGACCCCCCCAGTCCTATATAAGTACTCAATGACCCCATGTGACCCACCCTAGTCCTATATAAGTACTCATTGACCCCATTTGACCCCCCTAGTCCTATATAAGTACTCAATGACCCCATTTGACCCACCCTAGTCCTATATAAGTACTCATTGACCCCATGTGACCCCCCCTAGTCCTATATAAGTACTCAATGTCCCCATGTGACCTACCCTAGTCCTATATAAGTACTCAATGACCCCATGTGACCCACCCTAGTCCTATATAAGTACTCAATGACCCCATGTGACCCACCCTAGTCCTATATAAGTACTCAATGTCCCCACGTGACCCCCCCATGTCCTATATAAGTACTCAATGACCCCATGTGAACCCCCCCCCCCCCATGTCCTATATAAGTACTCAATGACCCCATGTGACCCCCCTAGTCCTATATAAGTACTCAATGACCCTATGTGACCCTCCCTAGTCCTATATAAGTACTCAATGACCCCATTTGACCGACCCTAGTCCTATATAAATACTCAATGACCCCATGTGACTTCCCTAGTCCTATATAAGTACTCAATTACCCCATGTGACCCCCCCTAGTCCTATATAAGTACTCAATGACCCCAGGTTAGCTACCCTAGTCATATATAAGTACTCAATGACCCCATGTGACCCCTAATAGTCCTATATAAGTACTCAATGACCCCATGTGACCCACCCTAGTCCTATGTAAATACACAATGACACCATGTGACCTCCCCTATTCCCATATAAGTACTCAATGACCCCATGTGACCCACCCTATTCCTATATAAATACTGAACGACCCCATGTGACCCACCCTAGTCCGATATAAATACTCAATGACCCCATGTGACCCACCCTAGTCCTATATAAGTACTCAATGACCCCATGTGACGCAACCTAGACCTATATAAGTACTCAATGACCCCATGTGACCCACCCTAGTCCTATATAAGTACTCAATGACCACATGTGACCCACCCTATTCCTATATAAGTACTCAATGACTCCATGTGACCACACCTAGTCCTATCTAAGTACTCAATGACTCCATGTGACCCACCCTAGTCCTATATAAGTACTCAATGACCCCATGTGACCCACCCTAGTTTATATAAGTACTCAATGACTCCATGTGACCCACCCTAGTCCTATATAAGTACTCAGTTACCCAATGTGACCCCTCCTAGTCCTATATAAGTACTCAATGACCCCATGTGACCCCCCCTAGTCCTATATAAGTACTCAATGACCCCATGTGACCCCCCTAGTCCTATATAAGTACTCAATGACCCCATGTGACCTACCCTAGTCCTATATAAGTACTCAATGACCACATGTGACCCACCCTAGTCCTATATAAATACTCAATGACCCCATGTGACCTACCCTAGTCCGATACAAGTACTCAATGACCCCATGTGACCCCCCCTAGTCCTATATAAGTACTCAATGACCCCATGTGACCCACCCTAGTCCAATATAAGTACTTAATGACCCCATGTGACCCACCCTAGTCCTATATAAGAACTCAATGACCCCATGTGACCCCCCCTAGTCCTATATAAATACTCAATGACCCCATGTGACCCACCCTAGTACTATATAAGTACTCAATGACCCCACGTGACCCCCCCATGTAATATATAAGTACTCAATGACCCCATGTGACCCACCCTATTCCTATATAAGTACTCAATGACCCCATGTGACCCACCCTAGTCTTATATAAGTACTCAATGACCCCATGAGACCCCCCCTAGTCCTATATAAGTACTCAATGACACCATGTGACCCACCCTAGTACTATATAAGTACTCAATGACCCCATGTGACCCACCCTAGTCCTATATAAGTACTCAATGACCCCACGTGAACACCCCATGTTCTATATAAGTACTCAATGACCCAATGTGACCCCCCTAGTCCTCATATAAGTACTCAATGACCCCACGTGACCCCCCCCCATGTCCTATATAAGTACTCAATGATCCCATGTGACCCCCCTAGTCCTATATAAGTACTCAATGACACTATGTGACCCACCCTAGTCCTATATAAGTACTCAATGACCCCATGTGATCCCCCTAGTCCAATATAAGTACTCAATTACCCAATGTGACCCCCCTAGTCCTATATAAGTACTCAATGACCCCAGGTTTGCCACCCTAGTCATATATAAGTACTCAATGGCCCCATGTGACCCCTACTAGTCCTATATAAGTACTCTTTGACCCCATGTGACCCCCCCTAGTCCTATATAAAAACACAATGACACCATGTGACCCCCCCTAGTCCCATATAAGTACTCAATGACCCCATGTGACCCACCCTATTCCTATATAAATACTCAATGACCCCATGTGACCCATCCTAGTCCTATATAAGTACTCAATGACCCCACGTGACCCCCCCATGTAATATATAAGTACTCAATGACCCCATGTGACCCACCCTATTCCTATATAAGTACTCTTTGACCCCATGTGACCCCCCCTAGACCTATATAAATACACAATGACACCATGTGACCCCCCCTAGTCCCATATAAGTACTCAATGACCCCATGTGACCCACCCTAGTCCTATATAAGTACTCAATGACCCCACGTGACCCCCCCCATGTCCTATATAAGTACTCAATGATCCCATGTGACCCCCCTAGTCCTACATAAGTACTCAATGACACTATGTGACCCACCCTAGTCCTATATAAGTACTCAATGACCCCATGTGACCCCCCTAGTCCAATATAAGTACTCAATTACCCAATGTGACCCCCCTAGTCCTATATAAGTACTCAATGACACCATGTGACCCACCCTAGTACTATATAAGTACTCAATGACCCCATGTGACCCACCCTATTCCTATATAAGTACTCAATGACCCCACGTGAACACCCCATGTCCTATATAGGTACTCAATGGCCCCATGTGACCCACCCTAGTACTATATAAGTACTCAATGACCCTACGTGACCCCCCATGTCCTATATAAGTACTCAATGACCCCATGTGACCCACCCTATTCCTATATAAGTACTCAATGACCCCATGTGACCCACCCTAGTCCTATATAAATACTCAATGACCCCATGTGACCCACCCTAGTCCGATATAAGTACTCAATGACCCCATGTGACCCACCCTAGTCTTATATAAGTTCTCAATGACCCCATGTGACCCACCCTATTCCTATATAAGTACTCAATGACCCCATGTGACCCCCCCTAGTCCTATATAAGTACTCAATGACACCATGTGACCCACCCTAGTCCTATATAAGTACTCAATGACCCCACGTGACCCCCCCATGTCCTATATAAGTACTCAATGACCCCATGTGACCCCCTTAGTCCTATATAAGTACTCAATGACCCCATGTGACCTACCCTAGTTCTATATAAGTACTCAATGACACCATGTGACCCACCCTAGTCCTATATAAGTACTCAATGACTCCATGTGACCCACCCTAGTCCTATATAAGTACTCAATGACCCCATGTGACCCACCCTAGTTTATATAAGTACTCAATGACTCCATGTGACCCACCCTAGTCCTATATAAGTACTCAGTTACACAATGTGACCCCTCCTAGTCCTATATAAGTACTCAATGACCCCATGTTACCCATCCTAGTCCTATATAAGTACTCAATGACCCCACGTGACCCCCCCATGTCCTATATAAGTACTCAATGACCCCATGTGACCCCCCTAGTCCTATATAAGTACTCAATGACCCCATGTGACCCACCCTAGTCCGATATAAGTACTCAATGACCCCATGTGACCCCCCCTAGTCCTATATAAGTACTCAATGACCCCATGTTACCCATCCTAGTCCTATATAAGTACTCAATGACCCCACGTGACCCCCCCATGTCCTATATAAGTACTCAATGACCCCATGTGACCCCCCTAGTCCTATATAAGTACTCAATGACCCCATGTGACCTACCCTAGTCCTATATAAGTACTCAATGACCCCATGTGACCCACCCTAGTCCTATATAAATACTCAATGACCCCATGTGACCCACCCTAGTCCTATATAAGTACTCAATGACCCCATGTGACCTACCCTAGTCCTATATAAGTACTCAATGACCCCATGTGACCCACCCTAGTCCTATATAAATACTCAATGACCCCATGTGACCCACCCTAGTCCGATATAAGTACTCAATGACCCCATGTGACCCCCCCTAGTCCTATATAAGTACTCAATGACCCCATGTGACCCACCCTAGTCCTATATAAGTACTCAATGACCCCATGTGACCCACCCTAGTCTTATATAAGTTCTCAATGACCCCATGTGACCCACCCTATTCCTATATAAGTACTCAATGACCCCATGTGACCCCCCCTAGTCCTATATAAGTACTCATTGACCCCATTTGACCCCCCTAGTCCTATATAAGTACTCAATGACCCCATTTGACCCACCCTAGTCCTATATAAGTACTCATTGACCCCATGTGACCCCCCCTAGTCCTATATAAGTACTCAATGTCCCCATGTGACCTACCCTAGTCCTATATAAGTACTCAATGACACCATGTGACCCACCCTAGTCCTATATAAGTACTCAATGACTCCATGTGACCCACCCTAGTCCTATATAAGTACTCAATGACCCCATGTGACCCACCCTAGTTTATATAAGTACTCAATGACTCCATGTGACCCACCCTAGTCCTATATAAGTACTCAGTTACACAATGTGACCCCTCCTAGTCCTATATAAGTACTCAATGACCCCATGTTACCCATCCTAGTCCTATATAAGTACTCAATGACCCCACGTGACCCCCCCATGTCCTATATAAGTACTCAATGACCCCATGTGACCCCCCTAGTCCTATATAAGTACTCAATGACCCCATGTGACCCACCCTAGTCCGATATAAGTACTCAATGACCCCATGTGACCCCCCCTAGTCCTATATAAGTACTCAATGACCCCATGTTACCCATCCTAGTCCTATATAAGTACTCAATGACCCCACGTGACCCCCCCATGTCCTATATAAGTACTCAATGACCCCATGTGACCCCCCTAGTCCTATATAAGTACTCAATGACCCCATGTGACCTACCCTAGTCCTATATAAGTACTCAATGACCCCATGTGACCCACCCTAGTCCTATATAAATACTCAATGACCCCATGTGACCCACCCTAGTCCTATATAAGTACTCAATGACCCCATGTGACCTACCCTAGTCCTATATAAGTACTCAATGACCCCATGTGACCCACCCTAGTCCTATATAAATACTCAATGACCCCATGTGACCCACCCTAGTCCGATATAAGTACTCAATGACCCCATGTGACCCCCCCTAGTCCTATATAAGTACTCAATGACCCCATGTGACCCACCCTAGTCCTATATAAGTACTCAATGACCCCATGTGACCCACCCTAGTCTTATATAAGTTCTCAATGACCCCATGTGACCCACCCTATTCCTATATAAGTACTCAATGACCCCATGTGACCCCCCCTAGTCCTATATAAGTACTCAATGACCCCATGTGACCCACCCTAGTCCTATATAAGTACTCAATGACCCCACGTGACCCCCCCATGTCCTATATAAGTACTCAATGACCCCATGTGACCCCCCTAGTCCTATATAAGTACTCAATGACCCCATGTGACCTACCCTAGTTCTATATAAGTACTCAATGACACCATGTGACCCACCCTAGTCCTATATAAGTACTCAATGACTCCATGTGACCCACCCTAGTCCTATATAAGTACTCAATGACCCCATGTGACCCACCCTAGTTTATATAAGTACTCAATGACTCCATGTGACCCACCCTAGTCCTATATAAGTACTCAGTTACCCAATGTGACCCCTCCTAGTCCTATATAAGTACTCAATGACCCCATGTTACCCATCCTAGTCCTATATAAGTACTCAATGACCCCACGTGACCCCCCCATGTCCTATATAAGTACTCAATGACCCCATGTGACCCCCCTAGTCCTATATAAGTACTCAATGACCCCATGTGACCTACCCTAGTCCTATATAAGTACTCAATGACCCCATGTGACCCCCCTAGTCCTATATAAGTACTCAATGACCCCATGTGACCCCCCTAGTCCTATATAAGTACTCAATGACCCCATGTGACCCACCCTAGTCCTATATAAGTACTCAATGACCCCATGTGACCCCCCTAGTCCTATATAAGTACTCAATGACCCCATGTGACCCCCCCTAGTCCTATATAAGTACTCAATGACCCCATGTGATCCACCCTAGTCCTATATAAGTACTCAATGACCCCATGTGACCCCCCCATGTCCTATATAAGTACTCAATGACCCCATGTGACCCCCCCATGTCCTATATAAGTACTCAATGACCCCTTGTGACCCCCCTAGTCCTATATAAGTACTCAATGACCCCATGTGACCCCCCTAGTCCTATATAAGTACTCAATGACCCCATGTGACCCACCCTAGTCCTATATAAGTACTCAATGACCCCATGTGACCCCCCCCATGTCCTATATAAGAACTCAATGACCCCATGTGACCCCCCTAGTCTTATATAAGTACTCAATGACCCCATGTGACCCCCCTAGTCCTATATAAGTACTTAATGACCCAATGTGACCCACCCTAGTCCTATATAAGTACTCAATGAACACATGTGACCCCCCCATGTCCTATATAAGTACTCAATGACCCCATGTGACCCCCCTAGTTCTATATAAGTACTCAATGACACCATGTGACCCCCCTAGTCCTATATCAGTACTCAATGACCCCATGTAACCCAACCTAGTCCTATATAAGTACTCAATGACCTCATGTGACCCCCATAGTCCTATATAAGTACTCAATGACCCCATGTGACACCCCTAGTCCTATATAAGTACTCAATGACCCCATGTGACCCCCCTAGTCCTATATAAGTACTCAATGACCCCATGTGACCCACCCTCGTCCTATATAAGTACTCAATGACCCCATGTGACCCCCCTAGTTCTATATAAGTACTCAATGACCCCATGTGACCCCCCTAGTCCTATATAAATACTCAATGACCCCATGTGACCCACCCTAGTCCTATATAAGTACTCAATGACCCCATGTGACCCCCCCATGACCTATATAAGTACTCAATGACCCCATGTGACCCACCTAGTCCTATATAAGTACTCAATGACCCCATGTGACCCCCCTAGTCCTATATAAATACTCAATGACCCCATGTCACCCACCCTAGTCCTATATAAGTACTCAATCACCCCATGTGACCCTCCATGACCTATATAAGTACTCAATGACCCCATGTGACCCCCCTAGTCCTATATAAGTACTCAATGACCCCATGTGACCCCCCTAGTCCTATATAAGAACTCAATGACCCCATGTGACCCACCCTAGTCCTATATAAGTACTCAATGACCCCATGTGACCCCCCCATGTCCTATATAAGTACTCAATGACCCCATGTGACCCCCCCATGACCTATATAAGTACTCAATGACCCCATGTGACCCCCCTATTCCTATATAAGTACTCAATGACCCCATGTGACCCCCCTAGTCCTATATAAGTACTCAATGACCCCATGTGACCCCCCATGTCCTATATAAGTACTCAATGACCCCATGTGACCCCCCTAGTCCTATATAAGTACTCAATGACTCCATGTGACCCCCCCATGACCTATATAAGTACTCAATGACCCCATGTGACCCCCCTAGTCCTATATAAGTACTCAATGACCCCATGTGACCCCCCTAGTCCTATATAAGTACTCAATGACCCCATGTGACCCCCCTAGTCCTATATAAATACTCAATGACCCCATGTGACCCACCCTAGTCCTATATAAGTACTCAATGACCCCATGTGACCCCCCCATGACCTATATAAGTACTCAATGACCCCATGTGACCCCCCTAGTCCTATATAAGTACTCAATGACCCCATGTGACCCCCCTAGTCCTATATAAATACTCAATGACCCCATGTGACCCACCCTAGTCCTATATAAGTACTCAATGACCCCATGTGACCCCCCTAGTCCTATATAAGTACTCAATGACTCCATGTGACCCCCCCATGACCTATATAAGTACTCAATGACCCCATGTGACCCCCCTAGTCCTATATAAGTACTCAATGACCCCATGTGACCCCCCTAGTCCTATATAAATACTCAATGACCCCATGTGACCCCCCTAGTCCTATATAAATACTCAATGACCCCATGTGACCCACCCTAGTCCTATATAAGTACTCAATGACCCCATGTGACCCCCCCATGACCTATATAAGTACTCAATGACCCCATGTGACCCCCCTAGTCCTATATAAGTACTCAATGACCCCATGTGACCCCCCTAGTCCTATATAAATACTCAATGACCCCATGTGACCCACCCTAGTCCTATATAAGTACTCAATGACCCCATGTGACCCCCCCATGACCTATATAAGTACTCAATGACCCCATGTGACCCCCCTAGTCCTATATAAGTACTCAATGACCCCATGTGACCCCCCTAGTCCTATATAAGTACTCAATGACCCCGTGTGACCCAGCCTAGTCCTATATAAGTACTCAATGACCCCGTGTGACCCACCCTAGTCCTATATAAATACTCAATGACCCCATGTGACCCACCCTAGTCCTATATAAGTACTCAATGACCCCATGTGACACCCCCATGACCTATATAAGTACTCAATGACCCCATGTGACCCCCCTAGTCCTATATAAGTACTCAATGACCCCATGTGACCCCCCCATGTCCTATATAAGTACTCAATGACCCCTTGTGACCCCCCTAGTCCTATATAAGTACTCAATGACCCCATGTGACCCCCCTAGTCCTATATAAGTACTCAATGACCCCATGTGACCCACCCTAGTCCTATATAAGTACTCAATGACCCCATGTGACCCCCCCCCCCATGTCCTATATAAGAACTCAATGACCCCATGTGACCCCCCTAGTCTTATATAAGTACTCAATGACCCCATGTGACCCCCCTAGTCCTATATAAGTACTTAATGACCCAATGTGACCCACCCTAGTCCTATATAAGTACTCAATGAACACATGTGACCCCCCCATGTCCTATATAAGTACTCAATGACCCCATGTGACCCCCCTAGTTCTATATAAGTACTCAATGACACCATGTGACCCCCCTAGTCCTATATCAGTACTCAATGACCCCATGTAACCCAACCTAGTCCTATATAAGTACTCAATGACCTCATGTGACCCCCCTAGTCCTATATAAGTACTCAATGACCCCATGTGACACCCCTAGTCCTATATAAGTACTCAATGACCCCATGTGACCCTTCTAGTCCTATATAAGTACTCAATGACCCCATGTGACCCACCCTAGTCCTATATAAGTACTCAATGACCCCATGTGACCCCCCTAGTTCTATATAAGTACTCAATGACCCCATGTGACCCCCCCTAGTCCTATATAAATACTCAATGACCCCATGTGACCCACCCTAGTCCTATATAAGTACTCAATGACCCCATGTGACCCCCCATGACCTATATAAGTACTCAATGACCCCATGTGACCCACCTAGTCCTATATAAGTACTCAATGACCCCATGTGACCCCCCTAGTCCTATATAAATACTCAATGACCCCATGTGACCCACCCTAGTCCTATATAAGTACTCAATCACCCCATGTGACCCTCCATGACCTATATAAGTACTCAATGACCCCATGTGACGCCCCTAGTCCTATATAAGTACTCAATGACCCCATGTGACCCCCCTAGTCCTATATAAGAACTCAATGACCCCATGTGACCCACCCTAGTCCTATATAAGTACTCAATGACCCCATGTGACCCCCCCATGTCCTATATAAGTACTCAATGACCCCATGTGACCCCCCCATGACCTATATAAGTACTCAATGACCCCATGTGACCCCCCTAGTCCTATATAAGTACTCAATGACCCCATGTGACACCCCTAGTCCTATATAAGTACTCAATGACCCCATGTGACCCCCCATGTCCTATATAAGTACTCAATGACCCCATGTGACCCCCCTAGTCCTATATAAGTACTCAATGACTCCATGTGACCCCCCCATGACCTATATAAGTACTCAATGACCCCATGTGACCCCCCTAGTCCTATATAAGTACTCAATGACCCCATGTGACCCCCCTAGTCCTATATAAGTACTCAATGACCCCATGTGACCCCCCTAGTCCTATATAAATACTCAATGACCCCATGTGACCCACCCTAGTCCTATATAAGTACTCAATGACCCTATGTGACCCCCCCATGACCTATATAAGTACTCAATGACCCCATGTGACCCCCCTAGTCCTATATAAGTACTCAATGACCCCATGTGACCCCCCTAGTCCTATATAAATACTCAATGACCCCATGTGACCCACCCTAGTCCTATATAAGTACTCAATGACCCCATGTGACCCCCCTAGTCCTATATAAGTACTCAATGACTCCATGTGACCCCCCCATGACCTATATAAGTACTCAATGACCCCATGTGACCCCCCTAGTCCTATATAAGTACTCAATGACCCCATGTGACCCCCCTAGTCCTATATAAGTACTCAATGACCCCATGTGACCCCCCTAGTCCTATATAAATACTCAATGACCCCATGTGACCCACCCTAGTCCTATATAAGTACTCAATGACCCCATGTGACCCCCCCATGACCTATATAAGTACTCAATGACCCCATGTGACCCCCCTAGTCCTATATAAGTACTCAATGACCCCATGTGACCCCCCTAGTCCTATATAAATACTCAATGACCCCATGTGACCCACCCTAGTCCTATATAAGTACTCAATGACCCCATGTGACCCCCCCATGACCTATATAAGTACTCAATGACCCCATGTGACCCCTCTAGTCCTATATAAGTACTCAATGACCCCATGTGACCCCCCTAGTCCTATATAAGTACTCAATGACCCCATGTGACCCCCCTAGTCCTATATAAGTACTCAATGACCCCATGTGACCCCCCATGTCTTATATAAGTACTCAATGACCCCATGTGACCCCCCTAGTCCTATATAAGTACTCAATGACCCCATGTGACCCCCCCATGTCCTATATAAGTACTCAATGACCCCTTGTGACCCCCCTAGTCCTATATAAGTACACAATGACCCCATGTGACCCCCCTAGTCCTATATAAGTACTCAATGACCCCATGTGACCCACCCTAGTCCTATATAAGTACTCAATGACCCCATGTGACCCCCCCATGTCCTATATAAGAACTCAATGACCCCATGTGACCCCCCTAGTCCTATATAAGTACTCAATGACCCCATGTGACCCCCCTAGTCCTATATAAGTACTCAATGATCCCATGTGACCCACCCTAGTCCTATATAAGTACTCAATGACCACATGTGACCCCCACATGTCCTATATAAGTACTCAATGACCCCATGTGACCCCCCTAGTTCTATATAAGTACTCAATGACACCATGTGACCCCCCTAGTCCTATATCAGTACTCAATGACCCCATGTGACCCAACCTAGTCCTATATAAGTACTCAATGACCTCATGTGACCCCCCTAGTCCTATATAAGTACTCAATGACCCCACGTGACCCCCCTAGGCCTATATAAGTACTCAATGACCCCATGTGACCCCCCTAGTCCTATATAAGTACTCAATGACCCCATGTGACCCACCCTAGTCCTATATAAGTACTCAATGACCCCATGTGACCCCCCTAGTCCTATATAAGTACTCAATGACCCCATGTGACCCCCCTAGTCCTATATAAATACTCAATGACCCCATGTGACCCACCCTAGTCCTATATAAGTACTCAATGACACCATGTGACCCCCCCATTACCTATATAAGTACTCAATGACCCCATGTGACCCCCCTAGTCCTATATAAGTACTCAATGACCCCATGTGACCCCCCTAGTCCTATATAAATACTTAATGACCCCATGTGACCCACCCTAGTTTTATATAAGTACTCAATGACCCCATGTGACCCCCCCATGACCTATATAAGTACTCAATGACGCCATGTGACCCCCCTAGTCCTATATAAGTACTCAATGACCCCATGTGACCCCCCTAGTCCTATATAAGTACTCAATGACCCCATGTGACCCACCCTAGTCCTATATAAGTACTCAGTGACCCCATGTGACCCCCCCATGTCCTATATAAGTACTCAATGACCCCATGTGACCCCCCCATGACCTATATAAGTACTCAATGACCCAATGTGACCCCCCTAGTCCTATATAAGTACTCAATGACCCCATGTGACCCCCCTAGTCCTATATAAATACTCAATGACCCCATGTCACCCCACTAGTCCTATATAAGTACTCAATGACCCCATGTGACCCCCCATGTCCTATATAAGTACTCAATGACCACATGTGACACCCCTAGTCCTATATAAGTACTCAATGACCCCTTGTGACCCCCCTAGTCCTATATAAGTACTCAATGACCCCATGTGACCCCCCTAGTCCTATATAAGTACTCAATGACCCCTTGTGACCCACCCTAGTCCTATATAAGTACTCAATGACCCCATGTGACCCCCCCCATGTCCTATATAAGAACTCAATGACCCCATGTGACCCCCCTAGTCCTATATAAGTACTCAATGACCCCATGTGACCCCCCTAGTCCTATATAAGTACTCAATGACCCTATGTGACCACCCTAGTCCTATATAAATACTCAATGACCCCATGTGACCCACCCTAGTCCTATATAAGTACTCAATGACCACATGTGACCCCCCTATGTCCTATATAAGTACTCAATGACCCCATGTGACCCCCCTACTTCTATATAAGTACTCAATGACACCATGTGACCCCCCTAGTCCTATATCAGTACTCAATGACCCCATGTAACCCAACCTAGTCCTATATAAGTACTCAATGACCCCATGTGACCCACCGTAGTCCTATATAAGTACTCAATGACCCCATGTGACCCCCCTAGTCCTATATAAGTACTCAATGACCCCATGTGACCCCCCTAGTCCTATATAAATACTCAATGACCCCATGTGACCCCCCCATGACCTATATAAGTACTCAATGACCCCATGTGACCCCCCTAGTACTATATAAATACTCAATGACCCCATGTGACCCACCCTAGTCCTATATAAGTACTCAATGACCCCATGTGACCCCCACATGACCTATATAAGTACTCAATGACCCCATGTGACCCCCCTAGTCCTATATAAGTACTCAATGACCCCATGTGACCCCCCTAGTCCTATATAAGTACTCAATGACCCCATGTGACCCCCCTAGTCCTATATAAATACTTAATGACCCCATGTGACCCACCCTAGTTTTATATAAGTACTCAATGACCCCATGTGACCCCCCCATGACCTATATAAGTACTCAATGACGCCATGTGACCCCCCTAGTCCTATATAAGTACTCAATGACCCCATGTGACCCCCCCATGACCTATATAAGTACTCAATGACCCCATGTGACCCCCCTAGTCCTATATAAGTACTCAATGACCCCATGTGACCCCCCTAGTCCTATATAAGTACTCAATGACCCCATGTGACCCACCCTAGTCCTATATAAGTACTCAATGACCCCATGTGACCCCCCCATGTCCTATATAAGTACTCAATGACCCCATGTGACCCCCCCATGACCTATATATGTACTCAATGACCCCATGTGACCCCCCTAGTCCTATATAAGTACTCAATGACCCCATGTGACCCCCCTAGTCCTATATAAGTACTCAATGACCCCATGTTACCCCCCTAGTCCTATATAAGTACTCAATGACCCCATGTGACCCCCCTAGTCCTATATAAATACTCAATGACCCCATGTGACCCACCCTAGTCCTATATAAGTACTCAATGACCCCGTGTGACCCCCCCATGACCTATATAAGTACTCAATGACCCCATGTGACCCCCCTAGTCCTATATAAATACTCAATGACCCCATGTGACCCCCCTAGTCCTATATAAGTACTCAATGACCCCATGTGACCCCCCCATGTCCTATATAAGTACTCAATGACCCCTTGTGACCCCCCTAGTCCTATATAAGTACTCAATGACCCCATGTTACCCCCCTAGTCCTATATAAGTACTCAATGACCCCATGTGACCCACCCTAGTCCTATATAAGTACTCAATGACCCCATGTGACCCCCCCCATGTCCTATATAAGAACTCAATGACCCCATGTGACCCCCCTAGTACTATATAAGTACTCAATGACCCCATGTGACCCCCCTAGTCCTATATAAGTACTCAATGACCCCATGTGACCCACCCTAGTCCTATATAAGTACTCAATGACCACATGTGACCCCCCCATGTCCTATATAAGTACTCAATGACACCATGTGACCCCCCTAGTCCTATATCAGTACTCAATGACCCCATGTGACCCAACCTAGTCCTATATAAGTACTCAATGACCTCATGTGACCCCCCTAGTCCTATATAAGTACTCAATGACCCCATGTAACACCCCTAGTCCTATATAAGTACTCAATGACCCCATGTGACCCCCCTAGTCCTATATAAGTACTCAATGACCCCATGTGACCCCCCATGTCCTATATAAGTACTCAATGACCCCATGTGACCCCCCCATGACCTATATAAGTACTCAATGACCCCATGTGACCCCCCTAGTCCTATATAAGTACTCAATGACCCCATGTGACCTCCCTAGTCCTAAATAAATACTCAATGACCCCATGTCACCCCACTAGTCCTATATAAGTACTCAATGACCCCATGTGACACCCCATGTCCTATATAAGTACTCAATGACCCCATGTGACCCCCCTAGTCCTATATAAGTACTCAATGACCCCATGTGACCCACCCATGTCCTATATAAGTACTCAATGACCCCTTGTGACCCCCCTAGTCCTATATAAGTACTCAATGACCCCATGTGACCCCCCTAGTCCTATATAAGTACTCAATGACCCCATGTGACCCACCCTAGTCCTATATAAGTACTCAATGACCCCATGTGACCCCCCCCATGTCCTATATAAGAACTCAATGACCCCATGTGACCCCCCTAGTCCTATATAAGTACTCAATGACCCCATGTGACCCCCCTAGTCCTATATAAGTACTCAATGACCCCATGTGACCCCCCTAGTCCTATATAAATACTCAATGACCCCATGTAACCCACCCTAGTCCTATATAAGTACTCAATGACCACATGTGACCCCCCTATGTCCTATATAAGTACTCAATGACCCCATGTGACCCCCCTACTTCAATATAAGTACTCAATGACACCATGTGACCCCCCTAGTCCTATATCAGTACTCAATGACCCCATGTAACCCAACCTAGTCCTATATAAGTACTCAATGACCCCATGTGACCCACCGTAGTCCTATATAAGTACTCAATGACCCCATGTGACCCCCCTAGTCCTATATAAGTACTCAATGACCCCATGTGACCCCCCTAGTCCTATATAAATACTCAATAACCCCATGTGACCCACCCTAGTCCTATATAAGTACTCAATGACCCCACGTGACCCCCCCATGTCCTATATAAGAACTCAATGACCCCATGTGACCCACCCTAGTCTTATATAAATACACAATGATCCCATGTGACCCACCCTAGTCCTATATAAGTACTCAATAACCCCATGTGACCCACCCTAGTCCTATATAAGTACTCAATGACCCCATGTGACCCCCCCTAGTCCTATATAAGTACTCAATGACCCCATGTGATCCACCCTAGTCCTATATAAGTACTCAATGACCCCACGTGACCCCCCCATGTCCTATATAAGTACTCAATGACCCCACGTGACCCCCCCATGTCCTATATAAGAACTCAATGACCCCATGTGACCCACCCTAGTCCTATATAAGTAATCAATGACCGCATGTGAACCTCACTAGTCCTATATAAGTACTCAATAACCCCATGTGACCCACCCTAGTCCTATATAAGTACTCAATGACCCCGTGTGACCCCCCCTAGTCCTAGATAAGTACTCAATGACCCCATGTGATCCACCCTAGTCCTATATAAGTACTCAATGACCCCACGTGACCCCCCCATGTCCTATATAAGTACTCAATGACCCCATTTGACCCCCCCTAGTCATATATAAGTACTCAATGACCCCATGTGACCCACCCTAGTCCTATATAAGTACAAAATGACACCATGTGACCCACCCTAATCCTATATAAGTACTCAATGACCCCATGTGACCCCCCCTAGTCATATATAAGTACTCAATGACCCCATGTGACACACCCTACTCCTATATAAGTACTCAATGACCCCATGTGACCCCTCCTAGTCCTATATAAGTACTCAATGACCCCATGTGACCAACCCTAGTCCTATATAAGTACTTAATGACCCCATGTGACCCACCATAGTCCTATATAAGTACTCAATGACCCCACGTGACCCCCCATGTCCTATATAAGTACTCAATGACCCCATGTGACCCCCCTAGTTCTATATAAGTACTCAATGACCCCATGTGAAGCACCCTACTCCTATATAAGTACTCAATGACCCCATGTGACCCACCCTAGTCCTATATAAGTACTCAATGACCCCATTTGACCCCCCCTAGTCATATATAAGTACTCAATGACCCCATGTGACCCACCCTAGTCCTATATAAGTACAAAATGACACCATGTGACCCACCCTAATCCTATATAAGTACTCAATGACCCCATGTGACCCCCCCTAGTCATATATAAGTACTCAATGACCCCATGTGACACACCCTACTCCTATATAAGTACTCAATGACCCCATGTGACCCCTCCTAGTCCTATATAAGTACTCAATGACCCCATGTGAAGCACCCTAGTCCTATATAAGTACTCAATGACCCCATGTGACCCACCCTAGTCCTATATAAATACTCAATGACCCCATTTGACCCCCCCTAGTCATATATAAGTACTCAATGACCGCATGTGACCCACCCTAGTCCTATATAAGTACAAAATGACCACATGTGACCCACCCTAGTCCTATATAAGTACTCAATGACCCCATGTGACCCCCCCTAGTCATATATAAGTACTCAATGACCCCATGTGACCCACCCTACTCCTATATAAGTACTCAATGACCCCATGTGACCCACCCTACTCCTATATAAGTACTCAATGACCCCATGTGACCCCCCCTAGTCCTATATAAGTACTCAATGACCCCATGTGACCCACCCTAGTCCTATATAAGTACTCAATGACCCCATGTGAAGCACCCTAGTCCTATATAAGTACTCAATGACCCCATGTGACCCACCCTAGTCCTATATAAATACTCAATGACCCATGTGACCCACCCTAGTCCTATATAAATACAAAATGACCCCATGTGACCCACCCTAGTCCTATATAAGTACTCAATGACCCCATGTGACCCCTCCTAGTCATATATAAGTACTCAATGACCTCATGTGACCCACCCTAGTCATATATAAGTACTCAATGACCTCATGTGACCCACCCTAGTCCTATATAAGTATTCAATGACCACATGTGACCCCCCCTAGTCCTATATAAGTACTCAATGACCCCATGTGAACCCCCCTAGTCATATATAAATACTCAATGACCCCATGTGACCCACCCTAGTCCTATATAAGTACTCAATGACCCCATGTGACCCCCCCATGACCTATATAAGTACTCAATGACCCCATGTGACCCCCCTAGTACTATATAAATACTCAATGACCCCATGTGACCCACCTTAGTCCTATATAAGTACTCAATGACCCCATGTGACCCCCCCATGACCTATATAAGTACTCAATGACCCCATGTGACCCCCCTAGTCCTATATAAGTACTCAATGACCCCATGTGACCCCCCTAGTCCTATATAAGTACTCAATGACCCCATGTTACCCACCCTAGTCCTATATAAGTACTCAATGACCCCATGTGACCCCCCTAGTACTATATAAATACTCAATGACCCCATGTGACCCACCCTAGTCCTATATAAGTACTCAATGACCCCATGTGACCCCCCCATGACCTATATAAGTACTCAATGACCCCATGTGACCCCCCTAGTCCTATATAAGTACTCAATGACCCCATGTGACCCCCCTAGTCCTATATAAGTACTCAATGACCCCATGTGACCCACCCTAGTCCTATATAAGTACTCAATGACCCCATGTGACCCCCCCATGTCCTATATAAGTACTCAATGACCCCATGTGACCCCCCCATGACCTATATATGTACTCAATGACCCCATGTGACCCCCCTAGTCCTATATAAGTACTCAATGACCCCATGTGACCCCCCTAGTCCTATATAAGTACTCAATGACCCCATGTGACCCCCCTAGTCCTATATAAGTACTCAATGACCCCATGTGACCCCCCTAGTCCTATATAAATACTCAATGACCCCATGTGACCCACCCTAGTCCTATATAAGTACTCAATGACCCCGTGTGACCCCCCCATGACCTATATAAGTACTCAATGACCCCATGTGACCCCCCTAGTCCTATATAAATACTCAATGACCCCATGTGACCCCCCTAGTCCTATATAAGTACTCAATGACCCCATGTGACCCCCCCATGTCCTATATAAGTACTCAATGACCCCTTGTGACCCCCCTAGTCCTATATAAGTACTCAATGACCCCATGTGACCCCCCTAGTCCTATATAAGTACTCAATGACCCCATGTGACCCCCCTAGTCCTATATAAGTACTCAATGACCCCATGTGACCCACCCTAGTCCTATATAAGTACTCAATGACCCCATGTGACCCCCCCCATGTCCTATATAAGAACTCAATGACCCCATGTGACCCCCCTAGTACTATATAAGTACTCAATGACCCCATGTGACCCCCCTAGTCCTATATAAGTACTCAATGACCCCATGTGACCCACCCTAGTCCTATATAAGTACTCAATGACCACATGTGACCCCCCCATGTCCTATATAAGTACTCAATGACACCATGTGACCCCCCTAGTCCTATATCAGTACTCAATGACCCCATTTGACCCAACCTAGTCCTATATAAGTACTCAATGACCTCATGTGACCCCCCTAGTCCTATATAAGTACTCAATGACCCCATGTAACACCCCTAGTCCTATATAAGTACTCAATGACCCCATGTGACCCCCCTAGTCCTATATAAGTACTCAATGACCCCATGTGACCCCCCCATGTCCTATATAAGTACTCAATGACCCCATGTGACCCCCCCATGACCTATATAAGTACTCAATGACCCCATGTGACCCCCCTAGTCCTATATAAGTACTCAATGACCCCATGTGACCCCCCTAGTCCTAAATAAATACTCAATGACCCCATGTCACCCCACTAGTCCTATATAAGTACTCAATGACCCCATGTGACACCCCATGTCCTATATAAGTACTCAATGACCCCATGTGACCCCCCTAGTCCTATATAAGTACTCAATGACCCCATGTGACCCCCCCATGTCCTATATAAGTACTCAATGACCCCTTGTGACCCCCCTAGTCCTATATAAGTACTCAATGACCCCATGTGACCCCCCTAGTCCTATATAAGTACTCAATGACCCCATGTGACCCACCCTAGTCCTATATAAGTACTCAATGACCCCATGTGACCCCCCCCATGTCCTATATAAGAACTCAATGACCCCATGTGACCCCCCTAGTCCTATATAAGTACTCAATGACCCCATGTGACCCCCCTAGTCCTATATAAGTACTCAATGACCCCATGTGACCCCCCTAGTCCTATATAAATACTCAATGACCCCATGTAACCCACCCTAGTCCTATATAAGTACTCAATGACCACATGTGACCCCCCTATGTCCTATATAAGTACTCAATGACCCCATGTGACCCCCCTACTTCAATATAAGTACTCAATGACACCATGTGACCCCCCTAGTCCTATATCAGTACTCAATGACCCCATGTAACCCAACCTAGTCCTATATAAGTACTCAATGACCCCATGTGACCCACCGTAGTCCTATATAAGTACTCAATGACCCCATGTGACCCCCCTAGTCCTATATAAGTACTCAATGACCCCATGTGACCCCCCTAGTCCTATATAAATACTCAATGACCTCATGTGACCCACCCTAGTCCTATATAAGTACAAAATGACCCCATGTGACCCACCCTAGTCCTATATAAGTACTCAATGACCCCATGTGAACCCCCCTAGTCATATATAAGTACTCAATGACCCCATGTGACCCACCCTAGTCCTATATAAGTACTCAATGACCCCATGTGACCCACCCTAGTCCTATATAAGTACTCAATGACCCCACGTGACCCCCCCATATCCTATATAAGTACTCAATGACCTCATGTGACCCACCCTAGTCCTATATAAGTACAAAATGACCCCATGTGACCCACCCTAGTCCTATATAAGTACTCAATGACCCCATGTGACCCCTCCTAGTCATATATAAGTACTCAATGACCTCATGTGACCCACCCTAGTCCTATATAAGTACTCAATGACCACATGTGACCCCCCCTAGTCCTATATAAGTACTTAATGACCCCATGTGACCCACCCTAGTCCTATATAAGTACTCAATGACCACACGTGACCCCTCCATGTCCTATATAAGTACTCAATGACCCCATGTGACCCACCCTAGTCCTATATAAGTACTCAATGACCCCATGTGACCCCCCTAGTCCTAAATAAATACTCAATGACCCCATGTCACCCCACTAGTCCTATATAAGTACTCAATGACCCCATGTGACACCCCATGTCCTATATAAGTACTCAATGACCCCATGTGACCCCCCTAGTCCTATATAAGTACTCAATGACCCCATGTGACCCCCCCATGTCCTATATAAGTACTCAATGACCCCTTGTGACCCCCCTAGTCCTATATAAGTACTCAATGACCCCATGTGACCCCCCTAGTCCTATATAAGTACTCAATGACCCCATGTGACCCACCCTAGTCCTATATAAGTACTCAATGACCCCATGTGACCCCCCCCATGTCCTATATAAGAACTCAATGACCCCATGTGACCCCCCTAGTCCTATATAAGTACTCAATGACCCCATGTGACCCCCCTAGTCCTATATAAGTACTCAATGACCCCATGTGACCCCCCTAGTCCTATATAAATACTCAATGACCCCATGTAACCCACCCTAGTCCTATATAAGTACTCAATGACCACATGTGACCCCCCTATGTCCTATATAAGTACTCAATGACCCCATGTGACCCCCCTACTTCAATATAAGTACTCAATGACACCATGTGACCCCCCTAGTCCTATATCAGTACTCAATGACCCCATGTAACCCAACCTAGTCCTATATAAGTACTCAATGACCCCATGTGACCCACCGTAGTCCTATATAAGTACTCAATGACCCCATGTGACCCCCCTAGTCCTATATAAGTACTCAATGACCCCATGTGACCCCCCTAGTCCTATATAAATACTCAATAACCCCATGTGACCCACCCTAGTCCTATATAAGTACTCAATAACCCCACGTGACCCCCCCATGTCCTATATAAGAACTCAATGACCCCATGTGACCCACCCTAGTCTTATATAAATACACAATGATCCCATGTGACCCACCCTAGTCCTATATAAGTACTCAATAACCCCATGTGACCCACCCTAGTCCTATATAAGTACTCAATGACCCCATGTGACCCCCCCTAGTCCTATATAAGTACTCAATGACCCCATGTGATCCACCCTAGTCCTATATAAGTACTCAATGACCCCACGTGACCCCCCCATGTCCTATATAAGTACTCAATGACCCCACGTGACCCCCCCATGTCCTATATAAGAACTCAATGACCCCATGTGACCCACCCTAGTCCTATATAAGTAATCAATGACCGCATGTGAACCTCACTAGTCCTATATAAGTACTCAATAACCCCATGTGACCCACCCTAGTCCTATATAAGTACTCAATGACCCCGTGTGACCCCCCCTAGTCCTATATAAGTACTCAATGACCCCATGTGATCCACCCTAGTCCTATATAAGTACTCAATGACCCCACGTGACCCCCCCATGTCCTATATAAGTACTCAATGACCCCATTTGACCCCCCCTAGTCATATATAAGTACTCAATGACCCCATGTGACCCACCCTAGTCCTATATAAGTACAAAATGACACCATGTGACCCACCCTAATCCTATATAAGTACTCAATGACCCCATGTGACCCCCCCTAGTCATATATAAGTACTCAATGACCCCATGTGACACACCCTACTCCTATATAAGTACTCAATGACCCCATGTGACCCCTCCTAGTCCTATATAAGTACTCAATGACCCCATGTGACCAACCCTAGTCCTATATAAGTACTTAATGACCCCATGTGACCCACCCTAGTCCTATATAAGTACTCAATGACCCCACGTGACCCCCCATGTCCTATATAAGTACTCAATGACCCCATGTGACCCCCCTAGTTCTATATAAGTACTCAATGACCCCATGTGAAGCACCCTACTCCTATATAAGTACTCAATGACCCCATGTGACCCACCCTAGTCCTATATAAGTACTCAATGACCCCATTTGACCCCCCCTAGTCATATATAAGTCCTCAATGACCCCATGTGACCCACCCTAGTCCTATATAAGTACAAAATGACACCATGTGACCCACCCTAATCCTATATAAGTACTCAATGACCCCATGTGACCCCCCCTAGTCCTATATAAGTACTCAATGACCCCATGTGACCCACCCTAGTCCTATATAAGTACTCAATGACCCCATGTGAAGCACCCTAGTCCTATATAAGTACTCAATGACCCCATGTGACCCACCCTAGTCCTATATAAATACTCAATGACCCATGTGACCCACCCTAGTCCTATATAAATACAAAATGACCCCATGTGACCCACCCTAGTCCTATATAAGTACTCAATGACCCCATGTGACCCCCCCTAGTCATATATAAGTACTCAATGACCCCATGTGACCCACCCTACTCCTATATAAGTACTCAATGACCCCACGTGACCCCCCATGTCCTATATAAGTACTCAATGACCCCATGTGACCCCCCTAGTCCTATATAAGTACTCAATGACCCCATGTGAAGCACCCTAGTCCTATATAAGTACTCAATGACCCCATGTGACCCACCCTAGTCCTATATAAATACTCAATGACCCCATTTGACCCCCCCTAGTCATATATAAGTACTCAATGACCTCATGTGACCCACCCTAGTCCTATATAAGTATTCAATGACCACATGTGACCCCCTCTAGTCCTATATAAGTACTCAATGACCCCATGTGAAACCCCCTAGTCATATATAAGTACTCAATGACCCCATGTGACCCACCCTAGTCCTATATAAGTACTCAATGACCCCATGTGACCCACCCTAGTCCTATATAAGTACTCAATGACCCCACGTGACCCCCCCATATCCTATATAAGTACTCAATGACCTCATGTGACCCACCCTAGTCCTATATAAGTACAAAATGACCCCATGTGACCCACCCTAGTCCTATATAAGTACTCAATGACCCCATGTGACCCCTCCTAGTCATATATAAGTACTCAATGACCTCATGTGACCCACCCTAGTCCTATATAAGTACTCAATGACCACATGTGACCCCCCCTAGTCCTATATAAGTACTTAATGACCCCATGTGACCCACCCTAGTCCTATATAAGTACTCAATGACCACACGTGACCCCTCCATGTCCTATATAAGTACTCAATGACCCCATGTGACCCACCCTAGTCCTATATAAGTACTCAATGACCCCATGTGAACCCCCCTAGTCATATATAAGTACTCAATGACCCCATGTGACCCACCCTAGTCCTATATAAGTACTCAATGACCCCATGTGAACCCCCCTAGTCATATATAAGTACTCAATGACTCCACGTGACCCCCCCATGTCATATATAAGTACTCAATGACCCCATGTGACCCACCCTAGTCTTATATAAGTACACAATGATCCCATGTGACCCAACCTAGTCCTATATAAGTACTCAATAACCCCATGTGACCCACCCTAGTCCTATATAAGTACTCAATGACCCCATGTGACCCCCCCTAGTCCTATATAAGTACTCAATGACCCCACGTGACCCCCCCATGTCCTATATAAGTACTCAATGACCCCACGTGACCCCCCCATGTCCTATATAAGAACTCAATGACCCCATGTGACCCACCCTAGTCTTATATAAGTACAGAATGATCCCATGTGACCCACCCTAGTCCTATATAAGTACTCAATAACCCCATGTGACCCACCCTAGTCCTATATAAGTACTCAATGACCCCATGTGACCCCCCCTAGTCCTATATAAGTACTCAATGACCCCATGTGATCCACCCTAGTCCTATATAAGTACTCAATGACCCCACGTGACCCCCCCATGTCCTATATAAGTACTCAATGACCCCACGTGACCCCCCCATGTCCTATATAAGAACTCAATGACCCCATGTGACCCACCCTAGTCCTATATAAGTAATCAATGACCGCATGTGAACCTCACTAGTCCTATATAAGTACTCAATAACCCCATGTGACCCACCCTAGTCCTATATAAGTACTCAATGACCCCGTGTGACCCCCCCTAGTCCTATATAAGTACTCAATGACCCCATGTGATCCACCCTAGTCCTATATAAGTACTCAATGACCCCACGTGACCCCCCCATGTCCTATATAAGTACTCAATGACCCCATTTGACCCCCCCTAGTCATATATAAGTACTCAATGACCCCATGTGACCCACCCTAGTCCTATATAAGTACAAAATGACACCATGTGACCCACCCTAATCCTATATAAGTACTCAATGACCCCATGTGACCCCCCCTAGTCAAATATAAGTACTCAATGACCCCATGTGACACACCCTACTCCTATATAAGTACTCAATGACCCCATGTGACCCCTCCTAGTCCTATATAAGTACTCAATGACCCCATGTGACCCACCCTAGTCCTATATAAGTACTTAATGACCCCATGTGACCCACCCTAGTCCTATATAAGTACTCAATGACCCCACGTGACCCCCCATGTCCTATGTAAGTACTCAATGACCCCATGTGACCCCCCTAGTTCTATATAAGTACTCAATGACCCCATGTGAAGCACCCTACTCCTATATAAGTACTCAATGACCCCATGTGACCCACCCTAGTCCTATATAAGTACTCAATGACCCCATTTGACCCCCCCTAGTCATATATAAGTACTCAATGACCCCATGTGACCCACTCTAGTCCTATATAAGTACAAAATGACACCATGTGACCCACCCTAATCCTATATAAGTACTCAATGACCCCATGTGACCCCCCCTAATCATATATAAGTACTCAATGACCCCATGTGACACACCCTACTCCTATATAAGTACTCAATGACCCCATGTGACCCCTCCTAGTCCTATATAAGTACTCAATGACCCCATGTGAAGCACCCTAGTCCTATATAAGTACTCAATGACCCCATGTGACCCACCCTAGTCCTATATAAATACTCAATGACCCCATTTGACCCCCCCTAGTCATATATAAGTACTCAATGACCGCATGTGACCCACCCTAGTCCTATATAAGTACAAAATGACCACATGTGACCCACCCTAGTCCTATATAAGTACTCAATGACCCCATGTGACCCCCCCTAGTCATATATAAGTACTCAATGACCTCATGTGACCCACCCTACTCTTATATATGTACTCAATGACCCCATGTGACCCACCCTACTCCTATATAAGTACTCAATGACCCCATGTGACCCCCCCTAGTCCTATATAAGTACTCAATGACCCCATGTGACCCACCCTAGTCCTATATAAGTACTCAATGACCCCATGTGAACCCCCCTAGTCATATATAAGTACTCAATGACCCCATGTGACCCACCCTAGTCCTATATAAGTACTCAATGACCCCATGTGAACCCCCCTAGTCATATATAAGTACTCAAATACCCCATGTGACCCACCCTAGTCCTATATAAGTACTCAATGACCCCATGTGACCCACCCTAGTCCTATATAAGTACTCAATGACCCCACGTGACCCCCCCATATCCTATATAAGTACTCAATGACCTCATGTGACCCACCCTAGTCCTATATAAGTACAAAATGACCCCATGTGACCCACCCTAGTCCTATATAAGTACTCAATGACCCCATGTGAACCCCTCCTAGTCATATATAAGTACTCAATGACCTCATGTGACCCACCCTAGTCCTATATAAGTACTCAATGACCACATGTGACCCCCCCTAGTCCTATATAAGTACTTAATGACGCCATGTGACCCACCCTAGTCCTATATAAGTACTCAATGACCACACGTGACCCCTCCATGTCCTATATAAGTACTCAATGACCCCATGTGACCCACCCTAGTCCTATATAAGTACTCAATGACCCCATGTGAACCCCCCTAGTCATATATAAGTACTCAATGACCCCATGTGACCCACCCTAGTCCTATATAAGTACTCAATGACCCCATGTGAACCCCCCTAGTCATATATAAGTACTCAATGACCCCATGTGACCCACCCTAGTCCTATATAAGTACTCAATGACCCCATGTGACCCACCCTAGTCCTATATAAGTACTCAATGACTCCACGTGACCCCCCCATGTCATATATAAGTACTCAATGACCCCATGTGACCCACCCTAGTCTTCTATAAGTACACAATGATCCCATGTGACCCACCCTAGTCCTATATAAGTACTCAATAACCCCATGTGACCCACCCTAGTCCTATATAAGTACTCAATGACCCCATGTGACCCCCCCTAGTCCTATATAAGTACTCAATGACCCCACGTGACCCCCCCATGTCCTATATAAGTACTCAATGACCCCACGTGACCCCCCCATGTCCTATATAAGAACTCAATGACCCCATGTGACCCACCCTAGTCTTATATAAGTACACAATGATCCCATGTGACCCACCCTAGTCCTATATAAGTACTCAATAACCCCATGTGACCCACCCTAGTCCTATATAAGTACTCAATGACCCCATGTGACCCCCCCTAGTCCTATATAAGTACTCAATGACCCCATGTGATCCACCCTAGTCCTATATAAGTACTCAATGACCCCACGTGACCCCCCCATGTCCTATATAAGTACTCAATGACCCCACGTGACCCCCCCATGTCCTATATAAGAACTCAATGACCCCATGTGACCCACCCTAGTCCTATATAAGTAATCAATGACCGCATGTGAACCTCACTAGTCCTATATAAGTACTCAATAACCCCATGTGACCCACCCTAGTCCTATATAAGTACTCAATGACCCCGTGTGACCCCCCCTAGTCCTATATAAGTACTCAATGACCCCTAGTGATCCACCCTAGTCCTATATAAGTACTCAATGACCCCACGTGACCCCCCCATGTCCTATATAAGTACTCAATGACCCCATTTGACCCCCCCTAGTCATATATAAGTACTCAATGACCCCATGTGACCCACCCTAGTCCTATATAAGTACAAAATGACACCATGTGACCCACCCTAATCCTATATAAGTACTCAATGACCCCATGTGACCCCCCCTAGTCATATATAAGTACTCAATGACCCCATGTGACACACCCTACTCCTATATAAGTACTCAATGACCCCATGTGACCCCTCCTAGTCCTATATAAGTACTCAATGACCCCATGTGACCCACCCTAGTCCTATATAAGTACTTAATTACCCCATGTGACCCCTCCTAGTCCTATATAAGTACTCAATGACCCCATGTGACCCACCCTAGTCCTATATAAATACTCAATGACCCCATTTGACCCCCCCTAGTCATATATAAGTACTCAATGACCGCATGTGACCCACCCTAGTCCTATATAAGTACAAAATGACCACATGTGACCCACCCTAGTCCTATATAAGTACTCAATGACCCCATTTGACCCCCCCTAGTCATATATAAGTACTCAATGACCCCATGTGACCCACCCTAGTCCTATATAAGAACAAAATGACACCATGTGACCCACCCTAATCCTATATAAGTACTCAATGACCCCATGTGACCCCCCCTAGTCATATATAAGTACTCAATGACCCCATGTGACACACCCTACTCCTATATAAGTACTCAATGACCCCATGTGACCCCTCCTAGTCCTATATAAGTACTCAATGACCCCATGTGAAGCACCCTAGTCCTATATAAGTACTCAATGACCCCATGTGACCCACCCTAGTCCTATATAAATACTCAATGACCCCATTTGACCCCCCCTAGTCATATATAAGTACTCAATGACCGCATGTGACCCACCCTAGTCCTATATAAGTACAAAATGACCACATGTGACCCACCCTAGTCCTATATAAGTACTCAATGACCCCATGTGACCCACCCTAGTCCTATATAAATACTCAATGACCCCATTTGACCCCCCCTAGTCATATATAAGTACTCAATGACCTCATGTGACCCACCCTAGTCCTATATAAGTATTCAATGACCACATGTGACCCCCCCTAGTCCTATATAAGTACTCAATGACCCCAAGTGATCCACCCTAGTCCTATATAAGTACTCAATGACCCCACGTGACCCCCCCATGTCCTATATAAGTACTCAATGACCCCACGTGACCCCCCCATGTCCTATATAAGAACTCAATGACCCCATGTGACCCACCCTAGTCCTATATAAGTAATCAATGACCGCATGTGAACCTCACTAGTCCTATATAAGTACTCAATAACCCCATGTGACCCACCCTAGTCCTATATAAGTACTCAATGACCCCGTGTGACCCCCCCTAGTCCTATATAAGTACTCAATGACCCCATGTGATCCACCCTAGTCCTATATAACTACTCAATGACCCCATGTGACCCACCCTATTCCTATATAAGTACTCATTGACCCCATGTGACCCACCCTAGTCCTATATAAGTAGAAAATGACCCCATGTGACCCACCCTAGTCCTATATAAGTACTCAATGACCCCATGTGACCCCCCCCTAGTCATATATAAGTTCTGAATGACCCCATGTGACCCACCCTACTCCTATATAAGTACTCAATGACCCCACGTGAAGCACCCTAGTCCTATATAAGTACTCAATGACCCCATGTGACCCACCCTAGTCCTATATAAATACAAAATGACCCCATGTGACCCACCCTAGTCCTATATAAGTACTCAATGACCCCATGTGACCCCCCCTAGTCATATATAAGTACTCAATGACCCCATGTGACCCACCCTACTCCTATATAAGTACTCAATGACCCCACGTGACCCCCCATGTCCTATATAAGTACTCAATGACCCCATGTGACCCCCCTAGTCCTATATAAGTACTCAATGACCCCATGTGAAGCACCCTAGTCCTATATAAGTACTCAATGACCCCATGTGACCCACCCTAGTCCTATATAAATACTCAATGACCCCATTTGACCCCCCCTAGTCATATATAAGTACTCAATGACCTCATGTGACCCACCCTAGTCCTATATAAGTATTCAATGACCACATGTGACCCCCCCTAGTCCTATATAAGTACTTAATGACCCCATGTGTCCCACCCTAGTCCTATATAAGTACTCAATGACCACACGTGGCCCCTCCATGTCCTATATAAGTACTCAATGACCCCATGTGACCCACCCTAGTCCTATATAAGTACTCAATGACCCCATGTGAACCCCCCTAGTCATATATAAGTACTCAATGACCCCATGTGACCCACCCTAGTCCTATATAAGTACTCAATGACCCCATGTGACCCACCCTAGTCCTATATAAGTACTCAATGACCCCACGTGACCCCCCCATATCCTATATAAGTACTCAATGACCTCATGTGACCCACCCTAGTCCTTTATAAGTACAAAATGACCCCATGTGACCCACCCTAGTCCTATATAAGTACTCAATGACCCCATGTGACCCCTCCTAGTCATATATAAGTACTCAATGACCTCATGTGACCCACCCTAGTCCTATATAAGTACTCAATGACCACATGTGACCCCCCCTAGTCCTATATAAGTACTTAATGACCCCATGTGACCCACCCTAGTCCTATATAAGTACTCAATGACCACACGTGACCCCTCCATGTCCTATATAAGTACTCAATGACCCCATGTGACCCACCCTAGTCCTATATAAGTACTCAATGACCCCATGTGAACCCCCCTAGTCATATATAAGTACTCAATGACCCCATGTGACCCACCCTAGTCCTATATAAGTACTCAATGACCCCATGTGACCCACCCTAGTCCTATATAAGTACTCAATGACTCCACGTGACCCCCCCATGTCATATATAAGTACTCAATGACCCCATGTGACCCCTCCTAGTCCTATATAAGTACTCAATGACCCCATGTGAAGCACCCTAGTCCTATATAAGTACTCAATGACCCCATGTGACCCACCCTAGTCCTATATAAATACTCAATGACCCCATTTGACCCCCCCTAGTCATATATAAGTACTCAATGACCGCATGTGACCCACCCTAGTCCTATATAAGTACAAAATGACCACATGTGACCCACCCTAGTCCTATATAAGTACTCAATGACCCCATGTGACCCCCCCTAGTCATATATAAGTACTCAATGACCCCATGTGACCCACCCTACTCCTATATAAGTACTCAATGACCCCATGTGACCCACCCTACTCCTATATAAGTACTCAATGACCCCATGTGACCCCCCCTAGTCCTATATAAGTACTCAATGACCCCATGTGACCCACCCAAGTCCTATATAAGTACTCAATGACCCCATGTGAAGCACCCTAGTCCTATATAAGTACTCAATGACCCCATGTGACCCACCCTAGTCCTATATAAATACAAAATGACCCCATGTGACCCACCCTAGTCCTATATAAGTACTCAATGACCCCATGTGACCCCCCCTAGTCATATATAAGTACTCAATGACCCCATGTGACCCACCCTACTCCTATATAAGTACTCAATGACCCCACGTGACCCCCCATGTCCTATATAAGTACTCAATGACCCCATGTGACCCCCCTAGTCCTATATAAGTACTCAATGACCCCATGTGAAGCACCCTAGTCCTATATAAGTACTCAATGACCCCATGTGACCCACCCTAGTCCTATATAAATACTCAATGACCCCATTTGACCCCCCCTAGTCATATATAAGTACTCAATGACCTCATGTGACCCACCCTAGTCCTATATAAGTATTCAATGACCACATGTGACCCCCCCTAGTCCTATATAAGTACTCAATGACCCCAAATGATCCACCCTAGTCCTATATAAGTACTCAATGACCCCACGTGACCCCCCCATGTCCTATATAAGTACTCAATGACCCCACGTGACCCCCCCATGTCCTATATAAGAACTCAATGACCCCATGTGACCCACCCTAGTCCTATATAAGTAATCAATGACCGCATGTGAACCTCACTAGTCCTATATAAGTACTCAATAACCCCATGTGACCCACCCTAGTCCTATATAAGTACTCAATGACCCCATGTGATCCACCCTAGTCCTATATAACTACTCAATGACCCCATGTGACCCACCCTATTCCTATATAAGTACTCATTGACCCCATGTGACCCACCCTAGTCCTATATAAGTAGAAAATGACCCCATGTGACCCACCCTAGTCCTATATAAGTACTCAATGACCCCATGTGACCCCCCCCTAGTCATATATAAGTACTGAATGACCCCATGTGACCCACCCTAGTCCTATATAAGTACTCAATGACCCCATATGACCCCCCCTAGTCCTATATAAGTACTCAATGACCCCATGCGATCCACCCTAGTCCTATATAAGTACTCAATGACCCCACGTGACCCCCCCATGTCCTATATAAGTACTCAATGACCCCACGTGACCCCCCCATATCCTATATAAGAACTCAATGACCCCATGTGACCCACCCTAGTCCTATATAAGTAATCAATGACCGCATGTGAACCTCACTAGTCCTATATAACTACTCAATGACACCATGTGACCCACCCTACTCCTATATAAGTACTCAATGACCCCATGTAACCCCCCTAGTCCTATATAAGTACTCAATGACCCCATGTGACCCACCCTAGTCCTATATAAGTACTTAATGACCCCATGTGACCCACCCTAGTCCTATATAAGTACTCAATGACCCCATGTGACCCCCCCTAGTCCTATATAAGTACTCAATGACCCCATGTGACCCACCCTAGTCCTATATAAGTACTCAATGACACCACGTGACCCCACATGTCCTATATAAGTACTCAATGACCCCATGTGACCCCCCCATATCCTATATAAGTACTCAATGACCTCATGTGACCCATCCTAGTCCTATATAAGTACAAAATGACCCCATGTGACCCACCCTAGTCCTATATAAGTACTCAATGACCCCATGTGACCCCTCCTAGTCATATATAAGTACTCAATGACCTCATGTGACCCACCCTAGTCCTATATAAGTACTCAATGACCACATGTGACCCCCCCTAGTCCTATATAAGTACTTAATGACCCCATGTGACCCACCCTAGTCCTATATAAGTACTCAATGACCCCACGTGACCTCCCCATATCCTATATAAGTACTCAATGACCTCATGTGACCCACCCTAGTCCTATATAAGTACAAAATGACCCCATGTGACCCACCCTAGTCCTATATAAGTACTCAATGACCCCATGTGACCCCTCCTAGTCATATATAAGTACTCAATGACCTCATGTGACCCACCCTAGTCCTATATAAGTACTCAATGACCACATGTGACCCCCCCTAGTCCTATATAAGTACTTAATGACCCCATGTGACCCACCCTAGTCCTATATAAGTACTCAATGACCACACGTGACCCCCCCATGTCCTATATAAGTACTCAATGACCCCACGTGACCCCCCCATGTCCTATATAAGAACTCAATGACCCCATGTGACCCACCCTAGTCCTATATAAGTAATCAATGACCGCATGTGAACCTCACTAGTCCTATATAAGTACTCAATAACCCCATGTGACCCACCCTAGTCCTATATAAGTACTCAATGACCCCGTGTGACCCCCCCTAGTCCTATATAAGTACTCAATGACCCCATGTGATCCACCCTAGTCCTATATAAGTACTCAATGACCCCACGTGACCCCCCCATGTCCTATATAAGTACTCAATGACCCCATTTGACCCCCCCTAGTCATATATAAGTACTCAATGACCCCATGTGACCCACCCTAGTCCTATATAAGTACAAAATGACACCATGTGACCCACCCTAATCCTATATAAGTACTCAATGACCCCATGTGACCCCCCCTAGTCAAATATAAGTACTCAATGATCCCATGTGACACACCCTACTCCTATATAAGTACTCAATGACCCCATGTGACCCCTCCTAGTCCTATATAAGTACTCAATGACCCCATGTGACCCACCCTAGTCCTATATAAGTACTTAATGACCCCATGTGACCCACCCTAGTCCTATATAAGTACTCAATGACCCCACGTGACCCCCCATGTCCTATGTAAGTACTCAATGACCCCATGTGACCCCCCTAGTTCTATATAAGTACTCAATGACCCCATGTGAAGCACCCTACTCCTATATAAGTACTCAATGACCCCATGTGACCCACCCTAGTCCTATATAAGTACTCAATGACCCCATTTGACCCCCCCTAGTCATATATAAGTACTCAATGACCCCATGTGACCCACTCTAGTCCTATATAAGTACAAAATGACACCATGTGACCCACCCTAATCCTATATAAGTACTCAATGACCCCATGTGACCCCCCCTAATCATATATAAGTACTCAATGACCCCATGTGACACACCCTACTCCTATATAAGTACTCAATGACCCCATGTGACCCCTCCTAGTCCTATATAAGTACTCAATGACCCCATGTGAAGCACCCTAGTCCTATATAAGTACTCAATGACCCCATGTGACCCACCCTAGTCCTATATAAATACTCAATGACCCCATTTGACCCCCCCTAGTCATATATAAGTACTCAATGACCGCATGTGACCCACCCTAGTCCTATATAAGTACAAAATGACCACATGTGACCCACCCTAGTCCTATATAAGTACTCAATGACCCCATGTGACCCCCCCTAGTCATATATAAGTACTCAATGACCTCATGTGACCCACCCTACTCTTATATATGTACTCAATGACCCCATGTGACCCACCCTACTCCTATATAAGTACTCAATGACCCCATGTGACCCCCCCTAGTCCTATATAAGTACTCAATGACCCCATGTGACCCACCCTAGTCCTATATAAGTACTCAATGACCCCATGTGAACCCCCCTAGTCATATATAAGTACTCAATGACCCCATGTGACCCACCCTAGTCCTATATAAGTACTCAATGACCCCATGTGAACCCCCCTAGTCATATATAAGTACTCAAATACCCCATGTGACCCACCCTAGTCCTATATAAGTACTCAATGACCCCATGTGACCCACCCTAGTCCTATATAAGTACTCAATGACCCCACGTGACCCCCCCATATCCTATATAAGTACTCAATGACCTCATGTGACCCACCCTAGTCCTATATAAGTACAAAATGACCCCATGTGACCCACCCTAGTCCTATATAAGTACTCAATGACCCCATGTGACCCCTCCTAGTCATATATAAGTACTCAATGACCTCATGTGACCCACCCTAGTCCTATATAAGTACTCAATGACCACATGTGACCCCCCCTAGTCCTATATAAGTACTTAATGACGCCATGTGACCCACCCTAGTCCTATATAAGTACTCAATGACCACACGTGACCCCTCCATGTCCTATATAAGTACTCAATGACCCCATGTGACCCACCCTAGTCCTATATAAGTACTCAATGACCCCATGTGAACCCCCCTAGTCATATATAAGTACTCAATGACCCCATGTGACCCACCCTAGTCCTATATAAGTACTCAATGACCCCATGTGAACCCCCCTAGTCATATATAAGTACTCAATGACCCCATGTGACCCACCCTAGTCCTATATAAGTACTCAATGACCCCATGTGACCCACCCTAGTCCTATATAAGTACTCAATGACTCCACGTGACCCCCCCATGTCATATATAAGTACTCAATGACCCCATGTGACCCACCCTAGTCTTCTATAAGTACACAATGATCCCATGTGACCCACCCTAGTCCTATATAAGTACTCAATAACCCCATGTGACCCACCCTAGTCCTATATAAGTACTCAATGACCCCATGTGACCCCCCCTAGTCCTATATAAGTACTCAATGACCCCACGTGACCCCCCCATGTCCTATATAAGTACTCAATGACCCCACGTGACCCCCCCATGTCCTATATAAGAACTCAATGACCCCATGTGACCCACCCTAGTCTTATATAAGTACACAATGATCCCATGTGACCCACCCTAGTCCTATATAAGTACTCAATAACCCCATGTGACCCACCCTAGTCCTATATAAGTACTCAATGACCCCATGTGACCCCCCCTAGTCCTATATAAGTACTCAATGACCCCATGTGATCCACCCTAGTCCTATATAAGTACTCAATGACCCCACGTGACCCCCCCATGTCCTATATAAGTACTCAATGACCCCACGTGACCCCCCCATGTCCTATATAAGAACTCAATGACCCCATGTGACCCACCCTAGTCCTATATAAGTAATCAATGACCGCATGTGAACCTCACTAGTCCTATATAAGTACTCAATAACCCCATGTGACCCACCCTAGTCCTATATAAGTACTCAATGACCCCGTGTGACCCCCCCTAGTCCTATATAAGTACTCAATGACCCCTAGTGATCCACCCTAGTCCTATATAAGTACTCAATGACCCCACGTGACCCCCCCATGTCCTATATAAGTACTCAATGACCCCATTTGACCCCCCTAGTCATATATAAGTACTCAATGACCCCATGTGACCCACCCTAGTCCTATATAAGTACAAAATGACACCATGTGACCCACCCTAATCCTATATAAGTACTCAATGACCCCATGTGACCCCCCCTAGTCATATATAAGTACTCAATGACCCCATGTGACACACCCTACTCCTATATAAGTACTCAATGACCCCATGTGACCCCTCCTAGTCCTATATAAGTACTCAATGACCCCATGTGACCCACCCTAGTCCTATATAAGTACTTAATTACCCCATGTGACCCCTCCTAGTCCTATATAAGTACTCAATGACCCCATGTGACCCACCCTAGTCCTATATAAATACTCAATGACCCCATTTGACCCCCCCTAGTCATATATAAGTACTCAATGACCGCATGTGACCCACCCTAGTCCTATATAAGTACAAAATGACCACATGTGACCCACCCTAGTCCTATATAAGTACTCAATGACCCCATTTGACCCCCCCTAGTCATATATAAGTACTCAATGACCCCATGTGACCCACCCTAGTCCTATATAAGTACAAAATGACACCATGTGACCCACCCTAATCCTATATAAGTACTCAATGACCCCATGTGACCCCCCCTAGTCATATATAAGTACTCAATGACCCCATGTGACACACCCTACTCCTATATAAGTACTCAATGACCCCATGTGACCCCTCCTAGTCCTATATAAGTACTCAATGACCCCATGTGAAGCACCCTAGTCCTATATAAGTACTCAATGACCCCATGTGACCCACCCTAGTCCTATATAAATACTCAATGACCCCATTTGACCCCCCCTAGTCATATATAAGTACTCAATGACCGCATGTGACCCACCCTAGTCCTATATAAGTACAAAATGACCACATGTGACCCACCCTAGTCCTATATAAGTACTCAATGACCCCATGTGACCCACCCTAGTCCTATATAAATACTCAATGACCCCATTTGACCCCCCCTAGTCATATATAAGTACTCAATGACCTCATGTGACCCACCCTAGTCCTATATAAGTATTCAATGACCACATGTGACCCCCCCTAGTCCTATATAAGTACTCAATGACCCCAAGTGATCCACCCTAGTCCTATATAAGTACTCAATGACCCCACGTGACCCCCCCATGTCCTATATAAGTACTCAATGACCCCACGTGACCCCCCCATGTCCTATATAAGAACTCAATGACCCCATGTGACCCACCCTAGTCCTATATAAGTAATCAATGACCGCATGTGAACCTCACTAGTCCTATATAAGTACTCAATAACCCCATGTGACCCACCCTAGTCCTATATAAGTACTCAATGACCCCGTGTGACCCCCCCTAGTCCTATATAAGTACTCAATGACCCCATGTGATCCACCCTAGTCCTATATAACTACTCAATGACCCCATGTGACCCACCCTATTCCTATATAAGTACTCATTGACCCCATGTGACCCACCCTAGTCCTATATAAGTAGAAAATGACCCCATGTGACCCACCCTAGTCCTATATAAGTACTCAATGACCCCATGTGACCCCCCCCTAGTCATATATAAGTTCTGAATGACCCCATGTGACCCACCCTACTCCTATATAAGTACTCAATGACCCCACGTGAAGCACCCTAGTCCTATATAAGTACTCAATGACCCCATGTGACCCACCCTAGTCCTATATAAATACAAAATGACCCCATGTGACCCACCCTAGTCCTATATAAGTACTCAATGACCCCATGTGACCCCCCCTAGTCATATATAAGTACTCAATGACCCCATGTGACCCACCCTACTCCTATATAAGTACTCAATGACCCCACGTGACCCCCCATGTCCTATATAAGTACTCAATGACCCCATGTGACCCCCCTAGTCCTATATAAGTACTCAATGACCCCATGTGAAGCACCCTAGTCCTATATAAGTACTCAATGACCCCATGTGACCCACCCTAGTCCTATATAAATACTCAATGACCCCATTTGACCCCCCCTAGTCATATATAAGTACTCAATGACCTCATGTGACCCACCCTAGTCCTATATAAGTATTCAATGACCACATGTGACCCCCCCTAGTCCTATATAAGTACTTAATGACCCCATGTGTCCCACCCTAGTCCTATATAAGTACTCAATGACCACACGTGGCCCCTCCATGTCCTATATAAGTACTCAATGACCCCATGTGACCCACCCTAGTCCTATATAAGTACTCAATGACCCCATGTGAACCCCCCTAGTCATATATAAGTACTCAATGACCCCATGTGACCCACCCTAGTCCTATATAAGTACTCAATGACCCCATGTGACCCACCCTAGTCCTATATAAGTACTCAATGACCCCACGTGACCCCCCCATATCCTATATAAGTACTCAATGACCTCATGTGACCCACCCTAGTCCTTTATAAGTACAAAATGACCCCATGTGACCCACCCTAGTCCTATATAAGTACTCAATGACCCCATGTGACCCCTCCTAGTCATATATAAGTACTCAATGACCTCATGTGACCCACCCTAGTCCTATATAAGTACTCAATGACCACATGTGACCCCCCCTAGTCCTATATAAGTACTTAATGACCCCATGTGACCCACCCTAGTCCTATATAAGTACTCAATGATCACACGTGACCCCTCCATGTCCTATATAAGTACTCAATGACCCCATGTGACCCACCCTAGTCCTATATAAGTACTCAATGACCCCATGTGAACCCCCCTAGTCATATATAAGTACTCAATGACCCCATGTGACCCACCCTAGTCCTATATAAGTACTCAATGACCCCATGTGACCCACCCTAGTCCTATATAAGTACTCAATGACTCCACGTGACCCCCCCATGTCATATATAAGTACTCAATGACCCCATGTGACCCCTCCTAGTCCTATATAAGTACTCAATGACCCCATGTGAAGCACCCTAGTCCTATATAAGTACTCAATGACCCCATGTGACCCACCCTAGTCCTATATAAATACTCAATGACCCCATTTGACCCCCCCTAGTCATATATAAGTACTCAATGACCGCATGTGACCCACCCTAGTCCTATATAAGTACAAAATGACCACATGTGACCCACCCTAGTCCTATATAAGTACTCAATGACCCCATGTGACCCCCCCTAGTCATATATAAGTACTCAATGACCCCATGTGACCCACCCTACTCCTATATAAGTACTCAATGACCCCATGTGACCCACCCTACTCCTATATAAGTACTCAATGACCCCATGTGACCCCCCCTAGTCCTATATAAGTACTCAATGACCCCATGTGACCCACCCTAGTCCTATATAAGTACTCAATGACCCCATGTGAAGCACCCTAGTCCTATATAAGTACTCAATGACCCCATGTGACCCACCCTAGTCCTATATAAATACAAAATGACCCCATGTGACCCACCCTAGTCCTATATAAGTACTCAATGACCCCATGTGACCCCCCCTAGTCATATATAAGTACTCAATGACCCCATGTGACCCACCCTACTCCTATATAAGTACTCAATGACCCCACGTGACCCCCCATGTCCTATATAAGTACTCAATGACCCCATGTGACCCCCCTAGTCCTATATAAGTACTCAATGACCCCATGTGAAGCACCCTAGTCCTATATAAGTACTCAATGACCCCATGTGACCCACCCTAGTCCTATATAAATACTCAATGACCCCATTTGACCCCCCCTAGTCATATATAAGTACTCAATGACCTCATGTGACCCACCCTAGTCCTATATAAGTATTCAATGACCACATGTGACCCCCCCTAGTCCTATATAAGTACTCAATGACCCCAAGTGATCCACCCTAGTCCTATATAAGTACTCAATGACCCCACGTGACCCCCCCATGTCCTATATAAGTACTCAATGACCCCACGTGACCCCCCCATGTCCTATATAAGAACTCAATGACCCCATGTGACCCACCCTAGTCCTATATAAGTAATCAATGACCGCATGTGAACCTCACTAGTCCTATATAAGTACTCAATAACCCCATGTGACCCACCCTAGTCCTATATAAGTACTCAATGACCCCATGTGATCCACCCTAGTCCTATATAACTACTCAATGACCCCATGTGACCCACCCTATTCCTATATAAGTACTCATTGACCCCATGTGACCCACCCTAGTCCTATATAAGTAGAAAATGACCCCATGTGACCCACCCTAGTCCTATATAAGTACTCAATGACCCCATGTGACCCCCCCCCTAGTCATATATAAGTACTGAATGACCCCATGTGACCCACCCTAGTCCTATATAAGTACTCAATGACCCCATATGACCCCCCCTAGTCCTATATAAGTACTCAATGACCCCATGCGATCCACCCTAGTCCTATATAAGTACTCAATGACCCCACGTGACCCCCCCATGTCCTATATAAGTACTCAATGACCCCACGTGACCCCCCCATATCCTATATAAGAACTCAATGACCCCATGTGACCCACCCTAGTCCTATATAAGTAATCAATGACCGCATGTGAACCTCACTAGTCCTATATAACTACTCAATGACACCATGTGACCCACCCTACTCCTATATAAGTACTCAATGACCCCATGTAACCCCCCTAGTCCTATATAAGTACTCAATGACCCCATGTGACCCACCCTAGTCCTATATAAGTACTTAATGACCCCATGTGACCCACCCTAGTCCTATATAAGTACTCAATGACCCCATGTGACCCCCCCTAGTCCTATATAAGTACTCAATGACCCCATGTGACCCACCCTAGTCCTATATAAGTACTCAATGACACCACGTGACCCCACATGTCCTATATAAGTACTCAATGACCCCATGTGACCCCCCCATATCCTATATAAGTACTCAATGACCTCATGTGACCCATCCTAGTCCTATATAAGTACAAAATGACCCCATGTGACCCACCCTAGTCCTATATAAGTACTCAATGACCCCATGTGACCCCTCCTAGTCATATATAAGTACTCAATGACCTCATGTGACCCACCCTAGTCCTATATAAGTACTCAATGACCACATGTGACCCCCCCTAGTCCTATATAAGTACTTAATGACCCCATGTGACCCACCCTAGTCCTATATAAGTACTCAATGACCCCACGTGACCTCCCCATATCCTATATAAGTACTCAATGACCTCATGTGACCCACCCTAGTCCTATATAAGTACAAAATGACCCCATGTGACCCACCCTAGTCCTATATAAGTACTCAATGACCCCATGTGACCCCTCCTAGTCATATATAAGTACTCAATGACCTCATGTGACCCACCCTAGTCCTATATAAGTACTCAATGACCACATGTGACCCCCCCTAGTCCTATATAAGTACTTAATGACCCCATGTGACCCACCCTAGTCCTATATAAGTACTCAATGACCACACGTGACCCCTCCATGTCCTATATAAGTACTCAATGACCCCATGTGACCCACCCTAGTCCTATATAAGTACTCAATGACCCCATGTGAACCCCCCTAGTCATATATAAGTACTCAATGACCCCATGTGACCCACCCTAGTCCTATATAAGTACTCAATGACCCCATGTGACCCACCCTAGTCCTATATAAGTACTCAATGACTCCACGTGACCCCCCCATGTCATATATAAGTACTCAATAACCCCATGTGACCCACCCTAGTCCTATATAAGTACTCAATGACCCCATGTGACCCCCCCTAGTCCTATATAAGTACTCAATTACCCCACGTGACCCCCCCATGTCCTATATAAGTACTCAATGACCCCACGTGACCCCCCCATGTCCTATATAAGAACTCAATGACCCCATGTGACCCACCCTAGTCTTATATAAGTACACAATGATCCCATGTGACCAACCCTAGTCCTATATAAGTACTCAATAACCCCATGTGACCCACCCTAGTCCTATATAAGTACTCAATGACCCCATGTGACCCCCCCTAGTCCTATATAAGTACTCAATGACCCCATGTGATCCACCCTAGTCCTATATAAGTACTCAATGACCCCACGTGACCCCCCCATGTCCTATATAAGTACTCAATGACCCCACGTGACCCCCCCATGTCCTATATAAGAACTCAATGACCCCATGTGACCCACCCTAGTCCTATATAAGTAATCAATGACCGCATGTGAACCTCACTAGTCCTATATAAGTACTCAATAACCCCATGTGACCCACCCTAGTCCTATATAAGTACTCAATGACCCCGTGTGACCCCCCCTAGTCCTATATAAGTACTCAATGACCCCATGTGATCCACCCTAGTCCTATATAAGTACTCAATGACCCCACGTGACCCCCCCATGTCCTATATAAGTACTCAATGACCCCACGTGACCCCTCCATGTCCTATATAAGAACTCAATGACCCCATGTGACCCACCCTAGTCCTATATAAGTAATCAATGACCGCATGTGAACCTCACTAGTCCTATATAACTACTCAATGAACCCATGTGACCCACCCTATTCCTATATAAGTACTCATTGACCCCATGTGACCCACCCTAGTCCTATATAAGTAGAAAATGACCCCATGTGACCCACCCTAGTCCTATATAAGTACTCAATGACCCCATGTGACCCACCCTAGTCCTATATAAATACTCAATGACCCCATGTGACCCACCTTAGTCCTATATAAGTACTCAATGACCCCACGTGACCCCCCCATATCCTATATAAGTACTCAATGACCTCATGTGACCCACCCTAGTCCTTTATAAGTACAAAATGACCCCATGTGACCCACCCTAGTCCTATATAAGTACTCAATGACCCCGTGTGACCCCTCCTAGTCATATATAAGTACTCAATGACCTCATGTGACCCACCCTAGTCCTATATAAGTACTCAATGACCACATGTGACCCCCCCTAGTCCTATATAAGTACTTAATGACCCCATGTGACCCACCCTAGTCCTATATAAGTACTCAATGACAACACGTGACCCCTCCATGTCCTATATAAGTACTCAATGACCCCATGTGACCCACCCTAGTCCTATATAAGTACTCAATGACCCCATGTGAACCCCCCTAGTCATATATAAGTACTCAATGACCCCATGTGACCCACCCTAGTCCTATATAAGTACTCAATGACCCCATGTGATCCACCCTAGTCCTATATAAGTACTCAATGACTCCACGTGACCCCCCCATGTCATATATACGTACTCAATGACCCCATGTGACCCACCCTAGTCTTATATAAGTACACAATGATCCCATGTGACCCACCCTAGTCCTATATAAGTACTCAATAACCCCATGTGACCCACCCTAGTCCTATATAAGTACTCAATGACCCCATGTGACCCCCCCTAGTCCTATATAAGTACTCAATGACCCCACGTGACCCCCCCATGTCATATATAAGTACTCAATGAACCCATGTGAACCACCCTAGTCTTATATAAGTACACAATGATCCCATGTGACCCACCCTAGTCCTATATAAGTACTCAATAACCCCATGTGACCCACCCTAGTCCTATATAAGTACTCAATGACCCCATGTGACCCCCCCTAGTCCTATATAAGTACTCAATGACCCCACGTGACCCCCCCATGTCCTATATAAGTACTCAATGACCCCACGTGACCCCCCCATGTCCTATATAAGAACTCAATGACCCCATGTGACCCACCCTAGTCTTATATAAGTACACAATGATCCCATGTGACCCACCCTAGTCCTATATAAGTACTCAATAACCCCATGTGACCCACCCTAGTCCTATATAAGTACTCAATGACCCCATGTGACCCCCCCTAGTCCTATATAAGTACTCAATGACCCCATGTGATCCACCGTAGTCCTATATAAGTACTCAATGACCCCACGTGACCCCCCCATGTCCTATATAAGTACTCAATGACCCCACGTGACCCCCCCATGTCCTATATAAGAACTCAATGACCCCATGTGACCCACCCTAGTCCTATATAAGTAATCAATGACGGCATGTGAACCTCACTAGTCCTATATAAGTACTCAATAACCCCATGTGACCCACCCTAGTCCTATATAAGTACTCAATGACCCCGTGTGACCCCCCCTAGTCCTATATAAGTACTCAATGACCCCATGTGATCCACCCTAGTCCTATATAAGTACTCAATGACCCCACGTGACCCCCCCATGTCCTATATAAGTACTCAATGACCCCACGTGACCCCCCCATGTCCAATATAAGAACTCAATGACCCCATGTGACCCACCCTAGTCCTATATAAGTAATCAATGACCGCATGTGAACCTCACTAGTCCTATATAAGTACTCAATAACCCCATGTGACCCACCCTAGTCCTATATAAGTACTCAATGACCCCGTGTGACCCCCCCTAGTCCTATATAAGTACTCAATGACCCCATGTGATCCACCCTAGTCCTATATAACTACTCAATGACCCCATGTGACCCACCCTATTCCTATATAAGTACTCATTGACCCCATGTGACCCACCCTAGTCCTATATAAGTAGAAAATGACCCCATGTGACCCACCCTAGTCCTATATAAGTACTCAATGACCCCATGTGACCCCCCCCCTAGTCATATATAAGTACTGAATGACCCCATGTGACCCACCCTAGTCCTATATAAGTACTCAATGACCCCATGTGACCCCCCCTAGTCCTATATAAGTACTCAATGACCCCATGCGATCCACCCTAGTCCTATATAAGTACTCAATGACCCCACGTGACCCCCTCATGTCCTATATAAGTACTCAATGACCCCACGTGACCCCCCCATATCCTATATAAGAACTCAATGACCCCATGTGACCCACCCTAGTCCTATATAAGTAATCAATGACCGCATGTGAACCTCACTAGCCCTATATAACTACTCAATGACACCATGTGACCCACCCTACTCCTATATAAGTACTCAATGACCCCATGTAACCCCCCTAGTCCTATATAAGTACTCAATGACCCCATGTGACCCACCCTAGTCCTATATAAGTACTTAATGACCCCATGTGACCCACCCTAGTCCTATATAAGTACTCAATGACCCCATGTGACCCCCCCTAGTCCTATATAAGTACTCAATGACCCCATGTGACCCACCCTAGTCCTATATAAGTACTCAATGACCCCACGTGACCCCACATGTCCTATATAAGTACTCAATGACCCCATGTGACCCCCCCATATCCTATATAAGTACTCAATGACCTCATGTGACCCACCCTAGTCCTGTATAAGTACAAAATGACCCCATGTGACCCACCCTAGTCCTATATAAGTACTCAATGACCCCATGTGACCCCTCCTAGTCATATATAAGTACTCAATGACCTCATGTGACCCACCCTAGTCCTATATAAGTACTCAATGACCACATGTGACCCCCCCTAGTCCTATATAAGTACTTAATGACCCCATGTGACCCACCCTAGTCCAATATAAGTACTCAATGACCCCACGTGACCCCCCCATATCCTATATAAGTACTCAATGACCTCATGTGACCCACCCTAGTCCTATATAAGTACAAAATGACCCCATGTGACCCACCCTAGTCCTATATAAGTACTCCATGACCCCATGTGACCCCTCCTAGTCATATATAAGTACTCAATGACCTCATGTGACCCACCCTAGTCCTATATAAGTACTCAATGACCACATGTGACCCCCCCTAGTCCTATTTAAGTACTTAATGACCCCATGTGACCCACCCTAGTCCTATATAAGTACTCAATGACCCCACGTGACCCCCCCATGTCCTATATAAGAACTCAATGACCCCATGTGACCCACCCTAGTCTTATATAAGTACACAATGATCCCATGTGACCAACCCTAGTCCTATATAAGTACTCAATAACCCCATGTGACCCACCCTAGTCCTATATAAGTACTCAATGACCCCATGTGACCCCCCCTAGTCCTATATAAGTACTCAATGACCCCATGTGATCCACCCTAGTCCTATATAAGTACTCAATGACCCCACGTGACCCCCCCATGTCCTATATAAGTACTCAATGACCCCACGTGACCCCCCCATGTCCTATATAAGAACTCAATGACCCCATGTGACCCACCCTAGTCCTATATAAGTAATCAATGACCGCATGTGAACCTCACTAGTCCTATATAAGTACTCAATAACCCCATGTGACCCACCCTAGTCCTATATAAGTACTCAATGACCCCGTGTGACCCCCCCTAGTCCTATATAAGTACTCAATGACCCCATGTGATCCACCCTAGTCCTATATAAGTACTCAATGACCCCACGTGACCCCCCCATGTCCTATATAAGTAGTCAATGACCCCACGTGACCCCCCCATGTCCTATATAAGAACTCAATGACCCCATGTGACCCACCCTAGTCCTATATAAGTAATCAATGACCGCATGTGAACCTCACTAGTCCTATATAAGTACTCAATAACCCCATGTGACCCACCCTAGTCCTATATAAGTACTCAATGACCCCGTGTGACCCCCCCTAGTCCTATATAAGTACTCAATGACCCCATGTGACCCCCCCTAGTCCTATATAAGTACTCAATGACCCCACGTGACCCCCCCATGTCCTATATAAGTACTCAATGACCCCACGTGACCCCCCCATGTCCTATATAAGAACTCAATGACCCCATGTGACCCACCCTAGTCTTATATAAGTACACAATGATCCCATGTGACCCACCCTAGTCCTATATAAGTACTCAATAAACCCATGTGACCCACCCTAGTTCTATATAAGTACTCAATGACCCCATGTGACCCCCCCTAGTCCTATATAAGTACTCAATGACCCCATGTGATCCACCCTAGTCCTATATAAGTACTCAATGACCCCACGTGACCCCCCCATGTCCTATATAAGTATTCAATGACCCCACGTGACCCCCCCATGTCCTATATAAGAACTCAATGACCCCATGTGACCCACCCTAGTCCTATATAAGTAATCAATGACCGCATGTGAACCTCACTAGTCCTATATAAGTACTCAATAACCCCATGTGACCCACCCTAGTCCTATATAAGTACTCAATGACCCCGTGTGACCCCCCCTAGTCCTATATAAGTACTCAATGACCCCATGTGATCCACCCTAGTCCTATATAAGTACTCAATGACCCCACGTGACCCCCCCATGTCCTATATAAGTACTCAATGACCCCACGTGACCCCCCCATGTCCTATATAAGAACTCAATGACCCCATGTGACCCACCCTAGTCCTATATAAGTAATCAATGACCGCATGTGAACCTCACTAGTCCTATATAACTACTCAATGACCCCATGTGACCCACCCTATTCCTATATAAGTACTCATTGACCCCATGTGACCCACCCTAGTCCTATATAAGTAGAAAATGACCCCATGTGACCCACCCTAGTCCTATATAAGTACTCAATGACCCCATGTGACCCCCCCCTAGTCATATATAAGTACTGAATGACCCCATGTGACCCACCCTAGTCCTATATAAGTACTCAATGACCCCATGTGACCCCCCCTAGTCCTATATAAGTACTCAATGACCCCATGCGATCCACCCTAGTCCTATATAAGTACTCAATGACCCCACGTGACCCCCCCATGTCCTATATAAGTACTCAATGACCCCACGTGACCCCCCCATATCCTATATAAGAACTCAATGACCCCATGTGACCCACCCTAGTCCTATATAAGTAATCAATGACCGCATGTGAACCTCACTAGTCCTATATAACTACTCAATGACACCATGTGACCCACCCTACTCCTATATAAGTACTCAATGACCCCATGTAACCCCCCTAGTCCTATATAAGTACTCAATGACCCCACGTGACCCCCCCATGTCCTATATAAGTACTCAATGACCCCACGTGACCCCCCCATGTCCTATATAAGAACTCAATGACCCCATGTGACCCACCCTAGTCCTATATAAGTAATCAATGACCGCATGTGAACCTCACTAGTCCTATATAACTACTCAATGACCCCATGTGACCCACCCTATTCCTATATAAGTACTCATTGACCCCATGTGACCCACCCTAGTCCTATATAAGTAGAAAATGACCCCATGTGACCCACCCTAGTCCTATATAAGTACTCAATGACCCCATGTGACCCCCCCCTAGTCATATATAAGTACTGAATGACCCCATGTGACCCACCCTAGTCCTATATAAGTACTCAATGACCCCATGTGACCCCCCCTAGTCCTATATAAGTACTCAATGACCCCATGCGATCCACCCTAGTCCTATATAAGTAATCAATGACCGCATGTGAACCTCACTAGTCCTATATAACTACTCAATGACCCCATGTGACCCACCCTATTCCTATATAAGTACTCATTGACCCCATGTGACCCACCCTAGTCCTATATAAGTAGAAAATGACCCCATGTGACCCACCCTAGTCCTATATAAGTACTCAATGACCCCATGTGACCCCCCCCTAGTCATATATAAGTACTGAATAACCCCATGTGACCCACCCTAGTCCTATATAAGTACTCAATGACCCCGTGTGACCCCCCCTAGTCCTATATAAGTACTCAATGACCCCATGTGACCCCCCCTAGTCCTATATAAGTACTCAATGACCCCACGTGACCCCCCCATGTCCTATATAAGTACTCAATGACCCCACGTGACCCCCCCATGTCCTATATAAGAACTCAATGACCCCATGTGACCCACCCTAGTCTTATATAAGTACACAATGATCCCATGTGACCCACCCTAGTCCTATATAAGTACTCAATAAACCCATGTGACCCACCCTAGTTCTATATAAGTACTCAATGACCCCATGTGACCCCCCCTAGTCCTATATAAGTACTCAATGACCCCATGTGATCCACCCTAGTCCTATATAAGTACTCAATGACCCCACGTGACCCCCCCATGTCCTATATAAGTATTCAATGACCCCACGTGACCCCCCCATGTCCTATATAAGAACTCAATGACCCCATGTGACCCACCCTAGTCCTATATAAGTAATCAATGACCGCATGTGAACCTCACTAGTCCTATATAAGTACTCAATAACCCCATGTGACCCACCCTAGTCCTATATAAGTACTCAATGACCCCGTGTGACCCCCCCTAGTCCTATATAAGTACTCAATGACCCCATGTGATCCACCCTAGTCCTATATAAGTACTCAATGACCCCACGTGACCCCCCCATGTCCTATATAAGTACTCAATGACCCCACGTGACCCCCCCATGTCCTATATAAGAACTCAATGACCCCATGTGACCCACCCTAGTCCTATATAAGTAATCAATGACCGCATGTGAACCTCACTAGTCCTATATAACTACTCAATGACCCCATGTGACCCACCCTATTCCTATATAAGTACTCATTGACCCCATGTGACCCACCCTAGTCCTATATAAGTAGAAAATGACCCCATGTGACCCACCCTAGTCCTATATAAGTACTCAATGACCCCATGTGACCCCCCCCTAGTCATATATAAGTACTGAATGACCCCATGTGACCCACCCTAGTCCTATATAAGTACTCAATGACCCCATGTGACCCCCCCTAGTCCTATATAAGTACTCAATGACCCCATGCGATCCACCCTAGTCCTATATAAGTACTCAATGACCCCACGTGACCCCCCCATGTCCTATATAAGTACTCAATGACCCCACGTGACCCCCCCATATCCTATATAAGAACTCAATGACCCCATGTGACCCACCCTAGTCCTATATAAGTAATCAATGACCGCATGTGAACCTCACTAGTCCTATATAACTACTCAATGACACCATGTGACCCACCCTACTCCTATATAAGTACTCAATGACCCCATGTAACCCCCCTAGTCCTATATAAGTACTCAATGACCCCATGTGACCCACCCTAGTCCTATATAAGTACTTAATGACCCCATGTGACCCACCCTAGTCCTATATAAGTACTCAATGACCCCATGTGACCCCCCCTAGTCCTATATAAGTACTCAATGACCCCATGTGACCCACCCTAGTCCTATATAAGTACTCAATGACCCCACGTGACCCCACATGTCCTATATAAGTACTCAATGACCCCATGTGACCCCCCTAGTCCTATATAAGTACGCAATGAACCCATGTGAAGCACCCTAGTCCTATATAAGTACTCAATGACCCCATGTGACCCACCCTAGTCCTATATAAGTACTCAATGACCCCATTTGACTCCCCCTAGTCATATATAAGTACTCAATGACCCCATGTGACCCACCCTAGTCCTATATAAGTACAAAATGACACCATGTGACCCCCCCTAATCCTATATAAGTACTCAATGACCCCATGTGACCCCCCCTAGTCATATATAAGTACTCAATGACCCCATGTGACACACCCTACTCCTATATAAGTACTCAATGACCCCATGTGACCCCTCCTAGTCCTATATAAGTACTCAATGACCCCATGTGACCCACCCTAGTCCTATATAAGTACTTAATGACCCCATGTGACCCACCCTAGTCCTATATAAGTACTCGATGACCCCACGTGACCCCCCATGTCCTATATAAGTACTCAATGACCCCATGTGACCCCCCTAGTCCTATATAAGTACTCAATGACCCCATGCGAAGCACCCTACTCCTATATAAGTACTCAATCACCCCATGTGACCCACCCTAGTCCTATATAAGTACTCAATGACCCCATTTGACCCCCCCTAGTCATATATAAGTACTCAATGACCCCATGTGACCCACCCTAGTCCTATATAAGTACAAAATGACACCATGTGACCCACCCTAATCCTATATAAGTACTCAATGACCCCATGTGACCCCCCCTAGTCATATATAAGTACTCAATGACCCCATGTGACACACCCTACTCCTATATAAGTACTCAATGACCCCATGTGACCCCTCCTAGTCCTATATAAGTACTCAATGACCCCATGTGAAGCACCCTAGTCCTATATAAGTACTCAATGACCCCATGTGACCCACCCTAGTCCTATATAAATACTCAATGACCCCATTTGACCCCCCCTAAACATATATAAGTACTCAATGACCCCATGTGACCCACCCTAGTCCTATATAAGTACTCAATGACCCCATGTGACCCCCCCTAGTCCTATATAAGTACTCAATGACCCCATGTGACCCACCCTAGTCCTATATAAATACTTAATGACCACACGTGACCCCTCCATGTCCTATATAAGTACTCAATGACCCCATGTGACCCACCCTAATCCTATATAAGTACTCAATGACCCCATGTGAACCCCCCTAGTCATATATAAGTACTCAATGACCCCATGTGACCCACCCTAGTCCTATATAAGTACTCAATGGCCCCATGTGACCCACCCTAGTCCTATATAAGTACTCAATGACCCCACGTGACCCCCCCATATCCTATATAAGTACTCAATGACCCCATGTGACCCCCCTAGTACTATATAAGTACTCAATGGCCCCATGTGACGCACCCTAGTCCTATATAAGAACTCAATGACCCCATGTGACCCACCCTAGTAATATATAAGTACTCAATGACCCCATGTGACCCACCCTAGTCCTATATAAGTACAAAATGACCTCATGTGACCCACCCTAGTCCTATATAAGTACTCAATGACCCCATGTGACCCCCCCTAGTCATATATAAGTACTCAATGACCCCATGTGACCCACCCTAGTCGTATATAAGTACTCAATGACCCCATGTGAACCCCCCTAGTCATATATAAGTACTCAATGACCTCATGTGACCCACCCTAGTCCTATATAAGTACTCAATGACCCCATGTGACCCACCCTAGTCCTATATAATTACTCAATGACCCCACGTGACCCCCCCATATCCTATATAAGTACTCAATGACCCCATGTGACCCCCCTAGTACTATATAAGTACTCAATGACCCCATGTGACCCACCCTAGTCCTATATAAGTACTCAATGACCACATGTGACCCCCCCTAGTCCTATATAAGTACTTAATGACCCCATGTGACCCACCCTAGTCCTATATAAGTACTCAATGACCCCATGTGACCCCCCCATGTCCTATATAAGTACTCAATGACCCCATGTGACGCACCCTAGTCCTATATAAGAACTCAATGACACCATGTGACCCACCCTACTCCTATATAAGTACTCAATGACCCCATGTAACCCCCCTAGTCCTATATAAGTACTCAATGACCCCATGTGACCCACCCTAGTCCTATATAAGTACTTAATGACCCCATGTGACCCACCCTAGTCCTATATAAGTACTCAATGACCCCATGTGACCCCCCCTAGTCCTATATAAGTACTCAATGACCCCATGTGACCCACCCTAGTCCTATATAAGTACTCAATGACCCCACGTGACCCCCCCATGTCCTATATAAGTACTCAATGACCCCACGTGACCCCCCCATGTCCTATATAAGAACTCAATGACCCCATGTGACCCACCCTAGTCCTATATAAGTAATCAATGACCGCATGTGAACCTCACTAGTCCTATATAACTACTCAATGACCCCATGTGACCCACCCTATTCCTATATAAGTACTCATTGACCCCATGTGACCCACCCTAGTCCTATATAAGTAGAAAATGACCCCATGTGACCCACCCTAGTCCTATATAAGTACTCAATGACCCCATGTGACCCCCCCCTAGTCATATATAAGTACTGAATGACCCCATGTGACCCACCCTAGTCCTATATAAGTACTCAATGACCCCATGTGACCCCCCCTAGTCCTATATAAGTACTCAATGACCCCATGCGATCCACCCTAGTCCTATATAAGTACTCAATGACCCCACGTGACCCCCCCATGTCCTATATAAGTACTCAATGACCCCACGTGACCCCCCCATATCCTATATAAGAACTCAATGACCCCATGTGACCCACCCTAGTCCTATATAAGTAATCAATGACCGCATGTGAACCTCACTAGTCCTATATAACTACTCAATGACACCATGTGACCCACCCTACTCCTATATAAGTACTCAATGACCCCATGTAACCCTCCTAGTCCTATATAAGTACTCAATGACCCCATGTGACCCACCCTAGTCCTATATAAGTACTTAATGACCCCATGTGACCCACCCTAGTCCTATATAAGTACTCAATGACCCCATGTGACCCCCCCTAGTCCTATATAAGTACTCAATGACCCCATGTGACCCACCCTAGTCCTATATAAGTACTCAATGACCCCACGTGACCCCACATGTCCTATATAAGTACTCAATGACCCCATGTGACCCCCCTAGTCCTATATAAGTACGCAATGAACCCATGTGAAGCACCCTAGTCCTAAATAAGTACTCAATGACCCCATGTGACCCACCCTAGTCCTATATAAGTACTCAATGACCCCATTTGACCCCCCCTAGTCATATATAAGTACTCAATGACCCCATGTGACCCACCCTAGTCCTATATAAGTACAAAATGACACCATGTGACCCCCCCTAATCCTATATAAGTACTCAATGACCCCATGTGACCCCCCCTAGTCATATATAAGTACTCAATGACCCCATGTGACACACCCTACTCCTATATAAGTACTCAATGACCCCATGTGACCCCTCCTAGTCCTATATAAGTACTCAATGACCCCATGTGACCCACCCTAGTCCTATATAAGTACTTAATGACCCCATGTGACCCACCCTAGTCCTATATAAGTACTCAATGACCCCACGTGACCCCCCATGTCCTATATAAGTACTCAATGACCCCATGTGACCCCCCTAGTCCTATATAAGTACTCAATGACCCCATGTGAAGCACCCTACTCCTATATAAGTACTCAATGACCCCATGTGACCCACCCTAGTCATATATAAGTACTCAATGACCCCATGTGACCCACCCTAGTCCTATATAAGTACAAAATGACACCATGTGACCCACCCTAATCCTATATAAGTACTCAATGACCCCATGTGACCCCCCCTAGTCATATATAAGTACTCAATGACCCCATGTGAAGCACCCTACTCCTATATAAGTACTCAATGACCCCATGTGACCCACCCTAGTCCTATATAAGTACTCAATGACCCCATTTGACCCCCCCTAGTCATATATAAGTACTCAATGACCCCATGTGACCCACCCTAGTCCTATATAAGTACAAAATGACACCATGTGACCCACCCTAATCCTATATAAGTACTCAATGACCCCATGTGACCCCCCCTAGTCATATATAAGTACTCAATGACCCCATGTGACACACCCTACTCCTATATAAGTACTCAATGACCCCATGTGACCCCTCCTAGTCCTATATAAGTACTCAATGACCCCATGTGAAGCACCCTAGTCCTATATAAGTACTCAATGACCCCATGTGACCCACCCTAGTCCTATATAAATACTCAATGACCCCATTTGACCCCCCCTAAACATATATAAGTACTCAATGACCCCATGTGACCCACCCTAGTCCTATATAAGTACTCAATGACCCCATGTGACCCCCCCTAGTCCTATATAAGTACTCAATGACCCCATGTGACCCACCCTAGTCCTATATAAATACTTAATGACCACACGTGACCCCTCCATGTCCTATATAAGTACTCAATGACCCCATGTGACCCACCCTAATCCTATATAAGTACTCAATGACCCCATGTGAACCCCCCTAGTCATATATAAGTACTCAATGACCCCATGTGACCCACCCTAGTCCTATATAAGTACTCAATGGCCCCATGTGACCCACCCTAGTCCTATATAAGTACAAAATGACCTCATGTGACCCACCCTAGTCCTATATAAGTACTCAATGACCCCATGTGACCCCCCCTAGTCATATATAAGTACTCAATGACCCCATGTGACCCACCCTAGTCGTATATAAGTACTCAATGACCCCATGTGAACCCCCCTAGTCATATATAAGTACTCAATGACCTCATGTGACCCACCCTAGTCCTATATAAGTACTCAATGACCCCATGTGACCCACCCTAGTCCTATATAATTACTCAATGACCCCACGTGACCCCCCCATATCCTATATAAGTACTCAATGACCCCATGTGACCCCCCTAGTACTATATAAGTACTCAATGACCCCATGTGACCCACCCTAGTCCTATATAAGTACTCAATGACCACATGTGACCCCCCCTAGTCCTATATAAGTACTTAATGACCCCATGTGACCCACCCTAGTCCTATATAAGTACTCAATGACCCCATGTGACCCCCCCATGTCCTATATAAGTACTCAATGACCCCATGTGACGCACCCTAGTCCTATATAAGAACTCAATGACCCCATGTGACCCACCCTAGTAATATATAAGTACTCAATGACCCCATGTGACCCCCCCTAGTCCTATATAAATACTCAATGACCCCATGTGACCCCCCCTAGTAATATATAAGTACTCAATGACCCCATGTGACCCCCCCTAGTCCTATATAAGTACTCAATGACCCCATGTGACCCCCCCTAGTCATATATAAGTACTCAATGACCCCATGTGACCCACCCTAGTCCTATATAAGTACTCAATGACCACTTGTGACCCCCCCCTAGTCCTATATAAGTACTTAATGACCCCATGTGACCCCCCATGTCCTATATAAGTACTCAATGACCCCATGTGACCCACCTAGTACTATATAAGTACTCAATGACCCCATGTGACGCACCCTAGTCCTATATAAGAACTCAATGTCCCCATGTGACCCACCCTAGTAATATATAAGTACTCAATGACCCAATGTGACACACCCTAGTCCTATGTAAGAGCTCAATGACCCCATGTGACCCACCCTAGTAATATATAAGTACTCAATGACCCCATGTGACCCACCCTAGTCCTATATAAGTACAAAATGACCCCATGTGACCCGCCCTAGTCCTATATAATTACTCATTGACCCCACGTGACCCCCACATGTCCTATATAAGTACTCAATGGCCCCATGTGACCCACCCTAGTCCTATATAAGTACAAAATGACCCCATGTGACCCACCCTAGTCCTATATAAGTACTCAATGACCACATGTGACCCCCCCTAGTCCTATATAAGTACTTAATGACCCCATGTGACCCTCCCTAGTCCTATATAAGTACTCAATGACCCCACGTGACCCCCCCATGTCATATATAAGTACTCAATGACCCCATGTAACCCCCCTAGTACTATATAAGTACTCAATGGCCCCATGTGACGCACCCTAGTCCTATATAAGAACTCAATGACCCCATGTGACCCACCCCAGTAATATATAAGTACTCAATGACCCCATGTGACCCACCCTAGTCCTATATAAGTACAAAATGACCCCATGTGACCCACCCTAGTCCTATATAAGTACTCAATGACCCCACGTGACCCCCCCATGTCCTATATAAGTACTCAATGACCCCATGTGACCCCCTAGTCCTATATAAGTACTCAATGACCCCATGTGACCCACCCTATTCCTATATAAGTACTCAATGACCACATGTGACCCCCCCTAGTTCAATATAAGTACTTAATGACCCCATGTGACCCACTCTAGTCCTATATAAGTACTCAATGACCCCACGTGACCCCCCCCCCCCATGTCATATATAAGTACTCAATGACCCCATGTAACCCCCCTAGTACTATGTAAGTTCTCAATGACCCCATGTGACGCACCCTAGTCCTATATAAGTACTTAATGACCCCATGTGACCCACCCTAGTCCTATATAAGTACTCAATGACCCCACGTGACCCCCCATGTCCTATATAAGTACTCAATGACCCCATGTGACCCCCTAGTCCTATATAAGTACTCAATGACCCCATGTGACCCACCCTATTCCTATATAAGTACTCAATGATCACATGTGACCCCCCCTAGTCCTATATAAGTACTTAATGACCCCATGTGACCCACCCTAGTCCTATATAAGTACTCAATGACCCCACGTGACCCCCCCATGTCATATATAAGTACTCAATGACCCCATGTGACCCACCCTAGTCTTATATAAGTACACAATGATCCCATGTGACCCACCCTAGTCCTATATAAGTACTCAATAACCCCATGTGACCCACCCTAGTCCTATATAAGTACTCAATGACCCCATGTGACCCCCCCTAGTCCTATATAAGTACTCAATGACCCCATGTGACCCACCCTAGTCCTATATAAGTACTCAATGACACCACGTGACCCCACATGTCCTATATAAGTACTCAATGACCCCATGTGACCCCCCTAGTCCAATATAAGTACTCAATGAACCCATGTGAAGCACCCTAGTCCTATATAAGTACTCAATGACCCCATGTGACCCACCCTAGTCCTATATAAGTACTCAATGACCCCATTTGACCCCCCCTAGTCATATATAAGTACTCAATGACCCCATGTGACCCACCCTAGTCCTATATAAGTACAGAATGACACCATGTGACCCACCCTAATCCTTTATAAGTACTCAATGACCCCATGTGACCCACCCTACTCCTATATAGGTACTCAATGACCCCATGTGACCCCTCCTAGTCCTATATAAGTACTCAATGACCCCATGTGACCCACCCTAGTCCTATATAAGTACTTAATGACCCCATGTGACCCACCCTAGTCCTATATAAGTACTCAATGACCCCATGTGACCCCCCCTAGTCCTATATAAGTACTCAATGACCCCATGTGACCCACCCTAGTCCTATATAAGTACTCAATGACCCCACGTGACCCCACATGTCCTATATAAGTACTCAATGACCCCATGTGACCCCCCTAGTCCTATATAAGTACTCAATGAACCCATGTGAAGCACCCTAGTCCTATATAAGTACTCAATGACCCCATGTGACCCACCCTACTCCTATATAAGTACTCAATGACCCCATGTGACCCCTCCTAGTCCTATATAAGTACTCAATGACCCCATGTGACCCACCCTAGTCCTATATAAGTACTTAATGACTCCATGTGACCCCCCCTAGTCCTATATAAGTACTCAATGACTCCATGTGACCCCCCCATGTCCTATATAAGTACTCAATGACCCCATGTGATCCCCCTAGTCCTATATAAGTACTGAATGACCCCATGTGACCCCCCTAGTCCTATATAAGTACTCAATGACCCCATGTGACCCCCCCATGTCCTATATAAGTACTCAATGACCCCATTTGACCCCCCCCTAGTCATATATAAGTACTCAATGACCCCATGTGACCCACCCTAGTCCTATATAAGTACAAAATGACCCCATGTGACCCACCCTAGTCCTATATAAGTACTCAATGACCCCATGTGACCACCCCTAGTCATATATAAGTACTCAATGACCCCATGTGACCCACCCTACTCCTATATAAGTACTCAATGACCCCATGTGACCCACCCTACTCCTATATAAGTACTCAATGACCCCATGTGACCCCCCCTAGTCCTATATAAGTACTCAATGACCCCATGTGACCCACCCAAGTCCTATATAAGTACTCAATGACCCCATTTGACCCCCCCTAGTCATATATAAGTACTCAATGACCCCATGTGACCCACCCTAGTCCTATATAAGTACAAAATGACACCATGTGACCCACCCTAATCCTATATAAGTACTCAATGACCCCATGTGACCCCTCCTAGTCCTATATAAGTACTCAATGACCCCATGTGACCCACCCTAGTCCTATATAAGTACTTAATGACTCCATGTGACCCCCCCTAGTCCTATATAAGTACTCAATGACCCCACGTGACCCCCCTAGTCCTATATAAGTACTCAATGACCCCAACGACCCACCCTATTCCTATATAAGTACTTAATGACCCCATGTGAGCCACCCTTGTCCTATATAAGTACTCAATGACCCCATGTGACCCCCCTAGTCCTATACAAGTACTTAATGACCCCATGTGACCCCCCCTAGTCATATATAAGTACTCAATGACCCCATGTGACCCACCCTAGTCCTATATAAGTACTCAATGACCACATGTGACCCCCCCCTAGTCCTATATAAGTACTTAATGACCCCATGTGACCCCCCCCATGTCCTATATAAGTACTCAATGAACCCATGTGACCCCCCTAGTACTATATAAGTACTCAATGACCCCATGTGACGCACCCTAGTCCTATATAAGAACTCAATGACCCCATGTGACCCACCCTAGTAATATATAAGTGCTTAATGACCCAATGTGACGCACCCTAGTCCTATATAAGAACTCAATGACCCCTAGTGAACCACCCTAGTAATATATAAGTACACAATGACCCATGTGACCCACCCTAGTCCTATATAAGTACAAAATGACCCCATGTGACCCACCCTAGTCCTATATAAGTACTCAATGACCCCATGTGACCCCCCCTAGTCATATATAAGTACTCAATGACCCCATGTGACCCACCCTAGTTCTATATAAGTACTCAATGACCACATGTGACCCCCCCTAGTCCTATATAAGTACTTAATGACCCCATGTGACACCCCATGTCCTATATAAGTACTCAATGACCCCATTTGACCCCCCCTAGTCATATATAAGTACTCAATGACCCCATGTGACCCACCATTGTCCTATATAAGTACTCAATGACCCCATGTGACCCCCCCATGTCCTATAGAAGTACTCAATAAACCCATGTGACCCTCCTAGTCCTATATAAGTACTCAATGACCCCATGTGACCCCCCTATTCCTATGTAAGTACTCAATGACCCCCCCATGTCCTATATAAGTACTCAATGACCCCATGTGACCCCCCTAGTCCTATATAAGTACTCAATGACCCCATGTGACCCACCCTAGTCCTATATAAGTACTAAATGACCCCATGTGACCCACCCTAGTCCTATATAAGTACTCAATGACCCCATGTGACCCCCCCATGTCCTATATAAGTACTCAACGACCCCATGTGACCCCCCTAGTCCTATATAAGTACTCAATGACCCCATGTGACCCCCCTAGTCCTATATATGTACTCAATGACCCCATGTGACCCACCCTAGTCCTATTTAAGTACTCAATGACTCCATGTGACCCCCCCATGTCCTATATAAGTACTCAATGACCCCATGTGATCCCCCCATGTCCTATATAAGTACTCAATGACCCCATTTGACCCCCCCCTAGTCATATATAAGTACTCAATGACCCCATGTGACCCACCCTAGTCCTATATAAGTACAAAATGACCCCATGTGACCCACCCTAGTCCTATATAAGTACTCAATGACCCCATGTGACCACCCCTAGTCATATATAAGTACTCAATGACCCCTTGTGACCCACCCTAGTCCTATATAAGTACAAAATGACCCCATGTGACCCACCCTAGTCCTATATAAGTACTCAATGACCCCATGTGACCACCCCTAGTCATATATAAGTACTCAATGACCCCATGTGACCCACCCTACTCCTATATAAGTACTCAATGACCCCATGTGACCCACCCTACTCCTATATAAGTACTCAATGACCCCATGTGACCCCCCCTAGTCCTATATAAGTACTCAATGACCCCATGTGACCCACCCAAGTCCTATATAAGTACTCAATGACCCCATTTGACCCCCCCTAGTCATATATAAGTACTCAATGACCCCATGTGACCCACCCTAGTCCTATATAAGTACAAAATGACACCATGTGACCCACCCTAATCCTATATAAGTACTCAATGACCCCATGTGACCCCCCCTAGTCATATATAAGTACTCAATGACCCCATGTGACACACCCTACTCCTATATAAGTACTCAATGACCCCATGTGACCCCTCCTAGTCCTATATAAGTACTCAATGACCCCATGTGACCCACCCTAGTCCTATATAAGTACTTAATGACCCCATGTGACCCACCCTAGTCCTATATAAGTACTCAATGACCCCACGTGACCCCCCATGTCCTATATAAGTACTCAATGACCCCATGTGACCCCCCTAGTCCTATATAAGTACTCAATGACCCCATGTGAAGCACCCTACTCCTATATAAGTACTCAATGACCCCATGTGACCCACCCTAGTCCTATATAAGTACTCAATGACCCCATTTGACCCCCCCTAGTCATATATAAGTACTCAATGACCCCATGTGACCCACCCTAGTCCTATATAAGTACAAAATGACACCATGTGACCCACCCTAATCCTATATAAGTACTCAATGACCCCATGTGACCCCCCCTAGTCATATATAAGTACTCAATGACCCCATGTGACACACCCTACTCCTATATAAGTACTCAATGACCCCATGTGACCCCTCCTAGTCCTATATAAGTACTCAATGACCCCATGTGAAGCACCCAAGTCCTATATAAGTACTCAATGACCCCATGTGACCCACCCTAGTCCTATATAAATACTCAATGACCCCATTTGACCCCCCCTAGTCATATATAAGTACTCAATGACCCCATGTGACCCACCCTAGTCCTATATAAGTACTCAATGACCCCATGTGACCCCCCTAGTCCTATATAAGTACTCAATGACCCCATGTGACCCACCCTAGTCCTATATAAGTACTCAATGACCACACGTGACCCCTCCATGTCCTATATAAGTACTCAATGACCCCATGTGACCCACCCTAATCCTATATAAGTACTCAATGACCCCATGTGAACCCCCCTAGTCATATATAAGTAATCAATGACCTCATGTGACCCACCCTAGTCCTATATAAGTACTCAATGGCCCCATGTGACCCACCCTAGTCCTATATAAGTACTCAATGACCCCACGTGACCCCCCCATATCCTATATAAGTACTCAATGACCCCATGTGACCCCCCTAGTACTATATAAGTACTCAATGGCCCCATATGACGCACCCTAGTCCTATATAAGAACTCAATGACCCCATGTGACCCACCCTAGTAATATATAAGTACTCAATGACCCCATGTGACCCACCCTAGTCCTATATAAGTACAAAATGACCTCATGTGACCCACCCTAGTCCTATATAAGTACTCAATGACCCCATGTGACCCCCCCTAGTCATATATAAGTACTCAATGACCCCATGTGACCCACCCTAGTCCTATATAAGTACTCAATGACCCCATGTGAACCCCCCTAGTCATATATAAGTACTCAATGAACCCATGTGACCCACCCTAGTCCTATATAAGTACTCAATGACCCCATGTGACCCACCCTAGTCCTATATAATTACTCAATGACCCCACGTGACCCCCCCATATCCTATATAAGTACTCAATGACCCCATGTGACCCCCCTAGTACTATATAAGTACTCAATGACCCCATGTGACCCACCCTAGTCCTATATAAGTACTCAATGACCACATGTGACCCCCCCTAGTCCTATATAAGTACTTAATGACCCCATGTGACCCACCCTAGTCCTATATAAGTACTCAATGACCCCATGTGACCCCCCCATGTCCTATATAAGTACTCAATGACCCCATGTGACGCACCCTAGTCCTATATAAGAACTCAATGACCCCATGTGACCCACCCTAGTAATATATAAGTACTCAATGACCCCATGTGACCCCACCTAGTCCTATATAAGTACTCAATGACCCCATGTGACCCCCCCCTAGTAATATATAAGTACTCAATGACCCCATGTGACCCCCCCTAGTCCTATATAAGTACTCAATGACCCCATGTGACCCCCCCTAGTCATATATAAGTACTCAATGACCCCATGTGACCCACCCTAGTCCTATATAAGTACTCAATGACCACTTGTGACCCCCCCCTAGTCCTATATAAGTACTTAATGACCCCATGTGACCCCCCATGTCCTATATAAGTACTCAATGACCCCATGTGACCCACCTAGTACTATATAAGTACTCAATGACCCCATGTGACGCACCCTAGTCCTATATAAGAACTCAATGTCCCCATGTGACCCACCCTAGTAATATATAAGTACTCAATGACCCAATGTGACACACCCTAGTCCTATGTAAGAGCTCAATGACCCCATGTGACCCACCCTAGTAATATATAAGTACTCAATGACCCCATGTGACCCACCCTAGTCCTATATAAGTACAAAATGACCCCATGTGACCCGCCCTAGTCCTATATAATTACTCATTGACCCCACGTGACCCCCACATGTCCTATATAAGTACTCAATGGCCCCATGTGACCCACCCTAGTCCTATATAAGTACAAAATGACCCCATGTGACCCACCCTAGTCCTATATAAGTACTCAATGACCACATGTGACCCCCCCTAGTCCTATATAAGTACTTAATGACCCCATGTGACCCTCCCTAGTCCTATATAAGTACTCAATGACCCCACGTGACCCCCCCATGTCATATATAAGTACTCAATGACCCCATGTAACCCCCCTAGTACTATATAAGTACTCAATGGCCCCATGTGACGCACCCTAGTCCTATATAAGAACTCAATGACCCCATGTGACCCACCCCAGTAATATATAAGTACTCAATGACCCCATGTGACCCACCCTAGTCCTATATAAGTACAAAATGACCCCATGTGACCCACCCTAGTCCTATATAAGTACTTAATGACCCCACGTGACCCCCCCATGTCCTATATAAGTACTCAATGACCCCATGTGACCCCCTAGTCCTATATAAGTACTCAATGACCCCATGTGACCCACCCTATTCCTATATAATTACTCAATGACCACATGTGACCCCCCCCTAGTTCTATATAAGTACTTAATGACCCCATGTGACCCACTCTAGTCCTATATAAGTACTCAATGACCCCACGTGACCCCCCCCATGTCATATATAAGTACTCAATGACCCCATGTAACCCCCCTAGTACTATGTAAGTTCTCAATGACCCCATGTGACGCACCCTAGTCCTATATAAGTACTTAATGACCCCATGTGACCCACCCTAGTCCTATATAAGTACTCAATGACCCCACGTGACCCCCCCATGTCCTATATAAGTACTCAATGACCCCATGTGACCCCCTAGTCCTATATAAGTACTCAATGACCCCATGTGACCCACCCTATTCCTATATAAGTACTCAATGATCACATGTGACCCCCCCTAGTCCTATATAAGTACTTAATGACCCCATGTGACCCACCCTAGTCCTATATAAGTACTCAATGACCCCACGTGACCCCCCCATGTCATATATAAGTACTCAATGACCCCATGTGACCCACCCTAGTCTTATATAAGTACACAATGATCCCATGTGACCCACCCTAGTCCTATATAAGTACTCAATAACCCCATGTGACCCACCCTAGTCCTATATAAATACTCAATGACCCCATGTGACACCCCCTAGTCCTATATAAGTACTCAATGACCCCATGTGACCCACCCTAGTCCTATATAAGTACTCAATGACCCCACGTGACCCCACATGTCCTATATAAGTACTCAATGACCCCATGTGACCCCCCTAGTCCAATATAAGTACTCAATGAACCCATGTGAAGCACCCTAGTCCTATATAAGTACTCAATGACCCCATGTGACCCACCCTAGTCCTACATAAGTACTCAATGACCCCATTTGACCCCCCCCTAGTCATATATAAGTACTCAATGACCCCATGTGACCCACCCTAGTCCTATATAAGTACAGAATGACACCATGTGACCCACCCTAATCCTTTATAAGTACTCAATGACCCCATGTGACCCACCCTACTCCTATATAGGTACTCAATGACCCCATGTGACCCCTCCTAGTCCTATATAAGTACTCAATGACCCCATGTGACCCACCCTAGTCCTATATAAGTACTTAATGACCCCATGTGACCCACCCTAGTCCTATATAAGTACTCAATGACCCCATGTGACCCCCCCTAGTCCTATATAAGTACTCAATGACCCCATGTGACCCACCCTAGTCCTATATAAGTACTCAATGACCCCACGTGACCCCACATGTCCTATATAAGTACTCAATGACCCCATGTGACCCCCCTAGTCCTATATAAGTACTCAATGAACCCATGTGAAGCACCCTAGTCCTATATAAGTACTCAATGACCCCATGTGACCCACCCTACTCCTATATAAGTACTCAATGACCCCATGTGACCCCTCCTAGTCCTATATAAGTACTCAATGACCCCATGTGACCCACCCTAGTCCTATATAAGAACTTAATGACCCCATGTGACCCCCCCTAGTCCTATATAAGTACTCAATGACCCCACGTGACCCCCCTAGTCCTATATAAGTACTCAATGACCCCAACGACCCACCCTATTCCTATATAAGTACTTAATGACCCCATGTGACCCACCCTTGTCCTATATAAGTACTCAATGACCCCATGTGACCCCCCTAGTCCTATACAAGTACTTAATGACCCCATGTGACCCCCCCTAGTCATATATAAGTACTCAATGACCCCATGTGACCCACCCTAGTCCTATATAAGTACTCAATGACCACATGTGACCCCCCCCTAGTCCTATATAAGTACTTAATGACCCCATGTGACCCCCCCCCATGTCCTATATAAGTACTCAATGAACCCATGTGACCCCCCTAGTACTATATAAGTACTCAATGACCCCATGTGACGCACCCTAGTCCTATATAAGAACTCAATGACCCCATGTGACCCACCCTAGTAATATATAAGTGCTCAATGACCCAATGTGACGCACCCTAGTCCTATATAAGAACTCAATGACCCCTAGTGACCCACCCTAGTAATATATAAGTACACAATGACCCATGTGACCCACCCTAGTCCTATATAAGTACAAAATGACCCCATGTGACCCACCCTAGTCCTATATAAGTACTCAATGACCCCATGTGACCCCCCCTAGTCATATATAAGTACTCAATGACCCCATGTGACCCACCCTAGTTCTATATAAGTACTCAATGACCACATGTGACCCCCCCCTAGTCCTATATAAGTACTTAATGACCCCATGTGACACCCCATGTCCTATATAAGTACTCAATGACCCCATGTGACCCCCCCATGTCCTATATAAGAACTCAATGACACCATGTGACCCCCCTAGTCCTATATAAGTACTCAATGACCCCATGTGACCCACCCTAGTCCTATATAAGTACTCAATGACCCCATGTGACCCACCATTGTCCTATATAAGTACTCAATGACCCCATGTGACCCCCCCATGTCCTATATAAGTACTCAATAACCCCATGTGACCCTCCTAGTCCTATATAAGTACTCAATGACCCCATGTGACCCCCCTATTCCTATATAAGTACTCAATGACCCCCCCATGTCCTATATAAGTACTCAATGACCCCATGTGACCCCCCTAGTCCTATATAAGTACTCAATGACCCCATGTGACCCACCCTAGTCCTATATAAGTACTAAATGACCCTATGTGACCCACCCTAGTCCTATATAAGTACTCAATGACCCCATGTGACCCCCCCATGTCCTATATAAGTACTCAACGACCCCATGTGACCCCCCTAGTCCTATATAAGTACTCAATGACCCCATGTGACCCCCCTAGTCCTATATAAGTACTCAATGACCCCATGTGACCCACCCTAGTCCTATATAAGTACTCAATGACTCCATGTGACCCCCCCCATGTCCTATATAAGTACTCAATGACCCCATGTGATCCCCCTAGTCCTATATAAGTACTGAATGACCCCATGTGACCCCCCTAGTCCTATATAAGTACTCAATGACCCCATGTGACCCACCATTGTCCTATATAAGTACTCAATGACCCCATGTGACCCCCCCATGTCCTATATAAGTACTCAATAACCCCATGTGACCCACCCTACTCCTATATAAGTACTCAATGACCCCATGTGACCCCCCCTAGTCCTATATAAGTACTCAATGACCCCATGTGACCCACCCAAGTCCTATATAAGTACTCAATGACCCCATTTGACCCCCCCTAGTCATATATAAGTACTCAATGACCCCATGTGACCCACCCTAGTCCTATATAAGTACAAAATGACACCATGTGACCCACCCTAATCCTATATAAGTACTCAATGACCCCATGTGACCCCCCCTAGTCATATATAAGTACTCAATGACCCCATGTGACACACCCTACTCCTATATAAGTACTCAATGACCCCATGTGACCCCTCCTAGTCCTATATAAGTACTCAATGACCTCATGTGACCCACCCTAGTCCTATATAAGTACTTAATGACCCCATGTGACCCACCCTAGTCCTATATAAGTACTCAATGACCCCACGTGACCCCCCATGTCCTATATAAGTACTCAATGACCCCATGTGACCCCCCTAGTCCTATATAAGTACTCAATGACCCCATGTGAAGCACCCTACTCCTATATAAGTACTCAATGACCCCATGTGACCCACCCTAGTCCTATATAAGTACTCAATGACCTCATTTGACCCCCCCTAGTCATATATAAGTACTCAATGACCCCATGTGACCCACCCTAGTCCTATATAAGTACAAAATGACACCATGTGACCCACCCTAATCCTATATAAGTACTCAATGACCCCATGTGACCCCCCCTAGTCATATATAAGTACTCAATGACCCCATGTGACACACCCTACTCCTATATAAGTACTCAATGACCCCATGTGACCCCTCCTAGTCCTATATAAGTACTCAATGACCCCATGTGAAGCACCCTAGTCCTATATAAGTACTCAATGACCCCATGTGACCCACCCTAGTCCTATATAAATACTCAATGACCCCATTTGACCCCCCCTAGTCATATATAAGTACTCAATGACCCCATGTGACCCACCCTAGTCCTATATAAGTACTCAATGAACCCATGTGACCCCCCCTAGTCCTATATAAGTACTCAATGACCCCATGTGACCCACCCTAGTCCTATATAAGTACTCAATGACCACACGTGACCCCTCCATGTCCTATATAAGTACTCAATGACCCCATGTGACCCACCCTAATCCTATATAAGTACTCAATGACCCCATGTGAACCCCCCTAGTCATATATAAGTACTCAATGACCCCATGTGACCCACCCTAGTCCTATATAAGTACTCAATGGCCCCATGTGATCCACCCTAGTCCTATATAAGTACTCAATGACCCCACGTGACCCCCCCATATCCTATATAAGTACTCAATGACCCCATGTGACCCCCCTAGTACTATATAAGTACTCAATGGCCCCATGTGACGCACCCTAGTCCTATATAAGAACTCAATGACCCCATGTGACCCACCCTAGTAATATATAAGTACTCAATGACCCCATGTGACCCACCCTAGTCCTATATAAGTACAAAATGACCTCATGTGACCCACCCTAGTCCTATATAAGTACTCAATGACCCCATGTGACCCCCCCTAGTCATATATAAGTACTCAATGACCCCATGTGACCCACCCTAGTCCTATATAAGTACTCAATGACCCCATGTGACCCACCCTAGTCCTATATAAGTACTCAATGACCCCATGTGAACCTCCCTAGTCATATATAAGTACTCAATGACCCCATGTGACCCACCCTAGTCCTATATAAGTACTCAATGACCCCATGTGACCCACCCTAGTCCTATATAAGTACTCAATGACCCCACGTGACCCCCCCATATCCTATATAAGTACTCAATGACCTCATGTGACCCACCCTAGTCCTATATAAGTACAAAATGACCCCATGTGACCCACCCTAGTCCTATATAAGTACTCAATGACCCCATGTGACCCCTCCTAGTCATATATAAGTACTCAATGACCTCATGTGACCCACCCTAGTCCTATATAAGTACTCAATGACCACATGTGACCCCCCCTAGTCCTATATAAGTACTTAATGACCCCATGTGACCCACCCTAGTCCTATATAAGTACTCAATGACCACACGTGACCCCTCCATGTCCTATATAAGTACTCAATGACCCCATGTGACCCACCCGAGTCCTATATAAGTACTCAATGACCCCATGTGACCCACCCTAGTCCTATATAAGTACTCAATGACCCCATGTGACCCCCCCTAGTCATATATAAGTACTCAATGACCCCATGTGACCCACCCTACTCCTATATAAGTACTCAATGACCACACGTGACCCCTCCATGTCCTATATAAGTACTCAATGATCCCATGTGACCCACCCTAGTCCTATATAAGTACAAAATGACCACATGTGACCCACCCAAGTCCTATATAAGTACTCAATGACCCCATTTGACCCCCCCTAGTCATATATAAGTACTCAATGACCCCATGTGACCCACCCTAGTCCTATATAAGTACTCAATGACCCCATGTGACCCCCCCTAGTCCTATATAAGTACTCAATGACCCCATGTGACCCACCCTAGTCCTATATAAGTACTCAATGACCACACGTGACCCCACCATGTCCTATATAAGTACTCAATGACCCCATGTGACCCACCCTAATCCTATATAAGTACTCAATGACCCCATGTGAACCCCCCTAGACATATATAAGTACTCAATGACCCCATGTGACCCCCCTAGTACTATATAAGTACTCAATGACCCCATGTGACGCACCCTAGTCCTATATAAGAACTCAATGACCCCATGTGACCCACCCTAGTAATATATAAGTACTCAATGACCCCATGTGACCCACCCTAGTCCTATATAAATACAAAATGACCCCATGTGTCCCACCCTAGTCCTATATAAGTACTCAATGACCCCATGTGACCCCCCCTAGTCATATATAAGTACTCAATGACCCCATGTGACACACCCTACTCCTATATAAGTACTCAATGACCCCATGTGACCCCTCCTAGTCCTATATAAGTACTCAATGACCCCATGTGAAGCACCCTAGTCCTATATAAGTACTCAATGACCCCATGTGACCCACCCTAGTCCTATATAAATACTCAATGACCCCATTTGACCCCCCCTAGTCATATATAAGTACTCAATGACCGCATGTGACCCACCCTAGTCCTATATAAGTACAAAATGACCACATGTGACCCACCCTAGTCCTATATAAGTACTCAATGACCCCATGTGACCCCCCCCTAGTCATATATAAGTACTCAATGACCCCATGTGACCCACCCTACTCCTATATAAGTACTCAATGACCCCATGTGACCCCCCCTAGTCCTATATAAGTACTCAATGACCCCATGTGACCCACCCTAGTCCTATATAAGTACTCAATGACCCCATGTGAAGCACCCTAGTCCTATATAAGTACTCAATGACCCCATGTGACCCACCCTAGTCCTATATAAATACTCAATGACCCCATGTGACCCACCCTAGTCCTATATAAATACAAAATGACCCCATGTGACCCACCCTAGTCCTATATAAGTACTCAATGACCCCATGTGACCCCCCCTAGTCATATATAAGTACTCAATGACCCCATGTGACCCACCCTACTCCTATATAAGTACTCAATGACCACACGTGACCCCTCCATGTCCTATATAAGTACTCAATGATCCCATGTGACCCACCCTAGTCCTATATAAGTACTCAATGACCCCATGTGAACCCCCCTAGTCATATATAAGTACTCAATGACCCCAAGTGACCCACCCTAGTCCTATATAAGTACTCAATGACCCCATGTGACCCACCCTAGTCCTATATAAGTACTCAATGACCCCATGTGACCCCCCCTAGTCATATATAAGTACTGAATGACCCCATGTGACCCACCCTACTCCTATATAAGTACTCAATGACCACACGTGACCCCTCCATGTCCTATATAAGTACTCAATGATCCCATGTGACCCACCCTAGTCCTATATAAGTACAAAATGACCACATGTGACCCACCCAAGTCCTATATAAGTACTCAATGACCCCATTTGACCCCCCCTAGTCATATATAAGTACTCAATGACCCCATGTGACCCACCCTAGTCCTATATAAGTACTCAATGACCCCATGTGACCCCCCCTAGTCCTATATAAGTACTCAATGACCCCATGTGACCCACCCTAGTCCTATATAAGTACTCAATGACCACACGTGACCCCACCATGTCCTATATAAGTACTCAATGACCCCATGTGACCCACCCTAATCCTATATAAGTACTCAATGACCCCATGTGAACCCCCCTAGACATATATAAGTACTCAATGACCCCATGTGACCCCCCTAGTACTATATAAGTACTCAATGACCCCATGTGACGCACCCTAGTCCTATATAAGAACTCAATGACCCCATGTGACCCACCCTAGTAATATATAAGTACTCAATGACCCCATGTGACCCACCCTAGTCCTATATAAATACAAAATGACCCCATGTGTCCCACCCTAGTCCTATATAAGTACTCAATGACCCCATGTGACCCCTCCTAGTCATATATAAGTACTCAATGACCTCATGTGACCCACCCTAGTCCAAATAAGTATTCAATGACCACATGTGACCCCCCCTAGTACTATATAAGTACTTAATCACCCCATGTGACCCACCCTAGTCCTATATAAGTACTCAATGACCACACGTGACCCCTCCATGTCCTATATAAGTACTCAATGATCCCATGTGACCCACCCTAGTCCTATATAAGTACTCAATGACCCCATGTGAACACCCCTAGTCATATATAAGTACTCAATGACCCCATGTGACCCACCCTAGTCCTATATAAGTACTCAATGACCCCATGTGACCCACCCTAGTCCTATATAAGTACTCAATGACCCCACGTGACCCCCCCATATCCTATATAAGTACTCAATGACCCCATGTGACCCACCCTAGTCCTATATAAGTACAAAATGACCCCATGTGACCCACCCAAGTCCTATATAAGTACTCAATGACCCCATGTGACCCCTCCTAGTCATATATAAGTACTCAATGACCTCATGTGACCCACCCTAGTCCTATATAAGTACTCAATGACCACATGTGACCCCCCCTAGTCCTATATAAGTACTTAATGACCCCATGTGACCCACCCTAGTCCTATATAAGTACTCAATGACCACACGTGACCCCTCCATGTCCTATATAAGTACTCAATGACCCCATGTGACCCACCCTAGTCCTATATAAGTACTCAATGACTCCACGTGACCCCCCAATGTCATATATAAGTACTCAATGACCCCATGTGACCCACCCTAGTCTTATATAAGTACACAATGATCCCATGTGACCCACCCTAGTCCTATAAAAGTACTCAATGACCTCATGTGACCCACCCTAGTCCTATATAAGTATTCAATGACCCCATGTGACCCACCCTAGTCCTATATAAGTACTCAATGACCCCATGTGAACCTCCCTAGTCATATATAAGTACTCAATGACCCCATGTGACCCACCCTAGTCCTATATAAGTACTCAATGACCCCATGTGACCCACCCTAGTCCTATATAAGTACTCAATGACCCCACGTGACCCCCCCATATCCTATATAAGTACTCAATGACCTCATGTGACCCACCCTAGTCCTATATAAGTACAAAATGACCCCATGTGACCCACCCTAGTCCTATATAAGTACTCAATGACCCCATGTGACCCCTCCTAGTCATATATAAGTACTCAATGACCTCATGTGACCCACCCTAGTCCTATATAAGTACTCAATGACCACATGTGACCCCCCCTAGTCCTATATAAGTACTTAATGACCCCATGTGACCCACCCTAGTCCTATATAAGTACTCAATGACCACACGTGACCCCTCCATGTCCTATATAAGTACTCAATGACCCCATGTGACCCACCCTAGTCCTATATAAGTACTCAATGACCCCATGTGAACCCCCCTAGTCATATATAAGTACTCAATGACCCCATGTGACCCACCCTAGTCCTATATAAGTACTCAATGACCCCATGTGACCCACCCTAGTCCTATATAAGTACTCAATGACTCCACGTGACCCCCCCATGTCATATATAAGTACTCAATGACCCCATGTGACCCACCCTAGTCTTATATAAGTACACAATGATCCCATGTGACCCACCCTAGTCCTATATAAGTACTCAATAACCCCATGTGACCCACCCTAGTCCTATATAAGTACTCAATGACCCCATGTGACCCCCCCTAGTCCTATATAAGTACTCAATGACCACACGTGACCCCCCCATGTCCTATATAAGTACTCAATGACCCCACGTGACCCCCCCATGTCCAATATAAGAACTCAATGACCCCATGTGACCCACCCTAGTCTTATATAAGTACACAATGATCCCATGTGACCCACCCTAGTCCTATATAAGTACTCAATGACCCCATGTGATCCACCCTAGTCCTATATAAGTACTCAATGACCCCACGTGACCCCCCCATGTCCTATATAAGTACTCAATGACCCCACGTGACCCCCCCATGTCCTATATAAGAACTCAATGACCCCATGTGACCCACCCTAGTCCTATATAAGTAATCAATGACCGCATGTGAACCTCACTAGTCCTATATAAGTACTCAATAACCCCATGTGACCCACCCTAGTCCTATATAAGTACTCAATGACCCCGTGTGACCCCCCCTAGTCCTATATAAGTACTCAATGACCCCATGCGATCCACCCTAGTCCTATATAAGTACTCAATGACCCCACGTGACCCCCCCATGTCCTATATAAGTGCTCAATGACCCCACGTGACCCCCCCATGTCCTATATAAGAACTCAATGACCCCGTGTGACCCACCCTAGTCCTATATAAGTAATCAATGACCGCATGTGAATCTCACTAGTCCTATATAAGTACTCAATAACCCCATGTGACCCACCCTAGTCCTATATAAGTACAAAATGACACCATGTGACCCACCCTAATCCTATATAAGTACTCAATGACCCCATGTGACCCCCCCTAGTCATATATAAGTACTCAATGACCCCATGTGACACACCCTACTCCTATATAAGTACTCAATGACCCCATGTGACCCCTCCTAGTCCTATATAAGTACTCAATGACCCCATGTGAAGCACCCTAGTCCTATATAAGTACTCAATGACCCCATGTGACCCACCCTAGTCCTATATAAATACTCAATGACCCCATTTGACCCCCCCTAGTCATATATAAGTACTCAATGACCGCATGTGACCCACCCTAGTCCTATATAAGTACAAAATGACCACATGTGACCCACCCTAGTCCTATATAAGTACTCAATGACCCCATGTGACCCCCCCCTAGTCATATATAAGTACTCAATGACCCCATGTGACCCACCCTACTCCTATATAAGTACTCAATGACCCCATGTGACCCACCCTACTCCTATATAAGTACTCAATGACCCCATGTGACCCCCCCTAGTCCTATATAAGTACTCAATGACCCCATGTGACCCACCCTAGTCCTATATAAGTACTCAATGACCCCATGTGAAGCACCCTAGTCCTATATAAGTACTCAATGACCCCATGTGACCCACCCTAGTCCTATATAAATACTCAATGACCCCATGTGACCCACCCTAGTCCTATATAAATACAAAATGACCCCATGTGACCCACCCTAGTCCTATATAAGTACTCAATGACCCCATGTGACCCCCCCTAGTCATATATAAGTACTCAATGACCCCATGTGACCCACCCTACTCCTATATAAGTACTCAATGACCACACGTGACCCCTCCATGTCCTATATAAGTACTCAATGATCCCATGTGACCCACCCTAGTCCTATATAAGTACTCAATGACCCCATGTGAACCCCCCTAGTCATATATAAGTACTCAATGACCCCAAGTGACCCACCCTAGTCCTATATAAGTACTCAATGACCCCATGTGACCCACCCTAGTCCTATATAAGTACTCAATGACCCCATGTGACCCCCCCTAGTCATATATAAGTACTCAATGACCCCATGTGACCCACCCTACTCCTATATAAGTACTCAATGACCACACGTGACCCCTCCATGTCCTATATAAGTACTCAATGATCCCATGTGACCCACCCTAGTCCTATATAAGTACAAAATGACCACATGTGACCCACCCAAGTCCTATATAAGTACTCAATGACCCCATTTGACCCTCCCTAGTCATATATAAGTACTCAATGACCCCATGTGACCCACCCTAGTCCTATATAAGTACTCAATGACCCCATGTGACCCCCCCTAGTCCTATATAAGTACTCAATGACCCCATGTGACCCACCCTAGTCCTATATAAGTACTCAATGACCACACGTGACCCCACCATGTCCTATATAAGTACTCAATGACCCCATGTGACCCACCCTAATCCTATATAAGTACTCAATGACCCCATGTGAACCCCCCTAGACATATATAAGTACTCAATGACCCCATGTGACCCCCCTAGTACTATATAAGTACTCAATGACCCCATGTGACGCACCCTAGTCCTATATAAGAACTCAATGACCCCATGTGACCCACCCTAGTAATATATAAGTACTCAATGACCCCATGTGACCCACCCTAGTCCTATATAAATACAAAATAACCCCATGTGTCCCACCCTAGTCCTATATAAGTACTCAATGACCACACGTGACCCCTCCATGTCCTATATAAGTACTCAATGATCCCATGTGACCCACCCTAGTCCTATATAAGTACTCAATGACCCCATGTGAACACCCCTAGTCATATATAAGTACTCAATGACCCCATGTGACCCACCCTAGTCCTATATAAGTACTCAATGACCCCATGTGACCCACCCTAGTCCTATATAAGTACCCAATGACCCCACGTGACCCCCCCATATCCTATATAAGTACTCAATGACCCCATGTGACCCACCCTAGTCCTATATAAGTACAAAATGACCCCATGTGACCCACCCTAGTCCTATATAAGTACTCAATGACCCCATGTGACCCCTCCTAGTCATATATAAGTACTCAATGACCTCATGTGACCCACCCTAGTCCTATATAAGTACTCAATGACCACATGTGACCCCCCCTAGTCCTATATAAGTACTTAATGACCCCATGTGACCCACCCTAGTCCTATATAAGTACTCAATGACCACACGTGACCCCTCCATGTCCTATATAAGTACTCAATGACCCCATGTGACCCACCCTAGTCCTATATAAGTACTCAATGACTCCACGTGACCCCCCCATGTCATATATAAGTACTCAATGACCCCATGTGACCCACCCTAGTCTTATATAAGTACACAATGATCCCATGTGACCCACCCTAGTCCTATAAAAGTACTCAATGACCTCATGTGACCCACCCTAGTCCTATATAAGTATTCAATGACCCCATGTGACCCACCCTAGTCCTATATAAGTACTCAATGACCCCATGTGAACCCCCCTAGTCATATATAAGTACTCAATGACCCCATGTGACCCACCCTAGTCCTATATAAGTACTCAATGACCCCATGTGACCCACCCTAGTCCTATATAAGTACTCAATGACCCCACGTGACCCCCCCATATCCTATATAAGTACTCAATGACCTCATGTGACCCACCCTAGTCCTATATAAGTACAAAATGACCCCATGTGACCCACCCTAGTCCTATATAAGTACTCAATGACCCCATGTGACCCCTCCTAGTCATATATAAGTACTCAATGACCTCATGTGACCCACCCTAGTCCTATATAAGTACTCAATGACCACATGTGACCCCCCCTAGTCCTATATAAGTACTTAATGACCCCATGTGACCCACCCTAGTCCTATATAAGTACTCAATGACCACACGTGACCCCTCCATGTCCTATATAAGTACTCAATGACCCCATGTGACCACCCTAGTCCTATATAAGTACTCAATGACCCCATGTGAACCCCCCTAGTCATATATAAGTACTCATTGACCCCATGTGACCCACCCTAGTCCTATATAAGTACTCAATGACCCCATGTGACCCACCCTAGTCCTATATAAGTACTCAATGACTCCACGTGACCCCCCCCCATGTCATATATAAGTACTCAATGACCCCATGTGACCCACCCTAGTCTTATATAAGTACACAATGATCCCATGTGACCCACCCTAGTCCTATATAAGTACTCAATAACCCCATGTGACCCACCCTAGTCCTATATAAGTACTCAATGACCCCATGTGACCCCCCCTAGTCCTATATAAGTACTCAATGACCCCACGTGACCCCCCCATGTCCTATATAAGTACTCAATGACCCCACGTGACCCCCCCATGTCCAATATAAGAACTCAATGACCCCATGTGACCCACCCCAGTCTTATATAAGTACACAATGATCCCATGTGACCCACCCTAGTCCTATATAAGTACTCAATGACCCCATGTGACCCACCCTAGTCCTATATAAGTACTCAATGACTCCACGTGACCCCCCCCCATGTCATATATAAGTACTCAATGACCCCATGTGACCCACCCTAGTCTTATATAAGTACACAATGATCCCATGTGACCCACCCTAGTCCTATATAAGTACTCAATAACCCCACGTGACCCCCCCATGTCCTATATAAGAACTCAATGACCCCATGTGACCCACCCTAGTCCTATATAAGTAATCAATGACCGCATGTGAACCTAACTAGTCCTATATAAGTACTCAATAACCCCATGTGACCCACCCTAGTCCTATATAAGTACTCAATGACCCCGTGTGACCCCCCCTAGTCCTATATAAGTACTCAATGACCCCATGCGATCCACCCTAGTCCTATATAAGTACTCAATGACCCCACGTGACCCCCCCATGTCCTATATAAGTGCTCAATGACCCCACGTGACCCCCCCATGTCCTATATAAGAACTCAATGACCCCATGTGACCCACCCTAGTCCTATATAAGTAATCAATGACCGTATGTGAACCTCACTAGTCCTATATAAGTACTCAATAACCCCATGTGACCCACCCTAGTCCTATATAAGTACAAAATGACACCATGTGACCCACCCTAATCCTATATAAGTACTCAATGACCCCATGTGACCCCCCCTAGTCATATATAAGTACTCAATGACCCCATGTGACACACCCTACTCCTATATAAGTACTCAATGACCCCATGTGACCCCTCCTAGTCCTATATAAGTACTCAATGACCCCATGTGAAGCACCCTAGTCCTATATAAGTACTCAATGACCCCATGTGACCCACCCTAGTCCTATATAAATACTCAATGACCCCATTTGACCCCCCCTAGTCATATATAAGTACTCAATGACCGCATGTGACCCACCCTAGTCCTATATAAGTACAAAATGACCACATGTGACCCACCCTAGTCCTATATAAGTACTCAATGACCCCATGTGACCCCCCCCTAGTCATATATAAGTACTCAATGACCCCATGTGACCCACCCTACTCCTATATAAGTACTCAATGACCCCATGTGACCCACCCTACTCCTATATAAGTACTCAATGACCCCATGTGACCCCCCCTAGTCCTATATAAGTACTCAATGACCCCATGTGACCCACCCTAGTCCTATATAAGTACTCAATGACCCCATGTGAAGCACCCTAGTCCTATATAAGTACTCAATGACCCCATGTGACCCACCCTAGTCCTATATAAATACTCAATGACCCCATGTGACCCACCCTAGTCCTATATAAATACAAAATGACCCCATGTGACCCACCCTAGTCCTATATAAGTACTCAATGACCCCATGTGACCCCCCCTAGTCATATATAAGTACTCAATGACCCCATGTGACCCACCCTACTCCTATATAAGTACTCAATGACCACACGTGACCCCTCCATGTCCTATATAAGTACTCAATGATCCCATGTGACCCACCCTAGTCCTATATAAGTACTCAATGACCCCATGTGAACCCCCCTAGTCATATATAAGTACTCAATGACCCCAAGTGACCCACCCTAGTCCTATATAAGTACTCAATGACCCCATGTGACCCACCCTAGTCCTATATAAGTACTCAATGACCCCATGTGACCCCCCCTAGTCATATATAAGTACTGAATGACCCCATGTGACCCACCCTACTCCTATATAAGTACTCAATGACCACACGTGACCCCTCCATGTCCTATATAAGTACTCAATGATCCCATGTGACCCACCCTAGTCCTATATAAGTACAAAATGACCACATGTGACCCACCCAAGTCCTATATAAGTACTCAATGACCCCATTTGACCCCCCCTAGTCATATATAAGTACTCAATGACCCCATGTGACCCACCCTAGTCCTATATAAGTACTCAATGACCCCATGTGACCCCCCCTAGTCCTATATAAGTACTCAATGACCCCATGTGACCCACCCTAGTCCTATATAAGTACTCAATGACCACACGTGACCCCACCATGTCCTATATAAGTACTCAATGACCCCATGTGACCCACCCTAATCCTATATAAGTACTCAATGACCCCATGTGAACCCCCCTAGACATATATAAGTACTCAATGACCCCATGTGACCCCCCTAGTACTATATAAGTACTCAATGACCCCATGTGACGCACCCTAGTCCTATATAAGAACTCAATGACCCCATGTGACCCACCCTAGTAATATATAAGTACTCAATGACCCCATGTGACCCACCCTAGTCCTATATAAATACAAAATGACCCCATGTGTCCCACCCTAGTCCTATATAAGTACTCAATGACCCCATGTGACCCCTCCTAGTCATATATAAGTACTCAATGACCTCATGTGACCCACCCTAGTCCTATATAAGTATTCAATGACCACATGTGACCCCCCCTAGTACTATATAAGTACTTAATCACCCCATGTGACCCACCCTAGTCCTATATAAGTACTCAATGACCACACGTGACCCCTCCATGTCCTATATAAGTACTCAATGATCCCATGTGACCCACCCTAGTCCTATATAAGTACTCAATGACCCCATGTGAACACCCCTAGTCATATATAAGTACTCAATGACCCCATGTGACCCACCCTAGTCCTATATAAGTACTCAATGACCCCATGTGACCCACCCTAGTCCTATATAAGTACTCAATGACCCCACGTGACCCCCCCATATCCTATATAAGTACTCAATGACCCCATGTGACCCACCCTAGTCCTATATAAGTACAAAATGACCCCATGTGACCCACCCAAGTCCTATATAAGTACTCAATGACCCCATGTGACCCCTCCTAGTCATATATAAGTACTCAATGACCTCATGTGACCCACCCTAGTCCTATATAAGTACTCAATGACCACATGTGACCCCCCCTAGTCCTATATAAGTACTTAATGACCCCATGTGACCCACCCTAGTCCTATATAAGTACTCAATGACCACACGTGACCCCTCCATGTCCTATATAAGTACTCAATGACCCCATGTGACCCACCCTAGTCCTATATAAGTACTCAATGACTCCACGTGACCCCCCCATGTCATATATAAGTACTCAATGACCCCATGTGACCCACCCTAGTCTTATATAAGTACACAATGATCCCATGTGACCCACCCTAGTCCTATAAAAGTACTCAATGACCTCATGTGACCCACCCTAGTCCTATATAAGTATTCAATGACCCCATGTGACCCACCCTAGTCCTATATAAGTACTCAATGACCCCATGTGAACCTCCCTAGTCATATATAAGTACTCAATGACCCCATGTGACCCACCCTAGTCCTATATAAGTACTCAATGACCCCATGTGACCCACCCTAGTCCTATATAAGTACTCAATGACCCCACGTGACCCCCCCATATCCTATATAAGTACTCAATGACCTCATGTGACCCACCCTAGTCCTATATAAGTACAAAATGACCCCATGTGACCCACCCTAGTCCTATATAAGTACTCAATGACCCCATGTGACCCCTCCTAGTCATATATAAGTACTCAATGACCTCATGTGACCCACCCTAGTCCTATATAAGTACTCAATGACCACATGTGACCCCCCCTAGTCCTATATAAGTACTTAATGACCCCATGTGACCCACCCTAGTCCTATATAAGTACTCAATGACCACACGTGACCCCTCCATGTCCTATATAAGTACTCAATGACCCCATGTGACCCACCCTAGTCCTATATAAGTACTCAATGACCCCATGTGAACCCCCCTAGTCATATATAAGTACTCAATGACCCCATGTGACCCACCCTAGTCCTATATAAGTACTCAATGACCCCATGTGACCCACCCTAGTCCTATATAAGTACTCAATGACTCCACGTTACCCCCCCATGTCATATATAAGTACTCAATGACCCCATGTGACCCACCCTAGTCTTATATAAGTACACAATGATCCCATGTGACCCACCCTAGTCCTATATAAGTACTCAATAACCCCATGTGACCCACCCTAGTCCTATATAAGTACTCAATGACCCCATGTGACCCCCCCTAGTCCTATATAAGTACTCAATGACCACACGTGACCCCCCCATGTCCTATATAAGTACTCAATGACCCCACGTGACCCCCCCATGTCCAATATAAGAACTCAATGACCCCATGTGACCCACCCTAGTCTTATATAAGTACACAATGATCCCATGTGACCCACCCTAGTCCTATATAAGTACTCAATGACCCCATGTGATCCACCCTAGTCCTATATAAGTACTCAATGACCCCACGTGACCCCCCCATGTCCTATATAAGTACTCAATGACCCCACGTGACCCCCCCATGTCCTATATAAGAACTCAATGACCCCATGTGACCCACCCTAGTCCTATATAAGTAATCAATGACCGCATGTGAACCTCACTAGTCCTATATAAGTACTCAATAACCCCATGTGACCCACCCTAGTCCTATATAAGTACTCAATGACCCCGTGTGACCCCCCCTAGTCCTATATAAGTACTCAATGACCCCATGCGATCCACCCTAGTCCTATATAAGTACTCAATGACCCCACGTGACCCCCCCATGTCCTATATAAGTGCTCAATGACCCCACGTGACCCCCCCATGTCCTATATAAGAACTCAATGACCCCGTGTGACCCACCCTAGTCCTATATAAGTAATCAATGACCGCATGTGAATCTCACTAGTCCTATATAAGTACTCAATAACCCCATGTGACCCACCCTAGTCCTATATAAGTACAAAATGACACCATGTGACCCACCCTAATCCTATATAAGTACTCAATGACCCCATGTGACCCCCCCTAGTCATATATAAGTACTCAATGACCCCATGTGACACACCCTACTCCTATATAAGTACTCAATGACCCCATGTGACCCCTCCTAGTCCTATATAAGTACTCAATGACCCCATGTGAAGCACCCTAGTCCTATATAAGTACTCAATGACCCCATGTGACCCACCCTAGTCCTATATAAATACTCAATGACCCCATTTGACCCCCCCTAGTCATATATAAGTACTCAATGACCGCATGTGACCCACCCTAGTCCTATATAAGTACAAAATGACCACATGTGACCCACCCTAGTCCTATATAAGTACTCAATGACCCCATGTGACCCCCCCCTAGTCATATATAAGTACTCAATGACCCCATGTGACCCACCCTACTCCTATATAAGTACTCAATGACCCCATGTGACCCACCCTACTCCTATATAAGTACTCAATGACCCCATGTGACCCCCCCTAGTCCTATATAAGTACTCAATGACCCCATGTGACCCACCCTAGTCCTATATAAGTACTCAATGACCCCATGTGAAGCACCCTAGTCCTATATAAGTACTCAATGACCCCATGTGACCCACCCTAGTCCTATATAAATACTCAATGACCCCATGTGACCCACCCTAGTCCTATATAAATACAAAATGACCCCATGTGACCCACCCTAGTCCTATATAAGTACTCAATGACCCCATGTGACCCCCCCTAGTCATATATAAGTACTCAATGACCCCATGTGACCCACCCTACTCCTATATAAGTACTCAATGACGACACGTGACCCCTCCATGTCCTATATAAGTACTCAATGATCCCATGTGACCCACCCTAGTCCTATATAAGTACTCAATGACCCCATGTGAACCCCCCTAGTCATATATAAGTACTCAATGACCCCAAGTGACCCACCCTAGTCCTATATAAGTACTCAATGACCCCATGTGACCCACCCTAGTCCTATATAAGTACTCAATGACCCCATGTGACCCCCCCTAGTCATATATAAGTACTCAATGACCCCATGTGACCCACCCTACTCCTATATAAGTACTCAATGACCACACGTGACCCCTCCATGTCCTATATAAGTACTCAATGATCCCATGTGACCCACCCTAGTCCTATATAAGTACAAAATGACCACATGTGACCCACCCAAGTCCTATATAAGTACTCAATGACCCCATTTGACCCTCCCTAGTCATATATAAGTACTCAATGACCCCATGTGACCCACCCTAGTCCTATATAAGTACTCAATGACCCCATGTGACCCCCCCTAGTCCTATATAAGTACTCAATGACCCCATGTGACCCACCCTAGTCCTATATAAGTACTCAATGACCACACGTGACCCCACCATGTCCTATATAAGTACTCAATGACCCCATGTGACCCACCCTAATCCTATATAAGTACTCAATGACCCCATGTGAACCCCCCTAGACATATATAAGTACTCAATGACCCCATGTGACCCCCCTAGTACTATATAAGTACTCAATGACCCCATGTGACGCACCCTAGTCCTATATAAGAACTCAATGACCCCATGTGACCCACCCTAGTAATATATAAGTACTCAATGACCCCATGTGACCCACCCTAGTCCTATATAAATACAAAATAACCCCATGTGTCCCACCCTAGTCCTATATAAGTACTCAATGACCACACGTGACCCCTCCATGTCCTATATAAGTACTCAATGATCCCATGTGACCCACCCTAGTCCTATATAAGTACTCAATGACCCCATGTGAACACCCCTAGTCATATATAAGTACTCAATGACCCCATGTGACCCACCCTAGTCCTATATAAGTACTCAATGACCCCATGTGACCCACCCTAGTCCTATATAAGTACAAAATGACCCCATGTGACCCACCCTAGTCCTATATAAGTACTCAATGACCCCACGTGACCCCCCCATGTCCTATATAAGTGCTCAATGACCCCACGTGACCCCCCCATGTCCTATATAAGAACTCAATGACCCCATGTGACCCACCCTAGTCCTATATAAGTAATCAATGACCGTATGTGAACCTCACTAGTCCTATATAAGTACTCAATAACCCCATGTGACCCACCCTAGTCCTATATAAGTACAAAATGACACCATGTGACCCACCCTAATCCTATATAAGTACTCAATGACCCCATGTGACCCCCCCTAGTCATATATAAGTACTCAATGACCCCATGTGACACACCCTACTCCTATATAAGTACTCAATGACCCCATGTGACCCCTCCTAGTCCTATATAAGTACTCAATGACCCCATGTGAAGCACCCTAGTCCTATATAAGTACTCAATGACCCCATGTGACCCACCCTAGTCCTATATAAATACTCAATGACCCCATTTGACCCCCCCTAGTCATATATAAGTACTCAATGACCGCATGTGACCCACCCTAGTCCTATATAAGTACAAAATGACCACATGTGACCCACCCTAGTCCTATATAAGTACTCAATGACCCCATGTGACCCCCCCCTAGTCATATATAAGTACTCAATGACCCCATGTGACCCACCCTACTCCTATATAAGTACTCAATGACCCCATGTGACCCACCCTACTCCTATATAAGTACTCAATGACCCCATGTGACCCCCCCTAGTCCTATATAAGTACTCAATGACCCCATGTGACCCACCCTAGTCCTATATAAGTACTCAATGACCCCATGTGAAGCACCCTAGTCCTATATAAGTACTCAATGACCCCATGTGACCCACCCTAGTCCTATATAAATACTCAATGACCCCATGTCACCCACCCTAGTCCTATATAAATACAAAATGACCCCATGTGACCCACCCTAGTCCTATATAAGTACTCAATGACCCCATGTGACCCCCCCTAGTCATATATAAGTACTCAATGACCCCATGTGACCCACCCTACTCCTATATAAGTACTCAATGACCACACGTGACCCCTCCATGTCCTATATAAGTACTCAATGATCCCATGTGACCCACCCTAGTCCTATATAAGTACTCAATGACCCCATGTGAACCCCCCTAGTCATATATAAGTACTCAATGACCCCAAGTGACCCACCCTAGTCCTATATAAGTACTCAATGACCCCATGTGACCCACCCTAGTCCTATATAAGTACTCAATGACCCCATGTGACCCCCCCTAGTCATATATAAGTACTGAATGACCCCATGTGACCCACCCTACTCCTATATAAGTACTCAATGACCACACGTGACCCCTCCATGTCCTATATAAGTACTCAATGATCCCATGTGACCCACCCTAGTCCTATATAAGTACAAAATGACCACATGTGACCCACCCAAGTCCTATATAAGTACTCAATGACCCCATTTGACCCCCCCTAGTCATATATAAGTACTCAATGACCCCATGTGACCCACCCTAGTCCTATATAAGTACTCAATGACCCCATGTGACCCCCCCTAGTCCTATATAAGTACTCAATGACCCCATGTGACCCACCCTAGTCCTATATAAGTACTCAATGACCACACGTGACCCCACCATGTCCTATATAAGTACTCAATGACCCCATGTGACCCACCCTAATCCTATATAAGTACTCAATGACCCCATGTGAACCCCCCTAGACATATATAAGTACTCAATGACCCCATGTGACCCCCCTAGTACTATATAAGTACTCAATGACCCCATGTGACGCACCCTAGTCCTATATAAGAACTCAATGACCCCATGTGACCCACCCTAGTAATATATAAGTACTCAATGACCCCATGTGACCCACCCTAGTCCTATATAAATACAAAATGACCCCATGTGTCCCACCCTAGTCCTATATAAGTACTCAATGACCCCATGTGACCCCTCCTAGTCATATATAAGTACTCAATGACCTCATGTGACCCACCCTAGTCCTATATAAGTATTCAATGACCACATGTGACCCCCCCTAGTACTATATAAGTACTTAATCACCCCATGTGACCCACCCTAGTCCTATATAAGTACTCAATGACCACACGTGACCCCTCCATGTCCTATATAAGTACTCAATGATCCCATGTGACCCACCCTAGTCCTATATAAGTACTCAATGACCCCATGTGAACACCCCTAGTCATATATAAGTACTCAATGACCCCATGTGACCCACCCTAGTCCTATATAAGTACTCAATGACCCCATGTGACCCACCCTAGTCCTATATAAGTACTCAATGACCCCACGTGACCCCCCCATATCCTATATAAGTACTCAATGACCCCATGTGACCCACCCTAGTCCTATATAAGTACAAAATGACCCCATGTGACCCACCCAAGTCCTATATAAGTACTCAATGACCCCATGTGACCCCTCCTAGTCATATATAAGTACTCAATGACCTCATGTGACCCACCCTAGTCCTATATAAGTACTCAATGACCACATGTGACCCCCCCTAGTCCTATATAAGTACTTAATGACCCCATGTGACCCACCCTAGTCCTATATAAGTACTCAATGACCACACGTGACCCCTCCATGTCCTATATAAGTACTCAATGACCCCATGTGACCCACCCTAGTCCTATATAAGTACTCAATGACTCCACGTGACCCCCCCATGTCATATATAAGTACTCAATGACCCCATGTGACCCACCCTAGTCTTATATAAGTACACAATGATCCCATGTGACCCACCCTAGTCCTATAAAAGTACTCAATGACCTCATGTGACCCACCCTAGTCCTATATAAGTATTCAATGACCCCATGTGACCCACCCTAGTCCTATATAAGTACTCAATGACCCCATGTGAACCTCCCTAGTCATATATAAGTACTCAATGACCCCATGTGACCCACCCTAGTCCTATATAAGTACTCAATGACCCCATGTGACCCACCCTAGTCCTATATAAGTACTCAATGACCCCACGTGACCCCCCCATATCCTATATAAGTACTCAATGACCTCATGTGACCCACCCTAGTCCTATATAAGTACAAAATGACCCCATGTGACCCACCCTAGTCCTATATAAGTACTCAATGACCCCATGTGACCCCTCCTAGTCATATATAAGTACTCAATGACCTCATGTGACCCACCCTAGTCCTATATAAGTACTCAATGACCACATGTGACCCCCCCTAGTCCTATATAAGTACTTAATGACCCCATGTGACCCACCCTAGTCCTATATAAGTACTCAATGACCACACGTGACCCCTCCATGTCCTATATAAGTACTCAATGACCCCATGTGACCCACCCTAGTCCTATATAAGTACTCAATGACCCCATGTGAACCCCCCTAGTCATATATAAGTACTCAATGACCCCATGTGACCCACCCTAGTCCTATATAAGTACTCAATGACCCCATGTGACCCACCCTAGTCCTATATAAGTACTCAATGACTCCACGTTACCCCCCCATGTCATATATAAGTACTCAATGACCCCATGTGACCCACCCTAGTCTTATATAAGTACACAATGATCCCATGTGACCCACCCTAGTCCTATATAAGTACTCAATAACCCCATGTGACCCACCCTAGTCCTATATAAGTACTCAATGACCCCATGTGACCCCCCCTAGTCCTATATAAGTACTCAATGACCACACGTGACCCCCCCATGTCCTATATAAGTACTCAATGACCCCACGTGACCCCCCCATGTCCAATATAAGAACTCAATGACCCCATGTGACCCACCCTAGTCTTATATAAGTACACAATGATCCCATGTGACCCACCCTAGTCCTATATAAGTACTCAATGACCCCATGTGATCCACCCTAGTCCTATATAAGTACTCAATGACCCCACGTGACCCCCCCATGTCCTATATAAGTACTCAATGACCCCACGTGACCCCCCCATGTCCTATATAAGAACTCAATGACCCCATGTGACCCACCCTAGTCCTATATAAGTAATCAATGACCGCATGTGAACCTCACTAGTCCTATATAAGTACTCAATAACCCCATGTGACCCACCCTAGTCCTATATAAGTACTCAATGACCCCGTGTGACCCCCCCTAGTCCTATATAAGTACTCAATGACCCCATGCGATCCACCCTAGTCCTATATAAGTACTCAATGACCCCACGTGACCCCCCCATGTCCTATATAAGTGCTCAATGACCCCACGTGACCCCCCCATGTCCTATATAAGAACTCAATGACCCCGTGTGACCCACCCTAGTCCTATATAAGTAATCAATGACCGCATGTGAATCTCACTAGTCCTATATAAGTACTCAATAACCCCATGTGACCCACCCTAGTCCTATATAAGTACAAAATGACACCATGTGACCCACCCTAATCCTATATAAGTACTCAATGACCCCATGTGACCCCCCCTAGTCATATATAAGTACTCAATGACCCCATGTGACACACCCTACTCCTATATAAGTACTCAATGACCCCATGTGACCCCTCCTAGTCCTATATAAGTACTCAATGACCCCATGTGAAGCACCCTAGTCCTATATAAGTACTCAATGACCCCATGTGACCCACCCTAGTCCTATATAAATACTCAATGACCCCATTTGACCCCCCCTAGTCATATATAAGTACTCAATGACCGCATGTGACCCACCCTAGTCCTATATAAGTACAAAATGACCACATGTGACCCACCCTAGTCCTATATAAGTACTCAATGACCCCATGTGACCCCCCCCTAGTCATATATAAGTACTCAATGACCCCATGTGACCCACCCTACTCCTATATAAGTACTCAATGACCCCATGTGACCCACCCTACTCCTATATAAGTACTCAATGACCCCATGTGACCCCCCCTAGTCCTATATAAGTACTCAATGACCCCATGTGACCCACCCTAGTCCTATATAAGTACTCAATGACCCCATGTGAAGCACCCTAGTCCTATATAAGTACTCAATGACCCCATGTGACCCACCCTAGTCCTATATAAATACTCAATGACCCCATGTGACCCACCCTAGTCCTATATAAATACAAAATGACCCCATGTGACCCACCCTAGTCCTATATAAGTACTCAATGACCCCATGTGACCCCCCCTAGTCATATATAAGTACTCAATGACCCCATGTGACCCACCCTACTCCTATATAAGTACTCAATGACCACACGTGACCCCTCCATGTCCTATATAAGTACTCAATGATCCCATGTGACCCACCCTAGTCCTATATAAGTACTCAATGACCCCATGTGAACCCCCCTAGTCATATATAAGTACTCAATGACCCCAAGTGACCCACCCTAGTCCTATATAAGTACTCAATGACCCCATGTGACCCACCCTAGTCCTATATAAGTACTCAATGACCCCATGTGACCCCCCCTAGTCATATATAAGTACTCAATGACCCCATGTGACCCACCCTACTCCTATATAAGTACTCAATGACCACACGTGACCCCTCCATGTCCTATATAAGTACTCAATGATCCCATGTGACCCACCCTAGTCCTATATAAGTACAAAATGACCACATGTGACCCACCCAAGTCCTATATAAGTACTCAATGACCCCATTTGACCCTCCCTAGTCATATATAAGTACTCAATGACCCCATGTGACCCACCCTAGTCCTATATAAGTACTCAATGACCCCATGTGACCCCCCCTAGTCCTATATAAGTACTCAATGACCCCATGTGACCCACCCTAGTCCTATATAAGTACTCAATGACCACACGTGACCCCACCATGTCCTATATAAGTACTCAATGACCCCATGTGACCCACCCTAATCCTATATAAGTACTCAATGACCCCATGTGAACCCCCCTAGACATATATAAGTACTCAATGACCCCATGTGACCCCCCTAGTACTATATAAGTACTCAATGACCCCATGTGACGCACCCTAGTCCTATATAAGAACTCAATGACCCCATGTGACCCACCCTAGTAATATATAAGTACTCAATGACCCCATGTGACCCACCCTAGTCCTATATAAATACAAAATAACCCCATGTGTCCCACCCTAGTCCTATATAAGTACTCAATGACCACACGTGACCCCTCCATGTCCTATATAAGTACTCAATGATCCCATGTGACCCACCCTAGTCCTATATAAGTACTCAATGACCCCATGTGAACACCCCTAGTCATATATAAGTACTCAATGACCCCATGTGACCCACCCTAGTCCTATATAAGTACTCAATGACCCCATGTGACCCACCCTAGTCCTATATAAGTACCCAATGACCCCACGTGACCCCCCCATATCCTATATAAGTACTCAATGACCCCATGTGACCCACCCTAGTCCTATATAAGTACAAAATGACCCCATGTGACCCACCCTAGTCCTATATAAGTACTCAATGACCCCATGTGACCCCTCCTAGTCATATATAAGTACTCAATGACCTCATGTGACCCACCCTAGTCCTATATAAGTACTCAATGACCACATGTGACCCCCCCTAGTCCTATATAAGTACTTAATGACCCCATGTGACCCACCCTAGTCCTATATAAGTACTCAATGACCACACGTGACCCCTCCATGTCCTATATAAGTACTCAATGACCCCATGTGACCCACCCTAGTCCTATATAAGTACTCAATGACTCCACGTGACCCCCCCATGTCATATATAAGTACTCAATGACCCCATGTGACCCACCCTAGTCTTATATAAGTACACAATGATCCCATGTGACCCACCCTAGTCCTATAAAAGTACTCAATGACCTCATGTGACCCACCCTAGTCCTATATAAGTATTCAATGACCCCATGTGACCCACCCTAGTCCTATATAAGTACTCAATGACCCCATGTGAACCCCCCTAGTCATATATAAGTACTCAATGACCCCATGTGACCCACCCTAGTCCTATATAAGTACTCAATGACCCCATGTGACCCATCCTAGTCCTATACAAGTACTCAATGACCCCACGTGACCCCCCCATATCCTATATAAGTACTCAATGACCTCATGTGACCCACCCTAGTCCTATATAAGTACAAAATGACCCCATGTGACCCACCCTAGTCCTATATAAGTACTCAATGACCCCATGTGACCCCTCCTAGTCATATATAAGTACTCAATGACCTCATGTGACCCACCCTAGTCCTATATAAGTACTCAATGACCACATGTGACCCCCCCTAGTCCTATATAAGTACTTAATGACCCCATGTGACCCACCCTAGTCCTATATAAGTACTCAATGACCACACGTGACCCCTCCATGTCCTATATAAGTACTCAATGACCCCATGTGACCACCCTAGTCCTATATAAGTACTCAATGACCCCATGTGAACCCCCCTAGTCATATATAAGTACTCATTGACCCCATGTGACCCACCCTAGTCCTATATAAGTACTCAATGACCCCATGTGACCCACCCTAGTCCTATATAAGTACTCAATGACTCCACGTGACCCCCCCCCATGTCATATATAAGTACTCAATGACCCCATGTGACCCACCCTAGTCTTATATAAGTACACAATGATCCCATGTGACCCACCCTAGTCCTATATAAGTACTCAATAACCCCATGTGACCCACCCTAGTCCTATATAAGTACTCAATGACCCCATGTGACCCCCCCTAGTCCTATATAAGTACTCAATGACCCCACGTGACCCCCCCATGTCCTATATAAGTACTCAATGACCCCACGTGACCCCCTCATGTCCAATATAAGAACTCAATGACCCCATGTGACCCACCCCAGTCTTATATAAGTACACAATGATCCCATGTGACCCACCCTAGTCCTATATAAGTACTCAATGACCCCATGTGATCCACCCTAGTCCTATATAAGTACTCAATGACCCCACGTGACCCCCCCATGTCCTATATAAGTACTCAATGACCCCACGTGACCCCCCCATGTCCTATATAAGAACTCAATGACCCCATGTGACCCACCCTAGTCCTATATAAGTAATCAATGACCGCATGTGAACCTCACTAGTCCTATATAAGTACTCAATAACCCCATGTGACCCACCCTAGTCCTATATAAGTACTCAATGACCCCGTGTGGCCCCCCCTAGTCCTATATAAGTACTCAATGACCCCATGCGATCCACCCTAGTCCTATATAAGTACTCAATGACCCCACGTGACCCCCCCATGTCCTATATAAGTACTCAATGTCCCCACGTGACCCCCCCATATCCTATATAAGAACTCAATGAACCCATGTGACCCACCCTAGTCCTATATAAGTAATCAATGACCGCATGTGAACCTCACTAGTCCTATATAACTACTCAATGACACCATGTGACCCACCCTACTGCTATATAAGTACTCAATGACCCCATGTAACCCCCCTAGTCCTATATAAGTACTCAATGACCCCATGTGACCCACCCTAGTCCTATATAAGTACTTAATGACCCCATGTGACCCACCCTAGTCCTATATAAGTACTCAATGACCCCATGTGACCCCCCCTATTCCTATATAAGTACTCAATGACCCCATGTGACCAACCCTAGTCCTATATAAGTACTCAATGACCCCACGTGACCCCACATGTCCTATATAAGTACTCAATGACCCCATGTGACCACCCTAGTCCTATATAAGTACGCAATGACCGCATGTGAACCTCACTAGTCCTATATAAGTACTCAATAACCCCATGTGACCCACCCTAGTCCTATATAAGTACTCAATGACCCCGTGTGACCCCCCCTAGTCCTATATAAGTACTCAATGACCCCATGCGATCCACCCTAGTCCTATATAAGTACTCAATGACCCCACGTGACCCCCCCATGTCCTATATAAGTGCTCAATGACCCCACGTGACCCCCCCATGTCCTATATAAGAACTCAATGACCCCATGTGACCCACCCTAGTCCTATATAAGTAATCAATGACCGCATGTGAACCTCACTAGTCCTATATAAGTACTCAATAACCCCATGTGACCCACCCTAGTCCTATATAAGTACAAAATGACACCATGTGACCCACCCTAATCCTATATAAGTACTCAATGATCCCATGTGACCCCCCCTAGTCATATATAAGTACTCAATGACCCCATGTGACACACCCTACTCCTATATAAGTACTCAATGACCCCATGTGACCCTTCCTAGTCCTATATAAGTACTCAATGACCCCATGTGAAGCACCCTAGTCCTATATAAGTACTCAATGACCCCATGTGACCCACCCTAGTCCTATATAAATACTCAATGACCCCATTTGACCCCCCCTAGTCATATATAAGTACTCAATGACCGCATGTGACCCACCCTAGTCCTATATAAGTACAAAATGACCACATGTGACCCACCCTAGTCCTATATAAGTACTCAATGACCCCATGTGACCCCCCCCTAGTCATATATAAGTACTCAATGACCCCATGTGACCCACCCTACTCCTATATAAGTACTCAATGACCCCATGTGACCCACCCTACTCCTATATAAGTACTCAATGACCCCATGTGACCCCCCCTAGTCCTATATAAGTACTCAATGACCCCATGTGACCCAACCTAGTCCTATATAAGTACTCAATGACCCCATGTGAAGCACCCTAGTCCTATATAAGTACTCAATGACCCCATGTGACCCACCCTAGTCATATATAAGTACTCAATGACCCCATGTGACCCACCCTATTCCTATATAAGTACTCAATGACCACACGTGACCCCTCCATGTCCTATATAAGTACTCAATGATCCCATGTGACCCACCCTAGTCCTATATAAGTACTCAATGACCCCATGTGAACCCCCCTAGACATATATAAGTACTCAATGACCCCAAGTGACCCACCCTAGTCCTATATAAGTACTCAATGACCCCATGTGACCCACCCTAGTCCTATATAAGTACTCAATGACCCCATGTGACCCCCCCTAGTCATATATAAGTACTCAATGACCCCATGTGACCCACCCTACTCCTATATAAGTACTCAATGACCACACGTGACCCCTCCATGTCCTATATAAGTACTCAATGATCCCATGTGACCCACCCTAGTCCTATATAAGTACAAAATGACCACATGTGACCCACCCAAGTCCTATATAAGTACTCAATGACCCCATTTGACCCCCCCTAGTCATATATAAGTACTCAATGACCCCATGTGACCCACGCTAGTCCTATATAAGTACTCAATGACCCCATGTGACCCCCCCTAGTCCTATATAAGTACTCAATGACCCCATGTGACCCACCCTAGTCCTATATAAGTACTCAATGACCACACGTGACCCCACCATGTCCTATATAAGTACTCAATGACCCCATGTGACCCACCCTAATCCTATATAAGTACTCAATGACCCCATGTGAACCCCCCTAGACATATATAAGTACTCAATGACCCCATGTGACCCCCCTAGTACTATATAAGTACTCAATGACCCCATGTGACGCACCCTAGTCCTATATAAGAACTCAATGACCCCATGTGACCCACCCTAGTAATATATAAGTACTCAATGACCCCATGTGACCCACCCTAGTCCTATATAAATACAAAATGACCCCATGTGTCCCACCCTAGTCCTATATAAGTACTCAATGACCCCATGTGACCCCTCCTAGTCATATATAAGTACTCAATGACCTCATGTGACCCACCCTAGTCCTATATAAGTATTCAATGACCACATGTGACCCCCCCTAGTACTATATAAGTACTTAATCACCCCATGTGACCCACCCTAGTCCTATATAAGTACTCAATGACCACACGTGACCCCTCCATGTCCTATATAAGTACTCAATGATCCCATGTGACCCACCCTAGTCCTATATAAGTACTCAATGACCCCATGTGAACACCCCTAGTCATATATAAGTACTCAATGACCCCATGTGACCCACCCTAGTCCTATATAAGTACTCAATGACCCCATGTGACCCACCCTAGTCCTATATAAGTACTCAATGACCCCACGTGACCCCCCCATATCCTATATAAGTACTCAATGACCCCATGTGACCCACCCTAGTCCTATATAAGTACAAAATGACCCCATGTGACCCACCCTAGTCCTATATAAGTACTCAATGACCCCATGTGACCCCTCCTAGTCATATATAAGTACTCAATGACCTCATGTGACCCACCCTAGTCCTATATAAGTACTCAATGACCACATGTGACCCCCCCTAGTCCTATATAAGTACTTAATGACCCCATGTGACCCACCCTAGTCCTATATAAGTACTCAATGACCACACGTGACCCCTCCATGTCCTATATAAGTACTCAATGACCCCATGTGACCCACCCTAGTCCTATATAAGTACTCAATGACTCCACGTGACCCCCCCATGTCATATATAAGTACTCAATGACCCCATGTGACCCACCCTAGTCTTATATAAGTACACAATGATCCCATGTGACCCACCCTAGTCCTATAAAAGTACTCAATGACCTCATGTGACCCACCCTAGTCCTATATAAGTATTCAATGACCCCATGTGACCCACCCTAGTCCTATATAAGTACACAATGACCCCATGTGAACCTCCCTAGTCATATATAAGTACTCAATGACCCCATGTGACCCACCCTAGTCCTATATAAGTACTCAATGACCCCATGTGACCCACCCTAGTCCTATATAAGTACTCAATGACCCCACGTGACCCCCCCATATCCTATATAAGTACTCAATGACCTCATGTGACCCACCCTAGTCCTATATAAGTACAAAATGACCCCATGTGACCCACCCTAGTCCTATATAAGTACTCAATGACCCCATGTGACCCCTCCTAGTCATATATAAGTACTCAATGACCTCATGTGACCCACCCTAGTCCTATATAAGTACTCAATGACCACATGTGACCCCCCCTAGTCCTATATAAGTACTTAATGACCCCATGTGACCCACCCTAGTCCTATATAAGTACTCAATGACCACACGTGACCCCTCCATGTCCTATATAAGTACTCAATGACCCCATGTGACCCACCCTAGTCCTATATAAGTACTCAATGACCCCATGTGAACCCCCCTAGTCATATATAAGTACTCAATGACCCCATGTGACCCACCCTAGTCCTATATAAGTACTCAATGACCCCATGTGACCCACCCTAGTCCTATATAAGTACTCAATGACTCCACGTGACCCCCCCATGTCATATATAAGTACTCAATGACCCCATGTGACCCACCCTAGTCTTATATAAGTACACAATGATCCCATGTGACCCACCCTAGTCCTATATAAGTACTCAATAACCCCATGTGACCCACCCTAGTCCTATATAAGTACTCAATGACCCCATGTGACCCCCCCTAGTCCTATATAAGTACTCAATGACCCCACGTGACCCCCCCATGTCCTATATAAGTTCTCAATGACCCCACGTGACCCCCCCATGTCCAATATAAGAACTCAATGACCCCATGTGACCCACCCTAGTCTTATATAAGTACACAATGATCCCATGTGACCCACCCTAGTCCTATATAAGTACTCAATGACCCCATGTGATCCACCCTAGTCCTATATAAGTACTCAATGACCGCACGTGACCCCCCCATGTCCTATATAAGTACTCAATGACCCCACGTGACCCCCCCATGTCCTATATAAGAACTCAATGACCCCATGTGACCCACCCTAGTCCTATATAAGTAATCAATGACCGCATGTGAACCTAACTAGTCCTATATAAGTACTCAATAACCCCATGTGACCCACCCTAGTCCTATATAAGTACTCAATGACCCCGTGTGACCCCCCCTAGTCCTATATAAGTACTCAATGACCCCATGCGATCCACCCTAGTCCTATATAAGTACTCAATGACCCCACGTGACCCCCCCATGTCCTATATAAGTGCTCAATGACCCCACGTGACCCCCCCATGTCCTATATAAGAACACAATGACCCCATGTGACCCACCCTAGTCCTATATAAGTAATCAATGACCGTATGTGAACCTCACTAGTCCTATATAAGTACTCAATAACCCCATGTGACCCACCCTAGTCCTATATAAGTACAAAATGACACCATGTGACCCACCCTAATCCTATATAAGTACTCAATGACCCCATGTGACCCCCCCTAGTCATATATAAGTACTCAATGACCCCATGTGACACACCCTACTCCTATATAAGTACTCAATGACCCCATGTGACCCCTCCTAGTCCTATATAAGTACTCAATGACCCCATGTGAAGCACCCTAGTCCTATATAAGTACTCAATGACCCCATGTGACCCACCCTAGTCCTATATAAATACTCAATGACCCCATTTGACCCCCCCTAGTCATATATAAGTACTCAATGACCGCATGTGACCCACCCTAGTCGTATATAAGTACAAAATGACCACATGTGACCCACCCTAGTCCTATATAAGTACTCAATGACCCCATGTGACCCCCCCCTAGTCATATATAAGTACTCAATGACCCCATGTGACCCACCCTACTCCTATATAAGTACTCAATGACCCCATGTGACCCACCCTACTCCTATATAAGTACTCAATGACCCCATGTGACCCCCCCTAGTCCTATATAAGTACTCAATGACCCCATGTGACCCACCCTAGTCCTATATAAGTACTCAATGACCCCATGTGAAGCACCCTAGTCCTATATAAGTACTCAATGACCCCATGTGACCCACCCTAGTCCTATATAAATACTCAATGACCCCATGTCACCCACCCTAGTCCTATATAAATACAAAATGACCCCATGTGACCCACCCTAGTCCTATATAAGTACTCAATGACCCCATGTGACCCCCCCTAGTCATATATAAGTACTCAATGACCCCATGTGACCCACCCTACTCCTATATAAGTACTCAATGACCACACGTGACCCCTCCATGTCCTATATAAGTACTCAATGATCCCATGTGACCCACCCTAGTCCTATATAAGTACTCAATGACCCCATGTGAACCCCCCTAGTCATATATAAGTACTCAATGACCCCAAGTGACCCACCCTAGTCCTATATAAGTACTCAATGACCCCATGTGACCCACCCTAGTCCTATATAAGTACTCAATGACCCCATGTGACCCCCCCTAGTCATATATAAGTACTGAATGACCCCATGTGACCCACCCTACTCCTATATAAGTACTCAATGACCACACGTGACCCCTCCATGTCCTATATAAGTACTCAATGATCCCATGTGACCCACCCTAGTCCTATATAAGTACAAAATGACCACATGTGACCCACCCAAGTCCTATATAAGTACTCAATGACCCCATTTGACCCCCCCTAGTCATATATAAGTACTCAATGACCCCATGTGACCCACCCTAGTCCTATATAAGTACTCAATGACCCCATGTGACCCCCCCTAGTCCTATATAAGTACTCAATGACCCCATGTGACCCACCCTAGTCCTATATAAGTACTCAATGACCACACGTGACCCCACCATGTCCTATATAAGTACTCAATGACCCCATGTGACCCACCCTAATCCTATATAAGTACTCAATGACCCCATGTGAACCCCCCTAGACATATATAAGTACTCAATGACCCCATGTGACCCCCCTAGTACTATATAAGTACTCAATGACCCCATGTGACGCACCCTAGTCCTATATAAGAACTCAATGACCCCATGTGACCCACCCTAGTAATATATAAGTACTCAATGACCCCATGTGACCCACCCTAGTCCTATATAAATACAAAATGACCCCATGTGTCCCACCCTAGTCCTATATAAGTACTCAATGACCCCATGTGACCCCTCCTAGTCATATATAAGTACTCAATGACCTCATGTGACCCACCCTAGTCCTATATAAGTATTCAATGACCACATGTGACCCCCCCTAGTACTATATAAGTACTTAATCACCCCATGTGACCCACCCTAGTCCTATATAAGTACTCAATGACCACACGTGACCCCTCCATGTCCTATATAAGTACTCAATGATCCCATGTGACCCACCCTAGTCCTATATAAGTACTCAATGACCCCATGTGAACACCCCTAGTCATATATAAGTACTCAATGACCCCATGTGACCCACCCTAGTCCTATATAAGTACTCAATGACCCCATGTGACCCACCCTAGTCCTATATAAGTACTCAATGACCCCACGTGACCCCCCCATATCCTATATAAATACTCAATGACCCCATGTGACCCACCCTAGTCCTATATAAGTACAAAATGACCCCATGTGACCCACCCAAGTCCTATATAAGTACTCAATGACCCCATGTGACCCCTCCTAGTCATATATAAGTACTCAATGACCTCATGTGACCCACCCTAGTCCTATATAAGTACTCAATGACCACATGTGACCCCCCCTAGTCCTATATAAGTACTTAATGACCCCATGTGACCCACCCTAGTCCTATATAAGTACTCAATGACCACACGTGACCCCTCCATGTCCTATATAAGTACTCAATGACCCCATGTGACCCACCCTAGTCCTATATAAGTACTCAATGACTCCACGTGACCCCCCCATGTCATATATAAGTACTCAATGACCCCATGTGACCCACCCTAGTCTTATATAAGTACACAATGATCCCATGTGACCCACCCTAGTCCTATAAAAGTACTCAATGACCTCATGTGACCCACCCTAGTCCTATATAAGTATTCAATGACCCCATGTGACCCACCCTAGTCCTATATAAGTACTCAATGACCCCATGTGAACCTCCCTAGTCATATATAAGTACTCAATGACCCCATGTGACCCACCCTAGTCCTATATAAGTACTCAATGACCCCATGTGACCCACCCTAGTCCTATATAAGTACTCAATGACCCCACGTGACCCCCCCATATCCTATATAAGTACTCAATGACCTCATGTGACCCACCCTAGTCCTATATAAGTACAAAATGACCCCATGTGACCCACCCTAGTCCTATATAAGTACTCAATGACCCCATGTGACCCCTCCTAGTCATATATAAGTACTCAATGACCTCATGTGACCCACCCTAGTCCTATATAAGTACTCAATGACCACATGTGACCCCCCCTAGTCCTATATAAGTACTTAATGACCCCATGTGACCCACCCTAGTCCTATATAAGTACTCAATGACCACACGTGACCCCTCCATGTCCTATATAAGTACTCAATGACCCCATGTGACCCACCCTAGTCCTATATAAGTACTCAATGACCCCATGTGAACCCCCCTAGTCATATATAAGTACTCAATGACCCCATGTGACCCACCCTAGTCCTATATAAGTACTCAATGACCCCATGTGACCCACCCTAGTCCTATATAAGTACTCAATGACTCCACGTGACCCCCCCATGACATATATAAGTACTCAATGACCCCATGTGACCCACCCTAGTCTTATATAAGTACACAATGATCCCATGTGACCCACCCTAGTCCTATATAAGTACTCAATAACCCCATGTGACCCACCCTAGTCCTATATAAGTACTCAATGACCCCATGTGACCCCCCCTAGTCCTATATAAGTACTCAATGACCACACGTGACCCCCCCATGTCCTATATAAGTACTCAATGACCCCACGTGACCCCCCCATGTCCAATATAAGAACTCAATGACCCCATGTGACCCACCCTAGTCTTATATAAGTACACAATGATCCCATGTGACCCACCCTAGTCCTATATAAGTACTCAATGACCCCATGTGATCCACCCTAGTCCTATATAAGTACTCAATGACCCCACGTGACCCCCCCATGTCCTATATAAGTACTCAATGACCCCACGTGACCCCCCCATGTCCTATATAAGAACTCAATGACCCCATGTGACCCACCCTAGTCCTATATAAGTAATCAATGACCGCATGTGAACCTCACTAGTCCTATATAAGTACTCAATAACCCCATGACCCACCCTAGTCCTATATAAGTACTCAATGACCCCGTGTGACCCCCCCTAGTCCTATATAAGTACTCAATGACCCCATGCGATCCACCCTAGTCCTATATAAGTACTCAATGACCCCACGTGACCCCCCCATGTCCTATATAAGTGCTCAATGACCCCACGTGACCCCCCCATGTCCTATATAAGAACTCAATGACCCCGTGTGACCCACCCTAGTCCTATATAAGTAATCAATGACCGCATGTGAATCTCACTAGTCCTATATAAGTACTCAATAACCCCATGTGACCCACCCTAGTCCTATATAAGTACAAAATGACACCATGTGACCCACCCTAATCCTATATAAGTACTCAATGACCCCATGTGACCCCCCCTAGTCATATATAAGTACTCAATGACCCCATGTGACACACCCTACTCCTATATAAGTACTCAATGACCCCATGTGACCCCTCCTAGTCCTATATAAGTACTCAATGACCCCATGTGAAGCACCCTAGTCCTATATAAGTACTCAATGACCCCATGTGACCCACCCTAGTCCTATATAAATACTCAATGACCCCATTTGACCCCCCCTAGTCATATATAAGTACTCAATGACCGCATGTGACCCACCCTAGTCCTATATAAGTACAAAATGACCACATGTGACCCACCCTAGTCCTATATAAGTACTCAATGACCCCATGTGACCCCCCCCTAGTCATATATAAGTACTCAATGACCCCATGTGACCCACCCTACTCCTATATAAGTACTCAATGACCCCATGTGACCCACCCTACTCCTATATAAGTACTCAATGACCCCATGTGACCCCCCCTAGTCCTATATAAGTACTCAATGACCCCATGTGACCCACCCTAGTCCTATATAAGTACTCAATGACCCCATGTGAAGCACCCTAGTCCTATATAAGTACTCAATGACCCCATGTGACCCACCCTAGTCCTATATAAATACTCAATGACCCCATGTGACCCACCCTAGTCCTATATAAATACAAAATGACCCCATGTGACCCACCCTAGTCCTATATAAGTACTCAATGACCCCATGTGACCCCCCCTAGTCATATATAAGTACTCAATGACCCCATGTGACCCACCCTACTCCTATATAAGTACTCAATGACCACACGTGACCCCTCCATGTCCTATATAAGTACTCAATGATCCCATGTGACCCACCCTAGTCCTATATAAGTACTCAATGACCCCATGTGAACCCCCCTAGTCATATATAAGTACTCAATGACCCCAAGTGACCCACCCTAGTCCTATATAAGTACTCAATGACCCCATGTGACCCACCCTAGTCCTATATAAGTACTCAATGACCCCATGTGACCCCCCCTAGTCATATATAAGTACTCAATGACCCCATGTGACCCACCCTACTCCTATATAAGTACTCAATGACCACACGTGACCCCTCCATGTCCTATATAAGTACTCAATGATCCCATGTGACCCACCCTAGTCCTATATAAGTACAAAATGACCACATGTGACCCACCCAAGTCCTATATAAGTACTCAATGACCCCATTTGACCCCCCCTAGTCATATATAAGTACTCAATGACCCCATGTGACCCACCCTAGTCCTATATAAGTACTCAATGACCCCATGTGACCCCCCCTAGTCCTATATAAGTACTCAATGACCCCATGTGACCCACCCTAGTCCTATATAAGTACTCAATGACCACACGTGACCCCACCATGTCCTATATAAGTACTCAATGACCCCATGTGACCCACCCTAATCCTATATAAGTACTCAATGACCCCATGTGAACCCCCCTAGACATATATAAGTACTCAATGACCCCATGTGACCCCCCTAGTACTATATAAGTACTCAATGACCCCATGTGACGCACCCTAGTCCTATATAAGAACTCAATGACCCCATGTGACCCACCCTAGTAATATATAAGTACTCAATGACCCCATGTGACCCACCCTAGTCCTATATAAATACAAAATAACCCCATGTGTCCCACCCTAGTCCTATATAAGTACTCAATGACCACACGTGACCCCTCCATGTCCTATATAAGTACTCAATGATCCCATGTGACCCACCCTAGTCCTATATAAGTACTCAATGACCCCATGTGAACACCCCTAGTCATATATAAGTACTCAATGACCCCATGTGACCCACCCTAGTCCTATATAAGTACTCAATGACCCCATGTGACCCACCCTAGTCCTATATAAGTACCCAATGACCCCACGTGACCCCCCCATATCCTATATAAGTACTCAATGACCCCATGTGACCCACCCTAGTCCTATATAAGTACAAAATGACCCCATGTGACCCACCCTAGTCCTATATAAGTACTCAATGACCCCATGTGACCCCTCCTAGTCATATATAAGTACTCAATGACCTCATGTGACCCACCCTAGTCCTATATAAGTACTCAATGACCACATGTGACCCCCCCTAGTCCTATATAAGTACTTAATGACCCCATGTGACCCACCCTAGTCCTATATAAGTACTCAATGACCACACGTGACCCCTCCATGTCCTATATAAGTACTCAATGACCCCATGTGACCCACCCTAGTCCTATATAAGTACTCAATGACTCCACGTGACCCCCCCATGTCATATATAAGTACTCAATGACCCCATGTGACCCACCCTAGTCTTATATAAGTACACAATGATCCCATGTGACCCACCCTAGTCCTATAAAAGTACTCAATGACCTCATGTGACCCACCCTAGTCCTATATAAGTATTCAATGACCCCATGTGACCCACCCTAGTCCTATATAAGTACTCAATGACCCCATGTGAACCCCCCTAGTCATATATAAGTACTCAATGACCCCATGTGACCCACCCTAGTCCTATATAAGTACTCAATGACCCCATGTGACCCACCCTAGTCCTATATAAGTACTCAATGACCCCACGTGACCCCCCCATATCCTATATAAGTACTCAATGACCTCATGTGACCCACCCTAGTCCTATATAAGTACAAAATGACCCCATGTGACCCACCCTAGTCCTATATAAGTACTCAATGACCCCATGTGACCCCTCCTAGTCATATATAAGTACTCAATGACCTCATGTGACCCACCCTAGTCCTATATAAGTACTCAATGACCACATGTGACCCCCCCTAGTCCTATATAAGTACTTAATGACCCCATGTGACCCACCCTAGTCCTATATAAGTACTCAATGACCACACGTGACCCCTCCATGTCCTATATAAGTACTCAATGACCCCATGTGACCACCCTAGTCCTATATAAGTACTCAATGACCCCATGTGAACCCCCCTAGTCATATATAAGTACTCAATGACCCCATGTGACCCACCCTAGTCCTATATAAGTACTCAATGACCCCATGTGACCCACCCTAGTCCTATATAAGTACTCAATGACTCCACGTGACCCCCCCCCCCATGTCATATATAAGTACTCAATGACCCCATGTGACCCACCCTAGTCTTATATAAGTACACAATGATCCCATGTGACCCACCCTAGTCCTATATAAGTACTCAATAACCCCATGTGACCCACCCTAGTCCTATATAAGTACTCAATGACCCCATGTGACCCCCCCTAGTCCTATATAAGTACTCAATGACCCCACGTGACCCCCCCATGTCCTATATAAGTACTCAATGACCCCACGTGACCCCCCCATGTCCAATATAAGAACTCAATGACCCCATGTGACCCACCCCAGTCTTATATAAGTACACAATGATCCCATGTGACCCACCCTAGTCCTATATAAGTACTCAATGACCCCATGTGATCCACCCTAGTCCTATATAAGTACTCAATGACCCCACGTGACCCCCCCATGTCCTATATAAGTACTCAATGACCCCACGTGACCCCCCCATGTCCTATATAAGAACTCAATGACCCCATGTGACCCACCCTAGTCCTATATAAGTAATCAATGACCGCATGTGAACCTCACTAGTCCTATATAAGTACTCAATAACCCCATGTGACCCACCCTAGTCCTATATAAGTACTCAATGACCCCGTGTGGCCCCCCCTAGTCCTATATAAGTACTCAATGACCCCATGCGATCCACCCTAGTCCTATATAAGTACTCAATGACCCCACGTGACCCCCCCATGTCCTATATAAGTACTCAATGTCCCCACGTGACCCCCCCATATCCTATATAAGAACTCAATGAACCCATGTGACCCACCCTAGTCCTATATAAGTAATCAATGACCGCATGTGAACCTCACTAGTCCTATATAACTACTCAATGACACCATGTGACCCACCCTACTGCTATATAAGTACTCAATGACCCCATGTAACCCCCCTAGTCCTATATAAGTACTCAATGACCCCATGTGACCCACCCTAGTCCTATATAAGTACTTAATGACCCCATGTGACCCACCCTAGTCCTATATAAGTACTCAATGACCCCATGTGACCCCCCCTATTCCTATATAAGTACTCAATGACCCCATGTGACCAACCCTAGTCCTATATAAGTACTCAATGACCCCACGTGACCCCACATGTCCTATATAAGTACTCAATGACCCCATGTGACCACCCTAGTCCTATATAAGTACGCAATGAACCCATGTGAAGCACCCTAGTCCTATATAAGTACTCAATGACCCCATGTGACCCACCCTAGTCCTATATAAGTACTCAATGACCCCATTTGACCCCCCCTAGTCATATATAAGTACTTAATGACCCCATGTGACCCACCCTAGTCCTATATAAGTACTCAATGACCCTTCGTGACCCCCCATGTCCTATATAAGTACTCAATGACCCCATGTGACCCCCCTAGTTCTATATAAGTACTCAATGACCCCATGTGAAGCACCCTACTCCTATATAAGTACTCAATGACCCCATGTGACCCACCCTAGTCCTATATAAGTACTCAATGACCCCATTTGACCCCCCCTAGTCATATATAAGTACTCAATGACCCCATTTGACCCACCCTAGTCCTATATAAGTACAAAATGACACCATGTGACCCACCCTAATCCTATATAAGTACTCAATGACCCCATGTGACCCCCCCTAGTCATATATAAGTACTCAATGACCCCATGTGACACACCCTACTCCTATATAAGTACTCAATGACCCCATGTGACCCCTCCTAGTCCTATATAAGTACTCAATGACCCCATGTGAAGCACCCTAGTCCTATATAAGTACTCAATGACCCCATGTGACCCACCCTAGTCCTATATAAATACTCAATGACCCCATTTGACCCCCCCTAGTCATATATAAGTACTCAATGACCGCATGTGACCCACCCTAGTCCTATATAAGTACAAAATGACCACATGTGACCCACCCTAGTCCTATATAAGTACTCAATGACCCCATGTGACCCCCCCCTAGTCATATATAAGTACTCAATGACCCCATGTGACCCACCCTACTCCTATATAAGTACTCAATGACCCCATGTGACCCACCCTACTCCTATATAAGTACTCAATGACCCCATGTGACCCCCCCTAGTCCTATATAAGTACTCAATGACCCCATGTGACCCACCCTAGTCCTATATAAGTACTCAATGACCCCATGTGAAGCACCCTAGTCCTATATAAGTACTCAATGACCCCATGTGACCCACCCTAGTCCTATATAAATACTCAATGACCCCATGTGACCCACCCTAGTCCTATATAAATACAAAATGACCCCATGTGACCCACCCTAGTCCTATATAAGTACTCAATGACCCCATGTGACCCCCCCTAGTCATATATAAGTACTCAATGACCCCATGTGACCCACCCTACTCCTATATAAGTACTCAATGACCACACGTGACCCCTCCATGTCCTATATAAGTACTCAATGATCCCATGTGACCCACCCTAGTCCTATATAAGTACTCAATGACCCCATGTGAACCCCCCTAGTCATATATAAGTACTCAATGACCCCAAGTGACCCACCCTAGTCCTATATAAGTACTCAATGACCCCATGTGACCCACCCTAGTCCTATATAAGTACTCAATGACCCCACGTGACCCCCCCATATCCTATATAAGTACTCAATGACCCCATGTGACCCACCCTAGTCCTATATAAGTACAAAATGACCCCATGTGACCCACCCTAGTCCTATAAAAGTACTCAATGACCTCATGTGACCCACCCTAGTCCTATATAAGTATTCAATGACCCCATGTGACCCACCCTAGTACTATATAAGTACTCAATGACCCCATGTGAACCCCCCTAGTCATATATAAGTACTCAATGACCCCATGTGAACCACCCTAGTCCTATATAAGTACTCAATGACCCCATGTGACCCACCCTAGTCCTATATAAGTACTCAATGACCCCACGTGACCCCCCCATATCCTATATAAGTACTCAATGACCTCATGTGACCCACCCTAGTCCTATATAAGTACAAAATGACCCCATGTGACCCACCCTAGTCCTATATAAGTACTCAATGACCCCATGTGACCCCTCCTAGTCATATATAAGTACTCAATGACCTCATGTGACCCACCCTAGTCCTATATAAGTACTCAATGACCACATGTGACCCCCCCTAGTCCTATATAAGTACTTAATGACCCCATGTGACCCACCCTAGTCCTATATAAGTACTCAATGACCACACGTGACCCACCCTAGTCCTATATAAGTACTCAATGACCCCATGTGAACCCCCCTAGTCATATATAAGTACTCAATGACCCCATGTGACCCACCCTAGTCCTATATAAGTACTCAATGACCCCATGTGACCCACCCTAGTCCTATATAAGTACTCAATGACTCCACGTGACCCCCCCATGTCATATATAAGTACTCAATGACCCCATGTGACCCACCCTAGTCTTATATAAGTACACAATGATCCCATGTGACCCACCCTAGTCCTATATAAGTACTCAATAACCCCATGTGACCCACCCTAGTCCTATATAAGTACTCAATGACCCCATGTGACCCCCCCTAGTCCTATATAAGTACTCAATGACCCCACGTGACCCCCCCATGTCCTATATAAGTACTCAATGACCCCACGTGACCCCCCCATGTCCTATATAAGAACTCAATGACCCCATGTGACCCACCCTAGTCTTATATAAGTACACAATGATCCCATGTGACCCACCCTAGTCCTATATAAGTACTCAATAACCCCATGTGACCCACCCTAGTCCTATATAAGTACTCAATGACCCCATGTGACCCCCCCTAGTCCTATATAAGTACTCAATGACCCCATGTGATCCACCCTAGTCCTATATAAGTACTCAATGACCCCTTGTGACCCCCCTAGCCCTATATAAGTACTCAATGACCCCATGTGACCCCCCTAGTCCTATATAAGTACTCAATGACCCCATGTGACCAACCCTAGTCCTATATAAGTACTCAATGACCCCATGTGACCCCCCCCATGTCCTATATAAGTACTCAATGACCCCATGTGACCCCCCTAGTCCTATATAAGTACTCAATGACCCCATGTGACCCCCCTAGTCCTATATAAATACTCAATGACCCCATGTGACCCTCCCTAGTCCTATATAAGTACTCAATGACCCCATGTGACCCCCCCATGACCTATATAAGTACTCAATGACCCCATGTGACCCCCCTAGTCCTATATAAGTACTCAATGACCCCATGTGACCCACCCTAGTCCTATATAAGTACTCAATGACCCCATGTGACCCCCCTAGTCCTATATAAGTACTCAATGACCCCATGTGACCCCCCTAGTCCTATATAAATACTCAATGACCCCATGTGACCCACCCTAGTCCTATATAAGTACTCAATGACCCCATGTGACCCCCCCATGACCTATATAAGTACTTAATGACCCCATGTGACCCCCCTAGTCCTATATAAGTACTCAATGACCCCATGTGACCCCCCTAGTCCTATATAAATACTCAATGACCCCATGTGACCCACCCTAGTCCTATATAAGTACTCAATGACCCCATGTGACCCCCCCATGACCTATATAAGTACTCAATGACCCCATGTGACCCCCCTAGTCCTATATAAGTACTCAATGACCCCATGTGACCCCCCTAGTCCTATATAAGTACTCAATGACCCCATGTGACCCCCCCTAGTCCTATATAAGTACTCAATGACCCCATGTGATCCACCCTAGTCCTATATAAGTACTCAATGACCGCATGTGAACCTCACTAGTCCTATATAACTACTCAATGACACCATGTGACCCACCCTACTGCTATATAAGTACTCAATGACCCCATGTAACCCCCCTAGTCCTATATAAGTACTCAATGACCCCATGTGACCCACCCTAGTCCTATATAAGTACTCAATGACCCCATTTGACCCCCCCTAGTCATATATAAGTACTTAATGACCCCATGTGACCCCCCTAGTCCTATATAAGTACTCAATGACCCCATGTGACCCCCCCTATTCCTATATAAGTACTCAATGACCCCATGTGACCAACCCTAGTCCTATATAAGTACTCAATGACCCCACGTGACCCCACATGTCCTATATAAGTACTCAATGACCCCATGTGACCACCCTAGTCCTATATAAGTACGCAATGAACCCATGTGAAGCACCCTAGTCCTATATAAGTACTCAATGACCCCATGTGACCCACCCTAGTCCTATATAAGTACTCAATGACCCCATTTGACCCCCCCTAGTCATATATAAGTACTTAATGACCCCATGTGACCCCCCTAGTCCTATATAAGTACTCAATGACCCCATGTGACCCCCCCATATCCTATATAAGAACTCAATGAACCCATGTGACCCACCCTAGTCCTATATAAGTAATCAATGACCGCATGTGAACCTCACTAGTCCTATATAACTACTCAATGACACCATGTGACCCACCCTACTGCTATATAAGTACTCAATGACCCCATGTAACCCCCCTAGTCCTATATAAGTACTCAATGACCCCATGTGACCCACCCTAGTCCTATATAAGTACTTAATGACCCCATGTGACCCACCCTAGTCCTATATAAGTACTCAATGACCCCATGTGACCCCCCCTATTCCTATATAAGTACTCAATGACCCCATGTGACCAACCCTAGTCCTATATAAGTACTCAATGACCCCACGTGACCCCACATGTCCTATATAAGTACTCAATGACCCCATGTGACCACCCTAGTCCTATATAAGTACGCAATGAACCCATGTGAAGCACCCTAGTCCTATATAAGTACTCAATGACCCCATGTGACCCACCCTAGTCCTATATAAGTACTCAATGACCCCATTTGACCCCCCCTAGTCATATATAAGTACTTAATGACCCCATGTGACCCACCCTAGTCCTATATAAGTACTCAATGACCCTTCGTGACCCCCCATGTCCTATATAAGTACTCAATGACCCCATGTGACCCCCCTAGTTCTATATAAGTACTCAATGACCCCATGTGAAGCACCCTACTCCTATATAAGTACTCAATGACCCCATGTGACCCACCCTAGTCCTATATAAGTACTCAATGACCCCATTTGACCCCCCCTAGTCATATATAAGTACTCAATGACCCCATTTGACCCACCCTAGTCCTATATAAGTACAAAATGACACCATGTGACCCACCCTAATCCTATATAAGTACTCAATGACCCCATGTGACCCCCCCTAGTCATATATAAGTACTCAATGACCCCATGTGACACACCCTACTCCTATATAAGTACTCAATGACCCCATGTGACCCCTCCTAGTCCTATATAAGTACTCAATGACCCCATGTGAAGCACCCTAGTCCTATATAAGTACTCAATGACCCCATGTGACCCACCCTAGTCCTATATAAATACTCAATGACCCCATTTGACCCCCCCTAGTCATATATAAGTACTCAATGACCGCATGTGACCCACCCTAGTCCTATATAAGTACAAAATGACCACATGTGACCCACCCTAGTCCTATATAAGTACTCAATGACCCCATGTGACCCCCCCCTAGTCATATATAAGTACTCAATGACCCCATGTGACCCACCCTACTCCTATATAAGTACTCAATGACCCCATGTGACCCACCCTACTCCTATATAAGTACTCAATGACCCCATGTGACCCCCCCTAGTCCTATATAAGTACTCAATGACCCCATGTGACCCACCCTAGTCCTATATAAGTACTCAATGACCCCATGTGAAGCACCCTAGTCCTATATAAGTACTCAATGACCCCATGTGACCCACCCTAGTCCTATATAAATACTCAATGACCCCATGTGACCCACCCTAGTCCTATATAAATACAAAATGACCCCATGTGACCCACCCTAGTCCTATATAAGTACTCAATGACCCCATGTGACCCCCCCTAGTCATATATAAGTACTCAATGACCCCATGTGACCCACCCTACTCCTATATAAGTACTCAATGACCACACGTGACCCCTCCATGTCCTATATAAGTACTCAATGATCCCATGTGACCCACCCTAGTCCTATATAAGTACTCAATGACCCCATGTGAACCCCCCTAGTCATATATAAGTACTCAATGACCCCAAGTGACCCACCCTAGTCCTATATAAGTACTCAATGACCCCATGTGACCCACCCTAGTCCTATATAAGTACTCAATGACCCCACGTGACCCCCCCATATCCTATATAAGTACTCAATGACCCCATGTGACCCACCCTAGTCCTATATAAGTACAAAATGACCCCATGTGACCCACCCTAGTCCTATAAAAGTACTCAATGACCTCATGTGACCCACCCTAGTCCTATATAAGTATTCAATGACCCCATGTGACCCACCCTAGTACTATATAAGTACTCAATGACCCCATGTGAACCCCCCTAGTCATATATAAGTACTCAATGACCCCATGTGACCCACCCTAGTCCTATATAAGTACTCAATGACCCCATGTGACCCACCCTAGTCCTATATAAGTACTCAATGACCCCACGTGACCCCCCCATATCCTATATAAGTACTCAATGACCTCATGTGACCCACCCTAGTCCTATATAAGTACAAAATGACCCCATGTGACCCACCCTAGTCCTATATAAGTACTCAATGACCCCATGTGACCCCTCCTAGTCATATATAAGTACTCAATGACCTCATGTGACCCACCCTAGTCCTATATAAGTACTCAATGACCACATGTGACCCCCCCTAGTCCTATATAAGTACTTAATGACCCCATGTGACCCACCCTAGTCCTATATAAGTACTCAATGACCACACGTGACCCACCCTAGTCCTATATAAGTACTCAATGACCCCATGTGAACCCCCCTAGTCATATATAAGTACTCAATGACCCCATGTGACCCACCCTAGTCCTATATAAGTACTCAATGACCCCATGTGACCCACCCTAGTCCTATATAAGTACTCAATGACTCCACGTGACCCCCCCATGTCATATATAAGTACTCAATGACCCCATGTGACCCACCCTAGTCTTATATAAGTACACAATGATCCCATGTGACCCACCCTAGTCCTATATAAGTACTCAATAACCCCATGTGACCCACCCTAGTCCTATATAAGTACTCAATGACCCCATGTGACCCCCCCTAGTCCTATATAAGTACTCAATGACCCCACGTGACCCCCCCATGTCCTATATAAGTACTCAATGACCCCACGTGACCCCCCCATGTCCTATATAAGAACTCAATGACCCCATGTGACCCACCCTAGTCTTATATAAGTACACAATGATCCCATGTGACCCACCCTAGTCCTATATAAGTACTCAATAACCCCATGTGACCCACCCTAGTCCTATATAAGTACTCAATGACCCCATGTGACCCCCCCTAGTCCTATATAAGTACTCAATGACCCCATGTGATCCACCCTAGTCCTATATAAGTACTCAATGACCCCTTGTGACCCCCCTAGCCCTATATAAGTACTCAATGACCCCATGTGACCCCCCTAGTCCTATATAAGTACTCAATGACCCCATGTGACCAACCCTAGTCCTATATAAATACAAAATGACCCCATGTGACCCACCCTAGTCCTATATAAGTACTCAATGACCCCATGTGACCCCCCCTAGTCATATATAAGTACTCAATGACCCCATGTGACCCACCCTACTCCTATATAAGTACTCAATGACCACACGTGACCCCTCCATGTCCTATATAAGTACTCAATGATCCCATGTGACCCACCCTAGTCCTATATAAGTACTCAATGACCCCATGTGAACCCCCCTAGTCATATATAAGTACTCAATGACCCCATGTGACCCACCCTAGTCCTATATAAGTACAAAATGACCCCATGTGACCCACCCTAGTCCTATATAAGTACTCAATGACCCCATGTGACCCCTCCTAGTCATATATAAGTACTCAATGACCTCATGTGACCCACCCTAGTCCTATATAAGTACTCAATGACCACATGTGACCCCCCCTAGTCCTATATAAGTACTTAATGACCCCATGTGACCCACCCTAGTCCTATATAAGTACTCAATGACCACACGTGACCCCTCCATGTCCTATATAAGTACTCAATGACCCCATGTGACCCACCCTAGTCCTATATAAGTACTCAATGACTCCACGTGACCCCCCCATGTCATATATAAGTACTCAATGACCCCATGTGACCCACCCTAGTCTTATATAAGTACACAATGATCCCATGTGACCCACCCTAGTCCTATAAAAGTACTCAATGACCTCATGTGACCCACCCTAGTCCTATATAAGTATTCAATGACCCCATGTGACCCACCCTAGTCCTATATAAGTACTCAATGACCCCATGTGAACCCCCCTAGTCATATATAAGTACTCAATGACCCCATGTGACCCACCCTAGTCCTATATAAGTACTCAATGACCCCATGTGACCCACCCTAGTCCTATATAAGTACTCAATGACCCCACGTGACCCCCCCATATCCTATATAAGTACTCAATGACCTCATGTGACCCACCCTAGTCCTATATAAGTACAAAATGACCCCATGTGACCCACCCTAGTCCTATATAAGTACTCAATGACCCCATGTGACCCCTCCTAGTCATATATAAGTACTCAATGACCTCATGTGACCCACCCTAGTCCTATATAAGTACTCAATGACCACATGTGACCCCCCCTAGTCCTATATAAGTACTTAATGACCCCATGTGACCCACCCTAGTCCTATATAAGTACTCAATGACCACACGTGACCCCTCCATGTCCTATATAAGTACTCAATGACCCCATGTGACCACCCTAGTCCTATATAAGTACTCAATGACCCCATGTGAACCCCCCTAGTCATATATAAGTACTCAATGACCCCATGTGACCCACCCTAGTCCTATATAAGTACTCAATGACCCCATGTGACCCACCCTAGTCCTATATAAGTACTCAATGACTCCACGTGACCCCCCCCCCCATGTCATATATAAGTACTCAATGACCCCATGTGACCCACCCTAGTCTTATATAAGTACACAATGATCCCATGTGACCCACCCTAGTCCTATATAAGTACTCAATAACCCCATGTGACCCACCCTAGTCCTATATAAGTACTCAATGACCCCATGTGACCCCCCCTAGTCCTATATAAGTACTCAATGACCCCACGTGACCCCCCCATGTCCTATATAAGTACTCAATGACCCCACGTGACCCCCCCATGTCCAATATAAGAACTCAATGACCCCATGTGACCCACCCCAGTCTTATATAAGTACACAATGATCCCATGTGACCCACCCTAGTCCTATATAAGTACTCAATGACCCCATGTGATCCACCCTAGTCCTATATAAGTACTCAATGACCCCACGTGACCCCCCCATGTCCTATATAAGTACTCAATGACCCCACGTGACCCCCCCATGTCCTATATAAGAACTCAATGACCCCATGTGACCCACCCTAGTCCTATATAAGTAATCAATGACCGCATGTGAACCTCACTAGTCCTATATAAGTACTCAATAACCCCATGTGACCCACCCTAGTCCTATATAAGTACTCAATGACCCCGTGTGGCCCCCCCTAGTCCTATATAAGTACTCAATGACCCCATGCGATCCACCCTAGTCCTATATAAGTACTCAATGACCCCACGTGACCCCCCCATGTCCTATATAAGTACTCAATGTCCCCACGTGACCCCCCCATATCCTATATAAGAACTCAATGAACCCATGTGACCCACCCTAGTCCTATATAAGTAATCAATGACCGCATGTGAACCTCACTAGTCCTATATAACTACTCAATGACACCATGTGACCCACCCTACTGCTATATAAGTACTCAATGACCCCATGTAACCCCCCTAGTCCTATATAAGTACTCAATGACCCCATGTGACCCACCCTAGTCCTATATAAGTACTTAATGACCCCATGTGACCCACCCTAGTCCTATATAAGTACTCAATGACCCCATGTGACCCCCCCTATTCCTATATAAGTACTCAATGACCCCATGTGACCAACCCTAGTCCTATATAAGTACTCAATGACCCCACGTGACCCCACATGTCCTATATAAGTACTCAATGACCCCATGTGACCACCCTAGTCCTATATAAGTACGCAATGAACCCATGTGAAGCACCCTAGTCCTATATAAGTACTCAATGACCCCATGTGACCCACCCTAGTCCTATATAAGTACTCAATGACCCCATTTGACCCCCCCTAGTCATATATAAGTACTTAATGACCCCATGTGACCCACCCTAGTCCTATATAAGTACTCAATGACCCTTCGTGACCCCCCATGTCCTATATAAGTACTCAATGACCCCATGTGACCCCCCTAGTTCTATATAAGTACTCAATGACCCCATGTGAAGCACCCTACTCCTATATAAGTACTCAATGACCCCATGTGACCCACCCTAGTCCTATATAAGTACTCAATGACCCCATTTGACCCCCCCTAGTCATATATAAGTACTCAATGACCCCATTTGACCCACCCTAGTCCTATATAAGTACAAAATGACACCATGTGACCCACCCTAATCCTATATAAGTACTCAATGACCCCATGTGACCCCCCCTAGTCATATATAAGTACTCAATGACCCCATGTGACACACCCTACTCCTATATAAGTACTCAATGACCCCATGTGACCCCTCCTAGTCCTATATAAGTACTCAATGACCCCATGTGAAGCACCCTAGTCCTATATAAGTACTCAATGACCCCATGTGACCCACCCTAGTCCTATATAAATACTCAATGACCCCATTTGACCCCCCCTAGTCATATATAAGTACTCAATGACCGCATGTGACCCACCCTAGTCCTATATAAGTACAAAATGACCACATGTGACCCACCCTAGTCCTATATAAGTACTCAATGACCCCATGTGACCCCCCCCTAGTCATATATAAGTACTCAATGACCCCATGTGACCCACCCTACTCCTATATAAGTACTCAATGACCCCATGTGACCCACCCTACTCCTATATAAGTACTCAATGACCCCATGTGACCCCCCCTAGTCCTATATAAGTACTCAATGACCCCATGTGACCCACCCTAGTCCTATATAAGTACTCAATGACCCCATGTGAAGCACCCTAGTCCTATATAAGTACTCAATGACCCCATGTGACCCACCCTAGTCCTATATAAATACTCAATGACCCCATGTGACCCACCCTAGTCCTATATAAATACAAAATGACCCCATGTGACCCACCCTAGTCCTATATAAGTACTCAATGACCCCATGTGACCCCCCCTAGTCATATATAAGTACTCAATGACCCCATGTGACCCACCCTACTCCTATATAAGTACTCAATGACCACACGTGACCCCTCCATGTCCTATATAAGTACTCAATGATCCCATGTGACCCACCCTAGTCCTATATAAGTACTCAATGACCCCATGTGAACCCCCCTAGTCATATATAAGTACTCAATGACCCCAAGTGACCCACCCTAGTCCTATATAAGTACTCAATGACCCCATGTGACCCACCCTAGTCCTATATAAGTACTCAATGACCCCACGTGACCCCCCCATATCCTATATAAGTACTCAATGACCCCATGTGACCCACCCTAGTCCTATATAAGTACAAAATGACCCCATGTGACCCACCCTAGTCCTATAAAAGTACTCAATGACCTCATGTGACCCACCCTAGTCCTATATAAGTATTCAATGACCCCATGTGACCCACCCTAGTACTATATAAGTACTCAATGACCCCATGTGAACCCCCCTAGTCATATATAAGTACTCAATGACCCCATGTGAACCACCCTAGTCCTATATAAGTACTCAATGACCCCATGTGACCCACCCTAGTCCTATATAAGTACTCAATGACCCCACGTGACCCCCCCATATCCTATATAAGTACTCAATGACCTCATGTGACCCACCCTAGTCCTATATAAGTACAAAATGACCCCATGTGACCCACCCTAGTCCTATATAAGTACTCAATGACCCCATGTGACCCCTCCTAGTCATATATAAGTACTCAATGACCTCATGTGACCCACCCTAGTCCTATATAAGTACTCAATGACCACATGTGACCCCCCCTAGTCCTATATAAGTACTTAATGACCCCATGTGACCCACCCTAGTCCTATATAAGTACTCAATGACCACACGTGACCCACCCTAGTCCTATATAAGTACTCAATGACCCCATGTGAACCCCCCTAGTCATATATAAGTACTCAATGACCCCATGTGACCCACCCTAGTCCTATATAAGTACTCAATGACCCCATGTGACCCACCCTAGTCCTATATAAGTACTCAATGACTCCACGTGACCCCCCCATGTCATATATAAGTACTCAATGACCCCATGTGACCCACCCTAGTCTTATATAAGTACACAATGATTCCATGTGACCCACCCTAGTCCTATATAAGTACTCAATAACCCCATGTGACCCACCCTAGTCCTATATAAGTACTCAATGACCCCATGTGACCCCCCCTAGTCCTATATAAGTACTCAATGACCCCACGTGACCCCCCCATGTCCTATATAAGTACTCAATGACCCCACGTGACCCCCCCATGTCCTATATAAGAACTCAATGACCCCATGTGACCCACCCTAGTCTTATATAAGTACACAATGATCCCATGTGACCCACCCTAGTCCTATATAAGTACTCAATAACCCCATGTGACCCACCCTAGTCCTATATAAGTACTCAATGACCCCATGTGACCCCCCCTAGTCCTATATAAGTACTCAATGACCCCATGTGATCCACCCTAGTCCTATATAAGTACTCAATGACCCCTTGTGACCCCCCTAGCCCTATATAAGTACTCAATGACCCCATGTGACCCCCCTAGTCCTATATAAGTACTCAATGACCCCATGTGACCAACCCTAGTCCTATATAAGTACTCAATGACCCCATGTGACCCCCCCCATGTCCTATATAAGTACTCAATGACCCCATGTGACCCCCCTAGTCCTATATAAGTACTCAATGACCCCATGTGACCCCCCTAGTCCTATATAAATACTCAATGACCCCATGTGACCCTCCCTAGTCCTATATAAGTACTCAATGACCCCATGTGACCCCCCCATGTCCTATATAAGTACTCAATGACCCCATGTGACCCCCCTAGTCCTATATAAGTACTCAATGACCCCATGTGACCCACCCTAGTCCTATATAAGTACTCAATGACCCCATGTGACCCCCCTAGTCCTATATAAGTACTCAATGACCCCATGTGACCCCCCTAGTCCTATATAAATACTCAATGACCCCATGTGACCCACCCTAGTCCTATATAAGTACTCAATGACCCCATGTGACCCCCCCATGACCTATATAAGTACTTAATGACCCCATGTGACCCCCCTAGTCCTATATAAGTACTCAATGACCCCATGTGACCCCCCTAGTCCTATATAAATACTCAATGACCCCATGTGACCCACCCTAGTCCTATATAAGTACTCAATGACCCCATGTGACCCCCCCATGACCTATATAAGTACTCAATGACCCCATGTGACCCCCCTAGTCCTATATAAGTACTCAATGACCCCATGTGACCCCCCTAGTCCTATATAAGTACTCAATGACCCCATGTGACCCCCCCTAGTCCTATATAAGTACTCAATGACCCCATGTGATCCACCCTAGTCCTATATAAGTACTCAATGACCGCATGTGAACCTCACTAGTCCTATATAACTACTCAATGACACCATGTGACCCACCCTACTGCTATATAAGTACTCAATGACCCCATGTAACCCCCCTAGTCCTATATAAGTACTCAATGACCCCATGTGACCCACCCTAGTCCTATATAAGTAATTAATGACCCCATGTGACCCACCCTAGTCCTATATAAGTACTCAATGACCCCATGTGACCCCCCCTATTCCTATATAAGTACTCAATGACCCCATGTGACCAACCCTAGTCCTATATAAGTACTCAATGACCCCACGTGACCCCACATGTCCTATATAAGTACTCAATGACCCCATGTGACCACCCTAGTCCTATATAAGTACGCAATGAACCCATGTGAAGCACCCTAGTCCTATATAAGTACTCAATGACCCCATGTGACCCACCCTAGTCCTATATAAGTACTCAATGACCCCATTTGACCCCCCCTAGTCATATATAAGTACTTAATGACCCCATGTGACCCCCCTAGTCCTATATAAGTACTCAATGACCCCATGTGACCCCCCCATATCCTATATAAGAACTCAATGAACCCATGTGACCCACCCTAGTCCTATATAAGTAATCAATGACCGCATGTGAACCTCACTAGTCCTATATAACTACTCAATGACACCATGTGACCCACCCTACTGCTATATAAGTACTCAATGACCCCATGTAACCCCCCTAGTCCTATATAAGTACTCAATGACCCCATGTGACCCACCCTAGTCCTATATAAGTACTTAATGACCCCATGTGACCCACCCTAGTCCTATATAAGTACTCAATGACCCCATGTGACCCCCCCTATTCCTATATAAGTACTCAATGACCCCATGTGACCAACCCTAGTCCTATATAAGTACTCAATGACCCCACGTGACCCCACATGTCCTATATAAGTACTCAATGACCCCATGTGACCACCCTAGTCCTATATAAGTACGCAATGAACCCATGTGAAGCACCCTAGTCCTATATAAGTACTCAATGACCCCATGTGACCCACCCTAGTCCTATATAAGTACTCAATGACCCCATTTGACCCCCCCTAGTCATATATAAGTACTTAATGACCCCATGTGACCCACCCTAGTCCTATATAAGTACTCAATGACCCTTCGTGACCCCCCATGTCCTATATAAGTACTCAATGACCCCATGTGACCCCCCTAGTTCTATATAAGTACTCAATGACCCCATGTGAAGCACCCTACTCCTATATAAGTACTCAATGACCCCATGTGACCCACCCTAGTCCTATATAAGTACTCAATGACCCCATTTGACCCCCCCTAGTCATATATAAGTACTCAATGACCCCATTTGACCCACCCTAGTCCTATATAAGTACAAAATGACACCATGTGACCCACCCTAATCCTATATAAGTACTCAATGACCCCATGTGACCCCCCCTAGTCATATATAAGTACTCAATGACCCCATGTGACACACCCTACTCCTATATAAGTACTCAATGACCCCATGTGACCCCTCCTAGTCCTATATAAGTACTCAATGACCCCATGTGAAGCACCCTAGTCCTATATAAGTACTCAATGACCCCATGTGACCCACCCTAGTCCTATATAAATACTCAATGACCCCATTTGACCCCCCCTAGTCATATATAAGTACTCAATGACCGCATGTGACCCACCCTAGTCCTATATAAGTACAAAATGACCACATGTGACCCACCCTAGTCCTATATAAGTACTCAATGACCCCATGTGACCCCCCCCTAGTCATATATAAGTACTCAATGACCCCATGTGACCCACCCTACTCCTATATAAGTACTCAATGACCCCATGTGACCCACCCTACTCCTATATAAGTACTCAATGACCCCATGTGACCCCCCCTAGTCCTATATAAGTACTCAATGACCCCATGTGACCCACCCTAGTCCTATATAAGTACTCAATGACCCCATGTGAAGCACCCTAGTCCTATATAAGTACTCAATGACCCCATGTGACCCACCCTAGTCCTATATAAATACTCAATGACCCCATGTGACCCACCCTAGTCCTATATAAATACAAAATGACCCCATGTGACCCACCCTAGTCCTATATAAGTACTCAATGACCCCATGTGACCCCCCCTAGTCATATATAAGTACTCAATGACCCCATGTGACCCACCCTACTCCTATATAAGTACTCAATGACCACACGTGACCCCTCCATGTCCTATATAAGTACTCAATGATCCCATGTGACCCACCCTAGTCCTATATAAGTACTCAATGACCCCATGTGAACCCCCCTAGTCATATATAAGTACTCAATGACCCCAAGTGACCCACCCTAGTCCTATATAAGTACTCAATGACCCCATGTGACCCACCCTAGTCCTATATAAGTACTCAAAGACCCCACGTGACCCCCCCATATCCTATATAAGTACTCAATGACCCCATGTGACCCACCCTAGTCCTATATAAGTACAAAATGACCCCATGTGACCCACCCTAGTCCTATAAAAGTACTCAATGACCTCATGTGACCCACCCTAGTCCTATATAAGTATTCAATGACCCCATGTGACCCACCCTAGTACTATATAAGTACTCAATGACCCCATGTGAACCCCCCTAGTCATATATAAGTACTCAATGACCCCATGTGACCCACCCTAGTCCTATATAAGTACTCAATGACCCCATGTGACCCACCCTAGTCCTATATAAGTACTCAATGACCCCACGTGACCCCCCCATATCCTATATAAGTACTCAATGACCTCATGTGACCCACCCTAGTCCTATATAAGTACAAAATGACCCCATGTGACCCACCCTAGTCCTATATAAGTACTCAATGACCCCATGTGACCCCTCCTAGTCATATATAAGTACTCAATGACCTCATGTGACCCACCCTAGTCCTATATAAGTACTCAATGACCACATGTGACCCCCCCTAGTCCTATATAAGTACTTAATGACCCCATGTGACCCACCCTAGTCCTATATAAGTACTCAATGACCACACGTGACCCACCCTAGTCCTATATAAGTACTCAATGACCCCATGTGAACCCCCCTAGTCATATATAAGTACTCAATGACCCCATGTGACCCACCCTAGTCCTATATAAGTACTCAATGACCCCATGTGACCCACCCTAGTCCTATATAAGTACTCAATGACTCCACGTGACCCCCCCATGTCATATATAAGTACTCAATGACCCCATGTGACCCACCCTAGTCTTATATAAGTACACAATGATCCCATGTGACCCACCCTAGTCCTATATAAGTACTCAATAACCCCATGTGACCCACCCTAGTCCTATATAAGTACTCAATGACCCCATGTGACCCCCCCTAGTCCTATATAAGTACTCAATGACCCCACGTGACCCCCCCATGTCCTATATAAGTACTCAATGACCCCACGTGACCCCCCCATGTCCTATATAAGAACTCAATGACCCCATGTGACCCACCCTAGTCTTATATAAGTACACAATGATCCCATGTGACCCACCCTAGTCCTATATAAGTACTCAATAACCCCATGTGACCCACCCTAGTCCTATATAAGTACTCAATGACCCCATGTGACCCCCCCTAGTCCTATATAAGTACTCAATGACCCCATGTGATCCACCCTAGTCCTATATAAGTACTCAATGACCCCTTGTGACCCCCCTAGCCCTATATAAGTACTCAATGACCCCATGTGACCCCCCTAGTCCTATATAAGTACTCAATGACCCCATGTGACCAACCCTAGTCCTATATAAATACAAAATGACCCCATGTGACCCACCCTAGTCCTATATAAGTACTCAATGACCCCATGTGACCCCCCCTAGTCATATATAAGTACTCAATGACCCCATGTGACCCACCCTACTCCTATATAAGTACTCAATGACCACACGTGACCCCTCCATGTCCTATATAAGTACTCAATGATCCCATGTGACCCACCCTAGTCCTATATAAGTACTCAATGACCCCATGTGAACCCCCCTAGTCATATATAAGTACTCAATGACCCCAAGTGACCCACCCTAGTCCTATATAAGTACTCAATGACCCCATGTGACCCACCCTAGTCCTATATAAGTACTCAATGACCCCACGTGACCCCCCCATATCCTATATAAGTACTCAATGACCCCATGTGACCCACCCTAGTCCTATATAAGTACAAAATGACCCCATGTGACCCACCCTAGTCCTATAAAAGTACTCAATGACCTCATGTGACCCACCCTAGTCCTATATAAGTATTCAATGACCCCATGTGACCCACCCTAGTACTATATAAGTACTCAATGACCCCATGTGAACCCCCCTAGTCATATATAAGTACTCAATGACCCCATGTGACCCACCCTAGTCCTATATAAGTACTCAATGACCCCATGTGACCCACCCTAGTCCTATATAAGTACTCAATGACCCCACGTGACCCCCCCATATCCTATATAAGTACTCAATGACCTCATGTGACCCACCCTAGTCCTATATAAGTACAAAATGACCCCATGTGACCCACCCTAGTCCTATATAAGTACTCAATGACCCCATGTGACCCCTCCTAGTCATATATAAGTACTCAATGACCTCATGTGACCCACCCTAGTCCTATATAAGTACTCAATGACCACATGTGACCCCCCCTAGTCCTATATAAGTACTTAATGACCCCATGTGACCCACCCTAGTCCTATATAAGTACTCAATGACCACACGTGACCCACCCTAGTCCTATATAAGTACTCAATGACCCCATGTGAACCCCCCTAGTCATATATAAGTACTCAATGACCCCATGTGACCCACCCTAGTCCTATATAAGTACTCAATGACCCCATGTGACCCACCCTAGTCCTATATAAGTACTCAATGACTCCACGTGACCCCCCCATGTCATATATAAGTACTCAATGACCCCATGTGACCCACCCTAGTCTTATATAAGTACACAATGATCCCATGTGACCCACCCTAGTCCTATATAAGTACTCAATAACCCCATGTGACCCACCCTAGTCCTATATAAGTACTCAATGACCCCATGTGACCCCCCCTAGTCCTATATAAGTACTCAATGACCCCACGTGACCCCCCCATGTCCTATATAAGTACTCAATGACCCCACGTGACCCCCCCATGTCCTATATAAGAACTCAATGACCCCATGTGACCCACCCTAGTCTTATATAAGTACACAATGATCCCATGTGACCCACCCTAGTCCTATATAAGTACTCAATAACCCCATGTGACCCACCCTAGTCCTATATAAGTACTCAATGACCCCATGTGACCCCCCCTAGTCCTATATAAGTACTCAATGACCCCATGTGATCCACCCTAGTCCTATATAAGTACTCAATGACCCCTTGTGACCCCCCTAGCCCTATATAAGTACTCAATGACCCCATGTGACCCCCCTAGTCCTATATAAGTACTCAATGACCCCATGTGACCAACCCTAGTCCTATATAAGTACTCAATGACCCCATGTGACCCCCCCCATGTCCTATATAAGTACTCAATGACCCCATGTGACCCCCCTAGTCCTATATAAGTACTCAATGACCCCATGTGACCCCCCTAGTCCTATATAAATACTCAATGACCCCATGTGACCCTCCCTAGTCCTATATAAGTACTCAATGACCCCATGTGACCCCCCCATGACCTATATAAGTACTCAATGACCCCATGTGACCCCCCTAGTCCTATATAAGTACTCAATGACCCCATGTGACCCACCCTAGTCCTATATAAGTACTCAATGACCCCATGTGACCCCCCTAGTCCTATATAAGTACTCAATGACCCCATGTGACCCCCCTAGTCCTATATAAATACTCAATGACCCCATGTGACCCACCCTAGTCCTATATAAGTACTCAATGACCCCATGTGACCCCCCCATGACCTATATAAGTACTTAATGACCCCATGTGACCCCCCTAGTCCTATATAAGTACTCAATGACCCCATGTGACCCCCCTAGTCCTATATAAATACTCAATGACCCCATGTGACCCACCCTAGTCCTATATAAGTACTCAATGACCCCATGTGACCCCCCCATGACCTATATAAGTACTCAATGACCCCATGTGACCCCCCTAGTCCTATATAAGTACTCAATGACCCCATGTGACCCCCCTAGTCCTATATAAGTACTCAATGACCCCATGTGACCCCCCCTAGTCCTATATAAGTACTCAATGACCCCATGTGATCCACCCTAGTCCTATATAAGTACTCAATGACCCCTTGTGGCCCCCATAGCCCTATATAAGTACTCAATGACCCCATGTGACCCCCCTAGTCCTATATAAGTACTCAATGACCCCATGTGACCCCCCTAGTCCTATATAAGTACTCAATGACCCCATGTGACCCACCCTAGTCCTATATAAGTACTCAATGACCCCATGTAACCCCCCCCATGTCCTATATAAGAACTCAATGACCCCATGTGACCCCCCTAGTCCTATATAAGTACTCAATGACCCCATGTGACCCCCCCATGTCCTATATAAGCACTCATGACCCCATGTGACCCCTCTAGTCCTATATAAGTACTCAATGACCCCATGTGACCCCCCCATGTCCTATATAAGTACTCAATGACCCCTTGTGACCCCCCTAGTCCTATATAAGTACTCAATGACCCCATGTGACCCACCCTAGTCCTATATAAATACTCAATGACCCCATGTGACCCCCCCATGTCCTATATAAGTAGTCAATGACCCCATGTGACCCCCCTAGTCCTATATAAGTACTCAATGACCCCATGTGACCCCACTAGTCCTATATAAGTACTCAATGACCCCATGTGACCCACCCTAGTCCTATATAAGTACTCATTGACCCCATGTGACCCACCCTAGTCCTATATAAGTAGAAAATGACCCCATGTGACCCACCCTAGTCCTATATAAGTACTCAATGACCCCATGTGACCCCCCCCCTAGTCATATATAAGTACTGAATGACCCCATGTGACCCACCCTAGTCCTATATAAGTACTCAATGACCCCATGTGACCCCCCCTAGTCCTATATAAGTACTCAATGACCCCATGCGATCCACCCTAGTCCTATATAAGTACTCAATGACCCCACGTGACCCCCCCATGTCCTATATAAGTACTCAATGACCCCACGTGACCCCCCCATATCCTATATAAGAACTCAATGACCCCATGTGACCCACCCTAGTCCTATATAAGTAATCAATGACCGCATGTGAACCTCACTAGTCCTATATAACTACTCAATGACACCATGTGACCCACCCTCCTGCTATATAAGTACTCAATGACCCCATGTAACCCCCCTAGTCCTATATAAGTACTCAATGACCCCATGTGACCCACCCTAGTCCTATATAAGTACTTAATGACCCCATGTGACCCACCCTAGTCCTATATAAGTACTCAATGACCCCATGTGACCCCCCCTAGTCCTATATAAGTACTCAATGACCCCATGTGACCCACCCTAGTCCTATATAAGTACTCAATGACCCCACGTGACCCCACATGTCCTATATAAGTACTCAATGACCCCATGTGACCACCCTAGTCCTATATAAGTACGCAATGAACCCATGTGAAGCACCCTAGTCCTATATAAGTACTCAATGACCCCATGTGACCCACCCTAGTCCTATATAAGTACTCAATGACCCCATTTGACCCCCCCTAGTCATGTATAAGTACTCAATGACCCCATGTGACCCACCCTAGTCCTATATAAGTACAAAATGACACCATGTGACCCACCCTAATCCTATATAAGTACTCAATGACCCCATGTGACCCCCCCTAGTCATATATAAGTACTCAATGACCCCATGTGACACACCCTACTCCTATATAAGTACTCAATGACCCCATGTGACCCCTCCTAGTCCTATATAAGTACTCAATGACCCCATGTGACCCACCCTAGTCCTATATAAGTACTTAATGACCCCATGTGACCCACCCTAGTCCTATATAAGTACTCAATGACCCTTCGTGACCCCCCATGTCCTATATAAGTACTCAATGACCCCATGTGACCCCCCTAGTTCTATATAAGTACTCAATGACCCCATGTGAAGCACCCTACTCCTATATAAGTACTCAATGACCCCATGTGACCCCTCCTAGTCCTATATAAGTACTCAATGACCCCATGTGAAGCACCCTAGTCCTATATAAGTACTCAATGACCCCATGTGACCCACCCTAGTCCTATATAAATACTCAATGACCCCATTTGACCCCCCCTAGTCATATATAAGTACTCAATGACCGCATGTGACCCACCCAAGTCCTATATAAGTACAAAATGACCACATGTGACCCACCCTAGTCCTATATAAGTACTCAATGACCCCATGTGACCCCCCCCTAGTCATATATAAGTACTCAATGACCCCATGTGACCCACCCTACTCCTATATAAGTACTCAATGACCCCATGTGACCCACCCTACTCCTATATAAGTACTCAATGACCCCATGTGACCCCCCCTAGTCCTATATAAGTACTCAATGACCCCATGTGACCCACCCTAGTCCTATATAAGTACTCAATGACCCCATGTGAAGCACCCTAGTCCTATATAAGTACTCAATGACCCCATGTGACCCACCCTAGTCCTATATAAATACTCAATGATCCCATGTGACCCACCCTAGTCCTATATAAATACAAAATGACCCCATGTGACCCACCCTAGTCCTATATAAGTACTCAATGACCCCATGTGACCCCCCCTAGTCATATATAAGTACTCAATGACCCCATGTGACCCACCCTACTCCTATATAAGTACTCAATGACCACACGTGACCCCTCCATGTCCTATATAAGTACTCAATGATCCCATGTGACCCACCCTAGTCCTATATAAGTACTCAATGACCCCATGTGAACCCCCCTAGTCATATATAAGTACTCAATGACCCCAAGTGACCCACCCTAGTCCTATATAAGTACTCAATGACCCCATGTGACCCACCCTAGTCCTATATAAGTACTCAATGACCCCACGTGACCCCCCCATATCCTATATAAGTACTCAATGACCCCATGTGACCCCCCTAGTTCTATATAAGTACTCAATGACCCCATGTGAAGCACCCTACTCCTATATAAGTACTCAATGACCCCATGTGACCCCTCCTAGTCCTATATAAGTACTCAATGACCCCATGTGAAGCACCCTAGTCCTATATAAGTACTCAATGACCCCATGTGACCCCCCCCTAGTCATATATAAGTACTCAATGACCCCACGTGACCCCCCCATATCCTATATAAGTACTCAATGACCCCATGTGACCCCCCTAGTTCTATATAAGTACTCAATGACCCCATGTGAAGCACCCTACTCCTATATAAGTACTCAATGACCCCACGTGACCCCCCCATATCCTATATAAGTACTCAATGACCCCATGTGACCCACCCTAGTCCTATATAAATACTCAATGACCCCATTTGACCCCCCCTAGTCATATATAAGTACTCAATGACCGCATGTGACCCACCCAAGTCCTATATAAGTACAAAATGACCACATGTGACCCACCCTAGTCCTATATAAGTACTCAATGACCCCATGTGACCCCCCCCTAGTCATATATAAGTACTCAATGACCCCATGTGACCCACCCTACTCCTATATAAGTACTCAATGACCCCATGTGACCCACCCTACTCCTATATAAGTACTCAATGACCCCATGTGACCCCCCCTAGTCCTATATAAGTACTCAATGACCCCATGTGACCCACCCTAGTCCTATATAAGTACTCAATGACCCCATGTGAAGCACCCTAGTCCTATATAAGTACTCAATGACCCCATGTGACCCACCCTAGTCCTATATAAATACTCAATGATCCCATGTGACCCACCCTAGTCCTATATAAATACAAAATGACCCCATGTGACCCACCCTAGTCCTATATAAGTACTCAATGACCCCATGTGACCCCCCCTAGTCATATATAAGTACTCAATGACCCCATGTGACCCACCCTACTCCTATATAAGTACTCAATGACCACACGTGACCCCTCCATGTCCTATATAAGTACTCAATGATCCCATGTGACCCACCCTAGTCCTATATAAGTACTCAATGACCCCATGTGAACCCCCCTAGTCATATATAAGTACTCAATGACCCCAAGTGACCCACCCTAGTCCTATATAAGTACTCAATGACCCCATGTGACCCACCCTAGTCCTATATAAGTACTCAATGACCCCACGTGACCCCCCCATATCCTATATAAGTACTCAATGACCCCATGTGACCCACCCTAGTCCTATATAAGTACAAAATGACCCCATGTGACCCACCCTAGTCCTATAAAAGTACTCAATGACCTCATGTGACCCACCCTAGTCCTATATAAGTATTCAATGACCCCATGTGACCCACCCTAGTCCTATATAAGTACACAATGACCCCATGTGAACCCCCCTAGTCATATATAAGTACTCAATGACCCCATGTGACCCACCCTAGTCCTATATAAGTACTCAATGACCCCATGTGACCCACCCTAGTCCTATATAAGTACTCAATGACCCCACGTGACCCCCCCATATCCTATATAAGTACTCAATGACCTCATGTGACCCACCCTAGTCCTATATAAGTACAAAATGACCCCATGTGACCCACCCTAGTCCTATATAAGTACTCAATGACCCCATGTGACCCACCCTAGTCCTATAAAAGTACTCAATGACCTCATGTGACCCACCCTAGTCCTATATAAGTATTCAATGACCCCATGTGACCCACCCTAGTCCTATATAAGTACTCAATGACCCCATGTGAACCCCCCTAGTCATATATAAGTACTCAATGACCCCATGTGACCCACCCTAGTCCTATATAAGTACTCAATGACCCCATGTGACCCACCCTAGTCCTATATAAGTACTCAATGACCCCACGTGACCCCCCCCATATCCTATATAAGTACTCAATGACCTCATGTGACCCACCCTAGTCCTATATAAGTACAAAATGACCCCATGTGACCCACCCTAGTCCTATATAAGTACTCAATGACCCCATGTGACCCCTCCTAGTCATATATAAGTACTCAATGACCTCATGTGACCCACCCTAGTCCTATATAAGTACTCAATGACCACATGTGACCCCCCCTAGTCCTATATAAGTACTTAATGACCCCATGTGACCCACCCTAGTCCTATATAAGTACTCAATGACCACACGTGACCCACCCTAGTCCTATATAAGTACTCAATGACCCCATGTGAACCCCCCTAGTCATATATAAGTACTTAATGACCCCATGTGACCCACCCTAGTCCTATATAAGTACTCAATGACCACATGTGACCCACCCTAGTCCTATATAAGTACTCAATGACTCCACGTGACCCCCCCATGTCATATATAAGTACTCAATGACCCCATGTGACCCACCCTAGTCCTATATAAGTACTCAATGACCCCATGTGACCCACCCTAGTCCTATATAAGTACTCAATGACTCCACGTGACCCCCCCATGTCATATATAAGTACTCAATGACCCCATGTGACCCACCCTAGTCTTATATAAGTACACAATGATCCCATGTGACCCACCCTAGTCCTATATAAGTACTCAATAACCCCATGTGACCCACCCTAGTCCTATATAAGTACTCAATGACCCCATGTGACCCCCCCTAGTCCTATATAAGTACTCAATGACCCCACGTGACCCCCCCATGTCCTATATAAGTACTCAATGACCCCACGTGACCCCCCCATGTCCTATATAAGAACTCAATGACCCCATGTGACCCACCCTAGTCTTATATAAGTACACAATGATCCCATGTGACCCACCCTAGTCCTATATAAGTACTCAATAACCCCATGTGACCCACCCTAGTCCTATATAAGTACTCAATGACCCCATGTGACCCCCCCTAGTCCTATATAAGTACTCAATGACCCCATGTGATCCACCCTAGTCCTATATAAGTACTCAATGACCCCTTGTGACCCCCCTAGCCCTATATAAGTACTCAATGACCCCATGTGACCCCCCTAGTCCTATATAAGTACTCAATGACCCCATGTGACCAACCCTAGTCCTATATAAGTACTCAATGACCCCATGTGACCCCCCCCATGTCCTATATAAGTACTCAATGACCCCATGTGACCCCCCTAGTCCTATATAAGTACTCAATGACCCCATGTGACCCCCCTAGTCCTATATAAATACTCAATGACCCCATGTGACCCTCCCTAGTCCTATATAAGTACTCAATGACCCCATGTGACCCCCCCATGACCTATATAAGTACTCAATGACCCCATGTGACCCCCCTAGTCCTATATAAGTACTCAATGACCCCATGTGACCCACCCTAGTCCTATATAAGTACTCAATGACCCCATGTGACCCCCCTAGTCCTATATAAGTACTCAATGACCCCATGTGACCCCCCTAGTCCTATATAAATACTCAATGACCCCATGTGACCCACCCTAGTCCTATATAAGTACTCAATGACCCCATGTGACCCCCCCATGACCTATATAAGTACTTAATGACCCCATGTGACCCCCCTAGTCCTATATAAGTACTCAATGACCCCATGTGACCCCCCTAGTCCTATATAAATACTCAATGACCCCATGTGACCCACCCTAGTCCTATATAAGTACTCAATGACCCCATGTGACCCCCCCATGACCTATATAAGTACTCAATGACCCCATGTGACCCCCCTAGTCCTATATAAGTACTCAATGACCCCATGTGACCCCCCTAGTCCTATATAAGTACTCAATGACCCCATGTGACCCCCCCTAGTCCTATATAAGTACTCAATGACCCCATGTGATCCACCCTAGTCCTATATAAGTACTCAATGACCCCTTGTGGCCCCCATAGCCCTATATAAGTACTCAATGACCCCATGTGACCCCCCTAGTCCTATATAAGTACTCAATGACCCCATGTGACCCCCCTAGTCCTATATAAGTACTCAATGACCCCATGTGACCCACCCTAGTCCTATATAAGTACTCAATGACCCCATGTAACCCCCCCCATGTCCTATATAAGAACTCAATGACCCCATGTGACCCCCCTAGTCCTATATAAGTACTCAATGACCCCATGTGACCCCCCCATGTCCTATATAAGCACTCATGACCCCATGTGACCCCTCTAGTCCTATATAAGTACTCAATGACCCCATGTGACCCCCCCATGTCCTATATAAGTACTCAATGACCCCTTGTGACCCCCCTAGTCCTATATAAGTACTCAATGACCCCATGTGACCCACCCTAGTCCTATATAAATACTCAATGACCCCATGTGACCCCCCCATGTCCTATATAAGTAGTCAATGACCCCATGTGACCCCCCTAGTCCTATATAAGTACTCAATGACCCCATGTGACCCCACTAGTCCTATATAAGTACTCAATGACCCCATGTGACCCACCCTAGTCCTATATAAGTACTCATTGACCCCATGTGACCCACCCTAGTCCTATATAAGTAGAAAATGACCCCATGTGACCCACCCTAGTCCTATATAAGTACTCAATGACCCCATGTGACCCCCCCCCTAGTCATATATAAGTACTGAATGACCCCATGTGACCCACCCTAGTCCTATATAAGTACTCAATGACCCCATGTGACCCCCCCTAGTCCTATATAAGTACTCAATGACCCCATGCGATCCACCCTAGTCCTATATAAGTACTCAATGACCCCACGTGACCCCCCCATGTCCTATATAAGTACTCAATGACCCCACGTGACCCCCCCATATCCTATATAAGAACTCAATGACCCCATGTGACCCACCCTAGTCCTATATAAGTAATCAATGACCGCATGTGAACCTCACTAGTCCTATATAACTACTCAATGACACCATGTGACCCACCCTCCTGCTATATAAGTACTCAATGACCCCATGTAACCCCCCTAGTCCTATATAAGTACTCAATGACCCCATGTGACCCACCCTAGTCCTATATAAGTACTTAATGACCCCATGTGACCCACCCTAGTCCTATATAAGTACTCAATGACCCCATGTGACCCCCCCTAGTCCTATATAAGTACTCAATGACCCCATGTGACCCACCCTAGTCCTATATAAGTACTCAATGACCCCACGTGACCCCACATGTCCTATATAAGTACTCAATGACCCCATGTGACCACCCTAGTCCTATATAAGTACGCAATGAACCCATGTGAAGCACCCTAGTCCTATATAAGTACTCAATGACCCCATGTGACCCACCCTAGTCCTATATAAGTACTCAATGACCCCATTTGACCCCCCCTAGTCATGTATAAGTACTCAATGACCCCATGTGACCCACCCTAGTCCTATATAAGTACAAAATGACACCATGTGACCCACCCTAATCCTATATAAGTACTCAATGACCCCATGTGACCCCCCCTAGTCATATATAAGTACTCAATGACCCCATGTGACACACCCTACTCCTATATAAGTACTCAATGACCCCATGTGACCCCTCCTAGTCCTATATAAGTACTCAATGACCCCATGTGACCCACCCTAGTCCTATATAAGTACTTAATGACCCCATGTGACCCACCCTAGTCCTATATAAGTACTCAATGACCCTTCGTGACCCCCCATGTCCTATATAAGTACTCAATGACCCCATGTGACCCCCCTAGTTCTATATAAGTACTCAATGACCCCATGTGAAGCACCCTACTCCTATATAAGTACTCAATGACCCCATGTGACCCCTCCTAGTCCTATATAAGTACTCAATGACCCCATGTGAAGCACCCTAGTCCTATATAAGTACTCAATGACCCCATGTGACCCACCCTAGTCCTATATAAATACTCAATGACCCCATTTGACCCCCCCTAGTCATATATAAGTACTCAATGACCGCATGTGACCCACCCAAGTCCTATATAAGTACAAAATGACCACATGTGACCCACCCTAGTCCTATATAAGTACTCAATGACCCCATGTGACCCCCCCCTAGTCATATATAAGTACTCAATGACCCCATGTGACCCACCCTACTCCTATATAAGTACTCAATGACCCCATGTGACCCACCCTACTCCTATATAAGTACTCAATGACCCCATGTGACCCCCCCTAGTCCTATATAAGTACTCAATGACCCCATGTGACCCACCCTAGTCCTATATAAGTACTCAATGACCCCATGTGAAGCACCCTAGTCCTATATAAGTACTCAATGACCCCATGTGACCCACCCTAGTCCTATATAAATACTCAATGATCCCATGTGACCCACCCTAGTCCTATATAAATACAAAATGACCCCATGTGACCCACCCTAGTCCTATATAAGTACTCAATGACCCCATGTGACCCCCCCTAGTCATATATAAGTACTCAATGACCCCATGTGACCCACCCTACTCCTATATAAGTACTCAATGACCACACGTGACCCCTCCATGTCCTATATAAGTACTCAATGATCCCATGTGACCCACCCTAGTCCTATATAAGTACTCAATGACCCCATGTGAACCCCCCTAGTCATATATAAGTACTCAATGACCCCAAGTGACCCACCCTAGTCCTATATAAGTACTCAATGACCCCATGTGACCCACCCTAGTCCTATATAAGTACTCAATGACCCCACGTGACCCCCCCATATCCTATATAAGTACTCAATGACCCCATGTGACCCCCCTAGTTCTATATAAGTACTCAATGACCCCATGTGAAGCACCCTACTCCTATATAAGTACTCAATGACCCCATGTGACCCCTCCTAGTCCTATATAAGTACTCAATGACCCCATGTGAAGCACCCTAGTCCTATATAAGTACTCAATGACCCCATGTGACCCACCCTAGTCCTATATAAATACTCAATGACCCCATTTGACCCCCCCTAGTCATATATAAGTACTCAATGACCGCATGTGACCCACCCAAGTCCTATATAAGTACAAAATGACCACATGTGACCCACCCTAGTCCTATATAAGTACTCAATGACCCCATGTGACCCCCCCCTAGTCATATATAAGTACTCAATGACCCCATGTGACCCACCCTACTCCTATATAAGTACTCAATGACCCCATGTGACCCACCCTACTCCTATATAAGTACTCAATGACCCCATGTGACCCCCCCTAGTCCTATATAAGTACTCAATGACCCCATGTGACCCACCCTAGTCCTATATAAGTACTCAATGACCCCATGTGAAGCACCCTAGTCCTATATAAGTACTCAATGACCCCATGTGACCCACCCTAGTCCTATATAAATACTCAATGATCCCATGTGACCCACCCTAGTCCTATATAAATACAAAATGACCCCATGTGACCCACCCTAGTCCTATATAAGTACTCAATGACCCCATGTGACCCCCCCTAGTCATATATAAGTACTCAATGACCCCATGTGACCCACCCTAGTCCTATATAAGTACTCAATGACCCCATGTGACCCACCCTAGTCCTATATAAGTACTCAATGACCCCACGTGACCCCCCCCATATCTTATATAAGTACTCAATGACCTCATGTGACCCACCCTAGTCCTATATAAGTACAAAATGACCCCATGTGACCCACCCTAGTCCTATATAAGTACTCAATGACCCCATGTGACCCCTCCTAGTCATATATAAGTACTCAATGACCTCATGTGACCCACCCTAGTCCTATATAAGTACTCAATGACCACATGTGACCCCCCCTAGTCCTATATAAGTACTTAATGACCCCATGTGACCCACCCTAGTCCTATATAAGTACTCAATGACCACACGTGACCCACCCTAGTCCTATATAAGTACTCAATGACCCCATGTGAACCCCCCTAGTCATATATAAGTACTCAATGACCCCATGTGACCCACCCTAGTCCTATATAAGTACTCAATGACCCCATGTGACCCACCCTAGTCCTATATAAGTACTCAATGACTCCACGTGACCCCCCCATGTCATATATAAGTACTCAATGACCCCATGTGACCCACCCTAGTCTTATATAAGTACACAATGATCCCATGTGACCCACCCTAGTCCTATATAAGTACTCAATAACCCCATGTGACCCACCCTAGTCCTATATAAGTACTCAATGACCCCATGTGACCCCCCCTAGTCCTATATAAGTACTCAATAACCCCATGTGACCCACCCTAGTCCTATATAAGTACTCAATGACCCCATGTGACCCCCCCTAGTCCTATATAAGTACTCAATGACCCCATGTGATCCACCCTAGTCCTATATAAGTACTCAATGACGCCTTGTGGCCCCCCTAGCCCTATATAAGTACTCAATGACCCCATGTGACCCCCTTAGTCCTATATAAGTACTCAATGACCCCATGTGACCAACCCTAGTCCTATATAAGTACTCAATGACCCAATATGACCCCCCCCCATGTCCTATATAAGTACTCAATGACCCCATGTGACCCCCCTAGTCCTATATAAGTACTCAATGACCCCATGTGACCCCCCTAGTCCTATATAAATACTCAATGACCCCATGTGACCCTCCCTAGTCCTATATAAGTACTCAATGACCCCATGTGACCCCCCCATGACCTATATAAGTACTCAATGACCCCATGTGACCCCCCTAGTCCTATATAAGTACTCAATGACCCCATGTGACCCACCCTAGTCCTATATAAGTACTCAATGACCCCATGTGACACCCCTAGTCCTATATAAGTACTCAATGACCCCATGTGACCCCCCTAGTCCTATATAAATACTCAATGACCCCATGTGACCCACCCTAGTCCTATATAAGTACTCAATGACCCCATGTGACCCTCCCATGACCTATATAAGTACTCAATGACCCCATGTGACCCCCCTAGTCCTATATAAGTACTCAATGACCCCATGTGACCCCCCTAGTCCTATATAAATACTCAATGACCCCATGTGACCCACCCTAGTCCTATATAAGTACTCAATGACCCCATGTGACCCCCCCATGACCTATATAAGTACTCAATGACCCCATGTGACCCCCCTAGTCCTATATAAGTACTCAATGACCCCATGTGACCCCCCTAGTCCTATATAAGTACTCAATGACCCCATGTGACCCACCCTAGTCCTATATAAGTACTCAATGACCCCATGTGACCCCCCTAGTCCTATATAAGTACTCAATGACCCCATGTGACCCCCCATGTCCTATATAAGTACTCAATGACCCCATGTGACCCCCCTAGTCCTATATAAGTACTCAATGACCCCATGTGACCCCCCCATGTCCTATATAAGTACTCAATGACCCCTTGTGACCCCCCTAGTCCTATATAAATACTCAATGACCCCATGTGACCCCCCTAGTCCTATATAAGTACTCAATGACCCCATGTGACCCACCCTAGTCCTATATAAGTACTCAATGACCCCATGTAACCCCCCCCATGTCCTATATAAGAACTCAATGACCCCATGTGACCCCCCTAGTCCTATATAAGTACTCAATGACCCCATGTGACCCCCCCATGTCCTATATAAGCACTCATGACCCCATGTGACCCCTCTAGTCCTATATAAGTACTCAATGACCCCATGTGACCCCCCCATGTCCTATATAAGTACTCAATGACCCCTTGTGACCCCCCTAGTCCTATATAAGTACTCAATGACCCCATGTGACCCACCCTAGTCCTATATAAATACTCAATGACCCCATGTGACCCCCCCATGTCCTATATAAGTAGTCAATGACCCCATGTGACCCCCCTAGTCCTATATAAGTACTCAATGACCCCATGTGACCCCACTAGTCCTATATAAGTACTCAATGACCCCATGTGACCCACCCTAGTCCTATATAAGTACTCATTGACCCCATGTGACCCACCCTAGTCCTATATAAGTAGAAAATGACCCCATGTGACCCACCCTAGTCCTATATAAGTACTCAATGACCCCATGTGACACCCCCCCTAGTCATATATAAGTACTGAATGACCCCATGTGACCCACCCTAGTCCTATATAAGTACTCAATGACCCCATGTGACCCCCCCTAGTCCTATATAAGTACTCAATGACCCCATGCGATCCACCCTAGTCCTATATAAGTACTCAATGACCCCACGTGACCTCCCCATGTCCTATATAAGTACTCAATGACCCCACGTGACCCCCCCATATCCTATATAAGAACTCAATGACCCCATGTGACCCACCCTAGTCCTATATAAGTAATCAATGACCGCATGTGAACCTCACTAGTCCTATATAACTACTCAATGACACCATGTGACCCACCCTCCTGCTATATAAGTACTCAATGACCCCATGTAACCCCCCTAGTCCTATATAAGTACTCAATGACCCCATGTGACCCACCCTAGTCCTATATAAGTACTTAATGACCCCATGTGACCCACCCTAGTCCTATATAAGTACTCAATGACCCCATGTGACCCCCCCTAGTCCTATATAAGTACTCAATGACCCCATGTGACCCACCCTAGTCCTATATAAGTACTCAATGACCCCACGTGACCCCACATGTCCTATATAAGTACTCAATGACCCCATGTGACCACCCTAGTCCTATATAAGTACGCAATGAACCCATGTGAAGCACCCTAGTCCTATATAAGTACTCAATGACCCCATGTGACCCACCCTAGTCCTATATAAGTACTCAATGACCCCATTTGACCCCCCCTAGTCATATATAAGTACTCAATGACCCCATGTGACCCACCCTAGTCCTATATAAGTACAAAATGACACCATGTGACCCACCCTAATCCTATATAAGTACTCAATGACCCCATGTGACCCCCCCTAGTCATATATAAGTACTCAATGACCCCATGTGACACACCCTACTCCTATATAAGTACTCAATGACCCCATGTGACCCCTCCTAGTCCTATATAAGTACTCAATGACCCCATGTGACCCACCCTAGTCCTATATAAGTACTTAATGACCCCATGTGACCCACCCTAGTCCTATATAAGTACTCAATGACCCTTCGTGACCCCCCATGTCCTATATAAGTACTCAATGACCCCATGTGACCCCCCTAGTTCTATATAAGTACTCAATGACCCCATGTGAAGCACCCTACTCCTATATAAGTACTCAATGACCCCATGTGACCCACCCTAGTCCTATATAAGTACTCAATGACCCCATTTGACCCCCCCTAGTCATATATAAGTACTCAATGACCCCATTTGACCCACCCTAGTCCTATATAAGTACAAAATGACACCATGTGACCCACCCTAATCCTATATAAGTACTCAATGACCCCATGTGACCCCCCCTAGTCATATATAAGTACTCAATGACCCCATGTGACACACCCTACTCCTATATAAGTACTCAATGACCCCATGTGACCCCTCCTAGTCCTATATAAGTACTCAATGACCCCATGTGAAGCACCCTAGTCCTATATAAGTACTCAATGACCCCATGTGACCCACCCTAGTCCTATATAAATACTCAATGACCCCATTTGACCCCCCCTAGTCATATATAAGTACTCAATGACCGCATGTGACCCACCCTAGTCCTATATAAGTACAAAATGACCACATGTGACCCACCCTAGTCCTATATAAGTACTCAATGACCCCATGTGACCCCCCCTAGTCATATATAAGTACTCAATGACCCCATGTGACCCACCCTACTCCTATATAAGTACTCAATGACCCCATGTGACCCACCCTACTCCTATATAAGTACTCAATGACCCCATGTGACCCCCCCTACTCCTATATAAGTACTCAATGACCCCATGTGACCCACCCTAGTCCTATATAAGTACTCAATGACCCCACGTGACCCCCCCATATCCTATATAAGTACTCAATGACCCCATGTGACCCACCCTAGTCCTATATAAGTACAAAATGACCCCATGTGACCCACGCTAGTCCTATATAAGTACTCAATGACCCCATGTGACCCCTCCTAGTCATATATAAGTACTCAATGACCTCATGTGACCCACCCTAGTCCTATATAAGTACTCAATGACCACATGTGACCCCCCCTAGTCCTATATAAGTACTTAATGACCCCATGTGACCCACCCTAGTCCTATATAAGTACTCAATGACCACACGTGACCCCTCCATGTCCTATATAAGTACTCAATGACCCCATGTGACCCACCCTAGTCCTATATAAGTACTCAATGACCCCATGTGAACCCCCCTAGTCATATATAAGTACTCAATGACCCCATGTGAACCACCCTAGTCCAATATAAGTACTCAATGACCCCATGTGTCCCACCCTAGTCCTATATAAGTACTCAATGACTCCACGTGACCCCCCATGTCATATATAAGTACTCAATGACCCCATGTGACCCACCCTAGTCTTATATAAGTACACAATGATCCCATGTGACCCACCCTAGTCCTATAAAAGTACTCAATGACCTCATGTGACCCACCCTAGTCCTATATAAGTATTCAATGACCCCATGTGACCCACCCTAGTCCTATATAAGTACTCAATGACCCCATGTGAACCCCCCTAGTCATATATAAGTACTCAATGACCCCATGTGACCCACCCTAGTCCAATATAAGTACTCAATGACCCCATGTGACCCACCCTAGTCCTATATAAGTACTCAATGACCCCACGTGACCCCCCCATATCCTATATAAGTACTCAATGACCTCATGTGACCCACCCTAGTCCTATATAAGTACAAAATGACCCCATGTGACCCACCCTAGTCCTATATAAGTACTCAATGACCCCATGTGACCCCTCCTAGTCATATATAAGTACTCAATGACCTCATGTGACCCACCCTAGTCCTATATAAGTACTCAATGACCACATGTGACCCCCCCTAGTCCTATATAAGTACTTAATGACCCCATGTGACCCACCCTAGTACTATATAAGTACTCAATGACCACACGTGACCCCTCCATGTCCTATATAAGTACTCAATGACCCCATGTGACCCACCCTAGTCCTATATAAGTACTCAATGACCCCATGTGAACCCCCCTAGTCATATATAAGTACTCAATGACCCCATGTGACCCACCCTAGTCCTATATAAGTACTCAATGACCCCATGTGACCCACCCTAGTCCTATATAAGTACTCAATGACTCCACGTGACCCCCCCATGTCATATATAAGTACTCAATGACCCCATGTGACCCACCCTAGTCTTATATAAGTACACAATGATCCCATGTGACCCACCCTAGTCCTATATAAGTACTCAATAACCCCATGTGACCCACCCTAGTCCTATATAAGTACTCAATGACCCCATGTGACCCCCCCTAGTCCTATATAAGTACTCAATGACCCCACGTGACCCCCCCATGTCCTATATAAGTACTCAATGACCCCACGTGACCCCCCCATGTCCTATATAAGACCTCAATGACCCCATGTGACCCACCCTAGTCTTATATAAGTACACAATGATCCCATGTGACCCACCCTACTCCTATATAAGTACTCAATAACCCCATGTGACCCACCCTAGTCCTATATAAGTACTCAATGACCCCATGTGACCCCCCCTAGTCCTATATAAGTACTCAATGACCCCATGTGATCCACCCTAGTCCTATATAAGTACTCAATGACCCCTTGTGACCCCCCTAGTCCTATATAAGTACTCAATGACCCCATGTGACCCCCCTAGTCCTATATAAGTACTCAATGACCCCATGTGACCCCCCCCCCATGTCCTATATAAGTACTCAATGACCCCATGTGACCCCCCTAGTCCTATATAAGTACTCAATGACCCCATGTGACCCCCCTAGTCCTATATAAATACTCAATGACCCCATGTGACCCACCCTAGTCCTATATAAGTACTCAATGACCCCATGTGACCCCCCCATGACCTATATAAGTACTCAATGACCCCATGTGAACCCCCTAGTCCTATATAAGTACTCAATGACCCCATGTGACCCACCCTAGTCCTATATAAGTACTCAATGACCCCATGTGACCCCCCTAGTCCTATATAAGTACTCAATGACCCCATGTGACCCCCCTAGTCCTATATAAATACTCAATGACCCCATGTGACCCACCCTAGTCCTATATAAGTACTCAATGACCCCATGTGACCCCCCCATGACCTATATAAGTACTCAATGACCCCATGTGACCCCCCTAGTCCTATATAAGTACTCAATGACCCCATGTGACCCCCCTAGTCCTATATAAATACTCAATGACCCCATGTGACCCACCCTAGTCCTATATAAGTACTCAATGACCCCATGTGACCCCCCCATGACCTATATAAGTACTCAATGACCCCATGTGACCCCTCCTAGTCATATATAAGTACTCAATGACCTCATGTGACCCACCCTAGTCCTATATAAGTACTCAATGACCACATGTGACCCCCCCTAGTCCTATATAAGTACTTAATGACCCCATGTGACCCACCCTAGTCCTATATAAGTACTCAATGACCACACGTGACCCCTCCATGTCCTATATAAGTACTCAATGACCCCATGTGACCCACCCTAGTCCTATATAAGTACTCAATGACCCCATGTGAACCCCCCTAGTCATATATAAGTACTCAATGACCCCATGTGACCCACCCTAGTCCTATATAAGTAATCAATGACCCCATGTGACCCACCCTAGTCCTATATAAGTACTCAATGACTCCACGTGACCCCCCCATGTCATATATAAGTACTCAATGACCCCATGTGACCCACCCTAGTCTTATATAAGTACTCAATAACCCCATGTGACCCACCCTAGTCCTATATAAGTACTCAATGACCCCATGTGACCCACCCTAGTCCTATAAAAGTACTCAATGACCTCATGTGACCCACCCTAGTCCTATATAAGTATTCAATGATCCCATGTGACCCACCCTAGTCCTATATAAGTACTCAATAACCCCATGTGACCCACCCTAGTCCTATATAAGTACTCAATGACCCCATGTGACCCCCCTTAGTCCTATATAAGTACTCAATGACCCCACGTGACCCCCCCATGTCCTATATAAGTACTCAATGACCCCACGTGACCCCCCCATGTCCTATATAAGTACTCAATGACCCCATGTGACCCCCCCCCTAGTCATATATAAGTACTGAATGACCCCATGTGACCCACCCTAGTCCTATATAAGTACTCAATGACCCCATGTGACCCCCCCTAGTCCTATATAAGTACTCAATGACCCCATGCGATCCACCCTAGTCCTATATAAGTACTCAATGACCCCACGTGACCCCCCCATGTCCTATATAAGTACTCAATGACCCCACGTGACCCCCCCATATCCTATATAAGAACTCAATGACTCCATGTGACCCACCCTAGTCCTATATAAGTAATCAATGACCGCATGTGAACCTCACTAGTCCTATATAACTACTCAATGACACCATGTGACCCACCCTCCTGCTATATAAGTACTCAATGACCCCATGTAACCCCCCTAGTCCTATATAAGTACTCAATGACCCCATGTGACCCACCCTAGTCCTATATAAGTACTTAATGACCCCATGTGACCCACCCTAGTCCTATATAAGTACTCAATGACCCCATGTGACCCCCCCTAGTCCTATATAAGTACTCAATGACCCCATGTGACCCACCCTAGTCCTATATAAGTACTCAATGACCCCACGTGACCCCACATGTCCTATATAAGTACTCAATGACCCCATGTGACCACCCTAGTCCTATATAAGTACGCAATGAACCCATGTGAAGCACCCTAGTCCTATATAAGTACTCAATGACCCCATGTGACCCACCCTAGTCCTATATAAGTACTCAATGACCCCATTTGACCCCCCCTAGTCATGTATAAGTACTCAATGACCCCATGTGACCCACCCTAGTCCTATATAAGTACAAAATGACACCATGTGACCCACCCTAATCCTATATAAGTACTCAATGACCCCATGTGACCCCCCCTAGTCATATATAAGTACTCAATGACCCCATGTGACACACCCTACTCCTATATAAGTACTCAATGACCCCATGTGACCCCTCCTAGTCCTATATAAGTACTCAATGACCCCATGTGACCCACCCTAGTCCTATATAAGTACTTAATGACCCCATGTGACCCACCCTAGTCCTATATAAGTACTCAATGACCCTTCGTGACCCCCCATGTCCTATATAAGTACTCAATGACCCCATGTGACCCCCCTAGTTCTATATAAGTACTCAATGACCCCATGTGAAGCACCCTACTCCTATATAAGTACTCAATGACCCCATGTGACCCCTCCTAGTCCTATATAAGTACTCAATGACCCCATGTGAAGCACCCTAGTCCTATATAAGTATTCAATGACCCCATGTGACCCACCCTAGTCCTATATAAATACTCAATGACCCCATTTGACCCCCCCTAGTCATATATAAGTACTCAATGACCGCATGTGACCCACCCTAGTCCTATATAAGTACAAAATGACCACATGTGACCCACCCTAGTCCTATATAAGTACTCAATGACCCCATGTGACCCCCCCCTAGTCATATATAAGTACTCAATGACCCCATGTGACCCACCCTACTCCTATATAAGTACTCAATGACCCCATGTGACCCACCCTACTCCTATATAAGTACTCAATGACCCCATGTGACCCCCCCTAGTCCTATATAAGTACTCAATGACCCCATGTGACCCACCCTAGTCCTATATAAGTACTCAATGACCCCATGTGAAGCACCCTAGTCCTATATAAGTACTCAATGACCCCATGTGACCCACCCTAGTCCTATATAAATACTCAATGACCCCATGTGACCCACCCTAGTCCTATATAAATACAAAATGACCCCATGTGACCCACCCTAGTCCTATATAAGTACTCAATGACCCCATGTGACCCCCCCTAGTCATATATAAGTACTCAATGACCCCATGTGACCCACCCTACTCCTATATAAGTACTCAATGACCACACGTGACCCCTCCATGTCCTATATAAGTACTCAATGATCCCATGTGACCCACCCTAGTCCTATATAAGTACTCAATGACCCCATGTGAACCCCCCTAGTCATATATAAGTACTCAATGACCCCAAGTGACCCACCCTAGTCCTATATAAGTACTCAATGACCCCATGTGACCCACCCTAGTCCTATATAAGTACTCAATGACCCCACGTGACCCCCCCATATCCTATATAAGTACTCAATGACCCCATGTGACCCACCCTAGTCCTATATAAGTACAAAATGACCCCATGTGACCCACCCTAGTCCTATAAAAGTACTCAATGACCTCATGTGACCCACCCTAGTCCTATATAAGTATTCAATGACCCCATGTGACCCACCCTAGTCCTATATAAGTACTCAATGACCCCATGTGAACCCCCCTAGTCATATATAAGTACTCAATGACCCCATGTGACCCACCCTAGTCCTATATAAGTACTCAATGACCCCATGTGACCCACCCTAGTCCTATATAAGTACTCAATGACCCCACGTGACCCCCCCATATCCTATATAAGTACTCAATGACCTCATGTGACCCACCCTAGTCCTATATAAGTACAAAATGACCCCATGTGACCCACCCTAGTCCTATATAAGTACTCAATGACCCCATGTGACCCCTCCTAGTCATATATAAGTACTCAATGACCTCATGTGACCCACCCTAGTCCTATATAAGTACTCAATGACCACATGTGACCCCCCCTAGTCCTATATAAGTACTTAATGACCCCATGTGACCCACCCTAGTCCTATATAAGTACTCAATGACCACACGTGACCCACCCTAGTCCTATATAAGTACTCAATGACCCCATGTGAACCCCCCTAGTCATATATAAGTACTCAATGACCCCATGTGACCCACCCTAGTCCTATATAAGTACTCAATGACCCCATGTGACCCACCCTAGTCCTATATAAGTACTCAATGACTCCACGTGACCCCCCCATGTCATATATAAGTACTCAATGACCCCATGTGACCCACCCTAGTCTTATATAAGTACACAATGATCCCATGTGACCCACCCTAGTCCTATATAAGTACTCAATAACCCCATGTGACCCACCCTAGTCCTATATAAGTACTCAATGACCCCATGTGACCCCCCCTAGTCCTATATAAGTACTCAATAACCCCATGTGACCCACCCTAGTCCTATATAAGTACTCAATGACCCCATGTGACCCCCCCTAGTCCTATATAAGTACTCAATGACCCCATGTGATCCACCCTAGTCCTATATAAGTACTCAATGACCCCTTGTGACCCCCCTAGCCCTATATAAGTACTCAATGACCCCATGTGACCCCCTTAGTCCTATATAAGTACTCAATGACCCCATGTGACCAACCCTAGTCCTATATAAGTACTCAATGACCCCATGTGACCCCCCCATGTCCTATATAAGTACTCAATGACCCCATGTGACCCCCCTAGTCCTATATAAGTACTCAATGACCCCATGTGACCCCCCTAGTCCTATATAAATACTCAATGACCCCATGTGACCCTCCCTAGTCCTATATAAGTACTCAATGACCCCATGTGACCCCCCCATGACCTATATAACTACTCAATGACCCCATGTGACCCCCCTAGTCCTATATAAGTACTCAATGACCCCATGTGACCCACCCTAGTCCTATATAAGTACTCAATGACCCCATGTGACCCCCCTAGTCCTATATAAGTACTCAATGACCCCATGTGACCCCCCTAGTCCTATATAAATACTCAATGACCCCATGTGACCCACCCTAGTCCTATATAAGTACTCAATGACCCCATGTGACCCCCCCATGACCTATATAAGTACTCAATGACCCCATGTGACCCCCCTAGTCCTATATAAGTACTCAATGACCCCATGTGACCCCCCTAGTCCTATATAAATACTCAATGACCCCATGTGACCCACCCTAGTCCTATATAAGTACTCAATGACCCCATGTGACCCCCCCATGACCTATATAAGTACTCAATGACCCCATGTGACCCCCCTAGTCCTATATAAGTACTCAATGACCCCATGTGACCCCCCTAGTCCTATATAAGTACTCAATGACCCCATGTGACCCACCCTAGTCCTATATAAGTACTCAATGACCCCATGTGACCCCCCTAGTCCTATATAAGTACTCAATGACCCCATGTGACCCCCCATGTCCTATATAAGTACTCAATGACCCCATGTGACCCCCCTAGTCCTATATAAGTACTCAATGACCCCATGTGACCCCCCCATGTCCTATATAAGTACTCAATGACCCCTTGTGACCCCCCTAGTCCTATATAAGTACTCAATGACCCCATGTGACCCCCCTAGTCCTATATAAGTACTCAATGACCCCATGTGACCCACCCTAGTCCTATATAAGTACTCAATGACCCCATGTAACCCCCCCCCATGTCCTATATAAGAACTCAATGACCCCATGTGACCCCCCTAGTCCTATATAAGTACTCAATGACCCCATGTGACCCCCCCATGTCCTATATAAGCACTCATGACCCCATGTGACCCCTCTAGTCCTATATAAGTACTCAATGACCCCATGTGATCCCCCCATGTCCTATATAAGTACTCAATGACCCCTTGTGACCCCCCCAGTCCTATATAAGTACTCAATGACCCCATGTGACCCACCCTAGTCCTATATAAATACTCAATGACCCCATGTGACCCCCCCATGTCCTATATAAGTAGTCAATGACCCCATGTGACCCCCCTAGTCCTATATAAGTACTCAATGACCCCATGTGACCCCACTAGTCCTATATAAGTACTCAATCACCCCATGTGACCCACCCTAGTCCTATATAAGTACTCATTGACCCCATGTGACCCACCCTAGTCCTATATAAGTAGAAAATGACCCCATGTGACCCACCCTAGTCCTATATAAGTACTCAATGACCCCATGTGACACCCCCCCTAGTCATATATAAGTACTGAATGACCCCATGTGACCCACCCTAGTCCTATATAAGTACTCAATGACCCCATGTGACCCCCCCTAGTCCTATATAAGTACTCAATGACCCCATGCGATCCACCCTAGTCCTATATAAGTACTCAATGACCCCACGTGACCCCCCCATGTCCTATATAAGTACTCAATGACCCCACGTGACCCCCCCATATCCTATATAAGAACTCAATGACCCCATGTGACCCACCCTAGTCCTATATAAGTAATCAATGACCGCATGTGAACCTCACTAGTCCTATATAACTACTCAATGACACCATGTGACCCACCCTCCTGCTATATAAGTACTCAATGACCCCATGTAACCCCCCTAGTCCTATATAAGTACTCAATGACCCCATGTGACCCCCCCTAGTCCTATATAAGTACTCAATGACCCCATGTGACCCACCCTAGTCCTATATAAGTACTCAATGACCCCACGTGACCCCACATGTCCTATATAAGTACTCAATGACCCCATGTGACCACCCTAGTCCTATATAAGTACGCAACGAACCCATGTGAAGCACCCTAGTCCTATATAAGTACTCAATGACCCCATGTGACCCACCCTAGTCCTATATAAGTACTCAATGACCCCATTTGACCCCCCCTAGTCATATATAAGTACTCAATGACCCCATGTGACCCACCCTAGTCCTATATAAGTACAAAATGACACCATGTGACCCACCCTAATCCTATATAAGTACTCAATGACCCCATGTGACCCCCCCTAGTCATATATAAGTACTCAATGACCCCATGTGACACACCCTACTCCTATATAAGTACTCAATGACCCCATGTGACCCCTCCTAGTCCTATATAAGTACTCAATGACCCCATGTGACCCACCCTAGTCCTATATAAGTACTTAATGACCCCATGTGACCCACCCTAGTCCTATATAAGTACTCAATGACCCTTCGTGACCCCCCATGTCCTATATAAGTACTCAATGACCCCATGTGACCCCCCTAGTTCTATATAAGTACCCAATGACCCCATGTGAAGCACCCTACTCCTATATAAGTACTCAATGACCCCATGTGACCCACCCTAGTCCTATATAAGTACTCAATGACCCCATTTGACCCCCCCTAGTCATATATAAGTACTCAATGACCCCATTTGACCCACCCTAGTCCTATATAAGTACAAAATGACACCATGTGACCCACCCTAATCCTATATAAGTACTCAATGACCCCATGTGACCCCCCCTAGTCATATATAAGTACTCAATGACCCCATGTGACACACCCTACTCCTATATAAGTACTCAATGACCCCATGTGACCCCTCCTAGTCCTATATAAGTACTCAATGACCCCATGTGAAGCACCCTAGTCCTATATAAGTACTCAATGACCCCATGTGACCCACCCTAGTCCTATATAAATACTCAATGACCCCATTTGACCCCCCCTAGTCATATATAAGTACTCAATGACCGCATGTGACCCACCCTAGTCCTATATAAGTACAAAATGACCACATGTGACCCACCCTAGTCCTATATAAGTACTCAATGACCCCATGTGACCCCCCCTAGTCATATATAAGTACTCAATGACCCCATGTGATCCACCCTACTCCTATATAAGTACTCAATGACCCCATGTGACCCACCCTACTCCTATATAAGTACTCAATGACCCCATGTGACCCCCCCTACTCCTATATAAGTACTCAATGACCCCATGTGACCCACCCTAGTCCTATATAAGTACTCAATGACCCCACGTGACCCCCCCATATCCTATATAAGTACTCAATGACCCCATGTGACCCACCCTAGTCCTATATAAGTACAAAATGACCCCATGTGACCCACCCTAGTCCTATATAAGTACTCAATGACCCCATGTGACCCCTCCTAGTCATATAAGTACTCAATGACCTCATGTGACCCACCCTAGTCCTATATAAGTACTCAATGACCACATGTGACCCCCCCTAGTCCTATATAAGTACTTAATGACCCCATGTGACCCACCCTAGTCCTATATAAGTACTCAATGACCACACGTGACCCCTCCATGTCCTATATAAGTACTCAATGACCCCATGTGACCCACCCTAGTCCTATATAAGTACTCAATGACCCCATGTGAACCCCCCTAGTCATATATAAGTACTCAATGACCCCATGTGACCCACCCTAGTCCAATATAAGTACTCAATGACCCCATGTGTCCCACCCTAGTCCTATATAAGTACTCAATGACTCCACGTGACCCCCCATGTCATATATAAGTACTCAATGACCCCATGTGACCCACCCTAGTCTTATATAAGTACACAATGATCCCATGTGACCCACCCTAGTCCTATAAAAGTACTCAATGACCTCATGTGACCCACCCTAGTCCTATATAAGTATTCAATGACCCCATGTGACCCACCCTAGTCCTATATAAGTACTCAATGACCCCATGTGAACCCCCCTAGTCCTATATAAGTACTCAATGACCCCTTGTGACCCCCCTAGTCCTATATAAGTACTCAATGACCCCATGTGACCCCCCTAGTCCTATATAAGTACTCAATGACCCCATGTGACCAACCCTAGTCCTATATAAGTACTCAATGACCCCATGTGACCCCCCCCCATGTCCTATATAAGTACTCAATGACCCCATGTGACCCCCCTAGTCCTATATAAGTACTCAATGACCCCATGTGACCCCCCTAGTCCTATATAAATACTCAATGACCCCATGTGACCCACCCTAGTCCTATATAAGTACTCAATGACCCCATGTGACCCCCCCATGACCTATATAAGTACTCAATGACCCCATGTGACCCCCCTAGTCCTATATAAGTACTCAATGACCCCATGTGACCCACCCTAGTCCTATATAAGTACTCAATGACCCCATGTGACCCCCCTAGTCCTATATAAGTACTCAATGACCCCATGTGACCCCCCTAGTCCTATATAAATACTCAATGACCCCATGTGACCCACCCTAGTCCTATATAAGTACTCAATGACCCCATGTGACCCCCCCATGACCTATATAAGTACTCAATGACCCCATGTGACCCCCCTAGTCCTATATAAGTACTCAGTGACCCCATGTGACCCCCCTAGTCCTATATAAATACTCAATGACCCCATGTGACCCACCCTAGTCCTATATAAGTACTCAATGACCCCATGTGACCCCCTCATGACCTATATAAGTACTCAATGACCCCATGTGACCCCCCTAGTCCTATATAAGTACTCAATGACCCCATGTGACCCCCCTAGTCCTATATAAGTACTCAATGACCCCATGTGACCCACCCTAGTCCGATATAAGTACTCAATGACCCCATGTGACCCCCCTAGTCCTATATAAGTACTCAATGACCCCATGTGACCCCCCATGTCCTATATAAGTACTCAATGACCCCATGTGACCCCCCTAGTCCTATATAAGTACTCAATGACCCCATGTGACCCCCCCATGTCCTATATAAGTACTCAATGACCCCTTGTGACCCCCCTAGTCCTATATAAGTACTCAATGACCCCATGTGACCCCCCTAGTCCTATATAAGTACTCAATGACCCCATGTGACCCACCCTAGTCCTATATAAGTACTCAATGACCCCATGTAACCCCCCCCATGTCCTATATAAGAACTCAATGACCCCATGTGACCCCCCTAGTCCTATATAAGTACTCAATGACCTCATGTGACCCACCCTAGTCCTATATAAGTACTCAATGACCCCATGTGACCCCCCTAGTCCTATATAAGTACTCAATGACCCCATGTGACCCCCCTAGTCCTAAATAAATACTCAATGACCCCATGTGACCCACCCTAGTCCTATATAAGTACTCAATGACCCCTTGTGACCCCCCTAGTCCTATATAAGTACTCAATGACCCCATGTGACCCCCCTAGTCCTATATAAGTACTCAATGACCCCATGTGACCAACCCTAGTCCTATATAAGTACTCAATGACCCCATGTGACCCCCCCCCCCCATGTCCTATATAAGTACTCAATGACCCCATGTGACCCCCCTAGTCCTATATAAGTACTCAATGACCCCATGTGACCCCCCTAGTCCTATATAAATACTCAATGACCCCATGTGACCCACCCTAGTCCTATATAAGTACTCAATGACCCCATGTGACCCCCCCCATGACCTATATAAGTACTCAATGACCCCATGTGACCCCCCTAGTCCTATATAAGTACTCAATGACCCCATGTGACCCACCCTAGTCCTATATAAGTACTCAATGACCCCATGTGACCCCCCTAGTCCTATATAAGTACTCAATGACCCCACGTGACCCCCCTAGTCCTATATAAATACTCAATGACCCCATGTGACCCACCCTAGTCCTATATAAGTACTCAATGACCCCATGTGACCCCCCTAGTCCTATATAAGTACTCAATGACCCCATGTGACCCCCCTAGTCCTATATAAGTACTCAATGACCCCATGTGACCCCCCTAGTCCTACATAAGTACTCAATGACCCCATGTGACCAACCCTAGTCCTATATAAGTACTCAATGACCCCATGTGACCCCCCCCCCCCATGTCCTATATAAGTACTCAATGACCCCATGTGACCCCCCTAGTCCTATATAAGTACTCAATGACCCCATGTGACCCCCCTAGTCCTATATAAATACTCAATGACCCCATGTGACCCACCCTAGTCCTATATAAGTACTCAATGACCCCATGTGACCCCCCCATGACCTATATAAGTACTCAATGACCCCATGTGACCCCCCTAGTCCTATATAAGTACTCAATGACCCCATGTGACCCCCCTAGTCCTATATAAATACTCAATGACCCCATGTGACCCACCCTAGTCCTATATAAGTACTCAATGACCCCATGTGACCCCCTCATGACCTATATAAGTACTCAATGACCCCATGTGACCCCCCTAGTCCTATATAAGTACTCAATGACCCCATGTGACCCCCCTAGTCCTATATAAGTACTCAATGACCCCATGTGACCCACCCTAGTCCGATATAAGTACTCAATGACCCCATGTGACCCCCCTAGTCCTATATAAGTACTCAATGACCCCATGTGACCCCCCATGTCCTATATAAGTACTCAATGACCCCATGTGACCCCCCTAGTCCTATATAAGTACTCAATGACCCCATGTGACCCCCCCATGTCCTATATAAGTACTCAATGACCCCTTGTGACCCCCCTAGTCCTATATAAGTACTCAATGACCCCATGTGACCCCCCTAGTCCTATATAAGTACTCAATGACCCCATGTGACCCACCCTAGTCCTATATAAGTACTCAATGACCCCATGTAACCCCCCCCATGTCCTATATAAGAACTCAATGACCCCATGTGACCCCCCTAGTCCTATATAAGTACTCAATGACCTCATGTGACCCACCCTAGTCCTATATAAGTACTCAATGACCCCATGTGACCCCCCTAGTCCTATATAAGTACTCAATGACCCCATGTGACCCCCCTAGTCCTAAATAAATACTCAATGACCCCATGTGACCCACCCTAGTCCTATATAAGTACTCAATGACCCCTTGTGACCCCCCTAGTCCTATATAAGTACTCAATGACCCCATGTGACCCCCCTAGTCCTATATAAGTACTCAATGACCCCATGTGACCCCCCCCATGACCTATATAAGTACTCAATGACCCCATGTGACCCCCCTAGTCCTATATAAGTACTCAATGACCCCATGTGACCCACCCTAGTCCTATATAAGTACTCAATGACCCCATGTGACCCCCCTAGTCCTATATAAGTACTCAATGACCCCACGTGACCCCCCTAGTCCTATATAAATACTCAATGACCCCATGTGACCCACCCTAGTCCTATATAAGTACTCAATGACCCCATGTGACCCCCCCATGACCTATATAAGTACTCAATGACCCCATGTGACCCCCCTAGTCCTATATAAGTACTCAATGACCCCATGTGACCCCCCTAGTCCTATATAAGTACTCAATGACCCCATGTGACCCACCCTAGTCCTATATAAGTACTCAATGACCCCATGTGACCCCCCTAGTCCTATATAAGTACTCAATGACCCCATGTGACCCCCCATGTCCTATATAAGTACTCAATGACCCCATGTGACCCCCCTAGTCCTATATAAGTACTCAATGACCCCATGTGACCCCCCCATGTCCTATATAAGTACTCAATGACCCCTTGTGACCCCCCTAGTCCTATATAAGTACTCAATGACCCCATGTGACCCCCCTAGTCCTATATAAGTACTCAATGACCCCATGTGACCCCCCTAGTCCTATATAAGTACTCAATGACCCCATGTGACCCCCCTAGTCCTACATAAGTACTCAATGACCCCATGTGACCAACCCTAGTCCTATATAAGTACTCAATGACCCCATGTAACCCCCCCCCATGTCCTATATAAGTACTCAATGACCCCATGTGACCCCCCTAGTCCTATATAAGTACTCAATGACCCCATGTGACCCCCCTAGTCCTATATAAATACTCAATGACCCCATGTGACCCACCCTAGTCCTATATAAGTACTCAATGACCCCATGTGACCCCCCCATGACCTATATAAGTACTCAATGACCCCATGTGACCCCCCTAGTCCTATATAAGTACTCAATGACCCCATGTGACCCACCCTAGTCCTATATAAGTACTCAATGACCCCATGTGACCCCCCTAGTCCTATATAAGTACTCAATGACCCCTTGTGACCCCCCTAGTCCTATATAAGTACTCAATGACCCCATGTGACCCCCCTAGTCCTATATAAGTACTCAATGACCTCATGTGACCCACCCTAGTCCTATATAAGTACTCAATGACCCCATGTGACCCCCCTAGTCCTATATAAGTACTCAATGACCCCATGTGACCCCCCTAGTCCTAAATAAATACTCAATGACCCCATGTGACCCACCCTAGTCCTATATAAGTACTCAATGACCCCTTGTGACCCCCCTAGTCCTATATAAGTACTCAATGACCCCATGTGACCCCCCTAGTCCTATATAAGTACTCAATGACCCCATGTGACCCCCCCCCATGACCTATATAAGTACTCAATGACCCCATGTGACCCCCCTAGTCCTATATAAGTACTCAATGACCCCATGTGACCCACCCTAGTCCTATATAAGTACTCAATGACCCCATGTGACCCCCCTAGTCCTATATAAGTACTCAATGACCCCACGTGACCCCCCTAGTCCTATATAAATACTCAATGACCCCATGTGACCCACCCTAGTCCTATATAAGTACTCAATGACCCCATGTGACCCCCCCATGACCTATATAAGTACTCAATGACCCCATGTGACCCCCCTAGTCCTATATAAGTACTCAATGACCCCATGTGACCCCCCTAGTCCTATATAAGTACTCAATGACCCCATGTGACCCACCCTAGTCCTATATAAGTACTCAATGACCCCATGTGACCCCCCTAGTCCTATATAAGTACTCAATGACCCCATGTGACCCCCCATGTCCTATATAAGTACTCAATGACCCCATGTGACCCCCCTAGTCCTATATAAGTACTCAATGACCCCATGTGACCCCCCCATGTCCTATATAAGTACTCAATGACCCCTTGTGACCCCCCTAGTCCTATATAAGTACTCAATGACCCCATGTGACCCCCCTAGTCCTATATAAGTACTCAATGACCCCATGTGACCCCCCTAGTCCTATATAAGTACTCAATGACCCCATGTGACCCCCCTAGTCCTACATAAGTACTCAATGACCCCATGTGACCAACCCTAGTCCTATATAAGTACTCAATGACCCCATGTGACCCCCCCCCCATGTCCTATATAAGTACTCAATGACCCCATGTGACCCCCCTAGTCCTATATAAGTACTCAATGACCCCATGTGACCCCCCTAGTCCTATATAAATACTCAATGACCCCATGTGACCCACCCTAGTCCTATATAAGTACTCAATGACCCCATGTGACCCCCCCATGACCTATATAAGTACTCAATGACCCCATGTGACCCCCCTAGTCCTATATAAGTACTCAATGACCCCATGTGACCCACCCTAGTCCTATATAAGTACTCAATGACCCCATGTGACCCCCCTAGTCCTATATAAGTACTCAATAACCCCACGTGACCCCCCTAGTCCTATATAAATACTCAATGACCCCATGTGACCCACCCTAGTCCTATATAAGTACTCAATGACCCCATGTGACCCCCCCATGACCTATATAAGTACTCAATGACCCCATGTGACCCCCCTAGTCCTATATAAGTACTCAATGACCCCATGTGACCCCCCTAGTCCTATATAAGTACTCAATGACCCCATGTGACCCACCCTAGTCCTATATAAGTACTCAATGACCCCATGTGACCCCCCTAGTCCTATATAAGTACTCAATGACCCCATGTGACCCCCCATGTCCTATATAAGTACTCAATGACCCCATGTGACCCCCCTAGTCCTATATAAGTACTCAATGACCCCATGTGACCCCCCCATGTCCTATATAAGTACTCAATGACCCCTTGTGACCCCCCTAGTCCTATATAAGTACTCAATGACCCCATGTGACCCCGCTAGTCCTATATAAGTACTCAATGACCCCATGTGACCCACCCTAGTCCTATATAAGTACTCAATGATCCCATGTAACCCCCCCCATGTCCTATATAAGAACTCAATGACCCCATGTGACCCCCCTAGTCCTATATAAGTACTCAATGACCCCATGTGACCCCCCCATGTCCTATATAAGCACTCATGACCCCATGTGACCCCTCTAGTCCTATATAAGTACTCAATGACCCCATGTGACCCCCCCATGTCCTATATAAGTACTCAATGACCCCTTGTGACCCCCCTAGTCCTATATAAGTACTCAATGACCCCATGTGACCCACCCTAGTCCTATATAAATACTCAATGACCCCATGTGACCCCCCCATGTCCTATATAAGTAGTCAATGACCCCATGTGACCCCCCTAGTCCTATATAAGTACTCAATGACACCATGTGACCCCACTAGTCATATATAAGTACTCAATGACCTCATGTGACCGACCCTAGTCCTATATAAGTACTCAATGACCCCATGTGACCCCCCTAGTCCTATATAAGTACTCAATGACCCCATGTGACCCCCCTAGTCCTAAATAAATACTCAATGACCCCATGTGACCCACCCTAGTCCTATATAAGTACTCAATGACCCCATGTGACCCCCCCCATGACCTATATAAGTACTCAATGACCCCATGTGACCCCCCTAGTCCTATATAAGTACTCAATGACCCCATGTGACCCCCCTAGTCCTATATAAATACTCAATGACCCCATGTGACCCACCCATGTCCTATATAAGTACTCAATGACCCCATGTGACCCCCCCTAGTCCTATATAAGTACTCAATGACCCCATGTGACCAACCCTAGTCCTATATAAGTACTCAATGACCCCATGTGACCCCCCCCCCCATGTCCTATATAAGTACTCAATGACCCCATGTGACCCCCCTAGTCCTATATAAGTACTCAATGACCCCATGTGACCCCCCTAGTCCTATATAAATACTCAATGACCCCATGTGACCCACCCTAGTCCTATATAAGTACTCAATGACCCCATGTGACCCCCCCATGACCTATATAAGTACTCAATGACCCCATGTGACCCCCCTAGTCCTATATAAGTACTCAATGACCCCATGTGACCCCCCTAGTCCTATATAAATACTCAATGACCCCATGTGACCCACCCTAGTCCTATATAAGTACTCAATGACCCCATGTGACCCCCTCATGACCTATATAAGTACTCAATGACCCCATGTGACCCCCCTAGTCCTATATAAGTACTCAATGACCCCATGTGACCCCCCTAGTCCTATATAAGTACTCAATGACCCCATGTGACCCACCCTAGTCCGATATAAGTACTCAATGACCCCATGTGACCCCCCTAGTCCTATATAAGTACTCAATGACCCCATGTGACCCCCCATGTCCTATATAAGTACTCAATGACCCCATGTGACCCCCCTAGTCCTATATAAGTACTCAATGACCCCATGTGACCCCCCCATGTCCTATATAAGTACTCAATGACCCCTTGTGACCCCCCTAGTCCTATATAAGTACTCAATGACCCCATGTGACCCCCCTAGTCCTATATAAGTACTCAATGACCCCATGTGACCCACCCTAGTCCTATATAAGTACTCAATGACCCCATGTAACCCCCCCCATGTCCTATATAAGAACTCAATGACCCCATGTGACCCCCCTAGTCCTATATAAGTACTCAATGACCTCATGTGACCCACCCTAGTCCTATATAAGTACTCAATGACCCCATGTGACCCCCCTAGTCCTATATAAGTACTCAATGACCCCATGTGACCCCCCTAGTCCTAAATAAATACTCAATGACCCCATGTGACCCACCCTAGTCCTATATAAGTACTCAATGACCCCTTGTGACCCCCCTAGTCCTATATAAGTACTCAATGACCCCATGTGACCCCCCTAGTCCTATATAAGTACTCAATGACCCCATGTGACCCCCCCCATGACCTATATAAGTACTCAATGACCCCATGTGACCCCCCTAGTCCTATATAAGTACTCAATGACCCCATGTGACCCACCCTAGTCCTATATAAGTACTCAATGACCCCATGTGACCCCCCTAGTCCTATATAAGTACTCAATGACCCCACGTGACCCCCCTAGTCCTATATAAATACTCAATGACCCCATGTGACCCACCCTAGTCCTATATAAGTACTCAATGACCCCATGTGACCCCCCCATGACCTATATAAGTACTCAATGACCCCATGTGACCCCCCTAGTCCTATATAAGTACTCAATGACCCCATGTGACCCCCCTAGTCCTATATAAGTACTCAATGACCCCATGTGACCCACCCTAGTCCTATATAAGTACTCAATGACCCCATGTGACCCCCCTAGTCCTATATAAGTACTCAATGACCCCATGTGACCCCCCATGTCCTATATAAGTACTCAATGACCCCATGTGACCCCCCTAGTCCTATATAAGTACTCAATGACCCCATGTGACCCCCCCATGTCCTATATAAGTACTCAATGACCCCTTGTGACCCCCCTAGTCCTATATAAGTACTCAATGACCCCATGTGACCCCCCTAGTCCTATATAAGTACTCAATGACCCCATGTGACCCCCCTAGTCCTATATAAGTACTCAATGACCCCATGTGACCCCCCTAGTCCTACATAAGTACTCAATGACCCCATGTGACCAACCCTAGTCCTATATAAGTACTCAATGACCCCATGTGACCCCCCCCCATGTCCTATATAAGTACTCAATGACCCCATGTGACCCCCCTAGTCCTATATAAGTACTCAATGACCCCATGTGACCCCCCTAGTCCTATATAAATACTCAATGACCCCATGTGACCCACCCTAGTCCTATATAAGTACTCAATGACCCCATGTGACCCCCCCATGACCTATATAAGTACTCAATGACCCCATGTGACCCCCCTAGTCCTATATAAGTACTCAATGACCCCATGTGACCCACCCTAGTCCTATATAAGTACTCAATGACCCCATGTGACCCCCCTAGTCCTATATAAGTACTCAATGACCCCTTGTGACCCCCCTAGTCCTATATAAGTACTCAATGACCCCATGTGACCCCCCTAGTCCTATATAAGTACTCAATGACCTCATGTGACCCACCCTAGTCCTATATAAGTACTCAATGACCCCATGTGACCCCCCTAGTCCTATATAAGTACTCAATGACCCCATGTGACCCCCCTAGTCCTAAATAAATACTCAATGACCCCATGTGACCCCCCTAGTCCTATATAAGTACTCAATGACCCCATGTGACCCCCCTAGTCCTATATAAGTACTCAATGACCCCATGTGACCCCCCTAGTCCTATATAAATACTCAATGACCCCATGTGACCCACCCTAGTCCTATATAAGTACTCAATGACCCCATGTGACCCCCCCATGACCTATATAAGTACTCAATGACCCCATGTGACCCCCCTAGTCCTATATAAGTACTCAATGACCCCATGTGACCCCCCTAGTCCTACATAAGTACTCAATGACCCCATGTGACCAACCCTAGTCCTATATAAGTACTCAATGACCCCATGTGACCCCCCCCCATGTCCTATATAAGTACTCAATGACCCCATGTGACCCCCCTAGTCCTATATAAGTACTCAATGACCCCATGTGACCCCCCTAGTCCTATATAAATACTCAATGACCCCATGTGACCCACCCTAGTCCTATATAAGTACTCAATGACCCCATGTGACCCCCCCATGACCTATATAAGTACTCAATGACCCCATGTGACCCCCCTAGTCCTATATAAGTACTCAATGACCCCATGTGACCCACCCTAGTCCTATATAAGTACTCAATGACCCCATGTGACCCCCCTAGTCCTATATAAGTACTCAATGACCCCATGTGACCCCCCTAGTCCTATATAAGTACTCAATGACCCCTTGTGACCCCCCTAGTCCTATATAAGTACTCAATGACCCCATGTGACCCCCCTAGTCCTATATAAGTACTCAATGACCCCATGTGACCCCCCCCCATGACCTATATAAGTACTCAATGACCCCATGTGACCCCCCTAGTCCTATATAAGTACTCAATGACCCCATGTGACCCACCCTAGTCCTATATAAGTACTCAATGACCCCATGTGACCCCCCTAGTCCTATATAAGTACTCAATGACCCCACGTGACCCCCCTAGTCCTATATAAATACTCAATGACCCCATGTGACCCACCCTAGTCCTATATAAGTACTCAATGACCCCATGTGACCCCCCCATGACCTATATAAGTACTCAATGACCCCATGTGACCCCCCTAGTCCTATATAAGTACTCAATGACCCCATGTGACCCCCCTAGTCCTATATAAGTACTCAATGACCCCATGTGACCCACCCTAGTCCTATATAAGTACTCAATGACCCCATGTGACCCCCCTAGTCCTATATAAGTACTCAATGACCCCATGTGACCCCCCATGTCCTATATAAGTACTCAATGACCCCATGTGACCCCCCTAGTCCTATATAAGTACTCAATGACCCCATGTGACCCCCCCATGTCCTATATAAGTACTCAATGACCCCTTGTGACCCCCCTAGTCCTATATAAGTACTCAATGACCCCATGTGACCCCCCTAGTCCTATATAAGTACTCAATGACCCCATGTGACCCCCCTAGTCCTATATAAGTACTCAATGACCCCATGTGACCCCCCTAGTCCTACATAAGTACTCAATGACCCCATGTGACCAACCCTAGTCCTATATAAGTACTCAATGACCCCATGTGACCCCCCCCCCATGTCCTATATAAGTACTCAATGACCCCATGTGACCCCCCTAGTCCTATATAAGTACTCAATGACCCCATGTGACCCCCCTAGTCCTATATAAATACTCAATGACCCCATGTGACCCCCCTAGTCCTATATAAGTACTCAATGACCCCATGTGACCCACCCTAGTCCTATATAAGTACTCAATGACCCCATGTGACCCCCCTAGTCCTATATAAGTACTCAATAACCCCACGTGACCCCCCTAGTCCTATATAAATACTCAATGACCCCATGTGACCCACCCTAGTCCTATATAAGTACTCAATGACCCCATGTGACCCCCCCATGACCTATATAAGTACTCAATGACCCCATGTGACCCCCCTAGTCCTATATAAGTACTCAATGACCCCATGTGACCCCCCTAGTCCTATATAAGTACTCAATGACCCCATGTGACCCACCCTAGTCCTATATAAGTACTCAATGACCCCATGTGACCCCCCTAGTCCTATATAAGTACTCAATGACCCCATGTGACCCCCCATGTCCTATATAAGTACTCAATGACCCCATGTGACCCCCCTAGTCCTATATAAGTACTCAATGACCCCATGTGACCCCCCCATGTCCTATATAAGTACTCAATGACCCCTTGTGACCCCCCTAGTCCTATATAAGTACTCAATGACCCCATGTGACCCCGCTAGTCCTATATAAGTACTCAATGACCCCATGTGACCCACCCTAGTCCTATATAAGTACTCAATGATCCCATGTAACCCCCCCCATGTCCTATATAAGAACTCAATGACCCCATGTGACCCCCCTAGTCCTATATAAGTACTCAATGACCCCATGTGACCCCCCCATGTCCTATATAAGCACTCATGACCCCATGTGACCCCTCTAGTCCTATATAAGTACTCAATGACCCCATGTGACCCCCCCATGTCCTATATAAGTACTCAATGACCCCTTGTGACCCCCCTAGTCCTATATAAGTACTCAATGACCCCATGTGACCCACCCTAGTCCTATATAAATACTCAATGACCCCATGTGACCCCCCATGTCCTATATAAGTAGTCAATGACCCCATGTGACCCCCCTAGTCCTATATAAGTACTCAATGACACCATGTGACCCCACTAGTCATATATAAGTACTCAATGACCTCATGTGACCGACCCTAGTCCTATATAAGTACTCAATGACCCCATGTGACCCCCCTAGTCCTATATAAGTACTCAATGACCCCATGTGACCCCCCTAGTCCTAAATAAATACTCAATGACCCCATGTGACCCACCCTAGTCCTATATAAGTACTCAATGACCCCATGTGACCCCCCCATGACCTATATAAGTACTCAATGACCCCATGTGACCCCCCTAGTCCTATATAAGTACTCAATGACCCCATGTGACCCCCCTAGTCCTATATAAATACTCAATGACCCCATGTGACCCACCCATGTCCTATATAAGTACTCAATGACCCCATGTGACCCCCCCTAGTCCTATATAAGTACTCAATGACCCCATGTGACCCCCCTAGTCCTATATAAGTACTTAATGACCCCATGAGACCCACCCTAGTCCTATATAAGTACTCAATGACCACATGTGACCCCCCCATGACCTATATAAGTACTCAATGACCCCATGTGACCCCCCCCATGTCCTATATAAGAACTCAATGACCCCATGTGACCCCCCCTAGTCCTATATAAGTACTCAATGACCCCATGTGATCCACCCTAGTCCTATATAAGTACTCAATGACCCCTTGTGACCCCCCTAGTCCTATATAAGTACTCAATGACCCCATGTGACCCCCCTAGTCCTATATAAGTACTCAATGACCCCATGTGACCAACCCTAGTCCTATATAAGTACTCAATGACCCCATGTGACCCCCCCCCATGTCCTATATAAGTACTCAATGACCCCATGTGACCCCCCTAGTCCTATATAAGTACTCAATGACCCCATGTGACCCCCCTAGTCCTATATAAATACTCAATGACCCCATGTGACCCACCCTAGTCCTATATAAGTACTCAATGACCCCATGTGACCCCCCCATGACCTATATAAGTACTCAATGACACCATGTGACCCCCCTAGTCCTATATAAGTACTCAATGACCCCATGTGACCCACCCTAGTCCTATATAAGTACTCAATGACCCCATGTGACCCCCCTAGTCCTATATAAGTACTCAATGACCCCATGTGACCCCCCTAGTCCTATATAAATACTCAATGACCCCATGTGACCCACCCTAGTCCTATATAAGTACTCAATGACCCCATGTGACCCCCCCATGACCTATATAAGTACTCAATGACCCCATGTGACCCCCCTAGTCCTATATAAGTACTCAATGACCCCATGTGACCCCCCTAGTCCTATATAAATACTCAATGACCCCATGTGACCCACCCTAGTCCTATATAAGTACTCAATGACCCCATGTGACCCCCCCATGACCTATATAAGTACTCAATGACCCCATGTGACCCCCCTAGTCCTATATAAGTACTCAATGACCCCATGTGACCCCCCTAGTCCTATATAAGTACTCAATGACCCCATGTGACCCACCCTAGTCCTATATAAGTACTCAATGACCCCATGTGACCCCCCTAGTCCTATATAAGTACTCAATGACCCCATGTGACCCCCCATGTCCTATATAAGTACTCAATGACCCCATGTGACCCCCCTAGTCCTATATAAGTACTCAATGACCCCATGTGACCCCCCCATGTCCTATATAAGTACTCAATGACCCCTTGTGACCCCCCTAGTCCTATATAAGTACTCAATGACCCCATGTGACCCCCCTAGTCCTATATAAGTACTCAATGACCCCATGTGACCCACCCTAGTCCTATATAAGTACTCAATGACCCCATGTAACCCCCCCCCATGTCCTATATAAGAACTCAATGACCCCATGTGACCCCCCTAGTCCTATATAAGTACTCAATGACCCCATGTGACCCCCCCATGTCCTATATAAGCACTCATGACCCCATGTGACCCCTCTAGTCCTATATAAGTACTCAATGACCCCATGTGACCCCCCCATGTCCTATATAAGTACTCAATGACCCCTTGTGACCCCCCTAGTCCTATATAAGTACTCAATGACCCCATGTGACCCACCCTAGTCCTATATAAATACTCAATGACCCCATGTGACCCCCCCATGTCCTATATAAGTAGTCAATGACCCCATGTGACCCCCCTAGTCCTATATAAGTACTCAATGACACCATGTGACCCCACTAGTCATATATAAGTACTCAATGACCTCATGTGACCGACCCTAGTCCTATATAAGTACTCAATGACCCCATGTGACCCCCCTAGTCCTATATAAGTACTCAATGACCCCATATGACCCCCCTAGTCCTAAATAAATACTCAATGACCCCATGTGACCCACCCTAGTCCTATATAAGTACTCAATGACCCCATGTGACCCCCCCATGACCTATATAAGTACTCAATGACCCCATGTGACCCCCCTAGTCCTATATAAGTACTCAATGACCCCATGTGACCCCCCTAGTCCTATATAAATACTCAATGACCCCATGTGACCCACTCTAGTCCTATATAAGTACTCAATGACCCCATGTGACCCCCCTAGTCCTATATAAGTACTCAATGACCCCATGTGACCCACCCTAGTCCTATATAAGTACTCAATGACCCCATGTGACCCCCCCATGTCCTATATAAGTACTCAATGACCCCATGTGACCCCCCCATGACCTATATAAGTACTCAATGACCCCATGTGACCCCCCTAGTCCTATATAAGTACTCAATGACCCCATGTGACCCCCCTAGTCATATATAAATACTCAATGACCCCATGTCACCCCACTAGTCCTATATAAGTACTCAATGACCCCATGTGACCCCCATGTCCTATATAAGTACTCAATGACCCCATGTGACCCCCCTAGTCCTATATAAGTACTCAATGACCCCATCTGACCCCCCCATGTCCTATATAAGTACTCAATGACCCCTTGTGACCCCCCTAGTCCTATATAAGTACTCAATGACCCCATGTGACCCCCCTAGTCCTATATAAGTACTCAATGACCCCATGTGACCCACCCTAGTCCTTTATAAGTACTCAATGACCCCATGTAACCCCCCCATGTCCTATATAAGAACTCAATGACCCCATGTGACCCCCCTAGTCCTATATAAGTACTCAATGACCCCATGTGACCCCCCTAGTCCTATATAAGTACTTAATGACCCCATGAGACCCACCCTAGTCCTATATAAGTACTCAATGACCACATGTGACCCCCCCATGACCTATATAAGTACTCAATGACCCCATGTGACCCCCCCATGTCCTATATATGTACTCAATGACCCCTTGTGACCCCCCTAGTCCTATATAGGTACTCAATGACCCCATGTGACCCCCCTAGTCCTATATAAATACTCAATGACCCCATGTGACCCACCCTAGTCCTATATAAGTACTCAATGACCCCATGTGACCCCCCTAGTCCTATATAAGTACTCAATGACCCCATGTGACCCACCCTAGTCCTATATAAGTACTCAATGACCCCATGTGACCCCCCCTAGTCCTATATAAGTACTCAATGACCCCATGTGACCAACCCTAGTCCTATATAAGTACTCAATGACCCCATGTGACCCCCCCCCCCCATGTCCTATATAAGTACTCAATGACCCCATGTGACCCCCCTAGTCCTATATAAGTACTCAATGACCCCATGTGATCCCCCTAGTCCTATATAAATACTCAATGACCCCATGTGACCCACCCTAGTCCTATATAAGTACTCAATGACCCCATGTGACCCCCCTAGTCCTATATAAGTACTCAATGACCCCATGTGACCCCCCTAGTCCTATATAAGTACTCAATGACACCATGTGACCCACCCTAGTCCTATATAAGTACTCAATGACCCCATGTGACGCCCCCATGTCCTATATAAGTACTCAATGACCCCATGTGACCCCCCATGACCTATATAAGTACTCAATGACCCCATGTGACCCCCCTAGTCCTATATAAGTACTCAATGACCCCATGTGACCCCCCCATGACCTATATAAGTACTCAATGACCCCATGTGACCCCCCTAGTCCTATATAAGTACTCAATGACCCCATGTGACCCCCCTAGTCCTATATAAGTACTCAATGACCCCATGTGACCCACCCTAGTCCTATATAAGTACTCAATGACCCCATGTGACCCCCCTAGTCCTATATAAGTACTCAATGACCCCATGTGACCCCCCATGTCCTATATAAGTACTCAATGACCCCATGTGACCCCCCTAGTCCTATATAAGTACTCAATGACCCCATGTGACCCCCCCATGTCCTATATAAGTACTCAATGACCCCTTGTGACCCCCCTAGTCCTATATAAGTACTCAATGACCCCATGTGACCCCCCTAGTCCTATATAAGTACTCAATGACCCCATGTGACCCACCCTAGTCCTATATAAGTACTCAATGATCCCATGTAACCCCCCCCATGTCCTATATAAGAACTCAATGACCCCATGTGACCCCCCTAGTCCTATATAAGTACTCAATGACCCCATGTGACCCCCCCATGTCCTATATAAGCACTCATGACCCCATGTGACCCTTCTAGTCCTATATAAGTACTCAATGACCCCATGTGACCCCCCCATGTCCTATATAAGTACTCAATGACCTCTTGTGACCCCCCTAGTCCTATATAAGTACTCAATGACCCCATGTGACCCACCCTAGTCCTATATAAATACTCAATGACCCCATGTGACCCCCCCATGTCCTATATAAGTAGTCAATGACCCCATGTGACCCCCCTAGTCCTATATAAGTACTCAATGACCCCATGTAACCCCCCCATGACCTATATAAGTACTCAATGACCCCATGTGACCCCCCTAGTCCTATATAAGTACTCAATGACCCCATGTGACCCCCCTAGTCCTATATAAATACTCAATGACCCCATGTGACCCCCCCATGTCCTATATAAGTACTCAATGTCCCCATGTGACCCCCCCTAGTCCTATATAAGTACTCAATGACCCCATGTGACCCCCCTAGTCCTATATAAGTACTTAATGACCCCATGAGACCCACCCTAGTCCTATATAAGTACTCAATGACCACATGTGACCCCCCCATGACCTATATAAGTACTCAATGACCCCATGTGACCCCCCCATGTCCTATATAAGAACTCAATGACCCCATGTGACCCCCCCTAGTCCTATATAAGTACTCAATGACCCCATGTGATCCACCCTAGTCCTATATAAGTACTCAATGACCCCTTGTGACCCCCCTAGTCCTATATAAGTACTCAATGACCCCATGTGACCCCCCTAGTCCTATATAAGTACTCAATGACCCCATGTGACCAACCCTAGTCCTATATAAGTACTCAATGACCCCATGTGACCCCCCCCCCCATGTCCTATATAAGTACTCAATGACCCCATGTGACCCCCCTAGTCCTATATAAGTACTCAATGACCCCATGTGATCCCCCTAGTCCTATATAAATACTCAATGACCCCATGTGACCCACCCTAGTCCTATATAAGTACTCAATGACCCCATGTGACCCCCCCATGACCTATATAAGTACTCAATGACCCCATGTGACCCCCCTAGTCCTATATAAGTACTCAATGACCCCATGTGACCCACCCTAGTCCTATATAAGTACTCAATGACCCCATGTGACCCCCCTAGTCCTATATAAGTACTCAATGACCCCATGTGACCCCCCTAGTCCTATATAAATACTCAATGACCCCATGTGACCCACCCTAGTCCTATATAAGTACTCAATGACCCCATGTGACCCCCCCATGACCTATATAAGTACTCAATGACCCCATGTGACCCCCCTAGTCCTATATAAGTACTCAATGACCCCATGTGACCCCCCTAGTCCTATATAAATACTCAATGACCCCATGTGACCCACCCTAGTCCTATATAAGTACTCAATGACCCCATGTGACCCCCCCATGACCTATATAAGTACTCAATGACCCCATGTGACCCCCCTAGTCCTATATAAGTACTCAATGACCCCATGTGACCCCCCTAGTCCTATATAAGTACTCAATGACCCCATGTGACCCACCCTAGTCCTATATAAGTACTCAATGACCCCATGTGACCCCCCTAGTCCTATATAAGTACTCAATGACCCCATGTGACCCCCCATGTCCTATATAAGTACTCAATGACCCCATGTGACCCCCCTAGTCCTATATAAGTACTCAATGACCCCATGTGACCCCCCCATGTCCTATATAAGTACTCAATGACCCCTTGTGACCCCCCTAGTCCTATATAAGTACTCAATGACCCCATGTGACCCCCCTAGTCCTATATAAGTACTCAATGACCCCATGTGACCCACCCTAGTCCTATATAAGTACTCAATGACCCCATGTAACCCCCCCCCATGTCCTATATAAGAACTCAATGACCCCATGTGACCCCCCTAGTCCTATATAAGTACTCAATGACCCCATGTGACCCCCCCATGTCCTATATAAGCACTCATGACCCCATGTGACCCCTCTAGTCCTATATAAGTACTCAATGACCCCATGTGACCCCCCCATGTCCTATATAAGTACTCAATGACCCCTTGTGACCCCCCTAGTCCTATATAAGTACTCAATGACCCCATGTGACCCACCCTAGTCCTATATAAATACTCAATGACCCCATGTGACCCCCCCATGTCCTATATAAGTAGTCAATGACCCCATGTGACCCCCCTAGTCCTATATAAGTACTCAATGACACCATGTGACCCCACTAGTCATATATAAGTACTCAATGACCTCATGTGACCGACCCTAGTCCTATATAAGTACTCAATGACCCCATGTGACCCCCCTAGTCCTATATAAGTACTCAATGACCCCATGTGACCCCCCTAGTCCTAAATAAATACTCAATGACCCCATGTGACCCACCCTAGTCCTATATAAGTACTCAATGACCCCATGTGACCCCCCCATGACCTATATAAGTACTCAATGACCCCATGTGACCCCCCTAGTCCTATATAAGTACTCAATGACCCCATGTGACCCCCCTAGTCCTATATAAATACTCAATGACCCCATGTGACCCACCCTAGTCCTATATAAGTACTCAATGACCCCATGTGACCCCCCTAGTCCTATATAAGTACTCAATGACCCCATGTGACCCACCCTAGTCCTATATAAGTACTCAATGACACCATGTGACCCCCCCATGTCCTATATAAGTACTCAATGACCCCATGTGACCCCCCCATGACCTATATAAGTACTCAATGACCCCATGTGACCCCCCTAGTCCTATATAAGTACTCAATGACCCCATGTGACCCCCCTAGTCATATATAAATACTCAATGACCCCATGTCACCCCACTAGTCCTATATAAGTACTCAATGACCCCATGTGACCCCCCATGTCCTATATAAGTACTCAATGACCCCATGTGACCCCCCTAGTCCTATATAAGTACTCAATGACCCCATGTGACCCCCCCATGTCCTATATAAGTACTCAATGACCCCTTGTGACCCCCCTAGTCCTATATAAGTACTCAATGACCCCATGTGACCCCCCTAGTCCTATATAAGTACTCAATGACCCCATGTGACCCACCCTAGTCCTTTATAAGTACTCAATGACCCCATGTAACCCCCCCATGTCCTATATAAGAACTCAATGACCCCATGTGACCCCCCTAGTCCTATATAAGTACTCAATGACCCCATGTGACCCCCCTAGTCCTATATAAGTACTTAATGACCCCATGAGACCCACCCTAGTCCTATATAAGTACTCAATGACCACATGTGACCCCCCCATGTCCTATATAAGTACTCAATGACCCCTTGTGACCCCCCTAGTCCTATATAAGTACTCAATGACCCCATGTGACCCCCCTAGTCCTATATAAATACTCAATGACCCCATGTGACCCACCCTAGTCCTATATAAGTACTCAATGACCCCATGTGACCCACCCTAGTCCTATATAAGTACTCAATGACCCCATGTGACCCCCCTAGTCCTATATAAGTACTCAATGACCCCATGTGACCCCCCCATGACCTATATAAGTACTCAATGACCCAATGTGACCCCCCTAGTCCTATATAAGTACTCAATGACCCCATGTGACCCCCCTAGTCCTATATAAGTACTCAATGACCCCATGTGACCCCCCTAGTCCTATATAAATACTCAATGACCCCATGTGACCCACCCTAGTCTTATATAAGTACTCAATGACCCCATGTGACCCCCCCATGACCTATATAAGTACTCAATGACCCCATGTGACCCCCCTAGTCCTATATAAGTACTCAATGACCCCATGTGACCCCCCTAGTCCTATATAAGTACTCAATGACACCATGTGACCCACCCTAGTCCTATATAAGTACTCAATGACCCCATGTGACCCCCCCATGTCCTATATAAGTACTCAATGACCCCATGTGACCCCCCATGACCTATATAAGTACTCAATGACCCCATGTGACCCCCCTAGTCCTATATAAGTACTCAATGACCCCATGTGACCCCCCTAGTCCTATATAAGTACTTAATGACCCCATGAGACCCACCCTAGTCCTATATAAGTACTCAATGACCCCATGTGACCCCCCCATGTCCTATATAAGTACTCAATGACCCCTTGTGACCCCCCTAGTCCTATATAAGTACTCAATGACCCCATGTGACCCCCCTAGTCCTATATAAGTACTCAATGACCCCATGTGACCCACCCTAGTCCTATATAAGTACTCAATGACCCCATGTAACCCCCCCCATGTCCTATATAAGAACTCAATGACCCCATGTGACCCCCCTAGTCCTATATAAGTACTCAATGACCCCATGTGACCCCCCCATGTCCTATATAAGCACTCATGACCCCATGTGACCCCTCTAGTCCTATATAAGTACTCAATGACCCCATGTGACCCCCCCATGTCCTATATAAGTACTCAATGACCCCTTGTGACCCCCCTAGTCCTATATAAGTACTCAATGACCCCATGTGACCCACCCTAGTCCTATATAAATACTCAATGACCCCATGTGACCCCCCCATGTCCTATATAAGTAGTCAATGACCCCATGTGACCCCCCTAGTCCTATATAAGTACTCAATGACACCATGTGACCCCACTAGTCATATATAAGTACTCAATGACCTCATGTGACCGACCCTAGTCCTATATAAGTACTCAATGACCCCATGTGACCCCCCTAGTCCTATATAAGTACTCAATGACCCCATGTGACCCCCCTAGTCCTAAATAAATACTCAATGACCCCATGTGACCCACCCTAGTCCTATATAAGTACTCAATGACCCCATGTGACCCCCCCATGACCTATATAAGTACTCAATGACCCCATGTGACCCCCCTAGTCCTATATAAGTACTCAATGACCCCATGTGACCCCCCTAGTCCTATATAAATACTCAATGACCCCATGTGACCCACCCTAGTCCTATATAAGTACTCAATGACCCCATGTGACCCCCCTAGTCCTATATAAGTACTCAATGACCCCATGTGACCCACCCTAGTCCTATATAAGTACTCAATGACACCATGTGACCCCCCCATGTCCTATATAAGTACTCAATGACCCCATGTGACCCCCCCATGACCTATATAAGTACTCAATGACCCCATGTGACCCCCCTAGTCCTATATAAGTACTCAATGACCCCATGTGACCCCCCTAGTCATATATAAATACTCAATGACCCCATGTCACCCCACTAGTCCTATATAAGTACTCAATGACCCCATGTGACCCCCCATGTCCTATATAAGTACTCAATGACCCCATGTGACCCCCCTAGTCCTATATAAGTACTCAATGACCCCATGTGACCCCCCCATGTCCTATATAAGTACTCAATGACCCCTTGTGACCCCCCTAGTCCTATATAAGTACTCAATGACCCCATGTGACCCCCCTAGTCCTATATAAGTACTCAATGACCCCATGTGACCCACCCTAGTCCTTTATAAGTACTCAATGACCCCATGTAACCCCCCCATGTCCTATATAAGAACTCAATGACCCCATGTGACCCCCCTAGTCCTATATAAGTACTCAATGACCCCATGTGACCCCCCTAGTCCTATATAAGTACTTAATGACCCCATGAGACCCACCCTAGTCCTATATAAGTACTCAATGACCACATGTGACCCCCCCATGTCCTATATAAGTACTCAATGACCCCTTGTGACCCCCCTAGTCCTATATAAGTACTCAATGACCCCATGTGACCCCCCTAGTCCTATATAAATACTCAATGACCCCATGTGACCCACCCTAGTCCTATATAAGTACTCAATGACCCCATGTGACCCACCCTAGTCCTATATAAGTACTCAATGACCCCATGTGACCCCCCTAGTCCTATATAAGTACTCAATGACCCCATGTGACCCCCCCATGACCTATATAAGTACTCAATGACCCCATGTGACCCCCCTAGTCCTATATAAGTACTCAATGACCCCATGTGACCCCCCTAGTCCTATATAAGTACTCAATGACCCCATGTGACCCCCCTAGTCCTATATAAATACTCAATGACCCCATGTGACCCACCCTAGTCTTATATAAGTACTCAATGACCCCATGTGACCCCCCCATGACCTATATAAGTACTCAATGACCCCATGTGACCCCCCTAGTCCTATATAAGTACTCAATGACCCCATGTGACCCCCCTAGTCCTATATAAGTACTCAATGACACCATGTGACCCACCCTAGTCCTATATAAGTACTCAATGACCCCATGTGACCCCCCCATGTCCTATATAAGTACTCAATGACCCCATGTGACCCCCCATGACCTATATAAGTACTCAATGACCCCATGTGACCCCCCTAGTCCTATATAAGTACTCAATGACCCCATGTGACCCCCCTAGTCCTATATAAGTACTCAATGACCCCATGTGACCCCCCATGTCCTATATAAGTACTCAATGACCCCATGTGACCCCCCCATGTCCTATATAAGTACTCAATGACCCCTTGTGACCCCCCTAGTCCTATATAAGTACACAATGACCCCATGACCTATATAAGTACTCAATGACCCCATGTGACCCCCCTAGTCCTATATAAGTACTCAATGACCCCATGTGACCCCCCTAGTCCTATATAAGTACTCAATGACCCCATGTGACCCACCCTAGTCCTATATAAGTACTCAATGACCCCATGTGACCCCCCCATGTCCTATATAAGTACTCAATGACCCCATGTGACCCCCCCATGACCTATATAAGTACTCAATGACCCCATGTGACCCCCCTAGTCCTATATAAGTACTCAATGACCCCATGTGACCCACCCTAGTCCTATATAAATACTCAATGACCCAATGTGACCCACCCTAGTCCTATATAAGTACTCAATGACCCCATGTGACCTCCCCATGACCTATATAAGTACTCAATGACCCCATGTGACCCCCCTAGTCCTATATAAGTACTCAATGACCCCATGTGACCCCCCCATGTCCTATATAAGTACTCAATGACCCCATGTGACCCCCCTAGTCCTATATAAATACTCAATGACCCCATGTGACCCCCCATGTCCTATATAAGTACTCAATGACCCCATGTGACCCCCCTAGTCCTATATAAGTACTCAATGACCCCATGTGAGCCCCCCATGACCTATATAAGTACTCAATGACCCCATGTGACCCCCCTAGTCCTATATAAGTACTCAATGACCCCATGTGACCCACCCTAGTCCTATATAAATACTCAATGACCCCATATGACCCACCCTAGTCCTATATAAGTACTCAATGACCCCATGTGACCCCCCCATGACCTATATAAGTACTCAATGACCCCATGTGACCCCCCTAGTCCTATATAAATACTCAATGACCCCATGTGACCCCCCATGTCCTATATAAGTACTCAATGACCCCATGTGACCCCCCTAGTCCTATATAAGTACTCAATGACCCCATGTGACCCCCCTAGTCCTATATAAGTACTCAATGACCCCATGTGACCCACCCTAGTCCTATATAAGTACTCAATGACCCCATGTGACCCCCCCATGTCCTATATAAGTACTCAATGACCCCATGTGACCCCCCTAGTCCTATATAAGTACTCAATGACCCCATGTGACCCCCCATGTCCTATATAAGTACTCAATGACCCCATGTGACCCCCCTAGTCCTATATAAGTACTCAATGACCCCATGTGACCCCCCCATGTCCTATATAAGTACTCAATGACCCCTTGTGACCCCCCTAGTCCTATATAAGTACTCAATGACCCCATGTGACCCCCCTAGTCCTATATAAGTACTCAATGACCCCATGTGACCCACCCTAGTCCTATATAAGTACTCAATGACCCCATGTAACCACCCCCATGTCCTATATAAGAACTCAATGACCCCATGTGACCCCCCTAGTCCTATATAAGTACTCAATGACCCCATGTGACCCCCCCATGTCCTATATAAGCACTCATGACCCCATGTGACCCCTCTAGTCCTATATAAGTACTCAATGACCCCATGTGACCCCCCCATGTCCTATATAAGTACTCAATGACCCCTTGTGACCCCCCTAGTCCTATATAAGTACTCAATGACCCCATGTGACCCACCCTAGTCCTATATAAATACTCAATGACCCCATGTGACCCCCCCATGTCCTATATAAGTAGTCAATGACCCCATGTGACCCCCCTAGTCCTATATAAGTACTCAATGACACCATGTGACCCCACTAGTCATATATAAGTACTCAATGACCTCATGTGACCGACCCTAGTCCTATATAAGTACTCAATGACCCCATGTGACCCCCCTAGTCCTATATAAGTACTCAATGACCCCATGTGACCCCCCTAGTCCTAAATAAATACTCAATGACCCCATGTGACCCACCCTAGTCCTATATAAGTACTCAATGACCCCATGTGACCCCCCCATGACCTATATAAGTACTCAATGACCCCATGTGACCCCCCTAGTCCTATATAAGTACTCAATGACCCCATGTGACCCCCCTAGTCCTATATAAATACTCAATGACCCCATGTGACCCACCCTAGTCCTATATAAGTACTCAATGACCCCATGTGACCCCCCTAGTCCTATATAAGTACTCAATGACCCCATGTGACCCACCCTAGTCCTATATAAGTACTCAATGACACCATGTGACCCCCCCATGTCCTATATAATTACTCAATGACCCCATGTGACCCCCCCATGACCTATATAAGTACTCAATGACCCCATGTGACCCCCCTAGTCCTATATAAGTACTCAATGACCCCATGTGACCCCCCTAGTCATATATAAATACTCAATGACCCCATGTCACCCCACTAGTCCTATATAAGTACTCAATGACCCCATGTGACCCCCCATGTCCTATATAAGTACTCAATGACCCCATGTGACCCCCCTAGTCCTATATAAGTACTCAATGACCCCATGTGACCCCCCCATGTCCTATATAAGTACTCAATGACCCCTTGTGACCCCCCTAGTCCTATATAAGTACTCAATGACCCCATGTGACCCCCCTAGTCCTATATAAGTACTCAATGATCCCATGTGACCCACCCTAGTCCTTTATAAGTACTCAATGACCCCATGTAACCCCCCCATGTCCTATATAAGAACTCAATGACCCCATGTGACCCCCCTAGTCCTATATAAGTACTCAATGACCCCATGTGACCCCCCTAGTCCTATATAAGTACTTAATGACCCCATGAGACCCACCCTAGTCCTATATAAGTACTCAATGACCCCATGTGACCCCCCCATGTCCTATATAAGTACTCAATGACCCCTTGTGACCCCCCTAGTCCTATATAAGTACTCAATGACCCCATGTGACCCCCCTAGTCCTATATAAGTACTCAATGACCCCATGTGACCCACCCTAGTCCTATATAAGTACTCAATGACCCCATGTAACCCCCCCCATGTCCTATATAAGAACTCAATGACCCCATGTGACCCCCCTAGTCCTATATAAGTACTCAATGACCCCATGTGACCCCCCCATGTCCTATATAAGCACTCATGACCCCATGTGACCCCTCTAGTCCTATATAAGTACTCAATGACCCCATGTGACCCCCCCATGTCCTATATAAGTACTCAATGACCCCTTGTGACCCCCCTAGTCCTATATAAGTACTCAATGACCCCATGTGACCCACCCTAGTCCTATATAAATACTCAATGACCCCATGTGACCCCCCCATGTCCTATATAAGTAGTCAATGACCCCATGTGACCCCCCTAGTCCTATATAAGTACTCAATGACACCATGTGACCCCACTAGTCATATATAAGTACTCAATGACCTCATGTGACCGACCCTAGTCCTATATAAGTACTCAATGACCCCATGTGACCCCCCTAGTCCTATATAAGTACTCAATGACCCCATGTGACCCCCCTAGTCCTAAATAAATACTCAATGACCCCATGTGACCCACCCTAGTCCTATATAAGTACTCAATGACCCCATGTGACCCCCCCCATGACCTATATAAGTACTCAATGACCCCATGTGACCCCCCTAGTCCTATATAAATACTCAATGACCCCATGTGACCCACCCTAGTCCTATATAAGTACTCAATGACCCCATGTGACCCCCCTAGTCCTATATAAGTACTCAATGACCCCATGTGACCCACCCTAGTCCTATATAAGTACTCAATGACACCATGTGACCCCCCCATGTCCTATATAAGTACTCAATGACCCCATGTGACCCCCCCATGACCTATATAAGTACTCAATGACCCCATGTGACCCCCCTAGTCCTATATAAGTACTCAATGACCCCATGTGACCCCCCTAGTCATATATAAATACTCAATGACCCCATGTCACCCCACTAGTCCTATATAAGTACTCAATGACCCCATGTGACCCCCCATGTCCTATATAAGTACTCAATGACCCCATGTGACCCCCCTAGTCCTATATAAGTACTCAATGACCCCATGTGACCCCCCCATGTCCTATATAAGTACTCAATGACCCCTTGTGACCCCCCTAGTCCTATATAAGTACTCAATGACCCCATGTGACCCCCCTAGTCCTATATAAGTACTCAATGACCCCATGTGACCCACCCTAGTCCTTTATAAGTACTCAATGACCCCATGTAACCCCCCCATGTCCTATATAAGAACTCAATGACCCCATGTGACCCCCCTAGTCCTATATAAGTACTCAATGACCCCATGTGACCCCCCTAGTCCTATATAAGTACTTAATGACCCCATGAGACCCACCCTAGTCCTATATAAGTACTCAATGACCACATGTGACCCCCCCATGTCCTATATAAGTACTCAATGACCCCTTGTGACCCCCCTAGTCCTATATAAGTACTCAATGACCCCATGTGACCCCCCTAGTCCTATATAAATACTCAATGACCCCATGTGACCCACCCTAGTCCTATATAAGTACTCAATGACCCCATGTGACCCACCCTAGTCCTATATAAGTACTCAATGACCCCATGTGACCCCCCTAGTCCTATATAAGTACTCAATGACCCCATGTGACCCCCCCATGACCTATATAAGTACTCAATGACCCCATGTGACCCCCCTAGTCCTATATAAGTACTCAATGACCCCATGTGACCCCCCTAGTCCTATATAAGTACTCAATGACCCCATGTGACCCCCCTAGTCCTATATAAATACTCAATGACCCCATGTGACCCACCCTAGTCTTATATAAGTACTCAATGACCCCATGTGACCCCCCCATGACCTATATAAGTACTCAATGACCCCATGTGACCCCCCTAGTCCTATATAAGTACTCAATGACCCCATGTGACCCCCCTAGTCCTATATAAGTACTCAATGACACCATGTGACCCACCCTAGTCCTATATAAGTACTCAATGACCCCATGTGACCCCCCCATGTCCTATATAAGTACTCAATGACCCCATGTGACCCCCCATGACCTATATAAGTACTCAATGACCCCATGTGACCCCCCTAGTCCTATATAAGTACTCAATGACCCCATGTGACCCCCCTAGTCCTATATAAGTACTCAATGACCCCATGTGACCCCCCATGTCCTATATAAGTACTCAATGACCCCATGTGACCCCCCTAGTCCTATATAAGTACTCAATGACCCCATGTGACCCCCCCATGTCCTATATAAGTACTCAATGACCCCTTGTGACCCCCCTAGTCCTATATAAGTACACAATGACCCCATGTGACCCCCCATGACCTATATAAGTACTCAATGACCCCATGTGACCCCCCTAGTCCTATATAAGTACTCAATGACCCCATGTGACCCCCCTAGTCCTATATAAGTACTCAATGACCCCATGTGACCCACCCTAGTCCTATATAAGTACTCAATGACCCCATGTGACCCCCCCATGTCCTATATAAGTACTCAATGACCCCATGTGACCCCCCCATGACCTATATAAGTACTCAATGACCCCATGTGACCCCCCTAGTCCTATATAAGTACTCAATGACCCCATGTGACCCACCCTAGTCCTATATAAATACTCAATGACCCAATGTGACCCACCCTAGTCCTATATAAGTACTCAATGACCCCATGTGACCTCCCCATGACCTATATAAGTACTCAATGACCCCATGTGACCCCCCTAGTCCTATATAAGTACTCAATGACCCCATGTGACCCCCCCATGTCCTATATAAGTACTCAATGACCCCATGTGACCCCCCTAGTCCTATATAAATACTCAATGACCCCATGTGACCCCCCATGTCCTATATAAGTACTCAATGACCCCATGTGACCCCCCTAGTCCTATATAAGTACTCAATGACCCCATGTGAGCCCCCCATGACCTATATAAGTACTCAATGACCCCATGTGACCCCCCTAGTCCTATATAAGTACTCAATGACCCCATGTGACCCACCCTAGTCCTATATAAATACTCAATGACCCCATATGACCCACCCTAGTCCTATATAAGTACTCAATGACCCCATGTGACCCCCCCATGACCTATATAAGTACTCAATGACCCCATGTGACCCCCCTAGTCCTATATAAATACTCAATGACCCCATGTGACCCCCCATGTCCTATATAAGTACTCAATGACCCCATGTGACCCCCCTAGTCCTATATAAGTACTCAATGACCCCATGTGACCCCCCTAGTCCTATATAAGTACTCAATGACCCCATGTGACCCACCCTAGTCCTATATAAGTACTCAATGACCCCATGTGACCCCCCCATGTCCTATATAAGTACTCAATGACCCCATGTGACCCCCCTAGTCCTATATAAGTACTCAATGACCCCATGTGACCCCCCATGTCCTATATAAGTACTCAATGACCCCATGTGACCCCCCTAGTCCTATATAAGTACTCAATGACCCCATGTGACCCCCCCATGTCCTATATAAGTACTCAATGACCCCTTGTGACCCCCCTAGTCCTATATAAGTACTCAATGACCCCATGTGACCCCCCTAGTCCTATATAAGTACTCAATGACCCCATGTGACCCACCCTAGTCCTATATAAGTACTCAATGACCCCATGTAACCACCCCCATGTCCTATATAAGAACTCAATGACCCCATGTGACCCCCCTAGTCCTATATAAGTACTCAATGACCCCATGTGACCCCCCCATGTCCTATATAAGCACTCATGACCCCATGTGACCCCTCTAGTCCTATATAAGTACTCAATGACCCCATGTGACCCCCCCATGTCCTATATAAGTACTCAATGACCCCTTGTGACCCCCCTAGTCCTATATAAGTACTCAATGACCCCATGTGACCCACCCTAGTCCTATATAAATACTCAATGACCCCATGTGACCCCCCCATGTCCTATATAAGTAGTCAATGACCCCATGTGACCCCCCTAGTCCTATATAAGTACTCAATGACACCATGTGACCCCACTAGTCATATATAAGTACTCAATGACCTCATGTGACCGACCCTAGTCCTATATAAGTACTCAATGACCCCATGTGACCCCCCTAGTCCTATATAAGTACTCAATGACCCCATGTGACCCCCCTAGTCCTAAATAAATACTCAATGACCCCATGTGACCCACCCTAGTCCTATATAAGTACTCAATGACCCCATGTGACCCCCCCATGACCTATATAAGTACTCAATGACCCCATGTGACCCCCCTAGTCCTATATAAGTACTCAATGACCCCATGTGACCCCCCTAGTCCTATATAAATACTCAATGACCCCATGTGACCCACCCTAGTCCTATATAAGTACTCAATGACCCCATGTGACCCCCCTAGTCCTATATAAGTACTCAATGACCCCATGTGACCCACCCTAGTCCTATATAAGTACTCAATGACACCATGTGACCCCCCCATGTCCTATATAATTACTCAATGACCCCATGTGACCCCCCCATGACCTATATAAGTACTCAATGACCCCATGTGACCCCCCTAGTCCTATATAAGTACTCAATGACCCCATGTGACCCCCCTAGTCATATATAAATACTCAATGACCCCATGTCACCCCACTAGTCCTATATAAGTACTCAATGACCCCATGTGACCCCCCATGTCCTATATAAGTACTCAATGACCCCATGTGACCCCCCTAGTCCTATATAAGTACTCAATGACCCCATGTGACCCCCCCATGTCCTATATAAGTACTCAATGACCCCTTGTGACCCCCCTAGTCCTATATAAGTACTCAATGACCCCATGTGACCCCCCTAGTCCTATATAAGTACTCAATGATCCCATGTGACCCACCCTAGTCCTTTATAAGTACTCAATGACCCCATGTAACCCCCCCATGTCCTATATAAGAACTCAATGACCCCATGTGACCCCCCTAGTCCTATATAAGTACTCAATGACCCCATGTGACCCCCCTAGTCCTATATAAGTACTTAATGACCCCATGAGACCCACCCTAGTCCTATATAAGTACTCAATGACCACATGTGACCCCCCCATGACCTATATAAGTACTCAATGACCCCATGTGACCCCCCCATGTCCTATATAAGTACTCAATGACCCCTTGTGACCCCCCTAGTCCTATATAAGTACTCAATGACCCCATGTGACCCCCCTAGTCCTATATAAATACTCAATGACCCCATGTGACCCACCCTAGTCCTATATAAGTACTCAATGACCCCATGTGACCCCCCTAGTCCTATATAAGTACTCAATGACCCCATGTGACCCACCCTAGTCCTATATAAGTACTCAATGACCCCATGTGACCCCCCCATGACCTATATAAGTACTCAATGACCCCATGTGACCCCCCTAGTCCTATATAAGTACTCAATGACCCCATGTGACCCCCCTAGTCCTATATAAGTACTCAATGACCCCATGTGACCCCCCTAGTCCTATATAAGTACTCAATGACACCATGTGACCCACCCTAGTCCTATATAAGTACTCAATGACCCCATGTGACCCCCCCATGTCCTATATAAGTACTCAATGACCCCATGTGACCCCCCATGACCTATATAAGTACTCAATGACCCCATGTGACCCCCCTAGTCCTATATAAGTACTCAATGACCCCATGTGACCCCCCTAGTCCTATATAAGTACTCAATGACCCCATGTGACCCCCCATGTCCTATATAAGTACTCAATGACCCCATGTGACCCCCCTAGTCCTATATAAGTACTCAATGACCCCATGTGACCCCCCCATGTCCTATATAAGTACTCAATGACCCCTTGTGACCCCCCTAGTCCTATATAAGTACACAATGACCCCATGTGACCCCCCATGACCTATATAAGTACTCAATGACCCCATGTGACCCCCCTAGTCCTATATAAGTACTCAATGACCCCATGTGACCCCCCTAGTCCTATATAAGTACTCAATGACCCCATGTGACCCACCCTAGTCCTATATAAGTACTCAATGACCCCATGTGACCCCCCCATGTCCTATATAAGTACTCAATGACCCCATGTGACCCCCCCATGACCTATATAAGTACTCAATGACCCCATGTGACCCCCCTAGTCCTATATAAGTACTCAATGACCCCATGTGACCCACCCTAGTCCTATATAAATACTCAATGACCCAATGTGACCCACCCTAGTCCTATATAAGTACTCAATGACCCCATGTGACCTCCCCATGACCTATATAAGTACTCAATGACCCCATGTGACCCCCCTAGTCCTATATAAGTACTCAATGACCCCATGTGACCCCCCCATGTCCTATATAAGTACTCAATGACCCCATGTGACCCCCCTAGTCCTATATAAATACTCAATGACCCCATGTGACCCCCCATGTCCTATATAAGTACTCAATGACCCCATGTGACCCCCCTAGTCCTATATAAGTACTCAATGACCCCTTGTGACCCCCCTAGTCCTATATAAGTACTCAATGACCCCATGTGACCCCCCTAGTCCTATATAAGTAATCAATGACCCCATGTGACCCACCCTAGTCCTTTATAAGTACTCAATGACCCCATGTGACCCACCCCCATGTCCTATATAAGAACTCAATGACCCCATGTGACCCCCCTAGTCCTATATAAGTACTCAATGACCCCATGTGACCCCCCTAGTCCTATATAAGTACTTAATGACCCCATGTGACCCACCCTAGTCCTATATAAGTACTCAATGACCACATGTGACCCCCCCATGTCCTATATAAGTACTCAATGACCCCATGTGACCACCCTAGTTCTATATAAGTACTCAATGACACTATGTGACCCCCCTAGTCCTATATCAGTACTCAATGACCCCATGTAACCCAACCTAGTCCTATATAAGTACTCAATGACCTCATGTGACCCCCCTAGTCCTATATAAGTACTCAATGACCCCATGTGACCCCCCTAGTCCTATATAAGTACTCAATGACCCCATGTGACCCCCCTAGTCCTATATAAGTACTCAATGACCCCATGTGACCCACCCTAGTCCTATATAAGTACTCAATGACCCCATGTGACCCCCCTAATCCTATATAAGTACTCAATGACCCCATGTGACCCCCCTAGTCCTATATAAATACCCAATGACCCCATGTGACCCACCCTAGTCCTATATAAGTACTCAATGACCCCATGTGACCCCCCCATGACCTATATAAGTACTCAATGACCCCATGTGACCCCCCTAGTCCTATATAAGTACTCAATGACCCCATGTGACCCCCCTAGTCCTATATAAGTACTCAATGACCCCATGTGACCCCCCTAGTCCTATATAAGTACTCAATGACCCCATGTGACCCCCCATGTCCTATATAAGTACTCAATGACCCCATGTGACCCCCCTAGTCCTATATAAGTACTCAATGACTCCATGTGACCCCCCCATGACCTATATAAGTACTCAATGACCCCATGTGACCCCCCTAGTCCTATATAAGTACTCAATGACCCCATGTGACCCCCCTAGTCCTATATAAATACTCAATGACCCCATGTGACCCACCCTAGTCCTATATAAGTACTCAATGACCCCATGTGACCCCCCTAGTCCTATATAAGTACTCAATGACCCCATGTGACCCACCCTAGTCCTATATAAGTACTCAATGACCCCATGTGACCCCCCCCATGTCCTATATAAGTACTCAATGACCCCATGTGACCCCCCCATGACCTATATAAGTACTCAATGACCCCATGTGACCCCCCTAGTCCTATATAAGTACTCAATGACCCCATGTGACCCCCCTAGTCCTATATAAATACTCAATGACCCCATGTCACCCCACTAGTCCTATATAAGTACTCAATGACCCCATGTGACCCCCCATGTCCTATATAAGTACTCAATGACCCCATGTGACCCCCCTAGTCCTATATAAGTACTCAATGACCCCATGTGACCCCCCCATGTCCTATATAAGTACTCAATGACCCCTTGTGACCCCCCTAGTCCTATATAAGTACTCAATGACCCCATGTGACCCCCCTAGTCCTATATAAGTACTCAATGACCCCATGTGACCCACCCTAGTCCTTTATAAGTACTCAATGACCCCATGTAACCCCCCCATGTCCTATATAAGAACTCAATGACCCCATGTGACCCCCCTAGTCCTATATAAGTACTCAATGACCCCATGTGACCCCCCTAGTCCTATATAAGTACTTAATGACCCCATGAGACCCACCCTAGTCCTATATAAGTACTCAATGACCACATGTGACCCCCCCATGACCTATATAAGTACTCAATGACCCCATGTGACCCCCCCATGTCCTATATAAGTACTCAATGACCCCTTGTGACCCCCCTAGTCCTATATAAGTACTCAATGACCCCATGTGACCCCCCTAGTCCTATATAAATACTCAATGACCCCATGTGACCCACCCTAGTCCTATATAAGTACTCAATGACCCCATGTGACCCCCCTAGTCCTATATAAGTACTCAATGACCCCATGTGACCCACCCTAGTCCTATATAAGTACTCAATGACCCCATGTGACCCCCCCATGACCTATATAAGTACTCAATGACCCCATGTGACCCCCCTAGTCCTATATAAGTACTCAATGACCCCATGTGACCCCCCTAGTCCTATATAAGTACTCAATGACCCCATGTGACCCACCTAGTCCTATATAAATACTCAATGACCCCATGTGACCCACCCTAGTCTTATATAAGTACTCAATGACCCCATGTGACCCCCCCATGACCTATATAAGTACTCAATGACCCCATGTGACCCCCCTAGTCCTATATAAGTACTCAATGACCCCATGTGACCCCCCTAGTCCTATATAAGTACTCAATGACACCATGTGACCCACCCTAGTCCTATATAAGTACTCAATGACCCCATGTGACCCCCCCATGTCCTATATAAGTACTCAATGACCCCATGTGACCCCCCTAGTCCTATATAAGTACTCAATGACCCCATGTGACCCCCCTAGTCCTATATAAGTACTCAATGACCCCATGTGACCCCCCATGTCCTATATAAGTACTCAATGACCCCATGTGACCCCCCTAGTCCTATATAAGTACTCAATGACCCCATGTGACCCCCCCATTTCCTATATAAGTACTCAATGACCCCTTGTGACCCCCCTAGTCCTATATAAGTACACAATGACCCCATGTGACCCCCCATGACCTATATAAGTACTCAATGACCCCATGTGACCCCCCTAGTCCTATATAAGTACTCAATGACCCCATGTGACCCCCCTAGTCCTATATAAGTACTCAATGACCCCATGTGACCCCCCCATGTCCTATATAAGTACTCAATGACCCCTTGTGACCCCCCTAGTCCTATATAAGTACTCAATGACCCCATGTGACCCCCCTAGTCCTATATAAGTACTCAATGACCCCATGTGACCCACCCTAGTCCTTTATAAGTACTCAATGACCCCATGTAACCCCCCCATGTCCTATATAAGAACTCAATGACCCCATGTGACCCCCCTAGTCCTATATAAGTACTCAATGACCCCATGTGACCCCCCTAGTCCTATATAAGTACTTAATGACCCCATGAGACCCACCCTAGTCCTATATAAGTACTCAATGACCACATGTGACCCCCCCATGACCTATATAAGTACTCAATGACCCCATGTGACCCCCCCATGTCCTATATAAGTACTCAATGACCCCTTGTGACCCCCCTAGTCCTATATAAGTACTCAATGACCCCATGTGACCCCCCTAGTCCTATATAAATACTCAATGACCCCATGTGACCCACCCTAGTCCTATATAAGTACTCAATGACCCCATGTGACCCCCCTAGTCCTATATAAGTACTCAATGACCCCATGTGACCCACCCTAGTCCTATATAAGTACTCAATGACCCCATGTGACCCCCCCATGACCTATATAAGTACTCAATGACCCCATGTGACCCCCCTAGTCCTATATAAGTACTCAATGACCCCATGTGACCCCCCTAGTCCTATATAAGTACTCAATGACCCCATGTGACCCCCCTAGTCCTATATAAATACTCAATGACCCCATGTGACCCACCCTAGTCTTATATAAGTACTCAATGACCCCATGTGACCCCCCCATGACCTATATAAGTACTCAATGACCCCATGTGACCCCCCTAGTCCTATATAAGTACTCAATGACCCCATGTGACCCCCCTAGTCCTATATAAGTACTCAATGACACCATGTGACCCACCCTAGTCCTATATAAGTACTCAATGACCCCATGTGACCCCCCCATGTCCTATATAAGTACTCAATGACCCCATGTGACCCCCCATGACCTATATAAGTACTCAATGACCCCATGTGACCCCCCTAGTCCTATATAAGTACTCAATGACCCCATGTGACCCCCCTAGTCCTATATAAGTACTCAATGACCCCATGTGACCCCCCATGTCCTATATAAGTACTCAATGACCCCATGTGACCCCCCTAGTCCTATATAAGTACTCAATGACCCCATGTGACCCCCCCATTTCCTATATAAGTACTCAATGACCCCTTGTGACCCCCCTAGTCCTATATAAGTACACAATGACCCCATGTGACCCCCCATGACCTATATAAGTACTCAATGACCCCATGTGACCCCCCTAGTCCTATATAAGTACTCAATGACCCCATGTGACCCCCCTAGTCCTATATAAGTACTCAATGACCCCATGTGACCCACCCTAGTCCTATATAAGTACTCAATGACCCCATGTGACCCCCCCATGTCCTATATAAGTACTCAATGACCCCATGTGACCCCCCCATGACCTATATAAGTACTCAATGACCCCATGTGACCCCCCTAGTCCTATATAAGTACTCAATGACCCCATGTGACCCACCCTAGTCCTATATAAATACTCAATGACCCCATGTGACCCACCCTAGTCCTATATAAGTACTCAATGACCCCATGTGACCTCCCCATGACCTATATAAGTACTCAATGACCCCATGTGACCCCCCTAGTCCTATATAAGTACTCAATGACCCCATGTGACCCCCCTATGTCCTATATAAGTACTCAATGACCACATGTGACCCCCCCATGTCCTATATAAGTACTCAATGACCCCATGTGACCCCCCTAGTTCTATATAAGTACTCAATGACACTATGTGACCGCCCTAGTCCTATATCAGTACTCAATGACCCCATGTAACCCAACCTAGTCCTATATAAGTACTCAATGACCTCATGTGACCCCCCTAGTCCTATATAAGTACTCAATGACCCCATGTGACCCCCCTAGTCCTATATAAGTACTCAATGACCCCATGTGACCCCCCTAGTCCTATATAAGTACTCAATGACCCCATGTGACCCACCCTAGTCCTATATAAGTACTCAATGACCCCATGTGACCCCCCTAATCCTATATAAGTACTCAATGACCCCATGTGACCCCCCTAGTCCTATATAAATACCCAATGACCCCATGTGACCCACCCTAGTCCTATATAAGTACTCAATGACCCCATGTGACCCCCCCATGACCTATATAAGTACTCAATGACCCCATGTGACCCCCCTAGTCCTATATAAGTACTCAATGACCCCATGTGACCCCCCTAGTCCTATATAAGTACTCAATGACCCCATGTGACCCCCCTAGTCCTATATAAGTACTCAATGACCCCATGTGACCCCCCATGTCCTATATAAGTACTCAATGACCCCATGTGACCCCCCTAGTCCTATATAAGTACTCAATGACTCCATGTGACCCCCCCATGACCTATATAAGTACTCAATGACCCCATGTGACCCCCCTAGTCCTATATAAGTACTCAATGACCCCATGTAACCCACCCTAGTCCTATATAAATACTCAATGACCCCATGTGACCCACCCTAGTCCTATATAAGTACTCAATGACCCCATGTGACCCCCCCATGACCTACATAAGTACTCAATGACCCCATGTGACCCCCCTAGTCCTATATAAGTACTCAATGACCCCATGTAACCCCCCCATGTCCTATATAAGTACTCAATGACCCCATGTGACCCCCCCATGTCCTATATAAGTACTCAATGACCCCATGTGACCCACCCTAGTCCTATATAAGTACTCAATGACCCCATGTGACCCCCCCATGACCTATATAAGTACTCAATGACCCCATGTGACCCACCTAGTCCTATATAAGTACTCAATGACCCCATGTGACCCCCCTAGTTTTATATAAGTACTCAATGACCTCATGTGACCCCTCTAGTCCTATATAAGTACTCAATGACCCCATGTGACCCCCCTAGTCCTATATAAGTACTCAATGACCCCATGTGACCCCCCTAGTCCTATATAAGTACTCAATGACCCCATGTGACCCACCCTAGTCCTATATAAGTACTCAATGACCCCATGTGACCCCCCTAGTCCTATATAAGTACTCAATGACCCCATGTGACCCCCCTAGTCCTATATAAATACTCAATGACCACATGTGACCCACCCTAGTCCTATATAAGTACTCAATGACCCCATGTGACCCCCCCCATGACCTATATAAGTACTCAATGACCCCATGTGACCCCCCTAGTCCTATATAAGTACTCAATAACCCCATGTGACCCCCCTAGTCCTATATAAGTACTCAATGACCCCTTGTGACCCCCCTAGTCCTATATAAGTACTCAATGACCCCATGTGACACCCCTAGTCCTGTATAAGTACTCAATGACCACATGTGACCCACCCTAGTCCTATATAAGTACTCAATGACCCCATGTGACCACCCTAGTCCTATATAAGTACTCAATGACCCCATGTGACCCCCCTAGTCCTATATAAGTACTCAATGACCACATGTGACCCACCCTAGTCCTATATAAGTACTCAATGACCCCATGTGACCCCCCTAGTCCTATATAAGTACTCAATGACCCCATGTGACCCCCCTAGTCCTATATAAGTACTTAATGACCCCATGTGACCCACCCTAGTCCTATATAAGTACTCAATGACCACATGTGACCCCCCCATGTCCTATATAAGTACTCAATGACCCCATGTGACCCCCCTAGTTCTATATAAGTACTCAATGACACTATGTGACCCCCCTAGTCCTATATCAGTACTCAATGACCCCATGTAACCCAACCTAGTCCTATATAAGTACTCAATGACCTCATGTGACCCCCCTAGTCCTATATAAGTACTCAATGACCCCATGTGACCCCCCTAGTCCTATATAAGTACTCAATGACCCCATGTGACCCCCCTAGTCCTATATAAGTACTCAATGACCCCATGTGACCCACCCTAGTCCTATATAAGTACTCAATGACCCCATGTGACCCCCCTAATCCTATATAAGTACTCAATGACCCCATGTGACCCCCCTAGTCCTATATAAATACCCAATGACCCCATGTGACCCACCCTAGTCCTATATAAGTACTCAATGACCCCATGTGACCCCCCCATGACCTATATAAGTACTCAATGACCCCATGTGACCCCCCTAGTCCTATATAAGTACTCAATGACCCCATGTGACCCCCCTAGTCCTATATAAGTACTCAATGACCCCATGTGACCCCCCTAGTCCTATATAAATACCCAATGACCCCATGTGACCCACCCTAGTCCTATATAAGTACTCAATGACCCCATGTGACCCCCCTAGTCCTATATAAGTACTCAATGACCCCATGTGACCCCCCTAGTCCTATATAAGTACTCAATGACCCCATGTGACCCCCCTAGTCCTATATAAGTACTCAATGACCCCATGTGACCCACCCTAGTCCTATATAAGTACTCAATGACCCCATGTGACCCCCCTAGTCCTATATAAGTACTCAATGACCCCATGTGACCCCCCTAGTCCTATATAAATACTCAATGACCACATGTGAACCACCCTAGTCCTATATAAGTACTCAATGACCCCATGTGACCCCCCCCCCCATGACCTATATAAGTACTCAATGACCCCATGTGACCCCCCTAGTCCTATATAAGTACTCAATAACCCCATGTGACCCCCCTAGTCCTATATAAGTACTCAATGACCCCTTGTGACCCCCCTAGTCCTATATAAGTACTCAATGACCCCATGTGACACCCCTAGTCCTGTATAAGTACTCAATGACCCCATGTGACCCACCCTAGTCCTATATAAGTACTCAATGACCCCATGTGACCCCCCTAGTCCTATATAAGTACTCAATGACCCCATGTGACCCCCCTAGTCCTATATAAGTACTCAATGACCACATGTGACCCACCCTAGTCCTATATAAGTACTCAATGACCCCATGTGACCCCCCTAGTCCTATATAAGTACTCAATGACCCCATGTGACCCCCCTAGTCCTATATAAGTACTTAATGACCCCATGTGACCCACCCTAGTCCTATATAAGTACTCAATGACCACATGTGACCCCCCCATGTCCTATATAAGTACTCAATGACCCCATGTGACCCCCCTAGTTCTATATAAGTACTCAATGACACTATGTGACCCCCCTAGTCCTATATCAGTACTCAATGACCCCATGTAACCCAACCTAGTCCTATATAAGTACTCAATGACCTCATGTGACCCCCCTAGTCCTATATAAGTACTCAATGACCCCATGTGACCCCCCTAGTCCTATATAAGTACTCAATGACCCCATGTGACCCCCCTAGTCCTATATAAGTACTCAATGACCCCATGTGACCCACCCTAGTCCTATATAAGTACTCAATGACCCCATGTGACCCCCCTAATCCTATATAAGTACTCAATGACCCCATGTGACCCCCCTAGTCCTATATAAATACCCAATGACCCCATGTGACCCACCCTAGTCCTATATAAGTACTCAATGACCCCATGTGACCCCCCCATGACCTATATAAGTACTCAATGACCCCATGTGACCCCCCTAGTCCTATATAAGTACTCAATGACCCCATGTGACCCCCCTAGTCCTATATAAGTACTCAATGACCCCATGTGACCCCCCTAGTCCTATATAAGTACTCAATGACCCCATGTGACCCCCCATGTCCTATATAAGTACTCAAAGACCCCATGTGACCCCCCTAGTCCTATATAAGTACTCAATGACTCCATGTGACCCCCCCATGACCTATATAAGTACTCAATGACCCCATGTGACCCCCCTAGTCCTATATAAGTACTCAATGACCACATGTGACCCCCCTAGTCCTATATAAATACTCAATGACCCCATGTGACCCACCCTAGTCCTATATAAGTACTCAATGACCCCATGTGACCCCCCTAGTCCTATATAATTACTCAATGACCCCATGTGACCCACCCTAGTCCTATATAAGTACTCAATGACCCCATGTGACCCCCCCATGTCCTATATAAGTACTCAATGACCCCATGTGACCCCCCCATGACCTATATAAGTACTCAATGACCCCATGTGACCCCCCTACTCCTATATAAGTACTCAATGACCCCATGTGACCCCCCTAGTCCTATATAAATACTCAATGACCCCATGTCACCCCACTAGTCCTATATAAGTACTCAATGACCCCATGTGACCCCCCATGTCCTATATAAGTACTCAATGACCCCATGTGACCCCCCTAGTCCTATATAAGTACTCAATGACCCCATGTGACCCCCCCATGTCCTATATAAGTACTCAATGACCCCTTGTGACCCCCCTAGTCCTATATAAGTACTCAATGACCCCATGTGACCCCCCTAGTCCTATATAAGTACTCAATGACCCCATGTGACCCACCCTAGTCCTTTATAAGTACTCAATGACCCCATGTAACCCCCCCATGTCCTATATAAGAACTCAATGACCCCATGTGACCCCCCTAGTCCTATATAAGTACTCAATGACCCCATGTGACCCCCCTAGTCCTATATAAGTACTTAATGACCCCATGAGACCCACCCTAGTCCTATATAAGTACTCAATGACCACATGTGACCCCCCATGACCTATATAAGTACTCAATGACCCCATGTGACCCCCCCATGTCCTATATAAGTACTCAATGACCCCTTGTGACCCCCCTAGTCCTATATAAGTACTCAATGACCCCATGTGACCCCCCCATGACCTATATAAGTACTCAATGACCCCATGTGACCCCCCTAGTCCTATATAAGTACTCAATGACCCCATGTGACCCCCCTAGTCCTATATAAGTACTCAATGACCCCATGTGACCCCCCTAGTCCTATATAAATACTCAATGACCCCATGTGACCCACCCTAGTCTTATATAAGTACTCAATGACCCCATGTGACCCCCCCATGACCTATATAAGTACTCAATGACCCCATGTGACCCCCCTAGTCCTATATAAGTACTCAATGACCCCATGTGACCCCCCTAGTCCTATATAAGTACTCAATGACACCATGTGACCCACCCTAGTCCTATATAAGTACTCAATGACCCCATGTGACCCCCCCATGTCCTATATAAGTACTCAATGACCCCATGTGACCCCCCATGACCTATATAAGTACTCAATGACCCCATGTGACCCCCCTAGTCCTATATAAGTACTCAATGACCCCATGTGACCCCCCTAGTCCTATATAAGTACTCAATGACCCCATGTGACCCCCCATGTCCTATATAAGTACTCAATGACCCCATGTGACCCCCCTAGTCCTATATAAGTACTCAATGACCCCATGTGACCCCCCCATGTCCTATATAAGTACTCAATGACCCCATGTGACCCCCCCATGACCTATATAAGTACTCAATGACCCCATGTGACCCCCCTAGTCCTATATAAGTACTCAATGACCCCATGTGACCCACCCTAGTCCTATATAAATACTCAATGACCCCATGTGAACCACCCTAGTCCTATATAAGTACTCAATGACCCCATGTGACCTCCCCATGACCTATATAAGTACTCAATGACCCCATGTGACCCCCCTAGTCCTATATAAGTACTCAATGACCCCATGTGACCCCCCCATGTCCTATATAAGTACTCAATGACCCCATGTGACCCCCCTAGTCCTATATAAGTACTCAATGACCCCATGTGACCCCCCATGTCCTATATAAGTACTCAATGACCCCATGTGACCCCCCTAGTCCTATATAAGTACTCAATGACCCCATGTGAGCCCCCCATGACCTATATAAGTACTCAATGACCCCATGTGACCCCCCTAGTCCTATATAAGTACTCAATGACCCCATGTGACCCACCCTAGTCCTATATAAATACTCAATGACCCCATATGACCCACCCTAGTCCTATATAAGTACTCAATGACCCCATGTGACCCCCCCATGACCTATATAAGTACTCAATGACCCCATGTGACCCCCCTAGTCCTATATAAATACTCAATGACCCCATGTGACCCCCCATGTCCTATATAAGTACTCAATGACCCCATGTGACCCCCCTAGTCCTATATAAGTACTCAATGACCCCATGTGACCCCCCTATGTCCTATATAAGTACTCAATGACCCCTTGTGACCCCCCTAGTCCTATATAAGTACTCAATGACCCCATGTGACCCCCCTAGTCCTATATAAGTAATCAATGACCCCATGTGACCCACCCTAGTCCTTTATAAGTACTCAATGACCCCATGTGACCCACCCCCATGTCCTATATAAGAACTCAATGACCCCATGTGACCCCCCTAGTCCTATATAAGTACTCAATGACCCCATGTGACCCCCCTAGTCCTATATAAGTATTTAATGACCCCATGTGACCCACCCTAGTCCTATATAAGTACTCAATGACCACATGTGACCCCCCCATGTCCTATATAAGTACTCAATGACCCCATGTGACCCCCCTAGTTCTATATAAGTACTCAATGACACTATGTGACCCCCCTAGTCCTATATCAGTACTCAATGACCCCATGTAACCCAACCTAGTCCTATATAAGTACTCAATGACCTCATGTGACCCCCCTAGTCCTATATAAGTACTTAATGACCCCATGTGACCCACCCTAGTCCTATATAAGTACTCAATGACCACATGTGACCCCCCCATGTCCTATATAAGTACTCAATGACCCCATGTGACCCCCCTAGTTCTATATAAGTACTCAATGACACTATGTGACCCCCCTAGTCCTATATCAGTACTCAATGACCCCATGTAACCCAACCTAGTCCTATATAAGTACTCAATGACCTCATGTGACCCCCCTAGTCCTATATAAGTACTCAATGACCCCATGTGACCCCCCTAGTCCTATATAAGTACTCAATGACCCCATGTGACCCCCCTAGTCCTATATAAGTACTCAATGACCCCATGTGACCCACCCTAGTCCTATATAAGTACTCAATGACCCCATGTGACCCCCCTAATCCTATATAAGTACTCAATGACCCCATGTGACCCCCCTAGTCCTATATAAATACCCAATGACCCCATGTGACCCACCCTAGTCCTATATAAGTACTCAATGACCCCATGTGACCCCCCCATGACCTATATAAGTACTCAATGACCCCATGTGACCCCCCTAGTCCTATATAAGTACTCAATGACCCCATGTGACCCCCCTAGTCCTATATAAGTACTCAATGACCCCATGTGACCCCCCTAGTCCTATATAAGTACTCAATGACCCCATGTGACCCCCCATGTCCTATATAAGTACTCAATGACCCCATGTGACCCCCCTAGTCCTATATAAGTACTCAATGACTCCATGTGACCCCCCCATGACCTATATAAGTACTCAATGACCCCATGTGACCCCCCTAGTCCTATATAAGTACTCAATGACCCCATGTAACCCACCCTAGTCCTATATAAATACTCAATGACCCCATGTGACCCACCCTAGTCCTATATAAGTACTCAATGACCCCATGTGACCCCCCCATGACCTACATAAGTACTCAATGACCCCATGTGACCCCCCTAGTCCTATATAAGTACTCAATGACCCCATGTAACCCCCCCATGTCCTATATAAGTACTCAATGACCCCATGTGACCCCCCCATGTCCTATATAAGTACTCAATGACCCCATGTGACCCACCCTAGTCCTATATAAGTACTCAATGACCCCATGTGACCCCCCCATGACCTATATAAGTACTCAATGACCCCATGTGACCCACCTAGTCCTATATAAGTACTCAATGACCCCATGTGACCCCCCTAGTCCTATATAAGTACTCAATGACCTCATGTGACCCCTCTAGTCCTATATAAGTACTCAATGACCCCATGTGACCCCCCTAGTCCTATATAAGTACTCAATGACCCCATGTGACCCCCCTAGTCCTATATAAGTACTCAATGACCCCATGTGACCCACCCTAGTCCTATATAAGTACTCAATGACCCCATGTGACCCCCCTAGTCCTATATAAGTACTCAATGACCCCATGTGACCCCCCTAGTCCTATATAAATACTCAATGACCACATGTGACCCACCCTAGTCCTATATAAGTACTCAATGACCCCATGTGACCCCCCCCATGACCTATATAAGTACTCAATGACCCCATGTGACCCCCCTAGTCCTATATAAGTACTCAATAACCCCATGTGACCCCCCTAGTCCTATATAAGTACTCAATGACCCCTTGTGACCCCCCTAGTCCTATATAAGTACTCAATGACCCCATGTGACACCCCTAGTCCTATATAAGTACTCAATGACCCCATGTGACCCCCCATGACCTATATAAGTACTCAATGACCCCATGTGACCCCCCTAGTCCTATATAAGTACTCAATGACCCCATGTGACCCCCCTAGTCCTATATAAGTACTCAATGACCCCATGTGACCCACCCTAGTCCTATATAAGTACTCAATGACCCCATGTGACCCCCCCATGTCCTATATAAGTACTCAATGACCCCATGTGACCCCCCCATGACCTATATAAGTACTCAATGACCCCATGTGACCCCCCTAGTCCTATATAAGTACTCAATGACCCCATGTGACCCACCCTAGTCCTATATAAATACTCAATGACCCCATGTGAACCACCCTAGTCCTATATAAGTACTCAATGACCCCATGTGACCTCCCCATGACCTATATAAGTACTCAATGACCCCATGTGACCCCCCTAGTCCTATATAAGTACTCAATGACCCCATGTGACCCCCCCATGTCCTATATAAGTACTCAATGACCCCATGTGACCCCCCTAGTCCTATATAAGTACTCAATGACCCCATGTGACCCCCCATGTCCTATATAAGTACTCAATGACCCCATGTGACCCCCCTAGTCCTATATAAGTACTCAATGACCCCATGTGAGCCCCCCATGACCTATATAAGTACTCAATGACCCCATGTGACCCCCCTAGTCCTATATAAGTACTCAATGACCCCATGTGACCCACCCTAGTCCTATATAAATACTCAATGACCGCATATGACCCACCCTAGTCCTATATAAGTACTCAATGACCCCATGTGACCCCCCCATGACCTATATAAGTACTCAATGACCCCATGTGACCCCCCTAGTCCTATATAAATACTCAATGACCCCATGTGACCCCCCATGTCCTATATAAGTACTCAATGACCCCATGTGACCCCCCTAGTCCTATATAAGTACTCAATGACCCCATGTGACCCCCCCTATGTCCTATATAAGTACTCAATGACCCCTTGTGACCCCCCTAGTCCTATATAAGTACTCAATGACCCCATGTGACCCCCCTAGTCCTATATAAGTAATCAATGACCCCATGTGACCCACCCTAGTCCTTTATAAGTACTCAATGACCCCATGTGACCCACCCCCATGTCCTATATAAGAACTCAATGACCCCATGTGACCCCCCTAGTCCTATATAAGTACTCAATGACCCCATGTGACCCCCCTAGTCCTATATAAGTACTTAATGACCCCATGTGACCCACCCTAGTCCTATATAAGTACTCAATGACCACATGTGACCCCCCCATGTCCTATATAAGTACTCAATGACCCCATGTGACCCCCCTAGTTCTATATAAGTACTCAATGACACTATGTGACCCCCCTAGTCCTATATCAGTACTCAATGACCCCATGTAACCCAACCTAGTCCTATATAAGTACTCAATGACCTCATGTGACCCCCCTAGTCCTATATAAGTACTTAATGACCCCATGTGACCCACCCTAGTCCTATATAAGTACTCAATGACCACATGTGACCCCCCCATGTCCTATATAAGTACTCAATGACCCCATGTGACCCCCCTAGTTCTATATAAGTACTCAATGACACTATGTGACCCCCCTAGTCCTATATCAGTACTCAATGACCCCATGTAACCCAACCTAGTCCTATATAAGTACTCAATGACCTCATGTGACCCCCCTAGTCCTATATAAGTACTCAATGACCCCATGTGACCCCCCTAGTCCTATATAAGTACTCAATGACCCCATGTGACCCCCCTAGTCCTATATAAGTACTCAATGACCCCATGTGACCCACCCTAGTCCTATATAAGTACTCAATGACCCCATGTGACCCCCCTAATCCTATATAAGTACTCAATGACCCCATGTGACCCCCCTAGTCCTATATAAATACCCAATGACCCCATGTGACCCACCCTAGTCCTATATAAGTACTCAATGACCCCATGTGACCCCCCCATGACCTATATAAGTACTCAATGACCCCATGTGACCCCCCTAGTCCTATATAAGTACTCAATGACCCCATGTGACCCCCCTAGTCCTATATAAGTACTCAATGACCCCATGTGACCCCCCTAGTCCTATATAAGTACTCAATGACCCCATGTGACCCCCCATGTCCTATATAAGTACTCAATGACCCCATGTGACCCCCCTAGTCCTATATAAGTACTCAATGACTCCATGTGACCCCCCCATGACCTATATAAGTACTCAATGACCCCATGTGACCCCCCTAGTCCTATATAAGTACTCAATGACCCCATGTAACCCACCCTAGTCCTATATAAATACTCAATGACCCCATGTGACCCACCCTAGTCCTATATAAGTACTCAATGACCCCATGTGACCCCCCCATGACCTACATAAGTACTCAATGACCCCATGTGACCCCCCTAGTCCTATATAAGTACTCAATGACCCCATGTAACCCCCCCATGTCCTATATAAGTACTCAATGACCCCATGTGACCCCCCCATGTCCTATATAAGTACTCAATGACCCCATGTGACCCACCCTAGTCCTATATAAGTACTCAATGACCCCATGTGACCCCCCCATGACCTATATAAGTACTCAATGACCCCATGTGACCCACCTAGTCCTATATAAGTACTCAATGACCCCATGTGACCCCCCTAGTCCTATATAAGTACTCAATGACCTCATGTGACCCCTCTAGTCCTATATAAGTACTCAATGACCCCATGTGACCCCCCTAGTCCTATATAAGTACTCAATGACCCCATGTGACCCCCCTAGTCCTATATAAGTACTCAATGACCCCATGTGACCCACCCTAGTCCTATATAAGTACTCAATGACCCCATGTGACCCCCCTAGTCCTATATAAGTACTCAATGACCCCATGTGACCCCCCTAGTCCTATATAAATACTCAATGACCACATGTGACCCACCCTAGTCCTATATAAGTACTCAATGACCCCATGTGACCCCCCCCATGACCTATATAAGTACTCAATGACCCCATGTGACCCCCCTAGTCCTATATAAGTACTCAATAACCCCATGTGACCCCCCTAGTCCTATATAAGTACTCAATGACCCCTTGTGACCCCCCTAGTCCTATATAAGTACTCAATGACCCCATGTGACACCCCTAGTCCTATATAAGTACTCAATGACCCCATGTGACCCACCCTAGTCCTATATAAGTACTCAATGACCCCATGTGACCCCCCTAGTCCTATATAAGTACTCAATGACCCCATGTGACCCCCCTAGTCCTATATAAGTACTCAATGACCACATGTGACCCACCCTAGTCCTATATAAGTACTCAATGACCCCATGTGACCCCCCTAGTCCTATATAAGTACTCAATGACCCCATGTGACCCACCTAGTCCTATATAAGTACTCAATGACCCCATGTGACCCCCCTAGTCCTATATAAGTACTCAATGACCTCATGTGACCCCTCTAGTCCTATATAAGTACTCAATGACCCCATGTGACCCCCCTAGTCCTATATAAGTACTCAATGACCCCATGTGACCCCCCTAGTCCTATATAAGTACTCAATGACCCCATGTGACCCACCCTAGTCCTATATAAGTACTCAATGACCCCATGTGACCCCCCTAGTCCTATATAAGTACTCAATGACCCCATGTGACCCCCCTAGTCCTATATAAATACTCAATGACCACATGTGACCCACCCTAGTCCTATATAAGTACTCAATGACCCCATGTGACCCCCCCCATGACCTATATAAGTACTCAATGACCCCATGTGACCCCCCTAGTCCTATATAAGTACTCAATAACCCCATGTGACCCCCCTAGTCCTATATAAGTACTCAATGACCCCTTGTGACCCCCCTAGTCCTATATAAGTACTCAATGACCCCATGTGACACCCCTAGTCCTATATAAGTACTCAATGACCCCATGTGACCCACCCTAGTCCTATATAAGTACTCAATGACCCCATGTGACCCCCCTAGTCCTATATAAGTACTCAATGACCCCATGTGACCCCCCTAGTCCTATATAAGTACTCAATGACCACATGTGACCCACCCTAGTCCTATATAAGTACTCAATGACCCCATGTGACCCCCCTTGTCCTATATAAGTACTCAATGACCCCATGTGACCCACCCTAGTCCTATATAAGAACTCAATGACCCCATGTGACCCCCCCATGTCCTATATAAGTACTCCATGACCCCATGTGACCCACCCTAGTCCTATATAAGTACTCAATGACCCCATGTGACCCCCCTAGTCCTATATAAGTACTCAATGACCCCATGTGACCCCCCTAGTCCTATATAAATACTCAATGACCCCATGTGACCCACCCTAGTCCTATATAAGTACTCAATGACCCCATGTGACCCCCCCATGACCTATATAAGTACTCAATGACCCCATGTGACCCCCCTAGTCCTATATAAGTACTCAATGACCCCATGTGACCCCCCTAGTCCTATATAAATACTCAATGACCCCATGTGACCCACCCTAGTCCTATATATGTACTCAATGACCCCATGTGACCCCCCCATGACCTATATAAGTACTCAATGACCCCATGTGACCCCCCTAGTCCTATATAAGTACTCAATGACCCCATGTGACCCCCCTAGTCCTATATAAGTACTCAATGACCCCATGTGACCCACCCTAGTCCTATATAAGTACTCAATGACCCCATGTGACCCCCCTAGTCCTATATAAGTACTCAATGACCCCATGTGACCCCCCATGTCCTATATAAGTACTCAATGACCCCATGTGACCCCCCTAGTCCTATATAAGTACTCAATGACCCCATGTGACCCCCCCATGTCCTATATAAGTACTCAATGACCCCTTGTGACCCCCCTAGTCCTATATAAGTACTCAATGACCCCATGTGACCCCCCTAGTCCTATATAAGTACTCAATGACCCCATGTGACCCACCCTAGTCCTATATAAGTACTCAATGACCCCATGTAACCCCCCCCATGTCCTATATAAGAACTCAATGACCCCATGTGACCCCCCTAGTCCTATATAAGTACTCAATGACCCCATGTGACCCCCCCATGTCCTATATAAGCACTCATGACCCCATGTGACCCCTCTAGTCCTATATAAGTACTCAATGACCCCATGTGACCCCCCCATGTCCTATATAAGTACTCAATGACCCCTTGTGACCCCCCTAGTCCTATATAAGTACTCAATGACCCCATGTGACCCACCCTAGTCCTATATAAATACTCAATGACCCCATGTGACCCCCCCATGTCCTATATAAGTAGTCAATGACCCCATGTGACCCCCCTAGTCCTATATAAGTACTCAATGGCACCATGTGACCCCACTAGTCCTATATAAGTACTCAATGACCTCATGTGACCCACCCTAGTCCTATATAAGTACTCAATGACCCCATGTGACCCCCCTAGTCCTATATAAGTACTCAATGACCACATGTGACCCCCCTAGTCCTAAATAAATACTCAATGACCCCATGTGACCCACCCTAGTCCTATATAAGTACTCAATGACCCCATGTGACCCCCCCATGACCTATATAAGTACTCAATGACCCCATGTGACCCCCCTAGTCCTATATAAGTACTCAATGACCCCATGTGACCCCCCTAGTCCTATATAAATACTCAATGACCCCATGTGACCCACCCTAGTCCTATATAAGTACTCAATGACCCCATGTGACCCCCCTAGTCCTATATAAGTACTCAATGACCCCATGTGACCCACCCTAGTCCTATATAAGTACTCAATGACCCCATGTGACCCCCCCATGTCCTATATAAGTACTCAATGACCCCATGTGACCCCCCCATGACCTATATAAGTACTCAATGACCCCATGTGACCCCCCTAGTCCTATAGAAGTACTCAATGACCCCATGTGACCCTCCTAGTCCTATATAAATACTCAATGACCCCATGTCACCCCACTAGTCCTATATAAGTACTCAATGACCCCATGTGACCCCCCATGTCCTATATAAGTACTCAATGACCCCATGTGACCCCCCTAGTCCTATATAAGTACTCAATGACCCCATGTGACCCCCCCATGTCCTATATAAGTACTCAATGACCCCTTGTGACCCCCCTAGTCCTATATAAGTACTCAATGACCCCATGTGACCCCCCTAGTCCTATATAAGTACTCAATGACCCCATGTGACCCACCCTAGTCCTTTATAAGTACTCAATGACCCCATGTAACCCCCCCATGTCCTATATAAGAACTCAATGACCCCATGTGACCCCCCTAGTCCTATATAAGTACTCAATGACCCCATGTGACCCCCCTAGTCCTATATAAGTACTTAATGACCCCATGAGACCCACCCTAGTCCTATATAAGTACTCAATGACCACATGTGACCCCCCCATGACCTATATAAGTACTCAATGACCCCATGTGACCCCCCTAGTCCTATATAAGTGCTCAATGACCCCATGTGACCCCCCTAGTCCTATATAAGTACTCAATGACCCCATGTGACCCACCCTAGTCCTATATAAGTACTCAATGACCCCATGTGACCCCCCCATGACCTATATAAGTACTCAATGACCCCATGTGACCCCCCTAGTCCTATATAAGTACTCAATGACCCCATGTGACCCCCCTAGTCCTATATAAGTACTCAATGACCCCATGTGACCCCCCTAGTCCTATATAAATACTCAATGACCCCATGTGACCCACCCTAGTCTTATATAAGTACTCAATGACCCCATGTGACCCCCCCATGACCTATATAAGTACTCAATGACCCCATGTGACCCCCCTAGTCCTATATAAGTACTCAATGACCCCATGTGACACCCCTAGTCCTATATAAGTACTCAATGACACCATGTGACCCACCCTAGTCCTATATAAGTACTCAATGACCCCATGTGACCCCCCCATGACCTATATAAGTACTCAATGACCCCATGTGACCCCCCTAGTCCTATATAAGTACTCAATGACCCCATGTGACCCCCCTAGTCCTATATAAGTACTCAATGACCCCATGTGACCCCCCATGTCCTATATAAGTACTCAATGACCCCATGTGACCCCCCTAGTCCTATATAAGTACTCAATGACCCCATGTGACCCCCCCATGTCCTATATAAGTACTCAATGACCCCTTGTGACCCCCCTAGTCCTATATAAGTACACAATGACCCCATGTGACCCCCATGACCTATATAAGTACTCAATGACCCCATGTGACCCCCCTAGTCCTATATAAGTACTCAATGACCCCATGTGACCCCCCTAGTCCTATATAAGTACTCAATGACCCCATGTGACCCACCCTAGTCCTATATAAGTACTCAATGACCCCATGTGACCCCCCCATGTCCTATATAAGTACTCAATGACCCCATGTGACCCCCCCATGACCTATATAAGTACTCAATGACCCCATGTGACCCCCCTAGTCCTATATAAGTACTCAATGACCCCATGTGACCCACCCTAGTCCTATATAAATACTCAATGACCCCATGTGACCCACCCTAGTCCTATATAAGTACTCAATGACCCCATGTGACCTCCCCATGACCTATATAAGTACTCAATGACCCCATGTGACCCCCCTAGTCCTATATAAGTACTCAATGACCCCATGTGACCCCCCCATGTCCTATATAAGTACTCAATGACCCCATGTGACCCCCCTAGTCCTATAGAAGTACTCAATGACCCCATGTGACCCCCCATGTCCTATATAAGTACTCAATGACCCCATGTGACCCCCCTAGTCCTATATAAGTACTCAATGACCCCATGTGAGCCCCCCATGACCTATATAAGTACTCAATGACCCCATGTGACCCCCCTAGTCCTATATAAGTACTCAATGACCCCATGTGACCCACCCTAGTCCTATATAAATACTCAATGACCCCATATGACCCACCCTAGTCCTATATAAGTACTCAATGACCCCATGTGACCCCCCCATGACCTATATAAGTACTCAATGACCCCATGTGACCCCCCTAGTCCTATATAAATACTCAATGACCCCATGTGACCCCCCATGTCCTATATAAGTACTCAATGACCCCATGTGACCCCCCTAGTCCTATATAAGTACTCAATGACCCCATGTGACCCTCCTATGTCCTATATAAGTACTCAATGACCCCTTGTGACCCCCCTAGTCCTATATAAGTACTCAATGACCCCATGTGACCCCCCTAGTCCTATATAAGTAATCAATGACCCCATGTGACCCACCCTAGTCCTTTATAAGTACTCAATGACCCCATGTGACCCACCCCCATGTCCTATATAAGAACTCAATGACCCCATGTGACCCCCCTAGTCCTATATAAGTACTCAATGACCCCATGTGACCCCCCTAGTCCTATATAAGTACTTAATGACCCCATGTGACCCACCCTAGTCCTATATAAGTACTCAATGACCACATGTGACCCCCCCATGTCCTATATAAGTACTCAATGACCCCATGTGACCCCCCTAGTTCTATATAAGTACTCAATGACACTATGTGACCCCCCTAGTCCTATATCAGTACTCAATGACCCCATGTAACCCAACCTAGTCCTATATAAGTACTCAATGACCTCATGTGACCCCCCTAGTCCTATATAAGTACTCAATGACCCCATGTGACCCCCCTAGTCCTATATAAGTACTCAATGACCCCATGTGACCCACCCTAGTCCTATATAAGTACTCAATGACCCCATGTGACCCCCCTAGTCCTATATAAGTACTCAATGACCCCATGTGACCCCCCTAGTCCTATATAAATACTCAATGACCACATGTGACCCACCCTAGTCCTATATAAGTACTCAATGACCCCATGTGACCCCCCCCATGACCTATATAAGTACTCAATGACCCCATGTGACCCCCCTAGTCCTATATAAGTACTCAATAACCCCATGTGACCCCCCTAGTCCTATATAAGTACTCAATGACCCCTTGTGACCCCCCTAGTCCTATATAAGTACTCAATGACCCCATGTGACACCCCTAGTCCTATATAAGTACTCAATGACCCCATGTGACCCACCCTAGTCCTATATAAGTACTCAATGACCCCATGTGACCCCCCTAGTCCTATATAAGTACTCAATGACCCCATGTGACCCCCCTAGTCCTATATAAGTACTCAATGACCACATGTGACCCACCCTAGTCCTATATAAGTACTCAATGACCCCATGTGACCCCCCTAGTCCTATATAAGTACTCAATGACCCCATGTGACCCACCTAGTCCTATATAAGTACTCAATGACCCCATGTGACCCCCCTAGTCCTATATAAGTACTCAATGACCTCATGTGACCCCTCTAGTCCTATATAAGTACTCAATGACCCCATGTGACCCCCCTAGTCCTATATAAGTACTCAATGACCCCATGTGACCCCCCTAGTCCTATATAAGTACTCAATGACCCCATGTGACCCACCCTAGTCCTATATAAGTACTCAATGACCCCATGTGACCCCCCTAGTCCTATATAAGTACTCAATGACCCCATGTGACCCCCCTAGTCCTATATAAATACTCAATGACCACATGTGACCCACCCTAGTCCTATATAAGTACTCAATGACCCCATGTGACCCCCCCCATGACCTATATAAGTACTCAATGACCCCATGTGACCCCCCTAGTCCTATATAAGTACTCAATAACCCCATGTGACCCCCCTAGTCCTATATAAGTACTCAATGACCCCTTGTGACCCCCCTAGTCCTATATAAGTACTCAATGACCCCATGTGACACCCCTAGTCCTATATAAGTACTCAATGACCCCATGTGACCCACCCTAGTCCTATATAAGTACTCAATGACCCCATGTGACCCCCCTAGTCCTATATAAGTACTCAATGACCCCATGTGACCCCCCTAGTCCTATATAAGTACTCAATGACCACATGTGACCCACCCTAGTCCTATATAAGTACTCAATGACCCCATGTGACCCCCCTTGTCCTATATAAGAACTCAATGACCCCATGTGACCCCCCCATGTCCTATATAAGTACTCCATGACCCCATGTGACCCACCCTAGTCCTATATAAGTACTCAATGACCCCATGTGACCCCCCTAGTCCTATATAAGTACTCAATGACCCCATGTGACCCCCCTAGTCCTATATAAATACTCAATGACCCCATGTGACCCACCCTAGTCCTATATAAGTACTCAATGACCCCATGTGACCCCCCCATGACCTATATAAGTACTCAATGACCCCATGTGACCCCCCTAGTCCTATATAAGTACTCAATGACCCCATGTGACCCCCCTAGTCCTATATAAATACTCAATGACCCCATGTGACCCACCCTAGTCCTATATATGTACTCAATGACCCCATGTGACCCCCCCATGACCTATATAAGTACTCAATGACCCCATGTGACCCCCCTAGTCCTATATAAGTACTCAATGACCCCATGTGACCCCCCTAGTCCTATATAAGTACTCAATGACCCCATGTGACCCACCCTAGTCCTATATAAGTACTCAATGACCCCATGTGACCCCCCTAGTCCTATATAAGTACTCAATGACCCCATGTGACCCCCCATGTCCTATATAAGTACTCAATGACCCCATGTGACCCCCCTAGTCCTATATAAGTACTCAATGACCCCATGTGACCCCCCCATGTCCTATATAAGTACTCAATGACCCCTTGTGACCCCCCTAGTCCTATATAAGTACTCAATGACCCCATGTGACCCCCCTAGTCCTATATAAGTACTCAATGACCCCATGTGACCCACCCTAGTCCTATATAAGTACTCAATGACCCCATGTAACCCCCCCCATGTCCTATATAAGAACTCAATGACCCCATGTGACCCCCCTAGTCCTATATAAGTACTCAATGACCCCATGTGACCCCCCCATGTCCTATATAAGCACTCATGACCCCATGTGACCCCTCTAGTCCTATATAAGTACTCAATGACCCCATGTGACCCCCCCATGTCCTATATAAGTACTCAATGACCCCTTGTGACCCCCCTAGTCCTATATAAGTACTCAATGACCCCATGTGACCCACCCTAGTCCTATATAAATACTCAATGACCCCATGTGACCCCCCCATGTCCTATATAAGTAGTCAATGACCCCATGTGACCCCCCTAGTCCTATATAAGTACTCAATGGCACCATGTGACCCCACTAGTCCTATATAAGTACTCAATGACCTCATGTGACCCACCCTAGTCCTATATAAGTACTCAATGACCCCATGTGACCCCCCTAGTCCTATATAAGTACTCAATGACCACATGTGACCCCCCTAGTCCTAAATAAATACTCAATGACCCCATGTGACCCACCCTAGTCCTATATAAGTACTCAATGACCCCATGTGACCCCCCCATGACCTATATAAGTACTCAATGACCCCATGTGACCCCCCTAGTCCTATATAAGTACTCAATGACCCCATGTGACCCCCCTAGTCCTATATAAATACTCAATGACCCCATGTGACCCACCCTAGTCCTATATAAGTACTCAATGACCCCATGTGACCCCCCTAGTCCTATATAAGTACTCAATGACCCCATGTGACCCACCCTAGTCCTATATAAGTACTCAATGACCCCATGTGACCCCCCCATGTCCTATATAAGTACTCAATGACCCCATGTGACCCCCCCATGACCTATATAAGTACTCAATGACCCCATGTGACCCCCCTAGTCCTATAGAAGTACTCAATGACCCCATGTGACCCTCCTAGTCCTATATAAATACTCAATGACCCCATGTCACCCCACTAGTCCTATATAAGTACTCAATGACCCCATGTGACCCCCCATGTCCTATATAAGTACTCAATGACCCCATGTGACCCCCCTAGTCCTATATAAGTACTCAATGACCCCATGTGACCCCCCCATGTCCTATATAAGTACTCAATGACCCCTTGTGACCCCCCTAGTCCTATATAAGTACTCAATGACCCCATGTGACCCCCCTAGTCCTATATAAGTACTCAATGACCCCATGTGACCCACCCTAGTCCTTTATAAGTACTCAATGACCCCATGTAACCCCCCCATGTCCTATATAAGAACTCAATGACCCCATGTGACCCCCCTAGTCCTATATAAGTACTCAATGACCCCATGTGACCCCCCTAGTCCTATATAAGTACTTAATGACCCCATGAGACCCACCCTAGTCCTATATAAGTACTCAATGACCACATGTGACCCCCCCATGACCTATATAAGTACTCAATGACCCCATGTGACCCCCCTAGTCCTATATAAGTGCTCAATGACCCCATGTGACCCCCCTAGTCCTATATAAGTACTCAATGACCCCATGTGACCCACCCTAGTCCTATATAAGTACTCAATGACCCCATGTGACCCCCCCATGACCTATATAAGTACTCAATGACCCCATGTGACCCCCCTAGTCCTATATAAGTACTCAATGACCCCATGTGACCCCCCTAGTCCTATATAAGTACTCAATGACCCCATGTGACCCCCCTAGTCCTATATAAATACTCAATGACCCCATGTGACCCACCCTAGTCTTATATAAGTACTCAATGACCCCATGTGACCCCCCCATGACCTATATAAGTACTCAATGACCCCATGTGACCCCCCTAGTCCTATATAAGTACTCAATGACCCCATGTGACACCCCTAGTCCTATATAAGTACTCAATGACACCATGTGACCCACCCTAGTCCTATATAAGTACTCAATGACCCCATGTGACCCCCCCATGACCTATATAAGTACTCAATGACCCCATGTGACCCCCCTAGTCCTATATAAGTACTCAATGACCCCATGTGACCCCCCTAGTCCTATATAAGTACTCAATGACCCCATGTGACCCCCCATGTCCTATATAAGTACTCAATGACCCCATGTGACCCCCCTAGTCCTATATAAGTACTCAATGACCCCATGTGACCCCCCCATGTCCTATATAAGTACTCAATGACCCCTTGTGACCCCCCTAGTCCTATATAAGTACACAATGACCCCATGTGACCCCCATGACCTATATAAGTACTCAATGACCCCATGTGACCCCCCTAGTCCTATATAAGTACTCAATGACCCCATGTGACCCCCCTAGTCCTATATAAGTACTCAATGACCCCATGTGACCCACCCTAGTCCTATATAAGTACTCAATGACCCCATGTGACCCCCCCATGTCCTATATAAGTACTCAATGACCCCATGTGACCCCCCCATGACCTATATAAGTACTCAATGACCCCATGTGACCCCCCTAGTCCTATATAAGTACTCAATGACCCCATGTGACCCACCCTAGTCCTATATAAATACTCAATGACCCCATGTGACCCACCCTAGTCCTATATAAGTACTCAATGACCCCATGTGACCTCCCCATGACCTATATAAGTACTCAATGACCCCATGTGACCCCCCTAGTCCTATATAAGTACTCAATGACCCCATGTGACCCCCCCATGTCCTATATAAGTACTCAATGACCCCATGTGACCCCCCTAGTCCTATAGAAGTACTCAATGACCCCATGTGACCCCCCATGTCCTATATAAGTACTCAATGACCCCATGTGACCCCCCTAGTCCTATATAAGTACTCAATGACCCCATGTGAGCCCCCCATGACCTATATAAGTACTCAATGACCCCATGTGACCCCCCTAGTCCTATATAAGTACTCAATGACCCCATGTGACCCACCCTAGTCCTATATAAATACTCAATGACCCCATATGACCCACCCTAGTCCTATATAAGTACTCAATGACCCCATGTGACCCCCCCATGACCTATATAAGTACTCAATGACCCCATGTGACCCCCCTAGTCCTATATAAATACTCAATGACCCCATGTGACCCCCCATGTCCTATATAAGTACTCAATGACCCCATGTGACCCCCCTAGTCCTATATAAGTACTCAATGACCCCATGTGACCCTCCTATGTCCTATATAAGTACTCAATGACCCCTTGTGACCCCCCTAGTCCTATATAAGTACTCAATGACCCCATGTGACCCCCCTAGTCCTATATAAGTAATCAATGACCCCATGTGACCCACCCTAGTCCTTTATAAGTACTCAATGACCCCATGTGACCCACCCCCATGTCCTATATAAGAACTCAATGACCCCATGTGACCCCCCTAGTCCTATATAAGTACTCAATGACCCCATGTGACCCCCCTAGTCCTATATAAGTACTTAATGACCCCATGTGACCCACCCTAGTCCTATATAAGTACTCAATGACCACATGTGACCCCCCCATGTCCTATATAAGTACTCAATGACCCCATGTGACCCCCCTAGTTCTATATAAGTACTCAATGACACTATGTGACCCCCCTAGTCCTATATCAGTACTCAATGACCCCATGTAACCCAACCTAGTCCTATATAAGTACTCAATGACCTCATGTGACCCCCCTAGTCCTATATAAGTACTCAATGACCCCATGTGACCCCCCTAGTCCTATATAAGTACTCAATGACCCCATGTGACCCACCCTAGTCCTATATAAGTACTCAATGACCCCATGTGACCCCCCTAATCCTATATAAGTACTCAATGACCCCATGTGACCCCCCTAGTCCTATATAAATACCCAATGACCCCATGTGACCCACCCTAGTCCTATATAAGTACTCAATGACCCCATGTGACCCCCCCATGACCTATATAAGTACTCAATGACCCCATGTGACCCCCCTAGTCCTATATAAGTACTCAATGACCCCATGTGACCCCCCTAGTCCTATATAAGTACTCAATGACCCCATGTGACCCCCCTAGTCCTATATAAGTACTCAATGACCCCATGTGACCCCCCATGTCCTATATAAGTACTCAATGACCCCATGTGACCCCCCTAGTCCTATATAAGTACTCAATGACTCCATGTGACCCCCCCATGACCTATATAAGTACTCAATGATCCCATGTGACCCCCCTAGTCCTATATAAGTACTCAATGACCCCATGTAACCCACCCTAGTCCTATATAAATACTCAATGACCCCATGTGACCCACCCTAGTCCTATATAAGTACTCAATGACCCCATGTGACCCCCCCATGACCTACACAAGTACTCAATGACCCCATGTGACCCCCCTAGTCCTATATAAGTACTCAATGACCCCATGTAACCCCCCCATGTCCTATATAAGTACTCAATGACCCCATGTGACCCCCCCATGTCCTATATAAGTACTCAATGACCCCATGTGACCCACCCTAGTTTTATATAAGTACTCAATGACCCCATGTGACCCCCCATGACCTATATAAGTACTCAATGACCCCATGTGACCCACCTAGTCCTATATAAGTACTCAATGACCCCATGTGACCCCCCTAGTCCTATATAAGTACTCAATGACCTCATGTGACCCCTCTAGTCCTATATAAGTACTCAATGACCCCATGTGACCCCCTAGTCCTATATAAGTACTCAATGACCCCATGTGACCCCCCTAGTCCTATATAAGTACTCAATGACCCCATGTGACCCACCCTAGTCCTATATAAGTACTCAATGACCCCATGTGACCCCCCTAGTCCTATATAAGTACTCAATGACCCCATGTGACCCCCCTAGTCCTATATAAATACTCAATGACCACATGTGACCCACCCTAGTCCTATATAAGTACTCAATGACCCCATGTGACCCCCCCATGACCTATATAAGTACTCAATGACCCCATGTGACCCCCCTAGTCCTATATAAGTACTCAATAACCCCATGTGACCCCCCTAGTCCTATATAAGTACTCAATGACCCCATGTGACCCCCCATGTCCTATATAAGTACTCAATGACCCCATGTGACCCCCCTAGTCCTATATAAGTACTCAATGACCCCATGTGACCCCCCCATGTCCTATATAAGTACTCAATGACCCCTTGTGACCCCCCTAGTCCTATATAAGTACTCAATGACCCCATGTGACCCCCCTAGTCCTATATAAGTACTCAATGACCCCATGTGACCCACCCTAGTCCTATATACGTACTCAATGACCCCATGTGACCCCCACATGTCCTATATAAGTACTCAATGACCCCTTGTGACCCCCCTAGTCCTATATAAGTACTCAATGACCCCATGTGACACCCCTAGTCCTATATAAGTACTCAATGACCCCATGTGACCCACCCTAGTCCTATATAAGTACTCAATGACCCCATGTGACCCCCCTAGTCCTATATAAGTACTCAATGACCCCATGTGACCCCCCTAGTCCTATATAAGTACTCAATGACCACATGTGACCCACCCTAGTCCTATATAAGTACTCAATGACCCCATGTGACCCCCCTAGTCCTATATAAGTACTCAATGACCCCATGTGACCCACCCTAGTCCTATATAAGAACTCAATGACCCCATGTGACCCCCCCATGTCCTATATAAGTACTCCATGACCCCATGTGACCCCCTAGTCTTATATAAGTACTCAATGACCCCATGTGACACCCCTAGTCCTATATAAGTACTCAATGACCCCATGTGACCCACCCTAGTCCTATATAAGTACTCAATGACCCCATGTGACCCCCCTAGTCCTATATAAGTACTCAATGACCCCATGTAACCCACCCTAGTCCTATATAAATACTCAATGACCCCATGTGACCCACCCTAGTCCTATATAAGTACTCAATGACCCCATGTGACCCCCCCATGACCTACATAAGTACTCAATGACCCCATGTGACCCCCCTAGTCCTATATAAGTACTCAATGACCCCATGTAACCCCCCCATGTCCTATATAAGTACTCAATGACCCCATGTGACCCCCCCATGTCCTATATAAGTACTCAATGACCCCATGTGACCCACCCTAGTCCTATATAAGTACTCAATGACCCCATGTGACCCCCCATGACCTATATAAGTACTCAATGACCCCATGTGACCCACCTAGTCCTATATAAGTACTCAATGACCCCATGTGACCCCCCTAGTCCTATATAAGTACTCAATGACCTCATGTGACCCCTCTAGTCCTATATAAGTACTCAATGACCCCATGTGACCCCCTAGTCCTATATAAGTACTCAATGACCCCATGTGACCCCCCTAGTCCTATATAAGTACTCAATGACCCCATGTGACCCACCCTAGTCCTATATAAGTACTCAATGACCCCATGTGACCCCCCTAGTCCTATATAAGTACTCAATGACCCCATGTGACCCCCCTAGTCCTATATAAATACTCAATGACCACATGTGACCCACCCTAGTCCTATATAAGTACTCAATGACCCCATGTGACCCCCCCATGACCTATATAAGTACTCAATGACCCCATGTGACCCCCCTAGTCCTATATAAGTACTCAATAACCCCATGTGACCCCCCTAGTCCTATATAAGTACTCAATGACCCCATGTGACCCCCCATGTCCTATATAAGTACTCAATGACCCCATGTGACCCCCCTAGTCCTATATAAGTACTCAATGACCCCATGTGACCCCCCCATGTCCTATATAAGTACTCAATGACCCCTTGTGACCCCCCTAGTCCTATATAAGTACTCAATGACCCCATGTGACCCCCCTAGTCCTATATAAGTACTCAATGACCCCATGTGACCCACCCTAGTCCTATATAAGTACTCAATGACCCCATGTGACCCCCCCATGTCCTATATAAGTACTCAATGACCCCTTGTGACCCCCCTAGTCCTATATAAGTACTCAATGACCCCATGTGACACCCCTAGTCCTATATAAGTACTCAATGACCCCATGTGACCCACCCTAGTCCTATATAAGTACTCAATGACCCCATGTGACCCCCCTAGTCCTATATAAGTACTCAATGACCCCATGTGACCCCCCTAGTCCTATATAAGTACTCAATGACCACATGTGACCCACCCTAGTCCTATATAAGTACTCAATGACCCCATGTGACCCCCCTAGTCCTATATAAGTACTCAATGACCCCATGTGACCCACCCTAGTCCTATATAAGAACTCAATGACCCCATGTGACCCCCCCATGTCCTATATAAGTACTCCATGACCCCATGTGACCCCCTAGTCTTATATAAGTACTCAATGACCCCATGTGACCCCCCCATGTCCTATAAAAGTACTCAATGTCCCCATTTGACCCCCCTAGTCCTATATAAGTACTCAATGACCCCATGTGACCCCACTAGTCCTATATAAGTACTCAATGACCCCATGTGACCCACCCTAGTCCTATATAAGTACTCAATGACCCCATGTGACCCTCCTAGTCCTATATAAGTACTCAATGACCCCATGTGACCCCCCTACTCCTATATAAATACTCAATGACCCCATGTGACCCACCCTAGTAGTATATAAGTACTCAATGACCCCATGTGACCCCCCCATGACCTATATAAGTACTCAATGACCCCATGTGACCCCCCTAGTCCTATATAAGTACTCAATGACCCCATGTGACTCCCCTAGTCCTATATAAGTACTCAATGACCCCATGTGACCCCCCCATGTCCTATATAAGTACTCAATGACCCCTTGTGACCCCCCTAGTCCTATATAAGTACTCAATGACCCCATGTGACCCCCCTAGTCCTATATAAGTACTCAATGACCCCATGTGACCCACCCTAGTCCTATAGAAGTACTCAATGACCCCATGTGACCCCCCTAGTTCTATATAAGTACTCAATGACACCATGTGACCCCCCTAGTCCTATATCAGTACTCAATGACCCCATGTGACCCAACCTAGTCCTATATAAGTACTCAATGACCTCATGTGACCCCCCTAGTCCTATATAAGTACTCAATGACCCCATGTGACCCCCCTAGTCCTATATAAGTACTCAATGACCCCATGTGACCCCCCTAGTCCTATATAAGTACTCAATGACCCCATGTGACCCACCCTAGTCCTATATAAGTACTCAATGACCCCATGTGACCCCCCTAGTCCTATATAAGTACTCAATGACTCCATGTGACCCACCCTAGTCCTATATAAGTACTCAATGACCCCATGTGACCCCCCCATGACCTATATAAGTACTCAATGACCCCATGTGACCCCCCTAGTCCTATATAAGTACTCAATGACCCCATGTGACCCACCTAGTCCTATATAAATACTCAATGACCCCATGTGACCCACCCTAGTCCTATATAAGTACTCAATGACCCCATGTGACCCCCCCATGACCTATATAAGTACTCAATGACCCCATGTGACCCCCCATGACCTATATAAGTACTCAATGACCCCATGTGACCCCCCTAGTCCTATATAAGTACTCAATGACCCCATGTGACCCCCCTAGTCCTATAGAAATACTCAATGACCCCATGTGACCCATCCTAGTCCTATATAAGTACTCAATGACCCCATGTGACCCCCCCATGACCTATATAAGTACTCAATGACCCCATGTGACCCCCCTATTCCTATATAAGTACTCAATGACCGCATGTGACCCCCCTAGTCCTATATAAGTACTCAATGACCCCATGTGACCCAACCTAGTCCTATATAAGTACTCAATGACCCCATGTGACCCACCCTAGTCCTATATAAGTACTCAATGACCCCATGTGACTCCCCCATGACCTATATAAGTACTCAATGACCCCATGTGACCCCCCCATCACCTATATAAGTACTCAATGACCCCATGTGACCCCCCTAGTCCTATATAAGTACTCAATGACCCCATGTGACCCCCCTAGTCCTATATAAGTACTCAATGACCACATGTGACCCCCCCATGACCTATATAAGTACTCAATGACCCCATGTGACCCCCCTAGTCCTATATCATTACTCAATGACCCCATGTGACCCAACCTAGTCCTATATAAGTACTCAATGACCTCATGTGACCCCCCTAGTCCTATATAAGTACTCAATGACCCCATGTGACCCCCCTAGTCCTATATAAGTACTCAATGACCCCATGTGACCCCCCTAGTCCTATATAAGTACTCAATGACCCCATGTGACCCCCCTAGTCCTATATAAGTACTCAATGACCACATGTGACCCCCCCATGACCTATATAAGTACTCAATGACCCCATGTGACCCCCCTAGTCCTATATCAGTACTCAATGACCCCATGTGACCCCCCTAGTCCTATATAAGTACTCAATGACCCCATGTGACCCCCCTAGTCCTATATAAGTACTCAATGACCCCATGTGATTCCCCCATGTCCTATATAAGTACTCAATGACACCATGTGACCCCCCCATGTCCTATATAAGTACTCAATGACCCCATGTGACCCCCCTAGTCCTATATAAGTACTCAATGACCCCATGTGACCCCCCTAGTCCTATATAAGTACTCAATGACCCCATGTGACCCCCCTAGTCCTATATAAGTACTCAATGACCCCATGTGACCCCCCATGTCCTATATAAGTACTCAATGACCCCATGTGAACCCCCTAGTCCTATATAAGTACTCAATGACCCCATGTGACCCTTCCATGTCCTATATAAGTACTCAATGACCCCTTGTGACCCCCCTAGTCCTATATAAGTACTCAATGACCTCATGTGACCCCCCTAGTCCTATATAAGTACTCAATGACCCCATGTGACCCACCCTAGTCCTATATAAGTACTCAATGACCCCATGTGACCCCCCCATGTCCTATATAAGTACTCAATGACCCCTTGTGACCCCCCTAGTCCTATATAAGTACTCAATGACCCCATGTGACCCCCCTAGTCCTATATAAGTACTCAATGACCCCATGTGACCCACCCTAGTCCTATATAAGTACTCAATGACCCCATGTGACCCCCCTAGTTCTATATAAGTACTCAATGACACCATGTGTCCCCCTAGTCCTATATCAGTACTCAATGACCCCATGTGACCCAACTTAGTCCTATATAAGTACTCAATGACCTCATGTGACCCCCCTAGTCCTATATAAGTACTCAATGACCCCATGTGACCCCCCTAGTCCTATATAAGTACTCAATGACCCCATGTGACCCCCCTAGTCCTATATAAGTACTCAATGACCCCATGTGACCCCCCTAGTCCTATATAAGTACTCAATGACCCCATGTGACCCACCCTAGTCCTATATAAGTACTCAATGACCCCATGTGACCCCCCCATGTCCTATATAAGTACTCAATGACCCCTTGTGACCCCCCTAGTCCTATATAAGTACTCAATGACCCCATGTGACACCCCTAGTCCTATATAAGTACTCAATGACCCCATGTGACCCACCCTAGTCCTATATAAGTACTCAATGACCCCATGTGACCCCCCTAGTCCTATATAAGTACTCAATGACCCCATGTGACCCCCCTAGTCCTATATAAGTACTCAATGACCACATGTGACCCACCCTAGTCCTATATAAGTACTCAATGACCCCATGTGACCCCCCTAGTCCTATATAAGTACTCAATGACCCCATGTGACCCACCCTAGTCCTATATAAGAACTCAATGACCCCATGTGACCCCCCCATGTCCTATATAAGTACTCCATGACCCCATGTGACCCCCTAGTCTTATATAAGTACTCAATGACCCCATGTGACCCCCCCATGTCCTATAAAAGTACTCAATGTCCCCATTTGACCCCCCTAGTCCTATATAAGTACTCAATGACCCCATGTGACCCCACTATTCCTATATAAGTACTCAATGACCCCATGTGACCCACCCTAGTCCTATATAAGTACTCAATGACCCCATGTGACCCTCCTAGTCCTATATAAGTACTCAATGACCCCATGTGACCCCCCTACTCCTATATAAATACTCAATGACCCCATGTGACCCACCCTAGTCCTATATAAGTACTCAATGACCCCATGTGACCCCCCCATGACCTATATAAGTACTCAATGACCCCATGTGACCCCCCTAGTCCTATATAAGTACTCAATGACCCCATGTGACTCCCCTAGTCCTATATAAGTACTCAATGACCCCATGTGACCCCCCCATGTCCTATATAAGTACTCAATGACCCCTTGTGACCCCCCTAGTCCTATATAAGTACTCAATGACCCCATGTGACCCCCCTAGTCCTATATAAGTACTCAATGACCCCATGTGACCCACCCTAGTCCTATATAAGTACTCAATGACCCCATGTGACCCCCCTAGTTCTATATAAGTACTCAATGACACCATGTGACCCCCCTAGTCCTATATCAGTACTCAATGACCCCATGTGACCCAACCTAGTCCTATATAAGTACTCAATGACCTCATGTGACCCCCCTAGTCCTATATAAGTACTCAATGACCCCATGTGACCCCCCTAGTCCTATATAAGTACTCAATGACCCCATGTGACCCCCCTAGTCCTATATAAGTACTCAATGACCCCATGTGACCCACCCTAGTCCTATATAAGTACTCAATGACCCCATGTGACCCCCCTAGTCCTATATAAGTAATCAATGACTCCATGTGACCCACCCTAGTCCTATATAAGTACTCAATGACCCCATGTGACCCCCCCATGACCTATATAAGTACTCAATGACCCCATGTGACCCCCCTAGTCCTATATAAGTACTCAATGACCCCATGTGACCCACCTAGTCCTATATAAATACTCAATGACCCCATGTGACCCACCCTAGTCCTATATAAGTACTCAATGACCCCATGTGACCCCCCCATGACCTATATAAGTACTCAATGACCCCATGTGACCCCCCATGACCTATATAAGTACTCATTGACCACATGTGACCCCCCCATGACCTATATAAGTACTCAATGACCCCATGTGACCCCCCTAGTCCTATATCATTACTCAATGACCCCATGTGACCCAACCTAGTCCTATATAAGTACTCAATGACCTCATGTGACCCCCCTAGTCCTATATAAGTACTCAATGACCCCATGTGACCCCCCTAGTCCTATATAAGTACTCAATGACCCCATGTGACCCCCCTAGTCCTATATAAGTACTCAATGACCACATGTGACACCCCCATGACCTATATAAGTACTCAATGACCCCATGTGACCCCCCTAGTCCTATATCAGTACTCAATGACCCCATGTGACCCAACCTAATCCTATATAAGTACTCAATGACCTCATGTGACCCCCCTAGTCCTATATAAGTACTCAATGACCCCATGTGACCCCCCTAGTCCTATATAAGTACTCAATGACCCCATGTGACCCCCCTAGTCCTATATAAGTACTCAGTGACCCCATGTGACCCCCCTAGTCCTATATAAGTACTCAATGACCCCATGTGACCCCCCTAGTCCTATATAAGTACTCAATGACCCCATGTGACCCCCCTAGTCCTATATAAATACTCAATGACCCCATGTGACCCCCCTAGTCCTAAATAAGTACTCAATGACCCCATGTGACCCCCCCATGTCCTATAAAAGTACTCAATGTCCCCATTTGACCCCCCTAGTCCTATATAAGTACTCAATGACCCCATGTGACCCCCCTAGTCCTATATAAGTACTCAATGACCCCATGTGACCCCCCTAGTCCTATATAAGTACTCAATGACCCCATGTGACCCCCCTAGTCCTATATAAGTACTCAATGACCACATGTGACCCCCCCATGACCTATATAAGTACTCAATGACCCCATGTGACCCCCCTAGTCCTATATCAGTACTCAATGACCCCATGTGACCCCCCTAGTCCTATATAAGTACTCAATGACCCCATGTGACCCCCCTAGTCCTATATAAGTACTCAATGACCCCATGTGATTCCCCCATGTCCTATATAAGTACTCAATGACACCATGTGACCCCCCCATGTCCTATATAAGTACTCAATGACCCCATGTGACCCCCCTAGTCCTATATAAGTACTCAATGACCCCATGTGACCCCCCTAGTCCTATATAAGTACTCAATGACCCCATGTGACCCCCCTAGTCCTATATAAGTACTCAATGACCCCATGTGACCCCCCATGTCCTATATAAGTACTCAATGACCCCATGTGACCCCCCTAGTCCTATATAAGTACTCAATGACCCCATGTGACCCCCCCATGTCCTATATAAGTACTCAATGACCCCTTGTGACCCCCCTAGTCCTATATAAGTACTCAATGACCCCATGTGACCCCCCTAGTCCTATATAAGTACTCAATGACCCCATGTGACCCACCCTAGTCCTATATAAGTACTCAATGACCCCATGTGACCCCCCCATGTCCTATATAAGTACTCAATGACCCCTTGTGACCCCCCTAGTCCTATATAAGTACTCAATGACCCCATGTGACCCCCCTAGTCCTATATAAGTACTCAATGACCCCATGTGACCCACCCTAGTCCTATATAAGTACTCAATGACCCCATGTGACCCCCCTAGTTCTATATAAGTACTCAATGACACCATGTGTCCCCCTAGTCCTATATCAGTACTCAATGACCCCATGTGACCCAACTTAGTCCTATATAAGTACTCAATGACCTCATGTGACCCCCCTAGTCCTATATAAGTACTCAATGACCCCATGTGACCCCCCTAGTCCTATATAAGTACTCAATGACCCCATGTGACCCCCCTAGTCCTATATAAGTACTCAATGACCCCATGTGACCCACCCTAGTCCTATATAAGTACTCAATGACCCCATGTGACCCCCCTAGTCCTATATAAGTACTCAATGACCCCATGTGACCCACCCTAGTCCTATATAAGTACTCAATGACCCCATGTGACCCCCCCATGACCTATATAAGTACTCAATGACCCCATGTGACCCCCCTAGTCCTATATAAGTACTCAATGACCCCATGTTACCCCCCTAGTCCTATATAAATACTCAATGACCCCATGTGACCCCCCATGTCCTATATAAGTACTCAATGACCCCATGTGACCCCCCTAGTCCTATATAAGTACTCAATGACCCCATGTGACCCCCCCATGTCCTATATAAGTACTCAATGACCCCTTGTGACCCCCCTCGTCCTATATAAGTACTCAATGACCCCCCTAGTCCTATATAAGTACTCAATGACCCCATGTGACCCACCCTAGTCCTATATAAGTACTCAATGACCCCATGTGACCCCCCCATGTCCTATATAAGTACTCAATGACCCCTTGTGACCCCCCTAGTCCTATATAAGTACTCAATGACCCCATGTGACCCCCCTAGTCCTATATAAGTACTCAATGACCCCATGTGACCCACCCTAGCCCTATATAAGTACTCAATGACCCCATGTGACCCCCCTAGTTCTATATAAGTACTCAATGACACCATGTGACCCCCCTAGTCCTATATCAGTACTCAATGACCCCATGTGACCCAACCTAGTCCTATATAAGTACTCAATGACCTCATGTGACCCCCCTAGTCCTATATAAGTACTCAATGACCCCATGTGACCCCCCTAGTCCTATATAAGTACTCAATGACCCCATGTGACCCCCCTAGTCCTATATAAGTACTCAATGACCCCATGTGACCCACCCTAGTCCTATATAAGTACTCAATGACCCCATGTGACCCCCCTAGTCCTATATAAGTACTCAATGACCCCATGTGACCCACCCTAGTCCTATATAAGTACTCAATGACCCCATGTGACCCCCCCATGACCTATATAAGTACTCAATGACCCCATGTGACCCCCCTAGTCCTATATAAGTACTCAATGACCCCATGTGACCCCCCTAGTCCTATATAAATACTCAATGACCCCATGTGACCCACCCTAGTCCTATATAAGTACTCAATGACCCCATGTGACCCCCCCATGACCTATATAAGTACTCAATGACCCCATGTGACCCCCCATGACCTATATAAGTACTCAATGACCCCATGTGACCCCCCTAGTCCTATATAAGTACTCAATGACCCCATGTGACCCCCCTAGTCCTATATAAATACTTAATGACCCCATGTGACCCATCCTAGTCCTATATAAGTACTCAATGACCCCATGTGACCCCCCCATTACCTATATAAGTACTCAATGACCCCATGTGACCCCCCTAGTCCTATATAAGTACTCAATGACCCCATGTGACCCCCCTAGTCCTATATAAGTACTCAATGACCCCATGTGACCCAACCTAGTCCTATATAAGTACTCAATGACCCCATGTGACCCACCCTAGTCCTATATAAGTACTCAATGACCCCTTGTGACTCCCCCATGACCTATATAAGTACTCAATGACCCCATGTGACCCCCCCATCACCTATATAAGTACTCAATGACCCCATGTGACCCCCCTAGTCCTATATAAGTACTCAATGACCCCATGTGACCCCCATAGTCCTATATAAGTACTCAATGACCCCATGTGACCCCCCCATGACCTATATGAGTACTCAATGACCCCATGTGACCCCCCTAGTCCTATATCAGTACTCAATGACCCCATGTGACCCAACCTAGTCCTATATAAGTACTCAATGACCTCATGTGACCCACCTAGTCCTATATAAGTACTCAATGACCCCATGTGACCCCCCTAGTCCTATATAAGTACTCAATGACCCCATGTGACCCCCCTAGTCCTATATAAGTACTCAATGACCCCATGTGACCCCCCTAGTCCTATATAAGTACTCAATGACCCCATGTGACCCCCCTAGTCCTATATAAGTACTCAATGACCCCATGTGACCCCCCTAGTCCTATATAAATACTCAATGACCCCATGTGACCCACCCTAGTCCTATATAAGTACTCAATGACCCCATGTGACCCCCCCATGACCTATATAAGTACTCAATGAACCCATGTGACCCCCCTAGTCCTATATAAGTACTCAATGACCCCATGTGACCCCCCTAGTCCTATATAAGTACTCAATGACCCCATGTGACCCCCCTAGTCCTATATAAGTACTCAATGACCCCATGTGACCCAACCTAGTCCTATATAAGTACTCAATGACCTCATGTGACCCCCCTAGTCCTATATAAGTACTCAATGACCCCATGTGACCCCCCTAGTCCTATATAAGTACTCAATGACCCCATGTGACCCCCCTAGTCCTATATAAGTACTCAATGACCACATGTGACACCCCCATGACCTATATAAGTACTCAATGACCCCATGTGACCCCCCTAGTCCTATATCAGTACTCAATGACCCCATGTGACCCAACCTAATCCTATATAAGTACTCAATGACCTCATGTGACCCCCCTAGTCCTATATAAGTACTCAATGACCCCATGTGACCCCCCTAGTCCTATATCAGTACTCAATGACCCCATGTGACCCCCCTAGTCCTATATAAGTACTCAATGACCCCATGTGACCCCCCTAGTCCTATATAAGTACTCAATGACCCCATGTGACCCCCCCATGTCCTATATAAGTACTCAATGACACCATGTGACCCCCCCATGTCCTATATAAGTACTCAATGACCCCATGTGACCCCCCTAGTCCTATATAAGTACTCAATGACCCCATGTGACCCCCCTAGTCCTATATAAGTACTCAATGACCCCATGTGACCCCCCTAGTCCTATATAAGTACTCAATGACCCCATGTGACCCCCCATGTCCTATATAAGTACTCAATGACCCCATGTGACCCCCCTAGTCCTATATAAGTACTCAATGACCCCATGTGACCCCCCCATGTCCTATATAAGTACTCAATGACCCCTTGTGCCCCCCCTAGTCCTATATAAGTACTCAATGACCCCATGTGACCCCCCTAGTCCTATATAAGTACTCAATGACCCCATGTGACCCACCCTAGTCCTATATAAGTACTCAATGACCCCATGTGACCCCCCCATGTCCTATATAAGTACTCAATGACCCCTTGTGACCCCCCTAGTCCTATATAAGTACTCAATGACCCCATGTGACCCCCCTAGTCCTATATAAGTACTCAATGACCCCATGTGACCCACCCTAGTCCTATATAAGTACTCAATGACCCCATGTGACCCCCCTAGTCCTATATAAGTACTCAATGACCCCATGTGACCCACCCTAGTCCTATATAAGTACTCAATGACCCCATGTGACCCCCCCATGACCTATATAAGTACTCAATGACCCCATGTGACCCCCCTAGTCCTATATAAGTACTCAATGACCCCATGTGACCCCCCTAGTCCTATATAAATACTCAATGACCCCATGTGACCCCCCATGTCCTATATAAGTACTCAATGACCCCATGTGACCCCCCTAGTCCTATATAAGTACTCAATGACCCCATGTGACCCCCCCCATGTCCTATATAAGTACTCAATGACCCCTTGTGACCCCCCTCGTCCTATATAAGTACTCAATGACCCCATGTGACCCCCCTAGTCCTATATAAGTACTCAATGACCCCATGTGACCCACCCTAGTCCTATATAAGTACTCAATGACCCCATGTGACCCCCCCATGTCCTATATAAGTATTCAATGACCCCTTGTGACCCCCCTAGTCCTATATAAGTACTCAATGACCCCATGTGACCCCCCTAGTCCTATATAAGTACTCAATGACCCCATGTGACCCACCCTAGTCCTATATAAGTACTCAATGACCCCATGTGACCCCCCTAGTTCTATATAAGTACTCAATGACACCATGTGACCCCCCTAGTCCTATATCAGTACTCAATGACCCCATGTGACCCAACCTAGTCCTATATAAGTACTCAATGACCTCATGTGACCCCCCTAGTCCTATATAAGTACTCAATGACCCCATGTGACCCCCCTAGTCCTATATAAGTACTCAATGACCCCATGTGACCCCCTAGTCCTATATAAGTACTCAATGACCCCATGTGACCCACCCTAGTCCTATATAAGTACTCAATGACCCCATGTGACCCCCCTAGTCCTATATAAGTACTCAATGACCCCATGTGACCCACCCTAGTCCTATATAAGTACTCAATGACCCCATGTGACCCCCCCATGACCTATATAAGTACTCAATGACCCCATGTGACCCCCCTAGTCCTATATAAGTACTCAATGACCCCATGTGACCCCCCTAGTCCTATATAAATACTCAATGACCCCATGTGACCCACCCTAGTCCTATATAAGTACTCAATGACCCCATGTGACCCCCCCATGACCTATATAAGTACTCAATGACCCCATGTGACCCCCCATGACCTATATAAGTACTCAATGACCCCATGTGACCCCCCTAGTCCTATATAAGTACTCAATGACCCCATGTGACCCCCCTAGTCCTATATAAATACTCAATGACCCCATGTGACCCATCCTAGTCCTATATAAGTACTCAATGACCCCATGTGACCCCCCCATTACCTATATAAGTACTCAATGACCCCATGTGACCCCCCTAGTCCTATATAAGTACTCAATGACCCCATGTGACCCCCCTAGTCCTATATAAGTACTCAATGACCCCATGTGACCCAACCTAGTCCTATATAAGTACTCAATGACCCCATGTGACCCACCCTAGTCCTATATAAGTACTCAATGACCCCTTGTGACTCCCCCATGACCTATATAAGTACTCAATGACCCCATGTGACCCCCCCATCACCTATATAAGTACTCAATGACCCCATGTGACCCCCCTAGTCCTATATAAGTACTCAATGACCCCATGTGACCCCCATAGTCCTATATAAGTACTCAATGACCCCATGTGACCCCCCCATGACCTATATAAGTACTCAATGACACCATGTGACCCCCCTAGTCCTATATCAGTACTCAATGACCCCATGTGACCCAACCTAGTCCTATATAAGTACTCAATGACCTCATGTGACCCACCTAGTCCTATATAAGTACTCAATGACCCCATGTGACCCCCCTAGTCCTATATAAGTACTCAATGACCCCATGTGACCCCCCTAGTCCTATATAAGTACTCAATGACCCCATGTGACCCCCCTAGTCCTATATAAGTACTCAATGACCCCATGTGACCCCCCTAGTCCTATATAAGTACTCAATGACCCCATGTGACCCCCCTAGTCCTATATAAATACTTAATGACCCCATGTGACCCACCCTAGTCCTATATAAGTACTCAATGACCCCATGTGACCCCCCCATGACCTATATAAGTACTCAATGAACCCATGTGACCCCCCTAGTCCTATATAAGTACTCAATGACCCCATGTGACCCCCCTAGTCCTATATAAGTACTCAATGACCCCATGTGACCCCCCCATGTCCTATAAAAGTACTCAATGTCCCCATTTGACCCCCCTAGTCCTATATAAGTACTCAATGACCCCATGTGACCCCCCTAGTCCTATATAAGTACTCAATGACCCCATGTGACCCCCCTAGTCCTATATAAGTACTCAATGACCCCATGTGACCCACCCTAGTCCTATATAAGTACTCAATGACCCCATGTGACCCCCCCATGTCCTATATAAGTACTCAATGACACCATGTGACCCCCCCATGTCCTATATAAGTACTCAATGACCCCATGTGACCCCCCTAGTCCTATATAAGTACTCAATGACCCCATGTGACCCCCCTAGTCCTATATAAGTACTCAATGACCCCATGTGACCCCCCTAGTCCTATATAAGTACTCAATGACCCCATGTGACCCCCCTAGTCCTATATAAGTACTCAATGACCCCATGTGACCCCCCTAGTCCTATATAAGTACTCAATGACCCCATGTGACCCACCCTAGTCCTATATAAGTACTCAATGACCCCATGTGACCCCCCCATGTCCTATATAAGTACTCAATGACACCATGTGACCCCCCCATGTCCTATATAAGTACTCAATGACCCCATGTGACCCCCCTAGTCCTATATAAGTACTCAATGACCCCATGTGACCCCCCTAGTCCTATATAAGTACTCAATGACCCCATGTGACCCCCCTAGTCCTATATAAGTACTCAATGACCCCATGTGACCCCCCTAGTCCTATATAAGTACTCAATGACCACATGTGACCCACCCTAGTCCTATATAAGTACTCAATGACCCCATGTGACCCCCCTAGTCCTACATAAGTACTCAATGACCCCATGTGACCCACCCTAGTCCTATATAAGAACTCAATGACGCCATGTGACCCCCCCATGTCCTATATAAGTACTCCATGACCCCATGTGACCCCCCTAGTCTTATATAAGTACTCAATGACCCCATGTGACCCCCCCATGTCCTATAAAAGTACTCAATGTCCCCATTTGACCCCCCTAGTCCTATATAAGTACTCAATGACCCCATGTAACCCCACTAGTCCTATATAAGTACTCAATGACCCCATGTGACCCACCCTAGTCCTATATAAGTACTCAATGACCCCATGTGACCCTCCTAGTCCTATATAAGTACTCAATGACCCCATGTGACCCCCCTAGTCCTATATAAATACTCAATGACCCCATGTGACCCACCCTAGTCCTATATAAGTACTCAATGACCCCATGTGACCCCCCCATGACCTATATAAGTACTCAATGACCCCATGTGACCCCCCTAGTCCTATATAAGTACTCAATGACCCCATGTGACCCCCCATGTCCTATATAAGTACTCAATGACCCCATGTGACCCACCCTAGTCCTATATAAGTACTCAATGACCCCATGTGACCCCCCCATGACCTATATAAGTACTCAATGTCCCCATTTGACCCCCCTAGTCCTATATAAGTACTCAATGACCCCATGTGACCCCCCTAGTCCTATATAAGTACTCAATGACCCCATGTGACCCCCCTAGTCCTATATAAGTACTCAATGACCCCATGTGACCCACCCTAGTCCTATATAAGTACTCAATGACCCCATGTGACCCCCCCATGTCCTATATAAGTACTCAATGACACCATGTGACCCCCCCATGTCCTATATAAGTACTCAATGACCCCATGTGACCCCCCTAGTCCTATATAAGTACTCAATGACCCCATGTGACCCACCCTAGTCCTATATAAGTACTCAATGACCCCATGTGACCCCCCTAGTTCTATATAAGTACTCAATGACACCATGTGACCCCCCTAGTCCTATATCAGTACTCAATGACCCCATGTGACCCAACCTAGTCCTATATAAGTACTCAATGACCCCATGTGACCCCCCTAGTCCTATATAAGTACTCAATGACCCCATGTGACCCCCCTAGTCCTATATAAGTACTCAATGACCCCATGTGACCCCCTAGTCCTATATAAGTACTCAATGCCCCATGTGACCCACCCTAGTCCTATATAAGTACTCAATGACCCCATGTGACCCCCCTAGTCCTATATAAATACTCAATGACCCCATGTGACCCACCCTAGTCCTATATAAGTACTCAATGACCCCATGTGACCCCCCCATGACCTATATAAGTACTCAATGAACCCATGTGACCCCCCTAGTCCTATATAAGTACTCAATGACCCCATGTGACCCCCCTAGTCCTATATAAGTACTCAATGACCCCATGTGACCCCCCCCATGTCCTATAAAAGTACTCAATGTCCCCATTTGACCCCCCTAGTCCTATATAAGTACTCAATGACCCCATGTGACCCCCCTAGTCCTATATAAGTACTCAATGACCCCATGTGACCCCCCTAGTCCTATATAAGTACTCAATGACCCCATGTGACCCACCCTAGTCCTATATAAGTACTCAATGACCCCATGTGACCCCCCCATGTCCTATATAAGTACTCAATGACACCATGTGACCCCCCCATGTCCTATATAAGTACTCAATGACCCCATGTGACACCCCTAGTCCTATATAAGTACTCAATGACCCCATGTGACCCCCCTAGTCCTATATAAGTACTCAATGACCCCATGTGACCCCCCTAGTCCTATATAAGTACTCAATGACCCCATGTGACCCCCCTAGTCCTATATAAGTACTCAATGACCACATGTGACCCACCCAAGTCCTATATAAGTACTCAATGACCCCATGTGACCCCCCTAGTCCTATATAAGTACTCAATGACCCCATGTGACCCACCCTAGTCCTATATAAGAACTCAATGACCCCATGTGACCCCCCCATGTCCTATATAAGTACTCCATGACCCCATGTGACCCCCCTAGTCTTATATAAGTACTCAATGACCCCATGTGACCCCCCCATGTCCTATAAAAGTACTCAATGTCCCCATTTGACCCCCCTAGTCCTATATAAGTACTCAATGACCCCATGTGACCCCACTAGTCCTATATAAGTACTCAATGACCCCATGTGACCCACCCTAGTCCTATATAAGTACTCAATGACCCCATGTGACCCTCCTAGTCCTATATAAGTACTCAATGACCCCATGTGACCCCCCTAGTCCTATATAAATACTCAATGACCCCATGTGACCCTCCCTAGTCCTATATAAGTACTCAATGAACCCATGTGACCCCCCCATGACCTATATAAGTACTAAATGACCCCATGTGACCCCCCTAGTCCTATATAAGTACTCAATGACCCCATGTGACCCCCCATGTCCTATATAAGTACTCAATGACCCCATGTGACCCCCCTAGTCCTATATAAGTACTCAATGACCCCATGTGACCCCCCCATGTCCCATATAAGTACTCAATGACCCCTTGTGACCCCCCTAGTCCTATATAAGTACTCAATGACCCCATGTGACCCCCCTAGTCCTATATAAGTACTCAATGACCCCATGTGACCCACCCTAGTCCTATATAAGTACTCAATGACCCCATGTGACCCCCCCATGACCTATATAAGTACTCTATGACCCCATGTGACCCCCCATGACCTATATAAGTACTCAATGACCCCATGTGACCCCCCTAGTCCTATATAAGTACTCAATGACCCCATATGACCCCCCTAGTCCTATATAAGTACCCAATGACCCCATGTGACCCCCCTAGTCCTATATAAGTACTCAATGACCCCATGTGACCCCCCCATGACCTATATAAGTACTCAATGATCCCATGTGACCCCCCTAGTCCTATATCAGTACTCAATGACCCCATGTGACCCAACCTAGTCCTATATAAGTACTCAATGACCTCATGTGACCCCCCTAGTCCTATATAAGTACTCAATGACCCCATGTGACCCTCCTAGTCCTATATAAGTACTCAATGACCCCATGTGACCCCCCTAGTCCTATATAAGTACTCAATGACCCCATGTGACCCCCCTAGTCCTATATAAGTACTCAATGACCCCATGTGACCCCCCTAGTCCTATATAAGTACTCAATGACCCCATGTGACCCCCCTAGTCCTATATAAATACTCAATGACCCCATGTGACCCACCCTAGTCCTATATAAGTACTCAATGACCCCATGTGACCCCCCCATGACCTATATAAGTACTCAATGACCCCATGTGACCCCCCTAGTCCTATATAAGTACTCAATGACCCCATGTGACCCCCCTAGTCCTATATAAGTACTCAATGACCCCATGTGACCCCCCCATGTCCTATAAAAGTACTCAATGTCCCCATTTGACCCCCCTAGTCCTATATAAGTACTCAATGACCCCATGTGACCCCCCTAGTCCTATATAAGTACTCAATGACCCCATGTGACCCCCCTAGTCCTATATAAGTACTCAATGACCCCATGTGACCCACCCTAGTCCTATATAAGTACTCAATGACCCCATGTGACCCCCCTAGTCCTATATAAGTACTCAATGACCCCATGTGACCCCCCTAGTCCTATATAAGTACTCAATGACCCCATGTGACCCCCCTAGTCCTATATAAGTACTCAATGACCCCTTGTGACCCCCCTAGTCCTATATAAGTACTCAATGACCCCATGTGACCCCCCTAGTCCTATATAAGTACTCAATGACCCCATGTGACCCACCCTAGTCCTATATAAGTACTCAATGACCCCATGTGACCCCCCTAGTCCTATATAAGTACTCAATGACCCCATGTGACCCCCCTAGTCCTATATAAGTACTCAATGACCACATGTGACCCACCCTAGTCCTATATAAGTACTCAATGACCCCATGTGACCCCCCTAGTCCTATATAAGTACTCAATGACCCCATGTGACCCACCCTAGTCCTATATAAGAACTCAATGACCCCATGTGACCCCCCCATGTCCTATATAAGTACTCCATGACCCCATGTGACCCCCCTAGTCTTATATAAGTACTCAATGACCCCATGTGACCCCCCCATGTCCTATAAAAGTACTCAATGTCCCCATTTGACCCCCCTAGTCCTATATAAGTACTCAATGACCCCATGTGACCCCACTAGTCCTATATAAGTACTCAATGACCCCATGTGACCCACCCTAGTCCTATATAAGTACTCAATGACCCCATGTGACCCTCCTAGTCCTATATAAGTACTCAATGACCCCATGTGACCCCCCTAGTCCTATATAAGTACTCAATGACCCCATGTGACTCCCCTAGTCCTATATAAATACTCAATGACCCCATGTGACCCACCCTAGTCCTATATAAGTAATCAATGACCCCATGTGACCCCCCCATGACCTATATAAGTACTCAATGACCCCATGTGACCCCCCTAGTCCTATATAAGTACTCAATGACCCCATGTGACCCCCCTAGTCCTATATAAGTACTCAATGACCCCATGTGACTCCCCCATGACCTATATAAGTACTCAATGACCCCATGTGACCCCCCTAGTCCTATATAAGTACTCAATGACCCCATGTGACCCCCCTAGTCCTATATAAATACTCAATGACCCCATGTGACCCACCCTAGTCCTATATAAGTACTCAATGACCCCATGTGACCCCCCTAGTCCTATATAAGTACTCAATGACCCCATGTGACCCCCCTAGTCCTATATAAGTACTCAATGACCCCATGTGACCCACCCTAGTCCTATATAAGTACTCAATGACCCCATGTGACCCCCCCATGACCTATATAAGTACTCAATGACCCCATGTGACTCCCCTAGTCCTATATAAGTACTCAATAACCCCATGTGACCCCCCTAGTCCTATATAAGTACTCAATGACCCCATGTGACCCCCCATGTCCTATATAAGTACTCAATGACCCCATGTGACCCCCCTAGTCCTATATAAGTACTCAATGACCCCATGTGACCCCCCCATGTCCTATATAAGTACTCAAAGACCCCTTGTGACCCCCCTAGTCCTATATAAGTACTCAATGACCCCATGTGACCCCCCTAGTCCTATATAAGTACTCAATGACCCCATGTGACCCACCCTAGTCCTATATAAGTACTCAATGACCCCATGTGACCCCCCCATGTCCTATATAAGTACTCAATGACCCCTTGTGACCCCCCTAGTCCTATATAAGTACTCAATGACCCCATGTGACCCCCCTAGTCCTATATAAGTACTCAATGACCCCATGTGACCCACCCTAGTCCTATATAAGTACTCAATGACCCCATGTGACCCCCTAGTTCTATATAAGTACTCAATGACACCATGTGACCCCCCTAGTCCTATATCAGTACTCAATGACCCCATGTGACCCAACCTAGTCCTATATAAGTACTTAATGACCTAATGTGACCCCCCTAGTCCTATATAAGTACTCAATGACCACATGTGACCCCCCTAGTCCTATATAAGTACTCAATGACCCCATGTGACCCCCCTAGTCCTATATAAGTACTCAATGACCCCATGTGACCCACCCTAGTCCTATATAAGTACTCAATGACCCCATGTGACCCCCCTAGTCCTATATAAGTACTCAATGACCCCATGTGACCCACCCTAGTCCTATATAAGTACTCAATGACCCCATGTGACCCCCCCATGACCTATATAAGTACTCAATGACCCCATGTGACCCCCCTAGTCCTATATAAATACTCAATGACCCCATGTGACTCACCCTAGTCCTATATAAGTACTCAATGACCCCATGTGACCCCCCCATGACCTATATAAGTACTCAATGACCCCATGTGACCCCCCATGACCTATATAAGTACTCAATGACCCCATGTGACCCATCCTAGTCCTATATAAGTACTCAATGACCCCATGTGACCCCCCCATGACCTATATAAGTACTCAATGACCCCATGTGACCCCCCTAGTCCTATATAAGTACTCAATGACCCCATGTGACCCCCCTAGTCCTATATAAGTACTCAATGACCCCATGTGACTCCCCCATGACCTATATAAGTACTCAATGACCCCATGTGACCCCCCTAGTCCTATATAAGTACTCAATGACCCCATGTGACCCCCCATGTCCTATATAAGTACTCAATGACCCCATGTGACCCCCCTAGTCCTATATAAGTACTCAATGACCCCATGTGACCCCACCATGTCCCATATAAGTACTCAATGACCCCTTGTGACCCCCCTAGTCCTATATAAGTACTCAATGACCCCATGTGACCCCCCTAGTCCTATATAAGTACTCAATGACCCCATGTGACCCACCCTAGTTCTATATAAGTACTCAATGACCCCATGTGACCCCCCCATGACCTATATAAGTACTCTATGACCCCATGTGACCCCCCATGACCTATATAAGTACTCAATGACCCCATGTGACCCCCCTAGTCCTATATAAGTACTCAATGACCCCATATGACCCCCCTAGTCCTATATAAGTACTCAATGACCCCATGTGACCCCCCTAGTCCTATATAAGTACTCAATGACCCCATGTGACCCCCCTAGTCCTATATAAGTACTCAATGACCCCATGTGACCCCCCTAGTCCTATATAAGTACTCAATGACCCCTTGTGACCCCCCTAGTCCTATATAAGTACTCAATGACCCCATGTGACCCCCCTAGTCCTATATAAGTACTCAATGACCCCATGTGACCCACCCTAGTCCTATATAAGTACTCAATGACCCCATGTGACCCCCCTAGTCCTATATAAGTACTCAATGACCCCATGTGACCCCCCTAGTCCTATATAAGTACTCAATGACCACATGTGACCCACCCTAGTCCTATATAAGTACTCAATGACCCCATGTGACCCCCCTAGTCCTATATAAGTACTCAATGACCCCATGTGACCCACCCTAGTCCTATATAAGAACTCAATGACCCCATGTGACCCCCCCATGTCCTATATAAGTACTCCATGACCCCATGTGACCCCCCTAGTCTTATATAAGTACTCAATGACCCCATGTGACCCCCCCATGTCCTATAAAAGTACTCAATGTCCCCATTTGACCCCCCTAGTCCTATATAAGTACTCAATGACCCCATGTGACCCCACTAGTCCTATATAAGTACTCAATGACCCCATGTGACCCACCCTAGTCCTATATAAGTACTCAATGACCCCATGTGACCCTCCTAGTCCTATATAAGTACTCAATGACCCCATGTGACCCCCCTAGTCCTATATAAGTACTCAATGACCCCATGTGACTCCCCTAGTCCTATATAAATACTCAATGACCCCATGTGACCCACCCTAGTCCTATATAAGTAATCAATGACCCCATGTGACCCCCCCATGACCTATATAAGTACTCAATGACCCCATGTGACCCCCCTAGTCCTATATAAGTACTCAATGACCCCATGTGACCCCCCTAGTCCTATATAAGTACTCAATGACCCCATGTGACTCCCCCATGACCTATATAAGTACTCAATGACCCCATGTGACCCCCCTAGTCCTATATAAGTACTCAATGACCCCATGTGACCCCCCTAGTCCTATATAAATACTCAATGACCCCATGTGACCCACCCTAGTCCTATATAAGTACTCAATGACCCCATGTGACCCCCCTAGTCCTATATAAGTACTCAATGACCCCATGTGACCCCCCTAGTCCTATATAAGTACTCAATGACCCCATGTGACCCACCCTAGTCCTATATAAGTACTCAATGACCCCATGTGACCCCCCCATGACCTATATAAGTACTCAATGACCCCATGTGACTCCCCTAGTCCTATATAAGTACTCAATAACCCCATGTGACCCCCCTAGTCCTATATAAGTACTCAATGACCCCATGTGACCCCCCATGTCCTATATAAGTACTCAATGACCCCATGTGACCCCCCTAGTCCTATATAAGTACTCAATGACCCCATGTGACCCCCCCATGTCCTATATAAGTACTCAAAGACCCCTTGTGACCCCCCTAGTCCTATATAAGTACTCAATGACCCCATGTGACCCCCCTAGTCCTATATAAGTACTCAATGACCCCATGTGACCCACCCTAGTCCTATATAAGTACTCAATGACCCCATGTGACCCCCCCATGTCCTATATAAGTACTCAATGACCCCTTGTGACCCCCCTAGTCCTATATAAGTACTCAATGACCCCATGTGACCCCCCTAGTCCTATATAAGTACTCAATGACCCCATGTGACCCACCCTAGTCCTATATAAGTACTCAATGACCCCATGTGACCCCCTAGTTCTATATAAGTACTCAATGACACCATGTGACCCCCCTAGTCCTATATCAGTACTCAATGACCCCATGTGACCCAACCTAGTCCTATATAAGTACTTAATGACCTAATGTGACCCCCCTAGTCCTATATAAGTACTCAATGACCACATGTGACCCCCCTAGTCCTATATAAGTACTCAATGACCCCATGTGACCCCCCTAGTCCTATATAAGTACTCAATGACCCCATGTGACCCACCCTAGTCCTATATAAGTACTCAATGACCCCATGTGACCCCCCTAGTCCTATATAAGTACTCAATGACCCCATGTGACCCACCCTAGTCCTATATAAGTACTCAATGACCCCATGTGACCCCCCCATGACCTATATAAGTACTCAATGACCCCATGTGACCCCCCTAGTCCTATATAAATACTCAATGACCCCATGTGACTCACCCTAGTCCTATATAAGTACTCAATGACCCCATGTGACCCCCCCATGACCTATATAAGTACTCAATGACCCCATGTGACCCCCCATGACCTATATAAGTACTCAATGACCCCATGTGACCCATCCTAGTCCTATATAAGTACTCAATGACCCCATGTGACCCCCCCATGACCTATATAAGTACTCAATGACCCCATGTGACCCCCCTAGTCCTATATAAGTACTCAATGACCCCATGTGACCCCCCTAGTCCTATATAAGTACTCAATGACCCCATGTGACTCCCCCATGACCTATATAAGTACTCAATGACCCCATGTGACCCCCCTAGTCCTATATAAGTACTCAATGACCCCATGTGACCCCCCATGTCCTATATAAGTACTCAATGACCCCATGTGACCCCCCTAGTCCTATATAAGTACTCAATGACCCCATGTGACCCCACCATGTCCCATATAAGTACTCAATGACCCCTTGTGACCCCCCTAGTCCTATATAAGTACTCAATGACCCCATGTGACCCCCCTAGTCCTATATAAGTACTCAATGACCCCATGTGACCCACCCTAGTTCTATATAAGTACTCAATGACCCCATGTGACCCCCCCATGACCTATATAAGTACTCTATGACCCCATGTGACCCCCCATGACCTATATAAGTACTCAATGACCCCATGTGACCCCCCTAGTCCTATATAAGTACTCAATGACCCCATATGACCCCCCTAGTCCTATATAAGTACTCAATGACCCCATGTGACCCCCCTAGTCCTATATAAGTACTCAATGACCCCATGTGACCCCCCCATGACCTATATAAGTACTCAATGATCCCATGTGACCCCCCTAGTCCTATATCAGTACTCAATGACCCCATGTGACCCAACCTAGTCCTATATAAGTACTCAATGACCTCATGTGACCCCCCTAGTCCTATATAAGTACTCAATGACCCCATGTGACCCTCCTAGTCCTATATAAGTACTCAATGACCCCATGTGACCCCCCTAGTCCTATATAAGTACTCAATGACCCCATGTGACCCCCCTAGTCCTATATAAGTACTCAATGACCCCATGTGACCCCCCTAGTCCTATATAAGTACTCAATGACCCCATGTGACCCCCCTAGTCCTATATAAGTACTCAATGACCCCATGTGACCCCCCTAGTCCTATATAAGTACTCAATGACCCCATGTGACCCCCCCATGTCCTATAAAAGTACTCAATGTCCCCATTTGACCCCCCTAGTCCTATATAAGTACTCAATGACCCCATGTGACCCCCCTAGGCCTATATAAGTACTCAATGACCCCAAGTGACCCCCCTAGTCCTATATAAGTACTCAATGACCCCATGTGACCCACCCTAGTCCTATATAAGTACTCAATGACCCCATGTGACCCCCCTAGTCCTATATAAGTACTCAATGACCCCATGTGACCCCCCTAGTCCTATATAAGTACTCAATGACCCCATGTGACCCCCCTAGTCCTATATAAGTACTCAATGACCCCTTGTGACCCCCCTAGTCCTATATAAGTACTCAATGACCCCATGTGACCCCCCTAGTCCTATATAAGTACTCAATGACCCCATGTGACCCACCCTAGTCCTATATAAGTACTCAATGACCCCATGTGACCCCCCTAGTCCTATATAAGTACTCAATGACCCCATGTGACCCCCCTAGTCCTATATAAGTACTCAATGACCACATGTGACCCACCCTAGTCCTATATAAGTACTCAATGACCCCATGTGACCCCCCTAGTCCTATATAAGTACTCAATGACCCCATGTGACCCACCCTAGTCCTATATAAGAACTCAATGACCCCATGTGACCCCCCCATGTCCTATATAAGTACTCCATGACCCCATGTGACCCCCCTAGTCTTATATAAGTACTCAATGACCCCATGTGACCCCCCCATGTCCTATAAAAGTACTCAATGTCCCCATTTGACCCCCCTAGTCCTATATAAGTACTCAATGACCCCATGTGACCCCACTAGTCCTATATAAGTACTCAATGACCCCATGTGACCCACCCTAGTCCTATATAAGTACTCAATGACCCCATGTGACCCTCCTAGTCCTATATAAATACTCAATGACCCCATGTGACCCACCCTAGTCCTATATAAGTACTCAATGACCCCATGTGACCCCCCCATGACCGATATAAGTACTCAATGACCCCATGTGACCCCCCTAGTCCTATATAAGTACTCAATGACCCCATGTGACTCCCCTAGTCCTATATAAGTACTCAATGACCCCATGTGACTCCCCTAGTCCTATATAAATACTCAATGACCCCATGTGACCCACCCTAGTCCTATATAAGTACTCAATGACCCCATGTGACCCCCCCATGACCTATATAAATACTCAATGACCCCATGTGACCCCCCTAGTCCTATATAAGTACTCAATGACCCCATGTGACCCCCCTAGTCCTATATAAGTACTCAATGACCCCATGTGACTCCCCCATGACCTATATAAGTACTCAATGACCCCATGTGACCCCCCTAGTCCTATATAAGTACTCAATGACCCCATGTGACCCCCCTAGTCCTATATAAATACTCAATGACCCCATGTGACCCACCCTAGTCCTATATAAGTACTCAATGACCCCATGTGACCCCCCTAGTCCTATATAAGTACTCAATGACCCCATGTGACCCCCCTAGTCCTATATAAGTACTCAATGACCCCATGTGACCCACCCTAGTCCTATATAAGTACTCAATGACCCCATGTGACCCCCCCATGACCTATATAAGTACTCAATGACCCCATGTGACTCCCCTAGTCCTATATAAGTACTCAATAACCCCATGTGACCCCCCTAGTCCTATATAAGTACTCAATGACCCCATGTGACCCCCCTAGTCCTATATAAGTACTCAATGACCCCATGTGACCCCCCCATGTTCTATATAAGTACTCAAAGACCCCTTGTGACCCCCCTAGTCCTATATAAGTACTCAATGACCCCATGTGACCCCCCTAGTCCTATATAAGTACTCAATGACCCCATGTGACCCACCCTAGTCCTATATAAGTACTCAATGACCCCATGTGACCCCCCCATGTCCTATATAAGTACTCAATGACCCCATGTGACCCCCCTAGTCCTATATAAGTACTCAATGACCCCATGTGACCCTCCTATGTCCTATATAAGTACTCAATGACCCCTTGTGACCCCCCTAGTCCTATATAAGTACTCAATGACCCCATGTGACCCCCCTAGTCCTATATAAGTAATCAATGACCCCATGTGACCCACCCTAGTCCTTTATAAGTACTCAATGACCCCATGTGACCCACCCCCATGTCCTATATAAGAACTCAATGACCCCATGTGACCCCCCTAGTCCTATATAAGTACTCAATGACCCCATGTGACCCCCCTAGTCCTATATAAGTACTTAATGACCCCATGTGACCCACCCTAGTCCTATATAAGTACTCAATGACCACATGTGACCCCCCCATGTCCTATATAAGTACTCAATGACCCCATGTGACCCCCCTAGTTCTATATAAGTACTCAATGACACTATGTGACCCCCCTAGTCCTATATCAGTACTCAATGACCCCATGTAACCCAACCTAGTCCTATATAAGTACTCAATGACCTCATGTGACCCCCCTAGTCCTATATAAGTACTCAATGACCCCATGTGACCCCCCTAGTCCTATATAAGTACTCAATGACCCCATGTGACCCACCCTAGTCCTATATAAGTACTCAATGACCCCATGTGACCCCCCTAATCCTATATAAGTACTCAATGACCCCATGTGACCCCCCTAGTCCTATATAAATACCCAATGACCCCATGTGACCCACCCTAGTCCTATATAAGTACTCAATGACCCCATGTGACCCCCCCATGACCTATATAAGTACTCAATGACCCCATGTGACCCCCCTAGTCCTATATAAGTACTCAATGACCCCATGTGACCCCCCTAGTCCTATATAAGTACTCAATGACCCCATGTGACCCCCCTAGTCCTATATAAGTACTCAATGACCCCATGTGACCCCCCATGTCCTATATAAGTACTCAATGACCCCATGTGACCCCCCTAGTCCTATATAAGTACTCAATGACTCCATGTGACCCCCCCATGACCTATATAAGTACTCAATGATCCCATGTGACCCCCCTAGTCCTATATAAGTACTCAATGACCCCATGTAACCCACCCTAGTCCTATATAAATACTCAATGACCCCATGTGACCCACCCTAGTCCTATATAAGTACTCAATGACCCCATGTGACCCCCCCATGACCTACACAAGTACTCAATGACCCCATGTGACCCCCCTAGTCCTATATAAGTACTCAATGACCCCATGTAACCCCCCCATGTCCTATATAAGTACTCAATGACCCCATGTGACCCCCCCATGTCCTATATAAGTACTCAATGACCCCATGTGACCCACCCTAGTTTTATATAAGTACTCAATGACCCCATGTGACCCCCCATGACCTATATAAGTACTCAATGACCCCATGTGACCCACCTAGTCCTATATAAGTACTCAATGACCCCATGTGACCCCCCTAGTCCTATATAAGTACTCAATGACCTCATGTGACCCCTCTAGTCCTATATAAGTACTCAATGACCCCATGTGACCCCCTAGTCCTATATAAGTACTCAATGACCCCATGTGACCCCCCTAGTCCTATATAAGTACTCAATGACCCCATGTGACCCACCCTAGTCCTATATAAGTACTCAATGACCCCATGTGACCCCCCTAGTCCTATATAAGTACTCAATGACCCCATGTGACCCCCCTAGTCCTATATAAATACTCAATGACCACATGTGACCCACCCTAGTCCTATATAAGTACTCAATGACCCCATGTGACCCCCCCATGACCTATATAAGTACTCAATGACCCCATGTGACCCCCCTAGTCCTATATAAGTACTCAATAACCCCATGTGACCCCCCTAGTCCTATATAAGTACTCAATGACCCCATGTGACCCCCCATGTCCTATATAAGTACTCAATGACCCCATGTGACCCCCCTAGTCCTATATAAGTACTCAATGACCCCATGTGACCCCCCCATGTCCTATATAAGTACTCAATGACCCCTTGTGACCCCCCTAGTCCTATATAAGTACTCAATGACCCCATGTGACCCCCCTAGTCCTATATAAGTACTCAATGACCCCATGTGACCCACCCTAGTCCTATATACGTACTCAATGACCCCATGTGACCCCCACATGTCCTATATAAGTACTCAATGACCCCTTGTGACCCCCCTAGTCCTATATAAGTACTCAATGACCCCATGTGACACCCCTAGTCCTATATAAGTACTCAATGACCCCATGTGACCCACCCTAGTCCTATATAAGTACTCAATGACCCCATGTGACCCCCCTAGTCCTATATAAGTACTCAATGACCCCATGTGACCCCCCTAGTCCTATATAAGTACTCAATGACCACATGTGACCCACCCTAGTCCTATATAAGTACTCAATGACCCCATGTGACCCCCCTAGTCCTATATAAGTACTCAATGACCCCATGTGACCCACCCTAGTCCTATATAAGAACTCAATGACCCCATGTGACCCCCCCATGTCCTATATAAGTACTCCATGACCCCATGTGACCCCCTAGTCTTATATAAGTACTCAATGACCCCATGTGACACCCCTAGTCCTATATAAGTACTCAATGACCCCATGTGACCCACCCTAGTCCTATATAAGTACTCAATGACCCCATGTGACCCCCCTAGTCCTATATAAGTACTCAATGACCCCATGTAACCCACCCTAGTCCTATATAAATACTCAATGACCCCATGTGACCCACCCTAGTCCTATATAAGTACTCAATGACCCCATGTGACCCCCCCATGACCTACATAAGTACTCAATGACCCCATGTGACCCCCCTAGTCCTATATAAGTACTCAATGACCCCATGTAACCCCCCCATGTCCTATATAAGTACTCAATGACCCCATGTGACCCCCCCATGTCCTATATAAGTACTCAATGACCCCATGTGACCCACCCTAGTCCTATATAAGTACTCAATGACCCCATGTGACCCCCCATGACCTATATAAGTACTCAATGACCCCATGTGACCCACCTAGTCCTATATAAGTACTCAATGACCCCATGTGACCCCCCTAGTCCTATATAAGTACTCAATGACCTCATGTGACCCCTCTAGTCCTATATAAGTACTCAATGACCCCATGTGACCCCCTAGTCCTATATAAGTACTCAATGACCCCATGTGACCCCCCTAGTCCTATATAAGTACTCAATGACCCCATGTGACCCACCCTAGTCCTATATAAGTACTCAATGACCCCATGTGACCCCCCTAGTCCTATATAAGTACTCAATGACCCCATGTGACCCCCCTAGTCCTATATAAATACTCAATGACCACATGTGACCCACCCTAGTCCTATATAAGTACTCAATGACCCCATGTGACCCCCCCATGACCTATATAAGTACTCAATGACCCCATGTGACCCCCCTAGTCCTATATAAGTACTCAATAACCCCATGTGACCCCCCTAGTCCTATATAAGTACTCAATGACCCCATGTGACCCCCCATGTCCTATATAAGTACTCAATGACCCCATGTGACCCCCCTAGTCCTATATAAGTACTCAATGACCCCATGTGACCCCCCCATGTCCTATATAAGTACTCAATGACCCCTTGTGACCCCCCTAGTCCTATATAAGTACTCAATGACCCCATGTGACCCCCCTAGTCCTATATAAGTACTCAATGACCCCATGTGACCCACCCTAGTCCTATATAAGTACTCAATGACCCCATGTGACCCCCCCATGTCCTATATAAGTACTCAATGACCCCTTGTGACCCCCCTAGTCCTATATAAGTACTCAATGACCCCATGTGACACCCCTAGTCCTATATAAGTACTCAATGACCCCATGTGACCCACCCTAGTCCTATATAAGTACTCAATGACCCCATGTGACCCCCCTAGTCCTATATAAGTACTCAATGACCCCATGTGACCCCCCTAGTCCTATATAAGTACTCAATGACCACATGTGACCCACCCTAGTCCTATATAAGTACTCAATGACCCCATGTGACCCCCCTAGTCCTATATAAGTACTCAATGACCCCATGTGACCCACCCTAGTCCTATATAAGAACTCAATGACCCCATGTGACCCCCCCATGTCCTATATAAGTACTCCATGACCCCATGTGACCCCCTAGTCTTATATAAGTACTCAATGACCCCATGTGACCCCCCCATGTCCTATAAAAGTACTCAATGTCCCCATTTGACCCCCCTAGTCCTATATAAGTACTCAATGACCCCATGTGACCCCACTAGTCCTATATAAGTACTCAATGACCCCATGTGACCCACCCTAGTCCTATATAAGTACTCAATGACCCCATGTGACCCTCCTAGTCCTATATAAGTACTCAATGACCCCATGTGACCCCCCTACTCCTATATAAATACTCAATGACCCCATGTGACCCACCCTAGTAGTATATAAGTACTCAATGACCCCATGTGACCCCCCCATGACCTATATAAGTACTCAATGACCCCATGTGACCCCCCTAGTCCTATATAAGTACTCAATGACCCCATGTGACTCCCCTAGTCCTATATAAGTACTCAATGACCCCATGTGACCCCCCCATGTCCTATATAAGTACTCAATGACCCCTTGTGACCCCCCTAGTCCTATATAAGTACTCAATGACCCCATGTGACCCCCCTAGTCCTATATAAGTACTCAATGACCCCATGTGACCCACCCTAGTCCTATAGAAGTACTCAATGACCCCATGTGACCCCCCTAGTTCTATATAAGTACTCAATGACACCATGTGACCCCCCTAGTCCTATATCAGTACTCAATGACCCCATGTGACCCAACCTAGTCCTATATAAGTACTCAATGACCTCATGTGACCCCCCTAGTCCTATATAAGTACTCAATGACCCCATGTGACCCCCCTAGTCCTATATAAGTACTCAATGACCCCATGTGACCCCCCTAGTCCTATATAAGTACTCAATGACCCCATGTGACCCACCCTAGTCCTATATAAGTACTCAATGACCCCATGTGACCCCCCTAGTCCTATATAAGTACTCAATGACTCCATGTGACCCACCCTAGTCCTATATAAGTACTCAATGACCCCATGTGACCCCCCCATGACCTATATAAGTACTCAATGACCCCATGTGACCCCCCTAGTCCTATATAAGTACTCAATGACCCCATGTGACCCACCTAGTCCTATATAAATACTCAATGACCCCATGTGACCCACCCTAGTCCTATATAAGTACTCAATGACCCCATGTGACCCCCCCATGACCTATATAAGTACTCAATGACCCCATGTGACCCCCCATGACCTATATAAGTACTCAATGACCCCATGTGACCCCCCTAGTCCTATATAAGTACTCAATGACCCCATGTGACCCCCCTAGTCCTATAGAAATACTCAATGACCCCATGTGACCCATCCTAGTCCTATATAAGTACTCAATGACCCCATGTGACCCCCCCATGACCTATATAAGTACTCAATGACCCCATGTGACCCCCCTATTCCTATATAAGTACTCAATGACCGCATGTGACCCCCCTAGTCCTATATAAGTACTCAATGACCCCATGTGACCCAACCTAGTCCTATATAAGTACTCAATGACCCCATGTGACCCACCCTAGTCCTATATAAGTACTCAATGACCCCATGTGACTCCCCCATGACCTATATAAGTACTCAATGACCCCATGTGACCCCCCCATCACCTATATAAGTACTCAATGACCCCATGTGACCCCCCTAGTCCTATATAAGTACTCAATGACCCCATGTGACCCCCCTAGTCCTATATAAGTACTCAATGACCACATGTGACCCCCCCATGACCTATATAAGTACTCAATGACCCCATGTGACCCCCCTAGTCCTATATCATTACTCAATGACCCCATGTGACCCAACCTAGTCCTATATAAGTACTCAATGACCTCATGTGACCCCCCTAGTCCTATATAAGTACTCAATGACCCCATGTGACCCCCCTAGTCCTATATAAGTACTCAATGACCCCATGTGACCCCCCTAGTCCTATATAAGTACTCAATGACCCCATGTGACCCCCCTAGTCCTATATAAGTACTCAATGACCACATGTGACCCCCCCATGACCTATATAAGTACTCAATGACCCCATGTGACCCCCCTAGTCCTATATCAGTACTCAATGACCCCATGTGACCCCCCTAGTCCTATATAAGTACTCAATGACCCCATGTGACCCCCCTAGTCCTATATAAGTACTCAATGACCCCATGTGATTCCCCCATGTCCTATATAAGTACTCAATGACACCATGTGACCCCCCCATGTCCTATATAAGTACTCAATGACCCCATGTGACCCCCCTAGTCCTATATAAGTACTCAATGACCCCATGTGACCCCCCTAGTCCTATATAAGTACTCAATGACCCCATGTGACCCCCCTAGTCCTATATAAGTACTCAATGACCCCATGTGACCCCCCATGTCCTATATAAGTACTCAATGACCCCATGTGAACCCCCTAGTCCTATATAAGTACTCAATGACCCCATGTGACCCTTCCATGTCCTATATAAGTACTCAATGACCCCTTGTGACCCCCCTAGTCCTATATAAGTACTCAATGACCTCATGTGACCCCCCTAGTCCTATATAAGTACTCAATGACCCCATGTGACCCACCCTAGTCCTATATAAGTACTCAATGACCCCATGTGACCCCCCCATGTCCTATATAAGTACTCAATGACCCCTTGTGACCCCCCTAGTCCTATATAAGTACTCAATGACCCCATGTGACCCCCCTAGTCCTATATAAGTACTCAATGACCCCATGTGACCCACCCTAGTCCTATATAAGTACTCAATGACCCCATGTGACCCCCCTAGTTCTATATAAGTACTCAATGACACCATGTGTCCCCCTAGTCCTATATCAGTACTCAATGACCCCATGTGACCCAACTTAGTCCTATATAAGTACTCAATGACCTCATGTGACCCCCCTAGTCCTATATAAGTACTCAATGACCCCATGTGACCCCCCTAGTCCTATATAAGTACTCAATGACCCCATGTGACCCCCCTAGTCCTATATAAGTACTCAATGACCCCATGTGACCCCCCTAGTCCTATATAAGTACTCAATGACCCCATGTGACCCACCCTAGTCCTATATAAGTACTCAATGACCCCATGTGACCCCCCCATGTCCTATATAAGTACTCAATGACCCCTTGTGACCCCCCTAGTCCTATATAAGTACTCAATGACCCCATGTGACACCCCTAGTCCTATATAAGTACTCAATGACCCCATGTGACCCACCCTAGTCCTATATAAGTACTCAATGACCCCATGTGACCCCCCTAGTCCTATATAAGTACTCAATGACCCCATGTGACCCCCCTAGTCCTATATAAGTACTCAATGACCACATGTGACCCACCCTAGTCCTATATAAGTACTCAATGACCCCATGTGACCCCCCTAGTCCTATATAAGTACTCAATGACCCCATGTGACCCACCCTAGTCCTATATAAGAACTCAATGACCCCATGTGACCCCCCCATGTCCTATATAAGTACTCCATGACCCCATGTGACCCCCTAGTCTTATATAAGTACTCAATGACCCCATGTGACCCCCCCATGTCCTATAAAAGTACTCAATGTCCCCATTTGACCCCCCTAGTCCTATATAAGTACTCAATGACCCCATGTGACCCCACTATTCCTATATAAGTACTCAATGACCCCATGTGACCCACCCTAGTCCTATATAAGTACTCAATGACCCCATGTGACCCTCCTAGTCCTATATAAGTACTCAATGACCCCATGTGACCCCCCTACTCCTATATAAATACTCAATGACCCCATGTGACCCACCCTAGTCCTATATAAGTACTCAATGACCCCATGTGACCCCCCCATGACCTATATAAGTACTCAATGACCCCATGTGACCCCCCTAGTCCTATATAAGTACTCAATGACCCCATGTGACTCCCCTAGTCCTATATAAGTACTCAATGACCCCATGTGACCCCCCCATGTCCTATATAAGTACTCAATGACCCCTTGTGACCCCCCTAGTCCTATATAAGTACTCAATGACCCCATGTGACCCCCCTAGTCCTATATAAGTACTCAATGACCCCATGTGACCCACCCTAGTCCTATATAAGTACTCAATGACCCCATGTGACCCCCCTAGTTCTATATAAGTACTCAATGACACCATGTGACCCCCCTAGTCCTATATCAGTACTCAATGACCCCATGTGACCCAACCTAGTCCTATATAAGTACTCAATGACCTCATGTGACCCCCCTAGTCCTATATAAGTACTCAATGACCCCATGTGACCCCCCTAGTCCTATATAAGTACTCAATGACCCCATGTGACCCCCCTAGTCCTATATAAGTACTCAATGACCCCATGTGACCCACCCTAGTCCTATATAAGTACTCAATGACCCCATGTGACCCCCCTAGTCCTATATAAGTAATCAATGACTCCATGTGACCCACCCTAGTCCTATATAAGTACTCAATGACCCCATGTGACCCCCCCATGACCTATATAAGTACTCAATGACCCCATGTGACCCCCCTAGTCCTATATAAGTACTCAATGACCCCATGTGACCCACCTAGTCCTATATAAATACTCAATGACCCCATGTGACCCACCCTAGTCCTATATAAGTACTCAATGACCCCATGTGACCCCCCCATGACCTATATAAGTACTCAATGACCCCATGTGACCCCCCATGACCTATATAAGTACTCATTGACCACATGTGACCCCCCCATGACCTATATAAGTACTCAATGACCCCATGTGACCCCCCTAGTCCTATATCATTACTCAATGACCCCATGTGACCCAACCTAGTCCTATATAAGTACTCAATGACCTCATGTGACCCCCCTAGTCCTATATAAGTACTCAATGACCCCATGTGACCCCCCTAGTCCTATATAAGTACTCAATGACCCCATGTGACCCCCCTAGTCCTATATAAGTACTCAATGACCACATGTGACACCCCCATGACCTATATAAGTACTCAATGACCCCATGTGACCCCCCTAGTCCTATATCAGTACTCAATGACCCCATGTGACCCAACCTAATCCTATATAAGTACTCAATGACCTCATGTGACCCCCCTAGTCCTATATAAGTACTCAATGACCCCATGTGACCCCCCTAGTCCTATATAAGTACTCAATGACCCCATGTGACCCCCCTAGTCCTATATAAGTACTCAGTGACCCCATGTGACCCCCCTAGTCCTATATAAGTACTCAATGACCCCATGTGACCCCCCTAGTCCTATATAAGTACTCAATGACCCCATGTGACCCCCCTAGTCCTATATAAATACTCAATGACCCCATGTGACCCCCCTAGTCCTAAATAAGTACTCAATGACCCCATGTGACCCCCCCATGTCCTATAAAAGTACTCAATGTCCCCATTTGACCCCCCTAGTCCTATATAAGTACTCAATGACCCCATGTGACCCCCCTAGTCCTATATAAGTACTCAATGACCCCATGTGACCCCCCTAGTCCTATATAAGTACTCAATGACCCCATGTGACCCCCCTAGTCCTATATAAGTACTCAATGACCACATGTGACCCCCCCATGACCTATATAAGTACTCAATGACCCCATGTGACCCCCCTAGTCCTATATCAGTACTCAATGACCCCATGTGACCCCCCTAGTCCTATATAAGTACTCAATGACCCCATGTGACCCCCCTAGTCCTATATAAGTACTCAATGACCCCATGTGATTCCCCCATGTCCTATATAAGTACTCAATGACACCATGTGACCCCCCCATGTCCTATATAAGTACTCAATGACCCCATGTGACCCCCCTAGTCCTATATAAGTACTCAATGACCCCATGTGACCCCCCTAGTCCTATATAAGTACTCAATGACCCCATGTGACCCCCCTAGTCCTATATAAGTACTCAATGACCCCATGTGACCCCCCATGTCCTATATAAGTACTCAATGACCCCATGTGACCCCCCTAGTCCTATATAAGTACTCAATGACCCCATGTGACCCCCCCATGTCCTATATAAGTACTCAATGACCCCTTGTGACCCCCCTAGTCCTATATAAGTACTCAATGACCCCATGTGACCCCCCTAGTCCTATATAAGTACTCAATGACCCCATGTGACCCACCCTAGTCCTATATAAGTACTCAATGACCCCATGTGACCCCCCCATGTCCTATATAAGTACTCAATGACCCCTTGTGACCCCCCTAGTCCTATATAAGTACTCAATGACCCCATGTGACCCCCCTAGTCCTATATAAGTACTCAATGACCCCATGTGACCCACCCTAGTCCTATATAAGTACTCAATGACCCCATGTGACCCCCCTAGTTCTATATAAGTACTCAATGACACCATGTGTCCCCCTAGTCCTATATCAGTACTCAATGACCCCATGTGACCCAACTTAGTCCTATATAAGTACTCAATGACCTCATGTGACCCCCCTAGTCCTATATAAGTACTCAATGACCCCATGTGACCCCCCTAGTCCTATATAAGTACTCAATGACCCCATGTGACCCCCCTAGTCCTATATAAGTACTCAATGACCCCATGTGACCCACCCTAGTCCTATATAAGTACTCAATGACCCCATGTGACCCCCCTAGTCCTATATAAGTACTCAATGACCCCATGTGACCCACCCTAGTCCTATATAAGTACTCAATGACCCCATGTGACCCCCCCATGACCTATATAAGTACTCAATGACCCCATGTGACCCCCCTAGTCCTATATAAGTACTCAATGACCCCATGTTACCCCCCTAGTCCTATATAAATACTCAATGACCCCATGTGACCCCCCATGTCCTATATAAGTACTCAATGACCCCATGTGACCCCCCTAGTCCTATATAAGTACTCAATGACCCCATGTGACCCCCCCATGTCCTATATAAGTACTCAATGACCCCTTGTGACCCCCCTCGTCCTATATAAGTACTCAATGACCCCCCTAGTCCTATATAAGTACTCAATGACCCCATGTGACCCACCCTAGTCCTATATAAGTACTCAATGACCCCATGTGACCCCCCCATGTCCTATATAAGTACTCAATGACCCCTTGTGACCCCCCTAGTCCTATATAAGTACTCAATGACCCCATGTGACCCCCCTAGTCCTATATAAGTACTCAATGACCCCATGTGACCCACCCTAGCCCTATATAAGTACTCAATGACCCCATGTGACCCCCCTAGTTCTATATAAGTACTCAATGACACCATGTGACCCCCCTAGTCCTATATCAGTACTCAATGACCCCATGTGACCCAACCTAGTCCTATATAAGTACTCAATGACCTCATGTGACCCCCCTAGTCCTATATAAGTACTCAATGACCCCATGTGACCCCCCTAGTCCTATATAAGTACTCAATGACCCCATGTGACCCCCCTAGTCCTATATAAGTACTCAATGACCCCATGTGACCCACCCTAGTCCTATATAAGTACTCAATGACCCCATGTGACCCCCCTAGTCCTATATAAGTACTCAATGACCCCATGTGACCCACCCTAGTCCTATATAAGTACTCAATGACCCCATGTGACCCCCCCATGACCTATATAAGTACTCAATGACCCCATGTGACCCCCCTAGTCCTATATAAGTACTCAATGACCCCATGTGACCCCCCTAGTCCTATATAAATACTCAATGACCCCATGTGACCCACCCTAGTCCTATATAAGTACTCAATGACCCCATGTGACCCCCCCATGACCTATATAAGTACTCAATGACCCCATGTGACCCCCCATGACCTATATAAGTACTCAATGACCCCATGTGACCCCCCTAGTCCTATATAAGTACTCAATGACCCCATGTGACCCCCCTAGTCCTATATAAATACTTAATGACCCCATGTGACCCATCCTAGTCCTATATAAGTACTCAATGACCCCATGTGACCCCCCCATTACCTATATAAGTACTCAATGACCCCATGTGACCCCCCTAGTCCTATATAAGTACTCAATGACCCCATGTGACCCCCCTAGTCCTATATAAGTACTCAATGACCCCATGTGACCCAACCTAGTCCTATATAAGTACTCAATGACCCCATGTGACCCACCCTAGTCCTATATAAGTACTCAATGACCCCTTGTGACTCCCCCATGACCTATATAAGTACTCAATGACCCCATGTGACCCCCCCATCACCTATATAAGTACTCAATGACCCCATGTGACCCCCCTAGTCCTATATAAGTACTCAATGACCCCATGTGACCCCCATAGTCCTATATAAGTACTCAATGACCCCATGTGACCCCCCCATGACCTATATGAGTACTCAATGACCCCATGTGACCCCCCTAGTCCTATATCAGTACTCAATGACCCCATGTGACCCAACCTAGTCCTATATAAGTACTCAATGACCTCATGTGACCCACCTAGTCCTATATAAGTACTCAATGACCCCATGTGACCCCCCTAGTCCTATATAAGTACTCAATGACCCCATGTGACCCCCCTAGTCCTATATAAGTACTCAATGACCCCATGTGACCCCCCTAGTCCTATATAAGTACTCAATGACCCCATGTGACCCCCCTAGTCCTATATAAGTACTCAATGACCCCATGTGACCCCCCTAGTCCTATATAAATACTCAATGACCCCATGTGACCCACCCTAGTCCTATATAAGTACTCAATGACCCCATGTGACCCCCCCATGACCTATATAAGTACTCAATGAACCCATGTGACCCCCCTAGTCCTATATAAGTACTCAATGACCCCATGTGACCCCCCTAGTCCTATATAAGTACTCAATGACCCCATGTGACCCCCCTAGTCCTATATAAGTACTCAATGACCCCATGTGACCCAACCTAGTCCTATATAAGTACTCAATGACCTCATGTGACCCCCCTAGTCCTATATAAGTACTCAATGACCCCATGTGACCCCCCTAGTCCTATATAAGTACTCAATGACCCCATGTGACCCCCCTAGTCCTATATAAGTACTCAATGACCACATGTGACACCCCCATGACCTATATAAGTACTCAATGACCCCATGTGACCCCCCTAGTCCTATATCAGTACTCAATGACCCCATGTGACCCAACCTAATCCTATATAAGTACTCAATGACCTCATGTGACCCCCCTAGTCCTATATAAGTACTCAATGACCCCATGTGACCCCCCTAGTCCTATATCAGTACTCAATGACCCCATGTGACCCCCCTAGTCCTATATAAGTACTCAATGACCCCATGTGACCCCCCTAGTCCTATATAAGTACTCAATGACCCCATGTGACCCCCCCATGTCCTATATAAGTACTCAATGACACCATGTGACCCCCCCATGTCCTATATAAGTACTCAATGACCCCATGTGACCCCCCTAGTCCTATATAAGTACTCAATGACCCCATGTGACCCCCCTAGTCCTATATAAGTACTCAATGACCCCATGTGACCCCCCTAGTCCTATATAAGTACTCAATGACCCCATGTGACCCCCCATGTCCTATATAAGTACTCAATGACCCCATGTGACCCCCCTAGTCCTATATAAGTACTCAATGACCCCATGTGACCCCCCCATGTCCTATATAAGTACTCAATGACCCCTTGTGCCCCCCCTAGTCCTATATAAGTACTCAATGACCCCATGTGACCCCCCTAGTCCTATATAAGTACTCAATGACCCCATGTGACCCACCCTAGTCCTATATAAGTACTCAATGACCCCATGTGACCCCCCCATGTCCTATATAAGTACTCAATGACCCCTTGTGACCCCCCTAGTCCTATATAAGTACTCAATGACCCCATGTGACCCCCCTAGTCCTATATAAGTACTCAATGACCCCATGTGACCCACCCTAGTCCTATATAAGTACTCAATGACCCCATGTGACCCCCCTAGTCCTATATAAGTACTCAATGACCCCATGTGACCCACCCTAGTCCTATATAAGTACTCAATGACCCCATGTGACCCCCCCATGACCTATATAAGTACTCAATGACCCCATGTGACCCCCCTAGTCCTATATAAGTACTCAATGACCCCATGTGACCCCCCTAGTCCTATATAAATACTCAATGACCCCATGTGACCCCCCATGTCCTATATAAGTACTCAATGACCCCATGTGACCCCCCTAGTCCTATATAAGTACTCAATGACCCCATGTGACCCCCCCCATGTCCTATATAAGTACTCAATGACCCCTTGTGACCCCCCTCGTCCTATATAAGTACTCAATGACCCCATGTGACCCCCCTAGTCCTATATAAGTACTCAATGACCCCATGTGACCCACCCTAGTCCTATATAAGTACTCAATGACCCCATGTGACCCCCCCATGTCCTATATAAGTATTCAATGACCCCTTGTGACCCCCCTAGTCCTATATAAGTACTCAATGACCCCATGTGACCCCCCTAGTCCTATATAAGTACTCAATGACCCCATGTGACCCACCCTAGTCCTATATAAGTACTCAATGACCCCATGTGACCCCCCTAGTTCTATATAAGTACTCAATGACACCATGTGACCCCCCTAGTCCTATATCAGTACTCAATGACCCCATGTGACCCAACCTAGTCCTATATAAGTACTCAATGACCTCATGTGACCCCCCTAGTCCTATATAAGTACTCAATGACCCCATGTGACCCCCCTAGTCCTATATAAGTACTCAATGACCCCATGTGACCCCCTAGTCCTATATAAGTACTCAATGACCCCATGTGACCCACCCTAGTCCTATATAAGTACTCAATGACCCCATGTGACCCCCCTAGTCCTATATAAGTACTCAATGACCCCATGTGACCCACCCTAGTCCTATATAAGTACTCAATGACCCCATGTGACCCCCCCATGACCTATATAAGTACTCAATGACCCCATGTGACCCCCCTAGTCCTATATAAGTACTCAATGACCCCATGTGACCCCCCTAGTCCTATATAAATACTCAATGACCCCATGTGACCCACCCTAGTCCTATATAAGTACTCAATGACCCCATGTGACCCCCCCATGACCTATATAAGTACTCAATGACCCCATGTGACCCCCCATGACCTATATAAGTACTCAATGACCCCATGTGACCCCCCTAGTCCTATATAAGTACTCAATGACCCCATGTGACCCCCCTAGTCCTATATAAATACTCAATGACCCCATGTGACCCATCCTAGTCCTATATAAGTACTCAATGACCCCATGTGACCCCCCCATTACCTATATAAGTACTCAATGACCCCATGTGACCCCCCTAGTCCTATATAAGTACTCAATGACCCCATGTGACCCCCCTAGTCCTATATAAGTACTCAATGACCCCATGTGACCCAACCTAGTCCTATATAAGTACTCAATGACCCCATGTGACCCACCCTAGTCCTATATAAGTACTCAATGACCCCTTGTGACTCCCCCATGACCTATATAAGTACTCAATGACCCCATGTGACCCCCCCATCACCTATATAAGTACTCAATGACCCCATGTGACCCCCCTAGTCCTATATAAGTACTCAATGACCCCATGTGACCCCCATAGTCCTATATAAGTACTCAATGACCCCATGTGACCCCCCCATGACCTATATAAGTACTCAATGACACCATGTGACCCCCCTAGTCCTATATCAGTACTCAATGACCCCATGTGACCCAACCTAGTCCTATATAAGTACTCAATGACCTCATGTGACCCACCTAGTCCTATATAAGTACTCAATGACCCCATGTGACCCCCCTAGTCCTATATAAGTACTCAATGACCCCATGTGACCCCCCTAGTCCTATATAAGTACTCAATGACCCCATGTGACCCCCCTAGTCCTATATAAGTACTCAATGACCCCATGTGACCCCCCTAGTCCTATATAAGTACTCAATGACCCCATGTGACCCCCCTAGTCCTATATAAATACTTAATGACCCCATGTGACCCACCCTAGTCCTATATAAGTACTCAATGACCCCATGTGACCCCCCCATGACCTATATAAGTACTCAATGAACCCATGTGACCCCCCTAGTCCTATATAAGTACTCAATGACCCCATGTGACCCCCCTAGTCCTATATAAGTACTCAATGACCCCATGTGACCCCCCCATGTCCTATAAAAGTACTCAATGTCCCCATTTGACCCCCCTAGTCCTATATAAGTACTCAATGACCCCATGTGACCCCCCTAGTCCTATATAAGTACTCAATGACCCCATGTGACCCCCCTAGTCCTATATAAGTACTCAATGACCCCATGTGACCCACCCTAGTCCTATATAAGTACTCAATGACCCCATGTGACCCCCCCATGTCCTATATAAGTACTCAATGACACCATGTGACCCCCCCATGTCCTATATAAGTACTCAATGACCCCATGTGACCCCCCTAGTCCTATATAAGTACTCAATGACCCCATGTGACCCCCCTAGTCCTATATAAGTACTCAATGACCCCATGTGACCCCCCTAGTCCTATATAAGTACTCAATGACCCCATGTGACCCCCCTAGTCCTATATAAGTACTCAATGACCCCATGTGACCCCCCTAGTCCTATATAAGTACTCAATGACCCCATGTGACCCACCCTAGTCCTATATAAGTACTCAATGACCCCATGTGACCCCCCCATGTCCTATATAAGTACTCAATGACACCATGTGACCCCCCCATGTCCTATATAAGTACTCAATGACCCCATGTGACCCCCCTAGTCCTATATAAGTACTCAATGACCCCATGTGACCCCCCTAGTCCTATATAAGTACTCAATGACCCCATGTGACCCCCCTAGTCCTATATAAGTACTCAATGACCCCATGTGACCCCCCTAGTCCTATATAAGTACTCAATGACCACATGTGACCCACCCTAGTCCTATATAAGTACTCAATGACCCCATGTGACCCCCCTAGTCCTACATAAGTACTCAATGACCCCATGTGACCCACCCTAGTCCTATATAAGAACTCAATGACGCCATGTGACCCCCCCATGTCCTATATAAGTACTCCATGACCCCATGTGACCCCCCTAGTCTTATATAAGTACTCAATGACCCCATGTGACCCCCCCATGTCCTATAAAAGTACTCAATGTCCCCATTTGACCCCCCTAGTCCTATATAAGTACTCAATGACCCCATGTAACCCCACTAGTCCTATATAAGTACTCAATGACCCCATGTGACCCACCCTAGTCCTATATAAGTACTCAATGACCCCATGTGACCCTCCTAGTCCTATATAAGTACTCAATGACCCCATGTGACCCCCCTAGTCCTATATAAATACTCAATGACCCCATGTGACCCACCCTAGTCCTATATAAGTACTCAATGACCCCATGTGACCCCCCCATGACCTATATAAGTACTCAATGACCCCATGTGACCCCCCTAGTCCTATATAAGTACTCAATGACCCCATGTGACCCCCCATGTCCTATATAAGTACTCAATGACCCCATGTGACCCACCCTAGTCCTATATAAGTACTCAATGACCCCATGTGACCCCCCCATGACCTATATAAGTACTCAATGTCCCCATTTGACCCCCCTAGTCCTATATAAGTACTCAATGACCCCATGTGACCCCCCTAGTCCTATATAAGTACTCAATGACCCCATGTGACCCCCCTAGTCCTATATAAGTACTCAATGACCCCATGTGACCCACCCTAGTCCTATATAAGTACTCAATGACCCCATGTGACCCCCCCATGTCCTATATAAGTACTCAATGACACCATGTGACCCCCCCATGTCCTATATAAGTACTCAATGACCCCATGTGACCCCCCTAGTCCTATATAAGTACTCAATGACCCCATGTGACCCACCCTAGTCCTATATAAGTACTCAATGACCCCATGTGACCCCCCTAGTTCTATATAAGTACTCAATGACACCATGTGACCCCCCTAGTCCTATATCAGTACTCAATGACCCCATGTGACCCAACCTAGTCCTATATAAGTACTCAATGACCCCATGTGACCCCCCTAGTCCTATATAAGTACTCAATGACCCCATGTGACCCCCCTAGTCCTATATAAGTACTCAATGACCCCATGTGACCCCCTAGTCCTATATAAGTACTCAATGCCCCATGTGACCCACCCTAGTCCTATATAAGTACTCAATGACCCCATGTGACCCCCCTAGTCCTATATAAATACTCAATGACCCCATGTGACCCACCCTAGTCCTATATAAGTACTCAATGACCCCATGTGACCCCCCCATGACCTATATAAGTACTCAATGAACCCATGTGACCCCCCTAGTCCTATATAAGTACTCAATGACCCCATGTGACCCCCCTAGTCCTATATAAGTACTCAATGACCCCATGTGACCCCCCCCATGTCCTATAAAAGTACTCAATGTCCCCATTTGACCCCCCTAGTCCTATATAAGTACTCAATGACCCCATGTGACCCCCCTAGTCCTATATAAGTACTCAATGACCCCATGTGACCCCCCTAGTCCTATATAAGTACTCAATGACCCCATGTGACCCACCCTAGTCCTATATAAGTACTCAATGACCCCATGTGACCCCCCCATGTCCTATATAAGTACTCAATGACACCATGTGACCCCCCCATGTCCTATATAAGTACTCAATGACCCCATGTGACACCCCTAGTCCTATATAAGTACTCAATGACCCCATGTGACCCCCCTAGTCCTATATAAGTACTCAATGACCCCATGTGACCCCCCTAGTCCTATATAAGTACTCAATGACCCCATGTGACCCCCCTAGTCCTATATAAGTACTCAATGACCACATGTGACCCACCCAAGTCCTATATAAGTACTCAATGACCCCATGTGACCCCCCTAGTCCTATATAAGTACTCAATGACCCCATGTGACCCACCCTAGTCCTATATAAGAACTCAATGACCCCATGTGACCCCCCCATGTCCTATATAAGTACTCCATGACCCCATGTGACCCCCCTAGTCTTATATAAGTACTCAATGACCCCATGTGACCCCCCCATGTCCTATAAAAGTACTCAATGTCCCCATTTGACCCCCCTAGTCCTATATAAGTACTCAATGACCCCATGTGACCCCACTAGTCCTATATAAGTACTCAATGACCCCATGTGACCCACCCTAGTCCTATATAAGTACTCAATGACCCCATGTGACCCTCCTAGTCCTATATAAGTACTCAATGACCCCATGTGACCCCCCTAGTCCTATATAAATACTCAATGACCCCATGTGACCCTCCCTAGTCCTATATAAGTACTCAATGAACCCATGTGACCCCCCCATGACCTATATAAGTACTAAATGACCCCATGTGACCCCCCTAGTCCTATATAAGTACTCAATGACCCCATGTGACCCCCCATGTCCTATATAAGTACTCAATGACCCCATGTGACCCCCCTAGTCCTATATAAGTACTCAATGACCCCATGTGACCCCCCCATGTCCCATATAAGTACTCAATGACCCCTTGTGACCCCCCTAGTCCTATATAAGTACTCAATGACCCCATGTGACCCCCCTAGTCCTATATAAGTACTCAATGACCCCATGTGACCCACCCTAGTCCTATATAAGTACTCAATGACCCCATGTGACCCCCCCATGACCTATATAAGTACTCTATGACCCCATGTGACCCCCCATGACCTATATAAGTACTCAATGACCCCATGTGACCCCCCTAGTCCTATATAAGTACTCAATGACCCCATATGACCCCCCTAGTCCTATATAAGTACCCAATGACCCCATGTGACCCCCCTAGTCCTATATAAGTACTCAATGACCCCATGTGACCCCCCCATGACCTATATAAGTACTCAATGATCCCATGTGACCCCCCTAGTCCTATATCAGTACTCAATGACCCCATGTGACCCAACCTAGTCCTATATAAGTACTCAATGACCTCATGTGACCCCCCTAGTCCTATATAAGTACTCAATGACCCCATGTGACCCTCCTAGTCCTATATAAGTACTCAATGACCCCATGTGACCCCCCTAGTCCTATATAAGTACTCAATGACCCCATGTGACCCCCCTAGTCCTATATAAGTACTCAATGACCCCATGTGACCCCCCTAGTCCTATATAAGTACTCAATGACCCCATGTGACCCCCCTAGTCCTATATAAATACTCAATGACCCCATGTGACCCACCCTAGTCCTATATAAGTACTCAATGACCCCATGTGACCCCCCCATGACCTATATAAGTACTCAATGACCCCATGTGACCCCCCTAGTCCTATATAAGTACTCAATGACCCCATGTGACCCCCCTAGTCCTATATAAGTACTCAATGACCCCATGTGACCCCCCCATGTCCTATAAAAGTACTCAATGTCCCCATTTGACCCCCCTAGTCCTATATAAGTACTCAATGACCCCATGTGACCCCCCTAGTCCTATATAAGTACTCAATGACCCCATGTGACCCCCCTAGTCCTATATAAGTACTCAATGACCCCATGTGACCCACCCTAGTCCTATATAAGTACTCAATGACCCCATGTGACCCCCCTAGTCCTATATAAGTACTCAATGACCCCATGTGACCCCCCTAGTCCTATATAAGTACTCAATGACCCCATGTGACCCCCCTAGTCCTATATAAGTACTCAATGACCCCTTGTGACCCCCCTAGTCCTATATAAGTACTCAATGACCCCATGTGACCCCCCTAGTCCTATATAAGTACTCAATGACCCCATGTGACCCACCCTAGTCCTATATAAGTACTCAATGACCCCATGTGACCCCCCTAGTCCTATATAAGTACTCAATGACCCCATGTGACCCCCCTAGTCCTATATAAGTACTCAATGACCACATGTGACCCACCCTAGTCCTATATAAGTACTCAATGACCCCATGTGACCCCCCTAGTCCTATATAAGTACTCAATGACCCCATGTGACCCACCCTAGTCCTATATAAGAACTCAATGACCCCATGTGACCCCCCCATGTCCTATATAAGTACTCCATGACCCCATGTGACCCCCCTAGTCTTATATAAGTACTCAATGACCCCATGTGACCCCCCCATGTCCTATAAAAGTACTCAATGTCCCCATTTGACCCCCCTAGTCCTATATAAGTACTCAATGACCCCATGTGACCCCACTAGTCCTATATAAGTACTCAATGACCCCATGTGACCCACCCTAGTCCTATATAAGTACTCAATGACCCCATGTGACCCTCCTAGTCCTATATAAGTACTCAATGACCCCATGTGACCCCCCTAGTCCTATATAAGTACTCAATGACCCCATGTGACTCCCCTAGTCCTATATAAATACTCAATGACCCCATGTGACCCACCCTAGTCCTATATAAGTAATCAATGACCCCATGTGACCCCCCCATGACCTATATAAGTACTCAATGACCCCATGTGACCCCCCTAGTCCTATATAAGTACTCAATGACCCCATGTGACCCCCCTAGTCCTATATAAGTACTCAATGACCCCATGTGACTCCCCCATGACCTATATAAGTACTCAATGACCCCATGTGACCCCCCTAGTCCTATATAAGTACTCAATGACCCCATGTGACCCCCCTAGTCCTATATAAATACTCAATGACCCCATGTGACCCACCCTAGTCCTATATAAGTACTCAATGACCCCATGTGACCCCCCTAGTCCTATATAAGTACTCAATGACCCCATGTGACCCCCCTAGTCCTATATAAGTACTCAATGACCCCATGTGACCCACCCTAGTCCTATATAAGTACTCAATGACCCCATGTGACCCCCCCATGACCTATATAAGTACTCAATGACCCCATGTGACTCCCCTAGTCCTATATAAGTACTCAATAACCCCATGTGACCCCCCTAGTCCTATATAAGTACTCAATGACCCCATGTGACCCCCCATGTCCTATATAAGTACTCAATGACCCCATGTGACCCCCCTAGTCCTATATAAGTACTCAATGACCCCATGTGACCCCCCCATGTCCTATATAAGTACTCAAAGACCCCTTGTGACCCCCCTAGTCCTATATAAGTACTCAATGACCCCATGTGACCCCCCTAGTCCTATATAAGTACTCAATGACCCCATGTGACCCACCCTAGTCCTATATAAGTACTCAATGACCCCATGTGACCCCCCCATGTCCTATATAAGTACTCAATGACCCCTTGTGACCCCCCTAGTCCTATATAAGTACTCAATGACCCCATGTGACCCCCCTAGTCCTATATAAGTACTCAATGACCCCATGTGACCCACCCTAGTCCTATATAAGTACTCAATGACCCCATGTGACCCCCTAGTTCTATATAAGTACTCAATGACACCATGTGACCCCCCTAGTCCTATATCAGTACTCAATGACCCCATGTGACCCAACCTAGTCCTATATAAGTACTTAATGACCTAATGTGACCCCCCTAGTCCTATATAAGTACTCAATGACCACATGTGACCCCCCTAGTCCTATATAAGTACTCAATGACCCCATGTGACCCCCCTAGTCCTATATAAGTACTCAATGACCCCATGTGACCCACCCTAGTCCTATATAAGTACTCAATGACCCCATGTGACCCCCCTAGTCCTATATAAGTACTCAATGACCCCATGTGACCCACCCTAGTCCTATATAAGTACTCAATGACCCCATGTGACCCCCCCATGACCTATATAAGTACTCAATGACCCCATGTGACCCCCCTAGTCCTATATAAATACTCAATGACCCCATGTGACTCACCCTAGTCCTATATAAGTACTCAATGACCCCATGTGACCCCCCCATGACCTATATAAGTACTCAATGACCCCATGTGACCCCCCATGACCTATATAAGTACTCAATGACCCCATGTGACCCATCCTAGTCCTATATAAGTACTCAATGACCCCATGTGACCCCCCCATGACCTATATAAGTACTCAATGACCCCATGTGACCCCCCTAGTCCTATATAAGTACTCAATGACCCCATGTGACCCCCCTAGTCCTATATAAGTACTCAATGACCCCATGTGACTCCCCCATGACCTATATAAGTACTCAATGACCCCATGTGACCCCCCTAGTCCTATATAAGTACTCAATGACCCCATGTGACCCCCCATGTCCTATATAAGTACTCAATGACCCCATGTGACCCCCCTAGTCCTATATAAGTACTCAATGACCCCATGTGACCCCACCATGTCCCATATAAGTACTCAATGACCCCTTGTGACCCCCCTAGTCCTATATAAGTACTCAATGACCCCATGTGACCCCCCTAGTCCTATATAAGTACTCAATGACCCCATGTGACCCACCCTAGTTCTATATAAGTACTCAATGACCCCATGTGACCCCCCCATGACCTATATAAGTACTCTATGACCCCATGTGACCCCCCATGACCTATATAAGTACTCAATGACCCCATGTGACCCCCCTAGTCCTATATAAGTACTCAATGACCCCATATGACCCCCCTAGTCCTATATAAGTACTCAATGACCCCATGTGACCCCCCTAGTCCTATATAAGTACTCAATGACCCCATGTGACCCCCCTAGTCCTATATAAGTACTCAATGACCCCATGTGACCCCCCTAGTCCTATATAAGTACTCAATGACCCCTTGTGACCCCCCTAGTCCTATATAAGTACTCAATGACCCCATGTGACCCCCCTAGTCCTATATAAGTACTCAATGACCCCATGTGACCCACCCTAGTCCTATATAAGTACTCAATGACCCCATGTGACCCCCCTAGTCCTATATAAGTACTCAATGACCCCATGTGACCCCCCTAGTCCTATATAAGTACTCAATGACCACATGTGACCCACCCTAGTCCTATATAAGTACTCAATGACCCCATGTGACCCCCCTAGTCCTATATAAGTACTCAATGACCCCATGTGACCCACCCTAGTCCTATATAAGAACTCAATGACCCCATGTGACCCCCCCATGTCCTATATAAGTACTCCATGACCCCATGTGACCCCCCTAGTCTTATATAAGTACTCAATGACCCCATGTGACCCCCCCATGTCCTATAAAAGTACTCAATGTCCCCATTTGACCCCCCTAGTCCTATATAAGTACTCAATGACCCCATGTGACCCCACTAGTCCTATATAAGTACTCAATGACCCCATGTGACCCACCCTAGTCCTATATAAGTACTCAATGACCCCATGTGACCCTCCTAGTCCTATATAAGTACTCAATGACCCCATGTGACCCCCCTAGTCCTATATAAGTACTCAATGACCCCATGTGACTCCCCTAGTCCTATATAAATACTCAATGACCCCATGTGACCCACCCTAGTCCTATATAAGTAATCAATGACCCCATGTGACCCCCCCATGACCTATATAAGTACTCAATGACCCCATGTGACCCCCCTAGTCCTATATAAGTACTCAATGACCCCATGTGACCCCCCTAGTCCTATATAAGTACTCAATGACCCCATGTGACTCCCCCATGACCTATATAAGTACTCAATGACCCCATGTGACCCCCCTAGTCCTATATAAGTACTCAATGACCCCATGTGACCCCCCTAGTCCTATATAAATACTCAATGACCCCATGTGACCCACCCTAGTCCTATATAAGTACTCAATGACCCCATGTGACCCCCCTAGTCCTATATAAGTACTCAATGACCCCATGTGACCCCCCTAGTCCTATATAAGTACTCAATGACCCCATGTGACCCACCCTAGTCCTATATAAGTACTCAATGACCCCATGTGACCCCCCCATGACCTATATAAGTACTCAATGACCCCATGTGACTCCCCTAGTCCTATATAAGTACTCAATAACCCCATGTGACCCCCCTAGTCCTATATAAGTACTCAATGACCCCATGTGACCCCCCATGTCCTATATAAGTACTCAATGACCCCATGTGACCCCCCTAGTCCTATATAAGTACTCAATGACCCCATGTGACCCCCCCATGTCCTATATAAGTACTCAAAGACCCCTTGTGACCCCCCTAGTCCTATATAAGTACTCAATGACCCCATGTGACCCCCCTAGTCCTATATAAGTACTCAATGACCCCATGTGACCCACCCTAGTCCTATATAAGTACTCAATGACCCCATGTGACCCCCCCATGTCCTATATAAGTACTCAATGACCCCTTGTGACCCCCCTAGTCCTATATAAGTACTCAATGACCCCATGTGACCCCCCTAGTCCTATATAAGTACTCAATGACCCCATGTGACCCACCCTAGTCCTATATAAGTACTCAATGACCCCATGTGACCCCCTAGTTCTATATAAGTACTCAATGACACCATGTGACCCCCCTAGTCCTATATCAGTACTCAATGACCCCATGTGACCCAACCTAGTCCTATATAAGTACTTAATGACCTAATGTGACCCCCCTAGTCCTATATAAGTACTCAATGACCACATGTGACCCCCCTAGTCCTATATAAGTACTCAATGACCCCATGTGACCCCCCTAGTCCTATATAAGTACTCAATGACCCCATGTGACCCACCCTAGTCCTATATAAGTACTCAATGACCCCATGTGACCCCCCTAGTCCTATATAAGTACTCAATGACCCCATGTGACCCACCCTAGTCCTATATAAGTACTCAATGACCCCATGTGACCCCCCCATGACCTATATAAGTACTCAATGACCCCATGTGACCCCCCTAGTCCTATATAAATACTCAATGACCCCATGTGACTCACCCTAGTCCTATATAAGTACTCAATGACCCCATGTGACCCCCCCATGACCTATATAAGTACTCAATGACCCCATGTGACCCCCCATGACCTATATAAGTACTCAATGACCCCATGTGACCCATCCTAGTCCTATATAAGTACTCAATGACCCCATGTGACCCCCCCATGACCTATATAAGTACTCAATGACCCCATGTGACCCCCCTAGTCCTATATAAGTACTCAATGACCCCATGTGACCCCCCTAGTCCTATATAAGTACTCAATGACCCCATGTGACTCCCCCATGACCTATATAAGTACTCAATGACCCCATGTGACCCCCCTAGTCCTATATAAGTACTCAATGACCCCATGTGACCCCCCATGTCCTATATAAGTACTCAATGACCCCATGTGACCCCCCTAGTCCTATATAAGTACTCAATGACCCCATGTGACCCCACCATGTCCCATATAAGTACTCAATGACCCCTTGTGACCCCCCTAGTCCTATATAAGTACTCAATGACCCCATGTGACCCCCCTAGTCCTATATAAGTACTCAATGACCCCATGTGACCCACCCTAGTTCTATATAAGTACTCAATGACCCCATGTGACCCCCCCATGACCTATATAAGTACTCTATGACCCCATGTGACCCCCCATGACCTATATAAGTACTCAATGACCCCATGTGACCCCCCTAGTCCTATATAAGTACTCAATGACCCCATATGACCCCCCTAGTCCTATATAAGTACTCAATGACCCCATGTGACCCCCCTAGTCCTATATAAGTACTCAATGACCCCATGTGACCCCCCCATGACCTATATAAGTACTCAATGATCCCATGTGACCCCCCTAGTCCTATATCAGTACTCAATGACCCCATGTGACCCAACCTAGTCCTATATAAGTACTCAATGACCTCATGTGACCCCCCTAGTCCTATATAAGTACTCAATGACCCCATGTGACCCTCCTAGTCCTATATAAGTACTCAATGACCCCATGTGACCCCCCTAGTCCTATATAAGTACTCAATGACCCCATGTGACCCCCCTAGTCCTATATAAGTACTCAATGACCCCATGTGACCCCCCTAGTCCTATATAAGTACTCAATGACCCCATGTGACCCCCCTAGTCCTATATAAGTACTCAATGACCCCATGTGACCCCCCTAGTCCTATATAAGTACTCAATGACCCCATGTGACCCCCCCATGTCCTATAAAAGTACTCAATGTCCCCATTTGACCCCCCTAGTCCTATATAAGTACTCAATGACCCCATGTGACCCCCCTAGGCCTATATAAGTACTCAATGACCCCAAGTGACCCCCCTAGTCCTATATAAGTACTCAATGACCCCATGTGACCCACCCTAGTCCTATATAAGTACTCAATGACCCCATGTGACCCCCCTAGTCCTATATAAGTACTCAATGACCCCATGTGACCCCCCTAGTCCTATATAAGTACTCAATGACCCCATGTGACCCCCCTAGTCCTATATAAGTACTCAATGACCCCTTGTGACCCCCCTAGTCCTATATAAGTACTCAATGACCCCATGTGACCCCCCTAGTCCTATATAAGTACTCAATGACCCCATGTGACCCACCCTAGTCCTATATAAGTACTCAATGACCCCATGTGACCCCCCTAGTCCTATATAAGTACTCAATGACCCCATGTGACCCCCCTAGTCCTATATAAGTACTCAATGACCACATGTGACCCACCCTAGTCCTATATAAGTACTCAATGACCCCATGTGACCCCCCTAGTCCTATATAAGTACTCAATGACCCCATGTGACCCACCCTAGTCCTATATAAGAACTCAATGACCCCATGTGACCCCCCCATGTCCTATATAAGTACTCCATGACCCCATGTGACCCCCCTAGTCTTATATAAGTACTCAATGACCCCATGTGACCCCCCCATGTCCTATAAAAGTACTCAATGTCCCCATTTGACCCCCCTAGTCCTATATAAGTACTCAATGACCCCATGTGACCCCACTAGTCCTATATAAGTACTCAATGACCCCATGTGACCCACCCTAGTCCTATATAAGTACTCAATGACCCCATGTGACCCTCCTAGTCCTATATAAGTACTCAATGACCCCATGTGACCCCCTAGTCCTATATAAATACTCAATGACCCCATGTGACCCACCCTAGTCCTATATAAGTACTCAATGACCCCATGTGACCCCCCCATGACCGATATAAGTACTCAATGACCCCATGTGACCCCCCTAGTCCTATATAAGTACTCAATGACCCCATGTGACTCCCCTAGTCCTATATAAATACTCAATGACCCCATGTGACCCACCCTAGTCCTATATAAGTACTCAATGACCCCATGTGACCCCCCCATGACCTATATAAATACTCAATGACCCCATGTGACCCCCCTAGTCCTATATAAGTACTCAATGACCCCATGTGACCCCCCTAGTCCTATATAAGTACTCAATGACCCCATGTGACTCCCCCATGACCTATATAAGTACTCAATGACCCCATGTGACCCCCCTAGTCCTATATAAGTACTCAATGACCCCATGTGACCCCCCTAGTCCTATATAAATACTCAATGACCCCATGTGACCCACCCTAGTCCTATATAAGTACTCAATGACCCCATGTGACCCCCCTAGTCCTATATAAGTACTCAATGACCCCATGTGACCCCCCTAGTCCTATATAAGTACTCAATGACCCCATGTGACCCACCCTAGTCCTATATAAGTACTCAATGACCCCATGTGACCCCCCCATGACCTATATAAGTACTCAATGACCCCATGTGACTCCCCTAGTCCTATATAAGTACTCAATAACCCCATGTGACCCCCCTAGTCCTATATAAGTACTCAATGACCCCATGTGACCCCCCTAGTCCTATATAAGTACTCAATGACCCCATGTGACCCCCCCATGTTCTATATAAGTACTCAAAGACCCCTTGTGACCCCCCTAGTCCTATATAAGTACTCAATGACCCCATGTGACCCCCCTAGTCCTATATAAGTACTCAATGACCCCATGTGACCCACCCTAGTCCTATATAAGTACTCAATGACCCCATGTGACCCCCCCATGTCCTATATAAGTACTCAATGACCCCTTGTGACCCCCCTAGTCCTATATAAGTACTCAATGACCCCATGTGACCCCCCTAGTCCTATATAAGTACTCAATGACCCCATGTGACCCACCCTAGTCCTATATAAGTACTCAATGACCCCATGTGACCCCCCTAGTTCTATATAAGTACTCAATGACACCATGTGAACCCCCATAGTCCTTTATCAGTACTCAATGACCCCATGTGACCCAACCTAGTCCTATATAAGTACTCAATGACCTAATGTGACCCCCCTAGTCCTATATAAGTACTCAATGACCACATGTGACCCCCCTAGTCCTATATAAGTACTCAATGACCCCATGTGACCCCCCTAGTCCTATATAAGTACTCAATGACCCCATGTGACCCACCCTAGTCCTATATAAGTACTCAATGACCCCATGTGACCCCCCTAGTCCTATATAAGTACTCAATGACCCCATGTGACCCACCCTAGTCCTATATAAGTACTCAATGACCCCATGTGACCCCCCCATGACCTATATAAGTACTCAATGACCCCATGTGACCCCCCTAGTCCTATATAAGTACTCAATGACCCCATGTGACCCCCCTAGTCCTATAAGAGTACTCAATGACCCCATGTGACCCACCCTAGTCCTATATAAGTACTGAATGACCCAATGTGACCCACCCTAGTCCTATATAAGTACTCAATGACCCCATGTGACCCCCCTAGTCCTATATAAGTACTCAATGACCCCATGTGACCCACCCTAGTCCTATATAAGTACTCAATGACCCCATGTGACCCCCCCATGACCTATATAAGTACTCAATGACCCCATGTGACCCCCCTAGTCCTATATAAGTACTCAATGACCCCATGTGACCCCCCTAGTCCTATAAGAGTACTCAATGACCCCATGTGACCCACCCTAGTCCTATATAAGTACTGAATGACCCCATGTGACTCCCCCATGACCTATATAAGTACTCAATGACCCCATGTGACCCCCCCATGTCCTATATAAGTACTCAAAGACCCCTTGTGACCCCCCTAGTCCTATATAAGTACTCAATGACCCCATGTGACCCCCCTAGTCCTATATAAGTACTCAATGACCCCATGTGACCCACCCTAGTCCTATATAAGTACTCAATGACCCCATGTGACCCCCCCATGACCTATATAAGTACTCAATGACCCCATGTGACCCCCCTAGTCCTATATAAGTACTCAATGACCCCATGTGACCCCCCTAGTCCTATAAGGGTACTCAATGACCCCATGTGACCCAACCTAGTCCTATATAAGTACTCAATGACCCCATGTGACCCACCCTAGTCCTATATAAGTACTCAATGACCCCATGTGACTCCCCCATGACCTATATAAGTACTCAATGACCCCATGTGACCCCCCCATGACCTATATAAGTACTCAATGACCCCATGTGACCCCCATAGTCCTATATAAGTACTCAATGACCCCATGTGACCCCCCTAGTCCTATATAAGTACTCAATGACCCCATGTGACCCCCCTAGTCCTATATAAGTACTCAATGACCCCATGTGACCCCCCTAGTCCTATATAAATACTCAATGACCCCATGTGACCCACCCTAGTCCTATATAAGTACTCAATGACCCCATGTGACCCCCCTAGTCCTATATAAGTACTCAATGACCCCATGTGACCCCCCATGTCCTATATAAGTACTCAATGACCCCATGAGACCCCCCTAGTCCTATATAAGTACTCAATGACCCCATGTGACCCCCCCATATCCTATATAAGTACTCAATGACCCCTTGTGACCCCCCTAGTCCTATATAAGTACTCAATGACCCCATGTGACCCCCCTAGTCCTATATAAGTACTCAATGACCTCATGTGACCCACCCTAGTCCTATATAAGTACTCAATGACCCCATGTGACCCCCCCATGACCTATATAAGTACTCTATGACCCCATGTGACCCCCCATGACCTATATAAGTACTCAATGACCCCATGTGACCCCCCTAGTCCTATATAAGTACTCAATGACCCCATGTGACCCCCCTAGTCCTATATAAGTACTCAATGACCCCATGTGACCCCCCTAGTCCTATATAAGTACTCAATGACCCCATGTGACCCCCCCCCCATGACCTATATAAGTACTCAATGACCCCATGTGACCCCCCTAGTCCTATATCAGTACTCAATGACCCCATGTGACCCAACCTAGTCATATATAAGTACTCAATGACCCCATGTGACCCCCCTAGTCCTATATAAGTACTCAATGACCCCATGTGACCCCCCTAGTCCTATATAAGTACTCAATGACCCCATGTGACCCCCCTAGTCCTATATAAGTACTCAATGACCCCATGTGACCCCCCTAGTCCTATATAAGTACTCAATGACCCCATGTGACCCACCCTAGTCCTATATAAGTACTCAATGACCCCATGTGACCCCCCCATGTCCTATATAAGTACTCAATGACCCCTTGTGACCCCCCTAGTCCTATATAAGTACTCAATGACCCCATGTGACCCCCCTAGTCCTATATAAGTACTCAATGACCCCATGTGACCCACCCTAGTCCTATATAAGTACTCAATGACCCCATGTGACCCCCCTAGTTCTATATAAGTACTCAATGACACCATGTGACCCCCCTAGTCCTATATAAGTACTCAATGACCCCATGTGACCCACCCTAGTCCTATATAAATACTCAATGACCCCATGTGACCCACCCTAGTCCTATATAAGTACTCAATGACCCCATGTGACCCCCCCATGACCTATATAAGTACTCAATGACCCCATGTGACCCCCCTAGTCCTATATAAGTACTCAATGACCCCATGTGACCCCCCTAGTCCTATATAAATACTCAATGACCCCATGTGACCCACCCTAGTCCTATATAAGTACTCAATGACCCCATGTGACCCACCCTAGTCCTATATAAGTACTCAATGACCCCATGTGACTCCCCCATGACCTATATAAGTACTCAATGACCCCATGTGACCCCCCTAGTCCTATATAAGTACTCAATGACCCCTTGTGACCCCCCTAGTCCTATATAAGTACTCAATGACCCCATGTGACCCCCCTAGTCCTATATAAGTACTCAATGACCCCATGTGACCCACCCTAGTCCTATATAAGTACTCAATGACCCCATGTGACCCCCCCATGTCCTATATAAGTACTCAATGACCCCTTGTGACCCCCCTAGTCCTATATAAGTACTCAATGACCCCATGTGACCCCCCTAGTCCTATATAAGTACTCAATGACCCCATGTGACCCACCCTAGTCCTATATAAGTACTCAATGACCCCATGTGACCCCCCCATGTCCTATATAAGTACTCAATGACCCCTTGTGACCCCCCTAGTCCTATATAAGTACTCAATGACCCCATGTGACCCCCCCATGTCCTATATAAGTACTCAAAGACCCCTTGTGACCCCCCTAGTCCTATATAAGTACTCAATGACCCCATGTGACCCCCCTAGTCCTATATAAGTACTCAATGACCCCATGTGACCCACCCTAGTCCTATATAAGTACTCAATGACCCCATGTGACCCCCCCATGTCCTATATAAGTACTCAATGACCCCTTGTGACCCCCCTAGTCCTATATAAGTACTCAATGACCCCATGTGACCCCCCTAGTCCTATATAAGTACTCAATGAACACATGTGACCCACCCTAGTCCTATATAAGTACTCAATGACCCCATGTGACCCCCCTAGTTCTATATAAGTACTCAATGACACCATGTGACCCCCCTAGTCCTATATCAGTACTCAATGACCCCATGTGACCCAACCTAGTCCTATATAAGTACTCAATGACCTAATGTGACCCCCCTAGTCCTATATAAGTACTCAATGACCACATGTGACCCCCCTAGTCCTATATAAGTACTCAATGACCCCATGTGGCCCCCCTAGTCCTATATAAGTACTCAATGACCCCATGTGACCCACCCTAGTCCTATATAAGTACTCAATGACCCCATGTGACCCCCCTAGTCCTATATAAGTACTCAATGACCCCATGTGACCCCCCCATGTCCTATATAAGTACTCAATGACCCCTTGTGACCCCCCTAGTCCTATATAAGTACTCAATGACCCCATGTGACCCACCCTAGTCCTATATAAGTACTCAATGACCCCATGTGACCCCCCTAGTTCTATATAAGTACTCAATGACACCATGTGACCCCCCTAGTCCTATATCAGTACTCAATGACCCCATGTGACCCAACCTAGTCCTATATAAGTACTCAATGACCTAATGTGACCCCCCTAGTCCTATATAAGTACTCAATGACCACATGTGACCCCCCTAGTCCTATATAAGTACTCAATGACCCCATGTGACCCCCTTAGTCCTATATAAGTACTCAATGACCCCATGTGACCCACCCTAGTCCTATATAAGTACTCAATGACCCCATGTGACCCCCCTAGTCCTATATAAGTACTCAATGACCCCATGTGACCCACCCTAGTCCTATATAAGTACTCAATGACCCCATGTGACCCCCCCATGACCTATATAAGTACTCAATGACCCCATGTGACCCCCCTAGTCCTATATAAGTACTCAATGACCCCATGTGACCCCCCTAGTCCTATAAGAGTACTCAATGACCCCATGTGACCCACCCTAGTCCTATATAAGTACTGAATGACCCAATGTGACCCACCCTAGTCCTATATAAGTACTCAATGACCCCATGTGACCCCCCTAGTCCTATATAAGTACTCAATGACCCCATGTGACCCACCCTAGTCCTATATAAGTACTCAATGACCCCATGTGACCCCCCCATGACCTATATAAGTACTCAATGACCCCATGTGACCCCCCTAGTCCTATATAAGTACTCAATGACCCCATGTGACCCCCCTAGTCCTATAAGAGTACTCAATGACCCCATGTGACCCACCCTAGTCCTATATAAGTACTGAATGACCCCATGTGACTCCCCCATGACCTATATAAGTACTCAATGACCCCATGTGACCCCCCCATGTCCTATATAAGTACTCAAAGACCCCTTGTGACCCCCCTAGTCCTATATAAGTACTCAATGACCCCATGTGACCCCCCTAGTCCTATATAAGTACTCAATGACCCCATGTGACCCACCCTAGTCCTATATAAGTACTCAATGACCCCATGTGACCCCCCCATGACCTATATAAGTACTCAATGACCCCATGTGACCCCCCTAGTCCTATATAAGTACTCAATGACCCCATGTGACCCCCCTAGTCCTATAAGGGTACTCAATGACCCCATGTGACCCAACCTAGTCCTATATAAGTACTCAATGACCCCATGTGACCCACCCTAGTCCTATATAAGTACTCAATGACCCCATGTGACTCCCCCATGACCTATATAAGTACTCAATGACCCCATGTGACCCCCCCATGACCTATATAAGTACTCAATGACCCCATGTGACCCCCATAGTCCTATATAAGTACTCAATGACCCCATGTGACCCCCCTAGTCCTATATAAGTACTCAATGACCCCATGTGACCCCCCTAGTCCTATATAAGTACTCAATGACCCCATGTGACCCCCCTAGTCCTATATAAATACTCAATGACCCCATGTGACCCACCCTAGTCCTATATAAGTACTCAATGACCCCATGTGACCCCCCTAGTCCTATATAAGTACTCAATGACCCCATGTGACCCCCCATGTCCTATATAAGTACTCAATGACCCCATGAGACCCCCCTAGTCCTATATAAGTACTCAATGACCCCATGTGACCCCCCCATATCCTATATAAGTACTCAATGACCCCTTGTGACCCCCCTAGTCCTATATAAGTACTCAATGACCCCATGTGACCCCCCTAGTCCTATATAAGTACTCAATGACCTCATGTGACCCACCCTAGTCCTATATAAGTACTCAATGACCCCATGTGACCCCCCCATGACCTATATAAGTACTCTATGACCCCATGTGACCCCCCATGACCTATATAAGTACTCAATGACCCCATGTGACCCCCCTAGTCCTATATAAGTACTCAATGACCCCATGTGACCCCCCTAGTCCTATATAAGTACTCAATGACCCCATGTGACCCCCCTAGTCCTATATAAGTACTCAATGACCCCATGTGACCCCCCCCATGACCTATATAAGTACTCAATGACCCCATGTGACCCCCCTAGTCCTATATCAGTACTCAATGACCCCATGTGACCCAACCTAGTCATATATAAGTACTCAATGACCTCATGTGACCCCCCTAGTCCTATATAAGTACTCAATGACCCCATGTGACCCCCCTAGTCCTATATAAGTACTCAATGACCCCATGTGACCCCCCTAGTCCTATATAAGTACTCAATGACCCCATGTGACCCCCCTAGTCCTATATAAGTACTCAATGACCCCATGTGACCCACCCTAGTCCTATATAAGTACTCAATGACCCCATGTGACCCCCCCATGTCCTATATAAGTACTCAATGACCCCTTGTGACCCCCCTAGTCCTATATAAGTACTCAATGACCCCATGTGACCCCCCTAGTCCTATATAAGTACTCAATGACCCCATGTGACCCACCCTAGTCCTATATAAGTACTCAATGACCCCATGTGACCCCCCTAGTTCTATATAAGTACTCAATGACACCATGTGACCCCCCTAGTCCTATATAAGTACTCAATGACCCCATGTGACCCACCCTAGTCCTATATAAATACTCAATGACCCCATGTGACCCACCCTAGTCCTATATAAGTACTCAATGACCCCATGTGACCCCCCCATGACCTATATAAGTACTCAATGACCCCATGTGACCCCCCTAGTCCTATATAAGTACTCAATGACCCCATGTGACCCCCCTAGTCCTATATAAATACTCAATGACCCCATGTGACCCACCCTAGTCCTATATAAGTACTCAATGACCCCATGTGACCCACCCTAGTCCTATATAAGTACTCAATGACCCCATGTGACTCCCCCATGACCTATATAAGTACTCAATGACCCCATGTGACCCCCCTAGTCCTATATAAGTACTCAATGACCCCTTGTGACCCCCCTAGTCCTATATAAGTACTCAATGACCCCATGTGACACCCCTAGTCCTATATAAGTACTCAATGACCCCATGTGACCCACCCTAGTCCTATATAAGTACTCAATGACCCCATGTGACCCCCCCATGTCCTATATAAGTACTCAATGACCCCTTGTGACCCCCCTAGTCCTATATAAGTACTCAATGACCCCATGTGACCCCCCTAGTCCTATATAAGTACTCAATGACCCCATGTGACCCACCCTAGTCCTATATAAGTACTCAATGACCCCATGTGACCCCCCCATGTCCTATATAAGTACTCAATGACCCCTTGTGACCCCCCTAGTCCTATATAAGTACTCAATGACCCCATGTGACCCCCCTAGTCCTATATAAGTACTCAATGACCCCATGTGACCCCCCTAGTCCTATATAAGTACTCAATGACCCCATGTGACCCACCCTAGTCCTATATAAGTACTCAATGACCCCATGTGACCCCCCCATGTCCTATATAAGTACTCAATGACCCCATGTGACTCCCCCATGACCTATATAAGTACTCAATGACCCCATGTGACCCCCCTAGTCCTATATAAGTACTCAATGACCCCTTGTGACCCCCCTAGTCCTATATAAGTACTCAATGACCCCATGTGACCCCCCTAGTCCTATATAAGTACTCAATGACCCCATGTGACCCACCCTAGTCCTATATAAGTACTCAATGACCCCATGTGACCCCCCCATGTCCTATATAAGTACTCAATGACCCCATGTGACCCCCCTAGTCCTATATAAGTACTCAATGACCCCATGTGACCCACCCTAGTCCTATATAAGTACTCAATGACCCCATGTGACCCCCCTAGTTCTATATAAGTACTCAATGACACCATGTGACCCCCCTAGTCCTATATCAGTACTCAATGACCCCATGTGACCCAACCTAGTCCTATATAAGTACTCCATGACCTCAAGTGACCCCCCTAGTCCTATATAAGTACTCAATGACCCCATGTGACCCCCCTAGTCCTATATAAGTACTCAATGACCCCATGTGACCCACCCTAGTCCTATATAAGTACTCAATGACCCCATGTGACCCCCCCATGTCCTATATAAGTACTCAATGACCCCATGTGACCCCCCTAGTCCTATATAAGTACTCAATGACCCCATGTGACCCACCCTAGTCCTATATAAGTACTCAATGACCCCATGTGACCCCCCTAGTCCTATATAAGTACTCAATGACCCCATGTGACCCACCCTAGTCCTATATAAGTACTCAATGACCCCATGTGACCCCCCTAGTTCTATATAAGTACTCAATGACACCATGTGACCCCCCTAGTCCTATATAAGTACTCAATGACCCCATGTGACCCACCCTAGTCCTATATAAATACTCAATGACCCCATGTGACCCACCCTAGTCCTATATAAGTACTCAATGACCCCATGTGACCCCCCCATGACCTATATAAGTACTCAATGACCCCATGTGACCCCCCTAGTCCTATATAAGTACTCAATGACCCCATGTGACCCCCCTAGTCCTATATAAATACTCAATGACCCCATGTGACCCACCCTAGTCCTATATAAGTACTCAATGACCCCATGTGACCCACCCTAGTCCTATATAAGTACTCAATGACCCCATGTGACTCCCCCATGACCTATATAAGTACTCAATGACCCCATGTGACCCCCCTAGTCCTATATAAGTACTCAATGACCCCTTGTGACCCCCCTAGTCCTATATAAGTACTCAATGACCCCATGTGACACCCCTAGTCCTATATAAGTACTCAATGACCCCATGTGACCCACCCTAGTCCTATATAAGTACTCAATGACCCCATGTGACCCCCCCATGTCCTATATAAGTACTCAATGACCCCTTGTGACCCCCCTAGTCCTATATAAGTACTCAATGACCCCATGTGACCCCCCTAGTCCTATATAAGTACTCAATGACCCCATGTGACCCACCCTAGTCCTATATAAGTACTCAATGACCCCATGTGACCCCCCCATGTCCTATATAAGTACTCAATGACCCCTTGTGACCCCCCTAGTCCTATATAAGTACTCAATGACCCCATGTGACCCCCCTAGTCCTATATAAGTACTCAATGACCCCATGTGACCCCCCTAGTCCTATATAAGTACTCAATGACCCCATGTGACCCACCCTAGTCCTATATAAGTACTCAATGACCCCATGTGACCCCCCCATGTCCTATATAAGTACTCAATGACCCCATGTGACTCCCCCATGACCTATATAAGTACTCAATGACCCCATGTGACCCCCCTAGTCCTATATAAGTACTCAATGACCCCTTGTGACCCCCCTAGTCCTATATAAGTACTCAATGACCCCATGTGACCCCCCTAGTCCTATATAAGTACTCAATGACCCCATGTGACCCACCCTAGTCCTATATAAGTACTCAATGACCCCATGTGACCCCCCCATGTCCTATATAAGTACTCAATGACCCCATGTGACCCCCCTAGTCCTATATAAGTACTCAATGACCCCATGTGACCCACCCTAGTCCTATATAAGTACTCAATGACCCCATGTGACCCCCCTAGTTCTATATAAGTACTCAATGACACCATGTGACCCCCCTAGTCCTATATCAGTACTCAATGACCCCATGTGACCCAACCTAGTCCTATATAAGTACTCCATGACCTCAAGTGACCCCCCTAGTCCTATATAAGTACTCAATGACCCCATGTGACCCCCCTAGTCCTATATAAGTACTCAATGACCCCATGTGACCCCCCTAGTCCTATATAAGTACTCAATGACCCCATGTGACTCCCCCATGACCTATATAAGTACTCAATGACCCCATGTGACCCCCCTAGTCCTATATAAGTACTCAATGACCCCATGTGACCCCCCTAGTCCTATATAAATACTCAATGACCCCATGTGACCCACCCTAGTCCTATATAAGTACTCAATGACCCCATGTGACCCCCCCATGACCTATATAAGTACTCAATGACCCCATGTGACCCCCCTAGTCCTATATAAGTACTCAAAGACCCCATGTGACCCCCCTAGTCCTATATAAGTACTCAATGACCCCATGTGACCCACCCTAGTCCTATATAAGTACTCAATGACCCCATGTGACCCCCCTTGTCCTATATAAGTACTCAATGACCCCATGTGACCCACCCTAGTCCTATATAAGTACTCAATGACCCCATGTGACCCCCCCATGTCCTATATAAGTACTCAATGACACCATGTGACCCCCCCATATCCTATATAATTACTCAATGACCCCATGTGACCCCCCTAGTCCTATATAAGTACTCAATGACCCCATGTGACCCCCCTAGTCCTATAGAAATACTCAATGACCCCATGTGACCCACCCTAGTCCTATATAAGTACTCAATGACCCCATGTGACTCCCCCATGACCTATATAAGTACTCAATGACCCCATGTGACCCCCCATGTCCTATATAAGTACTCAATGACCCCATGTGACCCCCCCATGACCTATATAAGTACTCAATGACCCCATGTGACCCCCCTAGTCCTATATAAGTACTCAATGACCCCATGTGACCCACCCTAGTCCTATATAAGTACTCAATGACCCCATGTGACCCCCCCATGTCCTATATAAGTACTCAATGACCCCATGTGACTCCCCCATGACCTATATAAGTACTCAATGACCCCATGTGACCCCCCTAGTCCTATATAAGTACTCAATGACCCCATGTGACCCACCCTAGTCCTATATAAGTACTCAATGACCCCATGTGACCCCCCCATGTCCTATATAAGTACTCAATGACCCCATGTGACTCCCCCATGACCTATATAAGTACTCAATGACCCCATGTGACCCCCCTAGTCTCATATAAGTACTCAAAGACCCCATGTGACCCCCCTAGTCCTATATAAGTACTCAATGACCCCATGTGACCCACCCTAGTCCTATATAAGTACTCAATGACCCCATGTGACCCCCCCATGTCCTATATAAGTACTCAATGACCCCATGTGACCCCCCATGACCTATATAAGTACTCAATGACCCCATGTGACCCCCCATGTCCTATATAAGTACTCAATGACCCCATGTGACCCCCCTAGTCCTATATAAGTACTCAATGACCCCATGTGACCCACCCTAGTCCTATATAAGTACTCAATGACCCCATGTGACCCCCCCATGACCTATATAAGTACTCAATGACCCCATGTGACCCCCCTAGTCCTATATAAATACTCAATGACCCCATGTGACTCACCCTAGTCCTATATAAGTACTCAATGACCCCATGTGACCCCCCCATGACCTATATAAGTACTCAATGACCCCATGTGACCCCCCATGACCTATATAAGTACTCAATGACCCCATGTGACCCATCCTAGTCCTATATAAGTACTCAATGACCCCATGTGACCCCCCCATGACCTATATAAGTACTCAATGACCCCATGTGACCCCCCTAGTCCTATATAAGTACTCAATGACCCCATGTGACCCCCCTAGTCCTATATAAGTACTCAATGACCCCATGTGACTCCCCCATGACCTATATAAGTACTCAATGACCCCATGTGACCCCCCTAGTCCTATATAAGTACTCAATGACCCCATGTGACCCCCCATGTCCTATATAAGTACTCAATGACCCCATGTGACCCCCCTAGTCCTATATAAGTACTCAATGACCCCATGTGACCCCACCATGTCCCATATAAGTACTCAATGACCCCTTGTGACCCCCCTAGTCCTATATAAGTACTCAATGACCCCATGTGACCCCCCTAGTCCTATATAAGTACTCAATGACCCCATGTGACCCACCCTAGTTCTATATAAGTACTCAATGACCCCATGTGACCCCCCCATGACCTATATAAGTACTCTATGACCCCATGTGACCCCCCATGACCTATATAAGTACTCAATGACCCCATGTGACCCCCCTAGTCCTATATAAGTACTCAATGACCCCATATGACCCCCCTAGTCCTATATAAGTACTCAATGACCCCATGTGACCCCCCTAGTCCTATATAAGTACTCAATGACCCCATGTGACCCCCCCATGACCTATATAAGTACTCAATGATCCCATGTGACCCCCCTAGTCCTATATCAGTACTCAATGACCCCATGTGACCCAACCTAGTCCTATATAAGTACTCAATGACCTCATGTGACCCCCCTAGTCCTATATAAGTACTCAATGACCCCATGTGACCCTCCTAGTCCTATATAAGTACTCAATGACCCCATGTGACCCCCCTAGTCCTATATAAGTACTCAATGACCCCATGTGACCCCCCTAGTCCTATATAAGTACTCAATGACCCCATGTGACCCCCCTAGTCCTATATAAGTACTCAATGACCCCATGTGACCCCCCTAGTCCTATATAAGTACTCAATGACCCCATGTGACCCCCCTAGTCCTATATAAGTACTCAATGACCCCATGTGACCCCCCCATGTCCTATAAAAGTACTCAATGTCCCCATTTGACCCCCCTAGTCCTATATAAGTACTCAATGACCCCATGTGACCCCCCTAGGCCTATATAAGTACTCAATGACCCCAAGTGACCCCCCTAGTCCTATATAAGTACTCAATGACCCCATGTGACCCACCCTAGTCCTATATAAGTACTCAATGACCCCATGTGACCCCCCTAGTCCTATATAAGTACTCAATGACCCCATGTGACCCCCCTAGTCCTATATAAGTACTCAATGACCCCATGTGACCCCCCTAGTCCTATATAAGTACTCAATGACCCCTTGTGACCCCCCTAGTCCTATATAAGTACTCAATGACCCCATGTGACCCCCCTAGTCCTATATAAGTACTCAATGACCCCATGTGACCCACCCTAGTCCTATATAAGTACTCAATGACCCCATGTGACCCCCCTAGTCCTATATAAGTACTCAATGACCCCATGTGACCCCCCTAGTCCTATATAAGTACTCAATGACCACATGTGACCCACCCTAGTCCTATATAAGTACTCAATGACCCCATGTGACCCCCCTAGTCCTATATAAGTACTCAATGACCCCATGTGACCCACCCTAGTCCTATATAAGAACTCAATGACCCCATGTGACCCCCCCATGTCCTATATAAGTACTCCATGACCCCATGTGACCCCCCTAGTCTTATATAAGTACTCAATGACCCCATGTGACCCCCCCATGTCCTATAAAAGTACTCAATGTCCCCATTTGACCCCCCTAGTCCTATATAAGTACTCAATGACCCCATGTGACCCCACTAGTCCTATATAAGTACTCAATGACCCCATGTGACCCACCCTAGTCCTATATAAGTACTCAATGACCCCATGTGACCCTCCTAGTCCTATATAAGTACTCAATGACCCCATGTGACCCCCTAGTCCTATATAAATACTCAATGACCCCATGTGACCCACCCTAGTCCTATATAAGTACTCAATGACCCCATGTGACCCCCCCATGACCTATATAAGTACTCAATGACCCCATGTGACCCCCCTAGTCCTATATAAGTACTCAATGACCCCATGTGACTCCCCTAGTCCTATATAAATACTCAATGACCCCATGTGACCCACCCTAGTCCTATATAAGTACTCAATGACCCCATGTGACCCCCCCATGACCTATATAAGTACTCAATGACCCCATGTGACCCCCCTAGTCCTATATAAGTACTCAATGACCCCATGTGACCCCCCTAGTCCTATATAAGTACTCAATGACCCCATGTGACTCCCCCATGACCTATATAAGTACTCAATGACCCCATGTGACCCCCCTAGTCCTATATAAGTACTCAATGACCCCATGTGACCCCCCTAGTCCTATATAAATACTCAATGACCCCATGTGACCCACCCTAGTCCTATATAAGTACTCAATGACCCCATGTGACCCCCCTAGTCCTATATAAGTACTCAATGACCCCATGTGACCCCCCTAGTCCTATATAAGTACTCAATGACCCCATGTGACCCACCCTAGTCCTATATAAGTACTCAATGACCCCATGTGACCCCCCCATGACCTATATAAGTACTCAATGACCCCATGTGACTCCCCTAGTCCTATATAAGTACTCAATAACCCCATGTGACCCCCCTAGTCCTATATAAGTACTCAATGACCCCATGTGACCCCCCTAGTCCTATATAAGTACTCAATGACCCCATGTGACCCCCCCATGTTCTATATAAGTACTCAAAGACCCCTTGTGACCCCCCTAGTCCTATATAAGTACTCAATGACCCCATGTGACCCCCCTAGTCCTATATAAGTACTCAATGACCCCATGTGACCCACCCTAGTCCTATATAAGTACTCAATGACCCCATGTGACCCCCCCATGTCCTATATAAGTACTCAATGACCCCTTGTGACCCCCCTAGTCCTATATAAGTACTCAATGACCCCATGTGACCCCCCTAGTCCTATATAAGTACTCAATGACCCCATGTGACCCACCCTAGTCCTATATAAGTACTCAATGACCCCATGTGACCCCCCTAGTTCTATATAAGTACTCAATGACACCATGTGAACCCCCATAGTCCTTTATCAGTACTCAATGACCCCATGTGACCCAACCTAGTCCTATATAAGTACTCAATGACCTAATGTGACCCCCCTAGTCCTATATAAGTACTCAATGACCACATGTGACCCCCCTAGTCCTATATAAGTACTCAATGACCCCATGTGACCCCCCTAGTCCTATATAAGTACTCAATGACCCCATGTGACCCACCCTAGTCCTATATAAGTACTCAATGACCCCATGTGACCCCCCTAGTCCTATATAAGTACTCAATGACCCCATGTGACCCACCCTAGTCCTATATAAGTACTCAATGACCCCATGTGACCCCCCCATGACCTATATAAGTACTCAATGACCCCATGTGACCCCCCTAGTCCTATATAAGTACTCAATGACCCCATGTGACCCCCCTAGTCCTATAAGAGTACTCAATGACCCCATGTGACCCACCCTAGTCCTATATAAGTACTGAATGACCCAATGTGACCCACCCTAGTCCTATATAAGTACTCAATGACCCCATGTGACCCCCCTAGTCCTATATAAGTACTCAATGACCCCATGTGACCCACCCTAGTCCTATATAAGTACTCAATGACCCCATGTGACCCCCCCATGACCTATATAAGTACTCAATGACCCCATGTGACCCCCCTAGTCCTATATAAGTACTCAATGACCCCATGTGACCCCCCTAGTCCTATAAGAGTACTCAATGACCCCATGTGACCCACCCTAGTCCTATATAAGTACTGAATGACCCCATGTGACTCCCCCATGACCTATATAAGTACTCAATGACCCCATGTGACCCCCCCATGTCCTATATAAGTACTCAAAGACCCCTTGTGACCCCCCTAGTCCTATATAAGTACTCAATGACCCCATGTGACCCCCCTAGTCCTATATAAGTACTCAATGACCCCATGTGACCCACCCTAGTCCTATATAAGTACTCAATGACCCCATGTGACCCCCCCATGACCTATATAAGTACTCAATGACCCCATGTGACCCCCCTAGTCCTATATAAGTACTCAATGACCCCATGTGACCCCCCTAGTCCTATAAGGGTACTCAATGACCCCATGTGACCCAACCTAGTCCTATATAAGTACTCAATGACCCCATGTGACCCACCCTAGTCCTATATAAGTACTCAATGACCCCATGTGACTCCCCCATGACCTATATAAGTACTCAATGACCCCATGTGACCCCCCCATGACCTATATAAGTACTCAATGACCCCATGTGACCCCCATAGTCCTATATAAGTACTCAATGACCCCATGTGACCCCCCTAGTCCTATATAAGTACTCAATGACCCCATGTGACCCCCCTAGTCCTATATAAGTACTCAATGACCCCATGTGACCCCCCTAGTCCTATATAAATACTCAATGACCCCATGTGACCCACCCTAGTCCTATATAAGTACTCAATGACCCCATGTGACCCCCCTAGTCCTATATAAGTACTCAATGACCCCATGTGACCCCCCATGTCCTATATAAGTACTCAATGACCCCATGAGACCCCCCTAGTCCTATATAAGTACTCAATGACCCCATGTGACCCCCCCATATCCTATATAAGTACTCAATGACCCCTTGTGACCCCCCTAGTCCTATATAAGTACTCAATGACCCCATGTGACCCCCCTAGTCCTATATAAGTACTCAATGACCTCATGTGACCCACCCTAGTCCTATATAAGTACTCAATGACCCCATGTGACCCCCCCATGACCTATATAAGTACTCTATGACCCCATGTGACCCCCCATGACCTATATAAGTACTCAATGACCCCATGTGACCCCCCTAGTCCTATATAAGTACTCAATGACCCCATGTGACCCCCCTAGTCCTATATAAGTACTCAATGACCCCATGTGACCCCCCTAGTCCTATATAAGTACTCAATGACCCCATGTGACCCCCCCCATGACCTATATAAGTACTCAATGACCCCATGTGACCCCCCTAGTCCTATATCAGTACTCAATGACCCCATGTGACCCAACCTAGTCATATATAAGTACTCAATGACCCCATGTGACCCCCCTAGTCCTATATAAGTACTCAATGACCCCATGTGACCCCCCTAGTCCTATATAAGTACTCAATGACCCCATGTGACCCCCCTAGTCCTATATAAGTACTCAATGACCCCATGTGACCCCCCTAGTCCTATATAAGTACTCAATGACCCCATGTGACCCACCCTAGTCCTATATAAGTACTCAATGACCCCATGTGACCCCCCCATGTCCTATATAAGTACTCAATGACCCCTTGTGACCCCCCTAGTCCTATATAAGTACTCAATGACCCCATGTGACCCCCCTAGTCCTATATAAGTACTCAATGACCCCATGTGACCCACCCTAGTCCTATATAAGTACTCAATGACCCCATGTGACCCCCCTAGTTCTATATAAGTACTCAATGACACCATGTGACCCCCCTAGTCCTATATAAGTACTCAATGACCCCATGTGACCCACCCTAGTCCTATATAAATACTCAATGACCCCATGTGACCCACCCTAGTCCTATATAAGTACTCAATGACCCCATGTGACCCCCCCATGACCTATATAAGTACTCAATGACCCCATGTGACCCCCCTAGTCCTATATAAGTACTCAATGACCCCATGTGACCCCCCTAGTCCTATATAAATACTCAATGACCCCATGTGACCCACCCTAGTCCTATATAAATACTCAATGACCCCATGTGACCCACCCTAGTCCTATATAAGTACTCAATGACCCCATGTGACCCCCCCATGACCTATATAAGTACTCAATGACCCCATGTGACCCCCCTAGTCCTATATAAGTACTCAATGACCCCATGTGACCCCCCTAGTCCTATATAAGTACTCAATGACCCCATGTGACTCCCCCATGACCTATATAAGTACTCAATGACCCCATGTGACCCCCCTAGTCCTATATAAGTACTCAATGACCCCATGTGACCCCCCTAGTCCTATATAAATACTCAATGACCCCATGTGACCCACCCTAGTCCTATATAAGTACTCAATGACCCCATGTGACCCCCCTAGTCCTATATAAGTACTCAATGACCCCATGTGACCCCCCTAGTCCTATATAAGTACTCAATGACCCCATGTGACCCACCCTAGTCCTATATAAGTACTCAATGACCCCATGTGACCCCCCCATGACCTATATAAGTACTCAATGACCCCATGTGACTCCCCTAGTCCTATATAAGTACTCAATAACCCCATGTGACCCCCCTAGTCCTATATAAGTACTCAATGACCCCATGTGACCCCCCTAGTCCTATATAAGTACTCAATGACCCCATGTGACCCCCCCATGTTCTATATAAGTACTCAAAGACCCCTTGTGACCCCCCTAGTCCTATATAAGTACTCAATGACCCCATGTGACCCCCCTAGTCCTATATAAGTACTCAATGACCCCATGTGACCCACCCTAGTCCTATATAAGTACTCAATGACCCCATGTGACCCCCCCATGTCCTATATAAGTACTCAATGACCCCTTGTGACCCCCCTAGTCCTATATAAGTACTCAATGACCCCATGTGACCCCCCTAGTCCTATATAAGTACTCAATGACCCCATGTGACCCACCCTAGTCCTATATAAGTACTCAATGACCCCATGTGACCCCCCTAGTTCTATATAAGTACTCAATGACACCATGTGAACCCCCATAGTCCTTTATCAGTACTCAATGACCCCATGTGACCCAACCTAGTCCTATATAAGTACTCAATGACCTAATGTGACCCCCCTAGTCCTATATAAGTACTCAATGACCACATGTGACCCCCCTAGTCCTATATAAGTACTCAATGACCCCATGTGACCCCCCTAGTCCTATATAAGTACTCAATGACCCCATGTGACCCACCCTAGTCCTATATAAGTACTCAATGACCCCATGTGACCCCCCTAGTCCTATATAAGTACTCAATGACCCCATGTGACCCACCCTAGTCCTATATAAGTACTCAATGACCCCATGTGACCCCCCCATGACCTATATAAGTACTCAATGACCCCATGTGACCCCCCTAGTCCTATATAAGTACTCAATGACCCCATGTGACCCCCCTAGTCCTATAAGAGTACTCAATGACCCCATGTGACCCACCCTAGTCCTATATAAGTACTGAATGACCCAATGTGACCCACCCTAGTCCTATATAAGTACTCAATGACCCCATGTGACCCCCCTAGTCCTATATAAGTACTCAATGACCCCATGTGACCCACCCTAGTCCTATATAAGTACTCAATGACCCCATGTGACCCCCCCCATGACCTATATAAGTACTCAATGACCCCATGTGACCCCCCTAGTCCTATATAAGTACTCAATGACCCCATGTGACCCCCCTAGTCCTATAAGAGTACTCAATGACCCCATGTGACCCACCCTAGTCCTATATAAGTACTGAATGACCCCATGTGACTCCCCCATGACCTATATAAGTACTCAATGACCCCATGTGACCCCCCCATGTCCTATATAAGTACTCAAAGACCCCTTGTGACCCCCCTAGTCCTATATAAGTACTCAATGACCCCATGTGACCCCCCTAGTCCTATATAAGTACTCAATGACCCCATGTGACCCACCCTAGTCCTATATAAGTACTCAATGACCCCATGTGACCCCCCCATGACCTATATAAGTACTCAATGACCCCATGTGACCCCCCTAGTCCTATATAAGTACTCAATGACCCCATGTGACCCCCCTAGTCCTATAAGGGTACTCAATGACCCCATGTGACCCAACCTAGTCCTATATAAGTACTCAATGACCCCATGTGACCCACCCTAGTCCTATATAAGTACTCAATGACCCCATGTGACTCCCCCATGACCTATATAAGTACTCAATGACCCCATGTGACCCCCCCATGACCTATATAAGTACTCAATGACCCCATGTGACCCCCATAGTCCTATATAAGTACTCAATGACCCCATGTGACCCCCCTAGTCCTATATAAGTACTCAATGACCCCATGTGACCCCCCTAGTCCTATATAAGTACTCAATGACCCCATGTGACCCCCCTAGTCCTATATAAATACTCAATGACCCCATGTGACCCACCCTAGTCCTATATAAGTACTCAATGACCCCATGTGACCCCCCTAGTCCTATATAAGTACTCAATGACCCCATGTGACCCCCCATGTCCTATATAAGTACTCAATGACCCCATGAGACCCCCCTAGTCCTATATAAGTACTCAATGACCCCATGTGACCCCCCCATATCCTATATAAGTACTCAATGACCCCTTGTGACCCCCCTAGTCCTATATAAGTACTCAATGACCCCATGTGACCCCCCTAGTCCTATATAAGTACTCAATGACCTCATGTGACCCACCCTAGTCCTATATAAGTACTCAATGACCCCATGTGACCCCCCCATGACCTATATAAGTACTCTATGACCCCATGTGACCCCCCATGACCTATATAAGTACTCAATGACCCCATGTGACCCCCCTAGTCCTATATAAGTACTCAATGACCCCATGTGACCCCCCTAGTCCTATATAAGTACTCAATGACCCCATGTGACCCCCCTAGTCCTATATAAGTACTCAATGACCCCATGTGACCCCCCCCATGACCTATATAAGTACTCAATGACCCCATGTGACCCCCCTAGTCCTATATTCAGTACTCAATGACCCCATGTGGACCCAACCTAGTCATATATAAGTACTCAATGACCCCATGTGACCCCCCTAGTCCTATATAAGTACTCCAATGACCCCATGTGACCCCCCCTAGTCCTATATAAGTACTCAATGACCCCATGTGACCCCCCTAGTCCTATATAAGTACTCAATGACCCCATGTGACCCCCCCTAGTCCTATATAAGTACTCAATGACCCCATGTGACCCACCCTAGTCCTATATAAGTACTCAATGACCCCATGTGACCCCCCCATGTCCTATATAAGTACTCAATGACCCCTTGTGACCCCCCTAGTCCTATATAAGTACTCAATGACCCCATGTGACCCCCCTAGTCCTATATAAGTACTCAATGACCCCATGTGACCCACCCTAGTCCTATATAAGTACTCAATGACCCCATGTGACCCCCCCTAGTTCTATATAAGTACTCAATGACACCATGTGACCCCCCTAGTCCTATATAAGTACTCAATGACCCCATGTGACCCCACCCTAGTCCTATATAAATACTCAATGACCCCATGTGACCCACCCTAGTCCTATATAAGTACTCAATGACCCCATGTGACCCCCCCATGACCTATATAAGTACTCAATGACCCCATGTGACCCCCCTAGTCCTATATAAGTACTCAATGACCCCATGTGTGACCCCCCTAGTCCCTATATAAATACTCAATGACCCCATGTGACCCACCCTAGTCCTATATAAGTACTCAATGACCCCATGTGACCCACCCTAGTCCTATATAAGTACTCAATGACCCCATGTGACTCCCCCATGACCTATATAAGTACTCAATGACCCCATGTGACCCCCCTAGTCCTATATAAGTACTCAATGACCCCTTGTGACCCCCCTAGTCCTATATAAGTACTCAATGACCCCATGTGACCCCCCTAGTCCTATATAAGTACTCAATGACCCCATGTGACCCACCCTAGTCCTATATAAGTACTCAATGACCCCATGTGACCCCCCCATGTCCTATATAAGTACTCAATGACCCCTTGTGACCCCCCTAGTCCTATATAAAGTACTCAATGACCCCCATGTGACCCCCCTAGTCCTATATAAGTACTCAATGACCCCATGTGACCCACCCTAGTCCTATATAAGTACTCAATGACCCCATGTGACCCCCCCATGTCCTATATAAGTACTCAATGACCCCTTGTGACCCCCCTAGTCCTATATAAGTACTCAATGGACCCCATGTGACCCCCCCATGTCCTATATAAGTACTCAAAGACCCCTTGTGACCCCCCTAGTCCTATATAAGTACTCAATGACCCCATGTGACCCCCCTAGTCCTATATAAGTACTCAATGACCCCATGTGACCCACCCTAGTCCTATATAAGTACTCAATGACCCCATGTGACCCCCCCATGTCCTATATAAGTACTCAATGACCCCTTGTGACCCCCCTAGTCCTATATAAGTACTCAATGACCCCATGTGACCCTCCTAGTCCTATATAAGTACTCAATGACCCCATGTGACCCACCCTAGTCCTATATAAGTACTCAATGACCCCATGTGACCCCCCTAGTTCTATATAAGTACTCAATGACACCATGTGACCCCCCTAGTCCTATATCAGTACTCAATGACCCCATGTGACCCAACCTAGTCCTATATAAGTACTCAATGACCTAATGTGACCCCCCTAGTCCTATATAAGTACTCAATGACCACATGTGACCCCCCTAGTCCTATATAAGTACTCAATGACCCCATGTGGCCCCCCTAGTCCTATATAAGTACTCAATGACCCCATGTGACCCACCCTAGTCCTATATAAGTACTCAATGACCCCATGTGACCCCCCTAGTCCTATATAAGTACTCAATGACCCCATGTGACCCCCCCATGTCCTATATAAGTACTCAATGAACCCTTGTGACCCCCCTAGTCCTATATAAGTACTCAATGACCCCATGTGACCCACCCTAGTCCTATATAAGTACTCAATGACCCCATGTGACCCCCCCTAGTCCTATATAAGTACTCAATGACCCCATGTGACCCACCCTAGTCCTATATAAGTACTCAATGACCCCATGTGACCCCCCCATGACATATATAGTACTCAATGACCCCATGTGACCCCCCTAGTTCTATATAAGTACTCAATGACACCATGTGACCCCCCTAGTCCTATATCAGTACTCAATGACCCCATGTGACCCAACCTAGTCCTATATAAGTACTCAATGACCTCATGTGACCCCCCTAGTCCTATATAAGTACTCAATGACCCCATGTGTCCCCCCTTAGTCCTATATAAGTACTCAATGACCCCATGTGACCCCCCTAGTCCTATATAAGTACTCAATGACCCCATGTGACCCACCCTAGTCCTATATAAGTACTCAATGACCCCATGTGACCCCCCTAGTCCTATATAAGTACTCAATGACCCCATGTGACCCCCCTAGTCCTATAGAAATACTCAATGACCCCATGTGACCCACCCTAGTCCTATATAAGTACTCAATGACCCCCATGTGACTCCCCCATGACCTATATAAGTACTCAATGACCCCATGTGACCCCCCATGTCCTATATAAGTACTCAATGACCCCATGTGACCCCCCCATGACCTATATAAGTACTCAATGACCCCATGTGACCCCCCTAGTCCTATATAAGTACTCAATGACCCCATGTGACCCACCCTAGTCCTATATAAGTACTCAATGACCCCATGTGACCCCCCCATGTCCTATATAAGTACTCAATGACCCCATGTGACTCCCCCATGACCTATATAAGTACTCAATGACCCCATGTGACCCCCCTAGTCCTATATAAGTACTCAATGACCCCATGTGACCCACCCTAGTCCTATATAAGTACTCAATGACCCCATGTGACCCCCCCATGTCCTATATAAGTACTCAATGACCCCATGTGACTCCCCCATGACCTATATAAGTACTCAATGACCCCATGTGACCCCCCTAGTCTCATATAAGTACTCAAAGACCCCATGTGACCCCCCTAGTCCTATATAAGTACTCAATGACCCCATGTGACCCACCCTAGTCCTATATAAGTACTCAATGACCCCATGTGACCCCCCCATGTCCTATATAAGTACTCAATGACCCCATGTGACCCCCCATGACCTATATAAGTACTCAATGACCCCATGTGACCCCCCTAGTCCTATATAAGTACTCAATGACCCCATGTGACCCACCCTAGTCCTATATAAATACTCAATGACCCCATGTGACCCACCCTAGTCCTATATAAGTACTCAATGACCCCATGTGACCCCCCCATGACCTATATAAGTACTCAATGACCCCATGTGACCCCCCTAGTCCTATATAAGTACTCAATGACCCCATGTGACCCCCCCATGTCCTATATAAGTACTCAATGACCCCATGTTACCCCCCTAGTCCTATATAAGTACTCAATGACCCCATGTGATCCCCCCATGTCCTATATAAGTACTCAATGACCCCATGTGACCCCCCCCATGACCTATATAAGTACTCAATGACCCCATGTGACCCCCCTAGTCCTATATAAGTACTCAATGACCCCATGTGACCCCCCCATGACCTATATAAGTACTCAATGACCCCATGTGACCCCCCTAGTCCTATATAAGTACTCAATGACCCCATGTGACCCACCCTAGTCCTATATAAGTACTCAATGACCCCATGTGACCCCCCCCATGTCCTATATAAGTACTCAATGACCCCATGTGACTCCCCCATGACCTATATAAGTACTCAATGACCCCATGTGACCCCCCTAGTCCTATATAAGTACTCAATGACCCCATGTGACCCACCCTAGTCCTATATAAGTACTCAATGACCCCATGTGACCCCCCCATGTCCTATATAAGAACTCAATGACCCCATGTGACTCCCCCATGACCTATATAAGTACTCAATGACCCCATGTGACCCCCCTAGTCTCATATAAGTACTCAAAGACCCCATGTGACCCCCCTAGTCCTATATAAGTACTCAATGACCCCATGTGACCCACCCTAGTCCTATATAAGTACTCAATGACCCCATGTGACCCCCCCCATGTCCTATATAAGTACTCAATGACCCCATGTGACCCCCCCATGACCTATATAAGTACTCAATGACCCCATGTGACCCCCCTAGTCCTATATAAGTACTCAATGACCCCATGTGACCCACCCTAGTCCTATATAAAATACTCAATGACCCCATGTGACCCACCCTAGTCCTATATAAGTACTCAATGACCCCATGTGACCCCCCCATGACCTATATAAGTACTCAATGACCCCATGTGACCCCCCTAGTCCTATATAAGTACTCAATGACCCCATGTGACCCCCCCATGTCCTATATAAGTACTCAATGACCCCATGTGACCCCCCTAGTCCTATATAAGTACTCAATGACCCCCATGTGACCCCCCTAGTCTATATAAATACTCAATGACCCCATGTGACCCACCCTAGTCCTATATAAGTACTCAATGACCCCATGTGACCCACCCTAGTCCTATATAAGTACTCAATGACCCCATGTGACCCCCCTAGTCCTATATAAGTACTCAATGACCCCATGTGACCCCCCTAGTCCTATATAAGTACTCAATGACCCCATGTGACCCCCCCATGTCCTATATAAGTACTCAATGACCCCTTGTGACCCCCCTAGTCCTATATAAGTACTCAATGACCCCATGTGACCCCCCTAGTCCTATATAAGTACTCAATGACCCCATGTGACCCACCCTAGTCCTATAATAAGTACTCAATGACCCCATGTGACCCCCCATGTCCTATATAAGTACTCAATGACCCCTTGTGACCCCCCTAGTCCTATATAAGTACTCAATGACCCCATGTGACCCCCCTAGTCCTATATAAGTACTCAATGACCCCCATGTGACCCCCCTAGTCCTATATAAGTACTCAATGACCCCATGTGACCCACCCTAGTCCTATATAAGTACTCAATGACCCCATGTGACCCCCCCATGTCCTATATAAGTACTCAATGACCCCATGTGACTCCCCATGACCTATATAAGTACTCAATGACCCCATGTGACCCCCTAGTCCTATATAAGTACTCAATGACCCCTTGTGACCCCCCTAGTCCTATATAAGTACTCAATGACCCCATGTGACCCCCCTAGTCCTATATAAGTACTCAATGACCCCATGTGACCCACCCTAGTCCTATATAAGTACTCAATGACCCCATGTGACCCCCCCATGTCCTATATAAGTACTCAATGACCCCTTGTGACCCCCCCTAGTCCTATATAAGTACTCAATGACCCCATGTGACCCCCCTAGTCCTATATAAGTACTCAATGACCCCATGTGACCCACCCTAGTCCTATATAAGTACTCAATGACCCCATGTGACCCCCCTAGTTCTATATAAGTACTCAATGACACCATGTGACCCCCCTAGTCCTATATAAGTACTCAATGACACCATGTGACCCCCCTAGTCCTATATAAGTACTCAATGACCCCATGTGACCCACCCTAGTCCTATATAAGTACTCAATGACCCCCATGTGACCCCCCCATGTCCTATATAAGTACTCAATGACCCCATGTGACTCCCCCATGACCTATATAAGTACTCAATGACCCCATGTGACCCCCTAGTCCTATATAAGTACTCAATGACCCTTGTGACCCCCCCTAGTCATATATAAGTACTCAATGACCCCATGTGACCCCCCTAGTCCTATATAAGTACTCAATGACCCCATGTGACCCACCCTAGTCCTATATAAGTACTCAATGACCCCATGTGACCCCCCCATGTCCTATATAAGTACTCAATGACCCCTTGTGACCCCCCTAGTCCTATATAAGTACTCAATGACCCCATGTGACCCCCCTAGTCCTATATAAGTACTCAATGACCCCATGTGACCCACCCTAGTCCTATATAAGTACTCAATGACCCCATGTGACCCCCCTAGTTCTATATAAGTACTCAATGACACCATGTGACCCCCCTAGTCCTATATCAGTACTCAATGACCCCATGTGACCCAACCTAGTCCTATATAAGTACTCCATGACCTCAAGTGACCCCCCTAGTCCTATATAAGTACTCAATGACCCCATGTGACCCCCCTAGTCCTATATAAGTACTCAATGACCCCATGTGACCCACCCTAGTCCTATATAAGTACTCAATGACCCCATGTGACCCCCCAATGTCCTATATAAGTACTCAATGACCCCTTGTGACCCCCCTAGTCCTATATAAGTACTCAATGACCCCATGTGACCCCCCCATGTCCTATATAAGTACTCAAAGACCCCATGTGACCCCCTAGTCCTATATAAGTACTCAATGACCCCATGTGACCCCCCATGTCCTATATAAGTACTCAATGACCCCATGTGACCCCCCCATGTCCTATATAAGTACTCAATGACCCCATGTGACCCCCCTAGTCCTATATAAGTACTCAATGACCCCATTGTGACCCAACCTAGTCCTATATAAGTACTCAATGACCCCGTGTGACCCAACCTAGTCCTATATAAGTACTCAATGACCCGTGTGACCCAACCTAGTCCTATATAAGTACTCAATGACCCGTGTGACCCAACCTAGTCCTATTTAAGAACTCAATGACCCCGTGTGACCCAACCTAGTCCTATATAAGTACTCAATGACCCCGTGTGACCCAGTCTAGTCCTATATAAATACTCAATGACCCCGGTGACCCAACCTAGTCCTATATAAGTACTCAATGACCCCGTGTGACCCAGCCTAGTCTTATATAAGTACTCAGTGACCCCATGTGACCCCCCTAGTCCTATATAAGTACTCAATGACCCCATGTGACCCAACCTAGTCCTATATAAGTACTCAATGACCCCGTGTGACCCAACCTAGTCCTATATAAGTACTCAATGACCCCGTGTGACCCCCCCATGTCCTATATAAGTACTCAATGACCCCATGTGACCCCCCTAGTCCTATATAAGTACTCAATGACCCCATGTGACCCAACCTAGTCCTATATAAGTACTCAATGACCCCGTGTGACCCAACCTAGTCCTATATAAGTACTCAATGACCCCGTGTGACCCAACCTAGTCCTATATAAGTACTCAATGACCCCGTGTGACCCAACCTAGTCCTATATAAGTACTCAATGACCCCGTGTGACCCAACCTAGTCCTATATAAGTACTCAATGACCCCGTGTGACCCAACCTAGTCCTATATAAGTACTCAATGACCCCGTGTGACCCAACCTAGTCCTATATAAGTACTCAATGACCCCGTGTGACCCAACCTAGTCCTATATAAGTACTCAGTGACCACGTGTGACCCAACCTAGTCCTATATAAGTACTCAGTGACCCCGTGTGACCCAACCTAGTCCTATATAAGTACTCAGTGACCCCGTGTGACCCAACCTAGTCCTATATAAGTACTCAATGACCCCGTGTGACCCAACCTAGTCCTATATAAGTACTCAATGACCCCGTGTGACCCAACCTAGTCCTATATAAGTACTCAATGACCCCGTGTGACCCAACCTAGTCCTATATAAGTACTCAATGACCCCGTGTGACCCAACCTAGTCCTATATAAGTACTCAATGACCCCGTGTGACCCAACCTAGTCCTATATAAGTACTCAGTGACCCCGTGTGACCCAACCTAGTCCTATATAAGTACTCAGTGACCCCGTGTGACCCAACCTAGTCCTATATAAGTACTCAATGACCCCGTGTGACCCAACCTAGTCCTATATAAGTACTCAATCACCCCGTGTGACCCAACCTAGTCCTATATAAGTACTCAATGACCCAGTGTGACCCAGCCT